>NC_072432.2:104219166-105718333 GCF_028878055.3 Symphalangus syndactylus
TGATAATAATTAAATAAATAAATAAATAAATAAAGACAAGTCAAGCCACAGAATGGAAGAAAATTTATCATATTAATACACACACACACACACACACAATCTAACAGAGAACTTGTATCCAAAATATATAAATAACTCAATAATAAGAAAACAAACAAATAACAGCAAAAGATTTGACCAGACCTCACAAAAGAAGATACATAAAATGATGCCCGAAATCTTCAGTCACAGGAAAACACAAAGTAAGACCATAATAAAATACACAGCTTAGCCACTAGAATGGCTAAACTTTAAGACTGACAATACAATGTGCTGACAAAAATGTAAAGCAACTGGAACTCTCATACATTGCTGGTAGGAATATTAAGTGGTACAAAAACCTTGGAAAATAATTTGGCAGCTTCTGAAAAGTTGAAAATATGTTATCCTACTGTCAGCAATTCCATCCCCAGGTATTTGCCCAAGAGAAATGAAAACATTGTCCACACAAAGACTTATAAACAAAAGCTTGTAACAGCTTAATTTATAACAGACAACTAATGTAAACAACCCAACTGTCCATCACAAATGAATGAATAAACTCATCATGGTGTATCCACATAATAGAATACTACTGAGCAATAAAAAAGGAGCAAACTATTTCTAACCACAAAAAAGGACAACTCTCAAGAGCAATGTTATGAGTAAAAGAAACCAGACACAAAGAATTACAAACTTTATGACTCCATTTACATGAAACTCTGATAAAGACAAGGGCCGGTGGTGGTTCACACCTGTAATCCCAACACAACGGGAGGCCAAGGAAGGAGGAATGTTCAAGACAAGGAGTTCAAGACCATCCTGAGCAACAAAATGAGATCCTATCTCTACAAAAAAAAAAAAAAAAAAAAAAAAACCCTGAAATTAGCCAGACGTGGTGGCGCATGCTGTAGTCCCAGCTACCCAGGAGGCTGAGGCAGGAGGATCACGTGAGCCCAGGAGTTCAAGACTGCAGTGAGCCATGATTGCACCACTGCACTCCAGTCTGGATGACAGAGCAAGACCCTGTCTTTAAAAATAAATTAAAATTCTAAAAAGACAAATTTAACCAATAGTGACAAAAGCAGATCAGTGCTTGCCTGAGGCTGGTGTGGTGGGAGGGGATCGACTGCAAAGGGATACAGGTAGTACCAGCCGCATAATTTGCAGGGCACAATGCAAAATGAACATGCAGGGCCCCTTGTTAAAAAAAAATTATTAAGAATTTCAAGGCAGGAACAGCAGAGCAGTAAATCAAGCATGGGGCCTTTCTGAGCACATGTCCTTGTGTGACTGCACAGGTTGTGCATACCCATGAAACCAACCCTGGACACAAGCGAACTTTTTATGGTATGAAAATGTCCTGTATCTTGATGGTGATATTCTATACCTACATGTGTGCACATTTACCAAAATGCATCAAGCTATGGTTAAAATGGCAGGAAAGTCCTAGATCATTGAGGAGAACAAAACTGCAGACAAACCAGCCAACACTCTAGTGATTTGAAGTCTTCATTAATCTAGTAAAAACAGCCCTTTTGCCTTCAGATTTCAACCATGCCCTCTCCAAAAACCTCCTAGAACATCGTCATCTTCTTTCGTTGTTTATTTATCAAATATCTACTCATGGGCATTATACAAGGAGCCAGAGATACAAAGACTTTTTAAAAATGCAATCCCCGCTATCAAAGAATAAATGTTCCAGCACTGCACTGTCCAATACAATAGCTATTAGCTACAAGTGGCTATTTAAATTTAAATTAATGAAAATTAAATGAAGTTTAAAATGTATTTATGTGTTCATGCTACATTACAATTGCCCAATAGCCACATGTGGCTCACAGAGACCAAACTGGACAACAATCTCTTGGCAGAAAATTCCACTGGACAGAGACATGGAGGCAGGCAACGGGAGATACACATTATCTAGGTAGTTCTACATCTGTTAAATACTTGCTGAAACCACATCTTTTGCATTCCATCACCTACAAACCAGAAGCAGCAAGGCAAGGGGGATGCAGTGGGTGTGGGGTCCTGCTTGCATGGGGAAAAACAGCCAACCCCTGGAAAGCTTGCCTTTTGTCAAATGTGAGCTCACCTTGTCTTTCTGGGCTAAAATATTCTTAAGAAGCTCTCAATGAGTATTTCTCTAGTCCATTACAGTTATCCAAGTATTACTTGTTGCTCCAAGTACCCCAGGTGAGAGCATCAGCCCAGAGGTCTTCAACTCCTCCTCCCCAGTAGCCTAAGGGACCTGATGCTTGACCACCAGCTGCACTGACGCTCTGTCTGAAATTTGGGGAGGGGCATATCAGTGGCTGCAAAGACAGTAGTAATTTGTTGCCCACCTCCACCCCGAGATTTGGAAACACTCCCTCCTGTCTTTCCTGATGAAAATAACTTTTGCACCAATGTAATATTTTAATCCCCCAGCTGATTCATGAAACCTTTCTTCAGTGTATCTGTCAAGGAGTTACCAGCCTCTGCTTAAACACCTCCAGCGATGAAGAGCTCTACTTCCCACCCCAGCTCATCCATCACTGGTAGCAGTCTTCCTTTGATGCAATCAGACAGAAGGTGGCTATGGAGACTCCTCCCATTTGTCCTGGTTCCCTGAGGGCTCCAGGTTCCCAATCCAGAACCTTATCCTCTCCTACCTAGAAGTCTCTCCTCATCAGCATCTCTTCATGAGCCCTGTGTAGGAGGAGGCCCTAGCATGTTCTGCTCCTGCATCCTCTGTCATAGAGAATGTGTAGAAATGGTGACCCTCTCAGCATCACTGGTCCAGAACCTCATTTAAGGTCTTCTACTAAGCTCTTCTATTAACAAAAATATCATCAAAAAAATTACCTTTACATCTATGACAAAACCATTGTTAAAATTGCAAGTCACTCAGGCTTCTCTGTATAAGATCCATGTGAGACGTTTCCTTTTAGAATGAAGATCTGTTTTTAAAAAAATTTCCAAGAAATTGTTACATTTTCTCTTTTATTATGAGACCTCTGTGGGTATTTATTTATTTACTTTCTCATAAGGCTGCCCTGAAGCTCAGCACCAACACAGCCCCTCAGACTTTGCCCCTCTGCAGCCATGCCCCTTCTCGTACCTGAGGCTGTGTCCTGGTGACACCAACACTTCTGTGGCTGTTGAAGTGGCAGCTGCTGCTGCTGCAGTTGTTTTGGAAAGCTCAGAAGTGGCTCAGTGAGAAGAATGGAGAAGGTGGACTCTATTTGTAGTGATCCTCCTGGCTCCCTGCCCTCCCACCTCAGCCGTCCTCCTCGCTGGCCCTCCTGAGGAGGCCATAAGCAGGGCTAGGGATGGGGGACCCACCTGATGAAGACAAGAAAGGCAGATCAAGGGACAGCAACATTTCTGAAATGTATGTTACAAGGAGTTGTGAGTAGCTTCACATGTAGGCCTAATTGATGTTTCTTTAAATGCCATAAAAAATGTTTTAATTATTAGCACCATCTCGAAGTGAATTACCATTTCACTTAGGAGGATGCCTTTCCTAAGGGCTTCTCTTCCTCTTTGTCAATTTCACATCCCCCAGCCTAGTGGAGCATTTACACACTGCTCCCCTCCCTGGCAAATGTACCCATACAAAGAGCTGTATCCTTTCTTTGAAGCCTTTTCCACTTGCTCACACCTGAGCATCCCATGCTGAGGCCAGCACCGGGCAGCCTGCTGAGCATACATTCTCAGTTGTCCTTGGAGGTAAGTGGGATCTGTGAACAAACCCCGGGGACCAGGTGTGTTTCAAAATCTTGAACTTTTTGGACTTTAGAAAGGTAATATAGAGCATATTACCCACATTACGTAAAACCCTAGTGGGGTCTGGGCAGTACTCAATAGTCAAACGCATCAACATTTCTGCATCAAATGTTCACACTACATGGAATAAAGATGACAAAGAGGTCAGTTGAAGTCAGGTTATGCTGTCAAATCCGTTTTTTTAAATTTAATTTTCAGAACTGTTTTACATTTTAGAATTGCAAATAAGGGATGGTAGGTCAACCTTGCCTCTCCTCTCTGTTCTTTTTATTGCTTGAGTTGTTTTCCAAATTAATCTGCTATAAAGAGATTTCCACTTTGTTTGTAGGCAAAGTTTGAAAGCCAGTTAATAAATAGTGATGAAATCCTTGTGCTTGACCCAAATTTAAATAGAAAAAAAAAATCTTTGTTTCACTTGGGCAAATCCCTTTCACAATGACCCAACACCTGCCCATCTGTCATCTTGTGTGTTCCCTAATTCGCCTTCACAGAACCAAGCCATCTGCCACCTTTCAGCCTCCACCATCATGCACCTGCACCTTCCAGATGGCCACCTTCTCTTCAAAAGCGTCTGATTCCTCCTTTAATCTCCCCTGACGTCCAGAGTCAGTGTGTGTTAATCACAGAGTTATGCGGCAGCTTCATCCTGGAAGGAAAGATGATAGCTACTCATTCTCTGAGTGTCACTCACAGTCTCCTCTTAAATAGAATTGGCGTGGGATCACAGAAAATCCTCTTGATGAATTGCAGAGAAATCTCCTAGAGGGCCACCTCCAAGGTATAACCCTCATCACTTTCAGGTTGACCAGATGCAAACACCGCATTTTTTTCTAACCCACACCCACTTTCCACAAAGCCCTCTCTGGCCAAATCCACACCATCCTTGACTAGCCCTCCAGCCTCCCTTAGCAAGTGGACATAATGCTTTAGAAAGGGCTGAACATATGTGCTCATGTTTCTGCTCTTTTTATAACCCAGAAGTTGGGTTATAAAGTTGGATGTCAGAGGATAGTTCTGCATCCTCCAGACATCCCCATTTCTTGACAATCCTGGAGTGCTTCAAGGCCCTTTGCTTTCTGGTGCTTGCTCTACTTTCCTGATCCCACTGAATTCCGCATCTCTTGCCTCTTGACTCTGAGCACGACTGATGGTGCATAAGCTCATATTTGGAACACAGTCTCCTCTCTTTGACCATCTCTAGACTCTTGCATGGCAGGCACTCAGGGCAGTACACTTTTCACTGAAGGTGTATTAGGTGGTGTGGGGCCTGGCTACCTCACAGGTCCGGCCATTAAGCAGCTTAAAAGTGACTATCTGACCCCTTAAAAAACAGGCTTTGAACTTAGGCTCGGTCCTCTATCTCTCTCCCTGGCATCTCTCCATGTGGCATCTCAAAAATCTGCTCATTTGAATTTGCAGAGCAATTTTACTTTCTTTGCTGCAGTCTGGCTGAAATGAACCAGGCCTAATTGGACCAAGACCAAACTATGTGAGCTCTGCCACACTGTCCACCAGCAGGGTGCTTGACGCAGCTTCTCTTTGATGAGCACCTGTATCTGTGGTCAGATTCAGGGTATGTGTGTGCCTGTGAATCTGATTGTGCTGGGTCTGGGTGTATTTGTGTTTGCATCTGTATCTCTAGATTTCTGTGTCCTGAGAGAATGTCCGGCTGTAATAATAATCATAGTAGCAAAAACGGGAGCCCACGCTGGGCTAGGTACTGTCCAAGTACCTAACATGTAATCGTTATGACATTCCTGTGTTATTAGCATTCCTGTCTTACAGACAAGAGACCTGAGGTATAAAAAAGTTAAACAACCTCACCATCTCCTCAAGTGGCTGGTGATCTCTGGGTGTGGGGTCCCCTTAAACATCTTTCTCTGTGTATTTTACACAGTTATGTGCTCTTATGTGTGTCCACATTCGTGTATGTATGTGTGTGTGTGTTCACGGACCCAGAAACCCCATATTCTCATCCTGGACCCTTGCTTACCTTAGAGTTCATCTCTCCTGTCCTGGTCCTGGGAAGGTTTGTGTCTAAAGTGATAGGTCTTGGTGTGCGGACCGTGGACAGTGATGAGAGAAGGTGATGTCTGTGCCTGCATTCCTGACATGATTGTATTCCCCCAGCTTGCCTGCTTTTTCAGTAGGACCAATATTCCATGTCTTCTGTGAGCCTCTCTGTACAAACTAGTGGGAGAGGCCCTCTGGGTGACCAGGGCTTGGCACTTTTCTTTGGTGATGCACAGGTGTTGTCAGGCTCCACTTGTTAGGGCAGATCAAGACCAGGTAGGTTCCAGCTGCCATGTGAAGAGACGCATGCAGATTAGACATGAGGCAGGACTTCCTAGCAGTGAAGGAAAATGGATAAAAGACTATTAAAGGGCAATGGTGGCAGACAGCGTTCACCTTGTTCTGAGCACAGGTGAAAACCCACTTCTCTAATGGTTTGAATGTTTACCTACTTCTACCAAATATTGAGGAGCTATTATTGCCTCACGTTGTGCTGAACATTTTATAAATGCCATCTCTAGCCCTTAAAACAACTGAATAAGCACAGCTTGTTGCAATTGTCCTCTTGTTATTGATGAGGAAATGAGGCTCAGAGAGTGATTTATCCAAGGTCACACAGCTAGTGACAGATCCAGGGTACAAATTCAAGTCTTTCTGGCTCCAAAGCCCAGGCTCCTTCTACTACATAAAATTATCTGCAGGCTATTTGCTGAATTCCTTGGGATATTTCTGTTTCCTTGGGTAAGTTGCCACCTCATGCTGGAGGGGCTGCTGTGTTTCTGTAATCCCAGGGTTTGCTGGCTTGGAGGGAGGCAGTCAGCAGTCTCCTTCTAAGCCATGCTAGCCATTAAAAGGGCACAAGGCTTTCCTCCAGCTACTACTTTGTCCATCCTCAGAAACTCTCAACACACTGATCCAAGGCTGATTCTACCCACTTTACAGTAAGGGAAACTGAAGCACCCGCCCACTGTCACCACCCAGGTCCACCGTGGGACTTCCTGGTCCTGAGCCTCCCCTGCATCGACAGCTTTCACTGTGTGGGCGGTGGCTGATATTTGGGGGATCAGAGCCCAAATGCTCCACAAGCAGAAACTCATACCTTCCCTGCTGGAGCTCGGGGGACCCAGTTCTCCACGCTCCCTTTCCTAAGAATTGCTCTCAGGGGAAAGCTCTGAATCCTCACAGTGGCTTCCCAGGCCCTGCCTGACCTGAATCCTGCCTCTTGCTTTACTCACCTCTCCTGGACCACACCAACCACGCTGTCTGTCAATGTCCCAGAGCTCTCAGCCTCTTCTGCTTCTTCTGCTTGAAATACTCCTCCCTGGTGAACTTTCTACCCTCTCAATCTCCTCTTACATGGACTTTTTATTTATTTATTTATTTATTTATTTATTTATTTATTTATTTATTTATTTTGAGATGAATTTTCACTCTTGTTGCCCAGGCTGGAGTCTAATGGTGCGATTTTGGCTCACTGCAACTTCCATTTCCCAGGTTCAAGTGATTCTCCTGCCTCAGCCTCCTGAGTAGCTGGGATTAGAGGCATGCACCACCATACCTGGCTAATTTTTTGTATTTTTAGTAGAGATGGGATTTCACCATGTTAGTCAGGCTGGTCTTGAACTCCTGACCTCAGGCGATCCACCCACCTCAGCCTCCCAAAGTGCTGGGATTACAGGCGTGAACCACCGTGTCCAGCCCTTCTTATGGGGACTTTCCTCAGGGAAGTCCTCCCTGGCCCTCCAGGTCCTGCCAGGACCCCCGATAGATACATTCAGAGCCCCCTGAACTATTCATTCATCGTTCACAGCAAATTGCAGGAAATTATTTGTGTGATCGTTTAGTGTCCCCCTGCCTGAGACTACAGGGTGTGTGAAGACAGGGACTGGAAGGAAGGCACAGGCATGTGTCTTGTCCATCACCATGACGCCAGTCCACACACCTGGCGTGGAGTGGCTGCTCAATAAATATTTGAAAGGTGAGTATTGACATGCTGGAAAGGAGGGAGGGAGGGAAGGGAGGGTAATCAGCCTCTGAAATCCCACGAGAATTTGGTTTGAAAGTTGCGCCATGTCCTTTGAACTCCAGTGCTCACTAGCTCATTTTGCTGTAGAAATGTCAATGGCAAAGCCAGCATCCCTTTGAGGCCACTTAGGGGAGAAAACATATCACAGCAGGACAGTCAGAGGAAGCTGTTCCCAAGAATGTTGAGACTCCTACTCTGTGGGTCCCTGACTCACTTCCCAGACACGTCCGTGACGTTGGCCTCAGTCAAGGTGCTCATCACTCACAGGCGTGACTCCGTTGGACCCCGCGGTCCCAGATGACTCAGACTCCACTCCAGCCAGACCTCCCACTGTCTCCTGCAGCCTGTGAGCTGGGCTCCGAGGCCCTGACACTGCACGTGTGGAGGGCTGAGGTCGCCATCTCCACCACCACTGTCTCAGCCCTGCCCTCAGACCTCAGTCACTGTGGACTTTCTCTCCTTCCCCAAGAATGCTTCATTTGTCACCTCTTTCTTGAGGGAAGACAGGGAGGGACCAGGAAGGCTAACTCTACTCCTCTGATCATCCTGCCCCTCCTTCATTTCTAGGAGCCAGCCAAGGAGATGTGTTTGCCCTCTGACCTCCTTGTGACCCCTTCAGGGAGGCCCCCAGGTGAAGCAGGCCTGCCCTCCATGGTAGAGTCTGAGCTTTACCATGAGTCTCACTCACCCCGGGGAATCTTGGAAACACTGAGGGAGGCTGTGAGAAAGGTTGGGATGAAGCACGGTGTCAGAGGCAGCCACAGTGAAACTCCGCTTGCTCATCGCTGTGGATGACCAGCAGTGGCTGTGCATCCAGACCCGTCTACCCACTTAACCACCAGCCTGCGAAGTCAGGCCTGATGCAGCTGGAGCAGCTCAGTGGAGGCAGGGATGCGACCACAGGTCTCGGGTCAGAGAGGGTACTCCATCCCTCACCATCCTGTTTTTCTCTTATCCCAGGCATCTTTGCCTGGGAAAGTCCTTTAGAAATCCACAGCTGGCTTTTCCCAGAAGGCTGTCTGCAGGCACTTGGCAGTAAAGGGCTCTGTGTTCCAGCTAGAGTGGGCAGCCCCAGCTTTGACCTGGGTGCAGTGCAGCCTGTGGGCTTCCCAGGTGCTCCCACAGGCGTCAGTGACTTGCGAAACTGCTGACCAAAGTATGGTCCCTGGAGCATCATATGGGACTGCTGTATATGACTGACACCTGGGGCAAGGCTAATGTAGGCCAGCCCCCTCATTTCACAAATGGGTAAACTGAGGCCTAGGTCACACTATCGGTGAAAGTGTGAGCTGGATCTGAAAGAAGGCCTTCTGTTTCCAAGGTAGGAGGTCTCCCTGTGAACTTACTGAGGGAGGAGTCTCTGTCTTATCACCCCTATGTAGTCTCCAGTGCCAGCACCCAGCCTTGCTCAGAGATGAGTTGTAAGGGCCTGCCTCAGAGAGAGCTTAGAGGGGGCCCCAGAAAGAAGAAAAAGGTAAAAGGGAGGCTTTGCCATAGAAGGAAGGCTGCTTTAGGATCTTCTCAGACAAAGTAAGCTATTCCTCTGAAACCCCAAGCAGGAGCTAATCAAGGACATTCCTTAACTTGAACTATTGTTTGTTTGTTTTTGGGACAGGGTTTCACTCTGTCACCCAGGCTGGAGTGCAGTGGCACTATCATGGCTCACTGTAGCCTTGACCTCCCAGGCTCAAATGATCCTCCCACCTCAGCCTCCTGAGCAACAGGGACTACAGGCACATGCCACCATGCCTCGCTAAATTTTTTATTATTTTTTGTAGCGATGGGGCCTCACTATGTAGCCCAGGCTGGTCTCAAACTCCTGGGCTCAAACGATCCGTCCACCTCATCCTCCCAAAGTGCTGGGATTATAGGCGTGAGCCACTGCACCTGGCTTTAACCTGAACTCTGAACAGACTAGACAAGCAACTCACACTGAGAGCTATCCATACTTAAGCAAGAGAGTAAAATGGGACAGGGCACATATTTATACAAATATGATGAGCCAGGTGTGGTGGCTCACGCCTGTAAGCCCAGCACTTTGGGAGGGCAAGGTGGACAGATCACCTGAGGCCAGGAGTTTGAAACTAGCCTGACCAATATGGTGAAACACCGTCTGTACTAAAAATACAAAAATTAGCTGGGCGTGGTGGTGTACGCCTGTAATCTCAGCTACTCAGGAGGCTGAGGCAGGAGAATCTCTTGAACCTGGGAGACGGAGGTTGCAGTGAGCCGAGATCGTGCCATTGCACTCCAGCCTCGGCAACAAGAGTGAAACTCTTTCTCAAAAAAAAAAAAAAAAAAAAAAAAAAATGATGTACAGCTTAAATTTTCTTTCCTTGTCTTTAAAATACACACACACACACACACACACACACACACACACACACACACACACAGAGGTTTCTTTGTATCTGGGAAATTTTTTATACTCTCTGGTGGGAAAACAAATTCATGATGTTATATTTCATTATTGCAAATAAATTTGGAAGAGAGGATTAATCCTTGATCGCTGGTGTGGTGTTTTCAGAAAATCTTTCCATTTTAACTGAAAGCTGCCTCTCTCCCTAGAAGGCAGGGAATGGGCAAGGCCCCAGGAAGGAAGCACCTGCCCTCACACCGAAAGGAATGTCTCAGGGCTGCCTGGTGTGCATCAGCTTCCTTGCCATCCCTCCCACCATTACTAAACTTCTTACTATGGCAGAGGGCCTACTATCCCTGAGTGCTCAGTGCTAGGCCCAGGATCTGCAAGAGACAGCGTGAGAAGGCATGCAGCATAGCAGGGTGGATTGCCGGGTGGAACTGTGAGGCCCTCAGAGGGGATGTGGGAAGCCTGGGAGTAGCAATGGGCATTGAGTTACCTAGGGAAGATGGAAATAAGAAATATAGGCAAGAAGAGAAAGAAATTAGCATTTTTTGAGCACCTACTAAGTGCCAGGCAACATACAACAAGAGGAATCAATTACATGGGGCCCGGTAATTTACCAGGCACTTTCCTACAATCTCTCTCCCTCTCTTTCTCCCATTTTCCATATGTTTTTCACCTCTGAGTGTCAGATTATATATGCATCTACTCATTTACTTGCTAACTGTCTGCTCCAATGGAATGTAAATTTACAATGATACTTCTGTAGGTCTAATGTACTGCTGAGCCTAGCACATAGCAGTTTAGAGTTTAGTCAACATTCATTCAGTGAATAGATAAATAAAATATCATAACTTTTTTTGAGAAGTATCTTCTTCCACTTCTTCCCTCCATGTCATCTGCCTTATCCATGAACATTATTTCATCGGTCTTTACCAAACTATTGTAAAGGTAAGTTCTCTTTTTTAGAGTGAGGAGGTTTGGGCTCCGAGAGGGCAAGTGACTTGCTCAAGGTCACTCAGTAAGTAACTGTCAGAGATCAGATTTGAACGCAGGACTCTCTGCCATCTTTCCCCACAGAGAGAGCAGTTCAAGGACACACTGAGAAGCAAGGGCAGACGATACCCACTGTTACAGCTGCCCCCAGACAGATCCCAATGCTCTGCAGTGGTAAGGAAGAGTGTGCCATCAGGACCTAAGGATCTGGGGCAGTCCCTGAGCCCTTGAGCTCCAGCCTTCTCATCTGTAAAATGAAGGCTTCAACTGGGTGATGCCCGAAATCTCTTGTAACTCTGAGATGCTAAAACATGATCTCCTTTGTGATCGTGGCCCTGAGCCAGAGGACTTGTGCACTGAATTCCATCTTTCCCTTATGTCTGTATATAGTGCCCAAAGTCCAGCTAGTTCATATGGACCTTTGTCACACTGGGGCATAGTGGAACTGGGGTGGGCTAAATCGGGGGCAGAGAGGCCTGACCACAGTGGAGACAAAGATGAACATTGAGCCAAGGGCAAAGGGGGATTGTACGGGGAAGGAAGACGCAACAGAGAGGGGAGCGGGGGCCAGGCCAGAGGCACGCTGGGTGGCCTCCCTCAAGCTGTCCCCATGTCCCTGCAGGTAGCTCTTGCCTCCTCTTCCCTTTCCTGTCAGTCTCTCTTTATCACTCTACTGCACTGGACAGAAGACAGAACTGAGTGTATTCCCTTGCTTTTTTCCCCATGCTGGATAGTCCTTGCTCTCCATTTCAGAAGTGAGTTGGCTCTACATTTTTTCTTTCAAGCCCACTTTTCTTCCATATGGCTTATGTTTCTGCCAATGAACCTGACTGACACCTTTTCCCGTGGATCAGTATCCTCAGCAGGGTCTCTGGTGTCTAGGGCCCTGTCAGCAGCTCCCTGCATAGTGTGAAGAGGCTGTCCCCATGAGAGTGCTTAGCATGAGGCAACTTCCTCGGGGAACACACCTCTCGCCCACACCTGATGGGTGCACCCTTGAATAGTGCCCTGCACTGCCCACCCTTGCCATCTGCTCCACCTTTGCTTTGCATGGCAGACTAGGGATTAGGTGACTTGCACTGTGGGCTGGGGGTCCCTTGGAGCTGAGCCAATGCCATCTGTTGTGGCTGTAATCTGACACCCAACACATTTGCCTCGGGGGGGGCCCGATGCTGCTCTGAGCCTGGCTTGTGGACATCCCTCTTCCACCAAGCAACACAGAACACTCTCCATAGGGGCAAACCCCAGCCAGGCAGATGGGACAGAGCCAGAAGTGACACCCTACATCACAGTTGACATACTGCCAGCTCCATCCTTGCCCCAGAGTGAGTGGCCTTCTGGAGATGACCAGATGTTTGGGCTCCCAGGGATAACCCCAATTCAGTGGCAGTCCTGAGCCTCCCAAGAACTGGACCCTGAAGGTCAGGACAGTTCAGGGCTGCAGAGACTTGCCAGGGAGACGTCCACTGTCTGGGAAGAGGAAACAGCTTCCTGGATGCAGGCTGAGAGGAGAGGGGCCCAGACACACCTGGGAAGGGGCTTCACACAGAGGCAGAGGTAGCGGCAGTGAGGCCCAGGAGACAGTAGTCCTGAGAGCAGAGGTGTCCACAGGCAGAAGTGAGGTTAATTAGTACAGGGAAAGTGGCCAGGGCTGGAAAGGATGGCTTTTCTGGGAGAGAAAGGGCCTTGAATTTAGGATCAAGGGACACAGGCTTTTTCTTGCAGGAAGTGGGACACAACCTCATGATTTCCACCCCACCCTCCAGCTTTTCTATTCATCTTCTTAAGAACCCAGGTGTATTTGGCCATTCTTATGTTGCTATAAAGAAACATCTGAGGCTAGGTAATTTATACAGAAAGAGGTTTAATTGGCTCATGGTTCTGCATGCTTTACAGGAAGCATGGTGCTGGCATCTGCTCAGCTTCTAGGGGGACCTCAGGAAGCTTCCAATAATGGCAGAAGGGGAAGGGGGAGCAGGTGTCTCATATGGAGAGAGCAGAAACAAGAGAGGGAGAGGGTGAGAGTGCCACACGCTTTTAAACAACCTGATCTTGCTAGAAATCATTCACTATTGTGAGGACAACACCAGGGGGATGGTGCTAGCCCATTGATGAGAAATCCACCCGCATGATCCAATCACCTCCCACCAGGTCCCTCCTCCAACATTGGGTATTACATTACAACATGAGATTTGGTGGGGACAAATATCCAAACTATATCACCAGGTATAGCAAGAACTTATTTGACAACAAAAGAAGTATAGCAAAGGCTTTGTGCCCATGGGATTCACTGGTCTTACCACATGCCCCATCACCCAGAAGCAGCAGGCCAGATAAAATAGTGGAAGGTCCTGCTGAAAACCCAGTTACAGCTCCAGCTGGGAGAAAACACCCAGCATAGGCTTTGACTCAACAACGAGTATATGATGCTGCTTTCTCCATAGCCAAGATACTGAAGTCTGGGAATCAAGGGCAGAAGTATGAGTGACTCCTCTCATTACATCCATTACATCTCATTACATCCCATTACAGCCAATAATCCATCGGCAATGTTGCTTCCCATCCCAACTTAGAGCCCTGCTGGTTTGGAGGTCTTAGTCCCCAAAGGGAGGGCACCCTACCAGGAGACACAAACACTGATTCCATTAGAAGGGAAGATGGGACTGCCATGTGGCCATTTGGGGATCCTTGTGCTACCGAGCCAGCAGGCAGAAAAAGGGGTTACTCTACAGGCTAGGATGACTGATCCTGATTACCAAAGGGAAACTGGGTTATTGCTACACATGGTGAGGGGCACTATGCCTGGAACTCAGAGGATGTCCTAGGGTGCTTCTTGGTATATCTATGTCCATGTCCTATGACTACTGCCCAGAGATGGACACCAGAAAGGTAGGATGTTTCCTACCCTGATTTTGATGGAGGTTGGGTGCATCTTCGTTTTTCTGAAGGATAATTGCATCTTACTATACGGAAGCATAAGATGGTAAAAGTTAATGAAAAATTTCAACAACCAAAAACATGTCAGGGCCACTGAGGACTCAGACCATCTAGGCACAAAGGTTTGGGTCAGCCCATCAGGTCAAGAACCCCAGCCATCTGAGAACATGGAATAGGTCAAAGAAGAAAGAAGTAGTACATATCAACTACAGCCTCATGATCAGAAAGAAGTAGTACATATCAACTACAGCCTCACGATCAGCTACAGAAACGAGGACTGTAGCAGCTGTGCTTGTGTGTTTGTGCGTGTGTGTATTCCTCCGTTCTTCCTCTCATTTTTATTTCACGTGAGGATTGCCATTGGTAGTTACCAGTAAAATTTGGTCTTAGGTTATGAAGTAATTGGGTAGGACTATGACAGAATTAGAGAAATAATTAACATCTCCCAGAGGTAGTTTCTATGACTACTGCCCAGAGATGGATACAACAATGGTGGGATGTTTTATATCCTGATTTTGATAGAGGTTGAGAGCATCTTTGTTCTTATGAAGAACAGAGAGTTGTATCTTATTTTATGGAAGCATACAGTTGTAATTGTTATATGGAAGTTGAAGTATTAACAAAAGGGTGTGTATATCAGTGTTCCGTAGCTAAAAAGGTAGACTCTGTTGGTCATTATGTCATTATCTCTCTGCCCTACATCCATCCCTTATGCTCTTTTTGATGCTGGGAGTAGGACTCCACACACTGCATCTTCCTTTAGCTAACTCGGTCCCTGTTGGGCTCCACTAACAGGAGGTGCTAGATAAAGGCACCTTTTGCTTTCTGTCTTAGAAATGGGCCTTCCCCTGTGCAGCAGCATTGTGTTCCAGCCCCCAAGTTCTTTATAAATTCCTAGAACCAGCTTCATCTAGGTTCTGATAACCACACCTTCTCTTTGTTCTCCATTAAACTTTTATATCAATGGTGTGTGTGTGTGTATGTGTGTGTGTGTGTGTGGTGTGTGTCTGACAGAGAGAGAGAGAGAGAGAGAGATTGAGGGAGAGAGAGAGGTTATACTTCCTGGGTTGCAATATTAAATGTTTTTTTTTTTTTTTAATTATAAGTTGTGGTCAAAGAGTTTGGAGAAACCACTGGTCTAGGGATCTTTCTTTGTTTCTTTGCTTTGATTTTCAGAGATGGGGAAAGTCCTAACAACATCAGTATATTTTATTTTATCAATCAAATGAGTACTCACTGAGCAGCTATATACCTGCTGGAGATTCAGAGGAAGCATTGCATGCCTCTAAGGAGTTTACGCCATGTTGACACAGCAGGCAATATGAGAGAGGGGGTGGTGTGTGAGAGGGCAGGTGTAGGCTGGATGAGAAGCTGGATGTTTGGATGTGCCCACTCAGATGCTACCTTCTTGACATTTTGACAGGTTATGTCAAAGCATAAAACACTGTTACTTAAAATAATCAGTCAACATACAAAACAGACTCTCATAACCCTTACTCCAGTCCTGACTCTCACCCTACCTGGGGGTGAGGCTCAGGAAAGAATGTCTATGTACTTGGTCTTTTTTTTTCAGCCTAAAGTTTAATGGTTGGATTTTAGGCTGAGTCGAAAGGTCCTCACATCAAAACAACTTGCAGTCAAAATGGATGCAGGAAAATTCCATGGGCCTTCCCCGTGGTGGCCCCTCACACAAACTCTTACTTTTCCACTCTGCCAACTTGAGGTCAATATGGCTTTAAAAGTGTGTCATCTGTGTCAGCCAGCTCTGGCCTCCCAGGCAAGAGCTAAGTAAACAGGAGTCCTGGGGATGGCAATTTCTTCACGAGAGGGCCACGGTGGGTTTTTCCAAGGGAATGAAAGGTTGCCTTTGTGCAGAGGGGAGGGGAAGGAGAATCTGCTCTTTCAGGCTGCCTGCTCTCCATGACCTCATCGGTGTTGACTTTCCCACCATTTCATCTTGGAGCCAGAGAGAAGGCAGTCAAGGGACTGGTGAATAGTGTCACCTCACTATAGAGTCAGGGAGGCAGGGCAAGTCATGGATGGCCACTTCTCAGGTCAGGTGACAGAGTGCTGAAGGAGGGAGAAGGGCAGCCATGAGACCCTGAAACAAATCTGTCTTCACCCCGGACAAGGCACCCAGGTGTGCCCAGATGCCAAATGCCTGTATTATTTTTCTCAGGAGGATCTAACATGAAAATGACACTTTGCCCTGTAATTTTGGCACTTCCTGGAAAACCATAATTACCCATCCCATTATAATTACCCTGCCATCACTCTTCTATTTGGAACCCTTGCTTCCGTGAGTTCTATTCTTACATTCCTTCCCGGCCTTGAGAAACAAGACAAAGCACTTTAAATGGTTTCTTGATGGACATTTTTCTCCTCGAAGGACCTTTATATATTCCATGCTACCACTTGAACATCTATTTTAACTTTCATATAAATAAGAGTATTTTTCTAAGTGAGTGAAAGGAGAGGAATAAGGAGTTATTTTTCATGACCAGCCAAGAATAGAACCAAATGTTCTGTTCTCATCTATGTCATCTCCTGATTTTGCTTCTTCTTTAAAATGTCTACTAAGAATTCAGCCTTTTCAGGAAGAACCAGCCTGATGTGGCAGAAAGAACACACCATCATCCAGATGTTTGCCTTTGCGGGAAGAACCACACCCTTCTGGGGTTGGTTTATTAATTGAAGAAATAAGGATTAGACAAAATCAACATTTGATTTCTCAGCATTTTCCTGAGTGCTAAAGCTATGCCACCAGGGATTTCAGGTGGCATATGAGCAGGGCATCAAATGACAGTGAAGTAGACACAGAAAGAATTACTTCCTTTGCAACTCTCTTTCCGTCCTTTGATACTATAGGGGAGAAATTCTCAATTTGGTGCTGGTGGGCCTCTCATACGTTTCTAATGCTTTCTAATCTCCTTTTGTGACAGATAGAGCAGGTTTTAGGTCCTAGCCTCTGCTAGCAGTAGGAGTTGGGATTGAATAACATCATCTTGATTTTATTATTTTAATTTTTTCTTCTACCTTCTATTTATTTTTGGTACTACTGGTTTTCTACTTACAGTGAAAATATAGCTTCCTTTTTAGTTTTTATTTTTTCATTAAAAAGGGTGTTCATTTTTTCACTGGGAGAGAAGAGCAAGAATTGGGTGGAAAGTGTGTTTTAAGTAAACATCTCTGGATTAACCTTCCCAGATATTGGAAGAGTCAAACCAAAGAAACATATGGCACCTGCAAATGTTGTATTAAAGGTGATCAATTTGGGCACGTGCTCTGCAAATGAACTCTGACTTAAATGGCAGAAATAAACTGAGTACAGATAAACACCTCTGACTATTAGCAGAGAATTAGAGGGGTTTCTTTTCTTTATATAAAAAATTACGATGGTTTTCTTTTGCTTAAAAAATTTATACATATAAGCTTTGGCACTCTTTGCTCTCACAAAAAAATGAAATCATGTTATAAACACTGTTCTGCATTTTGCTTTATTCATTCAAAAAAACTCTCAGAAATCTCTCCAAGTCCACTGCTATGGCTCTTATTCATCTTTAGAAGCCATATATACCATGTATATACTATGGTGTAGATGTATCACAATTACTTCAACCGTCCTTCCTATGTATCATGCATTCACACTGATTCTGATTCTTGCCCTTCATAAACAATGCTCCTAGAAACATTCTCACATGTATGCCTTGACACACTCATTGTTCAATTTCTAAGTGATAGATCCTCAGGAATGGGATTTCTGGTCAAAGGGGAACTGTATTTTTATTTTAATAGATGTTCATAGATTATATTCCCAAAAACCTATAGCAAGTCACATTTCCACCAGGTCCGTAGGATAGTGCTTCTTTCCTCAACCTCCTCCAGCAATCCATGCTATACCTTCTTAATTTTTGCTAGTCAAATGAGCAAAAAGTGAGATTTTATTTTTTAGTTTAGTTTGCATTACCTTGATGATTGGTGTTTTTGAACATTTTCTCTTCTGTTTCTTGGTCCTTCTAAACTTCCTCTTCATATCCTTTGCCCATTTTTTTTCTTTTGGGTGATCTTTTACTTATCAATTTGTAAAAGTGCTTAGTATATTGTAGATATTACTCTTTGGCAATTATGTTAATTTTTTTTTTTTTTTTTTTTTTTTGGAGACGGAATTTAGCTCTTGTTGCCCAGGTTGGAGTGCAATGGCACTATATTTCGGCTCACCACAACCTCTGCCTCCTGGGTTCAAGCTATTCTCCTGCCTCAGCCTCCCGAGTAGCTGGGATTACAGGCATGCACCACCACACCCAGCTAATTTTGTATTTTTAGTAGAGACGGGGTTTCTCCATGTTGGTCAGGCTGTTCTCGAACTCCTGACCTCAGGTGATCCGCCTGCCTCTGCCTCCCAATGTATTGGGATTACAGGTGTGAGCCACCGCACCTGGCCATTTTTTTGTTGTTGTTGTTTTGTTTTTTTGTCACCCAGGCTGGAGTACAGTGGCACAATCTTGGCTCACTGCAACCTCCACCTCCCAGGTTCAAGCAATTCTTCTGCCTCAGCCTCCCTAGTAGCTGGGGTTACAGGTGCCTGCCACCACACCCAGCTAATTTTTGTATTTTAGTAGAGACAGGGTTTCCCCATGTTGGCCAGGCTGGTCTTGAACTCCTGGCCTTGTGATCCACCTTCCTCGGCCTCCCAAAGTATTGGGATTACAGGTGTGAGCTACCATGCCCAGCCTATGTTAAATTTTTTTAAGAATATATTGGAATAATTTGTTATTCGAAGTACTTTAGCCATGCAAAAGCTTTACATTCTATGCACAGTCAAATATGTCTATCTTTTCTAGCTAGTGCTGGTTAAGGACTATCCTAGATTGTATGAAGAGTGTTCTAGATTTTCTTGCAGGAATTTCTTTGCTTTGTATGATCAATCTAAATTTATTTTTTTGATACGATAGAAGAAGTACTGTACAACTTTTATTTTTTCCAGATACATAGCCTGTAGTGCCAATAACCTATTTCATATTCCACTGAATAAATAATAAATATATTCATAATAAATTCTCGTATAATCTGGAATCTATTCACAGATTGTCTAATCTGGTCCACTTTTCTATGTGTCTGTTGCTATGCCAATACCATAGTAATTTGACTACACTGACTTTGTATTACATTTTGATACCTGCTAAAGATCCCTCACCTATTTATTTATATACAGTTTAATCTTTATAATCATTAACTGCATTTATCCTTTTCAAATATTCCTATGAAAAATTAACCATTAAATTTATATTTTAATGATGGAGAATTAATAGTTTACGATATTGCCATCCCAAACAAGAATATGTTATGTTTTTCTTTTTTTTTTTTTTGTTAGTAGAATCTTTTTTATTCAGAAAAAAAAAGAAACCGCAAAAAACAAAAGTTTTCCAACCACACACAGGAGGGGTATGGGTAGGGGGAGGTGTCTGTCCATCCAGCCCTGGCCCCCAGCCCATGTGGTTTTGGCAGCAATAAGGGGTACGGGGTAAAGGCCCAAAAAATAAAATGGTGTATGTGTGTATGGGGAGGAAAGGGGTGCAAAGCTGTGGGGAGCGGTGAAGGGGAAGGGACAGACGAGGTCAGTACTGGGAACGCCGAAGGTGGGAGGCCATTTCATAACATTTCTTGTTAATCAAACCACCGTGGACACCTTCTTTGCCCATCAGCAGGACTAGCGTCTTGTCAGTCTTGGTGACAGTGACATTGAAGGTGGGGGCCCCACCGGTGCTCTTGGTACTAAGATCCATGCTAAATTCCCCATCCTGCAGCAGTGAGTCCCGGATCACCGAACATTTCTGGCCCCCAAGTGTCAGACCATTCACGTAAAAACTTGACTGGTCTTTGCCAACCAGGACACCCACCTCAGCTGGCGTGATGTTGACGAAGGTTTTCGCGGGGACGGCGGCCCAGACGAAGGGCGAGTCCTTGTAGCCCAAGATGGCCGCGTCCTGACAGGTCCTGTCCGCCATGAGGTTGTCGATGTAGGCGTTCCACCGGCCACGGCGCTGCTACGGGGGCTGCTCTCGGCGCTGCTGCTGGGGCCGCGGACTGGGCTCGAGCTGCCTCGGCTGGCGGGCGGGAGGAGGCGGAGAGCTCGGGGCACGCGCTGCCGTACGGACCGCGGCTCTGCTCTGAATATGTTATGTTTTTCAATAAGATTTTATAGTTTTCTACAAATAGACTGTGTGTGTTGTTTTGTTTTGCTTGCTTTTTTTTTTTTTTTTTTTTTTTTTGAGATGGAGTTTCGCTCTTGTTGCCCAGGCTGGAGTGCAATGGCGCGATCTCGGCTCACCGCAACCTCCGCCTCCCGAGTTCAAGCAATTCTCCTGCCTCAGCCTCCCAAGTAGCAGGGATTACAGGCATGCGCCACCATGCCCGGCTGATTTTGCATTTTTAGTAGAAATGGGGTTTCTCTATGTTGGTCAGGCTGGTCTCGAACTCCCGACCTCAGGTGATCTGGCTGCCTTGGCCTCCCAAAGTGCTGGGATTACAGGCATAAGCCACCGCTCCTGGCAGAGTAAGTGTTTTTTACGCTAAATTTATTCTAGGCACCATATAACATTTGCCACCCTTGTAATGAAAAACATTTTCTGCTTCTATATCTACATGCTTATTGTGGAAATAAGGGAAAACTATTTTGACAGATATATTATCTGTCAAGCTGTCTTCTAAATTATCTTACTAATTCCAGCAGATTTTTTTCTTTAAAGTCTTTTGGATTTTCTGCGTGAACTGTAACATAACCAGAAAAAGATACATAGTTTTAATTTTGTTTATAACAATTATTTAATGTTTTCCTATTATTGCATCTGTTAGAACCTCCAAATTGATGTTGGACAGTAGTGGTGAGAGCAGACATCTCTGTCAATTTCCTAACTTTAATTGAAATTATTTCAGTGTTTCCCTATTTAATAACATTTCCCATTGGATTTTGACAAATAGTCTTTTTAAATATTTAGTTTTCTTTCTACTTCTATTTTAGTATGATTTTTTTAGGATGTCTATTGAATTTTACCAAGTCTTTGCAGTATCTGTTAATATGATCATATGATCTTTTGCCTTTAACATGCTAATGTAATAAATTATGTTGAATGGAGTTCCTGACATTTGTGCTTAGAAAAAAATCTGTTTGGTCAAAATACTTTTTAAAATATATTGCTAGTATTTATTTGCTACTTTCTTTGCTGGTGACAAATATTTGTGGACAGCTTACTATATTGTAGGCATTGTTTATAGCCACAACAGTGAACAAAATATAAAATTTCTGACCTCATGAAGCTTACTCTTTAGCAAGCTGTTGTTAAAAAATTCAGTGACTTTCAACAACAAACCATTTATTTCTTACTCACAGGTCTGTGGGTCACCTGTAAGTTGTCTGGGCTTAGATTTAATTTTCTAGTGTACTTTTTAGACTTTTTGTTGAATATCAAACTTACAGAAAAGGCACAAATCGTAAGTGAGCAAACAATTATGTAACCACTACTCAGGTCGAGATAGAGAACATTTCTATTATTTGATAACATTTTTATTTAGAGTTTTTGCAATTACATTAAAAAGTAAAGTTTGGTCTTCTGGTTAGACAGGCTACTAAATAGGATTGTTGTACATAGTTACAATTATTTCATTCCCCCAGCCTCCAACTCCCACCTTTGCTGCGGCTTCATTAAGGATGGAGTATACACCCCCAGTCCACTGATAGTTTGTGAGTTGCTTTGGCTAGTGTAATGTCAGCAAACACAACACATGTCACATTCAGCCTTGGTTTGGCTTGACTTCTTACAGTGTTATCCCTCTCCTTGAGAAGACCATTTCTATGGAGACAGCATGTGGAGCAGAAGTAACCCCAACCTGTAGCCTGAAGCCAAGCCTAACCAAGCCCAGCCAAGCTTTGGGTGATGGACAGACCTGTAGCCTGTGTGAAAAGCCACTGAGATTTTGTTTGTTTGTTTAAAATTGTTATGTAGCATTCTTGCAGCAGGACCTCACTAATACAGCCAGCTTTATTAAATGAATTGGAAACATTCTCTCTTTTTCAATGGGCTGATTTTCTTTAAAGATCAAAAAGAAAAACACAAAAACTCAGCCATTAACCCATCTGATACTAGTACGTTCTTCAGTAGTAGATCTTTTATCACATTTCCTATCATGGTAATTGGTCTTTTCAAATTTTATATTTTTTCTAGGACCAATTTTGGAAATTTGTTTCCAGAAAATTATCCATTTTCTCTAAGTTTTTAAATTTGTTAGTGAAAACTTATGTGTAATATTTTTTATAATTATTTCATTTTATTCAATTTTTTTTGAGATAGAGTCTCATTCTATTGTCCAGGCTGGGGTGAAGTGACATACTGTTCTTTCTACTGTTTCCTGCAACTGTTTATCTTGAGAGGAACAGAAATTCATTTGAAAGTAGAGAGAAAGGAAACCATATTCCAGTTACCATGTCCCCAGAATCACCTCTAAAGTGACTTTTTAAAAATGAAATTTATGTATAAAATTGGATTTATGGAAAAGTATTAATAATATTACAGGTGGTACCTGATATTACAGAACTCATAAAGGTGATGTTTGAATGACAAAGTCTGAGAACACTGCCCCAGAAAAATGTGAAATTTCCCTTCCAACTCTGGTGTTCTATTACTCTTCACAGCAGAGTTACCAGAATCTTCTCCTAACAGGGTGTGATGCGTTGCTTTAAAGAAAAAAAGGAGGAATGATAATCATGACTAAACTAGTTAGATGACTGGTTTTAATGACTTCTTCATGGTTATTCAAGCCATTCATCTATATCATATATATAGCATAGGCATGGAGAGACCTCAGAATAGAGACAGATAATTTGAAAAAAGCAAGGAGGCAGGAGTTACCGTATAATGTTTTAGAAACAGTTCGGCTGAGCAATTGCAAGGACGCAAAGCGATGGGGCTATTAGAGAAAGGCAGGACAGGAATTGCAGCCATGATAAGGAATTCCTCTAACGAGGCAACCCCTCCATAAAGGCATCTGGGTGAGCGAGGGTCTGGAGCCCAATTTGCCTTTACTAGAGGGAATTACTCCCCAAATAAGAGCCCCTCGTGTTTGTTTCTTTTGTTGTGTAGTATTTACACAACAAAGTGTGGGTGAGGGGAGGAAGGTCACTGTGGCACTTCTTAAAGGCCCATCTAGCACACCTATTCTTCTCAAAGCCACAGACACACACAGACCTTCCACATTCACAGCCCTGGTCACTCGGGCTGCCATTGGCTCTTCAGCAACACGCAGTCTGGCACTTTGTGCCGGGAGGTCTTGCCTCCATCTGCAGTGGACTCGCCCAGTTGCTCAACGTCTCCAGAAGAGGCAGATGATTTCCCTAAGGGCCCAACACTACACTTAGCTGAGGACTCCCAAGAATGCCTTCCTGGCCTCAGGAAAGCTTCAGGCCCGAGGGATGATCAGAAAGGGCTTGCTTTCATGCCACCGGCCTTACCAGTTCTGACTCATTTCGTTTAAAATAGAACATAAGCACAGGCAGGGGATACAGCCCATCACAGTAGTTGTAAAAGCCTGACAACCAGAGGGACGTGGTGAAGGTGAGCCCTCTCCAGAGCAGCTCAGGGAGCCCGCCGATTGCCCCCCACCCCACCCCTCCTGCCAAGTGGCAGGGCATGGCCGGGCTGCAGCTCTCGCTTCCTGCCCCGCTTGGATCTCCCAGACCTGGGTGGCTTATGATATTGAGCTCATCAGTCAACACCAGACGCCACTTCTTTCTAAAGTCTGCTGTGTACCCGATCGCACACTCGGCTTTGGCCCCCGACACGGGCCCCGGGCCCTTGGGGGCTCCGCGCGCAACTGGATGGGCCAGCTTCAGCCTGCGCAGCACAATGGTCGGCCCTCCCCGGCTGGCGCGTGGCCCAGCCCGGGGGGTTTCAGTCGCTTCGGAGAATTCACTTATTGTTTGCAGGGCTCGGCGGCCGCCGCCTGCAGCCGCCGGGCTGCAAATCTATTCACCCTGCAGCCTGGCGTCCGGCGCTGCCGCGGCGCGTCTCCCCCGCGCACCTGCCCGGCGCCCCCTCCCTTCCCGCCCGCCATCTGTCGTCTGAGAGCCATTGTAAGCAGCCGCGCCTGGCGTCCTGGACGACACCCAAGGGGACCCGGGGCTTAGGCCTGGCGAGAGGCAAACAAGGAGGGTTTATTCCAGTCCCGTTTGGAGGTGACCTTAAGCAAAATAGTCAAGTCTGGGGGCATCCGCCTGCTCCCCGGACCTCTGGCTTTTAGCGCAGGGTTTAGGGGCCCCTCCTGGATGCAGAGTCCCAGGGTTCACAATCTGAGCCGGAGCGTCCTGCCTGGGCGTTCTGGGATGTAATCTGGCCTGGAGGAGCCCTGCAGCGGCCGCTCGCCTCCTTGAAGAGCCCCGTGAGCCCGTTTCAAATGCACATGTTGGTTTTGTCTGCCTGCACGTCTGATCCTCCGAATTTATACCCATTGTCCGGGCCTCTTGGGATGCTGGGTTGAAAGAAGAGTTTCTCTTTTCTGAAATGGCAAATGCAGCCCGTTCAAGTCCCACCAGCCAGCCTGCTGCCCACAGAAGTCTGTACCCGTATTTGTTGAATATCACACACCCTCCTTCCATGTCATGGAAAGTTCGAAATGTTTTAATATATCCCTACCGAAAAGAAAATAAAACAAAGCTATGGTCGTTGTGGAGCTTGCCTTTCAAACTACAACCTTGATCCTCAGATTCGAATCTACCCTCCTTCCTAGGTATCTATCTCCCCAGCCTGTTTGAGAACCTTTCCTTCCTCTCACTGTGCACTCCCCCTCCACACACACAAACAACAAGCACATCACATCTTTTTATAGATAGGAAAGCCAAGACCAAAAGATGGGAGGAGCTATGGACAGCTTGAACTTTATCTCTCTGTGGATTTAAAACAAAAGAGACCCACACTCAATTTGAGCTATTACTAGCAGCCATTTCCATGCAAAGAGATGTGTCAGGGCTCAACGGGGGAGATTTGGGGCTGGTCTCTCAGACCTTTTCCAGAGGGACAGCTCAGTGGGGTTACCTGGGGCAGTAGCCCCAAATCCTGCTCAGTCTCTTGACCCTGCCACCAAGAACATGAGTGCCAGCACCCCAGAGGCTCCAGATCCAAGAAGCACACTCAAACAAGGCTGGGCAGAGTTCCGTGCAGACTGGGGCTCTCCTCCTTAGAACTCTTGGTGCTTCCAGCCCATAATTCTCTATCCAAAGGAAGGCCCAGTGAGGATGAAATCACAACTGGAAATCAGAACTGGAAATGTGGGTAGTGTATTGTACCTCAGATCTCCACTCTTGGACAGAACTGGGAAAATGTGCTTCTCTGCTTCCCTTTCACCATCCCCTTCAGTTCGCAGATGGGTTCTTTCTCTCTATTTGTAAATATCACATATTATTCCTTCTCTCTCTCTCTCTCTCTCCCCCCTCTTTTTCTGTGTGTGTGTGTGTGTGTGTGTGTGTGTTTGTGCGTAACACATATACCTGTTACAGAATTTAAAAGGAACAAATAGCTATTCAGTGGAAAACAAGTCTCCCTTCCACCCTGTTCCCAGATAGCAGTATTTGCTTTTCTGTTCCTGCTTGGCCCCAAGAAGGCCTAGGCTTCCATCTCCTGCCAGCTGTGGGACCTGGTGCAAGACTCTCTTTCTCTTTGAACCTTGGTTGCCTTCTCAGTAAAACTAGTGTAAGACTACAGTAAAACATGCTGTAAGACTACAGCATGAGCTCATTAGGACCAAATGAGAAAAGTGTCCCAGGCCCGCTGAAATGCTGTGCACCCCTGTTATCACTATTTGACACAAAGCACTATTCTCATCCCCTCATCTTGTCTAGCAAGGGCTGAGGGACAGAATTTGAAGACCTTGAATAAGAAAAGGAAAGATTTGTCAGGTGGCAGGAAATAGGCTGTTACAATGTGGAGGAGAGCTGGAGTTAAGGGGAAAAAATGGCACAAGAAGCCGAAGGGAGGTATGTCTATCAGGTTGTGCTGCACAGCAAACAACCACAAAGTATATACAACTATAAGCATTTCTTTCTTGCTCAGCATCTGCAGGCCAGCTGCAGATCTGCTTGAGACTGTGGATTTGTGGGGTGTCTGGGACAGTTCTGTTGATGTGTCTTATTCAGTGACTGTGCTGAGCTCCCTCAGGTGTGTTCTGACAATGGCAGAGGCATGAACTGCCAAGCCAAACTACACAAGTGTCACATCTGCTAACATCCTATTGGCTGAATAAGTCACGTGGCCCAACCCAAAGTCAAAGAGGGTAACGTTCACTCCATCCACCATGAAATAGTGGCAAATGTATGTATTTTCAGGGAGCAAAGAATTGGGAGCAATATTTTAGTCTGTCTTCTCTACATTCCCCATCCCCTTAGCCTTAAATACCATGCATTTTCTAAGGATTCCCTAACTTACATTCCAGTCCACAGCTGTCCCTTAAGTTCCAAGCAGTCCCGAGTTCCCATAGCACTCTCTTCCTCCGATATCTCCACTTGCACATCTCACACACTTCTTCAAATAGAAGTCTTGGTTCCCTACCCCTAACCCAAGCCTGATCTCATCACTGGCCCCTCCTTCTACCCACTTGCTCAAACCAGAGGCAAAGGATCACCTTTCACCCACCATCTCCCTCACCATCCACACCACATTCAACCCACACAGATGATGCTGCCTTCAGAATGTGCTTCTCCCTGGCCAAGTCCCCAGCACCTCTCCCACCTACAGGTGGCTACTGTAGCTTCTTGACTGCTCCCTCTGCTTCTGCACTTGCTTCCTTCATGCTTTTCTCAACACAGCCAGAACAATACTCATGAGTGAAAGGTCAAGCCATGTCACTCCTCTGCTCCAAACCTCTGACGGCTACCATCTCAGAAAAAAGTTGAAGTCCTTATGGTGCTCTGCAAGGCCCTGCATAACCTGCCTTTGGTCCCCTAACTCTCTGACTTCCCTCCCTAATACTCTGGCCCTCACATGGTCTGCTCCAGCCATACTGCCCTCCTTACGGCTCTGCAAACACCAGCACGTACACACTGGCCCCAGAGCCTTTGCATTGACTGTTCCCTCTCCCAGAAATGCTCTTTCCCCAAATATTTGTACTGCTAGTGCTCTTTCTGAGGAAAACTTCCCCTAGTCACCTTATCTAAAACGTCACCCCTTACTCAAACTTTCAGATCCCCATACTTATCACTGTCAAACATATGATACAATTTACTTGTTTATTTTGCTTATTTTTTGTGTCTAGTAGAGATAATGTATGCTCCGTGTTGGGTGACCACCCCAGTTTGCCCACGGCTGTCCCTGTTTTAGCACTGAAATTACTATGTCCCAGGAAATTCCTGGAAAACTGGGATGGTTGATCACTCACAAGGGCAGAGATTTTTCTGTTTTGCTCACTATCTTATTTCTCTTCCTGGTGCTTAGCACATTGCCTGGCACTCATTAAATGTGGTTGAATGAACGAATTAGCAGTAAAAATGACCATCTCAAAATTTAAATCAGCTCATATCCGTCCTATGCTAAAAATTAATTGATGGCTCCATGTTGCACTTGAAACACAATCTAAACTCCTTACCATGGTGTATTAGTTCATTTTCATGCTGCTGATAAAGACATACCCAAGACTGGGCAATTTACAAAAGAAAAAGGTTTAATGGACTCACAGTTCCATGTGGCTGAGGAGGCCTCACAATCACGGCAGAAAGTAAAAGACACATCTCACATGATGGCAGACAAGATAAGACAGCTTGTGCAGGGAAACTCCCCTTTATAAAACCATCAGATCTCATGAGGTTTATTTACTGTCATGAGAATAGCACAGGAAAGACCCGCCCCCGTGATTCAATTATCTCCCACTTGGTCCTTCCCACAACACGTGGGAATTATGGGAGCTACAATTCAAGATGAGATTTGGGTGGGGACACAGCCAAACCATATCATGTGGCCTCCAAAACTGCATCTCCTAGTCCTTTTCTGCAACATTTCATACCTCCTCTTCCTCCACTCTTGTTAGGCTCTGGGCCATCTGACCCCCTTCTAGCCTCTTCATGAACACCCACCCTCATAACAGCTCTAGGTCTTTGCTGTTGCTGTTTTCTTGGCTTCCCTTGGAGGCATCTGCTTATCCTTCAAGATTCAGTTCAATCAGTGTGTCCTCAGAGAGGCCTTCCCAGGATTTCTCGTCAGAGAGGCTTCCTCCAGTGGCTACAGCTGCTCACCCAGTGTATTTCCTGCACAGCCTCATCACTAATTATATACACCCCTGTTTATCTGTATGCATATGTATTTATTACCTGTTGCCCACAAGGACGGGAGCCTTGTCTACCCTGTTCTCTACCACAGCATCACCCCCTAGAACACAATGAGTTCTCTCCTACATCTGCTGGAGCAATGCCTTGTGGTCAGGGATGGAGGAGGGTGTTGGAAGGATTTCATGCACAGAGTGAGGAGCTAATTTCGCTGAGGACCAAATGGACTCTTTGGACAGTGAAGGAATTTCTTGTGCATTTTCAAGGAAGATATCTGTCATAAAAATTATATTTTCCATTTATTCAGTACTTAACATGGGCCAGGCATAGTGCTAAGCACCTTCTATACATCACCTCATTTAATCCCCACAATAATCTCATTATTATCACCACTTTCAGCTATGAAAACTAAATATAAAATACACTGTCCACTAACTACCTAATATCCATTCTTCACATCTTCTTTGTTAATTGAGTCCTGGCTTTGTGTAGGGTGACAATGTGTCCAGCCCTGAGTGATAGATTACAATAATCCCATTCCCTGCATTCCCAGACTCCCTTGCAGCTAGGAGTGGCCATGTGAGCCTATTCTGTACAATGTGAAAGAAGTGGAGTCTGTTGAGGGACAAGGTGTTCTAAGAAAGCTTCCACTTCTCTGACATCTTTCTTCGTAACTTAAGGTGTTGTGTTGTCTGGAGCCCTGGCAGCCATCTTCTAACCATGAGAAAACAAGCTCCATGGTGAAAATCATCAGACTAAATATTGCAAACCAGGAAAAGACAAGTTCTTTTCTATTCTGATCACATTGCTAACCAGCTGAACCAACACCAGAAACCACCTCCAATCTTTTTGTTGCATGAATGAAATAAGTCCCTATTTGTCTAATCTACCATTAGCCAAATTTTCTGTCACTTGCAAGTGAAAACATTCCTAACTAATAGATTGGGTTTCAGATAACTTTGGAAAGAATCAAACCTAGAGAGGAAGAATTCTGTCTGGAGATTGTGACTCGTGGAAGTCCAGCAGTATAATGACTGGAATTTATGCCCACATTTTGTTATGGTGATTGATACTGAAGACAGATGCTGAAGCCATTACTTTTGAGACTCCTTTAAAGAGAGAAGAGGATAAAGGTCATATTCACTGCTGACCAGGATGCTATGGTGGATTTCCAAAAGTGACAGAGGGAAATCTATGGGAAATGTTCGGTTTAAAATGCAAGGTTTTGCATCCTGACAAGGTATAAAAGAACCAACATTTTTCAGCATTTACTGTGCTCAAGCACTATGTCAGAATTTTTACAGTATCAGCCCATTTGAACTTCCCAATTGCCTTGCAATGTGGAAATTAACATCTCCACATTGCAGAGGAGTGAACTGAGGCCTGGGAAAGCAGTAAAGTAAAATAGCTAAGAGCTACAGAATCAAAGCAATTCTACCTAAAAGCCCAGCAGGATTTTTTTTTTAAATAAATTGACAAGTTGATCCTAAAATCCATATGGAAATAGGAAGGACCTAGAATACCCAAAACAACCCTGAAGAAGGGTTAAAAGTTAGAGGACTAACATCTGATTTCAAAAATTATTATAAGGCTACCATAATCAAAACAGCATGGCATTGGTGCAAAGATAAACAAATAAATCAGTGGAACAGATATATTCAATATGTAGCGATTTTCTTTCTTTTGGATATATACCCAATAGTGGAATTGCTGGGTCACATGGTAGCTCTATTTTCAGTTTTTTGAGAAACCTCCCTACTGCTCTTCATAGTGGCTATACTAATTTACATTCCCACCAATAATGTATGAGGGTTCCCCCTTTCTCCACATCCTGGCCAGTGTCTGTTATTCCTTGTCTTTTTGATAAAAGCCATTCTAACTGGAGTGAGATGGTATCTTATTATGGTTTTGATTTGCATTTCTCTGATGATTAGTTATGTTGTGCATCTTTAAATATTCTTGTTAGCCATTTGTATGTCTTCTTTTGGGAAATATCTATTTGGATATCACCTATTTTTTATTCAGATTATTTGTGGTTTTTTACTAGGATGTTTGAGCTCCTTATATATTCTGGTTATTAATCCCTTGTCAGGTGGAGGGTTTGCAAATAGCTTCTACCATTCTTTGAGTTATCTCTTCACTTTATTAATTATTTCCCATGCTGTGCAAAAGCTTTTTAGGTTGACGTACTATTATTTGTCTATTTTTGCTTTTGTTGCTTGTGCTTTTGATGTCTTGCACAAAAAATATTTGCCCAGACCAATATCATGGAGCTTTTTCCCCAACGTTTTCTTCTAGTAGTTTCATACTTTCAGGTCTTAGATTTAAGTCTTTAATCCATTTTTATTTGATTTTTGCATATGGTGAGAGTTAGGGGTCTACTTTCATTCTTCTGCATATAGTTATCCAGTTTACCCAGCACCATTTCTTGAAAAGACTGTCCCTTCTCCATTCTATGTTCTTGGTGCCTTTGTGAAAAATGAGTTGGCTGTAAATGCGTGGATTTATATCTGGGTTCTCTACTCTGTTCCATTTACCTATGTGTCTGCTTTTATTCCAATACCATACTGATGTAGTTGCTATAGCTTCATAGCATATTTTGAAGTCAAGTAGTTTGATTTCTCAGCTTTGTTCTTTTTGCTCAGGATTGCTTCGGCTATTCAAGGTCTTTTGTGGTTCCATGTACATTTTAGGGTTGTTATTTTTTTTTGGTGAACATTGTCATTGGTATTTTGATAGGGATTGCATTGAATTTGCAAATCCCTTCGTGTAGTATTGTCATTTTAACAATATTATTTCTTCCAATCCATGAGTGTGGAATATTTTTCCATTTTTCCATTTTTTAATGTCTTCTTTAATTTCTTTCATCAGTGTTTTATAGTTTTCCCTAAAGAGTTAATTCTTTCACATCTTCGGTTAAGTTGATTCCTAGATTTTTTAATTTTTTGTAGCTATTGTAAATAAGATTACTTTCTTGATTTCTTTTTCAGATTGTTGTCAGCATATATAAATGCTACTAATTTCTGTATGTTGATTTTATATCCTGCAATTGTATTGAGTTCTTTTATCAGTTTTTTGGTGGAGTCTTTATGTTTTTCTATATATAAAATCACATTGTCTGCATACAAGGCTAATTTGACTTCTTCCTTTCCAATTTGGATACCCTTTATTCCTTTCTCTTGCATAATTGTTTGGGCATGAACAACTGATTTTTTTGACAAAGGCTCAAAAGTAATGCCGTAGAGAAAGAATAGCCTTTTCAACAAACAGTGCTGGAATAATTGGAAAAGCATATGCAAAATAGAGACTACAACAAAGAAGAAGAGGAGGAGAAGGAGGAGGAAGAAAAAAGAACTTGGGCCGGGTGCGGTGGCTCACACCTGTAATCCCAGCACTTTGGGAGGCCGAGGTAGGCGGATCACCTGAGGTCTGGAGTTTGAGACCAGCCTGGCCAACACAGAGAAACCCCATCTCTACTAAAAATACGAAAATTAGCCTGGTGTGGTGGCAGGCACTTGTAATCCCAGCTACTCTGGAGAGTGAGGCAGGAGAATCACTTGAACCCAGGAGGTGAAGGTTGCAGTGAGCCAAGATAGCACCACTGCACTCCAGCCTGGGCGACAGAGTGAGACTCAGTCAAAAAAACAAGGAAAGAAAGAAAGAGGAAGGAAGGAAGGAAGGAAGGAAGGAAGGAAGGAAGGAGAAAGAAAGAAAGAGGGAGGAAGGAAGGAAGGAAGGAAGGAAGGAAGGAAGGAAGGGGAAAGAAAGAAAGAAGGAAGGACTTGGAGTCACTCTTTTTGCCATTAATAAAAATTAACTCAAAATGGATCATAGACCTTAATGTAAGAGCTAAAGCTATGCAACTCTTAGAAGAAAACATAGGAGTAAATATTCACGACCTTGTGTTGGTGATTGGTTTCTTAGACACAACACCAAAAGCATAGTCCGTAAAAGAATAAGTGGATATATTGGACTTCATCAAAATTTAAAACTTTCGCTCTTCAAAATACACTATTAAGAGTATAAAAAAGACAAGCCACAGCTGAAAGAATACATTTGCAAGGTATATGTCTGATAAAGGACTTCTGTCCAGAATACAGAAAGAATTCTTAAACTCAACAATAAGAAAACAAAGAACCCAATTTTAAAGGGGGACAGGGACAAAATATTTGAACAGATACTTTGCCAAGAAGATATAAGGTTGGCAAACAGGCACATGAAAAGATGCCCAACAGCGTGAGCCACTAGAGAAATTCAAATTAAAACCACAATGAAATACGACTACACATCATTTAGAATGGCTGAAATTAAGACTTACTATATCAAGCACTGGTGAGTAGGCAGAGGCAGTGATACTCTCATATGTTGTGGGTGAAAATGTAAAATAGTACAACCAGTTCAGAAAGCTGTTTGGCAGTTTCTTTAAACATTGACATATGCCTATCATATTAACTAGTCATTTCTTTCCTGGGTGACTATTCAAGAAAAAAGGAACTATATATCCATACAAATATTTGAACATGAATGTTCCTAGGAGCTTCATTTGTAATAGTAATGATTCTGGAAAAAGAGCCAAATGTCCATTAAAAGAGAAATGAGTAAACAAACTGTGCTCCATCCATACAATGCCATACTACCCAGCAATAGAAAGCGATGAACTGCTGATACACACGACATGGATGACTCATCAAGGGAGTTATGCTAAGTGAAAAAAAAAAAAAAAAAGACCAAAAAAAGAGGCTACTGAATGATTCCACTTCTATAAACGTTTAAACAAGATAAACTAATCTGTAAGGACAGAAAGCAGATCAGCAATTTCCCTGGGATGGGGTTGGGGAGAGGGGTGGAAAGGAAGGACTGAAATGCTGAAATTAACAAATTGTTACATGTAGTTTATTATATGTCCATAACAGTAAATAAGACTTGGGTTTTTTTTTTGTTTTTTGTTTGTTTGTTTTGAGACGGAGTTTCACTCTTGTTGCCCAGGCTGGAGTGCAATGGCATGATCTCAGCTCACTGCAATCTCCGCCTCCTGGGTTCAAGTGATTCTCCTGCCTCAGCCTCCCGAGTAGCTGGGATTACAGGCATGTGGCACCACACCCAGCTAATCTCTACAAACGGGGTTTCACCATGTTGACTAAGCTGGTCTTAAACTCCTGACCTCAAGTGATCTGCCCGCCTGGGCCTCCCAAAGTGCTGTGGTTACAGGCGTGAGCCACCGCGCCCGGCCAAGACTGTTTGTTTTGTTTTGTTTTGGAGACGAAGTCTCGCTCTGTCGCCCAGGCTGGAGTGCAGTGGCGCAATCTCGGCTCACTGCAAGCTCTGCCTCCTGTGTTCATGCCATTCTCATGCCTCAGTCTCCAGGGTAGCTGGGACTACAGGTGCCCGCAACCAAGCCCGACTGATTTTTGTATTTTTAGTAGAGACGGAGTTTCACCGTGTTAACCAGGATGGTCTCGATCTCCTAACCATGTGATCCGACTGCATTTAAAAAATACCCAAGAGCACACAAGGGGTCAGTGGGGAAGCCAGGGTCCTTACCAGATCTCCAGAGCTCAGGAGCCCAAGCTCAGGCCATGGTCATGGGCTGCCTCTCAGATGGCCAAAGTCTGTTGGCAGGGGCTGTGTGTGAAAACTATGGATGGAATAGCTGGAATTCTTTACATAAATGCCAGGAAATCCAGGGGCTTCTGGGTACCATATGAAAATATAGGAGAGAAAAAGAGGCTCATTTTGTGAGAAAAATGAAGGATACTTTATGGGGTCATGGAACCATGGAAACAACTCTGCCAGCCCTTCTTCTTGGTGCTTGTTGGGGCTGGGTGGGTTTTGGGAAGAACAAACCCCAGTTCTGCCTGCCCTTTCCAGACAGGGTCTCACACAGAAGCAGTCCATGGTGCCCACTGAGGCTGGCAGGAGGGCTGCAGGGGGGAGGGGCCATCCATGGGCATCCAGGGAGATGAGGCTCAGGCTGCACAGAGGTGCAGGGCAGCAGAAGCCCCAAACTCAGAGATGTGGGAAGTTACACAGTTGGGCGGAGTCAGAGCAGGAGTACAGAGGTTCCCCTGAAGGAGGCCAGTGTCACCTGCAGCTTTCCCTAGTGCCCAAGCTGGGGTGAGGGTGTTCTTCACAAAAGCAAGCTATTCTTGGCAGGTAAAGACACACTCATACCTCACACAGCTACCCTGGCTGTGGGCATGGTAGCAAATTGACTGCTGATTCTGCTAACCAGTTCAAACTCTGTCAGCAGAGCTCGTCACTTTGTAACCCGGCCTGGACCATATTATCTACTCCTTCCATTCAATGGATATTTATTGTGCCAGGCATTCTTGTAGTCTCTGGAAATCCTGGCCCCCGGAGCTAACATTCCAGCGAGGAGAACAGACCATGTGCAAGACAAATAAGTGAACATACAGTGTCTCAGGTGTCGGTAAAGTGTGGTGGAGAAAAATAGAGTTGGGACAGGAGACAAAGAGAAAGGAAGGGGTATGGACAGAGCTGGGAGGGACAGGGAAGGAAGTTGCACAGAAGTTCTAGTGTGACACTGCTCTTCTTTTGTCTCCTATGATGGTTTTCCCCTAATCTTGTAGCCGGCAACAAAGAATCAGGGTGCACTTTGTTGCTCCTCTGTGGTATCCAAGAGCCCAGAGATGAGCTAATACCACCAGAAATGAGCACGTTCCTCATCTCCCTTCCAAAAGCCAGTCCTGCTAATCCTACCTCCTAACCTTAGAAAGGTCCTATCCAGAAGTCTGTCATTATTCTACCTTCTGTGTATTCAGCTCTGCTTCTCCACACATGATCATGCTTCAAAAATTCCCATGGCCCTGCTTCTTCTCCTGTGTTCCTCACCTATCATGCCCTCCTCCTACTCAAACACTTCACACTCAAAGGTGAAACTCTAACCCAACCATTTCCAGAATCCCTCCTTGCCCACATCAGCCCTGTGGACCTCTCTTCCTGATCTCTGATAGCACAGTATGTCTGAGCCCCATGATTGAGGCAGTGGTCTCCCGACTGTTGATTTGGTGCCTCCAGCCATCCTGGTTGTGCCTCTTGCGTTTTTATCTCTTCTGTGTCCCTGAAATGCAAGTTCATCTGAGCAAACAAAAGGTACACCACAGATATAGCTCATTTCTCCCCTAAAAACAAGGCTTTGCTTTGTCTAAATGTTCTCCTCTCCATCTGAGAAATGAAAAAGGTTTGGAAAATTCCAGCATGGGAGTGTTCAGCCTTATTTGAGTTGTGCAAGTGGGAAAAAATGTGCTTTTCCCAAAATTAAAAAAATTTCCCCAGCCTTTCCTCTGAAAGCAATTCACAAACCTCTGAGCCCAGTGTGTAAGCTTGCCAGTTTCTTCACCTCTCTGAGGAATGAATTGTCCTCCCACTTGTATGTCATGGGCACGCATGCATTTGTGGGCAAAAGAGGAGAATGGTGTCAGAGTGGAAGTTAACCAATCTTGAAAATGAAGCATGTGACAAGTGGAAAAGGCAAGCTCTTTGATGCCCAAGTCCCCTGGCTTTCCAGTGTACAAAAGAACCCACCACTCAACAGCAGTAACCTCTGACTGTTTCTATTCTTCCTCTCCATCTTTCCCAATGTTTCTTCTTTCTGATGAAGGCAGCTGCCATGTTGTGAGTTGCCCTGTGGAGAAGCCCATGTGTCAAGAAACTGAGAGTGGGCTGGGCATGATGGCTCACACCTATAATCCCGGCACTTTGGGAGGCCGTGGCGGGTGGATCACTTGAGGTCAGGAGTCCAAAACCAGCCTGGCCAACATGATGAAACCCTGTCTCTACAAAAAAAAATAATAATAATAATACAAAAATTAGCTGGGTATGGTGGTGCGTGCCTGTAATCCCAGCTACTCGAGAGGCTGAGGCACGAGAATCACTTGAACCTGGGAGACGGAGTTGCAGTGAGCCAAGATCACACTACACTCCAGCCTGGGTGACAGAGCAAGAATCCATCTCAAAAAAAAAAAAAAAAAAAAGAAAAGGAAAAGAAAAGAAAAGAAAAGAAAAGAAAAGAAAAGAAACAGAGGGTGGCTTCTGGCCATTCAGTGAGGACCTGAGGCCCTCGGTCCAACAGCCTGCAAGAAACTGAATCCTGTCAACAACCATGTGAGCTTGGAAGCAGATACTCCCACATTTGAGTCTCCAGATGAGACTGTGGCTGCAGCCAGTGCTTTGCTGGTAACCTTGTGAGCGATGCTGAGCCGCAGGACCTAGCTAAGTGGCGTCCACATTTCAGATCCATGGTAACTGTAAGTTAGTGAACATTGTTGTTTTAAGCCATTAAGGTTTGGGGTAATTTGTTATGAAGCAATAAGTAACTCATATGCCAACTATGTGCCAGGCACTATTCTTGGCTCTGGGGACACAGCAGAGGACAAAATATACAGCATCTTTGTGCTCACATAGCCGACATCTAATGAAGGAAGGCAGATGATAAATACAGCATGTTGACCACTTTAGTGTCCCCCAGAATTCATGTATTGGAAACTTAGTCTCCAATACAACAGTACAGGGAGGTGGGGTCTAATGGGAGGTGTGTAAATCATGAGGGCTCCACCCTATGAGTGAATTATTGCTTGTAGGCTGGGCGCGGTGGCTCACGCCTGTAATCCCAGCACTTCGGGAGGCCGAGGCTGGCCGATCTCGAGACCATCCTGGCTAACATGGTGAAACCCCATCTCTACTAAAAATACAAAAAAATTAGCTGGGCGCGGTGGCATGGGCCTGTAGTCCCGGCCACTAGGGAGGCTGAGGCAGGAGAATTGCTTGAACCCAGGAGGCAGAGGTTGCAGTGAGCCGAGATCACACCATTGCACTCCAGCCTGGGCTACAGAGTGAGACTTCGTTGCAAAAAAAAAAAAAAAAAGGCTTGCTGATGTGGATTCACTCTCTCTCTTGCCCTTCTACCTTCCACCATATGAAGACATAGTAAGAAGGCCCACACCGGAAGCCAGAGCCTTGATCTTGGACATCCCAGACACCAGAACTGTGAGATAGTAAATTTCTGTTCTTCATAAATTACCTAGTCTAAGGTATTCTGTTATAGCAGCACAAATAGAGTAAGATAGTGACAGAGAAAAATAAAGCAGTGAAGGGACCTGGGGAATTGCCAGGGTTTAAGGGTGAGTGGTGAGGTGGGGGTGATAGTGGTTGTAGCTTTAAATAGGGTGAAGAGGGAAGACCTCTCTGAGAAGGTAGCATTGAGCAGAGACCTGCAAGTGAAGGAGTGAGCCACGAGCTATCTAGGGAAAGAGTGTTACAGAGAGAAGAAACAGTCTAGAATGAGTTTTTGTTTTACTTAGCAAAAAAAAATTTAGAGAAGGAAACTGTCTTGGCTCCTCTGTTGAGCCTGTAGCAAAAAAATAACTAAGCACTAGCAGTTCACCAAAGATGCATTCTAACTTCCCTCCTGCCCACAGAAAGAGTCAGAAGTCAGACAGAGATAAGCTATGTTTCTGTTTTCTTTCTTTCCTACATCCTCAATATAGGCAGTTACACACCTTGGCAGGCGGGACCTCTGTGATTTTGAGGTGGGGAAAGAAGCGTCTAATGCCTTCTTGTCCTAATATTTACCTTGGTGCGGTTTTCCTGCTTGAGTTGGAGTAGAGAATGTAGTGATCAGGGAGCTGGGGCCACAAGCTACAGGAATACCGGCAGGAGAAGCCTTGCATGGCGAGCTCACTCTGGGATCCTTGGGTCCACCCATTCACATTGGGCCAGACCCCAAGAGGGGTCTAAGAAATCCAGCCAGGACCGCTCTGGCTGCCCAGACATGGTCAGAGCCAGGGACACTGATGACCACTCACTTCTATCCACACAGGCCTGAGGCTTATCTGAGGAATTCAAGGAGAGAACAGTTTCCAAATGAGTTGCCCTTTGAAAAACATAGGCCTAAGAAAGTTATTCTGTTGTGTAAGTGAGAAGGGAGAGTTTGGGTTGGCCCACTGATCCTCCTTCTCCACACCACTGTGCTCAGAGTGAGGCTGGACATTGAGATTCTGACACCACAGCTGCCTAGGGGAAAATCTGATTTGTGAGAGCAACAGCCAAGAGCAGCTCCCCTTCAGAAACTGGACCAGAGCCAGATCTGACTCTCTGGCCTAAGTCAGAATCAAATAGCTGCCTGTGACTTCTGCCAAACACTGGCTTGACTTGACGCCTCTCACGCCCAAGAAAAAAGGGATGTGAACATTCCATCCAGCTCACTTCCTCCAGCTCTTCACAGTGTCCTACCTTGGAACCCAGGGTACTCTGCTTCTTTGCAAACAGCAGAGAAGGTTGCAATAAAGACCTTTCCCAGCCAACAAAAATGGGAAGCTTTTGTTACCATCTAGATACAGGAAACACTCACAGAGCAAAAGGGAAATGACCCCAAATGGAAGCACGGAGATGTAGGAAGGAATAGAAAGCAATAAAAAGGGTCAATAGATGAGAAATTCCAAATGATTTACTCATTATAATATGTAAAAGAACGGTAATAATATTTTGTGAGGTTTAAAATATATATAGAACTAGGCCGTGCGCTGTGGCTCACACCTGTTATCCCAGCACTTTGGGAGGCCAAGGCTGGTGGATCACTTGAGGTCAGGATTTCAAGGCCAGCCTGGCCAACATAGCAAAACTGCATCTCCACTAAAAATACAAAAATTAGCCAGGCATGGTGGCGCACTTGTAATCCCAGCTACTTGGGAGGCTGAGGCAGAAGAATCGCTTGAACCTGGAAGGCAGAGGTTGCAGTAAGTCAAGATCATACCACTGCACTCCAGCCTGGGTAACAGAGAGCAAAACTCAGTCTCAAAATAAAATAAAATAAAATATATATGGAATTAAAATACATGACAAGAACAGAAAAGATGGGAGGGGAGTGAGTTAAAGGGTTCTCAAGTCTTTACATTGCCCTGGAATTGGCAAAAGTGTTAATTTACATTAGACTTTTTGTTGTTGTTGAGACAGGCTCTCTGTCTGTTGCCCTGGCTGGAGTGAAGTGGTACAATCACAGCTCGCTGCAGCCTCCACATCCGGAGCTCAAGCAATCCTCCCAATTAGCCTCCTGAGTAACTGGGACTATAGGCATGCACCACCACACCCAACTCATTCTTTATTTTTTGTAGAGACGAGGTCTCCCCATATTGCCCAAGCTGGTCTCAAACTCCTAGGCTCAAGCAATCCTCCCTCTGTGGCCGCTCAAAGTGCTGGGATTATGGGCTAAGACTTTAGTAAGTCAAAGCTACATGTTGTAATCTCTAGAGTGACCATGGAAAAAAACAGGAAAACTATAACTAATAATCTAAATGGGTTGGAATAGTAAAAATACTTAATCCACAAGAAAGCAAGAAAGAAGGAAAACAAAATATGTAAAATCAATAAAAGACAAACGGTAAGGTAGCGGATTTGAACCCTAGTATATTAATAATTCACTAAATATAAATGGGCTAAAAGTCCCAATTAAAATCAAAGATTGTCAGACTAGATCTTTTTTAAAGGAAACTAACTCAGGACACCCTTTTGCCTGCTCCACTTAACCTTAGCCCTCTTACTGCTTGAAGGCTGATTTGATAGCTGGAAGTGCAGTGGTTATCTTACAACCATCAGGCTAAGTCTAGAAGCTGTGGGCGAAGAAAGGAGGAACAGAAAGACAAAAAGAGCCTGGGACACTAAAGATGCCGTGGAGCTGCCACACCAGTCCCAGTACCCACCTGCAGCCTTCATGCATTATGGAAGAAAAATGAATCCCCCACTTAAGTTTAGGCCACTCTTAGTGCGGTATCCAATACTCATGGCCAAACATGATTCCTACTATACAAGGCTTAGGACATTAGATCTGCAAAACCCACTGATTGTTTGATACTAACCTTACTCCAATTAAATCAACCAGGTTGCGTTCCACCTACAACTGATAATAATCACAGTGTGACCACACTGCAAGAGATGAGACCACTGGACCAATCAGACCACAGAAGAGTTTAGCAGACTGGGACCAGCCGCACGCATATCCTGTGAGTGCCCACTTCTCAGATTCAGAGGGATATTGCTAGGGTACTTTATAAGCACCTTAAATGAGTTAGGGGGGAAAAGTGGCTTCCTGTAGGCAGCCACCAATCAAAAAGTTATATGGATCATCCCATGACAAAAACATCCAAGAGTTAATTTTACTCCTTCAGCAAATTTTTATAGAGCACTTACCATATGTCAAACATTGTTCTAGCCATCGGGGACACAGACACAAACAAAACAGGAAAAACTACTGTTTTTTTGTGTGTGCTGTTTACATTACAGTGGGGAAGACAAACAATAAAAACAACAATAAATAAGTGAGATAAATAATATGTAGAATGGAAGTAAGTCAGTGGAGGAAAAAAAAATGGGAAAAAAGGACAGGGACTAGAGTATGTTATAATTTAAATAAGGTGATCAGGGAAGGTTGTGCTAAAGGATGATGTTGATAAAAGACCAAAGGGAGTGAATAATAGACAAAGACAGGGACAGAAAGCTTCAATCTTCTCATCCCAAAGCAAGAGGAGAGATTCCCAGAGAACATGACTCATCCTCATGAACACCTTTGGCAGAGGGTGCTGCTGGCTCAGAACTGCCCTTGAGTCTTAGTGAGGGAAACCTGGCACATGGGAGGTCCCACTGCAGTGGACAGAGGTGAGAATTTAAAGAACTGCTCCATGAGAAGGTAATTATTGAGCATGTGCTGGACACCATTAGATATACAACAACCTTATCTATGAGCTAAGTTCTACTACAATGCTTATTTTGCACAAGATGAGAGTGAGGCTCATCTTTTTGTTCTAGGTGGCAAAGCCAGTTAGAGAGGAGACAAGTTTTCCTGAGTTGTTGTTCTCAGCACCTTACAATCCCCCACCCTAGCCCTATCCCACCATCTCCAAGTGACTGCTTATCAGCCTAACATGCAGGCAATAGTAGGAATAGAAGAGAGTACCTTCAGCTCAGAAATGAAAAGAAAGGACCCTAAGAAGAGTTGGTTCCTCTTGGGAGCCCTGGGCTGAGCATTCCTCCTCTTCTGACTATGCCATTGAGAGGGGCTGTGTGGGCCCGGAGGTGGGTGGCAGCTGCAAGTGTCGGGGGAAATCAGCTGGCCAGGTCTCCAGCATTAAAGGCTTTGCAGCTGCAGACACCAAGGGCTCTCTCCCCTTCCCCCATCCCATTCTACCCCTCCAACTCACTCTCCATCCCAGGACCTTCCTTCCTTAGCCATTGTTCCTCATGGAAACGAGGCGGCAAGGAAGATGCTGTCTTGGCACCACCTCCCAAGGGAGCAAGTCTGGAATGTGCTGGGGACTTTAGATCTCCCAGGGAACCCCAGCTGGAGTCTGACTGCTCAGCCACTCCAGTTTGCTGGCTATAAACAGGACAGCCACCAGTATGGGGTGGAGACTGGACCCCAGCATGTGTCAGGACATGAAAACATATGACTAGGGACTATCCTGGGTTTCAGATGCTCCCCAGGGCTCCAATCCCCTGAATGGAGGGGAGGGAGGGAGAGCAAACGAATTCCTCAGTAAGTGTGCAGGGAAGAGACTGTGTTCTCTCTCTCTTTCTCTTTCCCCATTAAACATGTGCTTTTTTAGTGCCTGGCACCAGGATAGTATTTACATATGTTATGTTGTTTCATCTTCCTAACAGCCCTGTGAGGGAAAATCCATCTCACAAAGGAGGGGCTGAGGCACAGAGAAGTGAGTGATCACACGCTCTAGATGACACACCACCAGGGTTGACTGAGGCAATGACCCTGGCTCTTAACTACTGTGGTGGAGTCTTTCTCTCTCGCCTCTCCCTCCATTTGCCCCTTCCTGATCTGTTATTCTTCCCTCCATCTTCTTCCTTTCTTCCCTTTCTTCTCTTTCTGCCTCCCTTTCTTCTTTGTATTCATTGATCCAATAAATATTTATGTCAATGTTACATGCCTGGCACTGTGCCTGGCACTGGGAATAAAGCAAAGTCCCTCCTGATCAAGTTGACATTCAGTTGAGGGTAGATTGACCATAAAGAAACAATCCCACACATAAATAATTAGTTGCTGATGAAATGACTTGTTTCTATGCAGAGAACAGGAAGAGTGGTGTGCCAGAGAGTGCCTGAGGCTGGGGATGTTTTAAGCTGGGTGGTCATGGGGACCTCTCTGAGGAGGCAATGTGTGAGATCACACATGAAGGAAAAGAAGGCACCAACCACGAGAAGATGTGGAGCCCGAGTTCTAAGGGTGGGAACAGCAGGTGCAAAAACCCTGGAGTGGGCAGGATCTTGGCAGGTTTGGGGTCCAAAAGGCCAGTGTGGCTGGAGCCCAGTGACCAGGCAAGAGAGCTGTAGGAGCGGTGCAGAAAAGGGTGGATTCTGGATGTGATTCCAAGAGGCTTGGGAAGTTTTTAGGAAGAGGAGCAGTATAATCTAAGTCATGTTTCTGAAAGAGCACTCCAGCTACAATGCAAAGAACAGGCTGAAGGGTGGCAATAGTGGAAGCAGGGAAATGAGCGAGGACACTATTGCAGTGGCCAGGAGGGAGAAAGTGGCGGTTTGGACCAGGGTGGGGACGGTAGGGGTGAAGAAAAATGATCATTTACTGACAGCTACTAAGTGCCGGGTGCCAAGAGATGAGAAAGGTCCAACCCCCTGTCTTTGCAAGGCATCTAGTAACAAGTTGTTCAAGGAAACAAGATCACTGAAGTCCTGTCCTGGGTGTGAAGATAGAGGTCTGCAAGGGCACAGGGGACCCAGTCGGGAAGGATTAGCTCCATTTCAGGAGGGAAGGGAGATTGTGGAGAGAGCTTAGTCTCTTCTGAGCCTCCAACTACTACAGATGCAGATGACATTCCTGCGGGTAGCTTCAGGGCCACGCTGGTGGATCGTACCCATGAGATCAGTGGGGTCCTACAGAATGAAAGTTAGTGTGTGCCAAGGGCTCCGACATTTCCTAAGTCAACCTGAAAGCTGGCATTGAAGCTATTTAAGAACTCAGCAAATGGAATTACTCCCAATAAGCAGCTGGCTTTTCCAAAAGTTCAGTAGACTTCCTTCCAGTGATCACCAAGCTGAGACTTTAAGGATACACTGAGCTTCCCAGGCAAAGAAAGGGGCGACTCAGGGCATTCCCAAAAGTTGCATGTTCAAAAAGGAGAAAGGACCGGGGCTTCAAGTCGACAGCCAGCAGCGCCAACTTGCTAACAATGTGAGTGAGCCACCTAGGAAGTGGGTCCTCTAACCTCAGTCAATACTTCAGATAACTGCAGCTCCAACCAACACCTCAACTGCAAACCCCTGAAAGACCCCACGTCAGAACCCCCACCAGCCAAGCCACTCTCAAATTCCTCATCCAGAGAGTCTGTGAGCTATAATAACTATTTATTGCTGTTTTAGCCGCTAAGTTTTGGGATAGTTCGTTACACAGCAGTAGATAACTAATATAGAAAGAAGGTGAGTGTTGAGACAGTACAGAAGAGAAGTTAGAGAGGAAACCAAACCAAGAACAAGTTGCTAAGGGTATCCTTACCACATTTGCAGGCTGTATGCCCAGGGGTCTCTGCTCTGTCTGTGGTCCCTGATGAGTCCAGTGGCACATTCTTTCCACCCACAGCCACATCCCCATATGGCTGCTTCTTATGGCTGCTTACGCACATAAGGACACTTCTAAAACTAGCTTATTAACACACAGTGCCTACTATGCACCAGCTCTAAGCTAAGGGCTCTCACATATAAGTTTTTGTTAAATTCTCACAACAAAACTTGGAGGTGAACATTATCATCCCCAGTGCCCAGGACATTATCTAGCATAGAGTAAATATATGTATTAGCACGTAGTAAGATCACCAATAAACAGACCCCAAAATTTCAGGGCCTTAAAGACAAGAAATGTATTCCTTTTTCACCAAAATCCTGGGGGAGAGTTGCCTGTAATGTGAAAAAACAGTTAATATAATCTTGGCCACTGGATTAATCAGGGTTCTCTGGAGAAAGAAAACCAATAAAATGGGGAGAGAGAGATTTTAAGGAATTGGCTCGTGTACTCGTCAGGATTGACCGGTCTGAAATCTGTAGGGCAGGCTGGCAATTATATGTATGTATACATACACGTATATATTTCATTTATTTATATATACATAATATTATATATAAAGAGTATATATAATATTATGAGTAATAATACTATAATAAAAATAATAAACGAGTAATATATTATATATATTATAAAGAGTAAAAAATTATATATATTTTTATATATAAAGAGTAAAAAATGTTGTGGGGGAAGAGAATAGAAATACAACTTCAAGGAGAAAAAGAACTAAGTAGAATTTCTGATTCTTATTTAAAAAGAACTCCTTCATGTATTGTTTTTCTAAAGCATATGGATGGGTATTAAATTGGGATGATATTCAGATTCCCATGATACATTTAAAAGAGCAATTGAACAGCCTTATTTTTAAATGATTTTACTAAATATTATATCATTTGCAATGATTTAAACTTCTGAAATTTACTTATTCCAGTGACTTTCCAGCTTAAAATTTAGAGGCAAATATTCCTTAAGAGGATATCAACTATCAATATTTTCAAATGTTGATAAGCTATTACCTCATAATTTCTGCCAATTTATAATTTAATATTATACCACATACTCAAATTGTCAACTTTTCACGGCACATTACCAAAGTTATCAGGAAAACTGGACTACCATGACCAAAGATGTTACCGAGCGCACACTATTCTGACAGGGAGCGCCACCATCAAGGAGCGGTTTTCTTTAACAATTCTACTTATAAACAACATGGGAATAGAAGTAATTTAAAATGTTTAAAAAGCATTAAATGCACGAATGTGACTGCAAATTGCATTTTGGATGCTTTGTATTATAGGGTATAAACGACGCATCCCCAACTATGGAATGTTAAGCTGACAACCAAGACAGTCAAAGCCCTCTGTAATCAATATGCCACTATTATCTGGCCATACCAAAAAATAAACAATCAGCAAATTACCTTAAAAAACAAAAAAAAAAAGCATTTACACTTAGAAGTTGAATGAGAAGGGATTCCCTCCTTCTTAAAAATGTTTCTGGAGCTGCTAAAAAACTTGCATTTATAAACAATAGTTGATAAAAATATTCCTCTGGATTGTACAAGAAGAGGGACGGAGACCACTGCTAGGACAGGGAAGATATCAGAGTCAGCTTCTTTCTCCGGGCTTCATCAGAGCCTGGACTCTCCTCATTTTTTTAGTTCTTCATTTTCTGCAGGTAAAGCTTCTTTGGCTTCCTGGTTAGCCACCTCATCCTGTTTTCCCTTTTGTTTGTTCTTTTTTGTCTGAAGATTTATCCTTTCCTGCTGCCTTTTTGGGCTTCTTTTCCACTTTAGGGTTAGCTGACAACCTTGCAGGTCTTCTCTTGGGCTCTTCCTTCAACACCCTTTGGCTAAGCTGAGCTGACCTTCCTCTTGGGTGTCTTGGTGGTGGAAAGGGTGCGTGCCAGGTGCCTGCAGCGAGCGGTGCCGGGAGCCTTGGTGACGCAGTGCTGCCTGGCTGCTGAAGCTCCTCTGGCTGCCTGAGCTGCTGGGACCCGTAAGAAACATTTTAAATTCTTATTTTACACATGAGGAAAACAAGGCTTAGAGAAGCTAAGTTGCAGTCACTTGTCCAACATCGCCCAGAGAGTAAGTGGCCCGTCTCCAACCCAAAGGAATAGGCAAGCCACAGACTGGGAGAAAATACTTGCAAAACATACATCTGATAAAGAGCTTACATCCAGAATATAGAAAGAACTCTCACAATTCACTAAAAACAAACAAACAACTCAATTTTTTTAAAATGGGTAAAACATTTAGACAGATACTTTTTTTGGTTTTTGGGTTCTTTTGAGACAAAGTCATACTCTGTCCTCTAGGTTGGAGTACAGTAGCACGATCTTGGCTGACTGCAACCTTCACCTCCCAGGTTCAAGCGATTCTCCTGCCTCAGCCTCCTGAGACTACAGATGCACCGCACCACACCCTGCAAATTTTTGTATTTTTTTTAGTAGGGACAGGGTTTCACCATGTTGGCCAGGCTACTCTTGAACTCCTGACCTCAAGTGATCCGTCCATCTTGGTCTCCCAAAGTGCTGGGATTACAGGTGTAAGCCACCACACCCGGCCTGGACAGATACTTTATAAAAGAAGATGTGTGAGTGGCCAATAACCACATGAAAAGATGTTCAGTATCACTAGTTATCAGACAGTTGCAAACTAAAACCATAATGAAACACCATTACTTACCCACTAGAATGGGTAAAATTTAAAAGGCTGACAATATCAAGTGTTGACAGATGGGGAGCAACTGAAACTCTCACACATTATTGATGGGAATGTATAACAGCACAGCACTTTGAAAAGCCATGTGGTATCTTACAAAGTTAAGCATACACTTTCCACATACCCAGCAATTCTATTCCAAACTATTCACAAAAATAAATGAAAACATAGTCTGGGCCGGGTGCAGTAGCTCATGCCTGTAATCCCAGCACTTTGGAAGGCCGAGGTGGGCGGATTAGTTGAGGTCAGGAATTCAAGACCAGCCTGATCAACATGGTGAAACCCTGTCTCTACTAAAAATACAAAAATTAGCTAGGCATGGTGGCACGCACCTGTAGTCCCAGGTACTCGGGAGGCTGAGGCAGGAGAATCGCTTGAACCTGGGAGGCAGGGCCGGAGGTCGAGGGAGGAGCTTGCCTGCAAGCATAACGAGGAAACTTTTAAATAGATGGAGAAGCTGGGCGCAGTGGCGTACGCCTGTAATCCCAGCACCTTGAGAGGTGGAGGCAGGTGGATCACTTGAGGTCAGGAGTTCAAGACCAGCCTGGCCAACATGGTGAAACCCCATCTCTATTAAAAATACAAAAAAATCAGCTGGGCATGGTGGTGCATACCTGTAATCCCAGCTACTTGGGAGGCTGAGGCAAGGGAATTGCTTGAACTTGGGAGATGGAGGTTGTTGCAGTGAGCCGAGATCACGCCACTGCACTCCAGCCTGGGTGTCAGACTGAGACCCTGTCTCAAAAAATAAAAATAAAAAAATAAATAAATAGATGGAAATGATCTAAGTCTTGATTATGGTTGTGGTTATACAATTGCATACAATTACCAAAATTTCTCAAACTATACACCCAAATGGTTGAATTTTATTATATCCTCTTATGTTGTTATATCTTACTAAAAATGCAGGTACACCACCATCCAAAAATATTGATAATTGCGGCCGGGCGTGGTGGCTCACACCTGTAATCCCAGCACTTTGGGAGGTCAAGGCTGGTAGATCACAAGGTCAGGAGTTTGAGACCAGCCTGACCAACGTGGTGAAACCCCGTCTGTACTAAAAATACAAAAATTAGCTGGGCGTGGTGGCAAGTGCCTGTAGTCCCGGGTACTCGGGAGGCCGAGGCAGGAGAATTGCTTGAACCCAGGAGGCAAAGGTTGCAGTGACCCGAGATCGCGCCACTGCACTCCAGCCTGGGCAACAGAGCGAGACTCAGTCTTGAAAAGAAAAAAAAAATACTAATAATTGCTGTGACTCCATGGTCCCTGCCTTTCCCACCTTCCTGTGCTCTCATCCCTGCCTAGCCTATGTATCTCTGGCACTTCCCTCTGACTACTAGGAGAAAACTCTCTGAGCCTCTCCAAGGCCAACCCCTTTGTACAAGTGCTGCTGGATTCCATTTCTCCTCCTGCACCAGTCACTTTGGATTTGTGCTGGGGTGAGCAAGAAGGGTCCTGCCAAAAATGTCTGAGAGAGCAAACTGGGGAACCAGGAAACACCAGACCCTCAACAGAGTTTAGCCAATGACTGTCTTAACTAAGACTGCACTATTCATGGTCTTCAATGCCGGAGCCATCTTATTCTCCACTAGGATGTTAGGCTCCATACTCCAATTTGTCCCTTGCCTGATACCCTTTAAGATCAGTCTAATTTCTTTCAGCCTGTCTTCACTTATGTGGGTGCCTTAAACAAAGTATATGGTTTCTTTCCTGCAGGAATTTTCAGGCTCTTCATAGAAATCGATGCCATTGTGAATCTCTAAGGAAGAACACTGATTATGGAATCTCCCTGGCATTTTAAACCAGTGCCCACACAATACACCATGAGGGCTTCTGCACAAAATAAGCAGACATTATCATATCTCCCAAGAGACACTCCAGCCCCAACCCTGCCAGATCAAACAACATAACTTTCCAAAGGGGCTGAAGGGCAGCTGTGCCCTCAGGAGGCAGCAAAAGGTGGGCCTGGAGGAGGCAGAGTTCTCTCCCACCGCCTTCTCCTATGAATACAAAGAGGAAGGGTTACCCGTTTAGACCCAAAGGCAGCTCTGGGTCAGTCTTTTCCTGGATAAGCATCCCCCTGGGGTCCTAGGATCTAGGATTAGCCCTGGGCCTCTGCAACCCAGGACCTCAAGTTTTTCTTTGGAAGGTCTTGGCTTTGGCCCTGGAGTGCTGGAGCACAGAGTCCTCACACCATCCAGAGTACTGCCTTCACAGAAGCATCCCCACCCCTCGGTTTATCCTTGGTGGATGTAGGGGAGCCCAGCCCACAGCATGGAAAGCAAGCCCTGAAGTGGTAGAACCAGATGAACAACCCTGAGCCTGCCAGCTTCCTGGCCCAAGTGCCCATACCAGTCCTGACAAGGCCTGGAATGAGCCGCCACAGTGGGAAAAAGGAAGAGGAAGCTAAATGGAGGAGTGAATATCTTCACCCTGGCTCCGCCCCAAACCCTGACTGCTGGATGGCAAGAGATGAAAGAAAAAGCCAAACCCTTTAGCGAAAGAAGGCAGGAGAGGAGAAGCAGGAGAGGGATGTCAACAAAATTCTAGAAAGGGGAAAACAGAAAAATGAGATTCTTTCCTTTCTCCCTGCTGAGCGTTTGGGGAAGAATCTCCAACAAGCTTAGGAGGCACCAGACACCTCTATGAAGTGAGCCAGGGTGAGATCCAAAACAGGACTGTGGGTAAGAACCTGAAGAAGGGGAAGGGGAGCACTCTCCAAGATCCCCTCCCTCACTTCATAAAGGGAAGATCAACCCCCTTACCCCGTATCCCTCCTCACTGCCAAATTGTAGAGTTATCATCTGGAGAACCTAAAGGCAGGGATGGCAGTGGTGGGGTCCTGGTCATGCTTATTCCTTCCAACCCCCTTCATCGCCCCCTCCTCATTCTGCTCTCCCAATGCTGGCTGCCAGCCTCCAGGCAGGAGGCTCAGAGGATCCTTCACTGGAAGTCTTGCTGGCCTAAGGGAAATGACCTACATATTCTGCTACTTTGGGGTCCCCAATATTAGGACCAGAATCCTATCCCACCCTTTTTCTGTGAAACCTTCCAAGAATCCAGCTCTCCTCCCACACAGGGCTTCCATTAGCTGTTAACTGCCTCACTCTTAAATAGGATCAGACAGGCAAGAATCAAAGTCATTTGAGGGAAGCCTTAACTACGAAAAACAGAAACCAAAACAAACAAACAGAAAAAAATGAACTTTAAGGAAACAGAGAAAATGTGAAGATCGGAATAAGAAAACAATTTTCATTATAATTACTACCCCTAAAGGGATAAGAGAAGATAATTAATTCATGAAACAAGAAGACGATGTTATAAAGAGGAACCCTGGACAAGAAACAGCTCTTGAAAATTAAAAATGACAGCAAAAATATAGAAGGGTTAAAATTGAAAAGGGAAGAAATTTCCCAGAAAAGAAAAGATAATAGGAAAAAAATTAAAAGTTGGAGAATCATTTGGGGAGTTCTAACATCCAAATAATTGAAGTTCCAAAAGAGAGAACAGATAAATTGGAGAAAACTAACAACTAAATCATCTGAGAAAATTTCCCAGAGCTTAGGGACATGAGATGCCAGACTGAAGAGCTCACCAAAGACTCAGAATAAAAGACAAAAACATATCAAGGCACATTACTGGGAAACTTCAGAACATCGGGCATGCAGAGAAAATCCTGCAAGCTTCCAGAGAAAGAGAAAACAATTTATATCCAGAGATCATCAGTCAGAAGTATGTTATTTTTCTCAACAGCAACACCAAAAGCAAGAAGACAATGAAGCAACTCTTTCAAAATACAGAGGGAGAATTCTTTTTCACCTAGAGTTTTATACCCAGGCAACTATCAACAGTGTATGAGTGGTTTTTTAAAAATTTGCCTCTTGCAAATCCATTCTCACAAAGTGACTAGACAAGTAAACCCAGAAAGAGGAAGAAAAAGAACCCAGGAAATGAGGGACCTCACAAAAGAGAATTGAGAGGAAGGGCCACAGTGAAGATGGAGGGCGATCTCAAGATGAAAGCTGTTTGGTAGGACCAAAGAGTGTATCATCCCAATTCTCCAGGTGGGATGACCAGAGATAGACCTGATACAACACCACTGAGTCTACAGTCATTTAGGGAAACTTAGAGTTATGCATGTCCATTTTGGCACAACTTAATGCTAAATACGTAGAACGCCAAGCAGATGAAAAATGAGGCAAAGTTTAACTTCAATCAAAACAAAAGTTGTATAAGAAAGAAAATTTAATCACAGCACAGTATATGATTCTATTCTTAACAATATTTACATAGTCACAATAATATAAACATTGGATAGTAATTTAACCAAAAATGCCATGTAGCCATGTCAAGAGGATGAAGGAAAGAACTGTGTGTGGTGTACAATCCTAATCTTTCATAGTAGGGATGAGGTAGATAACACCTAAAGCAGAAGCATAATAAGAGAAGAAAAATAAGAATATTATATAGAAATTCAAGGGTAAACATGGAACATCTTAAAAAGTTTAGGCCAGGCATGCTGGCTCACACCTGTAATCCCAGCTCTTTGGTAGGTAGAGGTGGGCAGATCACCTGAGGTCAGGAGTTCGAGACCAGCCTGGCCAACATGGCAAAACCCCATCTCTACTAAAAATACAAAAATTAGCCGGGCGTGGTGGTAGGCACCAGTAATCCCAGCTACTCAGGAGGCTGAGGCAGGATAATAGCTTGAACCAGGGAGGCGGAGGTTGCAGTGAGCTGAGATCACGCCATTGCACTCCAACCTGGGTGACAGAGTGAGACTCCATCTCAAAAAAAAAGGTAATAAAAATAAAATTTAAAAAAGTTTAAAGCTATTGTCTCTTTGAATGGAATTTGGTGGGGGGAAGAGTAAAACAGGGGACTGCTTTCTTACATTGTAGAACTATTTGACTTTTTTTCCCCTTTTTCTTTTGAGGTATACTTAATATATAATAAACCCACCTATTTAAAATGCACAGTTTGATAAGTTTTGTCATAAGTACACCACAGTCAAGAGAGTAAATAATCCAACACCCTCCACTCAAGTTTCCATGTGCCTTTGTAGTCCTCCTTCCCTCCAGGATTACTCCTAGGGAGGGACATATGGATGGCTGGAGATCAATGGCCACCCAAGAATGGTTCAACAGTTCCTGCCACTGTTTTAGTGAACCAGGGGGTCTGTGCTTCTAGTGCAGGTTCTCCAGATGCCAGCCTGGGGAAGACATCTCACTGTTCAACTTGGCCTTCAGCACTCAGCTTGAGAAATATCTCCTCCAGGAAGCCCGTCATGACTGCCTCCCTGTGCCCATGCTCCCTCCCTTCAAGGTGTAACTCTCCACTTTGTAGTGTACTTGCTTCTTTTTCCCCTGTACCCAGTGGCCTGAGAGCCCTGCAAGAATGGAAGCCCCCTTTGACTCATAGGGGCTGGCTCAGAGCAGGTGCACGGGGAATGTTTGTTGATTGAAGGTATGAAATACATGACAGAATAGATATGTGGAAGGGTGAATGGGTGAGTGAATGCAAGGTGTTTTCCCAACGCCAGTGATATGAGGCTGTTTATGTTAAAGATGGTATCTCTTTAAAGACCACGTGAAAGCCCAGCAGAGGCTGAAATGGGAGGAAAGCACAGAAACACAACTGGAGCCATGAGTCCATTCTTGGAGAGGTCTGAGAGACACCTGTCCCAGGATGAAATCCTGTCCCAAACATCTCTTCCCCTCCCCCTCCCCTCACCCCCAACCTCAGACCCAAGACCCACCTAGGGAGCCCTGGGCTGCGCTGACCCCAGCAACTGGAGATGTGACTCACTAGGGGGCACTCTTCCATCACACTGGCCCTGCCCCAGCAGGCACAAACCCTGCCCTAGGCCCTTTCGTGCAAACTCAGGGGCCTCTTCACATTCCCTGCTGCCTCTTGCCAAGAGCAGAGGATCTTTCCAGGCAGCAATGGCACATCCACCAAATCAGTATTCACTCAGTATAAGGTAGCCTTGCAGAAAAGGCAGGTGTCTGGGGTTACGTTGATATTTCAAAATGGTCTTCCTTTATTCACTGGCCAGAATGTGCCCATTCTTAGATCCCCACCCCATTCTTTCCCAGTCTGAGGGCTACCCACACAAAAATAAACTCAAGTGCGCGCTCCTACAGTTCATCTATGTATTCACCAATATCCAGACACGTCTTGCATGCAGGACTGGAAATTCTGAAGGCTCTGGGTAGTTACACACCCTAGAAAAAGGGGAGGAAATGGGAGCATTGTTCAGAGCTCTCTGCCCATTGTGTAACCTCACCATTCACAGGAACCCTCTTAGCCCTGGGCTGGCAGGGGCACCAGAAAGAAGCAAAGGGCCACAGAGGAAGGCCAGGGGCTCAAGGAATGTGTGCAGTCTGGAGAGGCAGGGCTTCTTCTTCTTGTTTTTTTTTTTTTAAACAGAGTCTCACCTGTCACCTAGGCTGGAGTGCAATGGCGCTATCTGAACTCACTGCAACCTCCGCCTTCTGGATTCAAGCTATTCTGCCTCAGCCTCCTGAGCTAGGATTGCAGGCGTCCGCCATCATGCCTGGCTGATGTTTGTATTTTTAGTAGAAACAGTGTTTCGCCATGTCAGCCAGGCTGGTCTCGATCTCCTGACCTCAGGTGAGCCACCTGCCTTGGCCTCCCAAAGTGCTGGGATTACAGGCGTGAGCCATTGCACCTGGCTGCTTCTTCATTTTTTTAGGACAACACCCTCTTACCTAAATCATTGTGGGGCTAATTTCATAAATCTCCAACTCTGGAGGATTTAACCTCCAAAGACACAGACCCCGTAGGCCCTTTGTGCTTAACGGAGATTCCAGACCTGAAGCATGAGAGTGAAAGGGAGAGGGGGCAGCAGTGGAAGGAGAAGACTCGGGGGAGAAAACCTAGAGGCAGTGATGAAGGGAGGGGAGGAGAAGGGGGTGAAGGGGGGACAGGGGTTTGCAGAAGGACAAAGAGAAGAAAGTCCCCCACTTGGGTCTTCTGCTCTTGGAACTGGAGCACTGCAACTTCCATCCTAATGTTCAGATTCTTCCTATGAATTTGCTTCATGCTCCAGATTCCGGTAGGCTTCCTGTTCCCACAACCTATCAGAGGGAGTGTTCAGGGGAAGCTGGAAAAGTGAATTTCACAACTAACAGTCATCCTTTGATCTTGCCACCTGCACCCTGGAGCTCTCCTCCACTAAGCAACCATTTGGGAAGTCAGGGGAACATTTCCTTCCCAGCTCCATGGGAGGAGGCTGCTAGGGTCCCACCAAGAACTCACTTTCATATTCTGGTTGGGTGCAGTGGGATGCAGCTGCAGGTCCAGACTGAGGCCATAAAATAGGCACAGACCCAGACCTGGGCTAAGGAGAGGCGATGGTGTAGGTGCCTGGATCCCTTGCTAAGCCCTGTACACACCTATGATGCAGCCACACCCCAAGGAGCCACACTTCCCAGAGCAAAGGCCTCCAGCCTGGCTTACTCTGAGAATTAGGTCACCTCTGCATCTTTCCTGGGTAGGATTCCTGACCCAGCCAGCCACATTGTCATCTGGGAAGAATCATAACCTGCAGGAGGAAGAGAGGAGGTAAAGGAGAATGGGAAAAAGTAGACTGAGACAAAGGTGGAAGAAGAAAGTACTGGCTCACTAAGAGAGCCTCTCTCCCCTCTGCTGTAAGCGAAGATTCATATGCAAGCAGGCTGGCTGGCCCAGTGTCACCTGTGCACATCTGCCTCTGGCACATCTGAACGGTGGTCACCTTCTCCACCAACCACCCTGCAGAGCTGGGGTGGCCGCCAGCTTAGGCAGGCTCCACCGCAGGCCGTGCCTGACAGATCTTGCCCTCTGTGCTTTCTGCAGAGAGAAAGGGAAAGGAAAAATAGGAGTGCATGCACATTTCTCATTTAGGTTTTGGGATCCCTCTCCTCCTTCTGTCCCTTTGGGGACAGAAATTAGCAATCATGGGGGCCTGTGTGGCTCTGCAGTAGGCTTGTCCACTCCAAGATGTACCTCCTTCACTCTAGCTGCCTTGAACTGACGCCTTTCTGCAACCATCTCAAGAATATTTGTCAAACATTTTGTCAGGTATCCTCCCAAATGGCTGAAAGACAGGACCGTACCATGTGGTCTCTCTCCCGATTTTACAACCCCAGAGTGCACATGTCCACAACCACTCCCCTGCCTCTACCAATTATGCTGTCCATAAGGTAAGGCCACTCAGAGACCTCTTTCCTTTCACTTCGAAAATTCCTACCTACAGTGGTATACTGATCACAGCTTCTCTTTGTAAGGGGATCCTTGGAAAGACAAATATCCTGTAGCTTGGCACAAATGATCCATTTTCCCAATCATCTCAGATCCAATCACTATTTGAAACACAGTATTTGGCTTCCAAGTAAAACACACATGCGCGCACACACACTTTTTGTGAGTTTTATTAAAAATTAACAATGTCCCTGGCAATTAAGCTTGCAGGGTTTCCTTGTCCTTGTTTCCCTCCAGTGAATTTGGGACTTGCAAACTCCATGCTGATGGGAGGACCCAGCCAGGGGTAGAAATCAGCCCTGACTCTCCGGGTGGACAGGGGCCTGACTGCCCCCACCTCACCCCAACTGACTTGTAGAGAGGCCTTGTGTGGTGGGGAACGGGGACAGCATGTGTCAGAGCAGACTTTCTGAAGAAGGGGTTTCCATTTAGCAGTGGAAGTGTCCTGGGGGCAGAGGAGAGGATTCCATGCAGGAGCCACAGAAGTGGGTACAGGGGAAAGCTCCTGGCTGGCAGGGGTGTAGGGGGAGGTAAAGAAGAGATTAAAACAAGGACAGGGCAAGTGGAGAGAGGAGGGCTCCCAGCGTCTGCCCTGTCCATCTAGGGAGCCTGGATTCTGATAGCCAGGGAGGGGTTTTGAGAATGAGAAACCAAGCAGCCCAGTGGTTGATTACCTGGTTCTCACTGTGTGTGACTCTGGGCACGCTGCTTAAGCTCTCTGAGCCCTGGTGTCCTCATTTACAACACGGGGATGATAACAGGACTCCGTTGGAGGGTGCTTGGCAGGGCTGAATCGGATGACTGGGCGAAAAGCCAGCGGTGGCACACCTTGCACTCTGCGTAAAGGGGCGCCTATTATCACCTTGCGGAAGAATTGGACAGAGCGCCTGGCGGCGGGTGATTCAGTTGGGTAAGTGGGTCAAATTGACCGGATTTTCCAACCCAGATTCACACTTCCCGTGGAGACGGGTCGTAAAATAGCTGGCGAAGGTGTTTGTAAACAAAAGTGCATTCAAAGGTTGCCGCTGGGGGTGAAAGCAGGGGGGTATAGGGGAAAGAGGCTCGGTGGCTGGAAGCATTCACTTTGCCCGGGGCACTGTCCCAGCCCAGAGGATATGGATATCTTTGCAGTCCCTCCTCCCCTTCCCCCCTCCCCCGGTACACACACACACACACACACACACACAGCCGGAGCCCCCTCCCGCAGCAACCCCAGGACACGCGTGGTACAGCCCTTGCTGTCGTCCGGTCGATGGGTTTAGGGATGAAGGGTTAGAGTGGGTCGGCGACTGGGAGTGGAGGCGATGATGGGCAGAGTTGGATTAAATTGTCTCCAGCAGCTCCGAAGGCAAAGCAGGGGGCAGGGACGGACACACCGCGGCTTGGAGGGCGCTGGGCGCGGAGGAACGGAGCTCGGAGGCCGGCCCGGCGCTCAGCCAGCAGCGCCGCCTCCCCGGAGGAAGGCGGGGGCCGGGAGGAGGGAGCGGGAGAAGGCGGAGGCCGGAGGAGGGCGGTGCGCTGAGAGGTTATTTGTGGTTCGCTTTGATCCCGAGGGGGAACCTGAAACTCTCACATTCCTGGCATAGCAGCCGCCTCCGGCGCGGGCCGACCCTGGGGCTGCGCGCTGGGGCGCGAACAGCCAGAGCGTCGGCGCCACGGCTGAGAACACATCTTCGCCGCCGAGCTGAGCTGGGCCGAGCCGGAGGTTGTGGTGTCTGACTGCGCCGGGCACCCTCGGGCCGCAGCGGTAAGGAAGGCCGCTCGGCGCTCGGGAGAGCGCGCGAGGCCACAGAAACGTGCCCCAGCCAAAGCTGGAGTCTCGGCTCAACCCGGCCTTTTCCGGGAGTCGGAGCCTCGAGGATCTAGCGTCCTTGGGGCGCAGTGCGCCCTTTCGAGGCAGCCGCAGTGCCGGGCAAGGGCCGCTCCGCCCAGGGAGCCCAGTGCCCTGGGCTTTGCGGGGCTCTAGAAGCGCGCGGGTCTCTTGGGGCTGGGGGAGAGGGGAGAGGGCCGACTCCGGAGACAACAGCCACGGTGTTTCGGGTTGCAGGTCGGCGGGAGTGGGGGTGGCGGGGGACAGGGATGGAGGCGCCGCTTGGAGCTCAAGTTGCAGGGTCCTGCGGGCTGATTTGGTTAGGTGGGGGGTTACAGGTGCCTTTGCCCCCAACTAGTCCAAGAATTCCTCTTTGTCTTCCTTGGAAAATCCTCTCTGGAGCCACGAATTGGCTCTCACTTAGAAAGAATGCAGCCTGCTGTCCAGCCCGGTGACGTCAGCGTTAGAGTATTTGGAAAACAAAGAGGGCTCGAGAGGGAGGGAGGTGGACCCGCGATGCTTAAAGACCTCTCCGGGCCTCGGGCTACCCTCACCGGCTCGCCCCAGGCGTACCAGCGGCCACCGGTGCTCCAGGTCCGTCCGGGCTTGTGGTGGGGCGGGAGCCCTGGCTGGGGTGCCAAAGTCTCCTAGCTTGGAGACTGTCTTTGGTTCCTTAGGCGGGCAGGAGCCCAGGCCAAGGCTGGAGACGCGCGCTGGCTTAGAAAGGTGGCCTTCAGAGAGCGCAGCGGGCGAGTGCAGCAGAGGTGCGCGGCCGGGGGCGCCCAAGTAGGTTTTTGTAAAGGCCCAGGCGTTTGATGTCTGAAAGGACGTGAAATCTGAGGGGCTTGGCCGGGACAAATTCGCGATGAGAGGCCTTGGAGGTATTCCTTGCTCCCAGTCCGGGCACACTATGGAGCGCCTGGAATCTGTCAGGAAGGCTCCGCATTCCTTCCTGCCGCTCCCCTGCCTTCTCTGTGGGAGTCGGCCCAGAGAGTGATTATCTTAGGAAATGCCCGCAGATAAAACTCCAGGGCGAACTGAATCCCATACGAATCGAATCCCATTTGCTTGCTTTGCCTCGGGTAGCTCTGGAGTCTTGCACATCTACCCCTCGTTGTGTGTGGGGGTGCATGACTGGGTGCCAGGAAGGATGGGTACAGAGGTGCCCTCCAGACTCATCCCCCAGTCCCCAGCTCTGGGCAGCTGGAGTCCTGGGGTGGGGAGAGGGAAAGGATTGGGAATGGCTGCTCTGCCAACATGCCATAGCCCAAACTGAAGCAGGACACTAGGGCTAGTTTAGTGGCAGAGGAGGGGCCACATTCCTCCCACCCGCCCCCCAACCCCTGCCCATACACACAGGACCTGTGGCAGTGTGGATTCTGTTTAGTTTTCCCTGGATCCCAGTTTGGAGATTTGTATTGGAGGAGGCTGTGGAAAGGAAGCTGGGTGAGAGAGGCTGGCAGATTTCCAGTCCATGAACCACTGGGAGCCCAGGCTGAGAAGGGAACTCCTTTCTCCGATATTATCTCCCAGCACTTTAGGCTCACAGTCCCCTCTCCCCTGCCCCAGGTCTCTCAACCAACAACCTCCCCTTACTTCTCCAGTTGGCCCAAGTCAAGATGGGCTTCCTTGACACTGATGTCAAGAAAGATGCTGAGCGCCCATCCCTTATGTGCCTAGAGGACCAGTGGGGGCTTTTCCAAGTAGCAAGTGTGTATGTGTGTGTATGTGTGTGTGTGTGTGTGTGTGTGTGTTGGGGAGGATAATCATAAAATCAAAGACATCATGCCATCCTTTCTTTTTCCTGGAGCTCTCTCGCAGTTACTGTCAGCACAAAGACTGACCCACTAACCTTAATGGGTGGCACCTTTTTGCCTCATCTTACAAAACCATTGTCCTCTTGGAGCATCTTTATTCATCCCTTATTCACCAGTTCAGGTGCAATTCCTCCTTCTTCCTGTTCACCTTGCGGTATGACTGCCAAGGTCATCCCATGACAGGGAGCCCCAGATTCATTCTGTCAGCAGCACTTGATGAAGCAGAGCCCAAGCCCATCCTCCAGGAGCTCTCTTGTTCAGGGAGAGTGGGAAAAGTGGCCAGGGGTTCAGCGGGCTAGAGGGTGGTAGGTTGACTGTGCCAAGGCTGGGCTCTGGCATGCCTCAGTCTAGAGGGTCCTGGGGGCCTTTTGCCCAGGGCTTCTACTGGACTGCATGCATTCTTTATCACCTGCCAATAAATTAGGGCCCCATCCACCCCTAGACTGAATAGCTAAGTGGTTAGATCTGAACTAGGCCTGCCTTAGAATTGCCCATCAGGCTGTTCGATGTGTAGCTGGCTGTACGCGTGGTGGTTCCTGGTGGGTTATCTTCTGGTTTCCTGTTGTCTCTCTCCAGGAATAGTAAGTCTCCACGAATGTTATCATAGTAATCATTTACCAGGATTTTCACTGTGCCAGGAGCTCGTAGGCCACTGCCTCTTTTTTTTCTCATCTCCATGAGTCAAGCAGAATTCTTTGCATTTTTCTGATGGAGAAACTGAGGCTCAGAGGTTAGGTAACTTGTCTTAATCAGTAGATGGCAGCACTGGTACTTGAACCCAGGCTTGTGTGAACCGCCCCACCCCTGCTCTTCACTTTTATGCTTTCCACTAGAGTAATAATGGAAATCCTGGAAAGCCTTCTCCTTTCCCATGGGTTCCCACTGATTGCTTTTCTCTCTCTCTCTCCCCACCCCCCTCCAGGTGCTCTGGGGCCAGGTGCCACCGGCCATTGTCCAGGCAGCTGTGTGCAAGCCAAAGAAGCATGAGGACACTGGAAGACTCCTCGGGGACAGTCCTGCACCGCCTCATCCAGGAGCAGCTGCGCTACGGCAACCTGACTGAGACGCGCACGCTGCTAGCCATCCAGCAGCAGGCCCTGAGGGGTGGGGCTGGAACTGGGGGTACAGGGAGCCCCCAGGCCTCCCTGGAGATCCTGGCCCCAGAGGACAGTCAGGTGCTGCAGCAGGCCACCAGGCAGGAGCCCCAGGGCCAGGAGCACCAGGTCGGTGAGAACCACCTGGCAGAGAACACCCTCTACCGGCTATGCCCACAGCCCAGCAAGGGAGAGGAGCTGCCCACCTATGAGGAGGCCAAAGCCCACTCGCAGTACTATGCGGCCCAGCAGGCGGGGCCCCGGCCACATGCCGGGGACCGAGATCCCCGTGGGGCCCCCGGAGGCAGTCGGAGGCAGGATGAGGCCCTGCGGGAGCTGAGGCATGGGCACGTGCGCTCGTTGAGTGAACGGCTCCTTCAATTGTCCCTGGAGAGGAACGGCGCCCGGGCCCCCAGCCACATGAGTTCCTCCCACAGCTTCCCACAGCTGGCCCGCAACCAGCAGGGACCCCCATTGAGGGGCCCCCCTGCTGAGGGCCCAGAGTCCCGAGGACCCCCACCTCAGTACCCTCACGTTGTACTAGCTCATGAGACCACCACTGCTGTCACTGACCCACGGTACCGTGCCCGCGGCAGCCCGCACTTCCAGCATGCTGAAGTCAGGTAACTCTCCCCACCTTGGGCTTTCCAACTCCTGGCTTTCTTCCAGCACAGGTCTCTCAGGGAGGAGAGCCTCAAGATCACAGCTTGTGTCAGAGCTAGCAAGATCCACCCCACCTCCAACCTTTCTGAGAAGGGAGAGCTAATGCCTGGCAGAGAAGAGGGACTTAGCTGAGGTCCCCTAAGAAGTTAGTGGTGTCCCTTGCCTTAACTCAGAGATAGGCACCATTGTCTGCTTAGCTGTAGCATTCAAGTAACTAGAGTCCCCAGAGGACACAGATTGCAGCAGGGGGTTAAAGGTTAGATTTCAGAAAGAACTTCCTAAAGGCAAGGTTGGGAATGATGGCCAAACTGTTTCCAAGTTAAGTAGGAAGAAGGTGGGACCCCCTTCTCTGGAGGTTTTTTAAGAAAATGTGAGCAGCTTGCTTTCTATGATTATTGGGAGGCATTCCTAACTAGAGGCTGGAAAGGCCCAGTGGCCTCATTAGAGACCTCTCAGCATCTTACACCAGGGCGGGAGCTTACTTGTCTCTCCTCTTCATTTCCTGCCATAGGCTCCCTGCGTCTGCAGCCTGCAGTGGGAAAGGATTCTGGGTCCAGGTGGGCCCCTTTCTGAGGAGGCTCAGGAGAGGCTGCTGGGCCAGGGTAGGGACTTAGAGTTTGATTCTGAGTGTGCTGGGAGGCCCTCAGGGGATGTGATTTGGTTTACCTTTTCTAAATGCTCTCTCTGGCTACATGCAGGGCATGGTTTGTAAGGGGCCAGAATGGAAGCAGGAAGACCGGGGGAGGCAAGAAGTCTAGAGAGTCTGGATAAATGAGTGTTCCTAGAAACAAGGCCTCGCCTCACGCTTCTCATCTGGCCCAGCATCTTTTCCAGAGAAGCAGACACAGCCATCACTGCTGCATCTCCCACTATGGGCATCCAAGAAACCCCAGCAAGGGACCCCAAGGATTTCAGACTCTTCTTCTGGTGGCCCAAGGTCAAAGTCTGGTTCTGTTCATGCCTGCTGAGTGTTCCTTTAGTAAACACCCACTTTCCCACCGTCCGGCTTTCCTTGCTCTCGAGAAATGAGTGACATGATGGGGTTGGTATGGCAGAACCAGAGGATGGAGCCTCATAGTTTTTCTCCAGCCTCCACCCCCTCCAGACTCGCACCTTATCGCCCCTCTCAGGGCTCGGTCAGGAAGAGTTTCAGAGGCTGAGTGGTGATTTCTTCTTTTGGACCAGCCTTATTGAACTCTGTCAGGAAAAGATAGTAATCACAGCAAGGAAGTAGACTGTTTGCAGGAGAACAAAAAGCGGGGGAGGGAGAGGACGAGGAGAAAGGAAAGCAAGTGTGAAGGGAAAGGAGTTGCTATTCTTTCTCAGAGCTAAGTCATCCCCAAAGAATGCCAGTTGTGTCTGCCTGGCCCAGTGCAGGGGGGAACAAGTTCTTGAAGCAGCCTTGAGAATGGCCATTTTAGCAGGGGAATGGAGAGTTTGAGCACTCCGGTGGGGACCCTCTTCCCAGCTCTTACTGGAAGCCCCACCTTAGGTAGTAGGAGAAATATATCTGCCCAATATCTCCTTTCAGATGATCCAATGAAGATTATTTGTTAGGAAATAGGGGCTAGACTCCTAGCCTAGGGTCCTGAGAAGAGCAGGGGGGCCATAGGCTGTATGGCAGCAAGAGTCAGGGACAGGCTGGGTGTGCATTAGTGCTGAGATGATGCACCCAGAAGGGGAATGCGGTTTTTGCGGGGCTTCTGGGACTTGGAAGATTCTTTGGGAAACTTATGCAGTTGTGACACTGGGAATCACAAGGCCCCAGAAAGGCCCTTGGACTCCCCATGCCTCTTGCCCTTTGCTCCTTCCCTCAACATGGAGCCCTGGGGGTGATGTTACACCAGTGCCAGAGGCCAATAAAACATTGTCCCCCGAACTCAGTGACCACAGTAGTCCAGAGGCAGCCCCTACTCCCAAGGAAACCAAGAGTTTGGGCCACATTTATTCTCTAAACTGAGGGTAAACTGAGGCTCCTACTGGAAGAGATGGAGGATGGGCCACCACTACAGGAGCACCTGCCACCCGCCCAGCACTGGCCCAGCACTCTGCCAGGCCTTACATAGCATCATCCTCAACGAATCCCGGCGAGGCTGGAGACCCTCATGATGCAACAGAGCAATGCCCAGTCTGTGGGGCTGAGGCACTCCCCCAAAGGTTAAACAGCTAGAGCAGGGATTTGAACCCCTATTTGTCAGACTCTTACCCTGACATTTGTCTCACTGCTCTAACCTTAACTGGAGTCTTCTAAAAATGACTCTGGGTGAGTGGGGGGTGGGGGGTGGCAGGACTTGAAATAGGAAGGAGAAAATGAGTGCTGCTTTGGCAGTCTTGAAACTGGCGACTTGTGTAACAGACACAAGGTTGCTGCTGGGGCCCAGCCACCAAGTTGTCCTGGGGCCTGGAAGGTTGTACGTTCAGTCATGATTGACATGGCCTCCAGCCCCAAAAAGAACCTTCCATTGATTAGAAGTGTCAGGGTGCATTTTTTAAGATGACGTATCTAAGCATTAGTCGCTTAGGAGGCCCAGGATTGCTCAGGCTGATCCCCAAGGCCCCAGCCACTGTGAGGCGGGTATGAAACAAGCATCCTGACATTAATCCCCTCTAGCCCTGCAGTCTGACTCTTGAGAGCCTCAGACAGAAACATTTGGGAAAGGCCTTCCCCACTGGTCCCTGCCTAACACTAGAGGGTTGAATAATTATCTGCAGTAATTTTAATAATACATTGATTATTGATAATAATTAACCATCTTCCCAGTATGCCTAGGAGTGGGGTGACTCCGGGCTGCTCTGGGTGGGAGCCATGAGGGTCTGTGCTGTCTCTGAGCACCGTCTCTTCTGTTCCCCAGGATCCTGCAGGCCCAGGTGCCCCCTGTGTTCCTCCAACAGCAGCAGCAGTACCAGTACCTGCAGCAATCTCAGGAGCACCCCCCTCCCCCACATCCAGCTGCTCTCGGCCATGGCCCCCTGAGCTCCCTCAGTCCACCTGCTGTGGAGGGGCCAGTGAGTGCCCAGGCCTCCTCAGCCACCTCAGGCAGTGCCCACCTGGCCCAGATGGAGGCCGTGCTGAGGGAGAATGCCAGGCTGCAGAGGGACAATGAGCGGCTGCAGAGGGAGCTGGAGAGCTCTGCGGAGAAGGCTGGCCGCATTGAGAAGGTAGGCCCCGCTGGGGCTTCAGAAGGGCAGACCAGGAAGAGACCCCGAGGGGCTACGTGGGGAGTGGGTAGTCCAAGGAGAGGCAGAGGAGCCTGAAAACTGTTTGGCTGGATTTCTCCCTATCCCTCTGTTTTCCACCTCCCTCACCCCTCATGCACCCTACTGAGCTGACTCCAGACAGCTGGGGAACAGCCGAGAGGCCGGCAGAGCAGGCCTGGAGCATGAGCAGTTGCTGGCCAGTGGTGATTAGAAAGAGCCCATTCACCAGCTCCTTGCACACTCGCACCCTTGCCCTGCACACACCCCCTCCCATGGACACCTCCCACAGAGAGCCCTTTGTGTCCCCCACACAACAGCAAGTCTGTTCCAGGCCAGCTCTGACCAAAAAGAAAACTTCTCGTCTTGGAAAAAAAACGAGCGACTTGTTGGAATCACAGGCCAGCTAAGAGCACGTGCGGAACCTGCCAGCAGCCAAGTGGGAGGGGCAGCCGGGGCCCAGCTGGCCCTCTGGGTGGATGGTGATGCCTGGGACACCAGGCAGAGGCGGCTCAGGCTTAGGCCTGGTGCTTGCTCCTTTAGTGAAGGGTTACCAGTTTTCCGCTGAGGCTGTTTTAGCAGATGGCCTCAGGCCTCCCTTGACTGTCCTGTGGTGTCCAAGTTAGGTCAAACCACCCCAACATGGCTGGAGTCTTTTGGTGCCCACTTCTGGCCAACTGTACTCAGTTTCTTGGTGGAAGCCAGCCGAGAGTAGAATGTTTCCTTCTGGACATTGGGCACAGGGAATCTGTGTTCAGTCACCCTGCAGGCATTTACTTCCAAAGTACCTGGCCCTGGGTTCACTCAGCATCTGGTCCTTGGGGCAGCTGATGGGACCGTTGCTTGCTGGTCCCAGCAGTCTATTCTACTTCCGGAGGCTACAAGCTTCTGACCATCCCACCAGTCACCTGGAGGTTTTGCTCCTGTTTGGTGGCCTCTCATCTGTCACCTTTTCTGCTGGAGAGTAGTGGGTCAGCCTCGAATCACTCCCTGGGAGCTCTCGCCTTCCTTCAGCTCTGCTGTCTGCCTCTTGCAGCTGGAAAGCGAAATCCAGCGGCTCTCTGAGGCCCATGAGAGCCTGACCAGAGCCTCCGCCAAGCGTGAGGCCCTGGAGAAGACCATGCGGAACAAGATGGACAGTGAAATGAGGAGGCTGCAAGACTTCAACCGGGATCTTAGAGGTTAGAGCCAGTCACACAGGTGGAGGTTGGAGAACCTCTGCAGAGGGCTTACTTCTTCTGTTCTAGAGAAAAATTGGGAATCTATTCTCTGTCAAAAGTGCAGATGAACTCAGAGAGCCAGGCTGAGACCCCTTTGGAGCTGCCCTGATAGACAGATGCTTGTCTCTATGTACTGGGCCTAGGATCCCTTCAGGGAGCTCCCATCGTGTGGCCCAGATGATGGCTCTTGACAGAGGAGGGGCTCCCACCCATCGGGCCCTGAGCTGAGCCGGGGTTTCCTTATGAGCCCATCCCCAATATGGAGGATGCAGCCCCATCCTGATAGGACGTCAGGAAAAATCCCAAGCTGGCAGCTTCACCTGACACTAAAACATCTTTCCTTCCCTTGAAACAGAGAGATTGGAATCTGCAAACCGCCGCCTGGCAAGCAAGACACAGGAGGCCCAGGCCGGCAGTCAGGACATGGTGGCCAAGCTGCTTGCTCAGAGTGAGTAGGGACCCCACTAAGAAGCCTGGCCTGTGTGCAGGCAATGGGACTGCTGCACACCCTCTGGACCAGGAAGATTGGCCTTCCCCCTTGCAAAGTAGTACTTTGGGAGCAGGTTTACTGCCTACTGTAGGCCCAACACTGGACTGGATCTGGGGATAGTGGGGATAAGTGGCTTCCAAAGAAGAGCGGGATCTAGTTCTGTATCTTTTAAGAAGATCAGTTGACACAAGAGAGAAAGCCAGGGAGCAGTGATTTGCTGAGCTTCGGTGCTGACTATCAGTGCAGTGCATTGGGCATTGCGGGAGGCAAGGTAACCCTGAAGACAGGTGAGGTGAAGGAGAAGGAAAGGTCTGAGAGCTTCCCAGGGAGTTCCAGGCAACAGAAAGTTTGGGAGTGTGCAATAGGAACGTGAGAGGCAGGGCGGCATGGTGGACCTAGGCCATAGCAAGCCAAGTGGAGGCACCTAAGACAGCCAAAAATGGAATCCCAGACCTTAACCAACAGATGCGTTCTAAACGGGGCGGTCTAAGCATCCTTGAAGAATGGGCAAGTTCACTGACTAGTCCATTTATTCATTCATTAGCAGATGGGTTTTAAGCAACTGGCAGATGTTCGAGAGAGGGCAGCAGGCCCAGGAAGTTACCATGGCAGGGAGGTCAGGAAAGAAGTGGTAAGCTTAAGAAAGGAGCAGGTTCCCACAGATGCAAAATAACAAGGGGAGTGGTCCTAGAAACTGGCGATTAGGAGCCCCGGTGGCCTGAGAGAGAGGCTCTGTGGGGACGGCAGGGGTGGAGAGCCAGCCAGAGGTGAAGGAGCTATTGGGTGGTTCAAGAGGTACATGCGGTGGGTGGCAAAGGGAGCCCTGAGCTCAGCAGCAGGAGGCTCTAGCAATCAGAAGACTAAGAACAGTTATTTATTGAGCCCCTACTGGGAGCTTTAGTGCAGTTCAAGGTGTTTGCAGAGAAGTGGAATGGGAGTGGTTGGTAGCTGGGTAAACATGGCTTTGAGGCTTCACAGGAACCCTACTGTGAATGGCACAAAGAGTAGTGTGGGGTGCAGAAATGGAGGAGCAGCTTGAGGACTTAGCTCTGGCTGGCAGCACCCCTATCTTCCTTCAAACAGGGTTCAAAGACTAGGGCAGGGAATGGAGGAACACAGCACTGAAGGAATTGACAGGGTGCGGCAGGAGGTAGGCTGATCTCTACTGGCTGGGTGGGGTGAGATGGCAGCGGCTTAAGGTCTCTGGGAAGGAGTCAAAGGGAATGAGGGAGAAAGGGGAGGGGGCAGCCCTGGGGTTTCCCTGAGGAGTCGGGGGAGGAGAAGCTGCAAGGGCAAGGCAGATTAGGGTGCCTGTGGAGGAAGGCGGACTTCTGGGGCCTGACTCTGCCAAAGAAAGGAAGCCATGGGGCGGGTTTCTGGGAGCTTGCTAGGGCATGAGAAGAGGGGGGCCGGCCGGGAGGCGTTTCCGCTCCCCGGGGAGCGAGTGAGCGCCGAGCTGTTCTTGGCTCCTCGCTGGAGCCATTAATCTCGCAGCCGCGGGTGACCTGGATGCCTGGCATTCCAGAGCCGCAAGCTGTTCCGCTCCCGGCCCGCCCCCCGCCGCTCCCTCCCGTGCGCGCTGCCTGGCGCCCTTCGCCCGGCTTTGGGAGGAAGGAGGGTGAGCACAAAGGGAGCCTGGAACGTGGAGGTGGGGGCTCGCTCGCTGCCCAAGGCGCATCCCGGGTCCCGTCGGCGCCTCGCCTGCCTTCCTGCCCGCCTCCGCTGGCCTCCGGGCGTCTTCTTCCCACCTGCACCCGGGCCACTTATTTCTTATTGAGAGCTCTTCTTCCCGAGATCCCGCAGGCCCAAGGTTTTATCAGGGTCCTGTTGGCAGAGGATGGCCAGAGCCCAAAGCCTCCCAGCCCCCACCAGGGCCTTAGAGGTTGGACAAGGCTGCAGGAAGTTTCTGGAAGCCGTCCGGCCCCTCCTCCCCCAGGGCTGAGGAAACCCAAGCAGCTCTTCCTTGCTCCGTAGTAGCTATTGCAAAGGCAGGAAAGATGTGTCTGATTGACCTCCCTTTTATCTGGGGTCAGTCAACACTAAGAAAGTGTGGCCATTATCACCAATGCCATCTGCTTTTCCTCCTAGGCAAGCCACGCAGCCCCCCAGCACTGCCCTTCTGGCCCCTCAAGGCCAGCAGTGCCCCCTGGAGACCTGGCCTTGAGGCCTGAGGCCTGCCTGTTAGCTGCACCCCTTTGGGGATGTTTCTTCTCTCCCTGCACCTCAGATTCTCCAGCTATAAGATGAGACAGAGTCCTTCCCCACAGAGTCATGCTAAGGCTGAAATGAGATGCAGGCCCTGGGCAAACTGAACGCACAGGTGGACTAGGGGAGGGTCCTTCCTGCCCGAGTCCAAACCTGGCTGCCTCTCCTCAATGGATGTTAACACCCCACTCAATGGATGTTAAGCCGGCGAAATATGAACACATCTGTTTCAATATTATTGGACTTCCCCATGTTTTCCTCCATGCCACAGAATGATACCATCCTGGGCTCAGCCTTCAAAAATCCAAAATGAGCCAAGAGCTAACCTGAGTTGCCTCTGTGTCCTCCCTGCCTTGCCCCAGGGCCCTGAGTAAATGAATCCTCCCTTCCACATGCCAAGGTCTCAAGCCTTCACTCTTCTGTTCCAGAACTTGCACTCTCCTATATGATAGGTACTTAGCTACATGTGACCCAAAGATTGAAATTAATGAAAATAAATTAAATTTAAAATTCAGTTCTTCCATCTTACTAGCCACATTTCCAGTCCTCAGTAGCACGTGTATCTAGTAGCCACTGCATTGGAGGGTGCGGTATAGAACAATTCCACTCTGGCAGAAAATTCCACTGAATCAGAATGCTGTTCTAGAGACAGCGCCTTTAGGTTCGTTATCAGGGGCCCACAGCCCTGCCCGCCTCGTGCTCTCCAGCAAGGCAGGCAGCTGACCCACTCCTCAGGGGGCAGCCTGGGACTCTCAAGGAGCAGGTGCCTGGGAGGTGGATTCAAGGTTAGAGCATCAGATGGAGGGCTCTGTGGTCTGGTTTGGGCCTCTCCTGGCGGTATGGAGAGGGCCTCTGAGCAGAGTTTCTTTGGGCAATTAACAAAATGATTTAAAAGTCAGGATAGCTGGACCCTTACACACTAATCTTTGGGCCATAGTCATTTTCATTGTGCTGCAGACTTTGCATTTCTTTCTGAGCCTGGTTGCTCACATCTCAGTGGTCTTTTCAGACCATGGAAGGAAATGTAGCCCTCAACGGACCTCTCGGCCTGGGTCTGCAGAAGGAGCCCCAGAGCTCTGGGTGGCCTATAAGTACAAACGCCTCACCATGTAGCCAGAGGCAGCCTGGGCCTTTGTAGTATGGCCAACTGGAGTTTCCATTTAGCGGCACCATTCACCTCCTATGTTTCTCCCCTATAAGCTGGGGATCCCAAATCCTCCCTGGAGGGGCTGGAGGGTTCGTGGAATAAGATGTGTACGTGCCTGGTGTGCGGACAGCAGATGGTGGTTCTGTTCCCCCTTCCTTCATTCTCCCACTGGAAGGAGGACCATGTCACAGCCTACCTGAGTCTCTATTTTCTCATCTGTACATGGGCATCACAGTTCCTACCTCAACAGTCTCTAGCCGTCACAAGGTTCAAAGGATATTGTGGATGTGTTTTAGACATGGTGGCCCCTGGCACAAGTGGATGGTGTTTGGGGCTGTCCCATGGCAGTATGTCCCAGTAGAAAGGCAGGGTAGCCCAGTTGTTACTGCAAGGGTCCTGGAATTGGGCTCTGTCATTTACTCCAGACTTAACATGAGCCTTGGTTTCTTCTTCCATGAAACAGGGTTAATAGTGGTACCTTATTCCTGTTATTTTTGAGAGAATGAGAAGCAACTGTGCTCATCCGGTGGTCAGCACAGAGCCCAGGAGGCAATGGGGCCAGCCAACGTGGTCACTGTCACTGATCAAGCCTCTCTCTCCCTACAGGCTACGAGCAGCAGCAGGAGCAAGAGAAGCTGGAGCGAGAGATGGCACTGCTGCGCGGCGCCATCGAGGACCAGCGGCGGCGTGCCGAGCTGCTGGAGCAGGCTCTGGGCAACGCGCAGGGCCGGGCAGCTCGAGCCGAAGAGGAGCTGCGCAAGAAGCAGGCCTATGTGGAGAAAGTGGAGCGGCTGCAGCAGGCGCTCGGACAGCTACAGGCAGCCTGCGAGAAGAGAGAGCAGCTGGAGCTACGTCTGCGGACTCGCCTGGAGCAGGAACTCAAGGCCCTGCGTGCACAGCAGGTGAGCTGAGAAAGCATCCAGGCTAGGGCAGCATCGGAGGATGTGGGCTTCCCTTCCTCCTTGGGGACTGTAGGTTTGGAGGCCAGGGCTGAGGCCCTGGGAGCCCCTGCTTAGATCTAGGCTGCAGGCCCGTTGGAAGGCGGCAAGGATGATTGCTGTCTGCTCCACCTTTGCTGCATGCTCCCTTCTACTCGTTGTCTTAGCAGAGGCCCTGCCACCTGGCCCACATCCAGCCTCGGGGACTCCTGTCCTCAGCAGCAGCAGGGCATATTGTCCTTTACCTCTAGAGAAAGTAAGTCAGGCACCTGAATATAGAAGAAGGCCAGCGAGCCATTTTTTTTTTTTTAATTGAGATGGAGTCTCATTCTGTCGCCCAGGCTGGAGCGCAGTGGCGTCATCGCTCACTGCAACCTCCACCTCCCAGGTTCAAGCGATTCTCTTGCCTCAGCCTCCCGAGTAGCTGAGACTACAGGCGTGCACCACCACGCCCAGCTAATTTTTGTATCTTTAGTAGAGATGGGGTTTCACCATATTGGCCAGGCTGGTCTCGAACCCCTGACCTCACATGATCCGCCAACCTTGGCCTCCGGAAGTGCTGGGATTACAGGCGTGAGCCACTGCGCCCAGTCACCAACCAGCTTTTATATGCCTCCCCGGGATTGGGAGGAAAGATGGTTGTCCAGATCCATAGTGCTTAGCCTCACTTTGGACTTCTGTGTAAACAACTCTTGGTGTTTACAAACCAAATAGAGTTATTTCTCCACTCCCAAACCTACCCCTGCCACAGAGGTAGTGTGACTGAACCCCCTGGTTTACCCAGTTCTGTTCTAATTTACACCAGTTTTCCCAGTATAATTATTGATAGCACCCCCTTTGCCAGTTTGGAGGATTATCTGTCTGGTCTCTGTGCCCTTGGCCATAGGATTCAGGGCAGGGGTATGGGGACCTGTGCTGTACCCCCATTTCGGTAGAGGAAGGATGGGGAAATGTATGCTGTGTATGGCTGAACACGGACATGTACAAGTGACAGTCCTTGTGTGGAGGCGAAGACAAGTGGCTGCCACACCCCAACCTGCACCCTTGACCACGGTCTCCACTCCTTGCTCTGCAGAGACAGGCAGGTGGTAGCAGTGGCAGTGGTGGGTCCCCAGAGCTCAGCGCCCTGCGGCTGTCAGAACAACTGCGAGAGAAGGAGGAACAGATCCTGGCGCTGGAGGCCGACATGACCAAGTGGGAGCAGAAGTATTTGGAGGAACGAGCCATGAGGCAGTTTGCCATGGATGCTGCTGCCACAGCCGCCGCCCAGCGTGACACCACTCTCATCCGACATTCCCCCCAGCCCTCACCCAGCAGCAGCTTCAATGAGGGTCTGCTCACTGGTGGCCACAGGCATCAGGAGATGGAAAGCAGGTTCGGCATTGCAGGCCAGGCACCTGAGCTTGGGGGGGCGGGTGGCAATGTCCAGTCACTGCCCCGCCCTTGATCCCTGATAAACAGGCCCCTTTCCCCACACAGCTCAGCAGTCCCTCCTGCTTCTGAGCTGAACCTGCATGCTTGGCACACCAGGCACTGTAAACATGCATTTGCCCAGAAATACCGAGTGCTTGGTCTGCCCAGGAGACTCTTACTGTGGAGGTGTTGGGTGCCCTCCAGGGCTTGGGCCCTGCCTCCCCTCTCCGGAGTGCAGGATGAGGGCTGTGCCGCCACTATCATCTGATGAATCTGGAACCCACCCTTAATGGCCTGCCTTTGCTGGTGTGAGAAGGGCCCAGGGCCTTATGCACTGGTGGTTTTCAGAGCCTGAGCTCTAAGAGCATCAAATTCCAGAGTTGTGGTGCCATTTCTAAGCCCTGTCTAGGTCGCTGCTACAAGCACAGAGGATCCAGCCTGGCAGGGTTGGGGGAGTGGGGGGGGCGTTTCCTCTAACTCCTATAAGGCAGGAAGGGTGGAGGCTGTTGGATCTGTGGGTCTGACAATGTGGGCATGGCCTCTCACCCCTCAGGTTAAAGGTGCTCCATGCCCAGATCCTGGAGAAGGATGCAGTGATCAAGGTCCTTCAGCAGCGCTCCAGGAGAGACCCTGGCAAGGCCACCCAGGGCTCCCTGCGGCCTGCCAAGTCGGTGCCATCTGTTTTCGCGGCTGCGGCTGCAGGAACCCAGGGCTGGCAAGGGCTCTCTTCTAGTGAGCGCCAAACAGCAGACGCCCCTGCTCGGCTGACTACAGGTAAGAGGAGGCTGCTGCTGTGACAGATTGAGAGGTAGTTTCTCCTGGGCCTGAACACAGATTGCCAGACCTTTCCACCCAGAACTGAGGCTCATAGGAGCCAGGGCTTCCTGACCCTCTCCCAGGGGAGCTGGCTTATTCTCTGCCTCTAGTGACTCTACAGCACACGGCTCCCCTGCCAGTGTGAAGAGGGGTACTTAGTCCCCATCACCATAAATTCCATCATGCTTCAGCCCCAGCCACTGAACTAAGAAAAATAGAGCTTCCTGTGCAGATACACCTTCTATGCAAGCCCCCTCCACTCTTCCTTCTAAACAGATGCCACAGAAACTCTAGAAGATTTAATCTATAAGGAAGGGTCCCACCACCCAAAACATTTGGAAGCCAATCCAATCTGGTAGTTAATCTCATTTGAAAATAGGAACATTTTTAGTCTTAAAGTTCTTGCAAATCAAGAGCAGCCCACTCCACCTTGAATCCCCAGCAGGGACAGTTAACTTAGACTGTCCTTCACCAGGGCCACATCTTACAGGCACGGCAATAACCATCCACCTACCTTTCCAGCAGACAGAGCACCCACAGAGGAGCCAGTGGTCACATCTCCCCCTGCTGCCCATGCCAAACACGGGAGCAGAGATGGGAGCACCCAGACTGACAGCCCCCCAGACAGCACCTCCACCTGCCTGCCTCCGGAGCCTGACAGCCTTCTGGGGTGCAGCAGTAGCCAGAGAGCAGCCTCTCTGGGTAAGTCCTCCTGACCGCACTTCTGTGCTAGGTAGGGCCGAGGGGGCACTGGTGTGTGAACTGTAACACCAAGGCCTTTTCTTCCCAGCCCCCCTCCGGGTCGTTGCCCGCATTCCATGGGGAGCCGTGCATAGCCAGAGGTGAGCAGGGTGCCTGGCCCACCTCAATGTGAACATGAGGGATAGCTGGTTGCATGAATAGGGAAATTGGAAACCCTGATTAGAGGCAGATCCAGAATTCAGAAGGAAAGCAATCAGATGGGAGGCACTTTAACTCCTCTTTCATGGTCTTCCCTACATAGTTAATTTCCAATTTGATTATCCAAGAGAATGGAGCTCGCAAGTCATGCCGATGGCACTCTGGAAGCCTATTTAAAGAGTCCGGGAAGGAGAAATCTGAGAAGATGCCATTTCTTTTTCCACTCCCCTTTCACATTGGCCTTTGCATATTTGCCTGTGCCTCATGATCTCAGAAAACCACAGGCATGAAAAGAATGCTGCAGCCTCCCTCCCTCAGGGCTCTCCATTGCTCTCTCTAAGCCTTCCAACCAGTTCAAAGTTAGAAACAAATGCATCCTACACATCGGAGGTTGATGGGCTGGGCTGAGCACTGAAAGGGAGCAGAGCATTGTGCTTGGTTGGCCGACTTCTGGGAACCTGGGCAGCAGAGGTGGGAAAAGTTGGTGAAGAATGATCTTTGTCTTTCAAATGTGCCAGGATTTTAAAAGCAATCTAGTAACACTCATTGGCATGTGCCTGTGTTCTTGTCTGTCTCCAGACTCTGTAGCTACATCCAGAGTCCAGGACTTGTCGGACATGGTGGAGATACTGATCTGAAGGAGGTGGTGCTTCAGGACTCTGAGCCATTCTCTCCCCTCCTCTGCCCTGTGCCACTCTCAGCCATTTCAGCAGCCCCGTCAACTGCTGCTCCGTCCCTTTCCCCAGCCAGACACTCATTCCCATTGACCACCTGGTCCCAGGAGCTCAGGAGGAGGACCCCAGGGGAGAGGAGAGCTGTGAGAGCACCGGCACCCCCAGAAGACTCTGCTTCTTAGCCCACATTCCTCCGGGCCTTATGGAGAATGAGGATTCAGCCTTGACTTCTTGCCCAAGGCCTGCTACTGGGGTAGCAACTGACAGCTCAGAAAGGAGCTGAGCTCCCTCTGCCCTGCCAGTTGTCAGTCAGGCAGGGAGGGAGGGGCTGTGTTGGTTTGGGGAACGAATTTCCAAGGACGGCTGCCCGTGGACACCAGGTGAACTGGTTCACTAATCAAGTCAGCCATATTGTTCTCTGGTTAAGTTTGGTTCCAGCCAACCTCATCTGCTCTTCAGTTCCTCACTGCCTTCTTGGGATACTAAGACTTGAATCTTTTGGGGACTATTAAGGGTGTTAGTCTTGGAGAAGCCACAGCCTCACCTCACTTGCTGTGGGTTAGGGGCCATTTAAGTGGACTGGGAGACAGTGCGCAGTTTGTATATAATTCCCTTTCTTGTGGAACAGAAGACTGAGGCCTGCAGGTTCCGATGTGTCTCCATGGGCTGTGCTCCCCTCTTCCTACTGTCAGTTGCTGAAACTTCTGACTGGCCTCCCAGTTATGCCTCCTCCTCAAGTTCCTGACCCGTGGATGTTAAAGCTGCTCGATTCCCAGGATCTCGGCTGCCTTTTCCTCCATCTTGAGCCCTATAAACGCCCACGGGACCCCCACTACCAGCCTCTTGAAGTGGCTCCACAGCTCCTGTCCCTGGAACATCCTGTCAGTTTGGTCATAAACCCTGAGCCAGACGAAATGAGCCACCATGAACAGACATCTGCCATGCATGCCTCCAGGGGGGCTTCGGTGGGCCTACCCGTACCAGTTCTCTCTGAGAAACTGGAGAAGTCTTGTTAGCATGATTGTCTTTGTTCCCACCTGGAGGGTTTGGGAGCGGAGCAAAGCGGTTGAAAACTAGTTAATGAGCTAGAAGAGTCAAATAGTCCTCTGAATGGAGCCCCCATCACAAAACAGTGCCCAGGAGGCTGGCTCCTCAAGCTACCCATGCCCAGCGCCCTAAAGCAGGACCAGATGCTTTGGAATTGGGGTGAAACACCCACATGGCAGCCTGCTAGCAGCAGTGACTTTGACTTCTGGTCTTAAAGAGTCCCTCACTTCAGCCCCAGGAGCTATTGGTGGGTTTTAGCAGTTTTGTCTTTACCGTTTTTAGTTCTCCTTGATTCTTTGTTTTCTTCCTTTGTCGTTTTTAGGTTTGGTATGTGTTGTTTTATTTCCATGGTTCCTCAAGTTTCCTTTTTAAGCATTTGCATTTGCTGGACAATTGCAATTTTTAAAAAAATTCCCCTACCCCTGTTTAAAGCTGAAAAATACATTTGGTTCATGTGCATTGTTTACAAAGCAAAAAGAAAAAAGAGAAAAAAAAAGGCAAAAAATATTGTGAAAGGAAAAAAACAACTTAATATATTTTGGATTAATATTTGGTATTTCTTTTAAAGTATTTTTTGTGCTGTGAACATTTTCTGCCAAAGACCATGATGTGTGTCTGTATGTTTAAGTTATCGTAAATATTTAAAATGTAAACATGGCTGTTTTGTTATGCCACCCTGTACCAGGATTGCTGCCGCATTCCACTGGGTATAACAGTATTTTAATTAAAAAATAATAATTAAAAGTGATGTCTTTGCACAGGTGACACTTTGCACTGAGGGAAGGGAAAGGGTGAGGCTTTTGGGGGGCCACCCAAGTCATAGTCCAATCTCTTCAAAGACCCGAGATAGAATCTAGGAATTTTGTGAAGCTGCATTAAGGACAGAGTTGGAATGAGGATGTGGCTGGCATTTTTCCCTTTTCATAGATAACATGTCTTGAAGGCTGGGAGGGGAAGGAGGGCCTGGCAGATGGCAGCCTCCCCAGGTAGCTCTGCTCTAATCAGCTTTGTTTGGCCACACGCTGTGGTTATCCACAGTGAGAGTAGGTGTCCAAAGATGACTTTATCCTTCCCCCGCTCCTTTTCCCACTCCCACCTAGCACATAAAGTTTTGTCCGAAGCCATCCAGAAGGCCAGGCACCATGCAGAGGACATTCAGGGATGTGCGTGTTCTTAGCCACCGCCTCCCTCCTTTGCTGTGGCATCACCACTCTTTCCTGATGCTCAGGAAAGCGTATTGCTCCAATTCAAAAATAGAGAAAGCCATTCTCAGTCTTGCTTGTTCTTGTATCAGAAACAAAATACCTGCCTTGTGCTTCTATAAGTGCGTTAGGACCCTGAGGTTCCCAGTCAGCATGTGGCCAGCAGTCAGCTGGCCATGAGGCAGCAGCAGGCTACCAGACAGCCTACATGACCTGTGACGGGAACGTTCCCCACCATGGCCGTGAATGAAGTGTCTTCAGGGCCAATGTGGGAACTCGGGAGCCATGTTGATGAGTAACTAAGTTGAGATCCTAGAGAAGGTGTCTTCCCGAGCCGGCCTACCAGCCCACAAGTATGGAGACAAGCAGGTGGAAGAATTGGAAACATCCAAAAACTTTTCTAGCAACTTTGCAGATGGTGATGGGCCCCACTGGATGAGGAGCTCTCCATGCAGAGGCATCAAACCCACCCCATGGCCACACCTCCACCCAACCCTCCAGCCTGCCTCCTGCCACTGGGGCACTATCTATGCCAGCCTTCCTCCCATTGAGCCCTGAACTAGAGGCAGCTTTGCAAATAGGTTACTCACCTGACATGCAGGCCTAGTGCATGGAGGCGGCCTGAACAATAGGGCTCCTTCTCACCCTCCCACAACTGCTCCTTCCTGGGCCACAGCAGCCCATGGCTACATTTGCTGACTTGCTGTCCAAAACAAAATGCCAGTCCCTGTGGCAGGGAGTTCCAAAGGACAGCTTGGCAACTCAGACCTGTGAACAATAAGCCCTGACAACAGTGCCATCTCACCCCAGTACCTTTGGCCAGGGGCTTCCAAAGCATCTGCACCTTCTGTGAGATCCAGTCTGTGGAAAGTCACTTTAATGTTTCCTTGGCACAGACGAGGAGGAATAAGAAATCGGTCCCAGTGTACCCAGCACATGTACGCGCATGTGCATTTGTGTGCACGTGTGCACATGCATGCCTGACCATGTGTCCCAGAGAAAGGTGTGAGGGGCACCAATATCTTCTGGCTAGTGTCCCTGCAGGGCATGGGTGCTCTCCAGCCACATGGTGACCAGTGCATCTGAGTGACATTTCCTCTCGGGAAAGGGGGTGAGTGAGCTGCTCGATGCCCTGTGAAATGCAGTCTAATGAAGTTCCAGAACTAGTGGAGCTGCAGGCTGTGGCAGGGATGGTGAGGACCTGTGGGGGGAGGTGTTTGCCTTCTGTGTCTAACACCTGTGAAGGGGTGGAGCCTGGGCCAGAGCCCAGGTGGCTCAGCGGGGCCCTTTGGAGGCCAATTTCCTCTTTGAGGGGCAGCCCTAACCTGCCTGCCCTGCCTCCACCCAGTGCCTCCACCAACAGGGCTGGGGATGTGGCTCAGGGGCGGGAGGGCAGCCTGTGAGTGGCTGCCCCAGCCTCTCTCCCTTCTCTCACCTCCTGGTTAATTGTTAACTCTTCCCCTGGCATAAGTATGTGCCAGGCTCAGCAAGCTTGGTGAAAATATGCCAAGACAAGGGCAGCAAATCGGGGCCCAGTCACCCAGAGATAGCCAAAGCCACTTTACTGCCCCTGAAGAACTCCAGCTGGACAGGAAAGTTGTTTGCAGTACCACTCTGCCATCTCCTAGCACAAGTAAGGGGCTGGCCAGGATGAGGTTGTCCCTGATCAGGCCTTGCTGGGAGTGACTGACCCCTCTGGAGGTGGTCCAGAAACCCCCGCAACCAGCAGTGCATTCCTGGACGTGCCATGCCTGGATCTGACACATGGGAGAAGTGCCACAGCAATTGAACCCTCAGCATCTTTTTTTTCTTTTCAAACAAGATAGAATTCACATACCATGAAGTTCACCCTTTTGAAGTGCACCATTCAGTGGTGTTTTGTATCACAGCATCTACTTTAAGCCAGCGGTCAACCACGGGTCATCACCAAATGCCCCACCAGTGAGCCATATGGACACAATTAGAAGTGTTATTGGATCTGCTGCCTTCACACTTGTCGGCTCCTCTTTCCTAGGCTGACACTTTGAACTTTTTATTGCAGAGAGTCCCCTTTCACCCATCCTGGGCCCAGCAGCCCCAGAGTACCTCTGCTGGGCCGCAGCCAGGACACTATCTGCTCTGAGCTGGAACCTCCCACATTTCATTCCCTAGGCTGCCAGGGTGGAGGTCCTGAGGTTTGGAAAGGAGGCCCGTGAGCCCTGACCCTGAGGCACCCATGTCTGCTAAGGTTTTCCAGAGTCAAGGAGCATTGGCAGGGGTCAGTCCAGTTTTGTGAGGCCTGAAGCTTGTATAATTTGGAGGACCCTCTTTAAGAAAAAGAATGCAAAGTGGTGAATACAAAATTAGGTCTAGAGTTTTGGAAGGGGCCTGTTCAAGTGAGCACCCCGAGGTACAAGATTCATTAGCTTCACAGTAAATCTGTCTGTCTGGGCGTTGGGCATTGTGTTTCCCTGATGGGAATGGAGCTCTGGGAAGTGCCCAGGACTTGGGTTCATCCTTGTCTCTCCCAGGTGAGACATGGATCTGGAAGTCAATGAAGTTGCAGTTTTTCTTCTGCAGATGAAGTGGCTGGTTCTGGATATCCACTAAAAACAGCCCCTTCTATAGGGCGGAGGTACCCACAAAGGGAGCCTGGCGTCCAGGCGCAGGATGGGGGTATCACCACAGAGCCTGGACGAAAGGGCTGACCTGTTTGCTGAGGACCAAACTGTAAATGACTCTCATGTGCACCCTGCTCTCGCCCACCAGCCAAACCTCCAGCCCCCAGCAGGAATGGGAGTGGGGCACATCTGACAGTTGGCTCTTGGGGTGCCCGGGAGAGTCATGCCACTTGCACTTGATTGCAACAGGGACACATTCTACTCTACTCTGTGGGCCCGTCAGCTTTTGATTCTGAGCCAACCTGGTGTCGTGATCTGTCCTGAGATAAATGCCTCTTGCAAGCCCAAAGGCTCCTACCTGGGGGCACATTCCAGGTGTGTTGGGCAATAATTTGGTTATTTCCCTGCACAGATTTGCCTCTTCTTGCATCAAGTTGGCCTTCTTTTGAAGCTTCAGGAGCCTTGAAAAGAGCCCTGCCCAGTCTCTTCTGAAGCCTTTCTTGCTCAACACAGTGTACTATGGAAATCTCCACAGCATATTGCATTATGGCAAAAATACCAAAATCCCAACCATAGAGTGACTACAAAAACCACAGCTAGGTTTGCCTTGAAAATTACAATAACCTTTTTTAACTTAAAAAGAAAAACAGGCCGGGCGTGGTGGCTCACGCTTGTAATCCCAGCACTTTGGGAGGCCGAGGCGGGCGGATCACGAGGTCAGGAGATCGAGACCACGGTGAAACCCCGTCTCTACTAAAAATACAGAAAAATTAGCTGGGCGTGGTGGCGGGCGCCTGTAGTCCCAGCTACTCGGAGAGGCTGAGGCAGGAGAATAGCGTGAACCCAGGAGGCGGAGCTTGCAGTGAGCCAAGATTGCGCCACTGCACTCCAGCCTGGGCGACAGAGCGAGACTCCGTCTCAAAAAAAAAAGAGAAACAGGCCCCTCTCTCTTCCTTTCTCCACCGTTGTAGTGTGTGTTTGGCTCCGCCTCTCGCCATGTCTTCTCATAAGACTTTCAAGATTAAGCAATTCCTGGCCAAGAAAGAAAAGCAAATTGTCCCATTCCCCAGTGGATTCGGATGAAAACTGGTAATAAAATCGGGTACAACTCCAAAAGGAGACATTGGAGAAGAACCAAGCTGGGTCTGTAAGGAATTGAACACTAGATGGCACATGTATTTATGCTGTCTAAAGGTCACAATCATGTTACCATATCAAGCTGAAAATGTCATCACTATCTGGACAGTTGGACATGTTTTTTAGGGAATATACTTTTTCTCTCTGAATCTGTTAGGAACATTCTGGTTGACTGGGTTCCGTAATAAATATGTGAGACCTTTCATTTCAAAAAAAGAAAAATAGGCCTCCTTCCCAGGGGCTCCGGATTTCATCAGCCTTCTGTGCATGTGCAGCCATACAAACCGTGCAGGGATGGCTCCAAGTGCACTGTGGCCTCTTTGAACCGCAGGCCTTTGCACATCCCAATCCTTTTCCTCACAATGCCTTTCTCATCTCTTTTCTCCTCCAGCTTGAACATCACCTCCTCCTGGCAGCCTCCCCTCTCCAGCTTCCTTTCTGCTCCCACAGGACCATGATGGGGAGGACAGCTGGGATGTGCAGAATGAAGGAACTCTTGCTAGCAGACATTAGTCTGTAGCTCTTCTTGGGTCAGAAGGAGCCACAGGTGAAAAGACATAACCGAGCTTTTTAATTATACAGGCGTTTACTCTTGTCCTTGCGCTGGTGTCACAGGTGGCCCTGCTTGATCAGTAGCCCTGTGGGATATTCTGACCAAAGGTCCCAAGCCCTTCCTCCTTGGCCAGGTGCCCATCCCCCATCGCCATTCACTGAAAGTGGGAGAGGTGGGAGAGGATAAAAGGGACTCTGTGGGTGGAGTCTTCAGGTCAGAGAAGGAGAAGCTGAGCCCGAGGGCTTGGGGAGCGGAGTGAAGGAGCAGGTGGAGGTGGAGGTAGGTGTGTGAGCCCAGAACCGGCCCCACCGGATGGCTGGTCCCTGAGTCAGGCCCAGGCGCTGACTGCCACGTGGGCAGTAGCCAGCCCCAGCCATGGGAACAGCAGGCGGAATCAGAACTCTCTCCACCCCTAGGAGGGCTGCACCTGCCTGGAGCTTCTGCCTGGCCCTGACAGCCCTAGGCTCCCTCTGGGAGAGGATAGGGGCAGGGGCAGCAGCAAGGGTAGGGTGGGGTGGAACACTTGTTATCAGGGCAGCAGTTCCCAGCCATGCCTTGTAGTGTTTGGGTCCCAAGAACAACTCACAGGGGTTGTTGTTCAAGGCCACAAAGATCTGAGCCAGGCAAGGTCCAGGGAAAGGCTTCCCCAGAGCCTCCATGCCATCCCCGGGTGCCAACCTCCCACCCCTTCCTCCCTGGAAGCCAGAGCACCACAATAAAGGGAGGGGGAGAGGTTGGTGATGCCTTCTGGGGAATGGAAGCATTTGTCTCCCAGTCCCTGCCCCTTCTGTTCCCAAGTTCATGGGAAAGGAGGACCCGTCCTGTGCCACAAGAAAGACTCTGGCCCTCACACTTGTCAGTGTGCCTCTACTTGGGGCAGCATTTTCAAAGGCCTGTGCTCAAGGCCTGCGTCTCTTTCCTGCAGCCCCCAAGCTGGACCATCAAGGCCTGGTCCTGCGAACAGCATGGTCAGTTCAGGGGCCTGTGGTTGAACTTTTACAGCCATCCCACCCCATGTCCAGTGAAAGATATTCACCTCTCAGACCTCGCCTTGCACATGTACTCACTCAACTAATAGCCATTAAGGACCCAGCATGTACCACACCCATTCTAGATACTGGGGGGAGTCAGTGGGGAATAAAGCAGACAAAATCCCTGCACCATGGAACTTCATTCTAGCAGGAGTGGGGTGGGGGAAGACAAACAGGAAACTAAACTTTATAGAGTATGGGAGAACAATAATTCTTAAACTCTCTGTGGTGAAAAATCAGTTGATTGTTTTTCAATCTGCATTTGGATTTCTGAGCAATATCAAATTTAGAGATCCCATAGCTAGAGATGCTATAACATAGAAGCTTCCAAATGCATCCCCTCAATTTCTGTATGTGTGTCCTCTCGCAGTGCTGGTCCACACTATGTGCCAAGGTGACAAGAGCTTTGGGGGAAAACAGGAAAAGACAAGAGGGATGAGGAGTTTGAAGCAAGGTGGTAGGACTGCGGGAGAGTTGCAGTTTTAAAGAGGAGTTATTAAGAAGGTGACGTTTGAGCAAAGATTTGAAGGAGGTAAGGGAGTGAGCCACGTGTGTAACTGAGAAAGGCGCATTCCAGATAGAAGCTTTAATAAAAGGAAAGAGAATTTATAAACTTGGACTTCGACTGGTTGAAGCCCCGCTGAGGGGCAAGGGGCAGGGGCAGGAAGCAAGGGAGCATTGTAGGAGGGACACCTGTGAAGGAAAGGCCCCCAAAATCACCCCAGGCCCACCAGCATCCTGAGTGGGGCCACAGTTACATTCTACCTGGTCTCTTCCCTCCTTTCAGAACCTTCTTTCTTTACAAGCCAGCTCTCAACACCTGATATGAGGGTCACTCACAACACAGGCCATTCTTTTAATAAAATGACATTGTTTTCTGTGCTCAGTGCATCTACCTCCAGCTTTGAACACAAGAGGTGCTTTAACCCAGGAGGTGGTCTGAGCTCTGCTTCTGCATCTATAGGCACAGGGCCATGACTGTGTGGAAGTTTCCATCCATCTGACTGGCTTCTGCATCTGAGCCCAGGTTATATGGCACAGGAGACATGTGGCAAGATGAAGGTTCCTTCCTCCATTGAATGCACTTCCACACCTGCTCATGCACACCACATGCATACATACACTTTCACACCAAACACACAGGCATGAAATACACTCATGGGCTTGTCCACAGGCCTACCTGCCACAAACACCCATCATAAGCCTACAGGTAAACAATATGGGCATGCGCACTTATACATACACTTGCACACACATACACATTTTTGGAGGCTTGAACGCACACCCACACCCAACACACACCCCCTCAGGCAGGCACACATGGGTCCCCTAAACATGGACTCTGTCTTCCTACAGGAGAGTTTCTATTCTGAGCAAACACCCAGCATCTGCAGTCAATGGCAAACAGATGAATGGGACAAAATTCACTCATGTGTCCTGGTGGCCCCACCAATACAGCCCTGAAGGAGCAGGCAGCAGGCTTGTCTCTTCACCACCAGGCCTTCAGAAGGGCAAGACCAGGGTGGGGGTCAGGTTTGGGCAGGAGTACACCCAGAGCTTCTGGGTACTGACTCAAGGCCAGGAGCCGACAGCCTTGTGCATTCCTGACAAGTAGGTCACCATGACAAAGAGCACTGGCTCACATGCTGGGACCTAAGGTTGACTGGAAAAGACTTGGGGAAAATCCAGCTGTTGTAAGACAGCCAGTGTTAGTAGGTGCTGCCTTCCCATGCCAGTGAGTTAGGTTGGGTCTATGCAGCACCGGAGCTATGGAGTGTGTGTCAGCGGCAAGGGCTCCTGCTCAGCACAGCAAAGACTAGGAGAAGAAGAGGGCAGTGGCTTAGGAGGGACTGTAGCACCGGGAAGAATGGGTGAGGCAGGGGACACATTATGAATAGTGTTATTTTTTAGCACACCAGCGTGTTAGGCACTGTGCTGGGTGTTTTTCATGTATTATCTTGCAAGACACAGCCCTGCAAGTTAGATTTTATTGCCTCCATTTTACAGATGAGGAGACTGAGGCTCAGAGGGCTTAAATAAATTACTCTAGGTCTTCAGCTAATAAGGGCAGAGCTCGGATATGAGTCAAGGCTTGTCTGACTCCAGATCTCAGACTTTCTCAACATCTTCATGTTGAAGCTAAAACTTGCATTTTAAACTATCAAAAGCAAGAGGGACCTAAGGAGACATGGCAACTAAAGGTACTGTGGTATCCTGGATGGGATCCTGGGACAGAAAAAAAACATGAACTTTAGTTAATGACAATTAACTGTGATACATGTACAATTAATTGTGATACATGTACTTTACTAATGCAAAAGTGTTAATAATAGAGGAAACTGGTTGCAGGGTATACAGGAACTATTTATACTATCTTAATAATTCTTCAAATCTAAAAGTGTCCTAAAATGAAAGACTTATTTTTTAAACTTTGCATTTTTGCCAGCAGCAGGAAGCAGTAGATAACCAACATTCCAAGGTACAGCCTGTGTATAAGGCCTGAAGAGGCCAGGGTCCCTGGAAAGTTTCTCAAAATAAGAAGCCATTCTGGACTTTGTACCACTGAGTTCCCATCACCTACATAACTTGAAATAGAGACATTAATTGCAGGGCTGTGATCTCAGCCAAGGCCACCTTCCTAAATGGGGCAAAAGGGCACTGAAGTCAGGCAGAGCAGCTGCAAACTGGCATGAATTCCCAAGGCTGTGGCAGAGAATTCTTGCTGGGTGTGCCTGTACCTCCCTGACAATGTGGCCTGGCCAAGCTGATGTCCCTCCATTTTCACAACTGTTGCCACTAGAATGTAGTAGGAACAATGTATAAGTCTTACACTTCTTTTATTAAATTTATTCTTTGATATCTTATTCTTAGTAATACTACCATAAATGTAGTTGCTTTCTTGATTTCATTTTCTGATATTTTATTTCTAGTACATGAAAATAAAATTCATTTTTGTATATTGATCTTATCTTTTGTCACCTTGCTAAACTTGCCTATTAGTCCTAACAGTTTTTTAGTGGATTCATTAGGATTTTCTACATACTGCAAGATTATGGCATCTACAAATAGAGATAGTTTAAGTTCTTTCTTTCCAATCTTGATGCCTTTTATTTCATTTTCTTGCCTAAGTACTCTAGCCACAAGCTTCAGTACAATGTTGAATAGAATTGGTGGGAACAAATATCCTTGCCTTGTTCCTGATCTTAGGGAGAAATCATTTGATTTTTCGCCATTAAATATGATGTTAAGCTGTGATGTCTTTAAAACAAAAAGAAAATAGTTGCCCTTTATCAGACTGAAGAAATTCCTTTCTATTGCTGGTTTTTTGAATGTTTCCATCCTGAAAGAGTGTTAAATGTTTTCAAATGCTTTTTTGGCATCTATTGAAATGATCATGTGGTTTAGTCATTAATTCTATTAATATGGTATATTAAGTTGATATCCAGATGTTAAGCCAACCTTGCATTCCTGGGATAAATCTCATTGAGTCATACAGTATACTCCTTCATATATGTTACTAACTTCATTTTACTAGTATTTCACTGATTATTTTTTTCACAAGAATGTGATCCAGGAAGGAAGGGCTGCATATGCCCCACTCACCACATTGTCCCCATTCCCTCTAGCAATGCCAGGCACAGAGAGTCCTCAGTGAATCTCAACAAATGAATGAAAGAGTCAATCTATAAAATACAGGATCTCATGGGCCTCCAAAGAGTTCACACTAGGAATAGTGACCATCATATTATCACAAATGTCTAAGTGAGCATAATCCACATAAACTGTAGAGTCAAGGGAGGTTATAAAAAACCCAAACTCAGCCCTTGCTGAGTGAGGGGGCATTGGGTGGCTTGCTCCGCTACAGTCAAGGGTGTCTCACTTTAGGTTCCAGACCAAGAGGCAGAAGCTTATGGGGACTTGGGGCCCTCTCTCCACATACGGGTCCCCCCAGCCTAAGGAAACATGCCAAGGTCTCGGGTGGTGACATATGATCTAGGACTGCCGTGAGCAAACATAACACAGATGAGTGGCTATGTTGTGGAAAGCAGGGTCTTATCTACTGTGGTCTGGATAGGGATCTGTGGACCCTGTGGCAGTGAAGCTTGTCCTTGTTGACAGTTATGATCTTAATACAACTTCTAAGCAGGTTTCTTAAGCTCATCCTGAGACCACAGCTATTAATCTAAACTCTGGGGGCTGACATGAGGATTAAATGAGATAATGAATGACAACCCCTTAGCATGATGCCTGGCATAGACTAAGTGTTCAGTAAATGGGGACATTATTGTTTTATGCTAACTTTTATTATTGTTTTATGCTTTTATTATTCTTGCAATTATTTTAGAAGGATGTCCACTGACAGCCAGACTCTGTTGTAGCTTCTTTTTATTCATAACTTCAAAAATCTGGCAGTCTCTTCCAGTAGGTACTACTTGAGTCAATCCAAGACCCAAAGAGCACAAGGTGCTCCCCAAGAGCAGCTGGCTGGGCACCACCCTCACCTGCTACCTGGACACAGATGAGGGGTGCTTCAAGACAAACAGGAAAGAAAGCTTTTCTTTCTCCCTGAATAAAAGCCCTGGGGGCAAGGGAAGTTGCCCTCCCTCTCACCCTGTGTCCCCCTACCACATTTCAGGCTGGTTGTTTATGCCCACAGTAAGGACAGTCCAGTCACAACAGAAAGGCCATGGCACAAGAGGGCACCATAGGAAGAAAGCTGGGCACAACCAGAGAGCTGGGTGACCTGCCTGCCAGCTCTAAGAGGATCCCTGGTTCTTCTCTCCTGTGTGGTGGGAACTCCTCTCTGGATTCTGGCACCAGACTTCTAGCTCTTCATCTCCTCCATACCTGCCTTATCAGAGCAAGGCAGACTACAGCAAGAATGTATTTGCTGGTCTTTTAGCAACCAGTGTGCTTGCTGAGCCAGCCTCAGGCCCTTCCCTTCCAGGAAGCAGAGCAGGAGAGCCAGTCAGGCCAGGGCTTTGGCTTGAAATGCCCCCATGACCAATCAGCTGTGCTCTCAACCCAGGTGAGCTTCTGTGGGACCACAGCCCAGATCACCTCATAGACTCCTTACTAGTGATACGGATTCCATTGCAGCCATAGGTGGAGTTGACTAAGACATTGAAGGAAATTGAAAAGAACAGTTAGAAAAGTAGAAGGAGAACTGGGGCACCAACGGGATGTGAAGACCTGTAGGGGAGGAAGGGGGAAAGAGGATGGGGCCCAAAGAGGCCATAGGGTCTGGCAGTTGTGAGGCCACAGGTGGCTGTCTGGTGCAAACTTTCATAGCTAGAGAAGGTGTTCAGGTTGTCTGTCCAAGGATGTTCATTCAGAATTGTTTATAACAGTTAACCATCAAAAGTAACTTCAAGGTTCAGCCCCAGGAGACAAATAAATAAATTGTGGTTCAGCCATGCACAGGTAAAAAATCATTAGCTCACAGGTTTTGTTTGGCTATGAAGGAGAAGGGGATTGTTTGTGAACATTAAAAAGATTGAGAAGTTTTATGGGAAAAAAAATCCAGATGTCCAGCTTCTCTTGAACATCAAAAACTCTGGCAACACTAGACCCTCATTTCCACTTGACATGACTCTGGCTGGAGCAAGAAGCAGCTGCGTCCTTCAGATGAGGAAGTCCCTCCAGGTGGCCAAGGTTTCTACCCACCCAGTCTCTCATGCAGTTTCATGTCAGTATCTATCAGCTATGGGTAGAGATCTTGTGCATGTTCTTCCCTGAGCCTGGAACATTCTCCTCTTCACCCCCAACCTTGTGCCCCGATGAGTCCTTTTGATTTTTCAAAAATTAGCATTAACATCACCTCTTCAGGGAAAATTTCCCCAACTACCACATAGTGAGTTGGGTCATCCTGCTTCGGGTTCTCCTTGCATCCTTGTAAAACTCTTCACCAGTGTCACTAGAGAAGTGTCTGTGACAGCTCTCTGTTACAGAAGAAGTCCACTCAGTGAATACAGAAGGAAATACAAAATCACCGTTAGAATACCAGATGCCCCTGAAGGCAAGATCCACCCATGGATATTAAACTCAGTAGGTGAAAGTTTAAGAAATATGATATTTACATAGTCTCAAAATATTTTCCCCAAAACAAATTTTTATTAATTACAAAGGGGAAAATAGTAACTTGAGAGTGAAGAAACCTAGCAGATTTCACTTTAACCAAGTGACCAAAGTTAACATCACCAGTAATAAGTTGTGTTGACATCCTGTATCCCTTGATAGGAGGCACTGAGAAAAGCATGTCACTTCTGTGGTATCCATCCCAATAAGGCATAACCTCAATCTAATAATGAGAAAACATCAGACAAACCCAAACTGAGGGGCATTCTACAAAACAACTGCCCAGTACTCAGAAAAGCCTTAAGGTCATGAAAGACAAGGAAAGACTGAGGAACTGTCACAGACTGGAGGAGATTAAGGAAACGACAACCAAATTGAAAGTGAGACACAGGATCAGATCCCAGAACAGGAAAAAAAAAGTAGAAAAGAAAGTCTGTACTGAATGGCATTATGCCAATATTAATTTCTTAGTTTTCATAATTGTCATACTGTATAGTTATGTGAGATATTAATCTCCAGGGAAGCCTTGTGAAGGGTATGTGGAAGCTCTCTGCATCATTTCTGCAACTCTTCTGTAAGTCTGAAATGATCTCAAAATTGAAAAAAGTCGAAAAGGTATGTGTGTAATTATTTACTAGATGCCTGTGTCCCCTCCTGGGAGCCTATAAACTTCATGAGGATGTTTACAGGGACTGTGAATACACTATCTTTATTCATGATTGCATCCTGGCATTACGGAAAGTGCTTTACACATAGTGGGTATTCAATTAATATGCACTGAATAAACAGATTCATAGTTATTGACACAGAAAAATGCCCTTGGCATATTATTAAGTAAAAAACCTAGGATACAAAACAACACAGTGGGATCAACAGTATGATCCCATTTTTTGCTTTGAAAAATCATATACCAATATTTGTATAAATGAAAAGACTGTAACGATTTAAAAATGAAATGTTGCCGGGCACAGTGGCTCACGCATGTAATCCCAGCACTTTGGGAGGCCGAGGCGGGCGGATTACCTGAGGTCAGGAGTTCGAGATCAGCCTGGGCAACATGGTGAAACCCCGTCTCTACTAAAAATACAAAATTAGCTGGGCATGGTGACACATGCCTGTAATCCTAGCCACTCGGGAGGCTGAGGCAGGAGAATAGCTTAAACCTGGGAGGCAGAGGATGCGGTGAGCCAAGATCACGCCAATGCACTCCAGCCTGGGCAACAAGAGTAAATCTCCGTCTCACCAAAAAAAAAAAAAAAAGAAAGAAAAAAAATGTTGACAGTGGTGGTTATCACTTGAAGATAAAGTTATGGGTATTTTTCTTCTTTTTACTTTGCTATATATGTATATATCTTGAGACAGAGTCTCGCTCTGTCACCAGGCTGGACTGCAGTGGCATGATCTCGGCTCACTGCAACCTCCACCTCCCGGGTTCAAGTGATTCTTGCCTCAGTCTCCCAAGTAGCTGTGATTACAGGTGCCCACCACCATGCCCAGATAATTTTTGTACTTTCAGTAGAGATGGGGTTTTGACATGCTGGCCAGGCTGGTCTTGAACTCTTGGCCTCAAGTAATCTACCCGCCTCAGCCTCCCAAAGTGCTGGGATTACAGGCATGAGCCACCACGCCTGGCTTACTTTGCTATATTTTCTAAGCTTATTTAGATTTTCACAAACTATTGTTATGTGCAGAAAAAAATGTGTGTATATACGCATACATAAAGAATGCCCTGAGCACTCTGCCTGGGTTCCTGTGTGTGTGCAGACGTGGAGCCAGACCCCTAAGGGCTGGGCAGAAGATGTAGGTGTCTGAGCCCTGGGAGATGGTGACCCAGCAGCATGGTGACTGAAGTCAATGGAGAGGCGAGGTGCCAAAAGGGCAAGTTAATTATCTTCCACTTCACAGCTTCTCCATTCAGCCAGCTGGCACTTTCTGAGCAAAATTCTGAACTCGTATATTAATTTTCTTGAGCTGCCATAACAAATGGTCACAAACTGGGTGGCTTAACGCAGGAATGTATTTTCTCACAGTTCTGGAGGCTAGCAGTCTGAAATCAAGGTGTTCACAGGGCCATGCTCCCTCTGAAGATGCTAAGGGGGAATTCTTCCTGGCTTCTGATGGCTCCTGACAGTCCTTGGTATTCCTTGGCTTATAGGTGAGTCACTTCAATCTCTACCCTTGTCATTACATGGCCTTCTTCCCTGTGTCTCCTCTGTGTCTCTGTATCCAAATCTCATAAAGACATCAGTCATTGGATTTAAGGCCCACCCTAATCCTGTATGACTTCATCTTAACTTGATTACATCTGCAAAGACCCTATTTCTAAATAAGGTCACATTGACAGGTATCAGAGGTTAGGACTTGAGCATATTTTTTGGGAAGAGGCAATTCAACATACTACAACTAAGAACTACCCTGTGCCCATTTTCTATTACTGTGTAACACACCACTTCAAAACTTAGCTGCTGAAAACAACTATTTTATTTGCTCATAATTCTGTAAGTCAGCAATTAAGGCTGGACTCAGCTGAGAGATTCTTTCGCTAGTCTCCCCTGGGCTCATTAGTGGGGCTGCAGTCTTTTGTTGGCTTGACCAAGGGGGAAGGTCCAAGATGGTCATATTTATGTCTGACACTTGGTGCTAGCTGTAGTGAGTTGGTCTGGTGAGCCTCAACTTGGATGGCATTTGTCTACTCTACGTGGCTTCTCATGCTCCATCAGGCTAGCCCAGACATGTTCACATGTAGACTGGCAGATGCTAAGAGGGCAAGAGCAAAAGCTGCAAACACCTCTTGAGGACTAGGCTGCTGCATTCTAGTGGTCAAAGCAAGTCACAGGCAAGCCCAAATTCAAGGGGTAGGGAAAGAGACTCGACCTCTTCAAGGAAGAAGTAGCAGAGTTATGTTGCAAAGGGGCATGCACATAGGAATGGGAGGGGTTACTGAAGCCATCTTTGCAAACCATCTACCATAGACTTCAAGTTCTGAGAGGATAAGATAAACGGATCCAGGCTTGACCTGAAGAAGCAAGTCTAGCCCCCTGACTATGAGGCACTGCAGCAAGTGCCATGTGTTAGAATAAAGGCACAGGAAAAAGCAGTGAATTCCCTGGTGTGTGTGGCAGAGAGCTAGTAGGAAGTGAAAACTGAGCTGCCCATTTGCCCTCTAAGTCCCAAGTCAAGGGCCTCTCATCTGTGTCTGGTTCTGGATAATGACCTCCATGTCCTGGGCCCTTAGGGCTCCAGATGCAAGCTAAAATAATCATAGTTTAACCCTAAAGCAAAGATGGCATGGTCTCAAATCCCCAAAGAAGCAATTATGTTCTCATGCTGACTGAGGCAAGAAAAGGTTTCCCAACATGAGAGTTGGTGCAGAAATAGGCTTAGAGCTAACCCTTGACAGAATCCCTTTTCCCTCCCTCACAGACAAACACTTGCCCTCTTCTCCAGTGACTGCTCAGGAGAGGTCTAGCTGCCCACACTTCTGTGGGAGGAAAAACTCCAAGTACACACATCTAATATGCCATCAGGGGGTGGAATCCTGGCTGCATTTTTTTCACTTGTAACTTTGACCCTCTTTCCTCATCTGTGAGATGTGGGTTCATAGGGCTACAGTGAGAACCAGTGAGAATTCTTTGCAAACACTGTAGAAATTGTGCCATTATCTGTAAGGACATGTGTAGCTCTTGGCTCATTCATTTACTTAATCATTCCTTCTTGTAATGTTTAACTCCATTTTGTCTGCCCAGAACAGCATCCTCCATGTCCCAAGATCCACTCTTCACTCTTTTCTGACCATGATCTTTGAATGGGAAATGCCATATTCCTGGATACCCTCTTCACAGTGATTGGTCCAAGGTTGAGTAATTGGCTCAAGTTGGGTCAGTCAGCATTCTTCCCTGAAATTTTTCAGTGTGAGAATGTAAAGAAGTAGCTTATTTTCCCTGTGGATTTGGAGCCAGAAAGTGCTGGAGCCATTTATAGTCAAGTCCTTCACCATGGGGAGGAACTGGAGTGAGGGCAGAAGGTGCAAGTGAATTCTGGTGCGGTGTCAGTCCTTGGTTCCAGCTGTCTCTGAGGCCCACCTACACCCTTCTCTTCCTGCAGTTATGAGAACTTTCCCAGAGAAACTTCTTTTTGCCTAAACTTGTAAGCAAAGGAATCTTGACTAAGACAGATACTTTATTGAATGTTTATTGAGCAATTCCATCTGCCGAGCCCTGGAGATACAACAGAGAAGACATGGATCCTTTCCTCTGAAATGTCCTAGTGGCAGAGAAGACAACAGGCGGGTGATGGGGGCTGCCACAGTCGTAGTGCAGAGCAGGCATGCTCCACTTTGCTTAGGGGAGTCCACAGACGTCTCATAGGAGGAGGAGGTGCCTACCCAGAGCCTTAGGTAAGACTCCCTAGTGGTGGGGCGGGGGTGGGTGGGGAAGTGCAGGGCTGTGGGGAGTTGCAGAAGACTGTTGGGATGTGAGGGATAGACGAAGCCCTAACAGTGTGTATAAAGGCACAGGATATGGATTGACACAACCCTGCTGGGGAACAGAGCATTTCCTGGGGGCTGGGACTCAGGTGGAGAAGGAGACAGGGTCAGATCAGAAGGGCCTTGTGGACCAGGCTTCAGAGCATGACAGTAGTGGGCAGTTGCTGAGGAGCTGGGTGCAACCAGGGTCATCATACTTGTAGGAAGAGGTGTACCAGGTGAGACACAGGCACTGGGAGGGCTGCTTACGGCATGCTAAGGCAGTTACCTAGTTTCTACCTACAGCCTTCACCCTGCACCTTGGGACACTCGCCTGCAGGGGGTTGGCAGGTGCAAATAGAGCTCCCTCATGCAGACAAACTCAGCCTCCTCCCAAAGCTGGTCCTGTCATCAGGACCATGGGATCAGGCCAGCCCCTCTGCACATCCTGCCTGCCCCACTCAGCAGCAGGCAGAGGCCAGCAGTCCCACAGCGGGTGCTGTAGGCACCATGCCCTCTGCTCCTGTGAGATCCTGGAGCAAGCTGCCCTGGCAAAAAACATCTGCTCACAATTTTAAAAGCAGCAACAACAAGTGAGCCCTTTGGTTCACACAGGAGGAAAACAGAGCATTTAGAGGAGGAGGATCTCTGTGGAGCCCCTCTCAGCTGCGCAGGACCAGAGGTGGCCTCCTTCTAGGGATCAGAGCCCTTCTTTCCTCCAGCAGTCCTTGAATGACAGGCACCCTCTTGGGGGCTTGGTACACCAAGCAGAAGGGCCCCCAATCCAGGGGCAGTCAAGAGGTCAGCCCATGTGGAGCCTGTGAGCTGGACACAAAAGCAGGTGGTCAGCTCAAGGTGAAGGAGTTTCTTGGACACTTGTACCTAAAGCTGTGGTCAGAGATCAGTGAGCACCACAGAGGCTATCAGGAGGTGGTGGGAACAGGTAAGCAGCTGAGGTCAAATAGCTGGAGAGTTTGCAAAGTCTCAAATGCATATTCCCAGATGCTCTGCCAGACAGAATCCCATTTGCCCGCCATCCTCCACAGCACCTTGCTCTGTCTCCTGCAGTGACAGGTAACATGATTCTGTGAATTGTTTGCCTACCATGCTGTAAGGCTCTGAAGACAGGACCTGGCTTGTTCACACTGCAGTCCCAGCTCTAGCCTAGGCCTGGCATGGGGCAGAGGCTGCAAATAGGAGCTTTTAGTGAATAAATGACCACTTGAGGAGCTTTCACCAGCACCCTGGGACAGCAGGTGCATGTTGGGGTGAGGACAACCCCAGAGACTGGAAGAGAGGATCTCAGAAAAGGGCCACAGGACAAGCAGTAAACTCAGATCCAGAGAGCCTGATCTGAGACAAGCTCAGGGAGAGGGAAGGAACAAGCTGGGCCAGGCGGCCTCACCAGGAGTGTCCCAGCAGAGGAAGCCAAGAGCAGGGAGGACAGGGATGCAGGGAGGTGATGGAAAGAACCCATAGGTGAGGGGACTCAGGACAGAGAATAAGGACTCAGGGTCCCTCATAATCTCAGCAACAGGAAAGATCTCAGCACTGGCCTGGAAGTCGCCATAATGCCCACAGTGACCAAGGCCCCACACGTAGGCTCAGTGAACCCCCAGGACTGGGAGCAGCCAGGACTCATACTTAGGAAGGCTGGATGAGCTGGCAGCTGGCAAAACAGGGTGAACCCTATGACCAGACCGGTGAGCGTGAGGACCCTGCAGGCTGAGAAGGAAATTGCTGGGCAGAGGTGTTACTATGATACCCTCAGTGACTTGTCAGGAGTGTTGCATCGGGGCCCACTCCGTGGTACACTGGGTTGGCAGGGGAGAGGTGGGAGCTGTGGGGCTGCAGGCAGGGAGTGAGTTCTACCCTGGTTGGGAGTCAGAGTCACTTCATTGCTAGAACAGCAAGTGGAGGGTAAGCAGGACTTATCTGGGTGCTGGGTGGCCTTTGAGTACCAGGTCCAAGCACTCAGGCACCCAGGACAGAGAGAAATGGAAAGTGACCCACCAGATGGAGAAGAGGGAAGGATGAGGTTGGAGAGGGAATTGAGACCATCCAGGAGGGCTGTGTAGGCCAAGGCCAGAGTTGAATGCTGTCCTGAATGCCTGCAGGGTGCCAGGGAACGGTTGCAAACAAGGAGTGGCAAGGTGAGATTAGCATTTTTGGAAGAATTGTAGACTCACCCTGTCTTCCCCACCATCCTCCACTCCAAGGCCTACAGTGCCATGCCCTGTGGTATTTCTTTGGCAGCTATGACCTTGAGCTCTCAAAATGACCTACAAGAGGTCTGGGAGAGACAGACGGGGTGGGAGCAGGGAAGTTGCCCATGGGCAGCTCCACCCTGGGGCCTCACTCCGGGAGGTTCCCTGCTGGGCAGAGACCATGGCAGGGATCAGGCCCAGGCTTGCTTAGACTCCGAATCCCGGGGCAGGGGAGGAAGTGTGGCCACCGCATCTACGGCCTCGCCCAGAATGAAGTACCCTTGAGGAGCCCATTGGCTTCTCAAGGTATTGGGCCTGGCCTGCAAGCCTTCTCCACCTGCCTGGCCCTCCCAGCCCTGGCTTCTCGTTGGGCTGGTCTGGCCAAGCTGGAAGGCCCCAGGGCCACATTTTGGGCCCTGCCCTCACCTGTACTTGCGTCAGTGCTGCTGCCAGCCTCCTACCTCAGGCTTAAGGAGAGGGCCCACCCTGGGCCGTGGCTCCTCACCAGCTATCCGGGACTCTCCCGTCCCCATTGCTTGTCAGACAGCCTGGATTGGGCTGTACTTCTGAGTTCCCTCCTCCCCATCCCCACCACTGCCCAGCTCAGCATCTTCCAGGGATGCTCAGGTTCCCAGGCCCTGCCTCAGGTGAGGGCCACATTGCCACTCCTTTGCACAGCTCCAGCTGGCAGAAACCAAAAATGTGCACAGGATAGGGGCTGGGATCCCTAACCCTTCCCCGCTTGTACAGGCACCCTGCCACCCCTCACTTGCTCCCTATGACCACACCAAGCCATAATCTATGGCACTTCTCCTGTACTCCTGGGAGATTTTCTACCACGTGGGTACTTGGCGAGAGGTGATTCATTACTTTCAACAACAGAAGGATGATGCGATCTACAGATCCCTACAGGAGAAGGGAGGGAGGGGAACACCAGGAGCAGGTCCAGGGCACAAGAGGGAACAGATAATCATATGTCCAAACATTGTTTTTAGCCCCTCCTCTAACATTGTGCTGGGCACAGATGGTGCAGCACCTCTGCCTTGGAGGAGCTCAAGCTGGCTGGAGGTAGATGACAGGAATTTGATAATATATGGAGCAGGTGTTTATGAAGCAGGAAGCAGAGATTCCACAGGAACAGAGACCTGTGACCTAGGGGCAGCCAGAAAATCTCAGAGGAAGACCATCTCAGCTGAGGCCTACAGGTTGAGTTGGCCAGGTAAAGAAGGAGAGTGAGGCTAGAAGAAGGATGAGCCAGGGAGACATGAGGGACAGGAAGGTACAGGGAGGACAGCAGACATTCTTTTTTTTTTTTGAGATAGGTCTCGCTGTGTCACCAGGCTGGATTGCAGTGGCACGATCTCAGCTCACCACAACCTCCTACTCCCTGGTTCAAACAATTCTCTTGCCTCAGCCTCCCGAATAGCTAGGATTACAGGCATGCGCCACCATGCCCAGCTAATTTTTTGTATTTTTAGTAGAGACGGGGTTTCACCATGTTGGCCAGGATGGTCTCGATCTCCTGACCTCGTGATCTGCCTGCCTCGGCCTCCCAAAGTGCTGGGATTACAGGCGTGAGCCACCGCGCCCGGCTGGCAGCAGACATTCTACATGGCTAGAGAGTGGAGGGTCAAGTGATACAAGATGGGCCTGGAGAGAGAGTGGCCAGGATAGCATGGGCTCCAGGAAACGCCTACTGCCAGGTAGGGTGCCTTTTAGTGAGATGTCCATTGGCTGGATAGGGGGATGCGGCTCCTGCCAGTGTCCTGGGTATACAACCCACAACAACGCCCTCCAAATGGCTCACTCCTGCTTCTGCCCTGTGAGCCCTGGACCACACTACATAGTTAGAACCACAAGAGTGTCCTATGTGAGCTATCCTGTCTTCCCAGGACCCCAGCCAAACCAGTGCTTTGCTTTCACTGACCACATAATAACTTATTTTGCAAATAGGCATCTGAGATTCAGAGCAGCCAAGGAAGTTGACTGAAGTCATGGGGCACACCAGAGGAGAAGGGGGTTCAAGGCTGTCCAATGTCAAAGCTTTGGGCAGCGTTAATGGGTGTCACATGCTTCACAAACAGGCACTTTTCTGCAGGACCTTTCGGAATCTTTAATGTAACAGTGGATGAAAGGCATATATAACACGGAGAGACGCATTTTCTCCTTTTGTCCTGAATGGACTCCTTTCATCCCCAGTGGATCTGCTGTCTCCAAGGAGCCTATTCTGGGGCCTGCTGTCTGAACTGTAGGGTCAGAGACAGGATTTTGGAGGCCTCCCTGCTCTATGCTCTTTGTATGTTGACTTTAGCACTGTCCTTTTTTGATTTTCCGATTGCATTTGGGAAGATTGCCTTTTAATTGGAGGTTTACGTGAGCATGGGTGAAGGAGAATGGGGAAGCTAAGCTCCCCTGACCTCTAGCCTTCACAAAAGACTTCTCCATTCCATGCATATTACCCGAGGCCTTGGATCACCTATGTTGATGTGTCTGTGGCTCAAGAAGGGACACTCCCAGAGGAAAGACCTGCTCTGGGTCACCAACGGTGCCAGCATGCTTCAGGAAGGCTTCCAGGAAGTGGTAGTGTTTTATTGTGAAGGAAAGGTGGGAAAAGAACAAAAGACAAGAGCAAAGGCATACAGGAAGGAGCCACAGTTAAAGGAAGTGCAGGGATCATAGGGCCTCAGGCTTGGAAGAAGTCAAGAAAGGAAATCAGTACTGGTGGGAGAGGCCTTGTAGTCAATGAGGGATTTGGACTGGGATCTGGGCCTGTCAGAACCATAGAAGGTACTCGAAACAGGGATGACTAAATCAAATTCACAAACAATTCTAGCCTGGATTCACTGCCAGCAGAAGGGATTCCAGGCATTTCTTCCTCCCTGTGAGCTCAATTCACTCCTGCTGCAATGTGCCAGCTCTGACACAGCCCATGCCACCTCCTGCCTTGGCCACCCTTCCCACAGCCTCCTTGGCCTGGCATCTCTGTCATCTCTGCTCCCCTGCAAACTCCTATGGACAGCCTCACATTGTGCTCGCTGAGAACCTTGCACCAGGCTCTTTCCATTGTTCCTGTGCTCACTGCAGGCTCCTCAGCTAAGCCATCTGTGACCACCATCTTTCTGCTCACCAGGGGCTGTCCCCAGTGCCTTTAAAGAAGGGTGGTGCCTCTGGGGCACAAAGCAGTGGCTGGGGCATCAGGAAAATGGTGGCAGGTGCCCCCCTACTCCAGAGAACACAGGATGACAGGCACTGTTTCCTTAGTGCAGTCTGCTCTCCATCCCAGCTTTCCTGGAGCCCGTCCCTGGTTTTTGGGAAAAGGACACATTCAACCAAACCAGAGACTAACCCTCAGGGTTACCCTGACCAGGATACTGGATGCTCATTTCACTCCCAATAGGCAGATGCCAAAAGCTGCCTGGAGGAGAGTGTGGAGACAGAAGAAAGGAGCCTGACTGGCAGCATTAGACCACAATAATCTGCCGCCCCTACCCCATCCTTGGGACTGTGAGGGATCCAGATGGCTGGGCCAAGGCTGCTGTTATCTCTGCCTTCTGGGCCGGGCTGGGACAGGACTGGCTTCCTTCAGGGCTCTAACTGACACGTTTTCTTTGATGGGCTAATTCTTTGATGTAGTTGTCCTTGGCCTCAGAGTGGTGACTTTTCCTATCCTTGCTAGGATCCTGGGGATGGGGTCGCTGTGATCAGCCCATGACAAGCACTGCCCTCTCCAAATACCTAACATGCTGTAACATGCTCTTGGAATTCTCTCTCCCTTGGCTTCCGTGAAGGGTCAAAAGCCTCAGAATCTCGTGAATCTGCTGTTTAACTCCCTGCTGGCATGTTAGGTATTTTTACAATTGTTCTGAAATCCCATTATCTCAGCCTTCTGAACAGGCTCAGTGTCTCGTGCTGACTGAATACGTGACTGGCCACCAATCCTCCCCTGCCGACCTCACTCGGGGATGCCAGAGAGCCCTGGGCTGCGGGCTCCCCAAAGCCTGCTCCTCCGACTTCAACACAGTCTCTTCTCCTGAGGCCAGGGCCGTGGGAAAAGCACAGTGATCGCAAAAATAGAATGGAATGGTCTTGGCCACACTGGATAATTGTAAACACAGAATGATGTTTCAAAGAAAAACAAAAGTAAAAATTATAGAGTTGATGAGCTGGGAGGAGCTCAGTTAATTTTACTCATTCTCTGTAGCCAGCACTTCCCACAGGTGTAATTTTACACTTACCTGTGTTATTATTTGTTATTATTTGCTTAGTTCATTCAACAAATATTTATTGAGCACCTACTATTCTAGATGCTTGCACTACATCCATCATCAAGGCAAAGACCCTGTTCTCCAGGGGCTTCCATTCCAGAGGATTGGTGGGGGAGGTAGAGGACAGCAAACAATTGACTCATAAATCTCAAAATGACAGAGCATGTAAAAGGTAATAAGTGTGGCTGGGCGCAGTGGCTCACGCCTATAATCTCAGCACTTTGGGAGGCCAAGGCGGGCGGATCACCAGGTCAGGAGTTCGAGACCAGCCTGGCCAACATGGTGAAACCCCGTCTCTACTAAAAATACAAAAAAAAAAAAAAAAAAAAAAATAGGCATGGTGCCGCGTGCCTGTAATCCCAGCTACTCAGGGGGTCTGACACAGGAGAATCGCTTGAACCCGGGAGGTGGAGGTTGCAGTGAGCCGAGATCACGCCACTGTATTCCAACCTAGGGTGACAGAGTGAGACTCCATCTAAAAATAATAATAATAATAATAATAATGTGTTAAGTGCTAGAGAAACAGAAGCCTAAGAACAGGTAAAGCATTGCTGGGGAGTCGAGAGGTTGTAGCTCTCAACAGAGTGAGCAGGGGCAACCTCTGTGGGGAGCATTCCAGAAGGAGCAACTAGCAGAGGCCTGTGGGAGGAACAGGCAGGAGCCAGGCAGCTGGAGCAGGGCAGAAGGGAGTAGGGGGGAGAGCAGGGCAGAAGGGAGTAGGGGGGAGAGCAGGGCAGAAGGGAGTCGGGGAGAGGCGGTCAGGCAGGTACCAGCCTGGTCACTGGCTCACTGTAAGGCCTTGGACTTTTATGAGAATGAAACGGGAGCGCTGCAGGGAATGGGAGTGGTGTCCTGCGAGAGCCCTGGGAGGGCAGGGTCTGCAATCCAGTGCCTAGAACAGGACATGGCACCTGGCAAGAACTCAAAAATTCCACTGGAATGAATGAACGAATGAATGAATCCAAGCAGGAGACTATGCCCACACCTCCCCAGAGAGATAGGACTGTAGGTACATTTGGACAAATAGACTTCCAATCTGGTCCTTGTATCTGAACCAGAGCTTCGTACCCTTATCAGCTGGGGAGTTCTCTAAATCCTTATACCCAGGCCCCTTCCCAAAACTCTTAATTATCAGGCTTGATGAAGGAGGGTCCTGAGAGGGGCCCACATGAGTATGTGATTCTCATGTGTGCCCCCTCCCTAGTGAGAAACATCAGTCTCAACATTCTCAGCTATTTCCAAATACTCAACACCTGGCATCGTATCCAGTCCCAGGGCACACATTTAATGAATGAACAAATGTTTGTTGACTGAATTCATGGACATTTAAACTTATGGACAGAGCTAATTGACTGCCTTTTTTCAATTTTCAACTCAGACGTCTGAGATTGCATAAATAAATAGCATTCCAGAGAGAATGGGAATGGGAAGCCTGAAGCCTGAAGCCGTTGTTATCACTGTCCCTCCACCCCCATCCCCCCAAAATATGCCATTACCTATTATCTGGGTCTCTTCTGCTTTTTTGACTTCGATTATATTTGCCCTGAACAAGGGGCAGCATAGGGGATTCAGGGATTCTGAAACCAACTCAATGTATTTCTGCAGAGCTCTGAGCCAGCAGGGCCTCTCCTTAGATGAGAGAGCTGCTGAGGAATGAGGCTTTACTACTAGACAGCCCAGTGCTCCCCCCAAAAAAAGTATTCATGAGTCTGGAGAGCCAAGGAGTGGGGTGCCCAGAGGGACAAAGGGAGGCAGCCAGTTCACTTCCCTTTCCATGCGAGAAGGGCTCGCCCACATTCCAGGGTCCCGGATGAAATTCTGCTGCAGGAAATGCAGGGGCTTTGAGGACAGTCTGGTCCACCCCTTCCCTTCTCACCTTGCCTGGCCCAGCTGCCCCTCTGTGGAGCCTGGGGCTCCAGCTTAAGGTGCCTGGGTCTCACAGATTCCTGGCCTTTTGCTTGCAGGTGCTGGCTGCCAGAAAGTTTTGCATATAAACAGTAAAGAGCTCCTTATTATCTTGACATACTTGGAATAAGCACAGCCATTTTTTTTTCTCTTCCCAGAATTCAATAAAGGCCAGAAATTCCACAGGGCATCTGACTCAACTCTATTTTCTCCTTTCTCTTGTTTCCCAGCCCCCTCTCCAACACCATAACCTTGAAAGGGCAGCCCCAGGATCGGGTGCTCTGTAGCTAGGCATGAGGGTACTGCTGCACCTGTTGCCTGGGAGTCCCCTGACCTCAGTGAGGCCAGGGCCCACTTGTACACCCCACTGAGGGGTCACCTGTACACCCCACTGAGGGGTCAACTTTGTACTCAGGAGAGTGGGAAATGAGCAGGTGAGGGCCTGGGACAAAAATCAGGCTAGGGTTCAAATCTGCTCCTCCACTTATCTACTCTTAGCAAATGAGTTCCCCTCTCCGAGCCTCAGTTTTCTCATGCCTAAAAGATGTGTGGCAAAAGTTTCTTCCTCTTAGAGTGGATGTAAGGATTGAATGGGTAATGCGCAGAGAGCGCTTCATAAACGATAGCTATAACAGTTGCATCTTCGTTAGTGCTGAGCACTTGTCCTATCCAATTACTGTATAAGAATCCAGGATCCTGAACTAAATTAGATATGTGCCAGGCCCTCAGAGACCACCTCAGCAAGGAGACAGACAAGGAAACAGGAGGCTTTGGGATTTGCATGATTAAATGCATGATTCAATTAAATGTGTGATTCAAGATAGAGAGGAAGGTGGGATTAACCCTTTACAAAGAGATCAAGACAGTTTCACAGAGGAAAGGACCCCTAAAAAGGCTATCAAGGTTGAATAGGAGTCCTTCAGACAAACAAGGAAGAAAGGACATCACAGGTAGAGGAGATAGAACACTGTAAGACTCAGAGGCCCAGCCATCAGGCTCAGTTTGGAAGTTCAGGGTTCTGGTATCTAAAATGGTAAGAGACAAGGGTAATGGGAAGCTGGAAAGATGAGCAGAGTCCATCCTGGAAGGCTTTTGAGGCCTCCCCAAGGAAAGACCTAAACTTTTCCCTAAGGTGACTGCCCTGTAGTGAAGGATGCAACTGTCAGGGTTTCCTTCTAGGCAGACCTCTCTGGCCATAGTGGGAAGAGGACAGGGGCACACTCTGGAAGAGATCGAGGCTGGGTCAGAGTTAGAAGATGGATGTAAGGGGATAGGGCCGGCGCCCCACCCTTCAGTCATTCCCCTGCTCCTTCCTGATCTATCAGGGACCACCCGAACCATTTCTTACATAGCATTTCTCTTTATGCTAGTTCATTTTTAAACCATTTTATGTTGCTTCTATTGTACCATTATAGCCACCACTTCATTTTTTCCCTAATATATGCATAAAAATGCCACACTCTTAAAAGAAAAGTGTAGGCAGCAGTGGCTCATGCCTGTAATCCCATCACTTTGGGAGACTAAGGTAGGCAGATTGCTTGAGCTCAGGAGTTCGAGATCAGCCTGGGTAACGTGGCAAGACAGCGTCTCTACAAAAAATAAAAAATTAGCCGGGCGTAGTGGCATGGGCCTGTAGTCTCAGCTACTGGGAAGGCAGAGGCAGGAGGATGGCTTGAGCCCAGAAGGTTGAGACTGCAGTGAGTGGAGATTGTGCCACTGCACTCAAGCCTGGATGACAAAGCAAGACTCTGTCTCACAAAAAGAAAAGAAGAGAAGGCTGGGTGCAGTGGCTCATGCCTGTAATCCCAGCACTTCGGGAGGATGAGGCAGGCGGATCATCTGAGGTCAGAAGTTCGAGGCCAGCCTGGCGAACACGGTGAAACCCGGTCTCTACAAAAATACAAAAATTAGGCCAGGTGCAGTGGCTCATGCCTGTAATCCCAGCACTTTTGGAGGCCAAGGGGGGCAGATCATGAGGTCAGGAGTTAGAGACTAGCCTGGCCAATATGGTGAAACCCCATCTCTACTAAAAAATACAAAACTTAGCTGGTCATGGTGATGCACTCCTGTAGTCCCAGCTACTCGTGAGGTTGAGGCAGGAGAATTGCTTGAACCCGGGAAGCAGAGGTTGCAGTGAGTCAAGATCGTGCTGTTGTACTCCAGCCTGGGTGACAGACTGAGACTCCATCTCAAAAAAAAAAAAGAGAAGAGAGAAGAGAGGAGAGGAGAGAGGAGGGGAGGAGAAGGGAGGGGAGGGGAAGAGGAGGGGAAGGGGAGAGGAGGGGAAGGGAGGGTAGGGAAGGGGAGGGGAAAGGAGGGAAGAAAAGAATATGTCCATTTGTCATTGGTCACATCTTTGCCCACCAGTGGCATGTGACTCAGGCCTGGGGAACCATGGATCCTGCTAGTGATAAGAGGGTCTGATTTGGGAGGGATTGGGAACATGTTGGTCAAAAGATACAAAACTTCAGTTAGGAGGAATAACCTCAAGAGATCTATTGTACACTATGGTGACTACAATAAGAATGTTTTGTATACTTGAAAATTGCTGAGAATAGATTTTACATGTTTCCCCTCTGCCACCTCCCCTGCAACACAATGATTAGTATAAGGTAAGGCATATGTTTATTAGCTCTACTTGGCCATTCCACGATGTATACATATTTCCAAACACAATGTTGTTTACCATAAATACATACAATTTGTATTTGTCAATACAAAAATAAAATTTTTAAAAAGAGAGCTTGAGTCAGGCCATGGTAGCAGAGACAGGAAAGGGCTCTGATCAGTGTGGTATCTGTCAGGCAGCCTCCCTTACTCCTGCTTCTATCTTCAAGGCTTTCGTGACTTTGCTTGGGCTGGCAATGCACAGCACTGTGGCTGCTCTGAGAGCGAGGACCAGCCCAGCCTCCCCCTGCCAAGCCCACCCAGACTGTTTCATCATTAGAGCCCCTCCTCATCCACAGCTCTGCTTAGGGCAGAAACAGGCAAATGCACCTTCCCTAGAGCAAAAGAGATTTAAGCAGACCCAAGGATGACTCAGCTGTGGAATCCTTTGTGGGCAACTGGATTGTGCAGTATTAGTGAAAAATATGTAGAGAGAGAGAGGAGGAAGAAAGGAAGGCAAGAAGGGAGGAGATGCACAATCAGATTCATCTTCACAAGAATTTTGTAAAGCAGGAATTACTGTACCCATTTTACAGATGGAAAACCAACCGCATTTAAGCTACCTGTCAAGATCGTTTCTAGTAAGTAAGAAATAGATCTAAGCTACTAGTCCAGATCTGTCTGACTGTAAAGCTGCTGCTTTCTTTTCCAAGAATAAGGTCCCTAATCACACCACTGTAGCACAGCAACTGTTATTTTTTAAAATCCTCTTCCAGTCTTCTCTTGTTCAGGTGCCGTAAAGGTATGTATCTTCCTTTTGTTCACTTAATATTACATCATAAACACTTGCAATATTGCTAAATAGTCTTTATAATAATCACTTTTACATAATATTCCACCCTGTGGACATGCGATGACTCACTTAGTCATCACTAAATATTTAGGTGGTTTCACCGTCTCAGGATTGCAAATCCTCCCTGCCCCCACCCTTCCTCTGTCAGGCTCCCCTGACGTGAGTCAGGGCTCCCACTTGCCCGATGTCTGGAAGGTTATGTAGGTCACTGGGATCTGGTTATGCCTGCCATAGTGCAGCAAGGCATTCTAGAGTTTCTCGGAAGGCTGAAGCTACTGAGAAAGTTAAGTCCTCTTCCTCTTCCTCTTCCTTCCCACTGCCAGGCTTGGCGTGGACTCCCCCTGCCACTGCCTCCACCCACCCAGGCCACAGAATTGCAGCTGGTGAAGACTGGAGATGCCAAAGGCTGGTTGAGGTGGGTTCGGGCTCTTGCAGCTGGTGAAGGCAGCCCCATGCCCAAATACCTCAGGAGCCAAAGGGCACCCAGGTGACCCCAAGGACTGGTCAGCAATGAGTCCAGCACTGGGATGGGAGCCGGATCCCTGAAAAGAGCCCACAGCCTGCTTGGTCCCCATTTCCTTGAGAAGCCCCTTCCGGAGAGTTTTCTGTGTTTTGCCTCTCAGGGAACATGGCCACATCCCAAACTGGCTCCCCAGCAGCTCCAGGCTGGACTGTGGAAGCAGAAACCCTCCTGGCAGGCAAGCAGACACCACAACTGCCTGAGGTGAATGGCCCAACAGCACATTTTCAGGATGCTTCTCTGTTTTATCTGTTTGCAAAGCAGATATTTGGGGAGGTTGGGCTCAGAATTGCTTCATGGCTTTGCCAGTCCCATGGGAAATGGTTCGCATTCTTAGCATAGTTGGAGGGCTGTGAAGCAACAGAGAGGACGGCTCCGAGGCCTCTCTGGGACCAAGGAAGATGAGCCACTATCTCGGCATCCTCTCTCCTTGGATAGGTTCTGGTGTGGGAGACACTGAATGTTGTTTCCAAGAGGGCAGGGTGGTGGGATGTCTCTAGAGGGGCTCTGTGGAGAGTCATCACATTACTTATGTAAGCCCAGGGCTGCGAGTGCTTTCAAGGGTCATGTTATACCAGCTCCTGCCCGGAGAAACACACACTCAGTGCCAGCAGAAATGGGCTTCTTCAAAGGCCCGGAAAGCATTAATGACAGTGGTTTTCTCTAGCCAGTGGTTTTCCATTTCTTCTGGGTACATTGCTGTTTGTATTTTTTTTTTAAATAAAGAATATGTATCATTTAAAAGCAAACTCCCTAAAGATGTTTTTGAATTAATAACTAAATGAAAAGGCCTCAAGAGCCAGGACATTTTATCTCCTGATTTGACAGTAAACCCCCGAGTGGAGCAATCTTTCTTGCCAGAAAATCATGTCAACCCTTCGTCCTCTTTCCTGCAGCTGATCGGATGCCTGCTGCACTGCTGAAGAGGAGGCAGAGTCGTGGCCTCCGGAGGGGCTCAAACCTCTGACTGGTGCATGTTCGCCATTAGGCACACTGGCTGGGGACCAGCAGCCCCACCTACAGAATTCCCTGGAATGAGGAATGGCACTCCTGAGACCACTCAACAGAGACTGCCTCAAAAGGCGAGCTGGACTTTATTCAGGCCCTGCTCAGTGCCAGGAAATGCAGCGAGAGAAAAATCTCCTTCTGGTGCCACCTCTGTGGCCAGCACACGGACTGCTTGAATGTGAAGCAGGCAGAGAAATCCTCCTGGGAACCTGAGGCCAGGCGTATGAGTGGGATTTAAGAGAGGCCAGGGCCCCTTCTGGGGTGGCCCCAGCCCAGGAGGAGGGCGTGAGAGGCACACCTGGGAAGTGTCAGAGCCTGACAGGCATGAGCTGGAGGCCTGGCAGGAGAGTGCTCTCACCACCTGACCATCCTGGAAAGCTGTCAAAGTCCCAGTGCCCATGCCACACCCCACAGCAATCCAATCAAACTCTTTGTAGGTAGGACCCAGGCATCTCTGTTTTTTAAAATTTCCAGATAATTAAAATATTCAGCCAGGCTTGAGAACCAGTGCTTTAAAGAGATATCTGATGCATCCCAGGCTCATCAAACAAAATAAGTAGGGCTCTTCTTGAGTGATTCATCAAGCCACCTTCTCTCTAGAGGCCCTCTTCACTCCTCTAGTCTCTCCAAATCCCTGCCATTCCTCCACGTCCATCACCATTGCCACCTCCTGATGGGAGCCCTCCATGGCTGCCCCAGCTGCAGTGAGTGCCTTTCTTCAAGGGTCCCTGTCACTGAGGACCTGCATAGCCATACATAGCCATCAGCTGACAGGTGTTTGCCCATCCAGGTGAGCAATCCACTCCTGTGGGGCAGGTACTATGTTGTCCATCATGCTTTCTCACAACCTGCTGACCTACCACCTACCACAATTCACTGCCCACATTATATGCTCAATTAGTGTTTTCTGGCTGACTTACACCCTAGTGCATTTCAACATTTCACGCAATCTTGGTAAGAGAGTTGAAAGAATGTCTGATTCAAATTAGTGGTTTTGTTGGTGATCAGTGATTGTGGTCATAGAGATGTATACGATAGGAATGGTATAGGAAGAATGGCCAAGAAATGCCTCTCAGGCTGTCTCCCAAGATGGTATGTGTAACCCATATAGCCCAGTCCTCAGGTGGTCCAGTCTCTGCACTGAACGTCTTCAAAGATGTGGTAGTTCCACAGGGCAGTAGGCAATGACAGGTATTTTCCAATTAAAAGCACTTCAAATATTTACTACAGTCTCTTGAGGAAACTTAAATGTGGCAAACCAAACACATGCATTTATATCTACTGAGGAGCCTTGAGGGGTGAGGAGAAACAAAAAGGTATTCCAGCCAGTGAGACCAGTAGTGATGGGGACAGAGGGACACAGAGCCCCGCCGGTTCTCAGAATGGCAAGAGGTCTTGTGAGTGTGGAGTGTACGGAGGAATGGTTAAAAGAGACTGAGAAGAAGCCAGTATACAAATGGGCTTGAGTCATGAGCCAAGGAGGTAGATTCCAGGTTTTACCATCCAAAGCCTACAACTAACAAGTGGTGTGATCAGAGCACTCTGGCAACATGCAGAGGGTAAGAGACCTGTCAGGACACTAGAGCAGAGGTGGGGAGAAAGGGCCAGGCAGAGAAGGGCTGGGATATGCGGGCCAGCCACTATCAGGTCCACCTGCAGCTGCCAAAGAAGATGCTTCTACACCCCGTTCCCTGTTTGGTGTGTTCTCAGGCCTGGGGCTGGCATTGAAGGTGCTCCCACACAGCTTACCCAAGACTTGCTTCCACCCAGTGCTAACTGGCCACTCCATGCCACTGCTCCAGGCTCTGAGCTGAGGTCAGATGCCCCCCAGCTGCTGGGAGGGCCAACCTCAGCTGCCTTCACACACAGCCCAACATTTTCACCTTATGTACAAGCCAAAGGACATGTATAGTCACCACCAGATAGAAAACAAGCAAATCTTTAGGCTCAGACAATATGAAATATATATCAGTGACTTAAAAAAATGTATGCCAATTTTTACCAAAAGAATTTCAGAGTCTGGGCTGCTTGGGTTTTCCAGGAAGCTGATGTTGAGATAGGGTTAGGAATGCAAGGTTAAAGAGGGCGAGGGTAACGCCTGCGAACGAAATGGGGCAAAAGTAAGAGTGGAGTTCTCAGACCTGCAGGCCTAACTCTCTGCCAGTCATCCAGTGAACTAAAACAAAAACAGCCCATTAGAGGACTCCTGTGTTGGAAATGTGGAAACGATGGGATGGCTGGTCCCTCACACCACCATCTTGCTCAGTCATTGGCCAGGGACACTCAAAGAAAATCGTAAACTTGGTCCAAAAGCTGAGTAGACCCTGTAGGAGCCAACAGTGGTAGGCTGCCAGCTGAGCACAACCTTGCAGCAGGGCAGTCTTTTTTTTTTTTTTTTTTTGAGACCAAGCCGTGCTCTCTCGCCCAAGCTGGCATGCAGAGGCGCAATCTTGGCTCACTGCAACCTCCACCTCCCGGGTTCAGGTGATTCTCCTGTCTCGCCCTCCTGAGTAGCTGGGACTACAGGCGCGTGCCACCACACCCGGCTGATTTTTTTTTATTTTTTAATAGAGACGGGGTTTCACCATGTTAGCCAGGATGGTCTCGATCTCCTGACCTTGTGATGTGCCCGCCTCCTCCTCCCAAAGTGCTGGGATTACAGGTGTGAGCCACTGCACCCGGCGCAGCTGGGCAGTCTTTTACTGGGGCAATGTGTCTTCTGTTGGATGCATCTTGGAGCAGCACATCTGAGCAACGCATCCTTGTGTCTGTCATGAAGTCCTCCCTCCTCCCGGCCTCCAGTCTCAGTGGGCCACACGTAGCATGTTTGAACCCTCTGTGCCAGTCCCCATAAGGGGCCCTCCTCACTATCCCCATCACTTTCCTTCCCTGCCGCCTCACCAGGCAGAGGGCACCTCTTTCCAGGGATCTACTCTGTCCTCTCCCTCCCTTCACTTCTTAACACTGAAGCCCTTTTCTTTTGTTTGTCTCCTCCTAATACTCTGTCCAAAACCCGTCACCAGCAAAATCAAAACATAAATGACTAGCTAGGCAAAGATCTGTACCTTTTGAACCACTAAAGGCTAATCTTCCTAAGACATAAAAAGCTCAATACAAGTCACAGATATAACCAAACTGAAAAAAGGAGCAAACGATATGAATGGACAGTTTATGGAAAGGAAGTCCAAATGACCCTTAGGTGAAAAGACACTCAACCTGACTCATAGTAAAAGAAATTCAAGTTAAACTATTGTAAGACACCGTTTTCGGCTATCAGATTGGCAAAGATCGAAAAGTTTGATTCAGCGCAGCGTTGGCAGGGAAACAAGCAGGCTCGCAGGCTACTGGTGGGAACGTGAATTGGTAAAGCCATGCGGAGGACAATTTGGCAGTGTCTCTCTAAGTTACAAATTCCCATGACCTTCAAAAGGCAGTCTAATGTAATGGTTAAGTGCACAGACTGGAGTCAGAACACCTCGGTTTGAATTCCAGCTCTACAAGTCCTTTACCTTCTCTGTACCTCAGTTTTTCTCATCTGCAAAATGGAATGATAATAGTGTCTCCCTCAGGAGATTGTTGCAAGGATTAAAATACCTTAATTATTGTAAATCACTTACAACAGTTCCCAGCTCTTAGTAAATACCCATGCAGATGTTAACCATCATTATTATTAGTTGACCTTGCAATTCCACTACCAGGAATTTATCCTACAGATATGCTTGCACATGTGCTAAATGAGTACACAATATTATTGATTGCAGCACTGATGCAATTGAGGAGAAGACTAGATATAATTCATATGTTCATGAACAAGCTAAGTTGGCAATGGTGCATGTGTATAATGCAATACTATGGGGATACAAAAAAATAATAATAATGAAAAAGCTCTTTAATCTGATCCAGTAGGTGCAGAATGCCACCATAAGTTTTTAAATAAGGAGAGTAGCACAAAAACAAGTCCATATTCCCTTATCCACAATTATGAAATTCAAAAATCTCCAAAGAACACAATTAAAAAATAAATAAATAACACAAACACATTTGGTAGCAAAACCTGGCTGAACTCAACTGACTTAAGGCAGATTATGGCTTTATTTATTTTACTTGGTGCAGAAATATTTGCGTATTTTATCACAGGCTGTGCTGGGAGTGTGATAGAATATACATACTACCGTTCTACACTCCTTGAATTCCCAGTTCCAAAATACAACTGCCCCCAAGGTTCCAGATAAGGGATTGTGGACTATAAGATTATCTACCTTTTTTTATTTTGCATTAAAATATCTCTTGAAGTATACACAAAAAACTAGCACCAGTTGCCTCTAAAAAAGGGCAAGCAAGGCCAGGCGCAGTGGCTCATGCCTGCAATGCCAGCACTTTGGGAGGCCAAGGCGGGCTGATCACAAGGTCAAGAGATCGAGACCATCCTGGACAACATGGTGAAAGTCCGTTTCTACTAAAAATACAAAACTTAGCTGGGCGTGGTGGCACACACCTGTAGTCCCAGCTACTTGGGAGGCTGAGGCAAGAGAATTGCTTGAACCCGGGAGATGGAGTTTGCAGTGAGCTGAGATCGCACCACCACAGCACTCCAGCCTGGGCAACAGAGCAAGACTCTGTCTCAAAAAAAAAAAAAAAAAAAAAAAAAGCAACCAAACTGGGAGGGGGAGTTTTCACTTCACTGTATTTCAATCCAAACATTTTAAAGTATATGGATATTTTATTCCATCTAAAGGTATTTTATTCTAAACTTTAGATGAAATAAAATACCCGTATACACACATTTTTCCTGGAGCTTTCCCAATAAATCTCTTGCAAGTGGAACCTCATCTTGGTCACTGATTCACTGATGTTTGGTGAACTCAAACTAACAAAACATACATATACACACATAGATTTTAAATCACTGTTTCACCTAAATAATATATACACTTTTCCTTATCTTGCTTTTATTATTCATAAATATCTAATTAAAATTAATCACTGGCTTACCTCTGTTTCATTCTTTTTAATAGATGCATAACATCCCTAAATATGAATGCACCTTAACTTATTCAGCCATTCACTTTAATTCCAACTTTTGGACACTATGAACAATAAATAAATAAATGAAGACCGTTTTAGACGTCCTCAGCGCTGGGCTATCCTGAAGCCTGATCCACTCTCTCACTGGCACTGGCTGTGGCAGGCTGCCTGGGAACGCGGACCCGGGAAGCAGGGCTCGAGGGTTGGGGCAGGTGGGACAAGAGCTTCATCTCTGACTCACTGTGCTGCTCTGGGCACGGTGGCGAGGCCTCCTCCCTAGAAAAGTGGAGATAATGAGAGTGACTCAGTGGCAAGAACTCAGATGGGCCAATTGGTGAGAAAGCCAGGTCTCCTCATCAGCCTTCTGTGCACCTTTCCCCAGGAAGGGGCAAGAGCTGCCCCTTGGACTCCTCCTCAGCCACATCTCCCTAACAGAGCCCCAAAGTGAGGCTGTCAGATTCCAGAACCTAAGGATTTAAATGCCCGTCAAGTACCCAGTACAATAAATGGGGCAAGACCCATAGCAGGACAAGCGGTGGGGAGATTCCGAGCACCTGGCATAAAGGAAAGATTCCAAAGGCTTCCAGCAGGAAGAAAAGAGGTCATGTAGAACAAAACAGGAATCACACTGCGGGGTGGGGGTGCTGCAGGTTTGATCAGAGGAGGCAGGCAAACTCAGGAATTCAGTTTATAAAGTATTAAAACTTTTCAAATGTGGCACGGGCAATTGAATATAGAAGTCTGAAATGTGAGGAGTTTTAGTGCAATTTTTCCTTCTTTTTTTTTTGTAGGACTCCCCTTCCCCATAACCTATGTATTATAATAACCTAGTGTATATCTGTTCATACTTTTCTCTATGCCTACATATACAAATGTATATGAACATATACACACACATAAACATAGTCATATGTATACACAGGTTATGTGTATACATATATCTACAAATATACATAAACATATATAATATTCACATATATGATATACAGATACGTATATCTATACATAAACATACACACACACATAGCCACATGTGTGAATATGCTGCAGCTTTGAGAACGTACCTCTCATTGTTCACTCACAGGAGCTTTTTCCAATAGATCTCTTGCAAGTGGAATTCCATCTCAGTCACTGATCCTTGCAGAACTCAGACTAACAAAACATACATATACACACATAGGTTTTAAATCATTGTTTTACCTAAATGATGTATTCACTTTTCCTTATCTTTTTTTTTTTTTTTTTTTTTGAGACAGAGTCTGGCTCTGTCCCCCAGGCTGGAGTGCAGTGGCACCATCTCGGCTCACTGCAAGCTCCACCTCCCGGGTTCACGTCATTCTCCTGCCTCAGCCTCCCGAGTAGCTGGGACTACAGGCGCCTGCCACCACGCCCTGCTAATTTTTTTGTATTTTTAGTAGAGACAGGGTTTCACTATGTTGGCCAGGATGGTCTCGAACTCCTGACCTCGTCATCCGCCCATCTCGGCCTCCCAAAGTGCTAAGATTACAGGCTTGAGCCACTGCGCCCCGCCACTTTTCCTTATCTTGCTTTTCTTTTTCATAAACATCTAATAAAAATTAATCACTTGTTTATCTCTACTTCTTTCTTTTTAATGGGTGCATAACATTCCTAAATATAAATGCCCCGTAATTTATTCAGCTTCACTTTATTTTTTATTTTCTTATTTTTATTTTTTTGAGACTGAGTTTTGCCCTTGTTACCTAGGCTAGAGTACAGTGGTGTGATCTCAGCTCACTGCAACCTCCACCTTCTGGGTTCAAGCAATTCTCCTGCCTCAGCCTCCAAAGTAGCTGGGATTACAGGTGTGCAACACCATGCCCAGCTACTTTTGTACATTTAGTAGAGATGGTGTTTCACCATGTTGGCCAGGGTGGTCTCGAACTCCTGACCTCAAGTGATCCACCCACCTCAGCCTCCCAAAGTGTTGGGATTACAGGCATGAGCCATTGCACCTGGTCAGCATTCACTTTAATTACGATTTTTGGACACTATGAACAATACTGTAATACACATTATCCTGTACAGATATTTGAGGACAGATGAAAAGGACTGAACTGGTGGTCAAAATATACTTATAGACATATAATTTGTACAGGTTATAATATATAAAATTATTAATTTTATGTAATAATTATAATTAATTTTTTTTGAGACGGAGTTTTGCTCTTTTGCCCAGGCTGGAGTAAAGTAGCATGATCTCAGCTCACTGCAACCTCCACCCACCAGGTTCAAGCAATTGCCCTGCCTCAGCCTCTCGAGTAGCTGGGATTACAGGGGCCTGCCACCACACCTGGCTAATTTTTTGTATTTTCAGTAGAGACGGGGTTTCGCCATGTTGGCCAGCCTGGTCTCGAACCCCTAACCTCAGGTGATCCACCCGCCTCAGCCTCCCAAAGTGCTAGGATGACAAGCGTGACCCACTGCACCCGGCCATATAATTGACTTTTTTAAAGGCTAGAGAAAGTCACATTTTAAGTAACACTGTACATGAATACCCCTTTCTCTGCAGGTCCACCAGCATTCCCAGTCTTTTTATTTTTTTCAAGCTGACCTAACCATTTCACTAACTGCTAGTGATTTTTCATATGTTTTTGGCTCTTTGAAACTGCCATTCCATAAATTGCCAATATTTCTATTGAATCATTTATCTTTTTCTTGGCAATTTGTAAATGTTCTTTGTGCCCTTTGTCCTCTGATTTATAAGTATGGTTTCCAAATCTGTTCATCTATTCTTTGTGCTATCTTTTGCCACAAAAATTTAAGATTCTAATCTAGCCAAATATGTTTATCTTTTCTTTCATAGCTTCTGGGTTTCTGGTATTTTTTAAGGCTTCCCCCAACTCCAAGTCTTCATTGTCCAAGAAGGCTGCTAGAGCTCTAGTCATCACATCTGCACTACAGGTGGCAGGATGGAGAAAGGAACAAGAAAGGCACTTCACCTCCCTTTGAAGACATCTTTGCAGATATTCCCACACAATAATTCCACTTGCATGTCACTGGCCACAACTTAGGTATGTCTACATAGTAGCCATAGTCAGCTGCAATATTGTCACCACCATCTTTGAGAAATACAACCTGCTATACCCACATTTAGAACCAAGAGCACTCTTGCTTCTCAGCATTCAGTAGACAAGCTGAGACCACACGCTGCTGAGAGAGAGCTGAAGCCTGGGAACCCACCTCTTACCCTAGAACTTGAAGTATAATAAAAAATAATAATAATAAATTTAAAAAAGAGAGAGAGAAAGGGCTTCTCTTCTGGCCCTCAGGCATCATGCTTAAGACACAAGGCCTACTAAGTCACAAACAGCCTACCGGGAGGATCGCAGCCCTGAGGCTTCTGTGAGCAAAATCCCAGAATGACTGCAGTCTCCAGAGATATCACCTCTACCTCAAGCTCCTCTCCCTCAAGCTCCTCTCCCTCCAGTGTTCTCCCCAGGGGATGGGCAAGAGTCTGTGGCTGGGTAGGGAATAGCTAAGGCTGCTGGCATGCAGGGCTGATGGTTTCTGAACTATGGGAAATACCATTAGGCATTTCCAGGCAGATGGGGGCTTTAGGGAATTACTTATGATTCATGCCAGTCTGCAGGGTGTGTCTGTGCCAAAGAGAACAACACAACATTGGAAATACTTTCTAACCAGAATCACTCACTCCCTCACTCAGTCACTCACAAGCCCACTTGTCATTCATTGAGGACCCAGAGACGGGGCTAGGAACATCTATCCAGGCTTTCTTCCTACAGCTCTGTTCTCAGTTGAAAAACAACATCAGTGGAAGAGGTAGGCCAGTGGAGAGCAGCTGGGCCATGAAGGGAAAGACAGAAAAGGTTTGTAAGCTGGCACACAAGAGCTGCAGCCATCCTATGGGGCAATGTGGACCCTGAAAACTTGCCTGCCTTCAGAGGCTGGCGCCACCACATGCCTCAGCCTCACCGAGCCTCAGCTTTCTCATCTAGGAAGTGGGAGGGTAATCCCTGACCTGCCCCAGTCTCAACATTGAGAAGTGGGGTGATGTGGGGAGTCTCTCCAGACCAGCATACTCTACTCCAGTGCTCCTGTTTTATTAAAAATATCTTTGAGGCCTGGCGCGGTGGCTCACGCTTCTAATCTCAGCACTTTGGGAGGCCGAGGCAGACAGATCACCAGGTCAGGAGTTCGAGACCAGCCTGGTCAACATGGTGAAACCCCGTCTCTACTAAAAATACAAAAATTAGCTGGGTGTGGTGGCACGCGCCTGTAGTCCCAGTTAAGAGGCTGAGGCAGGAGAATAACTTGAACTCGGGAGGCGGAGGTTGCAGTGAGTCAATATCGTACCACTGCACTCCAGCCTGGGCGACAAAGCAAGACTTCATCTCAGAAAAAAAAACAAAAACAAACAAACAAAAAACTTTGAGAAAATTATACACATATTACATCTTTGTCATTAAAATATCCACGAAACACAGATAGGTGAAAGGAAGGCAATAAAATAACTGTTAATTGTAGAGGAAAGAGCTGTTAACATCTGGACATAGGCTTTTTCAGCATTTCCAGTACCTAGATATATATTTTAATTGGCTTATGCTTTATGTATGGCTCAGTGATTTCCCTTTTTTCACTCAACAATATGCCATGAGTTTCTTTCTACGTCAATAAGCAAACTTCCTCGACATATTCTAATGTTTGCATGACATTCTGTCAATGTATTGTATGACTAATTTTTCCTTTCCCCCGGGTCTAAATATGATCTAGCACAGAACTGTTACTGATCCTGTCTTTATTTAAAATTTTGATGTTTGGTTCACCATGGATTAATCTTTATTTTTAAAAAGTTGCATTAAAATATTATTCGTCTTGATTATGGGGTTTTGGGGTACCCCTACTTCACTTGCTTCATCCTCATCCCAGCCCTGTGTCATGTAGATACTCCACACTTTATGCCACTAAATGTTGGGATCCTTGGGTTGTTTCCAGTTTTCCAGTTTCTCTGTCTCTGTATTTCCAGAATCCAGTACAATGCCTGGTACCTGGTAAGCACTCAATAAATGTTTGTCGTGTGACTGAATGGATGAATGAATGAATGAATGAATTGGTGAAGGAAGGAAACACTGCAATGATTATTCTTGTGCCTAAATTTCTGTACACATCCCCTGAAGGAAAAGGGAATGGGTGTCAAGAGAGGAGGAGGAAAGGCAGAGGCCTCAATGGAAGGGCAGCACAGGACCAGGTGTCCACAGCACAGAGTCCAGGGGAGGCAGCAGTCTGAGTCATGTGTGTGTGGGCGTGAGACAGGGCTCTGGTGGGCTGGAGTTGTTCTCTCAGTTTATGCACTATCCAAGCCCACCTGGAACCCCCTTTGGAAGTCCCCAGATGGAGCTATCACTGCTGCGGCATGGCTCCAGCCCAAAGAGCTGGAACCAAAACACGGCCATATCCCAGCTGTGTGACTAGCACATGCTCACACAGAGGCACACACACCCAGCCCCAAGAGCCTCCCTCACACAGGCTGACTCAGAAACTCACTTAGAGACTGGGCTGCAGGCCCGCTGGCTGGCTTACTTCTCCGGGGGGCGCTGAGACTCTGTGCCCCCAGTGTAGAGCTGCCTCTCCATAGCAATAGCAACAGGGGATTTTCTCAACCCTAACCAACGTGTGGAATTTTAAAATAACAAAGCCAGAATCCAAGAGAGGAAATTCTAAGAACATGAAATAAGTCAAAAAAGCAGAGGTGGGTGTTTATTTTCCATCGACTGCTTCGTCCTCTGCCTCCCTCCCTGACCCCAAAGGCTGGGGGAGGGGTCCGGATTCAGATGTCAGCACCACAAAGCTAAAGGAAACCCATCTTCCTGTGTTTGCCAAGGAACAATGCTGGAGAGGCCATTCCAAGGCCTGCACTTTTCCTCTGCACATAAGAATTTAGGTCCCAGTGCATTCCTGGGACAAAGAACTTCTGGATATAAACATTCCTGTTCCATCACTCAGTGACATTTGTGACACACAGAGACTATGATCCGGTGTGGCCTCGTGTGCTCAGATCTACACTGACCCAAGCCGAGTAAGGATCTAGTAGGAGATTTAGAGTCCTGGCCCCACCTTTCAGCTAATCAGCTGAAGGGTCTGATCTCCTCTACCTCCCTAGTGACAACCTCCCAGCTCTGCTTTCTGTCCCTGCCCTCCGAGCTCCCATTAGTCCTTTTCTGGATACTGCCCAAGTTCAGCCTTCCTGGCCCTGACCCTCCTTACTTCATTCATCCTGTTCTCAGCCCATGGGCCAATCTCCCAAGGTGCACCTGCAAGCAAGGCCCTTCTCTGCTCCAATTCCTCCTTGCCCACAGCATCGGGTGCCCTGGATGTATTCCAGGATCTTTATGATGCCCTCTTCCATGCCAGTCTCATGTCCTGCATGCTACCACCCCCAAATCAGGGAGGGGCAAAAATCAAGAAGTTCCATGATCAGACTCACACGGTCTTCCCCTTGGGCAGGCCCCTCCACAGGGATGAAGAGCTGGACAGCTGCCTTTTCAGAACCAGAAATCAGTACTACGAAGGGGAAGAGGAGTCAGTCAATCAGGCAAGGTGCTGAGAGACCAGCCAATGTACACAGAGCACCTACTAGGTGCTAGGCTCCACGCCGGATGCTTATGGACATTATCTATCAGTCCCCACAATACTCCCACAGCAGCGTGCTGAGTCCTGATTCTCTTCACGGGCCACTGCTGTGCCTCTTGCAGAAGAGGGGCTCCATAGACCAACCAACATCATGGGTAGACTGAGATGGACACCCTGACTCTTACTGTGACTCAGCTAGGCCTCTGGCAGGCATGGGGAGAGGCCAGGAGCAGACTTATGCTCTGTTTGGGGGCCAATCGCACCACAGGCTCTTCCTCTGCACATAAGGTTCCCTCTGTCTAAAATCCTCTTCTCCCATCTTTTGGGCTGACTCGTGCTGGTCTTCCAGGTCACTCTGCAGCTTCTCCCAGGAAGCCCTCCTGGATCTCCGCCCCCAATCTGTGTTATTCCTCGGTATTCCCCCACACCCTGGGCTTCCCCCAACTCTCCCTGGGTGTTTCAGAGACTGTCTCGAGGATCAGAATGTCAGCCCCTCAAGGACAGGATGACTTCACCTCTGTACCCCCAGAATTAATCTCAGGATCTGGCACGGAGCAGAGGCTCAGCAAATATTTGTTGAATGAGTTAAATGCTGTTAGGTATTCAGTCACTCCCTGGCCGATCAGAAAGCACCTAATCCTAAACTAGATTGTCCGCTTTCCCCCTTCTCTCCCCAGGTCTTGCCCTTCACAATGTGCCCCCTAAATGGGCACATTTTGGGATCTGAACCCTGTGCCCTTGAGGCTGATGATGGAGAGGGGCAGGTCCTATCTCCTCTTTGAGCTACTGGCCCGGCTTTCTCAGTGCCTCAGCGGACCACTGCGGGCTTTCCTCCTTTCCTCCAGCGCGACTGGTCTCGCCGCACCCCTGTCCGGTGCCTCCTGCGAGTCCCTCCTGGTCGCGGCCCTCGGGGCCCTGTCCTCCACCCGGACAGACAGACGTGCCGGGGGCTGGGGGGGTGGCACAGAGCGGGCCGGCGTTCTCCAAGGGGAGGAGAACAAACTTGTGCGCTCAGAGCGCGCAGTGAACACCCTGTTCACATTCCTGCGCCAGCCGGAATGCCGGCCCGGGACCAGCCAAAGGCCGCATTCCTCGCGCCGCGGCCAGCGCGCAGCCCCGGCTCCAGCCCCGCCCCTGCCCGCCCCCAAACCCGGCCCCGAGCCCGAACCCGAGCCCGTGCGGGCGCCCCCCGGCGGCTGCCCCCACTCGGCGCCCAGCCCGCCTTTTGGGTCTGAGCCTCCTCTCTCCCTCTTCCCCGGGAAGCGTCTGGCTTCCCCACACTGCTGCTTCCATTTCTGCAGCCCCACTCCTCCATCGCTTTTAGTTTTGTTATTTGCTCCCAATGAAAACAGGTAAAAACCTTCCACGGCCCCTCAGAACTTTGGTGACAAACACCCCCGCCCCCGGGCGGCTTCATCTCCCGGGTTCCCCCCACCCCGCCCGGGCGCGGCCCTGGCCCTCTCTAACGCCCGCACCCCCTGGGGCTCCCGCCGGGGCTGCCGGCGCCTGGGATCGGCTCCCGCGCAGGCGCCTCGGGCTGGAGGCCCCGCTGCAGCCTGGGCCCTGCCCGCCTCGCCCAGAGGCTCTGCGGAGGGCTCAGGGAAGGAAACGCAGTCCGCCCCTGTCCCTGCGGCTCTGCGTTGGAAACTGTGAGAAAATGGGTCAAAGTAGGTCTGTAGGAGTGTCCACCCGCCCCGCCGGATAAAGCGCCGCCCGCCCGTAGTGAGGATCACGCTCCTGGGGAGAGTTGAGGCCCCAATAAAGTCCATAACCACTGGGCTGGGGGTTTCCACGACGGTATAGAAACCACTCGGATCACACACATCAGCTCACACACACAGCTGCGCTCACGTGGAAACACCACGGAATCAAGTGAGCAAATGGACTTTACCCTAAAGCCAGACCACAGGCCTGCAGAAGTCCCTGCCGCCCCGCAGGGACTCGAGGCGGGAGTGTGTGATGTCCGCTTGCCCCTGCAGGGGGCCTTGTCCAGATTCCTGGCCAGTGTGTGCTACCCAGGGCGGGCAGAGCATGGGCTTTCACCCATTTTCCCAGCTTGTTGACGGGGAGCTTTCTCAGTGGGCAAGGTGCCACGACCTAACATCATTTGCGTGGGGAAATTTGCATGTTTATCAGCCCACAGACCTGTGAAGGACTCACCCTCTGGATGAAGTGACACCTGGGAACCCAGTAATGCAGCAAGGCATGCCTGGAACTTGCATTGCTCACCATCCGGAGCGTGCTTTGTGCTGCCAGGAAAGGCGGGAAAACAGAACCCAGACTGTGATTGGCAGACATCTGGCCGGGCTGGAGGAAGGGTGGGAAGTCGGGAGCTCTTCATGCGAGGCTGAGCCTGATGGCCGACTTGCCTTGCTTGGTTGGTTTCGTAGCCTCTGAGAGCAGGAAAATAAAGTGGCCCCTTTCCTACCTGGCAGGGGTGTGGCCTGCAATATCTGGAGGTAGGCCCAGAGTGACCAGGTGGCAAGTGGCAATGCAGCCCTGATTTGAGGTTGTAGCCCTGGCTCAAAGTCTGTCTCTTCCCCATGACACAGAAGATGGACATTCTAGACATTTTATACCACCTTGGCAGTTCATCAAATGGCAGTGCCAAGGCGCTGTCTCAGTGGACTGCGAGGGTGCTGAGAAGCCCCAGTGAGGAGCCTATTCATTTTACAGACACTTACTGAACCCAGCCCCTACCTCCAAGAGACTCACTGTCCCCTGGGGACAGCAGACTCCTGGCCATTTCAGGGCACAGTGATAAATGACAAGGCAAAAGCAGCCCCAGTGTGCAATTCGAGGACCCCGAGGGGTACTGGACCCATCCCTGGGTAGGCCTTCTGGAGGGAGCTGCTCTCCAGGGGAAGTAGGGGCAGGGAAGAGGCTCTGCCAGGAGAAGAAACTTTCTGGCCTCTAGAGTCCTTTTTTTTTTTTTTTTTTTTTTTGGTGACAGTCTTCCTCTATCACCCAGCCAGAGTACAGTGGTGCTATCCTGGCTCACTGCAGCCTCATACACCGGGCTCAAGCCATCCTCCTGCTTCAGCCTCTGAGTAACTGGGACTACAGGCATGAGCTACTATGCCCAGCCTAGAGTCCTTTTTAGTATTCTGCAGCCAACATGCCATTGTGCTGATATTTTGCTAAAGAACCTCCATGGATTTTGCCAGTCATGTGGTTGGACTGAATAGCATTTAAGGCTTCCATTCCGAGGTCCCTTTCTGAAGATGAGTGGGATTGTAATTTCCCACTGGGCCCAGGTAGGGGTCTGGTTTCAGTGATGAATTGGCCTCAGAAATTCAGCCCCTTCTCTTGGAGTTGCTTCAAGTCAGGGCCCTCCTCACTGATGTGTGAAGTGTCATATCACTCCCCACACTCAGGTGTGTCCAGTGTGTGCAGCAGAACTGGGCAGGGAGGGCTTGGTGCCAAGGGAGGACCAGCCCCCATCTCCCATGACCTTTCCCGAACACTTAGGTGAATGGCTGACCTCTTCGGAGCCTCACCTCATCCTTGTGCTTAAAATGAATAAACGACCCCCAGGCCTTCCCTATCCCATATTAAGAGAAATTAATTCAAATAATAAACTCTGAAAGACTAGAGTTTTCAAAAATGTCATTATACAGAATAATGTTTCTCAAAATCCCTAGTTTGTGGGGCATGGGCGGAGGGGCTTGTTGAAAATTCTTTTTCCTGGGCCAGCTGATAGTCTGAGCTGGGAGGCCATAAGTGAGGCCTAGGACTCTACATGCTTAAAAAATCATCCTAAGGAATCCTGATGCTTTGACAAGAACTTACACAGACAACTTTACATTTGTTCTCAGGAAGTCCTCTTAGAAAGTTCATTTCACTATCTCGCGTCTGGAACCCCAGCACTTTGGGAGACTGAGGCAGGCAGATCGCTTTAGCCCAGAAGTTCGAGAACAGCCTGGGCAACATAATGAGACCCCATCTCTACAAAAGAAATAAAAAATTAGCCATGCATGGTGGCACGTGCCTGTGGTCGCAGCTACATGGAAGGCTGAGGTGGATCGCTGAGCCAGGGAGGTCAAGGCTGCAGTGAGCCGTGATGGTACCACTGCACTCATAGAGTAAGACCCTGACTCAGAAAAAGAAAATAAATGAGAACCACCTTTCTGTCAAGATTCAGACAAATCCCATGAAATTTTTAAATCTGCCCCTGAAAGGAAGAACTTAAGGAACGAGATCTAGAGGGAGGCCTCTCCATTGTGCAAGATGGGAAAATGCCCACAAAATTGACACTCCGGGGAGTGCCACAGAGCACCACGCAGTGGAAGGCTCCCACCCCTTTCCTCCTCCCTTTTCTCTTCCTCCCCTCCTTTCTGTTACAGGAATTGGACACTTGTAAAGTAGACCAAAAACAAACAAAAACCACCTGACTTGAAATGCCTCAACTGGAATTGAAACCAAAGTCCCCAAGGGTCATAGTTCCAATGCCTAGCCCTTGAGCAATGTCAGCAAGTCTTCACAAACCCAACAGCTCACGCCCTTTTGTTTTGGCCCAAAACAAACTAAGAATGGTAAAGACAGGAACACTGAACTGTTGGCTGTGGCATACTCCAGTGGTCTTTTGATCTGTGCCTCCACCCCCAAATAGGGTTTGGCCTGCACCCCCTGACATACCACGTAGCTGTGCTGCTGTCACTGGCTATTACTGTATCAAGGCACAGCGATTTTTTGTTATTACAGCAAGGTTCATTGTAAGTGATAATAGATATAATTTCAAATAATTTTGACAGGTTTAAATTTGGGAGACGAGTGCCCTAAAAGGTCTGTTTAGACTGTCATTTTTATGTCATAATGCAGCCAAGAGTTCCCACAAAAAGCGGAAGTGGCAGCTCAGGCATCTTCTTCCGGTTCGAACATGCAGATACCGATCGCTTTACCATCAAACCTTGGACTCTCCATAGGAATCCTTATAAGCTACTTGTCAATTCCATGAGGATGACTGTGGTTCAGCTATGTGTTATCTAGTTAGGTTTGGTATATCCACCAGAAATCCCATCCAGCGGGAGCAAGCCAACTGTGCTGAGGCCTGTTCCTGTCAGGGCACCCCCATTCTTCTCAGTTCACCACACACACTTTGCTGACTCAGTACTATTTGAAATAAAAACCAGTGACAGAGCCAGCACCAATCCGAATATAAAACATTAAAATTAGCTGGGCGTGGTGGCGGGCACCTGTAGTCCCAGCTACTTGGGAAGCTGAGGTGGGAGGATCGCTTGAGCCAGGGAGGTGGGGGCTACAGTGAGCCAAGATTGCACCACTGCACTCCAGCCTGGGTGACAGAGTGAGTTGAGACTGTCTCAAAAAAAAAAAAAAATAGTGAAGTCACATTGTCATTTATTTATTTACTTATTTTACAGACAGGGCGTCGCTATGTTGCCCAGGCTGGCCTCAAACCCCTGGGCTCAACCGATCCTCCCATCTCAGCTTCCCAAGTAGCTGGGACTACAGACCCATGCCACCGCATCAGCTCTTATTTTTAGGTTAAAATTATAAATACATACATAAAGGTTCTGTTATTTTCTTCCTGCACCCCCAACAGATCATCTTACATATCCCAATTTGGAGGCCACTGACCTAACCGGGATCCTCTCACCCCAGGAGCCCATCTCTGAAAAGCTTTCTGCTATCAGAAGCGCCCCAGCAGTTGGCCATTTCCCTGAAAATCAGGCGGCCAGGCCCTACAACTGGAAGAATTTCTGACAGAGCAGAAGAATCACATGTTCCAATTCAGACTTCTACTTTGGTATCTGCAACCGCCAGCCTCTCCATGCTCCCATGCCAAGTTGTGGGGGTGAGAGTGGGCTGAGGACTGTGCTGAAGCAAGGTGGGGTGGGCCCCATTGGGTGTGAATTTGTGGGACTCCCTTGTGTTCCCAAGGCCACACTCAGGCTGCATTCCTGAGGTCTGCAGGGGAGTCGCTACGTTCCTGGCCCAAGCATAGAGAAACAGCGGCCCCTGGTGGCCCTGACATGTAGTGCCTCAGAACCCCAGCTCCTTCCTTTACTATTTGCTGAACTCGCTTTGATGCTCAAGTATGATGGCGTAATTATTTATACAGATATGTGTTGCAAAGGCCTGGGGTGGTATCTGGGCTCATCTGTGTGATCTTGTGCAAATTAGCTTCTCTGAGTCGCAGTGTCTTCAGCATTAAAATCGGATAATCAGACCTACTTTTTAGGGTTGTTGCCAGAAGCAAATGAAAGGATAAATAAAAAGCAGTAAACAGTGGCCAGCACATAGGCAGGACCTGTGCTATGATGTTGGTCATGACGCTTGATGTTGATGCCTGCAGACACTGAAAGGCAACTGAAACATCTTTCTAGACACAGACCTGGAGAGAGAGTGAGAGGTTGTGGACAGGAACTCTCCGGTTCCTGTGCTAACACACACAGAGGAGCAGTGAACATGTCCTGGACAGCTGTAGTGAGTACAAGCCTGTGTGTGTGTGCACAAGCACCCTCCCCATGGAAATGCAGAGCCCTCTGGAAGGTGCTCAGCATACATCCCCGAGGGAAGGAGTGATGACAGCAGGGAAGCAGCGTCACTTATTCTCCAGGCATATTGCAGAGATAGACCCTGGGAAAGGATCAGAGTTTATTAATTCATACAATTACTTATTGATCACCTAATAGGTGCAAGGCAAGGTTAACAAAATTTAACAAACAATGATCACAAAACATTCAAATAGAGGCAAGTGTTAAACAACAGAACTAGCATAGGCTGGTGTTCTGAGGACTAAGAATTGTATTCCCCGAAGCCACCAGGACAGAATAACTGAAAACGCAGAAAGCCAGGCCCAGGCAGAGTAAGGATTTCTGTGCTCTGGTGGCCTGTGGGAGTTGCATCACCACACAGTTCTCTGGAACATGCTTGGGCCCACTCAATCCATTTGAAGCCAGGACAAGGTGTGAGGTGAGCCCTCTGTGATCATCCCTGCTCATCACTAGGATTCCAGCCAACTAAAATGTGGTTTAGTTAAAAGCTAGTAACCCCTGGGTGTTCCCCCAGCTTTCTCCTACCTACACCCACGGAACGGGATATGAGCCCTTACTGGGTTTGGTGATGAAGAAAGAGAAGGTCTGGTGGCCCAGAGGAGGTACTTAAGATCTGTCAACCCCCAATAGGGCCCTTAGGGAACAATCAGTTCTTGTGCAATCCAGAAGAATTTACCCATTTGCCCAGGTGAACTGAAAGATCAAAATACATGATACATTTGTTGCTGTGTTTCCCAACCACCCCTAAATTACAGGCTTCTGACTTATGGATATCCATCCTCACACCCTTGAGAAGTGCCCTGGCCTCACAGAGCCTATTACTTATACTACTTATTAAACACCTACGATGTGCTGAGCAGGGTTAGCAAAATCAGGGGTGGAGAAGGCTGGGTACTAAGGTCAGGGAAGGGCTTCTGCCCAGTTGAGGCTTCTCCCTTCTCATAATCTCCTTTCCCCCTTGGATTCTTTTTCTCTCCTGTCCATCTCACCCATATTCACCCATCTAGGGGGATGCAGGGCTTGTCTTTGGCCCAATGCTATCTCCACCAAGCAGAAAACATCAATAGTCCCTCTGCCTCCAGCACTGCCATTCAAGGTAAATGCAAAATTGTTGCTGCTTCAATGTTTCTACCTTCTTGCAAACTTGGAAAACAACACTGCTACGGTCTTTTTTTGAGTCTCCTTGTGTCGTCCAGGCTGGAGTGCAGTGGCATGATCTCTGCTCATTGCAACGTTCACCTCCCAGGTTCAAGTGAGTCTCCTGCCTCAGCCTTCCGAGTACCTGGCACTACAGGTGCGCCACTATGCCCAGCTAATTTTTGTATTTTTAGTAAAGATGGGGTTTCACCATGTTGGACAGGCTGGTCTCGAACTCCTGATCTCAGGCAATCTGCCCGCCTCGGCTTCCCAAAGTGCTGGGATTACAGGTATGAGGCACTGCACCCGGCCCAGTCTTACAACTTTTCTGGAAAGGTCTCGTATGGCTGTTCAGCTTGGGGGTGAGTTGGGGTGGGAGACCAACTGGGAACCACCCACCATGGAAAATGCTGTTTCTGTAGAGACATTCTGAGGTCAAACAAATGATTTCAAAAGCTCCAGCTCCCTAGATCCCTGTGGATCTGTTTTCCCTTTTCCTTGTCAGGGGCCTGGAAACATTCCACCCTTTTCCTGACTAACACTCTAATCGGTCTTTCTTGGCTCTGTCCTTGCACCTCAAGAAGGAAAGAAACAAAGGAAGGAGCCAGTTCATGGACAAGGGCTCTTCCAAATTCAAAAGTGTTTTTCAATTCCATTAGGAGGGTTTGGAAGGTACATAAAAACTAAGCGACAAATCAATAAAAAAACAAACAAACAACTATTAACTCCAAGAAAAAATAAAGGGAGACATAATCATAATGGACTTTTGGACTCAATCATGAATTGAGCTCACATGTTTATCCAAAAAAATAGTAACAATTTAACAAAAAGTTGGGACATAACTATCACAGCAGGATGCAGAAAATGATAGTAGGGACATGGTGGTGGTGTTATCACTAAATCTTTGTCTTCCATGATAGGAAGTCAAAAGATAACATCTAGAGTTGAGAAATATGGCAGTAAGTACCAGGAAAATAACAGTTTAAAAGTTTAGGGAGGCTGGGCACAGTGGCTCACACCTGTAATCCCAGCACTTTGGGAGGCTGAGGCAAGTGAATCACCTGAGGTCAGGAGTTTGAGACCAGCCTGGCCAACATGGTAAAACTCCGTGTCTACTAAAAATACAAAAATTAGCCAGGTGTGGTGGCACACACATGTGGTCCCAGCTACTCGGGAGGCTGAGGCAGGAGAATCGCTTGAATTAAGGAGGCGGAGCTGTAGTGAGCCAAGATAGCACCACTGCACTCTGGCCTGGGCAACAAATCAAGACTCCGTCTCAAAAAAAAAAAAAAAGTTTAGGGAGAGGAACAGGAATAAGAAATTGTGGGACAGTGTGATTTTTACTATAAACTATATAAGCTGTATTTTGCTCATAAAACAATCCTCATGTACTACTTTGATTTTCAAAAATAATAATCTAGAATTTTTGAAAAGAGAGCCGAATGTCTGGGAGATAATGTTGAAAAATATCTCCTTTAAGGCACAGTGTGAAGACTGAGAGATGGAAAACATAGGATAAAATAAAATAACATGAAAATAAATCTAGACCCAGATGTCTGGATCCAGGAGAGGAGGAAACAACTGAGAAAGTAACCAGAAGACATTTTCCTAAGGCAAAGAAAGACACAGATGATCAGAGAAAAGGATCCGTTGAAGGTGAGAATATGAATAGGGAAGTCAAGAAAAACAAACAAATAACAACACTGATGACCAACAAACATAGGGAACAATATAAGCCACACACACAGCTAAAAAAAAAAAAATGCATATTAAAACACCAGTGTTTTCACCTATCCAGATGAGTAAAACTTTGAAACCTTGAAAATACCCAATTTAGTAAGTAAATGGAGAATCAGCACTTTGATAATCTGTTATTGAGAATGCAATGGTGCAGAGTTTGTGCAAGGCAAATTGGTGAGAAAAAAAAAATCAGAATTTAAAATGTCCTTGCTCTTTATTCCAGCACTGTCATTATTAGGAATTCATCCCTTGCATAAACTCATTAAAGTATGTCAAGATATCTATAATTGATAGCAGCAGGAGGCAGGCAAGTACCTAGGCGGATAGGGATGGATCCCCAGTAAAACCCCACCTCCAAGCCAAAGACAACTGTTTAAAGCCTGAAAGTCAAGCTACAAGTCAAATCCACAGACCAGATTGAGAACCTGTCATCCCGTTTGACATGCTTTCCCGATTGATCCCTTCTCTTCACTTATTTGACATATACCTACCCTTTCCTAATTGGTTTTCTACACTGTTGTGCCCACCTTTGAGTGGTATCCTTGCTTTAACCTTTTTTGCATAGTCACAAACCAATCAGCACACATTCCCCATTCTGAGTCCATGAAAAGCCCTGGACCCAGCCACACAGGGAGAGAAACAACCTAACTGTGGGGGTGGGGTACTACCCCCTACATCCCCTCTCTGCTGAGAGCTGTTCTGTTATTCAATAAACTTCCCCACCCATTCTCATCCTCCAATTGCCCAGGCTGGTCTCAAAATCCTGGGCTTAAGCAATCCTTCCACCTCAGCCTCCCAAAGTGCTGGGATTGCAGGCATGGGCCACCACACCTGGCTTATTTTATGCTTTAAAAATGTTAATTGGAGTTATCTGGCTGGTAGTATTGTGAGACATCTTTGTTTGCTTCGAAATATTTTTTGGTACTAAGCCAAATAAGTATTTTGTTTTGTTTGTGAGTTGTTTTAAGGGACCCACTGAGAGCAATAAGGATGAGTAAAGAAATATCACATTTAAATGCACTTGGGTGGCCGGGTGCGGTAGCTCATGCCTGTAATCCCAGCATTTTGGGAGGCCAAGGTGGGCAGATCACCTGAGGTTGGGAGTTCAAGACCAGCCTGACCAACATGGAGAAACCCTGTCTCTACTAAAAACACAAAATTAGCCAGGTGTGGTGGAGCATGCCTGTAATCTCAGCTACTCGGGAGGCTGAGGCAGGAGAATTGCTTGAACCCGGGAGACGGAGGTTTCGGTGAGCCGAGATCGCGCCATTGCACTCCAGCTTGGGCAACAAGAGGGAAACTCCATCTCTAAATAAATAAATGCACTTGGGTAAAATTTCAGAACTTCCAGAATAAAGAGAAAATCATATAAGCTTCCAGAAAGAAAAACTAGGTACGTATAAAGAAAGAAGTTTCAGCCTGACATCAGATTTTACACCAATTAGATGCTATGAGACAAAGAGTGGCATCTTCCAAGTTTTGAAAGAAAATTAATTTGAATCTGGAATTCTATAGTCAGGCGAATTACCACCCAAAGGAAAGACAAAATAAAGACATTTTCTGAAATTCAGGGAGTCAGAAAATTTACTACTCATGCACTGCATATGAAAAAATTACTCAAGAAGATGTCTCACTAAAACAAAGTAATTCCAAAAAGAGTAAGTGAGATTTTTAAGGAATAGAATCTGAGCGTGAGAAGAAAATAAACATGGAACAAAATGAGATAGTTTACTAGTTTACATTTTGATACATGGGACATTCTCCTTTGGCCTGCAGATACTTACTAACTGAAGATCATTTTCTTCTTCAGAGCTGCAGCCATGCTACTTGATCCTGCAGCAAATAATTATACAATATAAAATCATAATTGCATGTTACAATAATGTTATTTATATGAGGTTTAATATCTTAGACCCAATCTGTAGACAAAACAAAAGGAACAGAACAGAATGTAAATATTATAAACATTGATGAAGTAAAGGGAAAAATAGTGCTGACAGCCAGCCAGGGAGTTACATTCTGTAAATTCATTTAGCTGCAATAAGTACAGATGCTTCTCAATTTTTGATGGTGTTAACATCCTGATAGACCCATCCTAAGCTGAAAATACTATAAGTCAAAAAGTATTGAATACACCAAACCTACTGAACATCATAGCTCAGCCTAGCCTACCTTAAATGTGCTCAGGGCTGGGCGCTGTGGCTCACGCCTGTAATCCCAGCACTTCGAGAGGCCGAGGTGGGCGGATCACGAGGTCAGGAGATTGAGACCATCCTGGCTAACACGGTGAAACCCCGTCTCTACTAAAAACACAAAAAAATTAGCCTGGCGTGGTGGCGGGCGCCTGTAGTCCCAGCTACTGGGGAGGCTGAGGCAGGAGAACGGCGTGAACCCTGGAGGTGGAGCTTGCAGTGAGCTGAGACCGTGCCACTGCACTCCAGCTTGGGCGACAGAGCGAGACTCCACCTCAAAAAAAAAAAAAAAAAAAAAAAAAATGTGCTCAGACCCCTTACATTAGCCTGCAGTTGGGCAACACAGTACACTGTAGAGTACCCGTTGTTTACCCTGCTGATCATGTGGCTGACTGGGAGTTGCCCAGCATGGCAAGACAGTATCATACAGCATATTGCTAACCCAGGAAAATATCAAAATTCAAAATCCAAAGTATGATCTCTACTGCCTACATGTCACTTTCACACCATATAAAGTTGAAAAATTGTAAGTTAGAACGATTGTAAGTTGGAGACCATACATACGCATATCAAAATCCAGGCCTGGTTAATTAGATTTTAGGGTTCTATTCAACGCAGAATTGAGAAGAACCCAGGCCCCAATGTAAAGGAAGTGGCTAGTGATGTATGGGAGCTGTGTCTTACTGCTGCTTAGAGCTGAGTGAAACAACATCAAGTTGTCAGCTTGAAATTAACCATACTCGGAATATTTACACAATATCTACATTACGGCTTTTTGTTTTTCCTCCCATAGAGGAGCCAGTTGTTCAATACTTGCCAGCATGGTCCTGGGAAAGTCAGACCTGAAGAACTGAAGAATTGTGCGGAGACGAAGGTGGTGGAAGCCGGTGATGAGACCCTCAGGCCTAGATGGGTTGTGGGGAAGCTAGTGGCATTCTTAGATGGGGAAATCTGCTAAGACAGGAATCAGTAAACTTTTTCTTTTCTTTTCTTTTTTTTTTTTTTTTTGAGACGGAGTCTGTCGCCCAGGCTGAACTGCAGTAACGCGATCTCAGCTCACTGCAAGCTCCGCCTCCCGGGTTCACGCCATTCTCCTGCCTCAGCCTCCCCAGTAGCTGGGACTACAGGCGCCCGCCACCATGCCGGGCTAATTTTTTTGTATTTTTAGTAGAGACGGGGTTTCACCATGTTAGCCAGGATGGTCTCGATCTCCTGACCTCGTGATCCGCCCGCCTAGGCCTCGCGAAGTGCTGGGATTACAGGCGTGAGCCACCCTGCCCGGCCAGCAAACTTTTTCTTAAAGGGCCAAATAGTAAGTATCTCACAACTACCCAATGCTGCTGTTACAGCTCAAAAGCAGCCATATACAATACTAAATGAAGGAGCATGGCTGTGTTCCAGTAACACTTTTATCTACAACACAGGTAGCCAGCCCATAATTTGCCGACTCCTGGTCTAAGACAAACTCCACAGGAGGACACTTCAGATATGGCATAGAAATCGGCTCTGCAGCCACACTTGGAGGCAGCTGCGTAGCAGGATATTTGAGCCAGAGGTCCCATTCCTGGCTCCCCATGGCCTCCAAGTAGCTCGAGGGGGATCCAGAATTTCCTATGTCCCATGCAAAGGGGACACAAAGGTGCTTTATCAGATATGATTAGGTTTGGCTTTATAGTAGCCTAAAAACACAGTTTAATGGTGGCTTAGAACGTACATATAATGGATTTTCTCATGTAAAATCCTGGAGGCGGCCCATGCAGGGCCGGTAAAATGTGAGAGACCCTTGCGTGTCTGAGCTTTCCTCTCCACCATTCCTAAGCGTGGCCTTCGTCCACATGGTCCAAGCTGGCTGCTGGGGTGCTGCCATTATGTCCACCACATCCAGCCCCCAGGAAGAGGTAAGCAGAAGAAGGCATCCCTCTCCACCTCTTATTAAAGACCCTGTGGCGGGGCGTGGTGGCTCATGCCTGTAATCCCAGCACTTTGGGAGGCCGAGGCGGGTGGATCACAAAAAATTAGCCGGGCGTGGTGGCGGGCGCCTGTAGTGCCAGCTACTCGGAAGGCTGAGGTAGGAGAATGCCGTGAACCCGGGAAGCGGAGCTTGCAGTGAGCCGAGATCGCGCCACCGCACTCCAGTCTGGGCCACAGAGCAAGACTCCGTCTCAAAAAAAAAAAAAAAAAAAAAAAAAAAACCTCTCAGAAACTGTACACATTTATCTACTTGTATCCCATTGGTTAAAACTTAGTCAGCTGACAATACCCAGCTGGAAAAGAAGTGGGGATATGTAGTCTTCAGCTACAAATTGGGTGTTAATTGGAAGGACAGATACCGAAGGACAACTGTCTCCGTTGCTGAGAGGGGCTGTGGAGTGGCAGAGTCCCAGGGATGGCCAGAAGTGCCCACTTGCAGGGACTTGGCTGCTCCAGCAGAGGAGCCAGTGCACAGGGCCAGCTTCATGGACCTGCGCAACTGCATAGGCCCCAGAAGGGCCCACACTTGGTTCTAGTAAGTAAAATTCCTACTAATAATATAAAATTGTATTTTTTCTTTACTTAGAATGACATTAAACAGCAAATAGAAAGCACCACAAAAGCCCGGGCACGGTGGCTCATACCTGTAATCCCAGCACTTTGGTAGGCTGAGGTGGGTGGATCACTTGAGGTCAGGAGTTTGAGACCAGCGTGGCCAACATGATGAAACCCCCTCTCTTCTAAAACTACAAAAATTAGCCAGGTGTGGTGGCGAGCACCTGTAATCCCAGCTACTTGAGAGGCTGAGGCAGGAGAATCGCTTGAACCCAGGAGGCAGAGGTTGTAGTGAGCCAATATCATGCCACTGCACTCCAGCCTCCAGGAGTTGACAGAGTGAGACTCCATCTCAACAACTAAAAAAGAAAACACCACAACAAATCAAGAGAGAAACACCAGAAGAAAGGAAAATGTTTTATATTTTAGGATCTTTAGTAGTACTTTTTTCCTGCCTTTTGAATGAGAGATTCCACATTTTTATTTTGCATAGGGCCCTGCAAATGATGTAGCCAACTTGGCAGCACATTATCCCAGGATACCACATGGAACAGTCATGCCTCTCAGGTCCACTGCCAGGAGCAGATGCCCCTCTCTTCAGTAGAAACAGCAAAGGGCCAGAGGACCCAGGTATATGAAGGCCCCCCCACCCACCACCCAACTTCAGGGATACAGTAAGGGCCCTCATTTACCCAGATACACAGAAGGCATCTTGGGGAGAAGAAGGGAGATCAGGCAGAGCTCAAAAAGACAGAACTTGGAGACACTGAATTTTCTGAGTCTATGGAAAGCAGCCACATGAGGGAGTCGAACTCCGAAAGGTCTGAGTATTCAGTCTGAAAGGAGACTGAAAGGAGAAAAGACGTGTGTATTGTTCAAGGCAAACCTTGGCTTCCCCAGTACACAATAGTGTGGGGCTGGTAAAGAAGATCCTAATCTTCCTGGCAGATCTGAATGGGGCATGCACATTTGCACACCTGCTATCCTCAGATCCAAATCACTTTCTGTCTGAAATATCATTCTTCCTGTTCCTGCTTCCCTCATTCCATCCCTACTCCTGTAACGCTTGGACATCTGGCTAACTTCTCACCTTTCCACACTTAGTTCAGGCTCTCTTCTCCCAGGAAGCCTTCCCTGACACCCCCCACTTTCACTTTCCCCTCCTCTGAGTACTCACTGCAACCTGCACACACCCAGTTTCAGAGGAGGAGTTTGAGTGACAGCAGGCATTGCACTGGCCATCAAGTCACAGGCCTGGAGTGGAGGCCTTCCTGCTTCACATTTATCCTTGGAGCCTGTTGCGCCATGTGGAAAATGGGGGCAATAATACCAGACTCACCTACTTTACAAAATTTTTTAAAATTTTGTTTTTGAGTAAGTACTATACACACAAGAGTCCACAATTCTATGGGTATATAAGGGTACACAGTGAAAAATAGCTCTCCTTCTCTCTTCTCTCCTCCAGGCTCCCAGCTGTCTTCCCCAAAGACAATCCCTGTTATGAGTTTCTTTGTTCTTCATAGATACTCCATATGTTTTAAGGCAAATAGATTTTATATAATCACCTATGTAGTAGTCCAGGGGAGAATGCATAACCTGAATCTAACCATGAGGAAGTATCAGAAAAACCCCAAATTAGAAATATTCTGTTTTTTAAAGCATGTGTTAGAGGGATAATGGTATTATCTGAAAGCATCAGTAATCAATATCACAAAAGACAAAGAAAGGCTGTGGATGTGTTCTAGAATTAAGGGAAATGGTAGATTAAAGTATTGCATCCATGTTAAATTTACCAAAGTTAAAGCGGGGGGCACATAAAAAAAATTTACCGAAGTTGGTAAGTCTACTGTGGTTATATAAGGGCTATCCTTTTTGTTTGTTTGTTTTTGTCTTTCTTTTATAAAAATAAATACTGACTTATTTAGAGGTGAAGGGCCCTGATGTATATAACTTACCCTCGTGTCGTTCAAGAAAAAATGTGTGTGTGTGTGTCTGTGTGTTTGTATATTGGAAGAGGAAGAAGGACACAAAAGAGAAAGCAAGTGGGGCAAAATGTTAATAATAAGTGAATATGGACAAAGGGTCGATGAGTATTCTTTTACTACTTTTATTTTTGCAAGTCATGTTTAATATTATTTCCAGGAAAAAAAAATGTTAATCTTCTTTATTCACAGATTCTGCATTAGCAAATTCGCCTAATCACTAAAGTTTTTTTGTAACCCCAAAACTAGTACTCATAGCCATTTGCAAACATGTGTAGAGCTGGAAAAAAAATTTGAGTCACCCAGTGTACATGTTACCAACTGAGGTCTAACCAGGAAATACTCTGCCTTCTTGGTTCGGCTCTACTATAAACTATCCTTTCTATGATTTCTTTAGCACCACATTTTTCACATTTTTGTGCTTTTTGTTGATATTTTGCTGTTTAAAATGGTCCCCAAGCATAGTGCTGAAATGTTGTCTAGCATTCCTAAGCAGAAGAAGGCTGTGATGTGCCTTAGGAGAAAATGTACGTGTTAGATGAGCTTCATTCAGGCATGAGCAATGATGCTGCTGGCCATGAGTTCAATGTTGGCAATGAGTTTAAACATATTGTCAATGAATCAACGATATGTTTTAATATTTATTAAATGAATAATATATTATATATTAAATGTATTGGATAAACAATACACGCATAAAACATGTTTATGTATTGATGGGTTTACAAAAGTGTTGTGACCACAGGGTCATAGAAACCTAACCCTGTATTTCTCTCAGGAGCAAATGTTTCAGTATTCACTAATTCAGTGTTTTCAGCAGCCTTTAGACTATAACTACTGCAGATAACGAGAACTGAGTATTTATATACACGCATTTCCTGTACAAATGATAGTATACAGTACACACTATTCTGTACCTTATATTTTTAAAACAATATTTCTTAGAGATCATGCTATTAGGTTATATTCATTCTTTTGAACAGATACCTGGTATTCCCCAAATGCGTATAATCTAATTGGTCTAACCAGTCCTCTAGTGATAGACACTTGGGCTTTCTGTTTTCGTTTTCATTTTTTTAAAATTGCAGGGGCCAGGCACGGTGGCTCACGCCTGTAATCCCAGCACTTTGGGAGGCCGAGGCGGGCAGATCACGAGGTCAGAAGTTAGAGACCAATATGGTGAAATGCCGTCTTTACTACAAATACAAAATATTAGCTGGGTGGGGTGGCCCATGCCTGTAATCCCAGGTACTCCAGAGGCTGAGACAGGAGAATCGCTTGAACCTAGGAGGCGGAGACTGCAGTGAGCCGAGATCACACCACTGCACTCCAGCCTAGGCTACAGAGCAAGACTCCATTTCAAAAAAATAAATAAATAAAATAAAATAAAATAAAATTGCATATTAGCAAAGTCATTTTTTCTATTTTCATTTGGTTATGATTTTTTTGAAAGAGAGAGAGATACATATATAACTTTTTCTTTATCCATTCATCTGTTGATGGACACTTAGGTTGCTTCCAAATTTTGCCTGTTGTGAATAGTGCTGCAATAAACATGGGAGTCCAGATATCTCTCCAGCATACTGATTTCATTTCCTTTGGATATATACCCAGTAGTGGGATTGCTGGATCAGACAGTAGTTATATTTTTAAGTTTTGAGGAACCTCCCTACTGTTTTCCATAATGGCCACACTAATTTACATTCCCACCATTTGTGAGCAAGTATTCCCTTTACTCCACATACTCCCCAACCCTTGTTATCTTCTGTCATTTTGATAATAGCCAGTTTAACTGGTGTGAAGTGATATCTCATTGTGGTGGTTTTAATTTACATTTGTCTGATGATTAGTGATGTTGAGCATTTTTTTCATATACATGTTGGTAATTTGTATGTCTTCTTTCGAGCATGTCTATTCAAATCCTTTGCTCTTTGTTTTCTTACCAAGTTATTTGAGTTCCTTACACATTTTGGATATTAATCTCTTATTAGATGTATGGTTTGCAAATATTGTCTCCCATTCTGTAGATTGTTTCTTCACTCTGCTGGTTGTTTCCTTGGCTGTACAGAAGCTTTTTAGTTTGATGTAATCCCATGTGTCTATTCTTGCTGTTGTTGCCTATGCTTTGGAGTTATATCCAAAAAATCATTGCCCAAACCAATGTCATGGAGCTCCTCCTGTATGTTTGCTTCAGTAGTTTTGCTGTTTCAGGTCTTACATTTAAGTCTTTAATCCATTTTGAGTTGATTTTTGCAAATAGTGTGAGATTCTTCTCTTTGTAGATACACAGTTGCCCTAACACTATTTACTAAAGAGACTGTCTTTTCCCCACTGTTTGATCTTTGTCAAAAATCAATTAATCACAAATGTGTAGATTTGTTTTCAGACTCTCTAATCTGTTCCATTGGTCTACATGTCTGTGTGTATGCCAATACCATGCTGTTTTGATTACTGTAGCTTTGTAGTATATTTTGAAGTCAGGTAGTGTAATGCTTCCAGCTTTGTTCTTTTAGCTCAAGATTACTTTGCCTATTTGGGGTCTTTTGTGGTTCTACACAAATTCTAGAAATTTTTTTCTATTTCTGTGAAAAATGTCATTGGAATTTTTGTAGGGATTGCATTGAATCTATAGATCGTTTTGGACATTATAACAATATTAATTCTTGCAATCCATGAACACAAGATATCTTTACATTTATTTGTGTCTTCAATTTCTTTCATTGTTTTATAGTTTTTGGTGTACAAGTGTTTTATCTCCTTGGTTACACTGATTCCTAAATATTTTTTGTACCTATTGTAAATGAGATTGTTTTCTTGATATCTCTTTTTTTGGATAGTTTATTGTTAGTGTATTAAAATAATACTGATTTTCGTATGTTGCTTTTATATCCCGCAACTTTACTGAATTTAGTTATTAGTTCTAACAGTTTTTTTGGTGGAATCGTTAGGGTTTTCTATATAAGACATTTGGATTTTATCTTTTCAAAATGTATATCTGGTCCTGTCATAGTCTTTCTTAAAGTATTTCCACAGCAACCCCTTGCACTTGGGATGAAAATTAAAATCCTTAATATGACCTGCCAGACACTCTCGCATAGCTTTCTTGCATCTGCATGTCTCCCTTCTGTTCCCTATTCATCCCCTGGTATCATCTACCCTCCCTCCTGCCACAGACATTTGCACAAGCTTTCCTTCTGGAACATCTTCCTCATCCCTCATCCTTAACCTGGTTACCTCTTTCTTCCAACCTCGAATTCACAGTCCATCTTTTGCTCACCGGTGTATCCTTGGCCTAGTCTAGAACCTGCTATATAAAAGGTGCTCAATACATTTTTGCTAAACAATTGAATGAATGAGGCATGAGGCATTCAGAGAGGGAAGTCAGCTGGTAAGGATTATGTTTTTGTGGGTCTCTTTTGACCAAACACTTGGTTTTAAACTCTTCATGGAATAAAAACTGTACAGCTGTCTTATCTTCTCCTTTCAGGTTCTCAGATCTTTAGCACTCAAGGGATGTTTGTTTGACTTAGACAAGTGATAATGATGGGAAATCAAACAAGTTCTCCAAAGTAACCCTGAGAAGGTTGTCAGAACTTTCTGCACCAATCTCTTATCCTTGAAAAAAGGGTGATAATGTCTAAATCTGGCTTGTGAGCAACACACCTGCTGGCACTTAGCACATTCCTACAGGAGCTCCTACCTCTCTTCAATTCCAGCAACCTGTAAGATGTTGATTCTGCCCTCTAAGAATTTTCAGCACATTGGCTCAGAACAAAAGATCTAAATGCAAAGATGAAGTCATAAGTCACAATTCCCTCAACAGGCTCTCTCTTACTCTTCCTCCAGCCAGGAGATGTCTGCTGGCATCCAGCTAAAGGAGAAGACACCAAAAAGAAAGTGTCACAGCCGAAGTTTTTACTGCTACATCCCAGAGTCTGATCCCCATGTCCCCAAGTGAGTAGAAGAGGAGCTCTGTCTGCACTGTCACCTGACCTTGGGCTTTTTTCTACCTTTGAGGGACTAATTCTATTCTCAAGTATTCTCTAACATGATATGAAACTTGTGGTGTAACCCACATCCTTCTTATATGCCAGAAGGCCTACACCCACATCCTCCCCACTGACCACCACTCCTTTCCTCTATTTTTGGTGGTAAAATGAATCAAACTGGCTCGCACAAAAGGCTTGAGAGAGAAACAGTGATTACACACTTGATGTCGTATATCCAAAATTCAACCATTTCTTGCCACCTGCTGTCTACCTCCCTGGTCTGAACTGTCTTCATCTCTCACCTGGTTTATTGCACTATCCCCAGCTAATCTTCCTGCTTTCACCTTTATTCCCTCAATCTTTCTCCAGGTACAGATTGCCAATAAAATACAGAATACTCAGTTAAATTTGCATTTTAGATAAACAATGTATACCTTTTAGTATAAATATATCACAAACATTGCATGGGCTATACTTATGCTAAAAAAGTATGCATTTATCTGAAATTCAAATTTCACTCAACACCAGGTAGTTTTATTTGCTGGCTCTGGCAACCCTATTCTCCAGCAACCAGAGTTATTCTTTTAAAATACAAATTAGGTCGGGAGTGGTGGCTAACGCCTGTAATCCCAGCACTTTGGGAGGCCAAGGTGGGTGGATCACCTGAGGTCAGGAGTTTGAGACCAGCCTGGCCAACATGGTGAAACCCCATCTCTACTAAAAATACAAAACTTAGCCAGGCGTGGTGGTGGGCGCCTGTAATCCCAGCTACTTGAGAGGCTGAGGCAGGAGAATCGCTTGAAACTTGTGGTGTAACCCACATCCTTCTCATATGCCAGAAGGCCTACGCCCACATCCTCCCCATTGACCACCACTCCTTTCCTCTATTTTTGGTGGTAGAATGAATCAAACTGGCTCACACAAAAGGCTTGAGAGAGAAAGAGGCAGAGATTACTGTGGGCCAAGATTGCGCCACTGCACTCCAGCCTGGGCAATAGAGCGAAACTCAGTCTCAATAAATAAATAAATAAATAAATAAATAAATAAAACACAAATTAGCTCATATCATTCCTCTGCTCAAAATCTGCCAATAGCTTTCCATCTTTGCTCAAAGTGCTGATAAAGCCAACGTCCCTCCAGAGATCTTCCTTCCTTGGTGCCTCTAGGCGCCCATCTCCTGCTATGCTCTCCCTTGTCCACTCAATCCAGCCACCCTGACTTCCTGTCACTCCTGGCACTGTTCCCAGAGAACCACATTACTAGCTCCTTCTCCTTCTGCAGGTCTTGCTCAGATAATATTACTTTTTCAGGAAGACCTTCTCTGAAAGCTTTTTAAAAACTGCAGTGACCCTATCTTCTATCTTCTATCCCCTCTCCCTGCTTTCACTCCATAAAATGTGTGCCACCTTCTAGCATAACACATTATACATATGGATTTGTTTGCTCTCTGTCTCTCCACTAAAAAGTATGGTCCATGAGGGCAGGTACTATGTTTTGTTCAAGCCGAATCTCCAGCATCAGACCCTGCTTGGCATATAGCAGTTGCTCAATAGATATTTGTTTGAGGCCAGGCGCAGTGGCTCATGCCTGTAATCCCAGCACTTTGGGAGGCCAAGGCAGGTGGATCATGAGGTCAGGAGTTCAAAACCAGCCTGGCTAACACAGTGAAACTCCATCTGTACTAAAAATACAAAAATTAGCCAGGTGTGGTGGCACACATCAGTAGTCCCAGCTACTTTGGAGGCTAAGGCAGGTTAATCACTTGAACCTGGGAGGTGGAGGTTGCAGTGAGCTGAGACCATGCCATTGCACTCCATCCTAGGTAGCAGAGTGAGACTCCATCTCAAATATATATATAATATATATATAAATAATATACATACTTTTATATATTATATACTAATATAGATATTACTCTTTTATTTAAAAAATTTAAAACACCAGTAGAAAAAGAGATGGGGAGAGAGGGAGGAAGAGAAAAAAGGTGGAGAGAGATACATATACATATATATAATATATATGTATATATACACACATGTATATACACTATATATGTGTATATATACACACACGTATATATATATACACATATATACACACACATATATACACATATATACACATATATATACACATATATATATTTGTTGAAATATTTTTTGAACCAATGATGAAACCCAGGACAGGAAGGACAGCCAGGGAAGTTCAGAAACAAGGGCATGTTTTGCTTTTGTTTTTCTTCCTTGGCAGACTTGCTCTGATCTTTCTCCACTTACTCTTCTTGCTCAAGGCCCCATTTGGCCACCATCCCAGGCCTCAATAGGGCTTTTCAGGGGTGCTTTCAAAGACAGTTGTAATCTGATTGGCTCAGCTCCACCTCTTTTCCATCACTCCCCACCTTTTTTCTCTTCCTCCCTCTCTCCCCATCTCTTTTTCTACTGGTGTTTTAAATTTTTTAAATAACAGAGTAATATTGCTAAAAATATAACTTTATTTTCTTAATAGGCCAAGACTGAAGGAGGGGTAATTTGGGAGGACTCTGACAGCCAAGAGCAAATGCCACAAAACGTCTCCCTTCTGTCCCTTCCCAGGCTCATGTTCCCTGCAGAGAACCACCAGTTCAATAGCGTGTATTAGCCAGGAGAAGAGAGGACAGGCTTTGCTTTGGTAGCAGACAGTCCCCAAATCTGTCACATAAAACAGAACTTTACTTCTTGCTCATGCCACATTTCCAAAATGAATTGGGAGGACCTCTGCAATTCAGTGTCTCAGAGATCCAGGCTGATGGAGGCTTTTCTGAAGTGTGATTGCATCATCTGTTCACCCCTTCAGAGCAGGAAAAGAGAAAGATGAAGGGACACACTGGTTCTTAAAGGCATCAGGCCAGAAGTGAAGGCCATCACTTTCACTCACAGTTCATTGACCAGAATCAGTCACATGGCTTCACACAGTTTACAGAGGCCTAGGAGAGGTAGAGGGCATATAGTTATTCTGTAAAAACTTAATGTCTCTTCCCAGGCACAATTTTGGGGAAGGAGTGAGGAGACATGTCTTCCCCAAAGGTGAGGGGTCTGTTCAGAGATAGATGATTATCTACTCACCCGTTCCACCTCCCAGAGCTTGCAGAACTCAAATGAGGCCTGGCTTACACAAGACAAAGAGATCCAATATAAGCCAGCTCCAAGCACCTGAACAAGGCCACATGGCAGGATGATTTCCTGGGGAAGGCAGGCACCAATTTTGCCTCCCTCTCCACTCCCTGATCCCAGACCTGCTAGAAGCATTGCGGACCTACAGCCAGACCATTAAGAACCCTCTGAGATATCAGTAACACTCAATGACATCACCAAAAAGAATTTCTTTCTTCTTTTAGATTATTTCCCTAGGATAAATTCCCAGATGTGGAATAACTGGCTCAAAGTATAACAATATTTGTGTGGCTTTTAAGTCAAGTTGACAAAGTGCTTTCCAAGATTTGCATAGTGAATAAGCACTGTCTATCATTATCTGTCTCTTGCATTGTCACCATGATTAGGAGTGATTATTTTAGATTTTGCCATTCTGATGAGCAAAAATCATATTTTTTCTTTGTTTTAATTTGTATTTATGTGATTATAGCAGGCTTTAATCTTTTGCCACATTTGTTTATAACAATGTTTCCACTTGTGTAATTTGTGAGCACAGATGCTGGCTTACTTACTTACTCAAGCCTTAATTTCTTAAACCAATTTTTATAAATTCTTTATGTAACAAAGATGTTAGTTTTCTGTCTGTGGTAACAGCAGCCTTGTGTCTCCATCTCACCATCCTCATTCTGGTCTCTTTGCTTTTTCATTTTGGTTATTTTATTTCCATCGTTTTTGTTGTAGTGAAGAAGTTTTAAATTTGTATTTACTCAAATTCATCGGTCTTTTCTTTTGTGGTTTCTTCCTTTTTTCTTTTGTTTTTCTTTCTTTTTGGTTTTCACTTCAAAGCTTACAAATATATTTCCTGTCCTGAAATTTGATTAATATTTGCTTCTATTTTCTTCCCTTTGTCTTCCGTAGTTTGTTTTTTTGACACTTAAATCCGCAATCCAAATAAAACTTAGTTTAGAATTATGGCATTTATTTTTCCAAAAAGTAGGAAGTATAAGACTTCCTGCAATTTCTTAAGCCAAATAAATAAACAAATAAAAGTGAAGTTTGTCCAAAAGTGTCTTGGGGCATGTGAGGACTGGGGTGGCCTGAAATAGAATTTTTGTTTAGTTCTCTAGAACCCTTAGTGTTTGCAAAGTATAGACAGAGTTGGAAATGGCCCATCTGAATAACCTCTTTTCCATCAGGTCCTCTTCAGAGGACACAGAATGAAGTCCAACTGCTAAAATCCTTATTTTATTTTTGAGACAGGGTCTCGTGCTGTTATCCGGGCTGGAGTGCAGTGGCACAATCTCAGCTCACTGCAACCTCCGCCTCCTGGGTTCAAGGAATTCTTGTACCTCAGCCTCCCAAGTAGCTGGGAGTACAGGCATGCATCACCATGCCTCGCTAATTTTTATACTTTTAGTAGAGACAGGGTTTCACCATGTTGCCCAGGCTGGTCTCGAACTCCTGACCTCAAGTGATCCACCAGCCTAGGCCTCCCAAAGTGATGGGATTATAGGCGTGAGCCACCATGCTGGCCCTTCTTTTTTTGTTTGTTTTTTTTGAGTGTAACATCTACAGGGTTGATAGTTGTTGGAGGGTATGGGGGTGGTTAGGGCAGCGGCCTTTGTTTCCAGATTCATGAGGTTTTCTTTTTCTTCAGCTGTCTATAACAGTGAATGGCAGTTTATGTTACAGACCAATACTGTGATTTGCATCATCAGGTACATTCAGTTTTCTGTATTGAGAAGGCTATGTAGCTGCAGTCCACAGGAAATCCTTTTCAAATGAAGATTGAGTAGGGGATGGACTCAAGAGGTTTATAGGCCAGATAGTTCATTACAAAGAACAAACACTCACTTTGATTTTTTTTTTTTTGTCTGTTTGGGTTTTTTGTTTGTTTGGTTTTTGTTTTTGTTTTTTTTTTTTTTTTTTTGAGGCAGAGTCTCGCACTGTCACCCAGGCTAGGGTGCAGTGGCGTGCTCAGCTCACTGCAACCTCCACCTCCCAGTTTCAAGCTATTCTCTTGCCTCAGCCTCCCAAGTATCTGGAATTACAGGTATGTGCCACTATGCCCAGCTAATTTTTGTATTTTTAGTAGAGACGGGGTTTCACCATGCTGGTCAGGCTGGTCTTGAACTCCCGACCTCGTGAGCCACCTGCCTCAGCCTCTCAAAGTTCTGGGATTACAGGTGTGAGCCACTGCACCTGGTCTGTCTGTTTAAGTGAAGGTGGAGAGATGGCTTACTGCTAATATATAGAGAATGCTAATACATATTTTTAGTCACCAATACAAATTTTACTCTAAAAGTAGTCATGAGATATAGGGATAAATAAAATCTAGTAAATCTCAGAGAACTCAATCGTGGTGGCACAAGCCTGTAGTCCCAGTTACTTGGGAGGCTGAGGTGGGAGAAAAAGGAAAATGAATTAAATGTAAAATGATATTCAGGAACTATATTGATTTTATTAGATGTAATAATGGAGTTGTGGTTGCTTCTTTGTTGTTCTTATCTGTAGAGATACATACTGAAGAATGTATGAATAAAATAAAACTAAGTGATCTTAGACTTTGGTTTGCTCATTAGGAAGTTTTTTGCACTTTGACTTTTTAGTATATTGCATTAAAATATTGCTTATCTTGATTACTGAGTATTTTTGGAACCCCTTTGAGTTTTACTTCTGAGACAAGTGCCATTCTCAACTCACCCTAGTCCTGGCCTTTGGGAGATGGAACGTCAACACGTCAGTCAAGAGGTAGATAATGCAATTATCTACCCGTCTGAATGCTGTAAAGGCAAAGTGTGGTGGAGAATCATGAGAGAGTGAGGAGAGAGACTGGGAAAATGTGTGTGCATGACTGTATATGTCTGTGCATGTTGTTAGGTGGTGTGCAGTGGGGAGTCAGGGGCAAGCATTCCACAGAGAGGATGGAGTTGGAGAAGTGGGGGAGTGGGAGGAATTAAGGATGTGTTTTCTGGATAGAAAAGATGGGACTTGCTAATGGATTAGAAAAAGAAGGAGAGCAAAAGGGAAGAGACTGAATGTGGCTATAGTAATGGCAAATAGTACATTTATCAAGGTGAGGAATAGTGAGGAGAAACAGGATTCAAGGGAAACCAGGTTTGACTTTGAACCATATTAAGCTTGAGCTACTTATTGAGGACACAAGTGGAGTTGTCACAAAGGCATTCCTGAAGGCAAATCTGGAGCTTAGGTAGAAGGAGTTGAGCAAGAGATACAAATTTGGATGAGGTCACTTATAGAGACAATATAGACAGAAAAATGGAGAGGGCACAGAGCTGAGCTCTGGGCTAATCAATACTTACAGGTCAAGTAAGAAGGAGAAACCAGCAAATGAGGCTGAGGAGCAGCCATCATTGAGGTAGGAGGAATACCAGAAGAATTCTAGAAGAACGGTATGAAATGCTGCTGAGAAGTGAGGTAAGCTGAAAAAAGAGAAGTAACCATTAGATATGGTAGCAGGCAGGTTCTTGGTGACTGAGACATGGTCAGTGCTATGATTGGAACCTGTCCCCCAAAGGCCATGTGTTGGAAACTTGATCCCCAATGGAGCAGTGTTGAGAGGTGGGATTTTTAAGAGGTGATAAAGGTATGACAGCAAAGTTCCCATGAATGAATGAATTAATGTCATTATCCCAGGAGTGGGCTTGTTATAAAAGCAGGCTTGGCTCTCTCTTGCCTCTCTCTTGTTCTTGTTCTCACCCTCTCTTCACCCTTTACCTTCCACTGTGGGATGTGCAGCAAGAAGGCCCAGATGCAGGCCCCTGAACCCTGGACTTCCCAGCCTCCAGAACTGTAAAAATAAATCTCTCTTCTTTATAAATTACCCAGTTCAGGTATTCTGTTATAGCAACACAAAACAAACTAAGACAGGCACTGCGATGGGCAGGGGGATAGAAGCCAGATTGGAAGGGATTAGCAAATGAATGTGAGAGGCAAGGAAATGAAAACAGTGAATTTGATAATACATTTGAGAAATTATTCTAGGATGTAGAATAAAGAGATGGCTGGGAAGAATCCACACCCCTCATCTCCCCTATCTACGTACAATATTTTTAATTGAATCTAGCTGTGGTTCAGGAAGCTGTGAAAATTTGTGAAAATTGAGTTCATGAGCACAGGTTACTTTGTGTGAAGACTACAAAGAATGAAGTAATTTGTCTTACATTTTTCATATTTTAAATATGTATTATCTTTTAACCAGCTAAACAATGGCAGAGGAGAGCATCAGCTAAAAATGTTAAGTCTAAATTAAGGGTTGAGTTTTTTTGTTTGTTGGCTTTTTTATAATTTTTTTTTTTTTTTTTTTTTTTAGATGTAGTCTCGCTCTGTCACCCAGGCGGAAGTGCAGTGGCGCTATCTCGGCTCACTGCAAGCTCTGCCTCCCAGGTTGACGCCGTTGTCCTGCCTCAGCCTCCCGAGTAGCTGGGACTACAGGCACCCACCAACACACCCGGCTAATTTTTTGTATTTTTAGTAGAGACGGGGTTTCACTGTGTTAGCCAGGATAGTCTCCGTCTACCGACCTCGTGATCCACCCGCCTCGGCCTTCCGAAGTGCTGGGATTACAGGCATTGAGCCACCGCACCCGGCCTATTTTTAATTTTTATGGGTACAAAATAGGCATATATATTTATGGGGTACATGAAATGTGTTGATACAGGATGGAAATATTTTTATACAGGATGGATGGATATTACTCATACGATGAGTTATAATCACACCAGAGTAAATGGGGTGTCCATCACCTCAAGCATTTGTCATTTCTTTATGTTACAAACATTCCAATTATACTCTTTTAGTTATTTTAAAATGTACAATAAATTATTGTTGACTGTAGTCACTCTGTTGTGCTGTCAAATACTAGATCTTATTCATTCTATCTAACTATATTTTTGTACTCATTAATCATTTCCACTTAGACCAACTTCCCCTCCCCCCGCCCCCGCTGCCAAAACTGCCCTCCCTGGCCTCTGGTATCCATCCTTCTGTTTTCTATCTCCATGAGTTCAATTGTTTTAATTATTAGATCCCACAAATGATTGAGAACAAAGTTCTTCTTTCTGTGTCTAGCTTATTTCACTTAACATAATGTCTTCCAGTTCCATCTATGTTGCTGTAAATGACAGGATCTCATTCTGTTTATGACTGAATAGTACTTCATTGTATACATGCACAACATTTTCTTCATCCATTTGTTTGCCAGTGGGCACTTAGGTTGCTTCCAAATCTTGGCTATTGTGAATAGTGCTACGATAAACATGAGAGTGCAGATATCTCTTTGACATACTGATTTCATTTCCTCTGGGCAAATACCCAGCAGTGGAATTGCTGGATCATGTAGCAGTTTTGCCTTTAGTTTTCTGAGGAACCCCCATTCTGTTCTCCATGGTGGCTGTACTAATTTACACCCCTACTAACAGTGTACAAGCGTTCCCTTTTCTCCACATCCTCACCAGCATTTGTTATTGCCTATCTTTTGGATAAAAGCCATTTTTACTGGGGTGAGATGATATCTCACTGTAGTTTTGATTTGTATTTCTCTGATGATCAATGATATTAAACACTTCTTCATATACATGTTTCCCATTTGTATGTTTTCTTTTTAGTAAGGTCTATTCAGATCTTTTGCCCATTTTCGAACTAGATTATTAGATTTTTTTATTGAGTTGTTTGAACTCCTTATATATTCTGGTTTTTAATCTCTTGTCAGATGGACAATTTGCAAATATTTTCTCCCGTTTTGTGGGTCGTCCCTTCACTTTGTCAATTGTTTCCTTGGCTGTGGAGAAGCTTTTCAGCTTTATGGGATCCTATTTGTCCATATTTTGCTTTGGTTGCCTGTGCTTTTGGGGTGTTACTTAATAAATCTTTCCCCAGACCAATGACCTGGAGAGTTTCCCAATGTTTTCTTTCAGTAGTTTCATAGTTTGAAGTCTTAGATTTAAGTCTTTAATTTATTTTGATTTGATTTGATTTACAGTGGCTCATGCCTGTAATTTTTGATTTTTGTATATGGCGAGAGATAGGGGTCTTGTTTCATTCTTCTGCATGTGGATATCCAGTTTTCCCAGTATCATTTATTGAAGACTGTCTTTTCCCCAGTGTATGTTCTTGACATCTTTGTGGAAAATTCGTTCACTGTAGATGTATGGATCTATTTCTGGGTTCTCTTTTCTGTTCCACTGGTCTATGTGTCTGTTTTTATACCAGTATCATGCTGTTTTGGTTACAATAGCGCTGTAGTATAATGTGAAGTCAGGTAATGTGATTCCTCTAGTTTTGTTCTTTTTGCTCAGGATAGCTTTGGCTATTCTGGGGCTTTCGTGGTTCTATATAACTTTTAGGATTGTTTTGAGCTTTTTAAAAGTAAGAACCATCTCTAAAGGCAGGGGACGCCAAGCATAGAAAAATGAGGGGTGATGGAAATCGAGCTCCATCTCATGTAGAGCATCTGACAGCTGAGACTGAGGGTCTGCCTACCACCTGATTGAGTGGACAAGCCCTTGAAGCAGGCTGCCCTGAGATGGAGCAGTCTCGGGAACACTTGCCACCTCAGCATTTTGTGAGCAGTGACTTGTTTTCCCCTCATCAAGAACAAAGCCAGAACTGTCCCCAGTAGCTGCAATCCTCCATGCTGGGCGAGGGTGGTCTTCTGTCACTAACAGTGGGGAAACTGAGAAGCAGCAGAAACAGCATCACTTCTCCCCTGCCCCACCCCCGCTCCACCCTGTGTTCTTCAGTAAAGACAGGTAGAGAGCAGAGGGAATAATAAACATTCATTTTAAAAGCCACCAACCTGGGCCAGGCTCACATCTGTAATCCTGGCATTTTGGGAGGCTGAGGCAGGAGGATCACTTGAGACCAGGTGTTCAAGACCAGCCTGGGCAACACAGCAAGATCCCAGTCTCTACAAAAAAAATTTTTCTTTTTTTGAGACGGAGTCTCACTCTGTCACCCAGGCTGAAGTGCAGTGGCTCGGCCTCAGCTCATTGCAACCTCTGCCTTTCAGGTTAAAGTGATTCTCCTGCTTCAGTCTCCTGAGTAGCTGGGCATGTGTCACTATGCTCGGCTAATTTTTTGTAGTTTTAGTAGAGGCAGGGTTTCACCATGTTGGTCAGGCTGGTCTCAAACTCTTGACCTCAGGTGATCCACCCGCCTCAGCCTTCCAAAGTGCTGAGATTAGAGGTGTGAGCCACCATGCCTGGTCTTACAAAAAAAAAAAAAAATATATATATATATATATATATTTTTTTTTTTTAATAGCCAGGTGTGGTGGCATGCACCTATAGTCCCAGCTACTCGGGAGGCTGAGGGAGGAAGATCGCTTAAACCCAGGGGTTTGAGGCTGTAGTGAGCTATGACTGCATCACTGCACCCCAGCCTGAGTGACAGGGAGAGACCCTGTCTCTGAAAAAAAAAAAAAAAAAAGCCACCAACATCATCTTTTTAATCAGCCTTGGTGGGGGAAACTCTTCTGAGAGGCAAAGAAACTTATTTGGGTTTTGAATTCTAAACCCAAGGCACCAAGTATTAAGTTCTTGGAAATTGTTGGTTTGAGGAATTAGGAATAACTCTACTCCTTATTTCAAGCAAACTGAACTGTGCAGCATGACCACTTCTCTGATTCCTCTTTGCCCACCTGCTTGCTCTGTCCCTCTGGCTTTCTAAATTTCCTATTTAGACTTTGGGCAGGGACTGCTCAGACAGGCCTTAGTAGCTATTCCTTTTTTTTTTTTTTTTTTTTTTGAGACAGAATTTCACTTTTGTTGCCCAGGCTGGAGTGCAATGGCGCAATCTTGGCTCACTGCTCTCAGCCTCCTAGGTTCAAGCGGTTCTCTTGCCTCAGCCTCCTGAATAGCTGGGACTACAGGTGCCCGCCACCATGCCTGGCTAATTTTTTGTATTTTTAGAAGAGACAGGGTTTCACCACGTTGGCCCAGCTGGTTTCGAACTCTTGAGCTCAGGTGACTTACCCACCTCAGCCTCCCAAAGTGCTGGGATTACAGGCGTGGGCCACTGCACCTGCCCTAATATCTATTCTTTAGTCAAGGAAATGAGACATTTATTAAATCAGCTACTTTGGCAGCTCTGAGGCCATACGTGGCCCAGCAGACCATTCAGAACAAACAAATCCATCTCCAAAAGTTTGTGGAGTTAAGGCAGCTTTCACTGGATGTTTTACTAAAAGGTGCAATAAAGAAAAATTTATGCCACCCAACATAGCAGTTTCTCCCAGCCCCGCCTCTTGTGGAGAGGGGAAGTCTTCTGCTTGATAAAACACACTTGATTCCCTCCTCTGGCTACTGGCGCTCTCTCTCCACATTCCTCTCCTCTCTTCTGTGCTTTCCTAGGCAGAACAGCCCGGCGTGCTATCAGCTTCTACTCCTCTGCCTCTCATTCCAGCCATCCTGACTGGTACTGACAACATATTTCCTGCACTTGAATGTTATCTGTCAAAACAGATCTGAGGGGCCTGGCACAGTGGCTCACACATGTAATCCCAGCACTTTGGGAGGCCGAGGTGGATGGATCACATGAGCCTAAGAGTTTAAGACCATCCTGGGCAACACAGTGAAACCCCATTTCTACAGAAAACACAAAAAATTAGCCAGGCATGGTGGCACATGCCTGTAGTCCCAGCTACTACAGTCCTAGGCTGAGGTGGAAGGGTTGCTTGAGCCCAGGAGGCAGAGGCTGCAGTGAGCCATGAAACCATGATTGTGATTGTGACATTGCACTCCAGTCTGGGAGAGAGAACAACAAAAACAAAACAAACAAACAAAAAAAGATGTGAGGGCCCACTCTCCCCAGTGATGGGACTCCCATTTTATTTACTGAAGTCCTTTGGGTTTGTATTAGTTTCCTATTGCTGCTGTAACAAATTATCACAAATTGAGCAACTTAAAATAACATAAATGTAGTATCTTACAGATCTGTAGTTCAGAAGTTCAAAATAGGTCTCATTGGGCTGAAATGAAGGTGTGGGGAAGGCTGCATTCCTTTCTGGAGGCTCAAGAGGAAAATCTGTTTTCTTGCAGTTTTTCCAGTTTCTAGAATCCACTGCGTTCTTTGGTTCATGAGCCTCTGCCATCTTCAAAGGCTAGCAATTGCATCACTGCAGCCCTGCTTTCATAGTCAATCTTTTTATCTGACTCTGGCTCTCTTCTACTTTTCTCTCTAGTATTTAAGGAACCTTTTGATTATATCAGCTTGCCCTGAAAATCCAGAATAATCTCCCTATTTTAAAGTTGGCTAGTTAGTGACCTTAATGTCATCGGCAAACTTAACTCCTATTTGCCATGTAACAACATAGTCACAGTTTCTGCAGATTAATACATGGACACCTTGTGGGGGGCATTATCCAGTCTACCACAGGGTTCAAAGGCCAAAGTGGCTAGCAGTAGCTTGGGGAAGAATGGTCTCCTCTTCCTGTCGCCACAGACAACACAGGAGAGAGGCCATGCTGGGTCCTAAGCCTGACTCGAATAGGTGGCAAAGGGGCTAAGGAAAACCTTTCTCCAAGTTTAGCATGATGCCGTCCTTTCTCAATTTTAGCTCTGCTCCAATTCTTGACCTTAACCTCCACATTCGGTGGGCAAAGATGGGTGGTGAGTGATTGTCAGAAGAAACGAAGATAAGCAGACACCTTTATCCCCAGTTAAGAGATACTTGCTTTCCATGACCTCTTTCATCCTCTCCTGGTCCTCTGGGCTCACAAACATTGAGTCATTCAGATTTTGGTGGACATCTTGGCATTTGATGTCTCTCCCATCCCCAGAATAACATTGACGTCTTCTCACTGACACAGGGAGGAGGAAAGGCATCATCTCCCTGGGTCTCTGATTTGTAGATGAAGAAATGCAAGACGGTCACCTACTTTGATTTGGGACCAATCATAACTCCAGATCCCCATGCTTATGTGGTATAGTGAGATAGTCTCCAAAGATGGCTGTTGCCAATTCCTTTTTTTTTTTTTTTTTTTTTTGAGTCGGAGTCTCACTCCAGCCCAGTCTGGAGTGCAGTGGCATGATCTTGGCTCACTGCAACCTCCACCTCCCAGGTCCCCGGTTCAAGCAATTCTTCTGCCTCAGCCTCTCAAGCAACTGGGATTACAGGCACGCTCCACCATGCTCAGCTAATTTTTTTTTGTATTTTTAGTAGAGACGGGGTTTCACCATGTTGGCCAGGCTGGTCTTGAACTCCTGAACTCGTGATCCGCCTGCCTTAGCCTCGGCCTCCCAAAGTGCTGGGATTACAGGTGTGAGCCACCATGCCCGGCAGGCTGTTGCCAATCCCTTATGCCCCTGAATCCACTGCTGCGCCTCACATTGAGATGTAGAGTCTAATTCCTCTCCCTGGGCTAACCTTAGTAACTTGCTTAACCACTAAATGTGATGGAAGTGAGGTCCTAGGTCTTTTAAGGCTAAGTCACAAAGTTTTGCAGGGTCCTCTCGGGCATTCATTCTTGGAATCCAGCCATAACTCTGTGAGAAGCCCAAGCCACATGGGGAGGTCAACCATAGGCCTTCTTCTCATCTGGTTGATAAGACCAGATGAGCTCCCAGCCAACAGCAGTATCCACTGCTAGCCATATGAGTGAGCCATCTTGAATCGTTAGCCCAGTCAAGCCTTCAGAAAGAAAGTAGGAATGAGAGAGTTTATATCTGAAAGAAGTAACATGGAAAAAAATGGCAAACCAAAACAATGATGAGTAGATGAGAAATATGAATAGAGCTAATTGAGAACACTCATCTTTCAAGATTCAGTTCAAGTACCCTCTGCCAGGCAGCCACCTCCTCTTCCATTTTCCTAACTTCTGCCTTGCTTAAACTGGTTTTTTTTCCACTCTAATTGTAGCACCAGGAATATTTTGGGATGCTATTTTTTAAACTAAATATTCCTGTTATGGTTAGGGTAAAGGTTAAGTGTCTACAACAAAGATTTCTCAAAATACAATTGCTTAAATTATGTAGATGTTCCTTTTTCTCTCCCATATAAAAGTCAGGAGGTGAGACCTGCTCCTCATCGTCATTCAGGGACCCTGATCCTTCCAAGTCATTGCTCCACTATCCTCCTTGGTAAATTCATCAACTGCTTTATAGAAACTTGGTCACCACCAGATCTGGGGTCCAGCCAGTCTGGAAGAGGGAAGACAGGCGGAGGAGGCAGGCCTGATGCCCTAGGCCTAGAAGTGGCCATATCACCTCCTTCACAGGTTTTTGTCAAGAACCTGGTCACATCACTGCACTGAACCCAAGGGAGACTTGCTGGTCCTTAAGAATGAGCCTGTCTCCTGACCCAGAGTGGAGCTTAATCTGAACCTGCTGAAGGTATGAGTCTGTTGCAGCTAGCTAGGCTGGAAGTGATAAAGGTGAAAGCCGACGTGGGGATCTGGGAAAGAAGAGAGAGAAGACAGATGTAGAAGAATTTAACAGGGAAAATGAACAGGGCTTGATGAATCTTGCCAGAACAGAGAGCTTTGAATGTTATGATCCTTCGTGATCTAAGTTGACAGATCTTTGGCACAAGTTTAAAGAACTTGAGCTGAATACTTCACTTAACAGAAATTTGTTAAACACATTCCAAAGTTAGAAAATTCCTCAACTGTTTCAAAATCACAGGAAAAAGCATGCCTTGAGCTTGAAGGCTTTCAGGGTTCTCTGGTTTAATACTGCTACTGTTAACAGGTTTGAGCACCAAATTGCACATAAGGGCTTTCACCTGGCTGCCATTCCCTCCCACTGGCCATACCTTCCTGGCTTCAACAGCACCATTCTGGATTGCTAACAAATGCTGCAGAAAGCAAATGTGTGCACTCATTCCCTGATGTCCCGACACTTGCTGTTTTCTAGGGAACCAGGCTGTGTGGCTAAGCAGTGTTTGGACACATCATTCTTTAAAGTCGGCACAGGTTTTGGAATCAGTGCAGACTGAGTCTGAATTCTGGCTTGGCTGCTTACTACCTACTTTAGTCACATTGTTTCACCTAAGCTTCTGTTAGTCTGTTAACTTACCTGCTTAAGCTCTAGCTCCTTCGCCTATAAAATGGAGACTATATTGCACCTACCTCACTGGGTGTATGAGAAGCGTATTAGTCCATTTTCACACTGCTGTAAAGACATACCCAAAACCGGGTAGTTTATAAAGAAAAGAGGTTTAATTGACTCACTCATCTGCATGGCTGGAGAGGCCTCAGCAAACTTACAATCGTGGCAGAAGGCAAATGGGAAGCAAGGACCTTCTTCACGTGGCAGCAGGAGAGAGAGCGAGTGTGAAGGAGGAACTGTCAAACACTTATAAAACCATCAGATCTCTTGAGAACTCACTCACTACCACAAGACCATCATAGGGGAAACTGCCCCCATGATCCAATCATGAATCAGGTCCCATCCTCCACATGTGGGAGGAATTACAATTCAGATTACAATTTGAGATGAGATTTGGGTGGGGACACAGCCAATATTATGAAGTAAATGAGGTTCTGGGTATGAAGTACTTAGCCCTTAGTAAATGACAGTGAACAATAACCAATAGCTCTTAAACTATTACAACAACTAGGTTTTCAGGCCTCTGTGACCATTCAAGTCAAAATGTATTACAAGTATAAAAGAAATAATAGCCAGTTACAGCCATTTACAAAACTCAAGTGTGCAAAATGGAACCTTATTAATTTCTTTGCTTGTCTTAATTTCCAACTCAGTGACTCCAGCATGGCCCCTGGAAGATAACCTGACCCTGGTGCATGCAGTCCCATGTCTTGACTTCTCAGCAAAATTTGGGATGATAAATTGGACTTGGAACTCCGTCTTCACTTCCTCTCTCTTGTTTGGTATAATCTGAGAATTTTGCTCATTGCATAGTCACCTCAAGGAGAGAGAAGTGGGTCCCTTTTTAGGTCTCCTATGCTTTAGGGACCCAAGTTGTTGTTTGCTACTGATGTCCTGCAGCCCATGGTGCTCTCTCAGAGACGACAGCTGTGACAGCTCTTGTCAGTGGTACATTCTGTTCCATCCTACAGTCTTCAGTCTTGTCCTCCCCTCACTTCTAGGGGTCAGTCTCGTTCCTCCCTTACTTCTGGGGACAGGCCAAGCTCATCCTCCCAGTGGGTAGGTGTCTCTCCCCTAACCTGGACCATGTTGGCTCTCACTACCAGCCAACCTGTGGCTCACTATGAGCTACAGAAGCCCTCCAAGCCACATTTGGACCTGTAAAAACTGGGACCTGTTCATATCTAAATGCACCATGCCGCCATTCCTCTTGCTTCCTCTTACCAGAAGGTTATCCCAATAAAAGATATTTGCTCTCCCTGACCTCTTCCATCCTTTCCTGGACCTCTTGGCTCACAAACATTGAGTCATTCCGATTTTGGTGGACATCTTGGCATTTGATGTCTCTCTCATCCCCAGGTGCAGGACCCATCTGAGCAACTACAGCGGGGAAACTGAGACTGCAAGTCTTCCTTTCTCTTAGGTACCCCTCATCTCCCTTGGGAAAGTTTCCTTTTTTCCTCCTTCCCTTTCTCTTCACATCAGAGCTCATTTTGTGGTGGCAGTGTTCCAATACTTGTCATTCCATTATTCTTCTATAATTCTGTCTCCTCTTTCTCCTCCCCAGCACAAAGCTCTTTTTATGTAGGTGAAAGGGATATGTGTGCCTGTGCATGTGCATGCACACACGAACACACACACACACACATACATGCACACACACACACACACGGTGAAAACCAGTTCTCCAAGTTTATGCATACTTTGCAGGCTATTTTGTCTCCCATCCACCAGAGAACAAAACTTCTTTGAAATGAGAAGCTAAGAAAGTGTGCCATTCTTGTTAGTAGCAGGCCATTTGTGAATGCTGAGAGGGTGAACGTGTTTTTTATGTCTCAGCTATTAGTCTGTCATAAATGAATACTTCATGTTGCATCTGTCTTACAAGTTATGTGCATAGGAAAGAGGTCAGCCAGGCTGCTCAGTGCATGGAGTGGGCAGAGGCCCCTTCATGGTGCTCCACTGGACCCTTCTATTTACCATTCCAATATTTGCCTGTCCCTTTTATTTTTATCAAAGTTATACATACACATATAGTTTAAGAAGTGAAATAGGTATCTGAAATGCTAGAAAGACAGCAGTCTTCTGGTCTCCTCTCCTGCCCTCCCCTCCCATTCTCATTGTATTCCTTCAGTTGACTCTTTTGATCTTTTCATCTACATTGCTGATTAACGGGATTATATTGCTGCTTGATTCTCCATTTTAGGCAATATCTATTGATTATGAGCATTTTACATCTTTTAGATTATTTTGGCAAATATCCATGGCCTATAGCTATTAAAGTCTCTTCCCATACATTGCTTGGCGATCAATGTTAAATTCTGCCAAATGTTCACATATTTATTAGCAAAAAGGCACAAAAAGAGTCATGGCAATTATTCTTGCATCTGAGGGGATGTCCTCCGTTTCTATCTATGGGCTTGTCCTCCAGTTGAAAGACTTCTGTTTTATCCTTTCCAGATCATAAACTTCATGTTTTATGCTTGGGCTGAGGAGAGAAGCTGGGCATCTGTATGCTTCTCAAAGAGATAATTATGTCTTCTATCCTTAGTCCTTCCTGCATTCCTCCTTTCAGAGATACTTGATGTCTCTAACTCCTGACTTACGTTTTTGCTAAGTCAGTTGCCACTGTTCTTCAGCTTTCAGCTTCCAAAATTTAGTTACCATTGTCTCTGCTCCCATTCCCTTTGTCATTTGGCTTATGCCCTTAAAAAAATCCGTTTCCTGCCAATTGAGTAGAGTTCAGGGAAATTGCAGAGATAAAAGTTGTGTTTAATCTGCCATCTTTAAGCAAAAATGTCTCATTCTATTTTAGCCCCTTCTGGTTTCATTTGGGAACTATCCAAGCTAGATGCCATAATGTGTCACTTTAAACATCCTCTACAAGCTTGTTCCTTTTTCCTTCCACTGCTCTGGATTTGCATGCAAATATGAATTATTCCACAGGCCATCTTCTTTCCTTTTGCAAACAAACTGCTCAACACATAGGTTGGTGTTACCTCAGAGACTTCACTTATCAGTTTTGGCTTCACTCCCAACAGTGCCCAGAACTTGAAGAGCCCTGGTCAATACTACCTTCTGTCCACCTCATCAACAATTACATATGTTCAACCCTGTTATCCAGTCTCCAACTCTACCCTACTACTCTGTGCTTTCACCCAGAAATGACCTTTGTTGATATTTCAGAGAGAATAGAAGCAACAAAATGTGGATTTCCTTAACTTCTTTCTCCTCCTTCCCTACTCCATGTCTACATCTGAACCCATCCTGACTGCCCCCCTTCAACAATCTCTGGCCCCAGCACTGTAACAGACTCTGTTTATGAAGCTGCCTGAGATGTCCCTCCTACATGCAGACCACACTGTGCTTTCCAGTCCCAGTCCTTCCTGCCTCTTTGGGACATTGCTCCATCAGCTATCCCCTCTTATTTTTATAATCTTATATTATATTCTTTTTTTTTTAACTTTTATTTTAGGTTCCGGGGTACCTGTGCAGATTTGCTACATAGGTAAACTTGTGTCACAGGGGTTTGTTGTACAGATTATTTCATCACCAAGATACTAAACCTAGTATCCAAAATTATCTTTGCTGCTCCTTTTTTTTCTCCCGCCCTCCACTTCAAGGAGGCCCCAGTGTCTGTTGTTCCCGTCTTTGTGTTCATGAGTCCTCATGATTTAGCCCCCACTTGTAAGTCAGAACATGTGGTATTTGGTTTCCTGTTGCTGTATTAGTTTGCTAAGGGTAATGGCCTCCAGTTCCACCCATGTTCCCATAAAAGACAGGATCTCATTCTTTTTATGGCTGCATAGTATTCCATGGTGTATATGTACCACATTTTCTTTATCAAATCTGCCTTTGAGGGCAGTTAGGTTGACTCCATATCTTTGCTATTGTGAATAGTGCTGCAATAAACATTTGCATGTATGTGTCTTTATGGTAGAATGATTTATATTCCTCTGGGCATATGCCCAGTAATGGGATTACTGGGTTGAATGGTAGTTCTGCTTTGAACTCTTTGAGAAATTGCCATACTGCTTTCCACAATGGTTGAACTAATTTACACTCCCACCAACAGTGTTTAACTGTCCCATTTTCTCTGCAACCTCACCAGCATCTGTTATTTTTTTTTACTTTTTAGTAATAGCCATTACTAAATAGTGTGTGAGATGGTATCTCATTGTGGTTTTGATTTACATATTTCTGATGATCAATGATATTGAGCTTTTTAAAATATTCTTCTTGGCTGCATGTATGTCTTCTTTAGAAAACTGTCCATATTCTTATATTCTATAAGAGCAGCCTCATTTTGGACCTGGCCACTTTGGCACATTCCTTTTGGTTTAGAAAGAGCTTAGATTTTTTTCATCTTAAAAGAATCCCTCTAAATCCCTATGGAGTTATTGCTCCTTCTCTCCCCACTCTTACATCAAGTTTCTTGAAAACGTTGTATTTACTCCGTTTTCATACTGCTGATAAAGACATACCCAAGACTGGGTAATTTATGAAGAAAAAGAGGTTTAATGGACTCACAGTTCCACGTGTCTGGGAAGACCTCATGATCATGGTGGAAGGCAAAAGGCACGTCTTACATGGCAGCAGACAAGAGAGAAAAAATGAGGGCCAAGTGAACAGAGAAACTCCTTATAAAAACGTCAGATCTCATGAGACTTATTCACTCCCAGGAGAACAGTATGGGGGAAACTGTCCCCGTGATTCAATTATCTCCCACAAGATCCACCCCACAATATATGAGAATCATGAGAGCTACAATTCAAGCTAAGATTTGAGTGGGGACACAGCCAAACTATATCAAACATCTTCTGAAGTCATGGTCTCCACTTCTTTGCCTCTCCTTTCTTCTGTGACCTTTGCAGTCAGCTTTCTGCTTCCCATGGAGTCTCCCTCACCAATGCCCATTTTGTCAGCAGAGGCATTGAGCATGCCTCCATTCATGGCTTATCTCATTGCATTTAGCACAATTGACCACTGCCTCCCTAACACACTTCTTTTTCTGGACACCATGACTACTCTCATGCTTCTCCTAACTCTCTGGTTACTCCTTCTCTGTAGTTTCTTATAGGATTACGTGATCTTATTATATCTCATAATGCATGTTGCTATGGTTTAAATGTGTCCCCAAAGTCCATATGTTGGGAACTTGATCCCCAACGCAGCAGTGATGGAAGGTGGGGCCTAATGAGAAGTGTTTGGGTCATGGGGGCACCATTCTCATGAATCGATTAGTACCATTATCTCAGTAGTGGGTTCCTTATAAAAGGACAAGTTTGGCCACATCCTGTCTCTTTCTTGCCCTCTCTTTGCCCTTCCATTATGGGATGACATAGCAAGAAGACTCTGCCAGATGTTAGCTCCTTAATCTTCGACTTCCCGGCCTCCAGACCATGAGCCAATACATTTTTGTTCATTATAACTTACACAGTCTGTGGTATTCTGTCATAACAGCATAAAATCAACTAAGACATATGTCAAGCATGCATTAGAGTGTCTGACATCTGTCCATTATTCAAGAAATGTCCCCAATCATTAGTAGTCGCAGCAGGAGGAAGAGGAGGGGGAGGAGAGTTAGCATTAATATTGCTACTAATCTCTATCCATCAGAATGGCACCACTACCACCTATTTCCAGTCCAAACACTTGGGATTCATCCTTGTCCCTTGCCACTCTCCTACTTCCCCAAACTTTATTTAACCTATCATCAAGCTATTGATCCTATTCCATAAATATCCCTCAGATCAGACCATCTCTACCTGCTCCCCTGCCCCCATTTCCACCCTCACTGCCCTGCCCTGTTCAGTCCCCATCCTCTGTTACCCAGTCTATTTGAAAGTCGGAAAGCCACACTGCCTGGTGTCCCAGCCTCTGGCCTTACCATTTCCCCTCCAGCCCATCCTCTACATCTTCTCCGAAACGATCTTCTAACACACTTGTCTGGGCAGATCACATCTCTCCCAGGCATATTTCAGTAACAATTATAATTGGAACAGAGAAGAGAAAAGCTAATATTTAAAATCATAACAGACTGCAGCCGAATCATCCCCAAAGGCTTGCATGCCTCTGAGCACAAAGCTCTTTGTTTCAAAACACCTGGGTGGGGCCGGCCTTGGTGGCTCATGCCTGTAATCCCAGCACTTTGGGAGGCCAAGGCGGGTGGATCACCTGAGGTTAGGAGTTCAAGACCAGCCTGCCAGCATGGCAAAACCCCGTCTCTACTAAAAATACAAAAATTAACCAGATGTGGTGATGCGTGTAGTAACCCCAGCTACTTGGGAGGCTGAGACAGGAGAATAGCTTGAACCTGGGAGGCGGAGGCTGCAGTGAGCCGAGATCGTGCCACTGCACTCCAGCCTGGGCAACAGAGCTAGACTCCATCTCAAAAAACAAACAAAGAAACAAAACAAACAAACAAAAAACACCTGGGTGGACACAGAAGGTGAACAGTTGGAAATTTAAAACAAAGAGATAGCTAAACTCCTCTGCAGGAAATAAATCGGGATTTGGGGGCTGGCAGGCATCTAGAGAGGGAAGAGAATTGAGGAAAGCCTTAGGAGGGATGCTACCTCACCATCTCAGTGGGAGGCTGGAGGCATGCCCTCAACCCCACTGCCCTTTGCCCTACATCTTTAATAAAGTTTATTACATAAACACTGCCCCTCATGATCCTGTAAATGGAGGAAAGGGGTGATGTTCTATGAGGATCTGCTAGGAACACAGAACTGAGAGCAGAGGTGGGAGGGCATCTCTGTGACTCTGGAAATTCCAGGTAGGGTGAAATTGGAGCCTGCAGACCCTAGGAACAAAGGGCTTGGATGGAGAGGACCTGATGTAAACAAAGGTGGGTGTTCAAGTCAATTATACCTAAATTTCAAAAAGTGCCACCAGGCTCTTTGGTGTGATCTCATCACTATGGCAATGATGTGGCAGATGTTTTCTCTGGGTCAGGCAATGGGTTTGCTGCTTTAAAAGCACAATCTCATGCCATCCTCTCCTAAGGCCTGCTACAGAGTTGACATTATTGGATCCATTTACAACTTAGGACCTACCACTTACCTGGAGTCACAGAGTTGGAAGGGGTCAGGGAGTTGGGGTCTGAAACCAGATCTATGTATTCTCGCTCTTATTCAGAGCTGTCTCCTTTCTCTTAGATAAACTCTCAGCATTTCCCCATTGGCTCCAATTTTCTAATTGTGGTCAAATAAAAAGTCAGATCCAGTCACAGGTCTGAATGAAAACATCAGGTCTATTCACTCATTTTGCAGATTGGAAGAGGTTGCTCCAAGGAAGGGCAGAGAACTGGGACACCAAGGGAGCCAAGAGAACGAGGACATTTCTTTTCATTTTGAGTCCAATGTTCCTTCCACTGCCCCCATTTCCCAAACTGGGCCTGCAGAACTGGTGATGCCGATAAGTGTGCCATGAGAAAAGTATCCTGCAGTTAAATAAATCTGGACATTATTGAGTTAAAGTTAAATAGAGCTTCTCACAAACTTCAATGTATTACTGTGTATTTGATTTTCCAAAAGCAGGTGTTGGTATGCTCATTTCCCAAACTTATTGGACAAAGAGTTTGGTGGAACAATGATGAGCCTCTTATCAAGCTGGTGTATTGTGGAACAGAGTTTGGGAACTCTGGCTTCCTTTGCAGAAAAATCCTTGCTTTGAGGAAATACAGGCATTACATTCAGAAAGGGTTTCAAGTAATGCAAACTGACTACCCATAAAGATGATATTTCCTGCAGGAAGGATGAGGAACTCCTGAATTCCTGCAGGAGCTCACGCTTTTCCTGGTAGGTATGAGTAGAGACAGACTCCATGTAGAAGGGATATTCTGAGTAAAGGAAGGAACTCCACAGAACAGAATTTGAGAGAAAGGACAAGATCTAGCTGAAGGATTCTGAGAATGAGGCCAGATATAAAAGAAAACGTAGTAAACAGATAAGGCTGCTTTACAGTACTCAAAGCACAAGGATGATATACCTTTATTTTTCTCAAATAGAATCTGGCTTTGAGGCCCACCCACTGTGATTGGCAAGAAGCCTTACACCAGACATTTTTTGTTTTTGGTGACTCCTTTTTTTTCCTTTTTTTTTTGAGACAAAGTCTCACTCTGTCACCCAGGCTGGAGTGCAATGGTGCAATCATGGCTCACTACAACCTCCATCTCCCAAGTGATTCTCATGCCTCAGCCTCCCAAGTAGCTAGGATTACCACCATGGCAGGCTAATTTTTTGTATTTTTAGTAGAGACGGGGTTTCACTGTGTTGGCCAGGCTGGTCTCAAACTCCTGACCTCAAGTGATCCGCCCACTTTGACCTCCAAAAGTGCTGGGATTATAGGCCTAAGCCACCCCGCCTGGCCATTTTCGGTGATTCTTACCCCTTCCTTCAGATCATACTAGCATCTGGAGCTTTTCTAGTCCAGAACAACTAGGGAAGAGCCAACTCTGGTCATGGTGGATCCCCAAGAGAATCACTAGTGTAACTCCTGTACAAATTTGGACTCCAGCTTGGACCAGCACTGCCATTCCAGGCAGGACGCCAAAATGGCCCTCCCAGGGGTTTCATCACAGACAGGGATCAGCTACAGAGACCCCTGTGGTAACCAGGGCCACTACTTGTTGTCCACAGACATCCAGCCTCCTTACGGTATCTGAGATACTCCTCTTCCCAGCCTCAGTGAAGTTTTCTTGGCAGCTGGATACATCCCTCCTTCCCTGGAAGCCCAAACTTCAGGCCCATTCCCACTCCCAATTCATCCAATTTAGCTTCTTTAACCAAGCTCTGAGAGCATAGGTCTGATAATAATCTTCTGGGTTTTGGGGAGCCAGGTTGACTTCACACATTTAAGGAGAGCATGAGCTAAATACTCCCTTGAATCGGGACGAAAAATGCCTCATCTTTCTTTGGCTAAGGAATCCACAGCAGGCACTCCTAACAGTTCCATAAAAACAAAAACAAAAACAAAACAAAACAAACAAACAAACAAACAAAAACAGCTGGGCACAGTAGCTCACACCTGTAATCCCAGCACTTTGAGAGGCTGAGGAGGGTGGAACACTGAAGTCAGCAGTTCCAGACCAGCCTGGCCAACCTGGTGAAACCCCGTCTCTACTAAAAATACAAAACTTAGCCAGGTGTGGCAGCGTGCACCTGTAGTCCCAGCTACTCAGGAGGCTGAGGCATGAGAATCGTTTGAACCTAGGAGACAGAGGTTGTAGTGAGCCGAGATCACGCCACTGGACTCCAGCCTGGGCAACAGAGCGAGACTTGGTCTCAAAAAAAAAAAAAAAAAAAAGATTTTTCTCAAGAATGTATCATGTTACAAATACACCAAATACACAAGCAAGGCCATTATATTTGCTGTGATTATATTTGCGGTAAAAGATAGGAAAATGTTAGAGACAAATTTGGTAAAGCAATGAAGTCAGGGAAGGGAAATTCACTCCAATAAGACCCTTCTCCCTATGGAGCTTCTCTCCATGTGAGGTTGAAAAAACCTTGGAGTGATTCCGACACATGAGTAAGAATGACTCCAATGTGATCACTATTACAGCACAGGTGCCTGGGAAGTATTGTGTAGCTGAGCACAGGAGTCAACATGCTGTAAACTCGCTTGACATCCACAACAATAAATAACATAAAAAATCATGACCAGTAAAAAGGAAAAGAATAGAAAGGCTGGATGTGATGGCTAATTATTATTATTATTTAATTTATTTTTTTTTTGAGATGGAGTCTCCCACTGTCATCTAGGCTAGAGTACACTGGCACAATCTCAGCTCACTGCAACCTCTGCCTCCTGGGTTCAAGTGATTCTCCTGCTTCAGCCTCCCGAGTAGCTGAGATTACAGGCACCCACCACCATGCCCTGCTAATTTTTATATTTTTAGTAGAGATGGGGTTTCACCATGGTGGCCAGGCTGGTCTCGAACTCCTGACATCAAGTGATCTGCCTGCCTCTGCCTCCCAAAATGCTGGGATTACAGGCATGAGCTACTCCGCCTGGCCCATGTGATGGTTAATTATATGTGTTGACTTGGCGAGGCTAGGGTGCCCAATTGTTTTGTCAAACACCAGTCTAGATGTTGCTGTTGAAGTATTTTAAAGATGTGATTAACATTTAAATCTGCAGACTTTGAGTAAAGCAGATTACTTTCGATAATGTGGGTGGGCCTCAGTCTAATCAACCGAAGACCTTAACAGCAAAAACTGGGGTTTCCAAAAGAAGAATGAATTCTGTCTTAAAATTGCAAGACAGAAACTCTGCCTGAACTTATGGCCTGCAGACTCAGACTCAAGACAGCAACATCAACTATTCTCTGAATTTCTAGCCTACAAGCCTGCCCTACACATTTTGCCCTTGCCAGTTCCCACAACTGCATGAGCCAATTCCTTGAAATGAATCTTTATCTCCTATTGATCTGTTTCAGGGGAGAATTGTCATTAATGAAAAAGGCTTATGCTATTTTGAATATTACAGTGTCCACTAGAGATTAAGAATTAAAGACATGAGAATGGAACTAGGTAGCAAACTAGGTGCCCATATCTACTTTTCCTCCCCCCAGCACCAAATTCCACAAAGTGGACAACATTTAAAAGAAAGGGGAGAATGGAGAAGAGGTATAGAAGGAAAAGAAGGAGGAGGAGGAAGAGGCAGTGCATTTCTTCATACAGCACAGTGCTTTGACTGTGACAAGAATTGCAAAGATTTTTCTGTCAGTTTGCCTCTTGTTTTTTGACTTTGTTTATGGTCGTTTTGTCCTGCAGGAGTATTTTATTTCCTATAAATGAATTAGAAAAATGAAGACATCCTCTAAAAGACAGAAAACAGATGGTATCAAATTAACAAAGAAGCAAGATCAGAGAAAACCACAGCCTAAAATACCCTCAGTCCTGCTTTTGGAATGGAAGTTGTTCTGGAACAGCTCCTAGTTCAGAGTCAATGGACCCCCAAAAAAGGGATGGTACCCTGGGGCAACCACTGGGATATGCAATTTGGAGCAACAGGCCACGTGAAACCCTTTTCTCTGCTCCTCTTGTGCTGAGCAGGGGTTAGCAGCACTGTTGTTTCCAGGGTAAAGCAGTGACTTGGGTACTGAGGCCAGAGATGCAGAGTGATGTCCTGGCAACAAGTCACCCCCAGGATAGGCAAGAAAAACCTCATGGCAAAAGATAAGCTAGCAGAGTTTGCCACACTCAGCAGAGGCACACTCTCACCACCATCCACAAAAACCAATATGGTGTCATAAAAACAAGGATGAGCAGATGATCAACAGTCAGGAAGTATCTGAGGAAAACCAATACCCTAAAAGAGAACAGCAGACTAACAAGCAGAAAGATTGCTGTCTGAGGAAAGAGTTAAGAGCAAAGAGAAGAGTTCAAATACCTCTAATCAATTGCTCCAGAATGGTTAAGAACATGGGCTCAGGAAACAAACTGCCTGAAATCAATTTTGATTTCTATCTTGCTCTAAGATGTATGGATAGCACTGGGGAAAGTTGTGCCTCAGTTTTCTAATCTGTAAAGTGGGAATTTGAATAATACCAATCTCATAGGATTATTTTAAAACTTAAATGAGATAATCATGAAAAAACAAACCTCAGTAATGAGCCAATAATAAGTACTCAATACATGTTCGATACTGTATTACTGTTTTTAAAAAGCAAGAACTGGCTGCAGTAGAGAAGCAAAAATTTGAGAATATAGAAATGAAAATCAATGTATGGCAAATTTATAAATGAGAAAGATGAATGAACCATATAATAGATTAAAAAGTGGGCTGGGCACAGTGGCTCATGCCTGTAATCCCAGCACTTTGGGAGGCTGAGGCAGGTGGATCATTAGGTCAAGAGACTGAGACCATCCTGGCCAACATGGTGAAATCCTGTCTCTACTAAAAATACAAAAATTAGCTGGGCGTGGTGGTGTGCACCTGTAGTCCCAGCTACTCGGGAAGCTAAGGCAGGAGAATCGCTTGAACTGGGAAGGTGGAGTTTGCGGTAAGCCGAGATCACACCATCGCACTCCAGCCTAGGCAACAAGAGCGAAACTCCATCTCAAAAAAAAAAAAAAAAAGTGCATTAGTCACTGAGATTTTAGCCAATGTACCCAGGAGCTGGGGGTTGGTGTATGAGGGGCCAAGCTTTCTAACTGGACTTTCCTTCTTTCCTTTCCCCTTCATGGAGGTAGAACTTTTGACTGACATGCCTGCAAGTGAAAGTGGGGGTAGAGATCGTTGTGTCTGGGGCTGAACTTTCAGTAGGTAGGGCCAGAAGTTTGTTTACCTATGGAAGGATCAAGCAAATAAGCCGATCCATTGAGGATAATGGGAGCCAGGTTTTTGAGTTACAAATAGGAAATGAGGAAGGAATTGTGTGGCACTGGAATCAGAAGTACTGATGTGAACTCATGGATGTTACATATACATACATAAATACATTTGTTTCCTTGCTTTGTCTCCTGAAAGGACCTGCAAACAATATACAATGAGCACACCTAGTTCCCAAATCTTGGTTTCTAAATACCATTCTCTATGAAAAGGAACTAGGGCTGCTAAGAAAAAATGACTCCAGGGCTGGGACAGAAAAGCATAAGAGGAGATAAAAATATTTTGTTTTTCTAAAAAGTAAGAAAATGCTCAGTGAATGTTAGAAACATATCAAAAGGACCCAGGAACCAGCTGCAAGGGGACCCACTGGCCAAATCTGAGACAATTCAAACATAAAAATATATATAATGATAGTAATGGATTAAAATCCACCAAATAAAATAATCCACGAATTCAGTTGATATAAATATATCAATTAATAAATGGAAGAAAAGGGAAAGGTCTCTCTTATGGTTAAATGCCAACTAAATATGGAAGAAATTAGAAAGTTAAAAAATCATCAGTAGGTAATCAAACTAGTAGATAAAAGTTTGATGAGGAACAGGAGATTTATATAATCTCAAGGTATCTCCCCCCAAATTTCTTGTTAATTACAAGGGAAAATAACTTTACAGTGAGGAAATGTATCAGAGAACACCTTAAACAAGTATTTAAAGTTAACATCACAGTAACGGGCCAAGCCAATAATGCATGATTCACCGAGAAGAATATAGCAATTCTACAATATTCCTGCCAAAATGCATAACCTGAATCTAATCATAAGGAAACATGAGGTAACATGGATTGAGAAACATTCTATACAATAACTGGTCAAGGGCAAGAAATTCAAGCAAAAGAAAGGCTAAGAAACTCTTTCAGATTAAAGGCGACTAAAAAGATATGACAAATAAATGCAATTTATGATCCTGGATTGGATCCTAGACCAGGAAAAAAACAGCTATAAAAACTTTCTTGGGACAATTAATGAAATCTGAATGTGAACTGTGGATTAGAAAATAGTATTATATCAATGTTAACTGTCTTAATTTTGATAATGGCACTAGGGTTATAAAAGAGAATGTCCTTGTTCTTATGACATACACAATGAAGTATTTAGGCTTGATGTATGCAACCTATTCTCAAACAGTTCAGAAAAATGTCTTTCTTCCTTCCTTCCTTCCTTCCTTCCTTCCTTCCTTCCTTCCTTCCCTCCCTCTGTCTTTCTTTCTCACTATCTCTTTCTCTTTCTTTCTGTCTTTCTTCCTTTCTTTCTCTCCTTGATTTTAAAAATGAAACTGAGAATTTCCTGGAATTTCTGAAAGACACCAGTTCTAGAAATCTCGATAACTCCACTTTCATACATCCCAGAGAAACTGTAGACATCAGTTTAAAAAACTTTTTAAAAACCCATAAGGAGGCCAGGCATGGTGGCTCACACCTGTAATCCCAGCACTTTGGGAGGCTGAGGTGGGCAGATCACTTGAGGTCACAAGTTTGAGACCAGGCTGGCCAACATGGAGAAACCCCGTCTCTACTTAATATACAAAAAATTAGTTGGGTGTGGTCGTGGGTACAAAAAAAAAAAGAAAAAAAAAAAAGACAAGAGGCAGATAATGTACCAAGGTGGCAGTTAGAGTTACAATTAATTTTTCAAAAGGAATAATGGAAACCAGAAGACAGTGAAATATCATCAATGTTCTAGCAACTCTGAATTCTGTAATAAGCAAAACTATTTTTTCTTTAGAATAAGATAAGGCATTTCTACTCAAATAAAAGCTGAGAGATTTTGCCACAAAAGATCACCATAAAGGAAAATTTAAAAGATGAACTTCAGGCAAAAGGTAAATGATTCCAGATGGAAGGTCTGAGATACGAAAAGGAATGGTTGTAAGTGTAACTAAGCAAGCACCGACAAAATCAAGTAACAATAATAGTATTAAACTTTTGTGCATGTAGGCATAGGCTAGAACTAAAATTGTTGACAATAAGAGCAAATGAGTGGGGGTGGTGGTGATCATAAATTGTTTTAATGTTCTTATGTTCTTCAGGAGGAGGGTAAATATATGGATTAAATTTAGACCTTGTTAAGTATGAGTTTAATATAACTAGAACAATCATTAAAAGAATAGCCATAAAGCATATGACTTCCAAAAAAAGCAGAGACAATCAAGAAGGAAAGAAAGAAGGAAAATCAATCCAAAACAAGGCAAAAATTGGTTGGGGGCATGTGAGGAGAATAGCATAAGAAAGAAAATAGAAAATTTGTAATGAAATAGTTGAAATAAATCCAAATATACCTGTAGCTCCAGTAATATAGTGAACTAAATTCTCAAGTTAAAGACAAATATTGTCATATATAATAAAACAAAATCCACACAACACATTGGGACACAGAAATGTTGAAGCTGACAGGATGTAAAATGATATACAGGCAAATGCTAACAAGAAGAAAGCTGGCAAGCTGGTATGGCTTTATTAATTTTAGACAAAATAGACTCTAGGCAAAAAGCATCAATGGAGATAAAATGAGTCATACATAAGAATAAACAGCTCAAATTTTCCAGAAGACATATCACTTTAAAATTTCCATGTCACTAATAATATAGTTCCAAAATATATAAAGCTCAAACTGACAGAACTACAGGAAGAAATAGATAAATCTATTATCTTAAGGAGGAATTTGCATACAGTTCTCACAGTAAGAGATCAGGCAAAAACAGAAGAGTAAAAAGAAAGAACATTTGATCAACACAATAAAAAGGTTGATGGGTTGACGTAATGCACATTACACAGAACTTTGCTCTCAACTATTGTAGAGCATATATACTTTTCACATGAAACATTTATGAGAATTAAACGACATGCTACACCATTAATCTAGCTTTAACAAATTTCTTTTTTTTTTTTTTGAGACGGAGTCTCGCTCTGTCGCTCAGGCTGGAGTGCAGTGGCACGATCTCGGCTCACTGCAAGCTCTGCCTCCTGGGTTCACGCCATTCTCCTGCCTCAGCCTCCCGAGAAGCTGGGACTACAGGCGCCCACCACCACACCCGGCTAATTTTTTTGTATTTTTAGTAGAGACGGGGTTTCACTGTGTTTGCCAGGATAGTCTTGAACTCCTGACCTCGTGATCTGCCTGCCTCGCCTCCCAAAGTGCTGGGATTACAGGTATGAGCCACCATGCCAGGCCAACTTTCTAAAGATTGATATCTGAGCCCAAAGCTAGTATCTGTGAAGCTTTTAGAATTTTTTTTTTTTTTTTAAGACGGAGTCTTGGTCTGTTGCCCAGGCTGGAGTGTACTGGCGTGATCTCGGCTCACTGCAACCTCTGCCTCCTGGGTTCAAGCGATTCTCCTGCCTCAGCCTCCTGAGTAGCTGGGATTACAGATGCCCACCATCACGCCTGGGTAATTTTTGTAGTTTTAGTAAAGACGGGTTTTCACCATGTTGGCCAGGTTGGTTTCAAACTCCTGACCTCAGGTGATCTGCCCGCCTCGGCCTCCCAAAGTGCTGGGATTACAGGCATGAGCCACCATGCCCAGCCCTAGAATTTGACCTAGAGACAAAAACAGAACTACCATGTCTCAGAGCTGTGGAAATTTCAGTAGTTTCAACTGAAGAATTCCTAGAAAGGTGTACTGATCTGTTCTGAAATGAATTGTGATGGTGGTTGCACAGCTCTATAAGTATACTAAAACTCATGGAATTGTTAACTTTAGGTGAATTGTGGCATGCAAATTTTATATCAATAAAGTTTATGTATATATCAACTTGAGAAGCTAGAAATCTATGGAAACCTGTCTGTTTCTATGAGGAATTTTAAAAACTTTCAGAAAGAAAATATGAGCTAATGAAGCTAAAGTATTTGGGGGGAAAAAAAGAAGTCTGACTTCCAATACCTCAAAGAAAACATTAGACTTAAGAATACTGAACACTTACTATAGAAACCAGGAGACATGACGAAGTGACATACTGCACTCAGTGAATTAATCATGTAATAGCTGAAATCCTAAAGGCTTAGAAGAAGAGAATGAAATTGAAATATGGACTATTTGTATTCCACAATTAGAAGAACTGGAGGATCCCCAGAGTAAAAAATAACAACTCAAAGATGATGGACAAACAAACTCCATTAACTCTAACAGAAAGTGATTAGAAACCATTTCCAATGCTAACTGAATAATGAGATGTCAGCTAGGTACAAGAGGAAGAACAAATTGAAAAGTTGCAATATGAACCTCTTTGCTACATTACCCAGAAAGTTATAATGAAAAGTGTAATGGACTGAATTGTGTCCCTCCAAAATTCATTTGTTGAAGCTGTAACCCCCAATGTGACTATGTGCTTGGAGGCAGAGCTTTTTAGGGAAGTGATTAAGGTTAAATAAGATCAGAATAGTGGGGGCCTTAATCCAATTGAACTTCTATTCTTATAAGAGAAGGAAGCGACACCACAGATTTCTCTTTTTCTGTGGGGACACAGAGTAGAGGTCATGTGAGGGCAGAGCAAGAAGGTGGCTGTCTACAAGCCAGGAAGAGAGGCCTCACCAGAAACCCATCTTGGCAGCACCTTGATCTTGGACTTCTAGCCTCCAGAACTGTGAGAAAATAAATTTCTGTTGTTTAAGTCACCTAGTCGATAGTCTTCTGTTATGGCAGCCTGAGCTGACTAACACAGAAAGCAAATACGGAAGCTTCTGATTAAAGATAGTAGAGCAAGAACATGCATTAATCTATAATCCCTTCTAAAATCCCTTTAAAACCACCATTAAGAGATTTTTTAAAGGCATAAACAAACAAGGACAAAAAATATGGCAGAGGAGACAATAGCAGGAAAATGTTCAAAGCTGGAAAGCAGGACATGTAGTAATTTATTTCGCTGATGTGAGAAAGAGGAATTCTCAGGCAGAAATAGGGAAAGCAGAGAATCAATCCAAAAAACTCAGGAATTGGTGGAACCAGTTAACTTTGCAAGTGAGAATGAAGATGGTATTGAAAATAAGAGAGTTGTTTAAATAGATTAAAGAGCTAAAAGGTTGGTAAACCTCCAGATACCTTCCTGCTATAGTTTGGGTGTTTGTCCCCTACAAACCTCATGTTGAAATTTGACTCCTGATGTTGCAAGGTTGGGTAGTGGCACCCAGTGAGAGGCATTTGGGTCATGGGGGCAGATCCCTCATGAATAGATTGATGCCCTCCCTGGGGGTGAATTCTTTCTCTGTTAGTTCTTTCAAGTTCTGGTTGCTAAAAAGAGTCTGGCACCTACCCCCACTTACTTCCTCTCTTGCCATGTGACCCTTTTGCACTTGCTGACTCCTCTTCTACTTTCCACTGTTGAAGCAACTTCAGGTCCTCACCAGATGCAGATGCCCAATCTTGAACTTTCCGGCCACCAGAATAATGAGCCAAATAAACCTCTTTTCTTTATAAACTATCCAGTCTCAGATATTCTGTTATAGCAACACTAAATGGACTAAGACACCTCCTCAACTCAGCACAGCAAGATGTCTCACACTGCCTCCCCAAATCTGGCAAAGTACTGGAGTTTTAAATATTGGAGAGGATAAAACTAAGGGCTAAGTTGAAGGCAAGGGTACCATATTAAAAACAGGAAGATTTTGAGACATTCTATCTCCATATTGATTTTAGGATTATAGGTCCTTCTTTTCCCTTGGCTGCTGGAATGCTGTTAGTTGGGCCTGTACCCTTTAGTCAAGAGATGGGGAAAATATTCCGTGGGAAATTAGACTGGCCCAAAAGATATGTGGAAAGATATGGACATTGGGGATTCCTAAATAAGTGACCAGATGAGCCACTAAGAACTTCACAGTCAACAGATTCCACCCATATCTATAGTTTCCAATTCAATTTTTAGTGCTCCTCTCTTCAATGAGCAACCAAGCAAGGATGATTTCAGGAACTAGTCTAACAATAAAGACTAAGATTAAAAACAAACAACTTAAAAGAAAACAGAAAACTAAAACTATACAGAGAAATAAAACTTTTTCAAAAGTTTTTAAAAAGTATTTTAAAAATATATTATTACTATCAGAGTTGTAAGAGAAGATAATTATTATGAAGCAAGAATATACCATTAGGCCTGGCGCAGTGGCTCACACATGTAATCCCCGCACTTTGGGTGGCCGAGGTGAGTGGATCACGAAGTCAAAAGATCGAGACCATCCTGGCCAACGTGGTGAAACCCCGTCTCTACTAATACAAAAATTAGCCAGGCATGGTGGCGGGTGCCTGTAGTCCCAGCTACTCGGGAGGCTGAGGCAGGAGAATCAATTGAACCCGGGAGGTGGAGGTTGCAGTGAGCCGAGATTGTGCCACTGCACTCCAGCCTGGCGACAGAGTGAGGCTCCGTCTCAAAAAAAAAAAAAAAAAGAAAAAAATATATACATACACACCATTAAAAAGGACATTTCAGAGAACAAATAAGCTCTGGGAAATTAAAAATAAAAGCGGAAATGAAAAACTCGAGAAGAGTTATAAGATAAAATTAAATAAATTAGTTAGAAAGATTAGCAAAGAGATGTTTTAACAGCCAGAATATAGGAATTTTAGAAAGAAGATGGAAAACAGGGTGGTGACATCATCAAGGATATAATTCAAGAAAACATCCCAGAACTGAATAGCCAGTGTTTGCAGATTGAAAGGATCCACAAAATACTCTAGACAACTGATTAAAATAGAAACACATCAAGGTGCACATTAAAAACTTTCAGAATATCAGGAATAAAGTATTCCAAAATTTTCCAGAGGGCAGAGGGCAAGGGGAGGAAAAGGAGAGAGGGAGAGAATGTTTTATACGAAGGGTCAAGAATCATAATGGCATCTGACTTTCCAAAAGTTACACTGAAAGGCAGAAGACAATGTAAAAATACCTTTGAAATTCTAAGGAAATGTTATTTTTAACATAGAATTCTATGCTTAGTCAGTATTATGAATAAAGTGTTCATAAAGATGTTTAGAATAAAGACTTTCAAATATGCAAACTCTCAAAATACTTATCTTCCATGTATACTTTCTTAGGGAAATGCTGGAAGAAGTGCCCACTATATAAAGAAGGCAAATCAAGAAAAAGGATGGTATCCAGGAAACAGGGAATCTAAAAAGAGTTATACAGGGAGGTCCCTGCATGATGGAACATTGCAAGATGATCACTTTGCAGCATCTGGGGAATAATTAATCCAAATGTCCAAGATGATGAAACTGATGGATCAGCTGATGTGTTTGAATACGTTGAGAGAAGGTTTAAACAACCGAGGGATGAGTTTGGGCATGACTTATTGATGAATACATAGAAACCTAAGCCAGTGAAGCACATGCTAACTTTAGCAGGGAAAAGGGCTGTGCAAGAAAGGAAAAATTATTGTCACATGGCTCAGCTAAGAATAGCATTTACACAGTCATAACTATATAAACAGTGTTTATGGTATGATGGTAGTGAGAACAGGCAGTTATGTGTGTGGTATTTTGGAGGGTATAAAACAGAGCAAAATATACATAGCTTTCTGCAGGAGCAAATCATTTTAATACATAATGCCCAAAATAGAAAAATCAACAGGTCGGTCATATAAACATATTATTTCAAGTGGCAGAAGTGAATAAACAGCTAAAGGGGTTTAAAGCAGCTGCCGGGTGAGAATGGAGAACAGGTGGTAATGTTGTTTTTTGGTAATATGCCTTGTGGAACGGTGGCTCACACCTGTAATCCAAGCACTTTGGGAGGCCGAGGCAGGCATATCACTTGAGGTCAGGAGTTTGAGACCAGCCTGACTAACATGGTGAAACCCCGTCTCTTCGGGGCCAGGCTCAGTGGCTCATGCCTGTAAACCCAGCACTTTGGGAGGCCAAGGCGGGCAGATCACGAAGTCAGGAGATCGAGATCATCATGGCTAAAACGGTGAAATCCCATCTCTACTAAAAATACAAAAAATTAGCTGAGCGTGGTGGTGGGCGCCTGTAGTCCCAGCTACTCAGGAGGCTGAGGCGGGAGAATGGCGTGAACCCAGGAGACGGAGCTTGCAGTGAGCCGAGATCGCGCCACTGCACTCCAGTCTGGGTGACAGAGTGAGACTCCGTCTCAAAAAAAAAAAAAAGAAAGAAACCCCAACTCTTCTAAAAATACAAAATTAGCTGGGCATGGTGATACACGCCTGTAATCCCAGTTACTTCGGAGGCTGAGGCATGAGAATCGCTTGAACTGGAGAGGCAGAGGTTGCAGTAAGCTGAGATCACACCATTGCACACCAGCCTGGGCAACAAGAGCAAAACTCCATCTCAAAAAATAAATAAAATAAATAAATAAATAAATACATAAACCAACAGCAAAAAAACTATTTGACTCTTTAAACTATATTTGTATATAATTTTGGTAAAAATAAAAATTAACGGGCCAGGTGCGGTGGCTCACGCCTGCAATCCCAGCACTTTGGGAGGCTGAGGCGGGTGGATCACGAGGTCAGGAGTTCAAGACCAGCCTGGCCAAGATGGTAAAACCCTGTCTCTACTAAAAATACAAAAATTAGCCAGGCGTGGTGGTGGGCACCTGTAAACCTAGCTACTCAGCAGGGTGAGGCAGATAACTGCTTGAACCCGGGAGGCGGAGGTTGCAGTGAGCTGAGATGGTGCCACTGCACTCCAGCCTGGGCGACAGAGTGAGGCGCTGCCTCAAAAGCAAACAAACAAAAACACAAACAACAACAACAACAAAAAGCCCTAATTTTTTAAACAAAGAAAATGCCTGGGCCAGGTGTGGTGGCTCATGCCTGTAACCAGGCGGGCAGATCACGAGGTCAGGAGATGGAGACCATCCTGGCTAACACGGTGAAACCCTGTCTCTACTAAAAATACAGAAAATTAGCCGGGTGTGGTGGCAGGCGCCTGTAGTCCCAGCTACTCAGGAGGCTGAGGCAGGAGAATGGCATGAATCCGGGAGGCGGAGCTTGCAGTGAGCCGAGATCGCGCCACTGCACTCCAGCCTGGGCAACAGAGCAAGACCGTCTCAAAAAAAAACCAAAAACCAAAACCAAAAATAAACAAACAAAAAAGAAAATGCCTGAAACATATTACAGCATAAAATAGAAACATTTAATGTCCTCTAAGCAGAAAGACAGGACTCTGCAAATGTAGGTGACTTGAAACCAATATGAGAATGAAATGAAAAGAAATTATCAGTTGTGGAAGACCTAAAAGCTTCTGAGCCGAAATTGCGAAAGTAAACAGATAAATACACAAAATAAATTACAGAAAAAAGAGAAATATGCGTCATGACAAGAAGGTTGGTGAAATCTGGCTTACTGCTTGTGTTAGAATAAGCTCTTACTTATTACCGTGAGGACTGTAGTAATTTGTTACAGCAGCAACAAAAAACTAATGATGGTGTCACCCTCGATCAGTTGTACCTTTTCCTCAACTGTGGAGACCTCCTTACCATTTAAAAGAACATCACCTAGGTTTTCTCCTGGAATAAGGTCCTGTCTTCTGAGAGGCCAGACTAAATATATTAAATTAGGTTAAGACAAAGCCATTGTAACAAAGAGAACTCCAGATGGATTTAATAAGATAAAAGTTTATTTCTCTGTCACATAAGAGTCCAGCCAGTCTCAGCTGACAGTAGGTTGTGCTCATGTGGCCCCGAAGGCTTCTGAGTTCGTCCACCATGTTGCTCTTCTCCCTCGAGGCACCCTGCTTGCCTCCGCAATCAAGGGGAATCATCACCACTCACGCAGAAAGTGAGGAAGCAGAAGATGCACTTTTGGTCACATTCTACTCGAAAGAATTTAGTGAAGTACAGGGAAGGCTGTGAAACTAGCACAGCAAAAACCCTATGAGTATGGACAAAGGAGAGAATGGATTTCAGGGGACAATTTGTGTCCATCACCTGCATGATCCATTCTTTAGATTCTGAAGTCTCCTCAGCCCAAGGAAGTCTCTTCACTTTGGCCCCACGTTGTGCATCCCCGTTACAAGGTTCTGGTGGCCACCCACCTGATTCTTTTGTGAGATGCTCACTTTCTTCCAACTTAGCAAAGATCCCTGGCTCCCTTGTAAGATAATGGAGAGGCTTCTCCAGGCTTTCAGCCCAAGACACTGAATAAGGAATATTTCTCATATTTCACATGCCAATATAAAATTTACTTTGATGATAGACATCATTTTTGCAGAATTTCTTTTTCACCTTGTCGAGAATGAAATTCTGCACATTTGAGCTAAACAATTCAATGTTGAGGTTTGTGTTTAAAAAAAATGCTTATGACAAGTGAACACTGTGTCATACTGTAATACTGTGATTTCTCATAGGATCACTTGCCTATTTTAGTCTCAGTTACTGCAACTAATGCCATTTGTCAATTGTTTAAAGTGCTATGAAAAATGTAATTTTTGAAATGAAATGCTGAACAACCTGGAACTAATATCTAGATCAGCACTGCCCAACAGAAATGTCAGATAGGCCATAAACATAATTTTCTAGTACTTAAGCCAAAAAAGGTAAAATAAACATATGAAATAAATTTTAATATATTTTAACACAATATATCTAAAATATTACCACTCTAATATTCAACCAATATAAAAATTATCAATGAACTATTTTATATTCTTTTTTTTTTTTTAATACCAAGTCTTCAATATCTGGCATGTACTTTGCACTTACAGCACATCTCAATTCCTACCAGCCACATTTGAAGTAGTTTATGGCCATATGTGGCTAGTGCCTGTTATAGTGGCCAGTGTAGAACTAGATGACCTCAATGTGAAAGGTATGTGAAGAAAGAGGGAAGTGAAAGCAGGCTGAAATTCCTGTTTTGTTTAAAGTTAGGTATGGCCACTAAGGAACATTCAGTAAATGTAATAAGTAGTGTTTGGTACAAATGGTTAACCATACGGAAAAAATAAAATTGTATCATATGCCATACATAAACATAAATTCCAGATAGATTAAGGAGCTATTTTTTAAGAGAAAAAAGTACAAGATACAAAAAGTATTAATTGGGGCCATTTGTAAGACACAAAATGCAGAAACCATAAAGGAAAAGATTGTCAGATTTATCTAAAATAGAAATCCAAAATTTAAATTAAGTAAAGAACATCATAAGAAAAGTTAAATGACAAGGGATACAGTAAAAGAAAACATCCATAAATCAATAAGAAGATAAATAAGCTAACTAAAATATAGAATAGGTGGGCAGATATTTCAGAGTAATTTGAATAGGCAATAAGCATATAAGATGTTTAACCGCACTAGTGATGAGGGCAATGCAGATTAAACGACAATAAGCTATTTTTCTTTTGCTAGACTGTCAAAAGCAAAATGAAAAACACTGGCCTATTACCTTATGTCTCTCATTTATGCCACATTTAGAAATGTATATTTGTAAAATCTTTTGGAAGGCAATTCAGCAGAATCTATCAAAATTAAAACATAACTCCTTTGGACTTAAAGATTCCCTTTCAGAGAATCTGTTCTTCTAAATATTTATACATGTGCACAAAGATGTATGTGCAAGGATTTGATGTGTATTACCAGAACTGGTGAAATCCATCAGTTCATCCCATCCAAAAGAACACCATAGGGGTGCCGCTGTATGCCCCGTCATGAGAACATCCTCGAGATCTCAACTTACTTAGATAAGTCAAAAAAGCAAATCCTGTAGACCACAACTTTTTGTTGTGTTGTCCATTTCTGTAAGACTAAAAAAGAGCACACACATACAATTGTGTGTTTAAACCCATACATGTGTGAGTAACTGCCTAGAGAAAGGTGTCTCAGAACATACATCAAACTGGGCAGTGGGTAAGAGAGATGAGGGTGTGTGTGGAGGGACATATTTATATTTTACTTCAAATACTTCTGCGCTGCTTGACTCTTTTACAATGCAAATGGTTTAATATATTACTTCTGGAAGGAGAAGGTTTACAGAGAGAGCCACATTCCCAACCGCTCCTGGCAAAAGAAGAGGCTGATTTCAGGACTTGGAGCTACCCCTTCTCCAACCATCCACCCCCACCCAGCTGAGTGGTCGGGTCAGGTCCATGTTGCTGAGTTGTCTCTGGGTGTCTGTCCTTGCGGGCACCAGGTATTCTCAGCCCACATCAGAGGTCAAACATGGAACACCCATCATCTCTGTGTAGCCTTGACCCCACGCTCCCACCTACCCATCTACCCCATGGCATCTCAAGCCCAAGACTGGCTTTTTAAAGTACAAGCCCTGCTGATGGTATTTCCTGGCCATGCTGAAATATGTCTCCTGGAGGAGGAGAATAAGGTCAACCACTGTGACAAACAAAACCAAGAGCGGAGGGCCAGTGGGTGGATTGTGTTGATGACTGTGGCTTTCATTTCCCCAAGGCAAAGAAACCTCAGGAGGCTGTGGTCAGGGTTTCTCATTTTCATGCTAAGGCTTTTTGGGAAATTTCAGAAGTTGCCACCCACACCTTGTTAGGGGAGGGAGAGGAAACTTCCTCCTCAGGATGGGTTGGGGATTGTGGGAAGACCTTTGTGTGAGACCAAGTGTCATGCAGAGACAGCAAGAGAGAGACTGGGAATCAATTCCTTCTCCCAGGGTTTAATTAAAGTGTGGGGAAGTTTGCAATCTTATTCAGAAGTTAATATCTGAGTGTAGATTTGAAGGAGGTAAGAGATGAAGCCATGTGGGTGTCAGACAGAAGAGCATTCCAGAGACAGGGAACAGCAGTGCAAAGGCCCTGAGGTAGAATTGTGTCTGATTTGTTGGAAGAAGAGAAAGGAAGCCTTTGTGGCATGGCAGGAACTAAGGGAGTAGGTGGTGAGCAGAAGATAAGGTCAGAGGGAAGGGAGGAAGGTGGAGAGTGAGAACTACCTTGACATCTTGGAAAGACTGCCTTTTATTCTAGGTGAGTTGGGGAACCACTGGTGGTCTGAAAGCCAGAGAGTACATGGTCAGGCTGACGTTTAACAGAATGCCTCTGTCTGCTGTGTTGGGAACAGACTGAGTAAGGGAGAAAGCAGGCAACTGCAGCCGACCAAAAGAGAGACAGGAGAGCTGAGATATTAATGGAGTGACCAGCAGCATCAGAAGCACCAGGAGGCTTGGGAAAACAGATTGTTGGGCCCCAGCCCTGGAGCTGCTACCTGATAGTACGGAGGGTGTCCAAGGAATTTACATTACAAGTTCCCGGGTGATGATACTGCTGGTCTGGGGGCCACACTTTGAGAACTTTTCTTTGTAGAATTGATGAAAACATTTGTTTATCAAAGTTCTCAAGGAAGCACATTGCTTGCTCCTGTGTCCCCAGTGCCTAGCGTGATGCCTGGCACGAGTCTTTATCAAGCTCAAGCTCTGGGCCAGGCATGGTGCTACTGAATGAGGTTCATGAGGGTCCCAGGTTTGAACTGTTCGGAGGTGACTGGTGATGAAACTTTCACAGGAAGTGGTCATTAAAGGAAAAGGATTCTTTGTAATTACAGTAACAACAGGTGTGACACCTACCCAGTGTCTGCCTAGATGTTTTACTTGCATCTCTCTCCAATTAAATCCTGTAAAAGCCCTGGGAGTCGGGCATTATCCCGGGATTTTTATGAATGAGAGAACCAAGGCTTGGACAGTTTAATTTTCCCAAGACCACAGGATTAACAAGTACCAGAACCTAGCCAGGCCTGAGTGAGAGCTCTCTGCTGTTTACATCATAGGCTGCCTCAAGAAGTCACTGACAAGACCTAGTAATTAAAGAACCTCGAGAAGCTAGGAGTTTCTTTCTTTGCGGACTGTGAGCTTTTTTAAAAGTGCAAGAATAAGCCATCCTTTAAAAAAATGCTTCCCATCTGAATTGAGATTCCTGTTCACACAACGTGTTTCGAGCCTCAAGCCCTTCCTGGCAGAACCCTGGTAGCAGTGGCTGTCCCAACAGAAGTATTTTTGCTGACTTTTGTGGCTTTTAGCCTTCTCTAATGGAGCACTTTTCCTTCCCTCTCCCTCTTCTCAGCCTCCTGCGGTAGGATGAAGGGTGTAAGATTTTGTGCTGAGGCGCTGAAGCTTGACAAACTGAGGCCAGCCTATCTCTAAATGGGATCCGTGTATCTTGCTAGGGAGGGAGAAAATCAAGTTCCAGTACTTCCCTCCTTATCAGCCTTTTTCCCTACCCTTCCCTGAGGATAAAAATAGCGCTTCCCAGTGCCTCACTGCGATGGAGCAACTGCGCCCCGAAGCCAGGCCTAGCGTGAGAGCAGCTGCTCCCTGAGGCACGGCCCGGCGAGAGCCTTGGGGTCAGCACGGGGGCCTGTCCGCAGGGACGAGGTGTCCCCGGACAGGGCAGGGGCCCTTGGAACCTCACCAAGAGAGGGGTCACTGGTGCAAGTTTGACCGTGATGGTGGGCGGCTCACAAAAATACATGAGGAGGCCCGGAAGTCCATGCATTGGCTGGCTCCACCGCCTTTAAGTACATGAGGTCTATCTGCAGTTCTTAACCTCTTTGAGGGGACAAGGACTCCCTAGAACAAATGATGACATACCACCTCTCTGTGTGCACTCAAGCATACACACAACATACAGAAACATGGACGTGGACACAAATACACACGAAGACACATACACTTTTGCACACAGTTTCATATTATTGGAAGACCGTCGAAGCCTGGTATGGACGGCAGATTAACAACCCCAAAGGCAGGTTGATTATAGTGATGCAGAACGATTATAAAAAAATAACAATTTGGCCGGGCGCGGTGGCTTACGCCTGTAATCCCAGCGCTTTGGGAGGCCGAGGTCGGTGGATCACGTGAAGTCACGAGTTCGAGACCAGCCCAGCCAACATGGTGAAACCCCGTCTCTACTAAAAATACAAAAAATTAGTCGGGCATGGTTGCGGGCGCCTGTAATCCCAGCTACTCGGGAGGCTGAGGCAGGAGAATGGCGTGAACCTAGGAGGCAGAGGTTGCAGTGAGCCAAGATCGTGCCGGTGCACTCCAGCTTGGGTGACGGAGCAAGACTTCGTCTCAAAATAAATAAATAAAAATATAAAAATAAATAAAATTTTGTAACGTAAAAATAGGGTTACTAAAGCGTGCTAAGCTCTTTCTGGAAAACAAATATATGTAGTATACATTCTAATAATAGATACGGAAATGATAAAGTTGATCACCGATGGTAAGATAAAGGATGATTTCTATCTATTTGAGTTTTCCCACTAAACAGGAAAGCATGCTGCTCTTTCGCAACCAGAACGGCCGCATCCAGGTGTTTCCGGGGACTTGGGGCGCCCACTGAGCTGCAGGCACGGCCGGTGGCTCCAGCCTGGCACGTCCGTTGGGAAAGGAGGGTTACAGACAATAGACAAGCAAACATTAGACGCAGTGACCGCGTGGGGCGGGGACCGGCTCTTGGGGAGAGGGTGACCGGAGCCCTTCGCCCGCCGAAGCACTTTAAAAGCCCAGCGCGCTGCCCAGCCTGGCCCGCCCAGAGCGAAAGGTGCGTGCGCGCTCCCGGGGAGGCGGCGGCGCGCACGGGCGCGTCTCCGCGGGCAGCCCCCTACTCCGGACGATGCCGCCGAGCAGGCGGCGGCGGCGGCGGCGGCGCGCTCTAGAGGTCTGAAGGCACTGCTGGCTGCCACGGGCCGGCAGCGCGATGAGCTGGGCAGCCGCCCCCGGCTCGGGGCTGTGAGCGGCTCGGGGCCGGGGGTGGGCGGCGGTGCGGCGGACGGCCGACGCTCCTTTTCGGCGGCGGCGGCGGCGGCCATGCGCGGGGCGGCGCGGCTGGGGCGGCCGGGCCGGAGTCGCCTCCGGGGGGCCCGCGGCCTGAGGGCCCCGCTGCCGCCGCCGCTGCTGCTTCTGCTGGCGCTGTTGCCGCTGCTGCCCGCGCCTGGCGCCGCCGCCGCCCCCGCCCCGCGGCCCCCGGAGCTGCAGTCGGCTTCCGCGGGGCCGAGCGTGAGTCTCTACCTGAGCGAGGACGAGGTGCGCCGGCTGATCGGTGAGTGGGGCCGCCGAGGCCAGGGCGGGCAGGTCGGGCCGGCCGGGGTAGCTTCCGGCCGCCGGCGGATCAGTCTGCGCGCCGTGGACCGCCGGCGAATATCTTCCCCGCCCCCCGCGCCCGGATTCGCCTCGCGGCCCGGTCTCTGCCTGCCGTGCTGGCTGGGAGGTGTGGTCCCTGCCCGGACCCCAGCTCCGGGTCAGCCTTCGTGCCGCTCTCGCTGCCCCGCCGCGATGGACCCAGATTCACCCCATCCCATCCTCCTCGCTGCCTCCTTAGCCCTTCTCCCTAGAAGAGTCAGTCGCCGTTACAACTTTTTTCCTTGCTGCAGGAAGTTTTTTTGACCCTTTCTGTGTGTGTCACTCTAGGGCCCTCGATTTTGAATATCTCGAAATTCATGTTTTAGACTGAACTTGCAAACCCTTTGCTGTGGTTTTGATGCCCCAGTAGAGGCCACGCTCTGTGCTTACCCTTTTACAAAAAAAAAAAAAAAAAAAAAAAGAAAAAAAGAAAAAAAAAAAAGAGAGAGGGGGAGGTTATAAGGGCACCAAATGTTCGTGGCAGCCTCCAAATCTTGGGACGTAGATTTGGAGCATATGCTTAGATTCTAAGCATATTTTTAGTGAATGAATTGCCAGGTAGCAGACCTTTTTAGTTTTTTGGTTTTTGCATTGGGTTTGTTGGGAGTTTGGACCGATTCTGTACTTCTGGGCCACTCTCCTACTTTGAATATCTTAAAGGGAAACAACTTAGTCTTGGGTCGGTTTGTGGTTCCATTTACTTGCTTAGCTTTGTTGTTTAGGGAATTAATTTGAAAAATTGCTGGGGTCTTATGTTAGGACTTTGTGGATTCTGGAAATGACCCCTTAGAGGAAGATGTGACAGGAACGACCTCTTCGCTCTTGTTGCCCGGGCTGGAGTGCAATGGTATGATCTTAGCTCACCGCAACCTCTGCCTCCTGGGTTCAAGCGATTCTCCTGCCTCAGCCTCCCCAGTAGCTGGGATTACAGGCACGCATCACCACGCCCAGCTAATTTTGTGTTTTTAGTAGAGACGAGGTTTCTCCATGTTGGTCAGGCTGGTCTCAACTCCCAACCTCAGGTGATCACCCACCTCAGCCTCCCAAAGTGCTGGGATTACAGGTGTGAGCCACCGCATCCGGCTTAAAAGGTTTTTGACAAACACAGCAGGCTCTTGCTTTTGTCCTTTTTATCCCCCAGGCTCTACTTTCCAGAGGTAGCTACTACCTCAACTAGGTCTTGTTTATTTTTTCTTCCTCTTTTTTTAACTTTTGTAGTTCTAAATCAATGTAGAATAAGTCTTTGACTTTCTAGTATCATAACTGAGCTCTTTCTCATTTCTCTCTTAAATCCTCCAATGTAGTTACATAACTTTTTTGTAAAAATAGCAGTGTTTACATTATTGTGTACACATGTATTGCTAAACAGTGACTTATGATTATGTTTTTTTCTGTACATTTTTGTTTTTCCTAGAGCAAATAATTGCATTTTATCAAAATTGCATTTTGATTCGTTACCTATTTATCTTTGGCTGTGTTCCCTCAACTACTCCAAGAAGTATGTTAAATGCCTTTTGATTTTTTTTTTTTTTTTCCAGGTAGCACATTAAATCATCTATTAGTTCCGCTTGGTTTCCTCTTAGAGACTTCTTGGTCTGGAGCATTCCATCCTCTTGCTCCAGTCTAGATAATACGATTATTTTTTCTGGGACTTCAGTCTGTTACTTCTTTCCTGTCTTGGAACCTCTGTTTCTTGGATCTCCTTCTTCCTTTTTCTTGGTTTGCTTCATTTTGCTACTATGTATGTATCCTCAGTAGCTTCTTAAGAAGGAATGATGAGAGATAAATTACTTGAGGCCTTGAATGTCTGAATGTGTCTATCCTGTCCTCATACTTTGTAGGTGGTTTGGCTGAATTTAAAATATTAAGTAGAAATACATTTTTTCATAATTTTGATGGCATGTTCACAGTTTTCTGTCTTAAGGGTTTTTGAGGAAAAGTCCAAAGCCATTCTGATGCCTCTTTTTTTCTCTGTTTTTTTGAAGCTCAGGTTCTTTTTCTCTGGCATTCTGAAGTTTTATAAGTTTTTGTGTGGTTGGTTGGTTGGTTCTTTCCTTCCTTTCTTCCTTTGCTTTCTTGTATTACCTTAGTGGGTCCTTTCAATCTAGAGACTCCTATCTTTTAGATTTCAGAAGTGCTTTTTTTTTTTTTTAAATAATTCCCACCCTTTATTTTCTCTGTGTATGTTTCTTTCTGAGATGTCTGTTGGTTTGGTTGTTGAACCCCCTACAAGTGATCTTCAAATTTTCTTAACTAATCTCACCTCTTATGTATTTCTTTGTACTGGAAAGAGTGGGAAGGGGGAATGGTTCTCATTGTTAATGATCATGTTTTTAAATTTTAGAATCTTTTTCTGTTTCCATTTCACTGCATCTTATTTTATGGATGTATTATCTTCACTTGTCTCTGATGTGTGTATTTTTATTTTTTCTTTGTGTTTAATATATTTTTAATATTTCTTCTGTTTCCTCCAATGTGGCTATTCATTTCAGGGATCTTTTCTTTGTTTGTTTAAGTCACAAATATCTGGTAATCCTTGACTGTCTATAATGAAGAGAAAGATCCTGAGGAGTTGATTGCAGAGGAGAGAACATGTGTGTATTGGTGGTCTAGTGACTTGTGAGTTCAGGTGCACTTTTCATTGGGAGTCTGCCCTGAATATCAACACCTTCATATCTCCTTTGGGGCCAGTGTTCACAACAAAGAAACCGTCATCTCCTGCCTCTGGTATGCTTGGTGATATACCAGCTGCCAGGGTTTGGGTTACCTGGCTGAGGGAGGGATGGAGGCTGTAGCCTTTGACTTCTGGCTACAGTTCCGTGTCACTGTGATTCAGTTTCTTCAGAAAAAACTTTGGGTCTCCTGCTGGAACTGGGGGTCCAAAAGCTTTGAACATCTCTTTCAGTGGCTCCCCCCTTGGCTAGGCTGAGCCTCAGATCAGCCTTTGGCATCTCGTTGGTGCCTCAAGACCTGAGCCTCTTGGAGGTTCTGAGAGGCAGTGACCATTCCTTCAAGTACTTTGCCATCTTGCAAAAGTTTGTTTAAAAAATCGTTGTCTTTCCTTTTCTGTTTGTCCTTGTGGTTTGATGTCTTTGTGATTTTTTTTTTTTTAAACTATCATTTTAGAGGAATTTTGGAAGGAAATGGAGGTAAGCGATTATGGTCATTCCACAATGTGTAAATGGCAGTTAGGGTTTGGGTTTAACTATTGAAGATGACGTGTGGCAGTCTTTTTGTATGAACAGTATTACGAGTAGTTAGTAGTGGTGGTTGCAGTAGTAGTTGACACTTTTAAAAGTGCTGTCTTGTCTGTGTGGGGCATAGAGGTCATCCTTGTGTTATGTACTGTCATTTCTATTTTATAGATGAGTGTTAGTCTGCTCAGGCTGCTGTAACAAAGTACCATAAACTGGGTGGATTGTAAACAACAGAGATTCATTTCTCACAGTTTTGAAGGCTGGGAAGTCCAGGATCAAGGCTTTGGTAGATTTGATATCTGCTGAGAGCCCTCTTCCTGGTTTATGGATACTGCTTTCTCTGTGTTCTCACATGGTGGAAGGGGCAAACGAGCTCCCCTGGGTCTTTTTATAAGGGCTCTAATCCCATTCATGAAGACTGCTCCTATGAGCTAATCACCTTCCAAAGGGCCCTACCTGCTAATACCATCCCTTAGGGGTTAGGATTTCAACATAGAAATTTTGGGGTGACACAGAGAAATGAGAAAACAATAATCTTAAAGTAGGTATGTATTAATAACTAGCCTGGTTTTTTGGTAGTAGTAGGGCACGCAGTCCTGATGGAAGTGTATCTGTTCTGAAACACCTAAAGTTTCAGGAGCTTTTAAACTCTGGTTGGCCTTCCCGTGTTCCTGGGCCCTGGTTCATCGATTGCATTTACTCCTCTTAACAGGCTGCAATGTAGGCATTCATTTCTGCATTTTACTGATGAGGACCCTGATTCAGGGCCTTTTGGACAGTGAGTAAGGCCAGGTCTTGACTCAGTCCTGCCTGAGACCTGAATTCATACTGCCTCTTTATCAGCTCTGGAGGAGTGCAGTTAACCAAAAACTCATAGAGTAGAATCTGCAGGCCTGCTGCCATAGGTGCTTGTTTGTGGTCTTTATTATTATGCTAATTATTCTTGCATCCTCCCATGTTCTCTAATTGATAATTTTCATAGTACTGAGCTCTGTGGAATTCCGGAGCCTGTGAAGGTGCCATATGGCTGGGCAGTGCCAGAGGCTTGGGAAGAACATGCTGGTGGGTGGGGGGAATGTATAAACTGGTTATGCCAACAGTGGTGGTGGTAATAGGGGTCAGGGGGACTTTTGGGAAGAGACCCCATCTCCCACCAGTTAGAAATTCACTTTGGATAACTTGCTTCTCCTTTTAAAATAAACATCTTCTGGAAAAGTTAAGCGTGTTTACATTTTATTTAAAATCAAGTCAATACTAGTTGAGATCACTGTGTCCCAAATCAGTCCAGAAAATTTTTTTGAAGCTAAACCAAGTACCATATATTGTGGTAGAAAATGACAATTCAAAATTGTTACATTCCTTTCCCTGAAGATCTCATAATTTTGTAGGGGAGACTTGCATTTATGACTGTAACAGAGATAAGAGTTATATTGCTGATTGCCATAAGTTATTGTAGGAGCACTTACTTTTGACTGTGGAAAGGGCGGAGGGGAGAGAGGCTTAGAGAGTTTAGGAAAGTTGTCCCAGGGAAAAAAAAAGACATTTGAGCCTCATCTTGAAGGATGAATTTGGTAGGCAGAAAAGAGCAGTTCATACCAGGCAGAGAAAGTAGTGTGAACAAAGGCACAGAGGTGTGGAAGCAGCTGTGTGAAATTGTGGGGTAGGAAAAATCTAAGGTGGCTGAGGTGAAAAAATTAGCAAAGCCATGGAGCGCCACAGGATAAAGCTGGAAGGGAGGCTGAGGTTAGAGTAGGAATTTGAACTCTTATAGGTGAATTCTTCAGTGAGCTGCTAAAGAATGCAGACTAGGAGAGTGCGCAGTCAGGTCTGGGTTATAGGAAAGATAACTTTGGCCCCAGTGAAAAGGATGGCTTTGGAGAATGAAATGCTGGATCTGGGAAATGGGATAGAGCCAACCTTGTGATGATAAGAGGGATCAACTTAGGCAGTTGAAGGGGTGGGATAGATTTGTGAGGAATTTGGTGAGTTTGGAGAAGACTTAGTAGAAGAGACTTTAGGGCTAAAGAAAGGGGAGGAGTCACAGAGGAATCTAGGGTTTCAGATTTGGGCAACTGAACCAAAGGACCCTTTCCTTTTGGGAGAAGTGGTTGGTCAAGGGAAAGAAAAAGGAGATGAGCCATGTATTCCTCTCCTGCCAGCACCCCTCTCTCCTAAATCTCAGAGCCCATGCTTGGTGGGGAGGAGGGGTGGAGGGTTGAAGGCATCCTCTGCCCATGAGTCTGGCATAACCTGCCAGAGGGCCCAGATCCTGGATGGGTTGTTGGGAGGTTAGCACTCTGCAGCAAACCCTTAACCCTAGGCATTTTGGTGGAGTTGCTATTTATTTGAATCCATGTGTTCCTCATTGGGAGACAGGCAGAGACATTGTGCAATTGCGGGTTTGAGGGTTGTTTTTTTTCCTCATGCTACACTTGTGAGAGAACTCTATCCAATTATGGCTAAACCTGTCCCCTGTGAGTCACATCCTGAGTTGACTGGTCAATTCCGAAGGTGCTGCCTAAAATGCTGTTTGGATTTTAAGGATCACTTTTGGGACAAATCAAACATGTGAGTATTTATTCAGGCACCTGAGTTGAGAAGTTCCATAGCATTACTTTTGGTGTTTTGATGCAGTTATGCCAATGTTCTGAAAAATCTTGCCAGCTACACATCCTAAAGCAAAACGAAAACTTGTACATGAAACAGAACCATTAGCTACTCTAAAATTATGTCACACTTAAAAGTATACATTTTTGTGCGTTGTTGATGTAAATCAAGTACAATATTTTCTAATAAAAATTTTATTAAACAGCATTCATTTGTGAAGGTCCTCTTACAATATGCCAAAATAAACGTGTGTGTATTGCTCAGTTACATAATAAACAGTTGTTGAATGATTCTTTTTGTGTGTTCAGCAGTGATAGTGCTGAGTGGATTTCATAGGTCTCATTCTTTATCTTTTTTTTTTTTGAGATGGAGTTTTGCTCTTGTCACTCAGGCTGGAGTGTAATGGCATGATCTCAGCTCACTGCAACCTCTGCCTCCTGGGTTCAGGCAATTCTCCTGCCTCAGCCTCCTGAGTGGCTGGGATTACAGGCGTCCACCACCACTCCCAGCTAATTTTTGTATTTTTGGTAGAGACGGGGTTTCACCATGTTGGCCAGTCCAATCTCGAACTCCTGACCTCAGGTGATCCACCTGCCTTGGCCTCCTTTCAAAGTGCTGGGATTACAGGCGTGAGCCACCTCACTCGGCCTCATTCTCATTCTTATATAAATTTTAAGCTGGAATAGACAGCACACAAGTCTCTAGTTATGGATCACCTGTAATTTAGGGAGGAGGAGGAAGAGCGTATCTTGCTGTATGCCAGGTACTTTACATGTGTTCTCTTTTATCAACCATAGGAAGTCGGTGGCATTGACTGTTTTTTGTTTGTTTTTAAACAGATAAAGCTGAGATGCTGAGGTTGTGGGCAATTACAGAATTTGCTGTAGGTCACAGAGATGTGTGGGGCTATGTGACTCCAAAGTGCATGCTTTCTCTACTGTGCTGCCTTTGAAGGTTAACAGTTTACTTAGTCTTTAACCAAAATCATCCGAGAAGCTTTAACAAAATACAGATTCCTTGACCTACCCTGAGCAATTTGTTGAATTGATCTGAGATGGGGCTCAGGTAAATTAATGTTTTGAATGCCATGTTTAATTGATTACAAGATGTACAGTTTTTCCACATTTGAACATCTCTGAAATCAGAACCATGTTATAATCAGTGGAGAGTCATCAGTTAATAGCTTTTTTTTTTCTTAGTGGCACAAAAAATAAGGATGTACTTTAGATTAAATGAAATATTATATAAAGGTGATACTGTAAAGGGAACTTAAATTCATAGTTTGTCACCTTTCTTTTTTTTTTTTTTTTTGTCACCTGTCTTTTTTTTTGAGACGGAGTCTTGCTCTTTCTCTCAGGCTGGAGTACAGTGGTGCAATCTCAGCTCACTGCAGTCTCTGCCTCCCAGGTTCAAGTGATTGTCGTGCCTGAGGCTCCTGAGTAGCTTGGGGCTACAGGCGTGCACCACCACGCCTGGCTAATTTTTGTATCTTTTTTTTTTTTTTTGGTAGAGATGGCGTTTCACCATGTTGGCCAGGTTGGTCTCGAACTCCTGACTTCAAGTGATTTCCCCCCACCACCAACCCTGTCTGGGCTTCCCAAAGTGATGGGATTACAGGTGTGAGCCACCATACCAGGCCTCCACCTTTTTTGTGTGCATATGCATGTGCTTGTCACAACTTTCAGAATTGTAAAATTCACTGGTGGTATTTATTATTTGCTTACGGCAATAGCTGTGTAGTAATGCCCTTGCAGGGAAACCATAAAATGAATGAGATATTGTCATTAGATTAAGAGCAATAGCAAGGTTACTTTTCAGCCAAGAAGCTGCAGGCAAGGAGAAATTCAGTGGTTCTCAACCTTTTTTTGTGAAAGCCTTAGGCCCTTTCCCTAGAAAAAGGCGTGAATGTCCACACATACTAAAATTTGTATACTGTGCTAGGACCTCTTAGACTTTTGGGGCCTTTGAGGGACTCCTGATGAAAAGCTTAATGGGTGCACCTGAGTGTCACAAAAACTGGTATATGTCATATTCTGTTTTACATCCTGAGATCTGACCTCCTACATGAATTTTTTTAAAAATTTGCATATATTAAGATTCACTCTGTTGTAAAGTTATGTAGGTTTCGACAAATGCATAGTGTCCTATATCCACTACAGTATCATAGAGAGTAGTTTGCACCTTTAAAAAGTCCCCTGTGAATGGGGCATTTGTATTTATAAATACTCCCTCCCTTATATTTTAAATAAGGTGCTTTAAACATGTATTTATTATGGAAAATTTCAAAAATTCAAAATAAGGCAGAATAATATAATGAATCTCTATATACCCATCATCCAGCTTCAGCAATTCTCAGCTCATAGCCAGTTCTGTTTCATCTCTACCACCTCACCCCTACTCCACTCATTTGCCCTCACTCTCCTTATCCTCTACTTAGATTATTTTGAAGCAAATCTAGACATAATTTCATAAAAAATATTCCAATATGTATATCTGAAAGAAATTCTTAAAAAATCTAAAATAACCATTATTGCACATTATTAAGAAATTAAGAATTTATAAATATCAAATATCTAAGCTGTTGAGCTTTTCCTGATTTATAAATATGTAAATGTATATGTAGAGACTCTTGCCTACCACCTGGATCCACTCTTATCCCTGCCCCTCCCTGCACCACTCAGTTCCCTTGGTGCCAGACTCCTTCTCACCCTGGAGTCTACATTAGATGGCACCTCTGCCTTGCGTTCCTTTCCCAGATCTTTACATGGCTGGTGCTTTCTAGATCTCAACTTAAAATGTCAATTCCCCAGAGAGGCTCGTCTTCCTAGGGTTGATCCCCCGTGCCTCTCTGTGCTATCACACTGTTTTAAGCATCTGATACTTTTTTGGTTGTTTCTATCTCCTTTAGTGAAAGTTCTGTTTGAATAGAGACTTTTTAGGTTGTTCCACTTTATATTTTTAGCACCTAAAACAGTACCTGACATGTGGTAGGTTTTCATTAAAAGTGGAACAAATGAGTAAACGAGTGAATCATACTTACAAAAATATTCACTATCCTGTGCCTTACTGGAGTCATCATTCTGTTGATCATTTCCCATGGCCTGCTAAGTTATTATCTAAAAGGGAAATTAGACTGAGGCTATACTTACTAATGGAAGTTTACATATGTTAATTTTTTATAGCTGCTTTTCTTTTCTTTTCTTTTTTTTTTTCCTTTTTGAGACAGGGTCTCACTTTGTTGCCCAGGCTGGAGTGTAGTGATGCAGTTACGGCTCACTGCAGCTTTGATCTCCCAGACTCAAGTGATCCTCCTGTCTCAGCCTCTAACTAGCTGAGACTACATACCCCACTAATTAAAAAAATTTTTTTTGTATAGATGAGGTCTTCCTATGCTGCCCAGGATGGTCTGAAACTTCTGGGCTCAAGGGATCCTCCCACCTTGGCCTCCCAAAGTGCTGGGTTTACAGGTGTGAGCCACTATGCCTGGTCTTGATAACTTACTTTCTTTGGAGTTGCCTAGTTTGCCTTTCCCATTCCCTTGCTGTCTCTGGGTAAGGTGCCTCTCATGTTGACTTCCATAGCTCCATACCCTGCATAAGCAGACCTGTATCACTGCACCCATCATATTTTGTCTCTCCCCTACTGCACCGAGGCTACCTCATGGCTTGGCACAGAGCAGTCTCTCAATAGACTGTTGGCCTACGCTACAATTGGAGGATGTGAAGTATTCAAGAGAGATTCTGGCAAAAGCCTTTATCAGTAATGAAAAGCTAGGAAATACAATTTCTAATTTTTTTTCCCAAAATGCATAACCTGCTGTCCTATCCAGTCTGTTTTCCATCTTATATACAGTATCGTTTTCAGCCCTAGAAATTTGACTTGGGTCTTTTTATATTTTCCATGATTCTACTTAACTTTTTGACCATGTGGGGTACAGGTGTAATAGTTGTTTCAGTGTCCTTGTTTGTATTCTAACATTTGTGCCTGTTTGGTGTTGATTTTGATGACATATCATGTTTACTTCCTGAAGTGGCACAGTTAGGAAAAGTTAGTGCCTGCAGATTCCTGGCTTTTCCTTGGGAGGAACAGGAGATTCCCTTCCATGTGTTCTTGAAGCTGATTTCTAAACCACCTATCAGGACCAAAAGGGTGGGCCTACCTGCTTTTCCTTAGGCAGAAAGAAGGCAGTCTGAAGGGAGGGGAAGAAGGGGTATATTTATGTTGTCTGCTGTTGTTGATCATGCATATGTTCTTTCTCTGGAAAGCTCTCTTTAATCCTTCTTTCTGTGTATGAACATACACTCTCAAAACAGTTCTATCAAGACACTTAGGGTTGCAGGACAAATATATGAGGAAATGCTGAAGAATGTGGCAGAGAATTACATGAAAAATCATATTTAATCCACAGATTATTGCTTGAACAGCTATGGGATTGAAGATTTATGTGCTTATTCAATTATGAGGAAAGGATGCCCCAGTTCTACAGTCTCATGTTTTAATTCCTTGTCTTATAATGTAGTTAAACATTAGGTCTCAGCTAATTTTCTAGGTATAATATGACCACAGCTAGATTTATTACATTCTGATGAACAAACTTATTTTATCGATTTCAGCGTGTTACTTTCCATAACCTAAGAGCACTTGAAATAAGAGCTCCTTGTTTACTTTGCTTTTAGCATTCATTGAAGTGTATTCAGTGGTTTAATACATGTTAAGTGATTTTGGTTTTTTCTCTGATTAATGGCTCATATTACCACTGTCCTCAGAATCTAGAAGATTATCTTGACTAAATGAATTTTTACTTAAGGTTTAAATGGCATATGGAAACTGTGGATGATTTAATAAAATAATAGTGTTTTGGCTGACACTAGGAAACCATGGATGATATCATAGAGTAATAGAATTTTGCGGCTGAGGAGGGACATTAACATCATCTGGTTTAACTTTTTTGTTTTGTAGTTGAGAAAATTGTTGCCTAGAGAGGGCGGTTAAGTAATTGGTTGCTAAAGGTCATTCAGCTACCTAGTAGTGAAGCCAGGGGAACAGAAGTGAGAACTGTGAACTCTGCTTTAGTTCTCTTTCTACGACATCACTTTTGTTTTTTTGCCTTAACTAATGGTTCTTGACATTTTCTTTAAAGTATCATTTTCTTTAAAACCCATCCTTGATGTAGTTGACTTTTACGACAGCCAGCCTTTCATGCATCTAATATTTAAGTAGTTACAAGTAAACTAAGACCCCAGCCTTGTTTGTAAGATGTGCAAAGTAATAGGAAGATGGACATTTGAAACAACTCCCTGAAATATGTTTTGTTAAGTGCTGTAAAGGTGGCTTTTAAAATAAAGAGAGATGGTTTGCTGATTTAGCACGAATGAACCATATGTGCAGCATTGAGAAACCAATAGTCAACTTTTAAAATCATTTGGAAAAAATTTTTGAACTGTTGAATTATTAGAACTTGAGTTAGACAGTCCAGTTCATGTAGATCACAGACCTTGAAATAGTTTGAACTTAAAATCGTCTAGGGAAGAATGAATTTTTTTTGATGAGCCTTAAGAGTTTTGAAAGAATAACTTTGGTTTTTTAGCTTTGAATTTGGGTTGTTTAAAAATAAAATTATGAAAAGTGCCATGCTTTCTTACAAGAGAGCAACATTTTTACTTTGCTGGAATTGGCAGTGGGAAATTTAAGTCTGGTTAATGTAACTGAACAGCTGAAGTATTTTCATCCTAAATCAGAATTTAAAAATCCTATGCATTCTAATGACAAAATGCTACCTCTTTAGTCCGTGGCTGTCCATTCTTGTTCTTGTCTGCTTTCCAGCAGAGCCCCCTTTTCTCTTGGCATCGTTGTCAAAAATTAATCAGCCCAAAATATATAACTTTATTTCTGGACTCAGTTCTCTTCTGTTGGTCTACATGTCTGTCATGCCAATACTACACTGTTTTGATTAAAGTAGCTTCGTGGTGAGCTTTGAAACCAGGAAGTGTGAGTCCTCTAACTATGTTCTTTTAAAAAATTGTTTTGGCTATTTTGGCCTGCTCACAATTTCATATGAATTTGAGGATCTGCTTGTCCTCTTGTGCAAAAATGGGAGTCAGAATTTTGATAGGGATTTTACTGAATCTGTAGCTCACTTTGGGTAGTATTGTTATATTAACAATGTTAAGTCTTCCAGTCCATGAACATGGGTGTTTTTCCATTTATTTAGGTCTTTAATTCTTTCAGCAATGTTTTGTAGTTTTCAGTGTACAGTTATTCCTAAGTATTTTATTCTTTTGGATGCTATTGTAAATGGAATTGTTTTCTAATTTCCTTTTTGGATTGTTTGTTGAGGGACCAGCTCTTATTATGCATTATACCTCTCCTTTCCTACTTGGATTGTTTTGCCCACGACAGTGTCTCAGCATTCTCTTTTCTTTTGATTTCTATGATCTTTACTTACATAACCTTTGACTCATTAGGATTGTTGGAGTCACCAGACCTCTACAAAATGATACTCAGTGACTTTATTTCCCTGACTCTAATTTTCATTTATTCCCTCCCTTTATCCCAAAGGGATATTAGAACCTACCCTGATTTTTTTTTCCTTTGACCATGCTGGTGTCCCAGTTCCCAGTTTTCTTTTTTTTCCCAAATGAGGCACTCATTGGAATGACCACCTTAGAAGTGATCTGTCTCAGCCCTTGGAGTTTCCTAACTATAGCACACCTACCTTCCTTCTCAGTCACTCCCTTCTACTGGAACCAGGCTCTGTTTCCTGGTCTCATAAAGAGTTACCCTGCTCCTGGCTTGCCGCAGAACTGGTTCCTTAAAGCATTACTGAATAAATTGTTTCCCTCACTGCCTCTCTAATCATTTCTCACTACTCACTTAACCTCTGTGATGCTTAACACTCCCTGAAAGTAATAACCCCTGCTGTCCACTGTCCCTGCTTTCAGACTGCATTTGATTGCTGTTGTCGAATTTGAAACACTAATAATTAATAGTAATTAAAAACAACTAGGTTATCTAGCCCCTATCTTTATGTGTCTTTTACTTTTCTCTGACTTTTAATTTTTTTCAAGCATATGATGGGGAAGGAAAGAAAAAGGAGTTAAAATTGAGAGATAAAGTATGATATTCTCTATAGATTTCATCTTTTTCTAAAAATAAATTTGTTTAAAATTCTTTTATTTCATTAATTTTATTTCCTGATTATTAGGGTAAAATATACTCATTTATAGACTGTTTAGAAAATATACAAGAAAAGATATAGACTAGAAAATATACTCATTATAGACTATTTGGAAAATATTTGTAAAGAAGAAAAATACCGTATATTATTTATCCATGCATTGAGAATTTTTGATAAATGTATTTTCAACGTTTTTTTCATGTTCTTGTTTTTTCTTTATGTAGTTGAAACCATTTGTGATGGTTAAGAATATAGGTAACTCTGAGATAGATGGGACTTAAAAATGTATATGTTCAGTTTTGCCTCACTCCCTGCCTTCTTACCATTGCCCGGTGGTCATATTGTGGCCTATATATTTTCTCCTTTAAGAAATTGATTATGCTTTTCCTTATAGCTGATCACATTTTGTAAATATCTTACAGATGATTTGAAGTAAGTCACATTTCCTATAGAGTACCATCTTGATGTATGTATTAATTATGGCTGTACCTATAAACTATATGTTTTATATGCTAATATCAGTCATAGACTGATAGTTTTGTACCATGGTCATACTTATATTTGGTTCTTTTCATATTTCTACTATTTTGGTTTTTAAAATTCTTTATAGTTTGATACAGAACAGTGATGATTCATGATTATTATACCTTCATCCTGAAGCATACCTCTTCTCAGTATAAAACAGTTCTCCCCTATTAAAAACAAAAGTTTTATTAATCTCTCAGTATGTTTTAGGGAAACTTTTTGGGAAGAATACATAATTGAGGTGTTTCCTGAGGCCTTCTGAGTACTATTTTTGCATATGGTGAGAGTTTGTCTAGAAGTAGAATTCCTTGCCTGCTTCCTCTTCTCCTGAAAATTAAAGCTTTGTTCCATTCCCTATCGTCTTCAGGGTTTTCCATGTTATTCTCATTTAGATAGCATGGGTAACCCAATAATTTTATTTCAGTCCCATTGTCCAATGTTGCATGTGGAAATTTTTTCCAAGTTTTGGTCTTCTCTTTTGGTCTCTCTCTTCAGTTTATAGAACTTTGCCAAATTTTGCTGTCTGGTTTAACTGGGTATTTTAAGGGAAAGTTGGAGGAAGGTGTTTTAATCATTAATAATTTATCATTACTGGTGTTAACATTAATATACCAAAGATAATGTCTTTACAAATGTGATTTTTTTAATTGAATTTTATTTTTGAGGGCCTTTTCTCTATCTCTTATCAACCTTCATGGGTTATTTTAGATAGTATTTGGTTGTATTTTTGTATTAATGAGTTGTCGCAGCTGTATGCATATTTCTTTAAACATGTTTTTGAACACTTTTATTGTTTTTCCAGTTTAACTTTCATAGAAAATTTAAGAAAAAGAATAAAAGCATATAATAAAAATCATCCATAATCCACCATTTATATTCAACCACTGTTAACATATTTTGCTATTTTCCTTTTTTTTTTAAAGTGGAACATAACATGCGTATGAATATATATTTAACTTTGATTCACTGGTTGTTTATTGAATACCTTTTACATGCATGAACTATGCTAGGTGCCAGACATTGTTGAAAATTTGCTGTATACAGTTTGTATGTTGTAATTTGCATTTACTGTTATATTCTAAGCAAAACTCATTTTACTACATTATTTATAACAGTTTTGTTCATGGCTTCATAGTCTTTTTTCAGTGTTTTTTAGTCACTTATTTGGTCATTAAAACCTGTCTTCAAAGAAGAAGCCCAATATGTTAGAGAGATGAACAGAGAGCAATTTAGTTGAGAGGATATTATGACTTGGGGTATCACCTCTCTCCTCCAAAGAAAGATAAACTGTTGAAAACTGTTGTTCTCTCTTGTGGATGTATTACAGTTTATTAATTATTGCTCTGTTGCTGGTAGTTTATATTATTTCTTTTCTTCAGTTTTAATTGTTTTTATTAATATATTTGTACATAAAAATTTGTGTCTGTCTTTCGTTTCCTTAAGGTGGATTTTAGTAATGGAATTACTGGGTCAAAGAGTACAAATATTTATAAAACTTTGTATAGAGTCACAAATTACTTGTCATAACCTGTGTAACAGTCAGTATTATTTTTAAATAATATAAACATTTCTGTTATAACATCAAATGCATTCCATAAAAACCCTTCGAGTTTACCTATTCACTAAAAATAACAGGATTTATGAGAAAAATAAGATTAAGGGCCAGCCACTCAAGACCTCTGCAATTTTCAAAGCAGAGCACCAACAAAAGCATAATTGGTACCTTGTGAGATCACTTGGGCAGCCCAGTCAAACCACTTAGCATGGCTTATGTTGCCTCAGAAGAGAGTGAGAGATATTAACATATAGGGTGTGGTCTTGAGACAGTACAGATGAAAGTCATTTTCTTAGCCAATGTGGTTGCCATAAAGGTGGGCACCAGAGGAAGTGCAGCTTGCTGTGCAAAGGATGGGAATGCTCCTTTGAGCAGGGAGTCCTGGGTACAGGTGCTTATTTTAAATATTCTTGAAATAGAGCTGAGAGGACTCCTGCTTGGCAGCAGCTGAGCTGAATGAGGATCTTTTTCTTTCTTACTGAAAGTTATAATTCTATTCCTGCTATTCCAGATCCCCTTGCCTAGGAAAATTAATATGTGAACCCACTTGTTATACTGGAATGATCTTACTTACAAACCACTTAAAAGCTGGTGTTACAGAAACATGTCTCACAATATAACAGACTGTATTTGCTAATTTGCTGCATGAAAATTTGAACAGAATTTTATTGGTTTCTTTCAAACCTTTTCAAACTGGAAATAACTACCTTAGCTAATAAAGGATGGAGTATCTGTTTCAAAACAAGTGTTTTCAAAACCTGTAGTCAGAAAACAGCAACTGTGTTTAATGATTATATTGCAATTTCAACACCTCAGTCTATGGTAGTGAATTTTAAATTTACAATTTATTTTGGTGGTCATTAGGTGTTCATTGAGATTTGGATCACGGGGCTTTAAATTGTCAGATGCTTATAAATATTTATTTGTTGAGGGTACAAGCATCATCTTGTAGTGAGTCATTTGTGGCAATGGCTTAATCCAGGATTATGCAGCATTCAATTATAGCACCAGAGAGGACAGGAAGTAGAGGAGTGAGTTCAAGATTGGGTGTTTTTTTCTGAGCAGATTGTGTATGTCTGATGTAGGCTGTGGTGGGAGAAAGTGGAAACCTCCACTGGTAAGAAAGTAATTGAAGTAATTGAGGTTGAGGCCTGTAAGAAGAAACTGAGGAAATGATTGGTACAATAGAAAGGGAGAAACAAGAGGATTATAGATACTGGAGACAGAATGACCCTGGGAGCAGCTGTTGTAATAGTAAAGGAAAGAGCTGAAGAACTGCTGACTGTTGAGATACTATAGTTCAAGATTTTAGAGGCAGAGTAATTCGCATATTGCTGCTGTCCATAGAAATGAGTTTCTTTGGTATGGATGAAGGTTGGAGTTGAGGAATAAAAGAGACATTGAAGGGCAGATTGAAAGTGGCTTAGTCTCAGGGACATTGGGAGTCTGCCCTAATGAGACAAAGAAGAGGGATGTATAGAACTTGTATAAACTGGTCCCAGAATCCTCAGTGAATGAGGTAGCTGAGATACTGAGAAGGATAGAGGGTGGCATAGTTTGATGGCATGATTCTAAAGAAACAGAACTTTTGGTAAGGATGCTCAAGCAGTCATCTGAAGTGGCCATGGCGATCCAGGGCAGTGTCCACTGAGGATAAGAGAATGGGCCCTTTGGGCTCCACAGGGCCAGGGGAAAGTTGTACTTCCGAAGGATAAGGAGGTTGGTGGAAGTCAGAGGGGTATTAGTGGGTGACAGTATAGAAGCAGATCATTGAAGGGGGATAAGGGGTGGACGGCCAGGGTGCTAAGCTACTAGCACGAATTGAAGTCCAACTAGGTTTTAGAAGCCTGAGAAAGTTGGCTGACTGCAGTCTTTTCCCTGTCTTCAGTTGAAACGTTGTGAAGTTGCTCTGTTATGTTCAAAAAGAATATTCTCTACTTAGGAGGCATGGTTTCTGTTGAAGTTGGTAGTTTCTGTTTCGGCTGGTAAAACTAGAGAGACCTTGAGCAATTTGGGGAGAACAGATGTTCCCAGGTGGTTGGGAAGGAATTGGCTATATCCACCAGTCTCCGTGACAGATAAGATAAAATTTCTAGTAGAGCAAAACCACGAATTATCAAATGAATGCATGTATGACTTGAAGACATGCCTGCATTTTGTTCTTTTTTTTTTTTTTTTTTTTTTGTCTTGTCTGGCTGCTTACAGGTACTTTTTATCTAGCTTAACATGGAGTTGAATTTACAGGACTCCTAGATGCTCTTGATACTTTGAACTGTGTCTGGAAAACTTATTTACACATAATAATGTGTAAACTTAATAACACAATAAATTGTTATTAGGAACAGAGTTCTTTATTTTCCTGGGAAAGGTGTTTTGAAGTTTAAATATGGAAGTTGGTGATCACTTAAGGTTAATTTTTTCTAAAACTTTTTATGTTAGTACAAGTACTATGCTATGATTTTGCAAGCTTCTTGAGATAAGCAGAGAGGTAAAAACCAATGAGTGTTAATTCCTTTTTTCCATCTTTTAAAAAAATTAGGTAAACTACGTATAATGAAATACACAGATTTTAAATGTTCTGTTGGTTGAGTTTTGAAAAATGCATACACCTATGTAACCACCACTGCATCCAAGATATAGGACATTTCCATCACCCCAGAAATTCCCTGATGGCTCTTTGTAATCAATTCAACAGTTTGCCTTCCACTCCCCTTTCCAGGGTCACCACTGACCTGATTTCTATCACCATAAATTACTTTTGCCTATTCTATAACTTTATATAAGTGGAAATATTAGTATATACTCTGGTGTAGCTTCTTTTACTCATACAGTCTATGAAATTCATCCCTATTGTTACAAAGTTTCTTATTTTCATTTCTGATTAGCATTCCACTTATATATATGCCACAGTTGGTTATCCGTTCATCTGTTGATGGACATTTGTGTTGTTTCCAGTTTTGGCTATTGTGGATAAAAGGGTTGTGAACATGGCCAGGCATGGTGGCTCACACTTGTAATCCCAGCACTTTGGGAGGCCGAGGCGGATGGATCACTTGAGGTCAGGAGACCAGCCTGGCCAACATAGTGAAACCATGTTTCTACTAAAAATACAAAAATTAGCTGTGCATGGTGGCGGGTGCCCGTAATCCCAGCTACTCAGGAGGCTGAAGCAGGAGAATCGCTTGTACCTGGGAGGCAGAGGTTGCAGTGAGCTGAGATCCTGCCTGGGCAACAGAGTGAGACTCCGTCTCAAAAATAAAAACGTTTTGGGGGAGGGATATGAATATTTGTGCATAAGTCTTTTTGTGGACATATGTTTTCTTTTCTTTTGGATAATTACTCAGAAATGGAATTCTTGGATCTTAGAATAGGTGTATGTTTAACTTTATAAGAAACTGTGTTTTCCAAAGTAGTTGAACGTTTTTTACACTCTTAGCAATGTGTAAGAGTTGTATAATAGTTACTCCACCTCCTTGCCAACGTTCAATGATATTCTCTTGGGTGCTAATGGCTCTCATTGTGGTGTTCGTTTGTAGTTCTCTGATGACTAAGGATGTTTAGCACCTCTTCATATGCTTATTTGGTATGTATATAATTATGAAATGTCTGCTCACATCTTTTGTCCATTTAATTTGGTTAAAAAATTTTTGATTCTTTATATATTCTAGAAACAAATCATTAAAAAAAATTAACCAACATCTCTCCCTTCCCCCAGCTAAGTTCTTTCTTAGATATATGTGTTGTGACTATTTTCTCCTAGTTTGTGACTTTAATTTCATTTTCTTAATGTTTTTTGAGGGTCTGAAGTTTTTAATTTTGATGATTTTTAAATTTTGATAAGGTTTTAAAATTTTGATAATTTTCAGTTTTTTCTGGTTGCTTTATGTTCTGTGTCACTTGTCCAGGAAATCTTTGCTTACCCCAGGTTGTGAAGATTTTCTATCCTACGTTTTTTTTTTTTTTTCAGCCCAAAGGAGAGCAAGGGAGAGAGGGAAGGAGAGGCAGAAAGGGATGGGGGAAAGAGAGAGACAGAGAGAGAGAAGGCAATAGAGAGAGTGCGAGGTGGAGGGGGAAGAAGAAAAAAAGAGAGGGCGAGGGAGCCAGGGAGCAAGAGCGACAGAGCCCCAGAGAGGGAGTGCTCCTCTCTGGCAGACAGGGCCTCTTCTATGCTACGTTTTCTTTTAGAAGCTTTATAGTTTTGGCTTTTACATTAAGGTTTATATCTCAGATTGGGTTTTGTATGATATGTAAGATAGGGGTCAAGGTTTATTTATTTTTTTACTTATAACCCTAGGAAGAGTTTTTTAAACATTTATTTTTTAAATTTTTATTTATTTTTTATTTACACATTATTATTGTACATATTTATAGGGTACAGTTTGGTGTTTTGATACATATCTCTGCTGTATAATGATCCAGTCAGAGTAGTTACTGTATTCATCACATCATACATTTATCATTTCTTTGTGATAATAACCTTGAAAAGCCTCTCTTCTAGCTATTTTGTGATACACAGTGTTTTACTGTTAACTAGTCACTCTACTGTGCGTTAGAACATCAGAATTCATTCTTCTTATCTAACTGTAAGTGTGTACCCACTGGCTAACCTTTCCCCATCCTCCACTTTCCCCTCCCCTCCTCAGTCTCTGGTAATAATTGCTCTGCTCTATTCCTATGATATCAACTTTTTTTTTTTTTAAAGATTCCACATATGAGTGATGTCATGCGGTATTTGTCTGTGTCTGGCTTATTTCACTTAACATGATGTGTTCCAGGTTCGTTCATGTTGTAGCAAATGACAGAATGTCCATTTTTTAAAAAGTTGAATAATATTACATTGTGTACATTCACCATATTTATCCATTCATTCCTTGTTGGACAGTTAGGTTGATCTCATATCTTGGCTATTGTAAATAGTGCTACAATAAGCATGGGAATGCAGATACCTCTTCGACATACTAATTTTATTTTCTCTGGATATACACCCAGTAGTGCGATTGCTGGATCATATGGTAGTTCTTCTTTTTCTCCCTACACACACAGTCTCGTTCTGTCTTCCAGGCTGGAGTGCAGTGACATGATCATAGATCACTGCCACCTTGAACTCCTGGGCTCAAGCCAACCTCCCATCTCAGCCACCCAAGTAATGAGGACTACAGGCATACACCACCATGCTTGGCTAATTGTAAACATTTTTTGTAGAGACAGTGTCTCGCTAATGTTGCCCAGACTGGTCTCATATTTCTGGGCCTAAGTGATCCTCTGGTCCCGGCCTCCCATACACTGGGATTACTAGCATGAGCCACTGTACCTGGCCTTAACTTTTAATTTTTTTTTTTTTTTTTTTTTTGAGACGGAGTCTTGCTCTGTCCCCCAGGCTGGAGTGCAATGGCGCGATCTCCGCTCACTGCAAGCTCCGCCCCCTGGGTTCATGCCATTCTCCTGCCTCAGCCTCTCCGAGTAGCTGGGACTACAGGCGCCCGCCACCACGCCCGGCTAATTTTTTTGTATTTTTTTAGTAGAGACGGGGTTTCACCGTGGTCTCGATCTCCTGACCTCGTGATCCGCCCGACTCGGCCTCCCAAAGTGCTGGGATTACAAGCGTGAGCCACCGCGTCTGGCCGGCATTTTCATTTTCAAGATTGTTGTTGGCATGTAAATTTCATGATTAATTTATCTTTTCAAAAAATCTATTGAGATTTTGATTAAGATTACTTTGAATCTGCAGATCAATACGAGAGACTTGACATCTTAACAGTATTGAGGCTTATCTAAGGAGAATGGTACAGTATGTCTCTCCACTTTTTAAGGTCTTCTCTAATTTTTCTTAGCCATGTTTTATAATTTTCAGTGTAGACATCTTACATAGCTTTAGAGTTATTCTTAGGTCCCTGGTGTTTTTTAATGTTATAGTATTGATTTTTTAAGTTTTATTTTCTAGTTGTTGCTAATATAGAAATACAATTGATGTTAAAGTATTGGCTTTGTATTCTGAGACCTTGCTAAATTCGCTAGTTGGTTTTAGTAGTATTTTAGTAGATTTCACAGTGTTTTCTATACATACAATTATATCATCTGTGAACAATGACAGTTTTACTTCATCCTTGTGCTTTTTATGTCTTAATACATTGGCTAGGACCTCCAGTACAAGGCTAAATGGAAGTTGTGGAAGTGGACATCTTTGCCTTGTTTCTGGTCTTAGGAATAAGGATTTAATAATTTACCATTGAATATGATATTAGCTGTAGAGTTCTTTTTAATGTTCTTTACCAAACTGAGAAAGTTTCTGTCTATTCCTAGTTTGTTGACAGTTTTTATCATTAATAGGCTTTGAATTTTGTCAAATGCTTTTTCTGTATCTATTGAGATGATACTGGTTTTTATTTTGTTAATGTGGTAAATTATACTGATTTTTAAAAGGTTAACCTTTCATATATACTTGGTCATGATGTGTTAATCCTTTTATGTATTCTTGTATTGAATTTGCTAATATTTTGTGGAGAATGTTTGAATCTATGTTCATAAGGGATGTTATTCTGTAATTTTTTTTCTCATAATGTTTTAGTAAGTTTTTTGTATCAATATGATGCTGCTGGCCTCATCCGATGAGTTAGGAAGTATTCCTTTCGACTATTTTCTGATAGAGTTTATGTAAGATTGGTGTTGTGTCTAACTTAAATGTTTGATAGAATTCACTAATGAAGCCATCTGGACCTGGGACTTTCTTTTGGGATAGGTTTTTAATTGTTTGAAATTTTTATTTCTTTTAGTTTGGTAAATTATGTTTGTAAAGGGTTCTTCTGTTTCATCTAATTTGTTGATTTTATTGTCAAAGTTGTTTATAGTAATCTTTTTATCTTTTTAACATCTATGGGATTTGTAGTAATATTTCATTTTCATTCCTAGTATTGGTAATTTGTGTTTGGTTTTTTTTTCTCTTTTTCCCTTGATCAGTCTTGTGAAGGGTTTAACTATTAATCTTTTCAAATAATACTCTTTTGGCTTCATCCTTATACTTATATCTTTGTCATATGGTATTTCATCAGGGAAGGTAGGCTGTATGATTTTGGTTTGAATCTGTTTTTATATTTATGAAAAATTTTAAATGCATGTGGTCTAATTCATGATTAATCCCCCCTCACTTTTTCATGTCCCATAATTATATGTTCAAATCATCTATGTCCACACTCAATTTGTATCTGTTTTGATCTTTTTATTTTTTAAAGAGAGAGGGTCTTGTGTTACACAGACGGGAGTACAGTGGTGTGATCATAGCTCGTGGTAACCTCAAATTCCTGAGCTCAAGCCATCCTCACACCTCATCCTCCTGAGTAGTTAGTACTACAGGTGTGTACCACCACTCCCAGCTAATTAAAAAAAAGTTTTAGGCCGGGCGCGGTGGCTCACGCTTGTAATCCCAGCACTTTGGGAGGCCGAGGTGGGTGGATCATGAGGTCAGGAGATCGAGACCACAGTGAAACCTCGTCTCTACTAAAAATACAAAAAAATTAGCCGGGCGTGGTGGCGGGCGCCTGTAATCCCAGCTACTCGGAGAGGCTGAGGCCGGAGAATGGCGTGAACCCAGGAGGCGGAGCTTGCAGTGAGCCGAGACTGCGCCACTGCACTCCAGCCTGGACGACAGAGCGAGACTCCGTCTCAAAAAAAAAAAAAAAAAAAGTTTTATATAGAGATGGGTTGTTGCTGTGTTGCCCAGGCTGATCTCGAACTCCTAGCCTCAACTGATCCTCTCACTTCGGCCTCCCAAAGAGCTGGGATTACAGGTGTAACACCATGCCCGACTGTTTTGATCTTTTGATTTCTGAGAGGATGTTAGTTTCCAATTGTGATTGTGGATTTGTGTGTTTCTTTTTGTCCTGTTGGTTTTTGCTTTCTATATTTGAAGCCCTTTTTTTCAGTTGTACTACGTGTCTTCTTGTGTTTTTTATTAATATGAACTCAGTAAATTTTATATTAATACATTTAGTATGAAATCCTTTCAACTTGAGTTCTAGTTTGTCTCATGTCAATACTGCCTCATGTAATTGTCTTCTTTTTATTTATCTGACATATATTTCTAAGTAAACAGCACCTATCTAAACTATACTAAGGCCCAGACTTAAGAAAAAAAGACAAATTTAAATTATTTACAATTTTTCATCTAACCCCTTTCTCCAACATCACCAATCCTCCATTCCTGGATATTTGCTAACACTCCTGCCAACAGGGAGAGGCTTTTGCAGAAGGGTCTACATTTCTGTCTCTGCTTTCAGTATCTTTTTTAGGATAAATAAAAGCAGTGCTACCCAGCTAGTGCTGTGGAAGGCAAGCCACCCAGGTGCCAGGGCAAGAGACCGAAGGCACAAGCTGTTCCAGTATAATAAAAAAATATATAGAACAAGAATGGTTATACTAGAAATAGAATATAGATATGATTATATATGAATATGATTAATCATTAGCATTACTCTTTATTCCAAAATATTATAAAAATCTCTGTTCTACAATTATAACCTAGGAAAAACCAGGCCATACAGTGATAGGAGCTGAAGGGACATGGTGAGAAGTGACCAGAAGACAAGAGTGTGAGTCCTCTGTCATGCCCAGATAGGGCCACTAGAGGGCTCCTTGGTCTAGCGGTAACGCCAATGCCTGGGAAGGCACCTGTTACTTAGCAGACTTTGGTATAGTGGTAGCGCCAGTGCCTGGGAAGGCACCTGTTACTTAGCAGACCGGGAAAGGGAGTCTCCCTTTCCCCAGGGGAGTTAGAGAAGACTCTGCTCCACCATCTCTTGTGGAAGGCCTGACATGAGTCAGGTCCGTCCGCAGCCATCTGGAGGCCTAAACGTCTCCCTGCGATGCTGTGCTTCAGCGGTCACGCTCCTGGTCCACTTTCATGTTCCACCCTGTACACCTGGCTCTGACTTCTAGGTAGCAGTAGCAGAATTAGTTAAAGTATTAAAGTCTTTGATCTCTCCAAGAAATGCATAGAAGAAATAACGACGTAAGCTGTCCCCTCTCTCTCTCCGCCTCAGCTACCAAATAGGGAAGGGCCCCCTGTCTGTTGGACATGTGACTCGTGTGACCTTACCTATCATTGGAGATGACTCACACGCCTTACCCTGCCCCCTTGCCTTGTATACAATAAATAGCAGCACAGCCAGGCATTCAGGGCCACTACCGGTCTCCGCATCTTGGTGGTAGTGGTCCCCCGGGTCCAGCTGCCTTTTTTCTATCTCTTTGTCTTGTGTCTTTATTTCTACGATCTCTGGGCTCTGCACACGAGGAGAAAAACCCACAGGCCCTGTAGGGCTGGACCCTACAAGTGCAGCAGCTTTCACCTGTGTAGCATGCCTTAAATCTCGTTTCTGCATTAATGATTTTATTACATCTAGTTCAGAAACGAGAAAACTAATTTTACAGGATAAATACCTGTAGGAGAGTGATTTGTTTCTAGGTCTATATTCTTAGGAGGTATGAGATCTCCATCTTGACCTCTCTGCATACTGTGAGGTTTCACACCCCATAGTGCCGGCTCAGTAAATGTGAGATTTGCATTTTGGCTGTTCTCCTCAGTCTCTATCCCCCTCTAACTTGTGGAATATATATGTCATGTATTACTAGAGGGACACCTGGATAGAACTTTAAATAACAGTAAATCAATTCAAGAGAAAGTTACTCCCTGCTTTTAGTCTTTCAGTTCCTTGGATGATCATGGAGAAATCCTCTGTGTGAATTTTTTTTTTTTTTACGTTTCTCAAACACTTGATTATACCTACCTCCTCCCTTTTTATAAACAATGAGCTAGGCTCAAGTTCACTGCCTTCTTGGTAGGCACCAGAATTGAGCTAGAATTTAGTACATTTGTTTTGTTTTTCTTTTGTTTTTTGATAACTTTTTTTTTAAACAGTAGCTGTTGATTTGCCACTGAAAAGTAGTGATTAAATTTTGCCTTACAAATTTTTATTTTAACAAGTCAAATGAGTTTTAGAGAAAAATATTAAATACAGGTAGGATAAAAGGGTGTGACAAAATTGAGAGCCTGATATGTATGGAAGATTGTATGTGCCCTGGTTGAGAAGATTGTATGGGAGTGAGTGAAACTTCGGAGTCACTTCTCCAGCATTCCAGGCTTTTCATTTATTTTTGTTTTGTCTATAGTACTAACCTCTTGGTTAACAAGTGTTTATGTTTTGTGTAGAGAGCTGTGTCCTGCAGATACCGTGAAAAACATAGTGTTCTTCCCTTTGTAGTCTTGGTAGGGAAGACAGCATGTGCCTGCAGAACACCTGGTGCAAGTGTGTACCATGGTAAATACTATCAGAACAGCAAGGACCTTGTGTCGTCAGAGGAGGCGGAGGTCATCTCTGGCTGGGGGCTTGAGGCTTGGCTCAGGCTTATGTTTTATCCGAGGCGCCTTTCTCCCTTTCATTTTGTATCTCCCTTCCTAAGTCTACGTAAATTTTTTGGGGAAGGGGCATTTCTTTGTAGCTGTTACTCTAAGAAGCACTGAGTCCAGAAGAAAGCTCATTACACTGGCCCTCAGAAGACAGAGTGCCTGCCAGAGTTCTAGTTCTAGCACACCTGTTTTCAGCTGGATAACTGCTTAATTGTTTCAAGTCTCAATTTCTTCATATTTCTTGGTGATGACAAAACCCCGTGTCTTTCTTGCTTCATAAGGCAGCCCATGTTAGGGCCATTTGTGATGTTCATTTGCTTATCAATATTATCTTCACTATATTATTTGTATTTGAAATACTGATAGGGATGATTTTGAGGGTATTTTAAGTGTTTAATTATTTTTTTCCTATTTTTTTCTAGGTCTCGATGCAGAACTTTATTATGTGAGAAATGACCTTATTAGTCACTACGCTCTATCCTTTAATCTGTTAGTACCCAGTGAGACAAATTTCCTGCACTTCACCTGGCATGCGAAGTCCAAGGTAAGAGAGTGGCTAACCACAGACATCATGACAGGGTCACCCAGCCACAGAGGCAAGGGCTGTGTTTGAGGACTGGGCTGCCATCTGTACCAAAGGGTCCGCTGGTGATGTGATATAATAGTACTGAGTCTTTTCAGATTTATATTTCAAATATTTGGCCTATTCCTCTAAAATTTCTCGAATCCTTTAAAACGAAGGTAGCTATCATTTAATTGATTAGCACATGACACAACACTTACATCCTTTTAGGCTCTTCAAACAGAGATCCAGACCTAGCTTGAAAAGGGTACAGTTGGACCCAATAATGCCTGTGCTGCTGTGGTGAAACGATATGGGTGTAGGGGTGGGGATTGGTAAGATAGGCTTCTTAGACATGTTGGACAGAATGGATACAGTTCTCCCACTCGTGGAGAAATGGTGTAAGAAAGGTACAGCAGATGCAGCCACCCATGTGTCCTGTGGTGAGGCTTCTTTACCCATAAGGGCTAAACCCAATCACTTAAGAATCTCTTGCCTGGGCTACTTGTTGCTGAATTCTTCACATTTCCTCTGACTGCCTGGGTCCCTCAAACATGGTAAGTTTTCTCCTAAGTCAGAGAGTCGGAGGCTGAGCATGGAGGTGCCTCCTATACCCAGCCAACTTCAGTTTCTCTTATCAGCTTTGTATATAGGCTTTTGAATAGGATTTTATTTAGGAAATAAAAATAGTCTTGCTACTATAAATAAGAATACCTATTGTAGAGTTTTTTTAAGAAGTGTTATAGAATAGTGTCTGTCATAATATTTGCTGCAAGTTATTTAAATTGGCCACTTTAATATAGACTTTTAAAAATCTTCATTTTTTTCTACTTAGAAAACAACAGTGATTATTGGGAAAATTCAAATATTACAGAAATGTTTTAAGAACTGTAAGACTAGGCCTGGAGTGGTAGCTCACACCTGTAATCCCAGCACTTTGGGAGGTTGAGACGGGTGGATCACAAGGTCAGGAGATCGAGACCATCCTGGCCAACATGGTGAAACCCCGTCTCTACTAAAAATACGAAAATTAGCAAGGTGTGGTGGCGTGCACCTGTATTCCCAGCTACTTAGGAGGCTGAGCCAGGAGAATCACTTGAACCCGGGAGGCGGAGGTTGCAGTGAGCCGAGATCGCACCACTGCACTCCATCCTGGGCGACAGTGTGAGACTCCGTCTCAAAAAAAAAAAAAGAAAAAGAACTGTTAAGACTTTGTAGTTCTATACTCAGAAGTAATTTTTATAGTTTGGTATAACTTCTTCAAGGTCCCCTTTTTTCCCTTTTTAAACAAAAAAGGGATTTTTAGACACGTATGTTGAACAGTACTTTTTCCCCTACAGAATAACTTATCTAGGCATCTTTCTTTTTCTCTCACTCGTTCTCTTTAGTGGTTTTATAATATGATATTGTATGGATGTACTATATTGCTATCTGTAAAGTACCTCGTTGATGGGACACATGGATTTTTAATAGCATTTTATTATTTCAAACAATGCTTCCCTTCACCATTACACAGTTTCCCTCATTTCATTTTATAGGCAAAATCCAGGTAATGGGAGGATGAAAACAATTGGTAGTTCATTTTTTATTGATGTTTCTACCTTTGCTATTTCTTTTATTTAAAGATGTTTCAATCTTTGCTTTTGATGAATATGGAAACAAAAAAATGTGTGTTAATGTGTATCCCTGTGTGTGTATATGTACATATATATGTGTGTGTATGTATATAAATATGTTAAGAACATCTTTGTTCAGAAGTTTTTGTGCACTTGTGGCCTTATTTCTGAATAGTAAATTGCTGCTAAGAAGTGGCTAGGCCAATGTGTGTGCATCTTTAAAACTTTGAAAATGTGCGTCTTCTTTAAAACTTTGAAAGATACTGCCAAATGTACCAGTGAATAAGTGCTTATTTTTGATCTTCATTTCCTAATACCAACATTTTAAGTATACTTGTTTGCCTTCCAATCTCCCTTTCCCTCCCCCTCCCCATATGTCAGTGTGTATTTTCTAAGAAAAAGGGCATTCTTTATACAACCAAAGTACAATGATCAAAACCAGGAAATTTGACATTATTATGTTATCTAATCCACAGTAGTCACATTTTATCAATTATCACAACAATGTTCTTCATAGCTAATTTTTTACTAGTTGGTGTCTCTTAGTTCCCTATCAGTCTGGAACAGTTCCATAGGCTTTCTTTGTGTTTTTTGGCCTTAACGTTTTTGAAACTTACAGACCAGTTATTTTGTAGAATGCCCCTCAGTTTGCGTTGTCTGAGGTTTCCTCATGATTAGATTCACGAATATCTCTTTGGCAGTGATACCACAAAGGTGTTGTCCTTCCCAGTGCACAGGTGCCAATTTGTCCCATGACTGGTGGTGGTAACTCCGAACACTCTCATCACCAGATTTCTCCCCTGTCAAGTTTTTCACTTTATAATTAGTAAGTAATTTGTGGGGAGATAATTTGAAACTATCTTTTAAAAAATCTCATTCCTCATCATCCTTTCAACCACACTTTTTGTATCTGTTTTTGGAACTAGTTTCATATTTCAGCCTGTGGTGTGGTGAAGGTAGTGTGTTTCCTCTCACTGGAAGAGGTCGGACCTACACTGGATAACCATACAATAAGGCTGTTATAGAAGGAATTCAAGTATTTGTGGAGTGGTTGCTACTGAATTTTAAGCTCCCTTGCAACTCTGAGGTCCAGTGTTTCTATGAACATCTTTCAGGCAGAGAAGCTTCTTATATTCTCCAAAAAGTTGACAGCTAATTCCTTGTTATTATTCTTACCTTTGATGTTGATACATATAAAAACAAATAATGTATTTCAAAATGATGAAAGGTTTATTAGAGAATTCAGTTCTAGGTACTTCTATTGACTTTGAACAGAGTGTGAATATTTCTGGGTACACTTAGGAAAAAAGAACACTGATATGAGAGGTTTCCTGGGCAAGTGTATGGGTAGTGATTTGTGAGTACAAAGGCAATGTGGGAAGTGGCAGTCAGGACTGAACAAAATAAAACCTTTTACTGATTCCTTTAAAACAGTTAAAATACACTGTTATTTGGAGTGAGCTCAGGGCCCTGATGTTGCTGGTAATGGGTGTCTGAGTCTTAGGAGCCTGTTACAGGGGGAAGTTGGAGTGGGAGAGAGCAGGTAGGAGGGGCTCAGGTGAATATATATGTTTGAAGGGGAAGCAGTGTTAGCATGGTACATTTTGGGTCAGGAGAAGCCTTGACGTAACTGTAACTGTACTCCCATATCATTCACATTATTTTATAGAGCATAATTTCTAAGTTACCTCTTTGGCAGGTATAAATATCATTAGTGCACATTTGGGCTGCCACTGCTGGTATGATATTCTTTGTGAGGCAGAAGTTTCCTGATTTTTTTGGAGGGTATGACCATTTATTTACATGTCCAGGCCAGAAATGTAGAAGGGATCCTAGTTTCCTTCTCCTACACTTTCTGAATCTAGTTGATTCTCTCTAATAATTACATCTTAAATTCGTTTCCTACCTCTCTTGTAACCCAATGCCTCACCCTTAGTTTGGGCCTTCATTGTTTCTTGCTGGATTCAGAAGTGGTCTTCTAACTGGTCTCCTTTCCTCTGGACTGACCTCTTGTTGCACCCTCCACAAAGCCACCTTAGGCTTCTCTGTTGCTACCGGAATAAAGCTCTTGATTTTGTAGGAGGCTTTTATGATCTGGACTCGGCCTTTCTTTTCTGCCTCTTATCTAGCCAGTCATTTAGTGTCATTTTTGTCTGTTTTGGAATTTCATGAATGCCCTGTGATCTCTCACAGTGCTGCTGTTTGCCACAAATGCCCTTTCTTCATTCTTTACCTGAATAACTCCTGTTTACTTCATAAAGCTATGACCTGGTGTCACCTGTCCTCCAGCTGTCTCAGGTGCCCTTTTCTGTCTGCACAGTGCCCTTCTCCTCTCTCATAGCCCTAGTTATACTTTAAGAACATTGTAATAGTTGATTTTCTTTTCTTTCTCCCTCCTACTTGCTGAGCACCTTAAAGGGTATCCTCTGTGCTTGGTATAGCACGTGGTACTTACTGCAGAAGAGGTGTGCAGGTAGAAGCCACAGGGCCCAGCTCAACAAATGGGGAACTTCTGAGCAGTTAGGGCTTTTCAGAGTTGGGATGTGCGGCTTTAGGAGTGGTGACTTTCCTATTTCTGGAAGTGTGAAAACATATAGGCTGGGTACACTCGACAGTAGTTGCACAAATGGGATTTTTCAGATATTTTACTCGTAATAGATTGAGGTTATAAGTCTGGAAAAATGAGTGGGTTGAATATAAACCTAAACTGATTTCACAAGTTCATCTGTAACAGGTATAAAATTTAGAGGAAAGTAACCATCTTACTGTGTTTTTTTTAGTAAAAAACTAAGGAAATATGTCTGTGTTAATCTAGTTTCAAGCTTCAGCCACTATTGCAGTTGCCAATTCTAGGTAATAATCTCTGGTGATTTTAGCACAGTTGATTACGTTTATTTATTTTAAAAATTAATCTTATGAGTAGATAATATATGCACATTGTAAAAATTTAAAAAGCATAAAGGGTATACAGTGAAAAATAAGTCCCCTACACCTTCTAGTACCATCCCTGAGCAGTCCAGCCACTTAGTTCCCCTTGCTTGAGTCAGCCACTGTTGCCTGATTCTTGTCTTTCCTTTAGAAATAGTTCGTGTATATATAAGCATCCATGTGTATATGTATATATACATCTTTCAACAACTAACATACCACATACTTTTCTGCAGTTTGCAGAGCACTGAACAATATCCTGGTCAAGGATCTCTGTCACTTGATACAGAGTTGTACTTTTTCCCCCTTCAAATGGCTGTATTACTTATTATTATATGGTTGTACTTTGGTTATTGATCAGTTCCTGTGAGGAAATTAAGACCCAGATTTGGAAAGGGACTTGCTTAAGGTAGGAGAAGTAGGGTTAGAGGAAGCAGAAGGTAGAGATGACCTGAAATGGGAAAGTCACACATGAGGGCAGGGGAGGCTTGATGAAGGGTTTGTCACCTGATCATTTAACCCTGAGGTATAATCATGAACTTTCAGAAAGAAGGCCGTGGCTCTGAAGCTCTAATACTTTATCAGAAACCCTCAGTTCTTGCTTTTTAAGGTTTTGCCAGAAGACGAAATATTTGCTTCCAGAGATCTGCAGGCTCCCTGGTATATGTCAGTTCAACATCGTAGATATTTTAACATTAGTTTCACATATCACAGCTTCTGGTAATAGTGTTTCTCAGTGTTTACACTGTTTTGTCTTGCTGCACAGATTGTGGTCTTTTCAGAGGCTTGAAGCTGTCTTACTCTTAGGGCATAGGTCACACATGCCTTAGTGAGTGGTCAGGAAAGACCATTGTGTTAATTGCATTTTGAGTTGGGAGTAGAACTCTGGTATTGCTTCTTTTTCACAAGACCACACACTTAAAAGCAGGCTACTGAGAGGCTTTAACAGATAATTAGTTTCTTCTGTATTCCAGAACATTCCCCAATGTCCAGGAAAAACATGTAACTGTGTCTGTTAAGTGTCAGTAGCTTTTTTTTTTTTTTTTTTTGAGACAGTCTCGCTCGGTCACCCAGGCTGGAGTGCAGTGGCGCTCTCTCGGCTCACTGCAACCTCCACCTCCTGGGTTCACACCATTCTCCTGCCTCAGCGTCCCGAAAAGCTGCGTCAACAGGCGCCTGCCACCATGCCCAGCTAAGTTTTTTGTATTTGTAGTAGAGACGGGGTTTCACTGTGTTGGCCGGGATGGTCTCGATTTCCTGACCTCGTGATCTACCCACCTCAGCCTCCCAAAGTGCTGGCATTACAGGAATGAGTCACCGCGCCTGGCCGTCAGTAGCTATTTTAGATATCCGAAAAGCAAAAACTTGCCAGAATGTAGCAGAATATTCCCACTACCCACCCTCACCCCATGGCTGTTCTCTGCTTTCAGGAATTCGTCATCATTTTCTAGGAGTTGCAGGGAACTTGTCCAGAGTTCTAGCAGACACTTCTGGAGGTCAGCGGCTGTGTCCTTTGCAGAGTGAGGTTTCTATGAGAAAGGCATTACTTCTAGTAAGTTCAGAGAAATTAAAAGGCTATTTGGCTGTAGACAAGTGTATTCACTTTAAATCTGTACTCTGTGTGTTCCAGAAGGAAATGGCTTTACTTACCAGCTTCCTATTTGTAATTGCCATTTGTTTCCAAGTAAGGGAACATAAGCAAAAATGTTTATTTTTCAGTTTATTCAAATGTTTATATTTTTGGTAGTTTCCTGTTTCTTTTTTTTTTTCCTTTCCTTTTCTTTTTTTTTTGAGACTGAGTCTCCCTCTGAGTAGCTGGGATTACATGTGCCTACCACCATGCCCGCCTAATTTTTGTATTTTTAGTAGAGACAGGGTTTTACCATGTTGGCCAGGCTGGTCTTGAACTCCTGGCCTCAAGTGATCCACCTGCATTGACCTCCCAGAATGCTGGGATTACAGGTGTGAGCCACCACGCCTGGCCTGTAGTTTATTTTCTGAAGTATTTTGGCTCACTCTACATTCTGATAAACAACTGCTGTTCAAATTTCTTTGTCCCAGTAGAGTGTACATTTAACTTTTGAGCAGATCTGTTTCTTTAAAGGATGATTGGCAAGTGAGAGTCCTTACAGATTGATACATGCCAAACTAGAGAAAATTTGACTTCAATAATTGGCAATTTCTTCTCTAATCCCAGAAACTGCAGTTTTAAAATTTATATCCTAAAGACTGCAGAGGGAAAAGAGAACTACCTTGTGAATGCCTCTGATTTTTTGACAGTTCCTCAGAAAAGGAGCCAGCAAGCAGGCTTCCACAGTTTCATGCTTCATATTCCTCTAAGCTGCTGATAGGACCAAAGGGGCTGCCTTCTCAGATCTCCTCCTCAGCCCTTTGCACCTCTCCCTGTACCCTCACTGGCCAGCTACACTCACAGCCTCATTTCCCTCCCTTCTCTCCTCCTTTTCATCTTGCCACACTGAGATGCTCAGGTGCCAGTCTTACCCGCTTTTTTAACTGCAGTTAGGGCCCTGGACCCCTTTGCCAGACCCTCTCTGCTTACTTTGGGGTTCTGGTCTCTGGTCTGCTGCTTCTCTCCTTGTGATAACTGAGACCTAGAATAAAGGAGACAGGACGTTTCTGGGGAAATAGTAAGTGTGGCTTTGAATTTGTTAAGTTGGAAGGCTGTAGGATAATTAGGTAGATTTGCCTAGTAGGTAATTGGACACTTGGGAGGGATTGAAGGTAAAAGAGAGTGAGAGAAATTGACAATTAAGATATCCCATCAGTGGTGAAATGGGCTAGAACCTAGTGTACTAGGAGAGAAGGATTTACATTTGGAGAGGAAAAGGGACCTTTCCTTGGGACTAGAATGAAAAGAATAGATGCTCTAATAGATCTGCCGGGGTGTTGAAAAGAAAGACAGAAATGGGGTTCCTCTGTGCTAGTGGAAAGGGACAAGGACATTGAGTGTGAGGAGGTGGGGAAGGCCTGTAAGGTTGGAATAAGACTAGGGAAGAGAGGGTCAGTGAGGAAGGGATTGCTAAGTGGAACTAAGGGCCTCCCCTGAGACTGGAGGTCATTGTTGTGTAAGAGCTCCTTCTCTGTAGGATGGATTTCCTTCAGCAGTGCTGAGCGGCAGGAGTAGAGTAAGGGGTGGTCAGGATGCTAGAGCTGCCCTTTGAGGGTTTGGAAGGAGTGAACCAGCTGAAGGTGCCAATATGACTGTCAGTAATGTTGCCTCTTTAGGGCTTGGGCTGTGGAGAACGTGAAACTAGGTGTTCATGGCTATACTGGAGAGAAGGGAAGTGGCTTTAACTGGCTGCTGCATCCTGCGATGAACACAGCCCCTGGCTCATAAATGTGCCTCATAAATGTTGGCTGACTTGGAGTGATGGAATCAGAGAACTGGTTTTGTAGGAATCAGAGGTGGTGATGGGATCTTTGATAGAATGGCATTTTTGCATTTGTTTTGGTTATGAAGTAATTCTTTAGCGTGTCAGGATATTGAATACTGAATATTGAAGCCAGGGAGAACATGGCAGGAGACCAAGGCCTCTGCAAGTCCTGTGTGGGTCATTGGTGTTGATGGCATGAGAAGTAGCCATTATGAGTAGAAGCTGTGAGCTTCGGCCGGGCGCGGTGGCTCACACCTGTAATCCCAGCAATGTGGGAGGCCAAGACAGGTGGATCATTTGGGGCCAGGAATTCGAGACCATCCTGGCCAACATGGTGAAATCTCGTCTCTACTAAAAATACAAACATTAGCTGGGCATAGTGGCGTGTGCCTGTAGTCCCAGCTACTTGGGAGGCTGAGGCAGGAGAATCGCTTGAACCCAGGAGGTGGAGGTTGCAGCGAGCCGATATCATGCCACTGCACTCCAGCCTGGGTGACAGAGTGAGACTCGGTCTCAGAAAAAGAAGTTATGAGCTTCAAAGTAGAGGGGATTTGCATGAGGGCATGAGGAAGGGATGTCTGGGAAGGACCTAGTGATCCTAAATAGTGCTGACCCTACTGTCTAGGCCCTGAGGGTCAGGTGTTGTAGGAACTGAATGATAGGCAGGGGAACAGATGACTTCTGAGGAAAGCAAGGTTGTAGGAGAAGGTGGGAAGACATTTATGAAGAGGCAGAGAGTGTAGGAGGCTGTTCTGAATAGGGAGGTTCTCAGAATGGGGAAAAAACAGAAGGCCTGCAACAATGTTCTTGACAGACCCAGGAGGGTTTGTGTCAGAATCCCTGGGGCCAGCAGTGGGCTGATGATTATGGAGAAGTGCAGCATGGCAATAAGGTGGCTGTTCTGGAATGACTGCTGATGCCACTGATGTCAGAGGAGACTTGTGCCAGGCTAACAGTTAGGTGTATTGCATTAATGATCTTATTTGATCCTCATAACATGTATTACCCTCATTTTACAAAATATGGAAACTGAGAGAAGTTACTAATTTACCTAAGAGTCACGTGGTATCATGTTTCCAAACCTATTTCTTGCTGGCGGTGCTGATTTCTTTTGTGCCCCTACCCTTCATGTACGGTCCTGTTCAGAGATAGCATCGGTGTAGGGATGTATAATGCATTCTTTGATGTTGTATTGCTGGAAAGCTTACTCATTCCCTGCCCAAACTTGCTTGGCTGTGGCTCTCTAGCACCCCCTGGTGGCAGCAATGGTATTGTGATATGCTAAGGTGAGTGTGAACACTTCCTAGCCAAGGTACCTCGAAGTCACTGATGTGCTGCAGCAAGAACATTTCCTTTGTTGGGAATGTGGCAGTTATCAAACACAGCCTTTAACAGTTGTTTATGTACCTATCTTAACTGCAAAGGAAGAGTTTAATGTTTGCATACTCCTACAGTGTTTAACTAAGAGACTTTAAACAGAGTGTGAAAGGAGAAACCCCAAGGGGAATCAAATTCTGGACTGAGCCCTTCTTCTTCATGGGTAACAACGCCTTCCACCTTAGCCCAAGCATAAGGGCCATCCCTTCCCTTATATCTGGGATGATACTCTTTCCCTCTTTTCTTTCATCTTTATTATGTACCATTTCATTAGCTTTTTTCACTAGCCTATATACATATTTGAATATCTCATCTAAAAACAAAGAAAGAAAAGCTTTGGAACACCCCCCACTTCACCATCTGTCTCCCATTCTTCTAGTTAAGTTTCTTGAAGAATGGTTTATCGAACGTCTTTCTTCTCACTCTTTTCCCAACCTGCTGCCTCATGGCTCTGCAAATCTCAGTCTGCCACCAATGATACCCTTTGTGACCACTGAATGAGAGAGGGATACCATAGTTATCAAGAACCTGTGGGCAGGGCAGAGAGTGATGTGAGCTGTAGGGCTTCATTGAAGGTCTTGATGCTGGCAGCCATTCTGAATTTCAGCTATTGCTTTGCAGTTAGAGCTGCTGCTTTCATGAACTCTCCATAGCAACAGAGCCATAATTATTGTTGCTGATTGGTTCTATTAAGCCACATTGGGTAGGCCAAGTATGGATAGATAATATTGGTGTTTTAGAGACATCTCATGGGTTGCCTGTCTTTCCTTCTGGATTCTGCGTCACTTGAGAAGTAGATCCAGAGGTCAAATGGGGATCTAAACATGAACTTTCTTTTTGGTGAGAGCAAGACTAGAGGATGTGACTTAGATATTCTATGAGAAATCTGCCTTGGAATCTGCTGATTGTGTGAGTGGGTCTGCAGAGCAGACCTTCTTCCACCAGCCACAAGGAGGCCCTCCGAGCTTGGCTTTCATTTATCAACCAGAGAAGGCATTGGTAGCTATTTATGGTCTGTCAGTTACATATCTCACCGCTTTGGTTCTTCATATCTGGCTTTCCATGGCCTCTCTGTCAGTGCTGCATAGTCCTCAGCAGGATTTCTGACCCTAGATGGCAAGTTTTATGGAAGAGTGGTGGTCCTGTTTTGGACTTAAAATAGAGGGTGGCTTACTGGGTTGAATTTTTATCCAACTGAAAATTCTTAGGACTGTTTCTGACAATTTGGATTTTTTTATAGCTAGATTATTTGTACATATGAAAGGCTCATCCATTGATTAATGAGCTAATTAATGAAGTCAAGCTGATAGTATCCTTCCTGCTATCACAGGTCCATTTTGTTTATTTCTGTCTATTTTATAGGTTGAATATAAGCTGGGATTCCAAGTGGACAATGTTTTGGCAATGGACATGCCCCAGGTCAACATTTCTGTTCAGGGGGAAGTTCCACGCACTTTATCAGGTAAGTAAGATTCTTCGAAGACAGAGTTAACATACTTTTTCAACTGCATCCCCTGTGGCCCCAAAACAGAAGTTTACTGATGTGTAGTGTGTATTACTTGATAGGCATAAGATATACGAGTACTGTGAAAGGTAATTTTTGTAAATATTTGCACTGTGTTCTTAAACCATTCTCTCTTTTCTGTTCTTCTGGAACTCTCTGTGCTCCGCCCTCCCTGTCTCCTTTTCTGCATTGCTGGTACTTACCTCCACATGAGTCCCTGTGCCTGATCTTGTTTCGCTTTGATTAGGCACAACATTTCACCCTGTGGCCCAGGTGATCTTTGTACAGTCATATTTGACCCTGTGACATGAAGCCCATCAGTGCCCTCCACTCCCATCAACTGAACATTCCAGACTCACCACCTTGTGTCCTGGATCCTTTATCATCTGCCCCTGCCTGCCTGTCTAGCCTTGTTGCTGCACTTGCCCCAGAGTTCTAGCAGTTCCAGACTACATGCAGTTCTGATCTTCAACCCTTTGCATGTGCTGGTCTCAGTATTTGGGATCATCTTTTCCTCTTTCTGCTTGTGAACTCCTTTCTATTCATCCTACTCATTCTGCAAGACTCAAGATCTGCACTGTCTTTTTCCTGCCACCTTCCTTTCTTTCATTTGTTAACTTCTATTCTTCCTACCCCTTAGAACCTTATATTTAACTGTTTTTGCACTGATTACATTATCTAGCAATTCCCTTGATGCTTAGCATAGAGTATGGCACAGGATAGGCACTCAGTACAGTCTGAGTAAATGAATAAGTGTCTTATTTACACCAATTTAACTGCTTTTGAGCTAACTTCTTAGGCTCTTGAAGTTGTGGTATTTGTAAGAAATGGAAATTTTTAAAAATTGAAAGTATCAGCCACAATAGTGTTGTGAAACTTTTTCTGGCAGTCATATTCACTGTTATCAGTGACATACATTAAGCTTAAAGAAAGCACAGGAAGGCTGCTTAAATTTTTATGGGCAGTAAAGGAATTTAGAAATGCCCATATCTTTAATGCACTCATACAGATGGTAGAATGATATATTTTAAATCTGTAGGAAAAGAATCTTAAAGATTGGGGAAAAAAATTATATGCACTGAAGTCTGTTATCCCATTGTTACAATTCTGTGTTAAAATCAATTTCTATTGAGAAAGGTGATAGCTGACAATTTATCAGATTCATTTACAGGTTTATATTTAATCTTTTTATTAAGAGCAGACATACTTGCATTTTGGTAGTGAGTTGTCTTTCCATTTGATCATGTAATTTCTGTTGTTACTATTGCTGATGTGTCTGTTAAGGTTTGCCTTATGATCCTTCAGCTTTAGTGTACTGGAATAGCAGGACTTATGAGACAAAGTGATTTTTAAAAACAATGAGCAAAAGCTGAAAACAATTACCTCTTCATTGATGTCTTGGTTTATTCTTTAATACTAACTTTTATATCCATAATGAATTAAATGCTTAATGTCTAGAGGTGTGGTAGTCTGAAGATCTCTAAAAACTTTTGTTTAGTTACTTTAGTTAAATGTATTACTTTTAGTTTTCTTGCAGCAAAAATAAGTAATTCTAAAATGTTTAAAAGAATCATTTTGGGGCATTAATGTTGATTTTTAGAAAATGTAAAATATTTTTCTTACCTTTTTTAAACAGTGTTTCGGGTAGAGCTTTCCTGTACTGGCAAAGTAGATTCTGAAGTTATGATACTAATGCAGCTCAACTTGACAGTAAATTCTTCAAAAAATTTTACCGTCTTAAATTTTAAACGAAGGAAAATGTGCTACAAAAGTAAGGAATTTATTTACCAAAATATGTTTTACGTGTATGTGAGAAGGTGAAAAATAGAGTTTGTTGTTTTTTCACAGATTTAAGTATGACCAACTCGTGATTATAGTTGCAAGTGAGAAAAGAGCCCTGGCAGGTGAAGTTTTGAGATAACCCCAGATAGTTGGTAGCCAAGAATCTCACTCAGGCCTCATTCAGCCCATGCTTTCTCAAATCTTTTGTCAGAATTGCTAAGATGTTTTCCATTAGGAATAGTGCTAAAATGGTTGAAGAGGTAAAGAAATAAGAAAAATCTGTTGGGACTTTTGAGTAACTATGTTAACTGTGTTTCCCTTATCAAGTTACTTTTATGCAGAAGCATTGCTCTGGGGTGAGATAGACCTGGGTTGGAATGACAGCTCTGCTCTTTTCAGGATGTTGATACAAGTTACTTAACCTCTCTGAGACTCAGTTTTTTCATCTGTAAAATGGGCGTAATACCTGTTTCAGAGGTTTGTTGTTTTTTACGATTCATTAAATCTAGCCTAAAACTTAGAATACCGTATTGGGTACTTACCAAAGTTCTTTTTGGTTTTGAATTATCTGTTACTGAAGAAATCAGAGTGGATATGAAAGAGTTCCAGCATGCTAGGTCATAAATAATTTTAGAGTTCTTCCTTACAAGTTTAGTCCAACCCACTCACTGTAAGTTCCACAAAGCTACAGTGACCCAAATTTACAAGGTCACATAGGTAGAATTGGTTAGTATCTAAGATGGTGGGGAAACATCCTTAAAAAAAACCTCCCAAACCCTGAGTGCTTACTGTGTTCTAAGTGCTTGACAGGTATTACACCTGTTTAATCCCTACAGCAACCCTAGGCAATGGGTTCTCTCATTGTCTTCATTTTCAGAAAAGGAAGCTGAGCTTCAGAGAATCTAGCTTGCCAATATCAGATAGCTAAGTGGTGCAGCTAGGATGCAGACCTGTCCTCTCAGCCTCTTTGTTAAACTGTGTTTTAATAAATTTCCCAATTGAAATCAGTGCTGAGTGTTATGAAAACACCTAAGGCCAACAAGTGAGTTGTAATGGCTAATGTCTGGGTACGTGCCAATAAAAAAGCTGCACTACATTTGAATAGACATTTTAAGAAAGAAACGTTAGCATCTTTCAGCTTTAGTGTTTTGGTACAATTTTCAGTTCTACTATATTGAGTTATGTACCAACTTCCATGTAATGTTAAAGACAAAGGAGATTTCAGAGACTCTCTACTCCAATGTAGTCGTTACATATTTGATATAAGGAGATTGGACCCTAGGCTACCACAGCTAGCCAGTGAGGAGTGTAAAACATTCAGTTCCTGATCCTCAGAGAGATGGGCATGACTGTACCATGGTGCTTCATCTGTTACTCTCAAATAAGGCAGAATGATAACCAGACATGGTGTGGCCTCCGGATCCCACCAGTGCTAATATCTGCTAAGGTTAATGATCAGCTGATACTCGAAATGGTCACATACTTTCTCCATTTTCTTTAATATGTATGTGAAATTAACATTAAAATTCTGTGTTGGAGTAATTTTCTATTCTGTTTTAGACTTAAGTTTTTCTCTGGCCCCCTGTATTTGTTGGTCATGGTTTTGGCCACCCAAGTCACCCAGTTCAGGCTCATGACTCTTACTTTATTATGTGATCCGAATGTATTTATTTATCTGGTTTTCCAGCCTACTATATTTCAAAAACTGTCTGCAACAGAAAACATATCTGTACTATATGGAATGTTAGTAGGTGTTACTAGCAAGAAAAGTTTCCTTTATCATATGAGGATGGGAATTATGGGTTAGACAAGTTTTGTGACCCCATAACTCCTTTTAGTCTTTACATTCTAATGTTCACTGTGAAGATCCAAAGAGACACTATAGTATGTGGCTTTTCCCAAACTTCTTGATCATAGGAACATTTTCATTGAGCATCTAGAAGTAACACCCTTTGGCTAACAGTGGTATAGACTATTGATTGGTGACTGTAGTGATGATTATCAGAATAGTAACGTAGCTTTCATTATCTTGCAACAAATACCTGTTGCTGAGTTCCAGCAATGTTCTGATAATTATAGTAATTAAGGATTTTCATGGAAAAGAGAATTTCTAAAGCATCATTTATCTCCTTTTAAATTCAGAACTTGAAGAAGTAAAAACTTCAGCCTTGGACAAAAACACTAGCAGAACTATTTGTAAGTGTTACTGTATTATCTTTATCCATTATTAGAAATGAAAAATGGTTGACTGCATATAAACATGATTGCATGAAGCTTGGAGGCCTCATGGTTTCCAGTTTGTCAAATGATAATGACACCATGCTGTTATTTTGCCGGTACTTTGTAGACCGGTGGATAGGTCATGAAACTGTCAGAATATTGAATATTTTGAGAACTAAAATTTATACGTATTTTGTAATGAGTAAGCTAAAAAGTTTTACAAGCAGGAATATCATATATTTTTGAGTAGGCATAATTATATGAAATATGTGTAAGATCTTTATTAGCAGAGGGTTAGAAAATCTGGCTTGCAGTCTGGACCTAATCTTAAGCTAATTTCATCCAGGTGAAGGTGTAAGCTTAAAGATATTATGTTACTTAAACCTACAGAGCAGATATGCAAAGTAGATTTTTATTTTTTGGTATTGGTTGTGTTTAGATATTATTACAAACTTCTTTTTTTTCTTTTCTGACATGAAGACATCGTTGGGTCTTACTCTTCTTGCTGTAGTGTTAATAGCAGTATCTTAAAAGGATACTAGATTCTCTTCGTGCAAGTAGACTTTAAAAAATTGGTTTTGAAAACTTTAAGTACATGAAAGTTCAGAGTACGCTTTGATGAACTCCCATGTGCCCATTCCCCAACCTCAGTAATGATCAACACTTTGCCATTGTTCTTCCATTGATTCCCTCCTTTTGTGGTTGGTTAGGGGTGGAGGAGAGTATTTTCAGGCACATCCCAGGCGTCAGATTATTTCACGCATAAATATTTCAGGGTGGATCTCTTTTAAAAGGGCCTTTAAAAAAACCCTACAATCACCTAATACCTATTCATTTTGATTTATCACATATAACAAAATTAACAGCAGTTGCTTAGTATCTCCAATAGATAGTCCATGTTCAGATTAACCCAATTGTCTTTAAAATGTCTTTTTTCCCCCCTGAATCAAGATCCAAATGAAGCCTACACAACTGTTGGGGTGATATATGTTTTGTATTAATCAGAAACCACCAACCCTTTTATTAATATTATTTATTTATTGAAGAAATTATGTCATTTGTCCCATAGAACTTCCCACATTCTGCATCTTCCTGAAATCATTGACCATGATTTTTTTTTTTTTTTTTTTCCTGTAAACTGGCAGGTAGATTTTGCACTTGATTAGATTTAGAACCAACTCTTTTGGTAAGAATAGTCCATAGATGATACTCTGTGCTGCCTATTTTGTCTTTTCATCACCTTGGGAGGCACAGAGTATCTGGATGTCCCAAAGTGGAATTTTTTTGCCTGTAAAATAATGTGACATATTGTCTACTTGCTGGAATATTTCTGAAAAGAAAGAAAAAACATTAAAATGTCACTGTTGCCAAAGTTTACTTTTAAAATTCTGGTGACTTTGCCCGTTTTTTTATGCTAGTAGGATATTACTTCTCATAAAGAGCAGTATTGCATATTCTTGGCCTCTGTCTGTGTCTTCCTTGCTCCCTCTCTCATCTTCCCGCCCTTTCTATTTATTCATCCACCCAATACCTATGGAGAGTCTGTGGTGTGTTAGGCGGTATGACTGAAGCAGAGGACTAAACTGTGAGCAAATAGACCCTATCCTCGAGGGTTTATAATGTAGTGGGAGAAATAGACAAGGCAATATAGGCAGTGATAACAACATAGCATGGCAAGCTATGATAAGGCAAGCACAGGGGGATTTGGGAACCCAAGGATAGCTTCCTGAGAACAGTGACAGCTCTTCTGAGAGCTGAAGGGTGACCAGATGGTGGCAGATGAAGGGTGAATGAGGGAATGGGAAAAATGCTTAGGAAAGCCTGGAATTTGGAGGTAATTGAGCAGGGCGCATGTAGGGGGATCTGCCCAGCAGAGCCATATCCTCGGCTCTGCCCTGGAAAGTGCTTGGACAGCACTGCTAACATATGCCTCCAGAATTCAGAATTTTTTTCTGCCCCTCCCAAGATTGAATAGCTTTCCCATGGCATAAGGTAATTCTTGATGAAAGTCATGCCTTCATTCAGGCTACAGCCAAGTCTAGCTGCCCTAGAAGTCATTTGGTCTCTACGTTAATCTGTTCTGATTTATTGTTTGTTGATTGAAAGTTTAAATTTTAGAAAAGTTTTATTTTTCTTATTTCCCTGTGTTTTTGAAAGCTGTAAGTTTTATCTTTTATCTTGACCTATCCCCAGAACTCCAAACTTGTATATCTGTCAGTTTAACATCTATGCATGGAGATATAAGGAACCTAGTTAGTAGACTAGGTACTCCAAATTTAACTTGGACAAAACTCTTGATTTTCACATCCCCAACCTGCTTATTTTTATCTTTGTAAAGTTACCCTTATCCAAGTTATCGCTTAAGCCAAAACTTTTCATTCTTCTTTTTCTTTCTACTTTGGTACAATCCATTAGTAAGGTCTGTTGACTGTGTTCCCAAATCCATTTACTTCTCATCTTCACTGTGACGCTCTTGTCCAAGCCAGTGCTGTCTCTCTGAATTACTCTGGTAACCTTCTAACTTGTTCCCTGCTTCTGCTCTTGCTCCCCTACATGGCATTCTTCACACATCATGCAGTCATTTTTTGTTAAGTGGCCCTGTGAAGTTGCTTTGCTTGAAACCTTGCAATGATCCCCCATCTCATTTAGGATAAACCCCAAATGCCTCAAGTTTTGTTCAGTAGAGTTATGATGTGAGTACTCATGATCAGATCTTCCATGAATCTCCAGTCACACCAGTTCTGCTTCTGTTTACATCTTCCACTCTGCCTGCTTATGTCATCTGTATCTTTGTGTTTTTTCTCAGTTTGCTTCTGTGTGTGTGTGTATGTGGCTGTATCTATGTCATTGGGTTATTTTCCCTGTTGCTGAGGCTTTCTTTTTGTTTGTCTCTGTTATTTATTTATTTATTTGTTAATTATTTTTGAGACGGAGTCTTGCTTTGTCACCCAGGCTGGAGTGCAATGGTGCGATTTTGGCTCACTGCAACCTTTGCCTCCTAGGTTCAAGCGATTCTCCTGCCTCGGCCTCTCGAGTAGCTGAGACTACAGGTGTGCACCACCACACACGGCTAATTTTTGTATTTTTTTTTCAGTAGAGATGGGGTTTCACTATGTTGGTCAGGCTGGTCTCAAACTCCTGACCTCAAGGGATCACCCGCCTCGGCTTCCCAAAGCACTGGGATTATAGGTGTGAGCCACGGCACTCGCCTGCCTCTCTTTTTAAAATAATATAAAGCTGAGTATCATTTTATTTAATGAATAGAGCCTTTAAAAACAGAAAAGCAAAACAATTTCTGTTACTCTCAGAAAAGAATAAATGTTTGTTTTTATAAACTTGTTGACCCTTCTGTCACTCTGTCTTCTGTGAGTCAGTGGTCCCTTGCAACAAAACGATGTCTGATCCCTCTAACCCAAACATCATTATTGAAGAAATATGAAGCATATATAGATCTGCACTGTCTAGTATGGTAACTGCTAGCCACATGTGGCTTTTTAACTTTAAATTAATTACAGTGAAGTAAAATTAAAACAACAGTTCCTCGGTTTTACTAACTACATTTCAGTAGCTTTAGTTGTACTTACATTTGAATGCTTAATAGCCACAGGTGACCAGTGGCTACTGTATTGGACAGTACTCTAGAGAACATTTTCGTCACTGCAGAAAGTTCTGTTGGACGGCACTGCTGTAGTATATTTTATGCACTGCTATGTTTTATGTATACCACTTGTGAGTGACTACTATACTCATTAGCCAAAAATTCTATTTAAAATCTTTTTTCTTTTTTTTTTTAATCTTTGTAAAGGTACCCTTATCCAAGTTATCGCTTAAGCCAAAACTTTTCATTCTTCTTTTTCTTTCTACTTTGGTACAATCCATTAGTAAGGTCTGTTGACTTTTGTATTAATCAGAAACCACCAACCGTTTTATTAATATTATTTATTTATTGAAGAAATTATATCATTTGTCCCATAGAATTTCCCACATTCTGCATCTTCCTGAAATCATTGAACATTTTTTTTTTTCTTTAAACTGGCAGGTAGATTTTGCACTTGATTAGATTTAGAACCAACTCTTTTGGTAAGAATAGTCCATAGATGGTCTGTCGCCCATGCTGGAGTACAGTGGAGCGATCTCGGCTCACTGCAACCTCTGCCTCCCAGGTGCAAGCAATTCTCATGCCTCAGCCTCCCAAGTAGCTGGGACTGCAGGTGCCTGCCACCATGCCTGGCTAGTTTTTGTATTTTTAGTAGAGGCAGGGTTTCACCATATTGGGCAGGGTGGTCTCAAACTCCTGACCTCAAGGTGATCCACCTGCCTTGGCCTCCCAAAGTGCTGGGATTACAGGCGTGAGCCGTCATACCTGGCCTAAAATATTTTTTTAAAGCTACAACAAAAACATCAAAAAAATTATGTGAACTTCCACCAATATGCTACTGGTAACTGATCTTACCAAAGAATGGGCACATGAAAAGTACAGAATACTTATTTGTGTATATTGGGTCACAAAGCAGTCATATTTGTTTAAAAAGCTAAATGTGCTTTTTGTTTTTATTTCAGATGATCCTGTACATGCAGCTCCAACCACTTCTACGCGTGTGTTTTATATTAGTGTAGGGGTTTGTTGTGCAGTAATATTTCTCGTAGCAATAATATTAGCTGTTTTGCACCTTCATAGTATGAAAAGGATTGAACTGGATGACAGGTATTGTACATATTTTGGGAAAGAAAAAAAATGAAAGCAGTTGTTTGTATATATGTGGGAGCCCATACACATCGATGCACAGTGGTGCAGGGGAAGGAGGGAGGACGACTAAGCCCTAGCCAAAGGAAAAGTAAGATGACCTAATCACTGTCTCTGGTTTCTCTGATTTTATTTTTATTTTTTAAAAATTAAGAAGTCAGAAATTAGTTTTTTAGTTGTTGGGGAAGAAGCGGAGAACAAGTATGTTTTTTCTATTTGCTTTGACATGACTCTACCTCAGACCATTGCCTTTTCAAAATAGCACTATTTCTTCCTTCTAGCTCTTGCCTTCATCATTCTCCATTCCTCTCTTCCTCCCTCCCTCCATCCATCCAGTAAACATGTATTGAGCACCTGTTCTGATTTAAACCATTGGTTCTCAACCTGGTTGCACATTAGAGTCAAGGAGAAGCTTTTAAAACATACTAGTATTTGGGTCCACCTTCCAGAGATTTTGATGCAGTTGGTTTGTGGTAGTATTTGGGGATTAGTATTTTTCGTAAAGCTTCCTGGATGATTCTAATGTACAGCCAGTTTGAGATATACTGGATTAGATACTATGCTAAGTGCTGGGAACAGAAAGAAATAATGATATACTTCATAGTTTCAAGATTTTAATCTTTTACATTAACCTGTAATTATAAAAGTATGTAATTTGATGACTGTGATATGTAAAGTGTGTGAATACAAAAGGTGCTTGTCCAGCCTCAGTGAGTCAGAGATGACAAGGAGGACATTATAGTCAAGTTAGGGTGAGAGGTACAGATGGAATGATAGGTTTATTTTCATAACACACACTTCTTACTTCCCTCCTCTGTGATTCCCAGTTACTGACTGAAGACATGCCCCAGCTCTGTGACTTCTTTGAAGGCCCTCCTTTATGTGGAGATGTATCACCCATACTCTTTGAACCTTTTCTCCTCTTGTTGCTGTATCCTTACTTGCGCTCCAGTCAAATGATTACTTATTCCTCACTTTTGCCCCACACTTTGCCCTTCAGGACTTTTGTTCATGCTTTCTTCTTCCCACAGGCCTCCATACATTTTCCACCAGTCCAAACTTGGTCCATTCTTCAAATTCCAGCTCCACTGCTGTCTCTTTCATGAAGTCTTTTCTAAGCCTCCCAAACACCCCTTTCTCTTTGTCTCTGTCTCTCTCTCTTGTAGCAGTTACTGTACTTTTTCTTCTATAATTTTTTATGTAATTGTCTTACCTTTAGAATGTAAGCTTTTTCCAGTTAGGGAGCAGTGTGTCTTACTCATTGTTGAGTCACCAGTCCTAATTAGTCTTAACATACAGCTGGGAAGCATATTTGTAGTATAAGAATATGAAGGGGAAGGGAGCTGGTTGGATTCAGTACTGCCCCTTAGTACTCTTTGTCCCCACTGTTTTATTTTCCATTTCTGTGTGGAGAAAGAAGAGAAAAGGGATACGAATGAGAAGGAAGTACATATATGGTTTCAGAATATGTTTTGTGTACATGGTGGTGGTGAAGTTAGGTTTAGATTTTACAGGGGAAGAAATGGCATTTGGAAGCAATTGAGGGAACATTTTGATAGGACTTTGAGAAAGGATACAGGTAGAGAGGTGACTGAAGGGCATGACATTTGGAAGTCAGTCTTGATATACCCAGAGAGTTGCGTTTTCCTTGAATGCTTGCATGTGTGCTAGGGCTGTGAGGCCACATAGGCCAGAATTTTGCAATAACTTTCAGATTCCATGGGGCATCTACCTCTGCCTGCTGAAATAATTAAGTTACCATCCATGAATTGGTATTCCAGTTCTCTGTAGTTTTCGGGCAAAAGTTTCCAGACATAACCTGAGTAAAACCAGCTTATATTATCACATGTTTTCAGAGCATAATCTAGTGGTCAAGAGTATGGACTCTAGAGCCAGACCATCTCTGTTTGAAGCCTGGCTATTCTGTTTACTAGTTTTATGGGCTACATGGAGTAAGCTATATAGCCTATGTGTGTCTCAGTTCTCCTCTGTAAAGCAGAAATACACACCTAGTAGGTATGTTGTGAGGTTTTAATGAAATACAGTAAGCTGTTAAAACACAGCCTTATGTATAGTAAATGGTATTTTATGAAGTTTTTAATAAAGTTGCAGTATGCTAGTATGTCCAGAATTGGTTCCTTCTGGTGGGTTCTTGGTCTCGCTGACTTAAAGAATGAAGCTGCGGACTCTCGCGGTGAGTGTTACAGTTCTTAAAGATGGTGTGTCTGGAGTTTGTTCCTTCAGTTGTTCAGATGTGTCGGGAGTTTCTTCCCTTCTGGTGGGTTCATGGTCTCACTGACTTCAGGAGTGAAGTCACAGACCTTCGCAGTGAGTGTTATAGCTCTTAAAGGTGGTGCATCCGGAGTTGTTCGTTCCTCCTGGTGGGTTTGTGGTCTCGCTGGCTTTAGAACTGAAGCTGCAGACCTTCGCGGTGTTACAGCTTGTAAAGATAGTGTGGACCCAAAGAGTGAGCAGCAGCAAGATTTATTGTGAAGAGCGAAACAACAAAGCTTCCACGGCATGGAAGGGGACCCAGGCGGGTTGCTGCTGCTGGCTTGGGTTGCCTGCTTTTTTTCCGTTATTTGGCCCCACCTACATCCTGCTGATTGGTCCATTTTACAGAGAGCTGATTGGCCCATTTTACAGAGTGCTGATTGGTCCGTTTTACAGAGTGCTGATTGGTCCGTTTTACAGAGTGCTGATTGGTCTGTTTTGCAGAGTGCTGATTGGTCTGTTTTTACAGCGTGCTGATTGGTGCGTTTACAAACCTTTAGCTAGACACAGAGTGCTGATTGGTGCATTTACAATCCTTTAGCTAGGCAGAAAAGTTCTCCAAGTCCCCTACCTGATTAGCTAGACACAGAGCACTGATTGGTGCGTTTACAAACCTTTAGCTAGACACAGAGTGCTGATTGGTGCATTTACAATCCTTTAGCTAGACAGAAAAGTTCTCCAAGTCCCCACCTGACCCAGAAGCCCAGCCGGCTTTGCCTCTCACTAGTGGTGATGGACAAAGTTCTTCTGCCCTTTCCTGTCCTGTTAACAATTATTTATTACCTGCCAGGCAAGCTAACAGTGGTGACCAGAAAGCTCCCATCCAGTTATCCAACAGCATTTAAGAGACATCTGCTGCTTCTCTCTCCGCATAGGGGCCACTGGGATTACCATTTATTGAGTGTTTTCTGTTTACCAGTACTGTACCATGTACTTTATATGTATTATCTTAACACTCACAGCCACCTAGAAATAGGCTTGAAGAGATTAAATAACTTTTTCAGGATTGCTCTTCTAGGAGCAGGGCAGAGCAGGCGGGACTCAGTGTTGTAATAGCTATGTGTTAATAATCCACTATTGTCATTGTATAAAGCACTTGCTGTGTGCCAGGCACTGTTCCCTGTGCTTTAAGTTCATGAACTCCGTTAATCCTCACACAGTCTAGTGAGGTTGGATGGAGCCCATGACTCCGTGGAATTCCTTAGAAAGGGATGATAGTGTTCTTCCATTCCAGGCAGTTAGGAGCCACTGCTTGTTACAAACAGATCTCCTTAGAGGCAGATAATTAACACTGCCTGAGATGTGCTCATGCCAGGGCAGTTGGAGCTCATGTGTGTGGCTTTTCCTCTCCCAACACTGCAAATTGATCTTTTCAGTCTCTGTATTATGCCTGATGAGTCTGTCCTGGATAGGCAGAGCTTCTCTTTACATTCACCCTGAAGTCCTGCAGAGGGGTTGGTCTGCAGCGTGTCTCTACTGTAGTCTTTCCCTATTTGCGACTGTGGGAAAGTTTATTACTCCTTTGTGGGATGCTTGAACTTGTTATCTGGCAGCATCTTCATTTTTCTCTTCCAGTTTCCATTATCCCCACCACCACCACCACCATGCCATTACTGGTGACAGAGTTTCCCTTTAAAATCTTTGATTTTATATCTAATGCCTAACTGTCTGACACATAGTAAAACACTCAGTAACTATTTGGTTGAATAACCAATGAATAGAGGGAGGAAAAAAACCATTTTGTTATACCAATCATTCTTTGCTTTTTTCACAACAGTTTGTGTCAAAAATGACCATTCTGTCTGGTTTATGTTTTCTGTTCCAGGGAAGTGTGGTTTTCTCTGTTCATTGATTGACTCAGTGCTAACTGAGCTGTCACTGGGGCTCACTCTGGCCCACCTGCTGCTTATTGTGCCAGGTACTGGCTTAAGTGCTGGGGAAGGAGAGGTGAATAAACAGGCACTTGTCCTGTCTTTGTGGAGTTTATAGTCTGGTTGGGTGAGACAGATATTAAACAAAAAAAATCCCTACTGGAATGTAGGGGTCACAATCTTTGTTGCATTCGTTGCTGTATCTCTAGCACCCAATACAGTACCTGACATGTAGTAGATACTTAATAAATATTTGTGGAATGAATGGAGGAAGTGGAGTTACAGAGAAAAATAGAAAAGTACAAATTGTAATAAGTGTTTTGAAGGAAAATTATGATCTTTCCCAAAGTTCTGACTTCATTCTAAGACAGGGTTAGTATCTCCATACATAATTTTACTTGCTTTTGAAAATCAAATGAGATAATCTATTTAGATTGATAATTTATTTAGACTGGCTATAAACTATTAAGTGCTAGCAAATATACATTTTAATCTCATTTTCCACCTCTTGTGGTATAGCTATGTAGGTGTTGACTTTAATGGATGTCAGGGGTAGGTCCCTCATTGCTTCTTGCTTCTCTCATGACAGTAAGTCTTGGATTCAAAAAAAATTTCGTTCTGACCACTTAGCATAGTGCTTTGCTTATTTTAGGGACCCACTTAATATCTGTTGAGAGAATGAAAAATTGACATAGATGTCCCTGTAACACCTTTGTGTGCCTACAGTTTTTTCAAAAATTCTGAGGTAGCACAAGAGTGCCACCTACTGTTCAGTTAATGGAGAGACTGTGTCTGTGCACTTAGTCATCAGTGATGTTGGTTGCAGATAATAGTTAAGAAGTACTTTCACATATCTCACAAAAAATCCTGTGAGGTAGATTATCTTAATCCCATTTATTTCCTTCCCTTTTGAGGATGTTAATGCTCCTCTTCCCTCCCCATTATTGAAGTCTGGACTTCTAACAGCTTTGATATCTGGTTTGATTTTTGAGTGGTACTCAACTGTAAAACAGAGTCCTGTAATTCCTTTTTGTTCTAACGACTGGAGATGCATAATATTCACATAATTAATATAACTATAGTAGTATACTATAAATTAGTAACAATAATTTATAAAGATATGTTTGAGGGCCAGGCAATAAGTGCTTTACTTATTTATTTTTCATGTAATCGTTTTAGCAATCTTATCAGAGGATAATGTTATGCACACTCTGTCCACAGGGAATTTGAGGTTCCAGAGGATTAAATAGTTTGTCCTAGGCCGTACAGCTAGTAATCGAAGATACTGGCAGTTCTGACTTCACGGTTTAGGCTCTTCATCTCTTTTCTTTATTGACCTATACCCACTGCATTATAAACTCATATAGATCAATTCTGTAATAACGTTGAGCCAAAGAAGCTCTTCCAGCACTCTGACCAGATGATAGCCTAACGAATCTTTATTATAGTCTCTTTGAGTTGCAAAGTATCTTCGCAGAGTTGCTGGGGAAACAGGGCTAACTGCAGCATCACAAGAAGAAGTATCAGGTTGGTGCAGTAATTGCAGTTTTTGTCATTAAAAGCAATGGCAAAAACTGCAATTTGCAATTACTTTTGCACCAATCTAATAGATAACCTAAAATGATGGACATCTTCAAGGAAGGCATGCTGGGGGGCATTTCATTAGGCAAACATGTATCTTGAGATCTGTGGTTGTGCTGAGCAGAAAGACTTGCATATTATAAGTGCTCTCCAAGTGTTTATTGCAGGACATTCCTATCTTAATTTTTGCTATGACTTTCTACAGGTGTTTGGTTACAATAGCAGATAGTAGTATATTGTATTGTTAGCCATAGAAAGGCTACATAAAGACTTACAGTCCTCATTGCCTGGATGTTATCTATTTACATTTTTCAGATTTGTGTATGGGCTCTTGAAATTGATAAAATAAACATTCATATATAAATGTTATAGATTACATAGCAGCCCTTTGTCATTGTATATGTGTGTGTGTGTGTATGTGTGTGTGTGTGTGTTTTGTTTCAGAGACAGGGTCTCACTATGTTGCCCAGGCTGGCCTCAAACTCCTGGACTCTAGTGCTCTGCCTAACTCAGCCTTCCAAATAGCTGCAGCTACAGGCTTCACACTGCACTCAGCTTTATTATGTATTTTTTAAAATCACCAGTTTTTGAAAATACAGAACTATTAATGTGGGAAGTGGTCAGTTAAAAGATTTTGCATATTAAGGGAAGTTGGAGACTTGATTGGGCACTGCTGATCCTGTAGCTAAGAGAGGCATTGAAAGACCTATCCTGCCATCTGGTTTCACCCTTCATGCTGAATTTCTATGTTTCACGTCTCCACTGCTGCAAAATTATAAGAACTAAGGCAGTGAGACTGAAATGTACCCAAGAGACGAGGTTTCTCCCCACTGAAAAGACAAAACTACATGCTTGAGCAGCATTACTTTGCAGTAATCTTGAACACAAGGTTTACAATTATTTGAACCTATCATCTTCTTAGTGTCCTGTATTATTTAGAGAATATGATATAATGTTTCAAGTACTAGAGATTTCCCAGAAGTTGGATAAAAAGGAGGGATTGGGGAAGCAGAAGAAGCAAAATGTATTGTGATTACATAAAGTTGAACCAAATTTGATACTTTTTTTTTTTTGAGATGGAGTCTCACTTTATCGCCCAGGCTGGAGTGCAGTGGCGTAATCTTGACTCACTGCAAACTCCACCTCCCAGATTCAAGCGATTCTCCTGCCTCAGCCTCCCGAGTAACTGGGATTCCAGGCACACGTCACCATGCCCGGCTAATTTTGTACTTTTAGTAGAGACGGGGTTTCACCATGTAGGCCAGACTGGTGTCGAACTCCTGACCTCCGGTCATCTGTCCGCCTTGGCCTCCCAAAGTGCTTGGATTACAGGCGTGGGCCACTGCACCCGGCTAATACTCCTTTCTAAGCTCCGAGCATGTTGGCACATTTGATTTGGTTTGCTCTTTCTTTATCTGTAGGCCATTTGATATTGGGCCATCATTGAAAGAGGCCTGTCTTTCTTCTTCTTTTCTAAAAAGCAATCTAATTGAATGACATGGGCCCTTTTTTTGAGAGATGATCCATAGTTCCCTAACATATCTTTGTGTGAAGTTTAGGACAATTAGCTGAGGTGTCTGAGCACTAGTACCTACATTTCTGAATAATTTTGATAAGATGAACTTGCTTAATGATTTTGGAGATGGAAATGAAAGAAAAAATAGAGCTCTATAGGAGTTAGATTAAAATTTCAGTATGGAACATGATGAATTATTGTGATTTCCGTCAGGATTTTAGGCTAGTTATAATGGCCATGGGCATTTTGTATGTATGGAAAAAGGAAATTTCTCATTGAAACTGACTTGTCAAATATTTCTCTCAAAAATTGTTTGCAGCATTAGTGCCAGCAGTAGTTCCCAAGGGCTGTCTCAGCCATCCACCCAGACGACTCAGTATCTGAGAGCTGACACGCCCAACAATGCAACTCCTATCACCAGTAAGAGTTAATTTAATTCTAAAGCCAGTTTACTCAAGTTGTCTATGCTGCTTCCCAGTGGTCTTGCATGGTTAGTGACTTGTGGGACATGTTGTGTAAATTGTATCTAAAGTATGCAAAATTAGGTATTTTCTTCAACTTTTGCTTTCTAGAGCATTGAATGAAACATTCTAAAATTGAGGTATCAAAAATGAAATTTAAGTTTGCTAGAATTAGTGAGGCTTTGGGGAGATTTCCATAGATTTATTATACTAAAAGGGCTACTAAGTCACTTCTGTAGAAATTCAAAAGGAAAATTTTTCAGGTAACTATATGGAATTAACTTTTGAGCTGCATAAAGACAGAGACTTTAGACTGTAAGGAATTGTTTGATGGTCTTATGGGCCATGGTGAAGACTTTACATTGTTTTTTAATCGTAATAGGAAGTTAGCTACCACTGGAGAGTTGAGAATGTCGGATCTGATTTCCTTTTTTGTACTGGCATTTATTCTTTAGTAAAATAAGATTAAGAATATCTGTCCTCTACCCAGTGCCCTGTTGTGGTTTTCCAGTACTGTCTCCCATGAAAAAGAACCAGGATTTTTTGGAGAAATGGCTGATTCCAGGTCTGGGTTAGGAAGTGAACAGGATAAGCCTGGGACATGTTGCTGAGTCAGATATCAAGGAAATGGCTAAGACTTGAAGAGCTTCCACTGGCTAAAGATGGGACCATTTGATCATCAAAATGAATAATGACTATAATGAATTAAAACGTAAAATGTGTAAAAATCCACAAATTTGTAATAATACCTTATTTAACAAAATTGTTCATTATGAGAGGTGACTAAGGCTCCAATGAATACGTTACTCTACCAACTGACTACATGAACTGTATTTCAGGGTAACCAGATGGTGCTGGTGGATGAGAGAAAATTTTTCTTTACAGATGATTCTCAGCTAATAAATGTGGAAGAAATTATAATTAGAAAATCCCATGTGCAACTCCTGATAAAATAGTTGATTCAGAAAAAGATCATCAGTGATTGAAAGGAAAATGGGGAACTCTGCCATTGAGGGAACAGGCTGTCACCACCTGAATATACTGATGAACTCAGCATTACTAAAAGTAGGAGACCTAGGTATTTCTTACCCAAGGATATGATGTACCATTCATGGAGCATTCTTTTCTCTCCCTGCTGCACCCCCTACAAGTTAACCTGGATCTGATCAAGATTATAGACCTGACTTACAGTTTACAGGAAATACTACTTGAAGAAGTAGAGGCCAAACATTTTCCAGGGTAGCCGACCCAGTTTCTTCAATAAGACAGTGGCAAGAAAAAAGGAGGGGAGAAGGCATTATACAGTAAACAAAATTTAAGGGAAATAATAATAGCAGCTACTCTTCCCACTAATGAAGAAAGAAATATATGCTTTTTAGGAAATACAATAGATGTGAAAGTAGTTTAAGCTACTCAGAAGAGGCACATCATTGCTTTTAATGTTTAGATATCAATCTTTGCTCATTAGAATGGATTCTTAATTGTTATATGTGACCTCAAAGAAGTAGGGAATTATTGTTATATATGCTGAAATACTTTCTTAAAAAAAAGGGGCTGGGTGCGGTGGCTCACACCAGTAATCCCAGCACTTTGGGAGGCTGAGGCGGGCGGATCTTGAGGTCAGGAGATCAAGACCATCCTGGCTAACACGGCGAAACCCCATCTCTACTAAAAATACAAAAAATTAGCTGGGCGTGGTGGCTCGCGCCTGTAGTCCCAGCTACTCGGGAGGCTGAGGCAGGAGAATGGCGTGAACCCGGGAGGTGGAGCTTGCAGCGAGTCGAGATCGCGCCACTGCACTCCAGCCTAGGCAACAGAGTGAGACTCCGTCTCAAAAAAAAAAAAAAAAAAAAGTCAAGGGAAATAAATTTATTTATCTTTTAAAAATTGTTGTCATCAGTAAGAAATTTACTTGTTTGTAAATGTGGCCATTACCTTAAGGAGCTAGATAATTTACTTACTATATATATATACTAAAAACAAACACTTTTTAAAAAGGTCAATAGAAATACATTTGTTTACAGATAGAAAAAGAGGAAGAAAAAAATATTTGAAGACATAGTAGCCAAGAATTTTCTATGATAACAACACAACAGAGCACAGATCCAAGAAACTAAGAGAACTCCAGGTAGAATTAAACATTCACATGTACTCAAACACCTAGACAGTCTATCACAGTCAAACTGCTGCCAATCAGTGGTTTCAGGTGGTGTCAGTCTACATCCATTGTACAGTGGCCCAAAATTTTTCATGTGGTTCTCCTGGCAACCATTGATGATCATTGCATAGGTCCACTAATTTTAGGAGGAGGTTTCTTCCCAATATCTGGAGATGCCATTCCAACTTCTACTTGCTAACACCAGATTTTCCTTTTATTCTAACATTTTTTTTCTTGAAGTGAAAACTAATTTGTGGCTGTAAATTCTGTTTTTACTGTCATTGCATTAAGAATGAATGGGAATTAAGGGAACTTATTAAATTTGAATGTCACAGTGGTTTTACTAGGATGTGGTAATACCAGAATAATTACATTGATTATGTATTTTGTTTGAAAAAAGCCTTTTCAAACAAAAATAAGTTTTTGTTTGAAACTTTTTGTTTGTTCAAACAAAACTTTTCAAATGAAGAGATGTTTGAAAAAAATCTTTTCAAACATCTCTTCATTTGAAAAGTTGGTTTGTTAAGAGACTATATTAGAAAATCTTTTGGGAGAAAAACTGTCCATAAGAGGGATTAAATGAAATTTCACAGGTCAAAGCTTGTTTCATTTGGCTAAAAGGCAATTGAAGTGGTGGTTATGGTAATACTATTTTTAGGATTTCTAGTTGCAGTTCAGAATTTTAACATTTTGGAGTAGTATTGTGGTGGGTGAGGAGACATTTCTTTAACATTTAGTGTGGCCTTCAAATAACTCTCCTAATTCATATATATGCCTGTTTCCTTTTATGAGTCTTACACTCATTCCTGTGACTTGAGTCCTGAGGTTCTAACTGAGCTAGTTGACCCCAATACCATAATAAGGGTATTTATATTGCTTGGTTTGGCTTTGTTGGCTCCTTAGGTTATCCTACCTTGCGGATAGAGAAGAACGACTTGAGAAGTGTCACTCTTTTGGAGGCCAAAGCCAAGGTGAAGGATATAGCAATATCCAGAGAGAGGATAACTCTAAAAGATGTACTCCAAGAAGGTATTTATTATCTCAAAGTCAGTTTTTAAAGTATGATTTAATGTTACCACTAATTTTTTTCAAAAATTTAAAAAATTTCATCTCATTTTGTGTCTAAGATAAGGATAGGAAGCACTGTATGGTTTTTCTTTTATAAAAATTATTTTCATTTTCTCCTATGCTTGAATGGGCCTTGTACAACTTTGGTGCAGTTCTTGATTTTCAAGTATATTAAAGCATGTATATTATTGTTGGCTATATTTAAGGTGTATTCTCTGTTTAGTTTTTATTTAAAATGACCACTGCCTGGCAGGTCTCTCTGAGATATTCTAAGTTACTTTCTCTCTGGACGGATAACTTGAGGGTTGTAGTGGAAGAAATGGACACGGGCTTTGGTTTTGGTCCTAAGTTCCAATCCCACATTTTATTCTCTGTGTGACTTTGGAGAAATCACGTAATGTCTTCAGTCTCCAGTTCCCTCTTCTATAAATTTGGACTGCGTTGTCATCTCTTAGACTAGTTGTAAAGATGAGATGAAATTAGGTACAGTAAATGAACTAATACATAATAGTGTTTGCCAGGTATTAGTATGCTTCCCTTCCCCTCTCACTGGGCCTTGCTTTCCTTTTTGAATTGGAGGGTATTGATTAGGGAGATGGTGAAAGAAGAGGACAGAAATTAATTATAAAATACTGCACTGAGCTCTTCATGTTGTTAGAGAATTACTTTTTTACCTCCACCGTAATTCAGTTTGGAATGCTTTGGATACTTATGAATCCTCCTTATGTATTCCTTTGCTGGTTGGGACACATTTAGGTCAGTCACAGCTAAGTCAGGTACTTAAACTGTCCCCAGAAGCAAATGGTAATTAAGGGAAGCAGATTTTCTGGTATGTCTTAAAATGCATGATTGCCACTTGTTATAGTTGACTGTTTTCTAAGCATAACTAGTTTGCAGATCTTTTTGCAATCGGAAAAGAGTAAGTAGACCAGGTAGCATTTCCTAAAGAATAAAAAAAAAAGAGAGATAAATTAATAATGTTACATTTGCAGTTTCTTTTGGTCTCCGAATGGGATATAATAGGCAATCTGTTGCAGTGGTATGATTTGAGAAGAAGGAATTCTGAACCAGGTAGAGTTTTTCTTTATTGGTCTTTTCAGGCCCATAGTAGTTTATTTTAAAATTCTTTTGATTTCAGAAAAGAAAATATGGTGGCCGATTAACATTTAAAAAGGTGGTCAGGTTCACTGGAACTCTGATAAATGCAAAGAAAACAATAGTTACATGCGATTTTTTTTTTCACGTTAGATTGTGAAAAAGTAAAAAGATAATTTCTAGGTTGACGGATATGGAGGAACACACGCTCTTTTACATTACTGGTAGGAACGTGAATTGCTGTAACATTGTGGTAAAGTAATATGTACATATATATTTTTGTGTATGTTCCTTGCTTCCATTGTTTTTAAGTATATGTAAATCTATGTTTGGGAGTAATATTTAAAAATGGGACTAGGTACTGGGAAGAGGAGACAGGAGGTTTTGCAGTGCTGCAGTGCAAGAGAGTTAAGAAGCTCAGTCAAGCAAGGTGAACTTGGGTGGAGAGAGAAGGGAAAACCTTTGTGAGGAAGACAGGTCAGGGTGTGTAGCTCTGTGTATTGACTAGAGTGTTTGAAGATATTTACTCAGCTTCAAGCAAAATGTCTTAAATGAAGATTATCCAAAGTCTTTTCTGCCTTGAGCATACAAGTTACTCTGTCTCTAGGCCACAGTGAAACCTGATACATGGATACCAACAACTCCACCTCATAGAGTGAAAGGCATTAGAACAAGCCTATTTGTATGCATGGTATCTGCAGCAAAGTGAAACTATTTGCAGGCTTATCTTTTAAATTGTGAAGGAAGGAAAGTAAACAATTTTCTAGTGAGCGGGAGTAAAATGAGATTCATTTTCAGTGATCACCTTGTTTGGGAGCTTTTTATGGGCAATTACAAAATTGGTAATAAAATCTAGATGGATTTTCTTAGTTCCTTCCCTAGCACCCCCAAAGGTCATAACTAACTTCTCTTATTACTATAAGAGTTTTTTTGTTTTGTTTTGTTTTGTTTTGGCAGAGTCTGTTGCCCAGGCTGGAGTGCAGTGGTACAATCTCGGCTCACTGCAAGCTCCACCTCCCGGTTTCACGCCGTTCTCCTGCCTCAGCCTCCTGAATAGCTGGGACTACAAGCACCCGCCACCATGCCCGTCTAATTTTTTTGTATTTTTAGTAGAGACGGGGTTTCACCGTGTTAGCCAGGATGGTCTCGATCTCCTGACCTCGTGATCTGCCCGCCTCGGCCTCCCAAAGTGCTGGGACTACAGGCGTGAGCCACCGTGCCCAGCCTCTTCTCACTCTAAGAGTTTTTAGGAACACATTTTACCAGTGAACCGAGAGTCTAATTGGCTTGTCTGAGACCTTCTGAGGAGTGAGTGGTAGAAGGAATGGAACCCAGGACTGTCTGGATCCAAAACTTGTGCTCCTTGGCTACTTTTTAAGGCTCTGCAGTAGAGAGGAAAGTTCATTTTTGTCTTTTTGTCATTTCTCTGAGGCTAAGCCCAGAAACTCACAAATGCCATTGTGGATACCTCATTACTGAGCTCCAGTGCTCCTGGCTATATCATTAGTTTATTTAGTATAATTCAGGAAAATTTTCATATACTTAGTTTAGATATGGTGTTTCTGAAAGCAAGTTAAGATGTGTAATAGTTACAAAAAACTTTCAACAGTCGTTAAAACCAAAGATTTGGGTCTTTTTACTCTAGGGCTACAGTAATGTTGTTGATCACATATGCCCTTGTTATTTTTGTTTTATGTTCTATTATGCCAGAAAATTTTGTACTATAATTTTATGAAGGTTACATGATCTCATTAATTATTACTTTTCCTTTTAGGTACTTTTGGGCGTATTTTCCATGGGATTTTAATAGATGAAAAAGATCCAAATAAAGAAAAACAAGCATTTGTCAAAACAGTTAAAGGTAGGATCTTTTTTCTGTAGTATTTCCATGATGCTCTTCTGTCTCAGGTGGCTCATGCCAGCAAAATTCAGTTTCCCAGTGTGTGCCAGACTTTTTACATCAGTCCATGTTAATTTAGCTGAAAACAAAAATTGTCTTATATGAGCCTAATTGTTTTGGAAATTTGGGTTCTCATTAAGTATAGAAAAACAAGTCTGTTAAATTAAGACATGAGACATTTATTAGATATTACTCAGTTAATGGCAAGTCAAACTGCATCCACTTGATTTCATTGTTACTGTATTTAATGTTGGTATACTTTTGCAGATATAGCCATAGTTGGAATTGCTGGCCTAAGGGTGTGTACATTTAAAATTTTAATAGAGCCCAGGTGCAGTGGCTCCCGCCTGTAATCTCAGCACTTTGGGAAGCTGAGGTGGGCAGAACACCTGAGGTCAGGAGTTCGAGACCAGCTTGGCTAGCATGATGAAACCCTCGTCTCTGCTAAAAATACAAAAATTAGCCGGGCGTGGTGGCTCATGCCTGTAATCCTAGCTACTCAGAAGGCTGAGGCGTGAGAATTACTCAAACCCGGGAGGCAGAGGATGCAGTGAGCCGAGATCATGTCATTGCACTCCAGCCTGGGAGACAGAGACTGTCTCAAAAAAAAAAAAAAAAAAAAAGATATTGTTAGATTGTCCTCTAAAAGATAGCATTGGTTTATATTGTCATGAACGAAATAAATGTTTTCACATATTCTTCTTTTGGGCCAGCGTTTGAAATGTGATGCCTAATTTTTAATTTATTGATGTATATAAGTTATTTAATTAAATGGATTCCCTATCAAGATGCTGCAGTGTTATTTATGCAGGCATATGGCTTATTTCCTATTACTGGTAGATTAGCAAGACTTTAAAAAATACTAGAATTTTAATTACTTACAACAGATACTTGTAAAAGCTTAAATAGTTCTGATTTAAGAGCTGGGTGCAGTGGCTCACAATTGTAATCCCAATGCTTTGGGAGGCTAAGGCAGGACGATCGCTTGAGCCCATAAGTTCAAGATCAGCTTGGGCAATATAGCAAGACCCCTGTCTCTACAAAAAATAAAAAAAAATTAGCTGGGTGTGGTAGCATATGCCTGTAGTCCCAGCTAACTCAGGAGGATGAGGCAGGAGGATTGCTTGAGCCCAGGAATTCAAGGCTGCAGTGACCCCTGATCATGCCACTGTACTCCAGCCTAGGTGACAGAGTTTTAATTTTTAAAAATGATAATAATAATTTTGAGGTAAGTCTTATTTGCTTATCTAGAGAGAAAGAAAAATGTGATAATTTATAGGGTGCTTAATGTCTATCAGGTCTGATGTAAATTGAGAAGACATGGTAATAATATCTAAAAACAAATTTAGCACTTTCCCTTCAGAAACTGAAGGGAAGATTAAATTCAGTTTTATGGGTAGAAAGTGAAAAAATTTTACACAGTTTATGAAGTTAATTTATAAGAACTGTTTCTAAATTTACTTAAAGGAATACTTGGAAAGTACGAAGGCTTTATGTTTATTGGTTGTAAAAAGTTGGGTTGTACCAATCTAACAAAAAATCTTTGGAATTGCTTTTAATTGAACAAAATTGTTTGTTTAAGGCTGCTACAAATACATCCATACACACACACCTTTTTAATATTTTCTAAACAAGTGGTTTAACTTACTGTATCATTCAATATTTATTTTATTCATTCACCCCTTCCCAGCACCAAAAACACTTTTAAAGGGTAATATTTATGTTAGGTCCATCCTTTCTTGTCCTTTTGGCTAAGACCAAGTGTAAGTTAGGTCCCAGTAGGTTTTCTAACTAGGAGAGTTTACATATTACTTTTTGTAAATGTAAAATTTGAACCATAAGGTTATTAAACAACAGCGTTTTGTTACTCTTTTCTCATTTTTTTTTTTTTTTTTTTAAGGAAACTCCTTAATTCAAATATTTCTTCCAGGGTTTGTAAGTATTCTATAGACTGTGTGGAACTGGGCTATTATTGACTTGTTCTGAATTAAGGAAGGAGGTTTTTATACAAGATTGGGTTGATTTAGGGTTGGAAGGGGAGATAAAAGGAAATAATAGTGATAAGAAAACACAGTGAGTATACTTGGACTGTTTCACAAGATAAGACTTCTCTTTCCGTATATGCTTGACTTGTAGTCACTGGTACTTGACTTGTAGTCACGGCAGACATTGGTATGTTGTTTCTGTGCTTTACCACCGTAATTATAATGTTCTCTGTGAGCTGTGCGGAAATAAGAGAAAGCACAGTGAGTCCTTATGGGGGACAGAGGGGAAGTGCATTGACCAGGATACTTGCCTCAAATTTGTTAGAGAGAGAGCGCCACATGACTGTCTCTGAGATTGATTATTTTGGAATGCTGTTTTTATGGTTTTACTTGTAGCCACATAGAGCTGACCAAGGTCTTTCACAAATCTGTATGCTTTGTTACATGTTGCACAATTAGAAGTGTAGCATAAAATACAAAAGTGTTTTAGAAGGCACTGACCTTTGCCTTTAGGCATAAGCAGAAAATTGGAGTTTGGCTTTTAAAAATATTCATAATTTTATACAGACACTTCATAGATACTCCAGTATAAATTTCCAGAGATTGAAATTAGCAACCCAAATCTTACACAGTAAATATTGTGAAATTGAATTCCATAAAATAAATGAATCAGTTTGGATTTATTGGTATTAAGTTCTTATTTTCTTTATTATAGCTGCTAAATTTTTATAGTTTTGTAAATAAGCAAGTGTTTGTTTTTAAAAATCATTTTGTGCATCCTTGTAACTTTTAGAATATATTTAATAGTACCCTTTTCAAATGTGTACATCTGGAAGATAGACCTTTCATTATGTAAAATTAAAAGACTAGGATGAGACTGCGAAAGGAATCCAAGAAAATGAGTTTTTCTTACTAAATGAATAAAGTTATTTTATCTTTAATTGAGTTTTCTTAGATCATCATTCAAGTGTCCTTTGCTTTAATAGAACATGCTTATCAAAATTAAAAACTTGAAAAAAGTAAGTACAAAATGACACATTCTGAAATTACCATTTGTTGTACTTAGATCTCCTTACCAGTTGAGGGAATGGTAAAAGTCTTTTTAACTGGGCGGGGACCTCCAACTATTACTAGTTTTCAGTCTTGAAAAGATCCTACTAGCCTAATAGTCCTGGCCATAATTTCATTAGAAATTATTTAGGTTATAGAAAGAGTAATAAGGCACATTCTGCCATTTACTAAGAAATCCCACATTCTACGTAGTTTGTAGACACTTAGAGTTTATTCCGGCACACATTGGTATGAAGCGCCTTTTCCAAAGAAGTTCCAAATGTTTCAGATCCTTGGCTTTTTGTCTACCGATTTTACATTCCTACAAAAGTCTTAACTAAGAGAAGTTGCTTGGAAAGGGGACACTTAGTAGCAAGTAATGGAAGTGAAGCAAGAGGAAGTGAAGCAGGAATGAGATTCCAATGGGTAGATGTGGAAGTAATTGAAATTTGACATTTCTCAGCTTTGACAGTTCCACATTTAAAGACCAAATGTGACCATCATAGTATCTGAATTCAGTGGGGTGGGTTTTATTGTTGGTTCAGCATTTTCCTAGGTGGGTCTAGAATATGAATCTTGGCTTTGCCAGTCTTTTACATTTCTCTCTTCCTCTTATTGCATTGGTCTGAAGCTTTATAAATTATTATTTAATTAATTATTTATTTATAGACAGGGTCTCACTCTGTTGCCCAGGCTGGACTGCAGTGGCACAATCATAGCTCACTGCAGCCTCAACCTCCTGGGCTCAAGCAATCCTCCTACCTCAGCCACCCAAGTAGCTGGGACTACAGGTGTGCAACACCACACCCTGCTAATTTTTTTTTTTTTTTTTTTTTTTTTTTTTTTTTGTAGAGATGGGGTTTCACCATGTTGCCAGCCTGAGCTTTACAAATTATTATTGCTATTTTTAATATTGATGTAAAAATTCGTTATGGGTTTCTTTGAAAGGGTTTTTAAGAATATACTATTAAGTTTGTTTTAACATTTAAAAACTATTTTTTAAAATTCAAACTCACTTCTTATTTATTATTATTATTTTGGGAGACAGGGTCTTGCTCTGTTGCCCAGGCTGGAGTGCAGTGGTGCAATCATGGCTCACTGCATCCTTGACCTCCTTGGCTCCAGCAGTCCTCCAGCCTCAACCCCCACAGTGGCTGGGACTGCCAGTGTGCACCACCAGGTCCAACTAATTAAAAAAACTTTTAAAAATAGAGATGGGGTCTTGTTGTATTGCTCAGGCTGGTCTTGAGCTCCTGGCTTTAAGTGATCCCCCTGCTTCAGCCTCCCAAAGTGGTGGTATTACAGGTGTGAACCGCTGTACCTGGCTGCATTTTCAATTTTATAATATAAATATTCTTTTCAAGCAGTGGAGAAATTCCTCTATACTGTTAAGGTCGTGGTCCCTGTGAGATGAGGAATCCTTGTGGATTTGTGCAAATATTTGAAGGCTTAAAAATTCCTTTGGAGATGTAGACTTAAAGATATTGATAAATTGCATTATCATGTTTTTGTTTCAAAAACATTGACCTAAAAGTTCATTTGTTCTGTTTTGCTGCTTTGGACCAAAAACCATGAGTTTAGAAACTAAAACTAAAATGGCATAATTCTAATTTTGTATTATGAAAGTTAACTATATTTTTACTACTGTATTATTAGTTCTTTTTGTTTTTTTTAACCACAGAGAAGTAGAAAGAAGAAAGCAACAGAATAGGCCATAATCTCCAATCATAACTTTCGTAGTCATTTTATACCTGTAATGTTTGTTAGGTTAGGAAGTATAAACAGAACAGAAAGGTACAAAACCTAAATTCTCCTATCTTGAAAAGTAGCCGTCATATGTAAACAATTCCTTAATATGTAAGAAATATTAGGATATGTAAACACAAGTTGTACCTTGTTTTTGAAATTTAATATACTTAGAGATCTTCCTCTGTCAGTACATATCTCGTTTTTCAAAAGTAGCCACATAGTATCCCATTGTGTCAATTTAATTAGTTCTTTGTTAGTGGGTACTTTGGTGGTTGAGTTTTTTGCCATTGAACAGTGCACTTGTTACATTGTACATAGATGAGCTTTTGTGACTATATCTGTAACAGAGACTCTTAGCAGTGGGATTGATGATGCAAGGTATATCTGCATTTCAAAATTTTGTTACATGTTGCTTTCTCCATCTATCCAAGCTACTATTGATGAACCTGTTTTCTCACACTCTTGCCCAAACTCTCAATAGTAGGTAGTGGAATTTCTTTGTGTCTCAATTTGACAGGGGAAATGGCATCTACTGGTTTAATTTGCATTTCTTTACTTAGGACTGAGGCCATGAGTCGTTTGTAATCTTGTGTGTCATTTGTTTTTTATTTTCTCAGTAAACTGTGTGTTTATATCCTCTGCCTCTTTTTCTTATTGATTTATATGAGCTATTTAAATAGGAAAAAAGGAAGTTAGCAGTGTATATGCCTTATGTGTTACATATCTTTTTCCAGTCTGTTATTGCATTTTCTGCTTTGTTTATGGAAACAATTGATTTTGATATAAAAATTTCTGGGAAAATTGACCTATTTAATGAGACTGCAGTAGAATTTTTATCTAGATCTATTTAGATTTACCTGTAACTTATAATGAAAACCTACGTACCTCATAGTTCAAAGTATTTATTAATAGCAGAAAATGTTAATGCCATATATGTAGTATTATTATTCAAGACAATTTCTTTTCTTTATATATAGATCAAGCTTCTGAAATTCAGGTGACAATGATGCTCACTGAAAGTTGTAAGCTGCGAGGTCTTCATCACAGGTGAGAGGAGAAGCCACCAGCATTTCAGTGTTGAGCATGGCAACACTTGATGCTGCATTTTTATGCGCAGAACATTGTGATGACTTCTGAATTGAAAGCTTTGTGGAATAGCTTAATTTTGTTTTCTGAATGTAAAAGTGAAATGCATTCTCATTGCACAAAACTTACAAACACAATAAAGTATAAAAGAAAACAAAGAATAGTATGTAAGCCCACATCTGGATAATCATAGCTAATCTAGCTAATCTTTCCAGAAATAATTTATACATATTTATGTGCACATTTCCCTTTAAAAAATAGGATGATGGTTTACATATGTTAAAAAATATTTGTTATGAGATTTTTGAATGTATAGGACCTCAAAGTCAAGTATAATAAACATGCATAAATCTTCCTTCTAAATGCAGTGATAGGTAACATTTTGCCATATTTTCTGTGTTGTGTATGTTTATGTATTTATCCATCTGTATCTAGAGACATATCTCCAGATACAGGTATCTATGTATTTGTGTATATAAATATTTTATAATAAATTAGACATTTCAGTACTTTTAGTGCATGTCCAGCATGTATTTTCAATGAAAAGAAGATATTTTTCTTTATAATCGTAATACCACTGTTGTCTTTGACAAAGTTAACATGCTTCTTAATTTAACAAAACAATGTATGTGACTTTCGATGTTGGCAACTGTAAATCCATGTAGCCATTTAAAAAGGCTACATAGTAAGTAGTTCACTGAATGGATGTACCACATTTTATTTAACTAATTTCTGGTATACAATCATGCCATAGCATGATGATTTTTAAAAACTACTTATAGTTCTATATGAAGACCTTTTTTTTTTTTTTTTTTTTTTTTTTTGAGACAGAGTCTTGCTCTGTCACCCAGGCTAGAGTGCAGTGGCGTGATCTCGGCTCACTGCAAGCTCCGCCTCCCTGGTTCATGCCATTCTCCTGCCTCAGCCTCCTGAGTAGCTGGGAACACAGGCACCCCCCACAACGCCTACCTAATTTTTTCTATTTTTTGTAGAGACGGGGTTTCACCGTGTTAGCCACGATGGTCTCGATCTCCTGACCTCGTGATCCTCCCGCCTCAGCCTCCCAAAGTGCTGGGATTACAGGCGTGAGTCACTGTGCCCGGCCATGAAGACCTTTTTTAAAAGCTTGATATTGGTCCTGTTCACAGAACTATAACAAAAACTTTTACCTTTTGAGCCAGAAGCAGCTTAAATATAACATCGTAATGTGTGACAGTATCAACATTAGAGCAAAATTTTTTTAAAGCACTATGTAGAGTCAACATAATTCGTATGTCTACTGAAAATTTGATCACATATGTTTAAAAATAGAACTGTGGTCATCTCTGTTGGAAGATGTTTATGGGCTTCTGAAAAAATATAGTTTCTGTATACTTTAGACAGTTCCTTGAGTTCTGCTGAAAAATAAGGTGACTACCCAGAGCTTTTAAATTTAAAAGTTTAGTTATATTTTGGTTCATATGCAGAAGAATTTGAGGACCTAAAAAGAAGGCAGCCACAGTAAGATAAATAAAATGGTAATGAAAAAGAAACTGAGTTTTTTGGCATTGTGGTGGTAGAAAAGAAAACAAATGAGCCAGCAAGTAAGGAGAACAAATATGTTTACTGTGACTGAACGTAAAACACCTCCTAGCTTCTGGGCAACCAAGGGTGAAGGAAATGCTAAAAGTTGATAATCTCAGTAGCAGAAGGGAAAGAAACAGTTGGAATATTGTCCTTTTTGGCAGTGTTGAAAGTGCTTAATGGTCTATTACACTGACTCTAGGGAGAAGGGCCAAAGGTGTTTAATCCTAGTATATAATGTTAACCTATTACTTAGATACCTAGCCAATGTTCTTACCCCAGTGAAAGGTTTGCATCACTTCAGCACAGAAGTGAGTAACAGGGATAAATGTAGACAAAGCCAGGATTTTCCCAAGAAACAGTTTTATATTCACTGTAGCCTTAAAGATGCCTTGGCTGAAAAATGCTCAGAGCAAGCATTTGCAGTGTTGTGTCTCATGCAGTTTTAGATTGTAAGGTTTTGCAGCATCCTACCAGGATGAATTAGCAGTCTCAGGAGGTCCTTAGGGAAAGGAATGACATGATGTACTAAACTGGGGTTATTTGATACTGGGCATTCAGTCCTTGAGGAAAGTCTTGTAAAGGTAGGTTATAGCTTGATTATGCTTAATTGTTCTTCCTTCTATGAGGTGATAGCAGGAATCCTAGTTACAATGAATAAAACACATTGTCAGCATGTAGAAAGTATATTATTCTTTACATTCACTGTAGCAGTTCATTTCATTTTTAAGGTGACCAGGGCCTATCACACATTTCGTTTTGATCCCTGATATGTATAGACTGTTCATAGCTATACTTACGTATTTGTTTGCTCCTTCTTTTATTCTAATTCATTCAGTACCCATTTTGCACTTGGAACTGTGTTAGGCAGAAAGAATGAAAACGAAATGATCTTTAGAGATCGTATTATAGAATTTATCAAGCAATAGAATATAGAATTTATTCAGCAAGAAAAGACACGTGTTTTTAGATTTTACCTTTTTAGCTGGTTGTGGTATGTAACACAGCATGTTTGCTTCATGTTTTAACATCCATGGTTACGGATTGTACACGTATTGAAGTGTTTTAAAGCATTTTAAAATCCTTTCTTTTCACACATTTTTCCACTGGAATTTATGAAAATAATTTTATTAAAAGTTAAAATAGCTGTATACATAAAAGATATTAACCTATTTTAATTTCATTAGAAGTGCTTCATATCAAAGTATTCTTGTGCTTGTAGTTTGGCCCCTTCATTGGCCCAAGGATGCCTGATGGTGAACACTTCTTATGACAAATGGCTCACAGCTCTCCCTCCGCAAGCACCCTCAACAAGACTGAGAATTAGAGGCAGTTCTTGTGTCAAGCCCCACAGAACCTACCCTTCCTCTACCTTCTTTCTTTTCTATAGCATCTCCTGCTTTCATTCACTCTTCTTAGAGATCCAGACCTTCCCCTTTATCCTCCTTTTCATTACAAAATGGGCAGAATGAAAAACAGCTATTTGTACTTTGAAACATTTTCATGAAGTTTGTTAGTTCTACCAGTGGATTTTTAATCCTGTGGTAGTGGAATAAAAGATTTGACTTCACTCAGCAAACCTAATGGATAAAATGTCTTTAACTCTGCTAAATGAATTTCAGTCACAAAGAAAGAAACAGAAGTAATCTTTGATGTGTTAAATAGATTGGGCAACAGTGTTTAATGGTATGCCCAAGTTAATCCTGAGTGTAAACCTGTAGTCATTTTAGTATTCATGGGAGTTGGTGGAGAGGAGGCTCTGTAATCTCCCATGTGGTCTCCCTTGCTCCTCTGGAGAGAAAGTCTAGTGGTCCAGGGGAATGCAAAGGGTATTGAATCAGATGAAGATTTGGTATTTTTCTCCGTGTACTTGCACTTTATCCTTGGCAGGTTACCTAAACTTTCTCTCCCAGCGTGGATTTCCTTGCATATAAAGTGGAACTCCTAATCACTGCCACTCGAGCGGTTATAGAGAGGTTGCTTCTTACAGGTTTGCTGATCTCTAAGTCCTCATTTTCCCACCTCCTCAGGGTCAGTGCTTTCCATGTTAGTAACTCCTGCAAATATGAGGGGAGCGCACAGCTTTGCCACTTGTGCACTGGTGATTGTGCCACAGTTTTATAACTGGGGTTTAAAAAGTGATACATGCTCAATTAAGACAATTTTTAGGAAATACAGAAAACAAAGCTGAAATTATCTATAGTTTCACAACTTAAAGACAACTCTTAACTCTTTGCATATTTCCATGCAGACCTTTATTATTATTTTTCTCTATTTTTATAATTATCTTGCAAATGTGAATTTTGTATCTTACTTTCTTGTAAGATAAGCTTTTACTCATATTCTCATATTGTGACCAATTGTGACTTATTGTCCTGTTATTCTTTCATTACTTTTGAACATTCAAGCTGTTTGCTACTTTTTACTAATATCACACTAACTATCCTTGTTCATTGACTAGCTTTTTGATGTTTGATGTATTTCCTTATTAAACATCCTTAGAAGCAGAATTTGCTAAGTTAAGGAGTAGGAATGTTTTAAGGCTATTCGTTACTGTTATTTGTTATTAAATGTTTGTTCTATATAGCATAGAACACAAAGTGTTGGGTGTAAAAATTGAGTTTACCTTAGTTTTTGTCTTCTAGCAATTTTTAGCTTAGTGGGGAAGATGATATAATTATGTAAAAAGTTACATAACCTTGGGAAAAATTAGCAGTTATTTCCAGATGTCAGTGGAGGAGGTGTTATTAGACGATAGGATGAAATGTATGTATGTATGCCATAGAAATTAAAATAGGAACAGGATTATCCACTACATGGTTGGTTTTATTTTGCACATCACAGCAACCTTTTATGGTTGGTCGGGTCCCAGTGTTATAAGAATGGAAACCAAAGCCAAGAGACAGATGGTCACTCTGATAGTAATTGGTAAATCTAGGATTCAAAAATCTGATTCTAAATCCAGTGTGACCAGCTAAGGACTTTTTGGCTTTTGTGGCATTACAGCCTTTTAGAGACCTTTTTTGATGATCATATTCTTGACCACAGTCTGGTTTGGGCCTTTCTTTTTTCATGTGTGATAATGGAGTAAGTGGGATATTATTATCATAATACACTCATGGGCAAGTCAGTTTTTAGATGTCTCTGATTAATTGCCCTTTAGAGCAAAGATATAGTGTGGTTAGAGTGTGCCTTCAGACAATCCACCTCACAGGAAGCAACTTTGAGTTTATGACTTTTCCCTACCAAGAATGTGCGTATATGGGGATATATGCACATATATGGGGAACACTTAAGGCTGGTTTAAAATACAGAACACTTATAATTTTACATTTTTAATGGTAATCATGTTTTTAAGTATTTTGGGGATTTTGTTTTGTTTTAGATTATTTTTATTAGAAGTAAGCCCCTAACATTTTGGATTCCTTTGTCTTTCTCCCAATTTTTTATTATTTTATAGAAATCTTCTTCCTATTACCCATGTGTGTATAGAAGAAGGAGAAAAGCCCATGGTGATATTGCCTTACATGAATTGGGGGAATCTTAAATTGTTTTTACGGCAGTGCAAGTTAGTAGAGGCCAATAATCCACAGGTGAGAAAAATTTGCCCAAATACCAATTATTTACCACTAGTTTCTGATAATGTCTTTGAAAGTAGATATTAACATTCTTAAATATAAACTGTTTAGAGGCCTGCAAAAAAGAACCTCAAAATGAACCACAAGATATTTATAACCTGTTGGTTTAAAGGAAAATGTTGGCTTATGTTCCTGCCTTGAGGCTTACACTGTGCTGATGCTGAAGTTTTCTTTATATTTTCATTGTGTACTTACTCATAATCAACTCAAACCCTTTGTAATACCATCTTAGGTGTTTTCCTGATAACTGAGGGTACTTGTCCTAGATCTTCCTCTTAGGAATGGAAACAGACTTTCTAGAGCCATTTGGTTCATACTATACCAAAGGCTGGTGATGACTGGAGGTCTAGATTGTGGGAGATAATTGTATGTATTGTTAATATGCTTGGCTGTAAGATGGCAGTCATCTAAGAGTGTTTCTCTTCCCTGCTTGTGTTTATGACTGTAAAGCAAAGGTCAGATACCAAGCATATTATAATGGTAGTGGTAGTAAAGCCTAGTGGGTTTTTTTGCTGTCAGCTGTATCTTGTTGTCCCATTAAGTTGCTTTAGGATTTATAATAGTATACTTATTATAGTTGCCAGGAGAAAGTGGGTTCAAAGGCTGCATTGAGTATTTGGCTTAATATGTATGATATGCTTTGTAAATTGACAAGACTAAAGCTGGGATTCTCAACAAGTGGTTAGAGGCTGTGGCTCATCTGCATTACCTGGGGAAGGATTTTATTTCTCAGCCCCAAGTACTGTCATACACCTAGAGGAGCACATCAGCGGAAAAAGCTAGGAGCTCGTACTTTGGGTTTGTGTGTGTGTGTGTGTGTTTTTTTTTGAAACGGAGTCTTGCTCTGTCGCCCAGGCTAGAGTGCAGTGGCATGATCTCAGCTCACTGCCAGCTCTGCCTCCCAGGTTCACGCCATTCTCCTGCCTCAGCCTCCCGAGTAGCTGAGACTACAGGCACCTGCCACCACACCTGGCTAATTTTTTGTATTTTTAGTAGATGGGGTTTCACCGTGTTAGCCAGGATGGTCTCGATCTCCTGACCTTGTGATCCGCCTGCCTTGGCCTCCCAAAGTGCTGGGATTACAGGTGTGAGCCACCGCGCCCAGCTGCAGGGTATTTTTGTTTTTTGTTTCGTTAGACAGGATCTCAGTCACCAAGGGTAGAGGGCAGTGGTGTGATCACAGCTCACTGCTGCCTCAACCTCCCATGCCTAAGCAATCCTCCCACCTCAGCCTCCTGAGTAGCTGGGACCACGGGAACATGCCACCATACCTGGCTAATTTAAAAAAAAAATCATTTTGTGTAGAGACGGGGCTTCAGTATGTTGTCCAGGTTGGTCTCGAACTCCTGGGCTCAAGTGATCCTCCCACCTCAGCCTCCCGAAGTGCTGGGATTATAGGCATGAGCCACTGCACCAGGCTTAGACTTGTGTTAATTTGAAAATAATCCCAAGGAGAGAATCTCCTAATAAAAACTACTGTTTTGGGGAAAAAAAGATTACTGAATTATAAACATTTGAAGTATTACCTTGAGAACTAACTCAGCATTCACTGAACAGATGTATTGAGCAGCTGCTCTGTGTGCTGGATATTGGGGAGATACATCTAACAGATGAAAGGAGACAGAGAGTAAATGGTAGATTACAGAATAATAAGGACTATAGTTGATATAAGTATAGGGATATATGGGAACATAGTCTTGGTCAAGAAATAGCTTTTAAAAATTCTGTGTGTAGGTTTAAAGCAGTATTTTTGGATGGAGTAGGATTGTGGAATAAAATAAGAAACTAAGAAAGTGCCATCATATTTGTGTGCTATTTGCAAACCATGTTATTTTTTGTTACCATAGGCAATTTCTCAACAAGACCTGGTACACATGGCTATTCAGATTGCCTGTGGAATGAGCTACCTGGCCAGAAGGGAAGTCATCCACAAAGACCTGGCTGCCAGGAACTGTGTGTAGGTGCCATGAGCTTGATGCTGTCACTTGATGTAGAGTGCTTCCTGGATTTGGAGTTCTCTGCGAGTCACAGTGGGACTTGGGTTGTATTTAAGGGTGATGGTGATCCCTACTTTTTGATACTCTGATTGCATTTGATGTTCATGTCTTTTCAGCATTGATGACACACTTCAAGTTAAGATCACAGACAATGCCCTCTCCAGAGACTTGTTCCCCATGGACTATCACTGTCTGGGGGACAATGAAAACAGGCCAGTTCGTTGGATGGCTCTTGAAAGTCTGGTTAATAACGAGTTCTCTAGCGCTAGTGATGTGGTAAGTGCCGGGACCCCCAGATAGCAAAAGAATAGAGAAACAGCTTTCTGTTTTTAAATGTTTTACTATGTTTGTCTTTTGGGTTTTTAAAAAATCTGCTAGCTGTTCCTGGAAATTTTTATCCAGAAAGCAAGTGTAATTAGCTGCCAGTCAACCAGTTTATGGAGAGGAGCTGTGACCCAGACCATAGGCCAGCACTGTGTGTAATCTCATTTCATCCTCACAGTACTGCTCTGACAGAAGCACTTTTTTTTTTTTTCTTAAGACAGAGTTCCACTCTTGTAGCCCAGGCTGGAGTGCAGTGGTGCAATCCCGGCTCACTGCAACCTCTGCCTCCCGGGTTCAAGTGATTCTCCGGCCTCAGCCTCCCAAGTAGCTGGGATTACAGGCGTGTGCCACCATGGGCACATGCCCAGCTACTTTTGTATTTTTAGTAGAGATGGGGTTTCACCATGTTGGCCAGGCTGGTCTTGAACTCCTGACCTCAGTTGATCCACCTGCCTCTGTCTCCCAAAGTGCTGGGATTACAGGTGTGAGCCACCACGCCTGTTGACAGAAGCACTATTAACACTAGGAGGTAGGCTGTGGTATCCGAGTTTTAAAGGTGAGGATTTTGAGACTCAGAGAGGTTACAGTAATTTCATTATTATTTCTTTCTTATATGAGACAGACCAAATCGTTGCCAGATCATAAAGATGTTTTCAGATGACCTCTTCTAAGTGTTATGGCCCATAAAATTTGTAGTTCCTCCCGTCATCCTCTTCCTTTTGTCAAGTTTCTGGGTGGTTTTGCCACTTAGCCAGATCATGGTTGGGCCCTTTGTGATGTATAGTTTCAGAAGCCACGTTCACTTGTGGATATTTCACAGCCATTTAAAATTTCTGTCACTTGATTTCTTAGTCTTATTTGGAAGACTAAGCGTAATTTATTTTCCTGTCTCTTGTTGCAGAATATTTAGGGATTAGGTAAAACTTCTGCTTATAGGGTCCCACATATGTTCACTCAGTGATAATCTGTTTGTGTTATATGTAAAATCCTATAGAATAATTTGCTTCTAAGCTTCAACTGTAAGAATTGGGCTTACTGTATCATTGTATTTTGTGTGTCTATATTTTATAATTTAGGGCTACTCTTTTGTTTCAAAGTGTGTATGTTTTAAGGATTAATCTTTTAATCATGTATTACTGTACACTAAGTAATTATATTATTGGTATATACTCATTTCCTCGGTATATGAGTTTTCTGTGGCTGCTGTAACAAGTTACTACAACCTTGGTGGCTTAAAACAATAGAAATATAGTCTCGTGGTTCACTTCTGAGGCCAAATGTCTGAAATCAAGGTGTAGTCAGGGCTGGGCTCCCTCCAGAGGCTTTAGTGGAGAAGCAGTCCTTGCCTCTTTCAGCTCTGGTGGCTGTTGGCATTCTTTGGCTTGTGGTTCCATCTCTCCGTTCCAAGTTCATAGCACCTTCTCCTTCACATATGTCTTTGAAACTCTCTCTGCCTCCCTCTTAAAAGGGTACATATAATTTAGAACCCACCTACATAATCCAGAATAAACTTTTCCTCTCAAGGTCCTTAATCACATGTTTTGTCATATAAGGTAATTACAAGTTTCGGGGAGTAGGACATGGGCATATCTTTGGGGCTACCATTCAGTTCACTGCAGTCAATAATTGAAATGATCTAAGATTTCTTTACTGAAAAACTGATACTCTAATTTAAAATCCTTAACATGAGAATAATTTGAGAAAGGGGAAAAATCCTTTCATTAACTCTAACTACTAAATAAATTTTTTTTCCTTTTTAGAAACTATGTGCTATTTGATATTGATATGGTTTGGCTATGTCCCCACCCAAAATCTCATCTTGAATTGTAATTCCCATAATCCCCACATGTCAAGGGTGGGACCAAGGGTGGAGATAATTGGATCATGGGGGGCAGGTTCCCCCCTGCTGTTCTAGTGAGTCTCACGAGATCTGATGGTTTTATCAGCATCTGGCATTTCCCCTGCTCGCACTCACTCCATCCTGCCACCCTGTGAGGAAGGTGCCTGCTTCTCCTTTTCCTTCCGTCATGATTGTAAGTTTCCTGAGGCCTCTCCATCAATGCAGAAATAAGTCAATTCAACCTCTCTCCTCAGTCTTGGGTATTTATTCCTAGCAGTGTGAGAAGGGACTAATATGGATATATTGCTCCTTTTACATACCAAGTATTTTGATAAAATGTGTTCACTTAATGTGAATGAGCAATTTACTTATATAATTTTTAAACTTTTTTTTTTTTTTTGAGACAGAGTCTCGCTCTGTCACCAGACTGGAGTACAGTGGCTCAATTGCAGCTCAGTGCAACCTCCGCCTCCTGGGTTCAAGTGATTCTCCTGCCTCAGCCTCCTGAGTAGCTGGGACTATAGGCACGCACCACCATGCCTAGCTAATTTTGTTAAAATCAAGGTCTTTCATTGTATGTATCTTCAAAATACTTTGTTTTAACTCAAGATAAACTATTCTCAAAGAAACAATTTATCTGACACTTGTGAGGTGAACAAAGTAAATATGAATGATTATGAGAAGGGATGTGATCTTCTTCACAGAGCAGTCTCAGAAGCTAACACTGAATGACAACCTGTTTCATGTTGCCCACAGCCTCTCCTAGCCAGAGAGGCATGGGGCATGGTGGGTGATGGGTGGCAGGATGAGGGAATAAAGCCAGACTCTTGGATACTGAATCCCAGGGTTCAGCTTATAGAGCAGTGGGCTACTAGTCCTGGTCTGTTTTTCCAGAGCTTTGATGATAAAGAAAAAATCTCTCTCTAGCATTAATGTCTAGAAGTTAAACATGCCAAGTAAAGCAGTACAAATATGCAAAGCAGGTTATATTCTTTTAATGGCTACCTAATGAGAACCTGGACTTTTTTTTTAAGGAGAGAAGGTTACATTTTTGGTTTTGATTTTTATTTTTTTCAAATGACATACGAAGGGAAAGCAGAGTTTGATTTTAGACCAATGCACAGTTCCTGTACTGAATGACAGTAAGGACTAGTTCTACTCTTTGATAAGGTTTTTGGTTTTAGAGTTGCCAAATCTTTATTCAGACATTCTGAATTTTAGCTAGAACTGTTTACCAGCTCTACATTAAGCAAAGCTATTTTCATGGAGTGGGAAAGGGGGCAGGAGGAATTGGTTTGGCTTTGGTTGTAGAACATAATTTTAAAACATAATACCAGTTGAATTAGAGCAGCGTGATTCTCAAATTTACTCCTTTAGTAAAAGCTCACATCTAAACATCTTTAAATGTAGAAAAGTGAAATAAACTTTTCTTAGTGTTTACTTTGAAAATGTTATTCCATAGTTGATTTAAAAGATGGATTCACTCGTCTCTTTGGGATGTTAATTTTTTTATTTCCAGTGGTTGATTTAAAATTTTTATTTTGTTATTTATTGAAATATAGTATAGTTGCCTTTGCTGAAATGAGATGGCAGTTGTGGTGAACCAAAACTAGTTCGATGGGCAGAAAATGGAAGATAATTCTTAGATGATAATCTATAAGTATTTCGTGTAATTTGAAGAGGTTTCTCTTAGAAAAAGGAGCATTGGTAGCTTGTATTTCAAAGGGGTATGCAAGATGGCAAATAGTGCTATTTTCTTGCACACCGGAGGCTCCCAAAATATGTATTACTTTTTTTTTTTTCCTTAGACACAGGGCCTCACTCTGTTGCCCAGGTGGGAGTGCAGTGGTACAATCATAGCTCAGTGTAGCCTTGTACTCCTGGGCTCAAGTGGTCCTCCTGCCTCAGCCTCCTGAGTAGCTAGGATTACCAGTGTGTGCCACCACACGTGGCTAATTCTTTTATTTTTTGTAGAGATGGAGGCGTGCTGTGTTGCCCAGGCTGATCTTGTACCCCTAAGCTCAAGCGATCCTCCTGCCTTGACCTCTCAAAGCACTGGGATTACAGGTGGGAGCCACTGCACCCAGCCTGTATTACTTAATTTAATGTATTTATTTCTGTATAGGTATACCATTGTATAATTAAGCGATGATAGGAATTATTTTTTTGTAATATTTATGATCAAATATTTTGTAGGACCTACAGAGTGAAAATTAAGTTAGATAATATACTTTCAACAAATGAGGCTATAGCTAATAATAAATCTCCAAGCAAGATGCTCCAAGAGCGTTGAGTCTCTTCAGCTGGGTATCAGCTGGCAAAGTTCATGTTGAGGATACATGGTTTGGTTAGGCAGAACATTTCAAATTGTATCAGAAGTAGTTATTTTTATGGTTATGATATTTTGCAGGAGTTCATACATTTTATGTAAGAATCTGCCATCATCAGAATGCAGTTATACCAAATACTTAGTTGCTTGTTCATGTGGCAGCTTTATTTTAAAATATCACCATTAACTTAATGGTGAGCAGCTTCACAAGAGAATTACTTTAGTTATTTATTTAGTTTGTTATTACAGATAAAGTTTTTTATTCATTCTCCTCCTCCTCTGCCTCTTCCTCCTCGTCATCTTTGCCTTTCTCTTCCACCTTTGTCCAGACAACTTTAGTGGGAACTTTTGCGCCATCAAATTTTCCTTTAGACTTGCAGTTAGCAACATCCTTCTCATACTTCTCTTTCAGCTTTGTTGCCTTTGTGATGCAAAGCTGCTTTTCAGTGTCACTTAAATTACTCCACCTCTCACCTAGCTTTTTTGCCACGTCTCCGATGGAGATGCCAGGGTCTGAATTCTTGGGGCAGAATTCTGAACAGAACAGGAAGAATCTGGACAGTGACCTTTTGGGGACATTGAGGTCCTTTTTGGTTTTTATTTTTTTGTTTTGCCTCCCTTAGATGGTCCATAATCCTTCATTTCTGAATCGTAGCATATTTTATCTACTTTTGCCATTTCATCAGATTTAGACTTCTCTTTCCCAGACATTGTCTTCCATTTCTCAGTGTACTTTTGGACAATTTTGCAAAAATGACAGGGATCTCTGGGTTTTTCTTCTTAGGTTCTCTGTATGCCTTCACAAAGAAGGCATAAGCAAACATCTTGCCTTTTGGTTTTCTGGAGTAGCTTTTAGCCACCCTGACTGAATTGTTCACGAGTCTGGGCAGCACAGGGCATGACACGTAGCTTAGTGATTCCCTAGCCTCACGCTAGCTGTCTCCACAAGAGGCACCTCAACAGGAGAATTACTTTAACATCATAATTACTTTCAGTGTGTTTTGGCATAAACTTACTTGAAATAGCTCTGTGACCCACATTTTCTGAGCTATACTTAGCATGTGATGTTAACAATATCCTTTGATTTGCATTTAACGTGGTTAACTCCTAGAAAATGCTCACATTTTTCTTCTGTAGATTATTATAAATTTGTTTCCATATGTATGTATGTGTGTATATACAATCCCACACACACGTATGTATGTATGTATCGCCTTTGCTTTAGATAATTGGAATTGAAAGGACTAGGAACACCCTTCTGTTTTCCATGACTATGATGTGACTGTTCGTGTAAAAGTCCTGCCTTTTAGTTTTTTGGAATTGAATTTTTTTTAATTCTTAAAATATTTTAAAGCACACATGTTGAAGATAGCTGTTTAACATTTGGGTTGGAAATGCGTACACACAGTCATTATGTTCTGTTACCATTTTTTCTTTATGGGTGAAGTTGGGGGCTTAAAAGTTACATTTAGTATTCTGTTTTTGGACACTTCCACCAGAGTCTATACACATGTGAAATACATATTTTTAGATGTAAATATAGCACCCAACAAATGATACTGCTGCCTTGGAGGGAACATTTTCTTGGTCCTTTAAGACATCCTTAACATTTTTGCATTTCTTCATAATTAAAAATTCTACATTATTTATTTAGAAATACATTGATGTTTTCCATCATGAAAATAATACATTGCATCTCTAGGTTGTGTTTTCAGAATTTTTACTGAAAGGATTCAATATTTCAGTATGTCCAGATTCTTATGTTAACATCAACTTTTAACTGTTGAGCTTAAGAACTATGCACCTCAAGATTTGACTAGTTATAAATGTCTAATATTATTCCAAGATATGACATAATTGTAGGCATTCTTAAGAATTTCTGGATATTGTTTTTATTGTGTTTTCATCAGATGTGGATACCACCATAAATTTTTTTATGTGACTTTCTTTTCCTTTATTTGAAAATAGAGTTCTTGATTTACATCTTCTTTGAATTACTTAGCTAATTATAGTAGGTAATGTAATTCTGCTCTTAAGAACTACCTTCTGTTAGGAGATTACTAGATGTAATCAGGAGTACACAGTTAGGAATTTCTTTCTTACTGGTTTTCTTGTCTTTATAGTATTACATTGTGTTTAAGAAGCATTTTCTTAAGAAAAACAAGTCAAGGAAATAACTTCCATGCCAAATATTATCAAGTGTGGTTTATGGCAATGAAGAGATCCTTTTAAAGGTATTTGAATAGTTTTTAGGGGGTAGGACACATCAAAATGTGTTGCTTGAGCCTTTACATTATTTATTTTGTGAGTATCAATGATTACCTAGAAAATAAAAGGAAATCTGAAGTTATCCAGAGATTGCATCTGCAGCACATTGCTACGTATGACTCTTAACTCCCTGTTTGCCCAGTGCTGTGGAGGGAGCCCAGTGCTTGTTGTATCCTGAGCAGACCTGAGCGGGAGAGTCTGACATTTATTATATACCCATGAAGAGTAGTCTGCTGAACTACTGTGGTACCAAAGAGAAAGCTAGAGTTACAGAGGATTCTTATTATTATTATTATTTTTTATTATACTTTAAGTTCTAAGGTACATGTGCACAGTGTGCACATTTGTTACATATGTATACATGTGCCATGTTGGTGTGCTGCACCCATTAACTCGTCATTCACATTAGGTATATCTCCTAATGCTCTCCCTCCCTCCTCCCCCTACCCTACCACAGGCCCCAGTGTGTGATGTTCCCCTTCCTGTGTCCAAGTGTTCTCATTGTTCAATTCCCACCTACGAGTGAGAACATGCAGTGTTTCGTTTTTTGTCCTTGCGATAGTTTGCTGAGAATGATGGTTTTCAGCTTCGTCCATGTCCCTACAAAGGACATGAACTCATCCTTTTTTATGGCTGCATAGTATTCCATGGCGTATATGTGCCACATTTTCTTAATCCAGTCTATCATTGATGGACATTTGGGTTGGTTACAAGTCTTTGCTATCGTGAATAGTGCCACAATAAACATACGTGTGCATGTGTCTTTATAGCAGCATGATTTATAATCCTTTGGGTATATACCCAGTAATGGGATGACTGGGTCAAATGGTATTTCCAGTTCTAGATCCTTGAGGAATCACCACACTGTCTTCCACAATGGTTGAACTAGTTTACAGTCCCACCAACAGTGTAAAAGTGTTCCTATTTCTCCACATCCTCTCCAGCACCTGTTGTTTCCTGACTTTTTAATGATCGCCATTCTAACTGGAGTGAGATGGTATCTCATTGTGGTTTTGATTTGCATTTCTCTGATGGCCAGTGATGATGAGCATTTTTTCATGTGTCCGTTGGCTGCATAAATCTCTTCTTTTAAGAAGTGTCTGTTCATATCCTTCACCCACTTTTTGGTGGGGTTGTTTTTTTCTTGTAAATTTGATTGAGTTGTTTGTAGATTCTGGATATTAACCCTTTGTCAGATGAGTAGATTGCAAAATTTTTCTCCCATTCTGTAGGTTGCCTGTTCACTCTGATGGTAGCTTCTTTTGCTGTGCAGAAGCTCTTTAGTTTAATTAGATCCCATTGGTCAATTTTGGCTTTTGTTGCCATTGCTTTTGGTGTTTTAGACATGAAGTCCTTGCCCATGCGTATGTCCTGAATGGTATTGCCTAGGTTTTCTTCAAGGGTTTTTATGGTTTTAGGTCTGAAGTTTAAGTCTTTAATCCATCTTGAATTAATATTTGTATAAGGTGTAAGGAAGGGATCCAGTTTCAGCTTTCTACATAGGGCTAGCCAGTTTTCCCAGCACCATTTATTAAATAGGGAATCCTTTCCCCATTTCTTGTTTTTGTCAGGTTTGTCAAAGATCAGATGGTTGTAGATGTGTGGTATTATTTCTGAGGGCTCTGTTCTGTTCCATTGGTCTATATCTCTGTTTTGGTACCAGTACCATGCTGTTTTGGTTACTGCAGCCTTGTAGTATAGTTTGAAGTCAGATAGCGTGATGCCTCCAGCTTTGTTCTTTTTGCTTAGGATTGTCTTGGCAATGCGGGCTCTTTTTTGGTTCCATGTGAACTTTAAGTAGTTTTTGAATCTGTAAATTACCTTGGGCAGTGTGGCCATTTTCACGATATTGATTCTTCCTATCCATGAGCATGGAATGCTTATTATTTTTTAAAGTATAGAAAACTTTATTCATTATTAATTTTAGAGTAAGGCATAGATTCCTAATATTTGTTTCCTTTATAGTTGCAGATTTTATATACAATAATCTTGGAACAATTATTTAAGTATTAAGTTCACATTAAGAGAAATAAATATTGAAGACAGGAAAAATCTAGAGGTGCAAGGATTATTTCAGAATTTAAGAAATACAAATTTAAAATTTAACATTAAGATATTGTTTAGTTTTATTTAATGGTATTGTTTTATTCATCCTAATATTTCCTTGGAATGAGGAATAAATGGATTTACTTTAGGAAGAGTTACTGTATTTTCAGAGGTGAGCACTTGCTGTCCTGTGATCAAGTAGTTGGCTTGGGTGTTTTCTGTCGTTGGCTCTCCCTCAGGGTAATTTACCGATAAAATCTTGTAAACAACTCTTTACATTCCTTTAAAGAGACTTGTCCTTATTCTGTTTAATATTCCCTTCGGATAGCCCCAGTGTTCTGATGGAGTACTGTCTGTGCATCTGATACAGTGGCAAAAAGTGCCATAAATAACAGATATGTGTAATGGCCTGGTTAGCATCCAATGTGGGCTCCTCTGTCTTTCCTAATCACAGATCATGGGGCAGATTCATAACAGAAGTAGTCACTTTTCAATCATATATAACACTCTGCTTAACGATTGCTGATGTTGGAAGTTGAGTTGGTGTCTTAGTGTATTGGGGTCACTATAACAAACTGCCATAGACTGGATAACTTAAATAACAAACATTGAATTCTCATAATTCTGGAGTCTAGGAAGTCCAAAATTAGGTACCAGCAGGTTCGGTGTCTGTTGAGAGCCCCTTTCCTGGTTCATAAATGCCCATCCTGTCTCTGGGTCCTCATGTGGCATAAGGGGTGAGGGAGCTCTCTGGTGGTCTCTTTTATAAGAGTACCAATCCCATTTATGAGGGCTGCACTCTCATGACCTGACCACCTTCCAAAGGCCCCAACTCCTAATACCATCACTTGAGGGTTGAGGTTTCAGCATATGAATGGTGGCAGGGACACAGACATTCAGTCCACTACATTCTGCCACTGGCCTTCCAAAATTTATGTCATTCTCACATGCAAAATACATTCATTCCATCCCAACAGCCCTGAAAGTCTTAAGTTGTTCTAGCATCAGCTCCAAAGTCTTAAGTCCAAAGTGTCATTTAAATATCATCTAAATCTGATATGGATGAACCTCAAGGTACAGTTTATGTTGAGGCAAATTCCTCTTTAGCTCTGAACCTATAAAAGCAAACAAGTTATGTGCTTCAAAATACAGTGGTGGGACAAGTAATGGATAGACACTCATTCCAAAGGGAAGAAATAGGAAAGAAGAAAGGAGTAATGCATCTAAAATAAGTTGAAAACCTAACCGAACAAACAATATTAAACCTTAGGACTCAAGAATAATTCTCTTTGGCTTAGTACTCTGCTTTTCAGGTCCACTGGGGTGGGAACATCATCCCTCAGCTAGGTGGGAAGGTACCTCAGTGGCTGTTTGCCAGGGCCCCACCCCAGAGGCACTGAGGTCCTTTTTTGGCACTCGGGGCACACCAGACCTAAAGAGGCATGTAAGAGGAGGCATGTCCCTCTGGACATCTGCTCTAGGCCTGGTAAAGGGCATCTACAGAAAAACCTATAGCTAACATATTTACTGGTGAAAGGCTGAATTCTTTTTATTTAATACCAGGAACAAGACAAGGTTGCCAACTCTTACCACTTCTGTTACTCAGCACTGTCCTTGAGGTTATAGCCAATGCACTAAGGGAAGAAAAGAGTAGATAGAAAAAAGTAACTATTTGTAGAATAGTATGATCATTTATGTAGAAAATTCAGTATGATATACAAAAAAGCTACTAAAACTAATAAGTGAGTTTAGAAAGATTGCAAGATCAATGTACAAAAATAAATTGTATTTTTGAACACTAATAATGAAAAATAAAGCTTTAAAAAAGTTTATAAGAACATCAAAAATATGAAGTTCTCAGGAATAAATCTGACAAAAAATGTGAAAGAGCTATGTAATACATTGCTGAGAGAAATTAAATAATACATACACAATAGGAGAGGTACACCCTTTTTGCCTTGGTCAGAAAACTCAAGATATTCTCTCCAAGTTTGAAAAATATTATCAACATTATTAGTCATTCATTAGGGAAATGCAAAATTAAACCACAATGAGATACTATTGGTTTGGCTAAAATTGGAAAGTCTGACCATACCAAATATTGACAAGGATATGAAAGAACAAGAGCTCTTTTACACTGCTGGCAGGAATGTAAAATGGGATATTTCCAAACTTTGGAAAACAGCTTGGCAATTTCTTAAACTGTTAAATATATGTACCATATTCAGTCATTTTGCTCTTAGATAAATGAAAACATGTTCTTACCAACACTACACAGAAGTTCATAGCAGCTTTATTTTTAATAACTAAGGCTGAACATAATTCAAATGCTCATCAACGGGTAAATGGGTAAACTGCAGTATTCATATAACGAGCTATACTACTAAATAAAAAGGAACGAACTATTGGTACATGCTACATCACGGATGAATCTCAGAATCATTCTGAGTAAAAGAAGCTAGGAAAACAGTATACAGCTTGAATAATTCTATTTATATAATTCTAGAAAACGCCAACTATCTAGTGACAGAAAGCAGATAAGTGGGTACTTGGGGATGGTAGGGAGGGGTGGAAGGAAAGGATCAAAACAGAATCATTTGGAAGTGATAGATACGCTCCTTATCTTGGTTTTGACAGTGGTTTCAGGAGTGTTTATGTATATCAGAACTTATCCAGTTGAATACTTTATGTGCAGTTTCTTATGTGTCAGCTGTACTACAATAAAAATAAATGAAAACTGTCTTTGCTGTCTGATCACTGCTGCTAAAAAATCTAAGACTACTTGCTAAATTTGCCTGATCTTAAGACCCACCAAGGACTTTTGTTTAAAGTGATGTGATTCAGGCCTGTCGTGGTGGCTCATGCCTATAATTCCAGCACTTTGGGAGGCTACGGCGGGTGGATCACTTGAAACCAGGAGTTCAAGACCAGCCTGGCCAACATGGTGAAACCCCATTTCTGCTAAAAATACAAATAATTAATTAAATAAAATAATGTGATCCAGGCTTCAGAATTATTAAGATAGGACAGGGAAACTGTACTTTTTAGCAAGCACCCCAGATAATTCTTCTCCTTCTTATAAAACACTTAACCCAGATTCATTTAATTGCACTTCGGTAATCTGCGGCCATGTCTTTATATGACAAAGGGATATTAGGTTTCTAATATGAACAGAAAGGCCTAGCCATGGAACACCTGATGATGCTTCCACTTTGGTCAGATAAGATAATTTACAATTGAATGGAATTATTTCCCTTTCAGTTTATAGTTTACTGAAGTGAGCCTTGCATTGTAAGTTCCTGAAATAATGACTGGAAATGTCTTAATTCGGTAGCTCCATCTTTAGTTAATGCTGCACTAAAAGAAACAAGGAATTTTACTTATATACTTTTTGACAGGTCACATTCATATGTTTTAGTGGAAAACCCGTTTTACATCTTATATATAGAAGCTGTAAAATAACACATGTTCTGGGGAGAGGAATAAGATGAATAGAATAACATTGTAATTCTCTAAATGTTCTTTAAATGGAGATAGCCACAATCTTTCATAAAACTCTGGAAAGAACAGCATGACCTTCTTATTGCCCCCTTTCCACCGACGTCAAACAGAAGGAAATTATAGAATAGGTCTGTCTAAATTTTAAATGGTTCAGTTATCAGAAGACTTTAGAGAGCAAGTTTTCCACAAATCATCTCTGTGGCATTTTGTCTTGATTATTTTTTTTAAGGGTTGGTTTGCCAACATGTAATTAATCACTTTTATTAGTTTTTAAGGAAATGAAACTGCATTGTTCCCTTTGGCTTGACTGTTCTTTTTTATGGCGTCTTTTAGTGTTGTAGTTGTAATATGAAAACTTTAGGTAAATGTTGGGCAATAATGTGAACAAAACAGTGGGAAGGGAGTAATTTTTAAAAGCTTATCTACATTGCTGTTGTAATACTTACATTCAACTCCAGATCTCAAATACCACCAACTTTAATATCAAAGTCTCTTAAAGTCAGAAGGTGTTACAGTGTCAGTGGATGGGGTTATTCCCTGTGTACAAAGGGTCAGGATGCACTTGTCACCGGCAATTTACCATGAAGTTATTATTGGTGAGGCTGCAGAGCTCATTTTTTTTTTAGTGAGTATACTGACCTTTAAAGGGCCTTATGTATCTTTAGACTATAGTAAAAGGTATGCATGCCTATAAATGCCATTGTCCCTAATCTTTGGATGGCAATATTCATGTTTCTCACCAATTCCCATCATTTCTTCTTCCAAAATCGAGTTTGAATGGATCATTTCATCTCTGGAGGAAGGGATGGGAGCACCCTTTCGACCAGTTTCATTTCTTTGGGCTCTGTTCCATCTGTGCAGGGAACTACCTTATGGAAATTGGACACGATTTTAAAAATAAAGCATTACATTTACTAATGACTGTCAGTATTAAGATTTCATGTAGATCTTGTTGCTTCTCAGGAAAAAGTTTCATATACAGTAAGGTTTTAAAGATAGGCAAATAACTAGATGTGAGCAGGTACCATTCTTTAACTTTTATTAATTTGAAATCATTTTTCCATTTTTAAGCAGAATAGAATGTCCCAGTAGGTATAAGGGAAATTTCAGTAGCCTCCAAGACTCTATGGAGATTTTGAAACTATACACTCTTCTCAATCTGTCCCCTGCCCCCTCCTCCTCCCAGAGCATAGGCTTCAAGGCTGGGCTTTGCTCCATGTTAATGATCACTGTTAATGAAAAAGATAATAGTTTCCAAAAGACTGAACACCTGGTTTTGGTATTTAGGGTAATGCTGCTGTCAAAGTGATTGAGATAGATACCTTCCTCTGTGTTCTGAAAGTTTATGTAGGGTTGGGTGTGTAATGGGTTGAATTGTGTCCCGCCTCTCCACCAAAAAAAAAAAAAAATTGGTTGAAGCCCTAACCCCCAGTACCTCAGAATGTGACCTTATTTGGAAATAGGGTCATTGCAGATGTAATGTTAAGACGAGGTCATACTCAATTAGGATGAGCTCTAATCCACTCTAAGAAAAGAGACACACACACGAGGAGAAAATGTCACGTGAAGATAGAGGCAGTGACTGCAGGGCTGCAGCTGCAAACCAAGGCACACCAGGGGCTGCCAGCAACCACAGGAAGCTGGGAATAGGCAAGGAAAGATTCCCCCTATAGGTTTCCGGGGAAGCACAGCCACGCTGACACATTGATATGGACTTCTAGCTATCAGAGCAGTGGGACAATAAATTTCTGTTGTTTAAGCTACTCGTTTGTGGTATGTTATTATGGTAGCCCTAGAAAACTAATACAGATTTATATTTTCTTTCAAGTTTGATGGAATTCGCCAAACAATGTTGAGTTTTCTTTGTGGAAAGGTTTTGAATTGTGAATTCAGTATCTTTAATAGATGTAGGGTTATATAGATTGCTCTGTTTACTCCTGTGTCTGTTTTGGTAATTTGTATTTTAAGAAATTTGTTTATTTCATTTAAGTTACTGAATTTATTGGCATAAAATTGGATTGTTCATAATATTTTTTGATGTCTTAAAGGATGGTGTTCCCTCCTTTATTTCTGATATTTTAAATTTTTTGTTGTTGTTCAGTCTAACACAGTGGTTCTTAACTGGGACAGTTTTGCTCTGGTTAAGGACATTTGTCTGTGCCAAGGGACATTTGGCTATGTCTGGAGGCATTTTGAGTTGTCACAGCTTGGAGATGTGCTACTATCATCTAGTGGGTAGAGCCCAGGGAGAATGCTAAACATCCTACAATGCACAGGACAGCTTCTCACAGCACTAAGAATCCTCCAGCCCACAATATCAGTAGTGCTGAGGTTAAAAAACCTACTCTAGGCTTTGTAGTGTAAACCTTCTATTTTCCAAAAATATTATATCATTTCACGTTTAATATCGTGTTTCCACTCATCCCCTTCCAGTCTTCAAACTGTTTGTGGGCATACCTTTTACTTCTCTGTATGTTATAAACCCCACAATATATTGTTAGCTGTTTTTGCTTTAAATAGTCTGTCAAGGAAATTTTAACATAAGAGAATATGTTCAGTTGTTACTAATATATTTTCAGCACTCTTTATTTTTTGTGTTGACTCAGATTTCCATGTGGTATATTTTCTTTCCACATGAAGAACTGCTTTCATACATCTTACAGGTCTGTTGGAAACATAGTCTCTCTGCTTTTATTTGTCTGAAAAACTCTGTATTTATCTTCATTGTTGAAGCATATTTTAGCTCTATATAGAACTTTCCATGACAGTTTTTAATTTTTTTTTTTCTTTCTTGGAGACGGAGCCTCGCTTTGTTGCCCAGGCTGGAGCGCAGTGGCGCGATCTCGGCTCACCACAACCTCCGCCTCCTGGGTTTAAGCAATTCTCCTGCCTTAGCCTCCCGAGTAGCTGGGATTACAGGCATGCGCCACCACGCCCAGATAATTTTGTATTTTTAGCAGAGATGGGGTTTCTCCATGTTGGTCATGGCTGGTCTCGAACTCCCGACCTCAGATGATCCTCCCAAAGTGCTGGGATTACAGGTGTGAGCCACCGTGCCTGGCCCTAACATATTTTAAAATATGTCATTTCATTGTTTTCTCATTTGCATAGATTCTGGGGGGAAATGTAGCTATTGTTCACTATTATAAGGCTTTTAAAAAAATCTGTGTATTTTACAAAGTAAGTATTTTGGGATTTTGTTGTTATTGAAAAATAATAACCTAAAATTTAATGCAACATGCTTAGATTTTACAAACAGACTTGTATTTGACTTGGGTTTGGGATTTTTCTTTTTTTCACTTTTTTCTCTGTTACTCATTAAAATACATATTTTGGGGCAAGCTATTTCTCTGAGCCTCAGTTTTCTCACCTGTAAAATTGAGCTACCAATGATTCTCACAGGTTTATTGAGGAAATTAAATGTATTGAAGGATGCAAAATGACTCGAATTTGTAGGTACTCATAAACCTGATACTACAGTACACAGGTATCCCCCTCCTCATCCAAGTTCAGTTGTTCTTACCTCAGGGTTCACACTTGGTGGCAGATCAGTGGATGTACCGGATCTGAGTCCTTCCCAGCCATGTGGCAGCAACTTTGTGTAGACATGTTGCCTGCCCCCTGCCCCCTGCACACTTTCCAGGAGCCGAGTACAGCCAGGAATTGGCCAAAATGGGGAGCCCCAAGCAGACCATGAATGGACACTGTTGCCACTGTTTACCATTCCTGTTCCTTTCTGTAGTTTACATGCTGATTTTAAATAAACCTGATTGCTTACTCAAGCAAGGTTGGAAGTTTTTTTAATCCTTTAATTTAAAACTTTAAATACAGTAAAAATCCATGACTTCTTATATTTTCCCTCATTTGCATATTTTACTTAGGATGCTCTTCCCTTTAATTAAACTAAAATTCTGTTCATTTTCCACTTCTCAATTATGCAGACTAGCTATAATATTTAAAGTTACAAGTTCTCATGTTAGAAGAATCTTGGACACAATTCATAATACATAGCTTGTAATCAACAGTAAACTATTACTTCCAATGGATCTAATTACTTAGAATTTATAATACTAATATTGGATGCACTCTTTTTTATCTTAGCAAGGGAAACTAACTGTGTATGATAGACTTCTTTTTGTAAATAACATTTCGCTTTTCCAAAGCATGAGTTGAGCTGCTATTTTTTATCCTGTAGCTGGCTGTGGGCACTAGCCCCCTGACTGTTGTTTTAAATGTCCCCTCGTTGTGCTTCTGCTTCTTTCCTAGTGGGCCTTTGGAGTGACGCTGTGGGAACTCATGACTCTGGGCCAGACGCCCTACGTGGACATTGACCCCTTTGAGATGGCCGCATACCTGAAAGATGGTTACCGAATAGCCCAGCCAATCAACTGTCCTGATGAATTGTGAGTTTTTTTGAGCTTGAAGGCATGAGTTTTATTCCATTTACTACATTGGAATAAAGGAAAAAGAGCAGGTTTCCATATTCACACAGAGACTTCCCTTTTGAGAATAATGACTCTTTGGATTTAAATTAGACGCTTATAAAAAACCACAAAGTCAGGGAGATTCGTTCACTCTTTCATGCATTTGATATTAGAACATCTTGCATTTTATTTTATAGTACATAATCTGAGCACTATAAATTAGTCTGAGACGACGTACTAAGAAAATTGAATACTACGTCAGTTATTCTATATAGAGTAAGTACCTGACTTTTATAGTTATAAAGTTGTTATAAAGGACATAGTTATAAAAAACCTTTCTCATTGTCATTTTGCCTTGCCAATTAGTATCAGCTGATACAGGGAAGATGATCTGGACTAGTAAGCCAAATAGTTGCTTTCTGTTTCCTGCTTCTATCACGTAGCTTATCTTGCCATGTAATGAGAATGGGATAAAAGGAGGCTATTCAGGGTGATTGATCGTACAGATGAGTATGTTCTCAGTTCCAGAACTCCCTGAAGGTTTCTGCACCATGACAAGGTGGCAGCTTTTGTACTGATTTTACTCTAGATCCAGGGTTCATAGAACTTAGATAAAACTGTCTCTTCCTCCAAGTTCTTTTTCTTAATTTAACTACAGGAAAACATAGGTTGTTCTTTTTTTACTGTGTTTTAGGTTTTTACGTGAAATCTCTGTATTTGCTGAAATATTATGATATGCTCTCATGAAGAATTGAAATTCACACGTAATCCAAATAATTTCTTTTAGCTTCTTTCTAGAGCTGCCAACAGATAGTAAAATGGATCCGTTTTTCATATATCATCCTCTCCATACCCACCTTTAGACAGGCAACATAACTGGCATCAAACTGACCAAAAGTTTAGGAATACTGTATCCTTACTAGCCCAAATGTTCATTTTTGTCACTCTGCAGATTTGCTGTGATGGCCTGTTGCTGGGCCTTAGATCCAGAGGAGAGGCCCAAGTTTCAGCAGCTGGTACAGTGCCTAACAGAGTTTCATGCAGCCCTGGGGGCCTACGTCTGACTCCTCTCCAATCCCACAGCACCAGGAGGAAGGTGCCTGTCGGGGCTCACTTGAAGCCTGTCATGGATCCTTTGTATCTAACACAACGCCAACAGAAGCACATTTGTCTTCCAGAACACCGTGCCTTAGAAATGCTTTAGAATCTGAACTTTTTAAGACAGACTTAATAATGTGGCATATTTTCTAGATATCACTTTTATTAGGTTGAACTGAAAGGGTTTTTGTAAATTTTCTGGCCAAAATTTTTTAAAACATAGTTACTTTGGACTAGGGGTACGTTCTTACAAAATAAATAAACAGTTTTTAAAATTGTTTAGACACAGATATTTGGAATTAGCTATCTTAGTGCCAACTGCTTTTTATTTTTTTACTTCATCAGGGTGATGTAAGTGACTCACCTTTAAAGTTTTTTTAATGTTATTTTTTAATCACTACTCTGGGAAATGGTTTGTCTTCAAGATGCAATACTTTTCTTAGTAAAGGAAAAACAGCATAAAAAGATACCTGGTCTGCCTTGTACAAGAAAAGGCAATATTAGAGGAAGAAAATTTAAAGAAAAGCTAGAGGAAAAAAAAAATTTTTTTTAATACTTATTAGAAGCAAACTGCCCTTGCATGGAAAACTGTTTGTTTTTTTCAGTGAAAAGGAATTCTGCTTTCGTGTTTTTGGGAAAGCAGGAACTGAGTTCATTACATCTTTAATTTGGCAGAAATTAGCCTTTCTGTGAACCAGAAGTTGTTTGGGGCAGATCTGTAGTAAGCAATGGTGATTTTATTTATTTTTACTCTCTGGAAAAGGAGATAATACAATTCCAGAAAGTGAACTCATATTTCTAAGGTTAAGATTCCCTTTTATTGCACCTAGAATAGTGCTATGCACAGAGCGGGTGCTTGAGGTGTTGTCGTTTTTTTTTTTTTTTTAAAATGTAAACTGGTAAATTTTGTGCTAATCTTCAAGGCTGGCTTAAGTATAAAATTGTTTTTTAAACACTTGAAAAATTAAAGGATTTGTTTTATATTATGACAGTACTGAAATTATTTTTCATAGTGAATGATTGGTTATTGTGTCTGGTAAGTCTTTGAACATTCAAGAGCCAGACATTTGTGTTTTAGTTCATGATGTTCCAGTCAAGTTCCAAAGCCCTAACACAGTTAAGCTGGCTCAGACTCCAGATTCTAGTAAAAAGTTGGAATTAATGTTATAAGGAAGTATTAAAACACTGAAACATTTCTCCAGAACCAGCAAGTAAGGGGTATGTGTGTATTTACGCTCAGTTTTAGTTGGCTTAAAGCAGAGTTGAATGGGCCTTCTAAATAGCTAGGCCTGCAGGTACCTGCCACTACTCCCATCTTCACAGGTATATAAGGGAGAATGTGCAGCAGTTGGAGGCTTTTGCTGTTTTTAAAAAAGCTTTATGAATCAGCAGCACATCTGGAAAAATAGCTCACACAGTACCTGGTTTTCCACAAGTAAGCCAAGGGCATGATTTTCTGTGTATATTTATTAACAGTTCTTTGGTTTTATGAAATACTCATGTGAAGCCAGTCCCTGGAGGACTGTTTTTTAAAAAGTCCCTTTGAACCATTTGTAAATTATATTTTCATTCATAACCTGCATTCTTAGAAGGCATTCAGTCAACATTTACAGCACTTACTGTGTATTTTCCACATGGAGTGGTTCAACTCAAGCGTCCCTTCCAGTATTCAGGGCATTCTTATTTCATGTTCAAGTGAGTGCGTTGTTTAGAAATCACAGTTTATTAACATGTACACGATCTATTTAAAAAAAAAAAAAAAAAAAGTACTGACACCTGACTTCTATCCCCGGTTAGCAGATAGTAAGAAATGTCCTCAGTTTGGTGGATGGTGTGGTGCCTGTAACCTTAGCTTTTTATGTTTGTGAGCACTTTTATTTTATGTATGTATTTTTATTGTAGTAGATTTTTCTTGCTGAGCTACTTGGAGTCTTTGACAGGGGAAGGAAAGAGCAGTTATAAGATTTCCCTGACTCATCTTCTTCCAGTAGTTTTGTTGTAGATTGTGAATGTTACTGAAGTTTTACATTTTACTGATTTTGCAGAAAATATAATTTTTATGGAAAAGAAGCAAATTGACGAAGCACTGTTGTGGTATTATAAGCTGGCTCTGGTGACCTAGAGGTGCATTCTATTCTGTTCTTTCTTGTAATCCTCCTGTTCTAGAAAGTTTCTTTTTTTTATTGATAGAAGGAGGATTGGGTTGCTCATTCAGTATATATTTATTGAGTGCCCACTGTATCCTGGCTCTCAGGATAATGCAGGGAACAAGATAGATGAGGTTCTTCCCTTTCTAGATTTTGCATTCTAGTTAGGAAAAACAGGTAATGAACATAAATAAGATTTTGGTAAGTGCTATGATAGAAATAATAGAGTGATATTAGAGAGTATAACTTTAGATGTCATAATTAGCCAAGCTTCTCTGAGCAGGTGGCATTTGAATTGTGATCTGAATGGCAAGAAGCAGCCAGCCATGAGAACACAGAGGCAGAAGGCACATAATTGCAGAAGCCTTAAAACAAGCAAGCTGGCCTCCAATCTCAGCCCTTCCCATTCATTCTCTAGCTGCTGTTATTGGAAAAAGAGAAAGGTAGCTAGCATGGCTAGAATGTAGTTAAGGAAGGGAGTGGTACAAAGAAGCAGGTCTTTGTAAGCTGTGGTATACATTTATATTTTTTGCTGAATACAGTGGGAATTCATTTGAGGATTTTTCAAGTAAGTAGCGATATGATCTGATTTGTCATTTTGAAAAGGTTGTGCCAGCTCCTCTGTGAAGATTGGATTGTGAGAATTCAAAGGAAGAAGCAAGGAGACCCTTTAAGAAGCCGTTGTGTAGTTCAGGAAAGAAAAGATAGTGGTTTGGACCACTTTGAGTAGTGAGGAGATACAGAGAGAAGGGGCAGATTGGAGATATGTTTTGAAGATACACCAGGACCTGGATCCATTGGATGTTGATGGTGGGGTGAAGAAAGAAGCAGGGAGGTCAGGAATGACTAACTGATTTGGGGCTTGAGCATCTGGTTTTATGGCCAAGCTGTATACTGAGATGGGGAAAAATCTAGGAGAAACTGAATTTTGCATTGGCCAGAGAAATCCATAATTTGGTGTAAACTGTGTTTGAGATGCCAGCTGATCATCTGTATGGAGATTTTTGATAAATGAGAGTCTGCAGCTCAGGGAAGGTCTCACTGAACATACAAATGTAGGAGTATAGCATATAGACTATTTTTAAAGCCATGGTACTGGATAGAGTTGCTAGGGAGAGAGTGTATAGATGGAGAGGAGGTCCTAGGACTGAGTCTTGAGCACTCTAACCTTCAGTTCCAGCTAGTGAAGAAAGAAGAGATAACAAAGACTGAGGAAAAGCCACTGTAATTGATAAAAGCAACAACAAAAAAGTGAAAATGAGGTGTTGCAGGAGCCCAAGAAAGGTCGTGTTTCAAAATGGAGACGCCTCCATCAGATTTGGCAATATAGAGTTAACTGGCAGGAGCATGGGGACTGGAGCAGGTCGAAGTGTGGACACAGGTGGGGACGTAAAGGCCTGCTACTGTCAGCCCTGCTGTGAAGGGAAATGGAGCAATAACTAGAGGAGATCAAAGGGGGTTTTTCGGGAGAAGAGGGACAGGGACGAGAGTGTTTTCCAGATGAAGGTACAGTGCCAGAAAATGTTTCATGGGCTCGTGGGAATGATCCAGTAGAGGGAGAAAAATCCCTCTGGGGTATGGGCCACTGCTCTTCCTTGCCATTTGGTCCACAAGCATGAAAGCCTTTCACTCTGGCCCCGAGCCCTTTTGTTGTATGAGGGTTGTGTGTTTATTGGGGGAGAAATGTGAGGGAGGTAAGGTAAGGGAGGCGGTACACAAAACTGCCACCGTCCCATTACCCAACAGCCTGCCTCTGTTGAGGGGCTTTCCTGGGACTTCAGAGTGGCACCCTCATTGTGCTTGCAGCTGTCATGTTTCCTTGCCCAGATTGCCCCATAGCTGCTTCCCTGGCCTCGGCCTTGAATCCCTCTAGCCAGCAACTGCCCAGGTAACACTTTGTAAAACTGAGCCGCTGTCCCTGCTTGGAGCCTTCAGAGTAGACTTCAGACCTACGCGGAATGTCCACTCGGCTCTGCCGTTTTTCCTGCTCCCCACTTCCGGCCTGCGCGCTTCCCGCCGCTCCGCATGCTCCTCCCCTTCTCCGAGAATGACGTGCTCCTCCCACCGCCGCTTCCCGCCGCTCCGCATGCTCCTCCCCTTCTCCGAGAATGACGTGCTCCTCCCACCGCCGCCGGGGTGGGGACCAAGAAGGCGCCTCTCACCTTACTGCTCTCCTCCAGGCTTCGTGGTCGCTTTTCAGCCTTTTTCCCTGGGTTTGAACTTTAACAAAGGTAAGATGGAGGTTTATTTTTCACCACTTGGCTGTGAGTTCCTTGAGGATAGGAACTTGTGTATTACTCAGATCTGAATCTCCATTGCTTTAGTGGTGTGCTCGATACGTGGTAGGGGTGAATATTGAATGAATGAATGAGTGAAAATATCTACATTTTGCACAGGAGAGCAATTAGAGAGGCTTAAACAGAAAGGAAGTCTTCTAATTCTTCTTTGAAGAGTTCAAGTTTGATGCAACATAAACTGATAAAGTTTGAAATAAAAAGAAACAATTTGGTAGAAAAGACCATCCATATCCTATCCCCAAATGTCTTAAGTCCACTCCCACTGCACCCAGCTACCACCTTTTTACTTTATTCTACCTGCTTTTTCTTTGGCCACCGGAATCATAAGCCTGATGTAAATTCAGTTTCATACTCCCACAGGTCAACTTTTTTTGGAGTTTGACAATAATTATTCCAAGTCAAGTAATTCATTGATTTTAGTGGAAGATTATTTTCCAGGTGTTATTCTTCCATGCGCCTCACCCCCATCTCATACAGTAGAAAAGAGATGATTTAATTTATGGGTCTAGAAAATAAAAATGTAAATACTTGCTTGTTAAATTAATTTTTTTCTACCTTCATTTTTGCCTTTAATATTTCAAGATAATATTGGACTTAATTCTCTGGGACACACAAACATCCTGCATAAGTATATTGACAACATACATTTTATATGTAAGTGAACCGTATGGGTGAGCCTCTGCTTTCTCCCTGACAGCGCTGTTCTTTAAGAAATTAAGGCTAACCAGATCTATAGGTTTTAATGGGAGATGTCTCCTAACTTTTCAAAGACCAGAAGTTCTTGTTATACTGATAAAAACTTATTAAAAAAAAAAAAAAAGGAAATAGGGATTGATGATGTTCAATGGTTCAGCGTTATTCTCTTTGAACAAATACATCATTTGTTCATACTTGGTTTCTCAGTATTTCAACACTAAAGCATGTTTTAATTATTTGTCTTTAGAGAGGTGAGCACTCCTCTGGGGGTATATTACAATTGGGAAAAAAATATAGTTTGAAAATAAAATAACTGTTTACCCTTAAAGAAATTAACTCTATGGTGCCTTAAGGTTACATTTGCAGTAAACTTTTTTACATCTTTCTGAGTCTTTTTTTGCTTTTGGCCTTCTTGGCTCTGAGAAGAAGCATAGGCTGATATTAGATAGGTTTGTATCATTAGGGATAGCATTTAGCTGCAAGTAATGGAAAAATTCAACCATAATCACTTAGCCACATGCAGGTCTATTTTTCTCCCATAACAGCTCCAGAGAGAGATAAACCAATGCTAATGCAGTGATCCCAGGGTGTCATCCATTGCCAGGCTCGTCCTGTTTTGCTGCTCTGCTGTCTTTAGCATGCTGTGGTTCTTAGGGACCCCATGGGCCTAGAGCTTGCTCCAGATAGGAAGATGAGCAAGGGCAAAAAGCAAGAGGCATGAGTTAGCTGATTCCTTTTTGGGAGGAAACTACTAACTTCCTGTAGTATGCTTCCACCAACAACTTAATATCCTGAACGCACATGAGCACTCCATGCGCTACAGGTAGGTATGCCAGGAAATTAGATTTTGTTATTTTTTAAAAACAGCTTTATTGAGATATAATTCTAGCATCACCCATTTAAAGTGTGTAATTCTCAGTGATTTTTAGTGTATTCACAGAGTTGTATAATCATTACCACCATCTAATTCATTTTTATTACCCTAAAAAAAAACCCCATACCCATTAGCAGTCACTCCCAATTCCACCCTCACCCTCAGCCCTAGGCAACCACGAATCTACTTTTTGTCTGTATAGATTTGCCTGTTCTGGACCATTCATATAAATGGAATCACACAACATGTGGTCTTTTGTGTTTGGCTTCTTACATTTAACATAGGATTTTCAAAATTCCTTCGCGTATCATGTATCAGTACTTCATTCTTTTTTATTACGGACAGATATTCCATTGTATGGATATAAACCATTCATCAGTTAATGCATATTGGAGGAAATTGAGTTTTGAGTTGATCACATTCTTGTCATAGACAAAATTGGGCTTCTATTGGTAAGGAAAGGGCGATGGCTCTTGATGAACAGCTAGCGGTGTCTGCCCCTTTGCAGAAATGTGCTGGTATCTGGCTTCCTTCAGCAATATATTTAATGCTTCAAAAGTTCTGTCAAAGTACAGTGATTGTGAAGAGTCTTAGTGACTGTAGGGAGTGTCCAGTTGCTTGGTGTTTAAGTTGGTGAGTCCTGCCATTGTTTGAGACGAAAGCCTGGTAGGAATTACTACCTCACCTTTAGCTTCTAAGTCTTTGACCAGAAAACTCTACTGCTGTATTCTATTGTGAATGCCGTTACTTTGGCCTCTGGCCCACTGTTTTCCACCTGTTCATAATTCTGCCACCACCTTATAGATTTGAGCTTGCAAAGTTATATTTTCTTCAATATTTGGCATACAGTATCTACCACTAGGTACCTTTCTGCTAGCTTCATGATCTGACTATTTAGGGCCTTTAGAGGTAAGCCAGAGACTGGCTATGTGTGTCCATTGAAAGTCTTATTAAAAGAGCTTAAAAAATATTTAATGGTCTATTACATAGATTTATTGTGCTATATTTCATATGCCTTTATTTAGACAATACTTGCATTCATACTAGGTTTTTTGACTTTTGAATTGATACTATTTGGTCATAGCATTACTTAATAGGCATCTGAAGAACACTTTAGACATTGCCTAATTTAGAGAACAGGATACCGTCCTGGAGACTCTATGACGAATTGGTTGTGGGCCCTCATTCTAGAAAAACACTAGAATTAATATCCTGAAAAAAGTTCCTCTAGCCCAATGTGGTTCAAGCCAGAATGGGGTTGACGTACCCATATTCTCTTTATCAGGAAGTGCAGTGCTTGATAAATCTGTGTTTAAGTTTTGTGTTGGGATCTCTAGGCAGTGTCCCTCTGGCCTTTGCTCTTCCCCCTGTCCCGGTCCTCAGAACGGCCCACAGATAACTTAGCTTAAAGGATAGGGGCAGCTTTATGTGACCTGACAAGCGTTCTTGGCCAGCTGAGCAGACTTGTCTTGTGGTAAGTACTCCCTTAGGATCCTTCTCACCTCTTCTGGGAAGGCAGGAAGAGGAAGAGACAGGAGCTTGGCACTGCCGGGTTTCGTGGAAACCTGGACTGGCTCCCACTGAGGGGCTTCCCCTTCTCCATTTTCCTCCGTGTTCACTCTGGACCTTTTATTCTTTTGCGTCCCTCTGTTGCCAGCCTCACCTTCTGGCTCTTGTCCTTATGTCCCTCTTAAAGGAACTTCATTCCCTTTCCACAGGGTGTAGTACTTCAAGTGCATTTAAATAACGTATTAAGACTTAAAGTAGATATAAAGATTAGTTTTTTCCACAGCCACCTTAGCAGGGCATCACATTTTAGAGATGAAAGGAGGATTACCTGTTTTATTTTACAAATAAGGAAACTGAATTCCATATCACTTCCTAGACACGAGATTGAAAATAGGCTTTTTTTCATGTTGGCATGTTTTTAGGAGGTAGTTGGAATTCCCCAGGAAGGGAAATTAATTTGTTGAGTACTCACCAGCACTCCAGTAGTGGGCATTTTAATATATGTCTGTCAAATAAGTGGAAGTTGATAATAGATTTATGGAGAGTTTGATATTATTGGAGCATAGTGTTTAAAGCAGAGGGTGGCAGAAGATTCGAAGAGTAAATGGCAGATATGCTGTGAGAGCCTAACATATTAAGACTTTGTTCTGGAGGCTTTGGAGATTCAGTAAAAGGCTTTCATCAGGTAGTGATGCAGTCACATTTGTTTTAGCAATGATAGTAGCAGGTGGTCATTGCCTACTATACAGGCCTTGTACTGATTGCTGTACATGCATGATCTCATTTAATCTTGACAACAATTGTAACTAATTTCCATTTTACAGTTGAGGAAATGGAGGTTGAGATAGATTGCACAGGTCGTAGTGGAGCTGTGATTCTCATCTAGGGAGTCTGACCAGAGTACACACAGGACACCTGTACAGTTGGGATGAGAGGAAAGAATTGCAGGATGTGTTAGGAGAGCCTACTTAGTGGTCTCAACATTTAATGACATAAGAGACGGTATTGTTGGTTCAGAGTGAGAGGTGTTGGATAGGAGTCTGTAAGCATCATAAGAGTGTGTAGGTTTCTCTAAGGGAAATCTGAAAGGGAGCTGACCAAGAAGAGTGCAAGTGAGGTCAGCTGAGGTTAGAGACAGGAATTTATAGCAGTACTGCCCTGACTGGTTATGGCATTTTTCTCCATGAATTTGGCTGCAATAGAATCTGCTGTAACACAGAGTGGATTAAATAAGATGAATGTTCTGTCTCTCATATGACAGTCCAAAGGGAGGAGAGTGGCCCAGGCTGGTGGTGTGGTTTGTGTTCCAGAAACATTCAAGATCCCAGTTCCCTTCCATCTTGTCCTGCCATCCCATAGGCCATGTTAATGTGGCTGCATGGCTAATGCTGAGTCTCTGCCACATCCCAGCTTCTGGGAGGGGGCAGGAGCAGAAGTGAAAAGCAAGTTAATTCCTTTTAGACAAATAATAGAGATGTTGTACACATCACCTTTGCTCACATTTTATTGTCAAGAATTTAGGCACGTAGCTGCAAGGACCTCTGAGAAAGGAGTCTAGCTGGCATCCAGGTTCCCAACTAAAACTATTACTATGGAAGATGAAGATAATGGATTTGAGGGGCCAGCTAATTGTCTTCTACAAAAGAGAAGGCTGGCTGTGGGGTTAATGCAGGATTGGAGTTTTTCTGGACAGGTGTGAGGATAGTGGGGCAAGAGAGTTTTAGGGTGTTGGTGACATGTAGTTCAGGTGGACAGCCATGAGCTCCAACTGGGCATGGTAGTTAGGTCAGGAGATTGAAGACCTGGAACCCTGCAGAGTAGATGTGGGACTAAGAGAGAAAGTGGTTGGAATGGGATTAGTCGTTTGTGGCTAGAGTAGGATCTGGGTTGAAGTCCAGAGGTGGCATAGTTCTGAGAGATGAAACACCTGAAGTGAAGCCATGGTTTGGGAAACCAACCATGGTGAGGTGGAGGATTCCAGAGTTGAAGCAGGCACAGAGCATGTCTGGTGTTCCTGCACAGCAGTCACATTGCCTATACACATACTCTATTCTCATCATATACTTGTACCACACCCCACTTCGTGTCCATCTGGGTATCTCCTCCTCACCTACAAAACCCACCTCCCACAAAGCTGTTCTTGATCCCCAGGCTCTTAAAGTCTCCACTCTGTTTCTCTGGCTACCGGCTGGCATCTTTCTCTGCTTCTTTGTAGTTTGTAACTTAAGCTTACATATGGCCAGTTGTATTAGGGTTCTCTAGAGGGACAGAACTAATAGGAGATATATATATATATCTGTATATTAGTTATATATGTATAACTGTATATATATATATATATCTGTATATATATGTATGTATCTTTTATATACGTATATTTTATATATGTATATAAAAAGGGGAGTTTGTTAAGTATTAACTCAGGTGATCACAAGGTCCCAGTAGGCCATCTGCAAGCTGAGAAGCAAGGAAAGCCAGTCCGAGTCCCAAAACTGAAGAACTTGGAGTCCAGTGTTCGAGGGCAGGAAGCATCCAGCAGGGGAGGAAGCATCCAGCAGGGGAGGAAGATGTAGGATGGGAGGCTAGGGCCATCTAGTCTTTTCACGTTTTTTTTTTTCTACCTGCTTTATATTCTAGCCACGCTGGCAGCTGATTAGATGGTGCCCACCCACATTAAGGGTGGGTCTGCCTTTCCCAGCCCACTGATTCAAATGTTAATCTCCTTTGGCAACACCCTCACAGACACACCCAGGATCAATACTTTGCATCCTTCTATCCAATCAAATTGACACTGAATATTAACAATCACACCAGTTCTGGCCTTTCTAAGCCACTACATACACACCACATATCTGCTGCAACCTGGCAGTTGCTGTGCTTATTTTCACACCAAATTCCCAAGACAGGCAATCTGATTGGCCCCACTCATCACGTCTTTTCACAGTGGACCATAGCTAGCAGGTCACTTGCAGGACAGAATGGGCAGATGGCTGCTAACCCAGCTGCTCCCCATGTTGGGTTCAATGCCAAGCCTATGACCCTGTGGGTGCAGAGGCGCAAAGGAATACAGCCCTATCGTTGCTTTATCTTTCTGCCAGCCCTTGGGTGTGGGAGGGGTTTTTAGAGAGATGCAAGTTGGCTGTGTCTCCTTGCCACTCAGGAACAGTAAGTTGATACTACACCAAAAGGGATTTGATCAGCTGGTTGAGAATTCAGTCATCGGTCTGTTCATTAAACTAGAACAGTTGAGGAGCTCTGCCAGGCCTTGGGAATGAAGAAGCCAAGGAGGCCATCCTGTCCTCACTGTCTGGTGGGGGTGGCAGGGAGGAGTAAGGTAGGGGTTTGGGATATATAACCAACCAGTTATAGCACAGTGTACGTGGGAGGAGAGGCTCTGAAGCTGTGGCCACCCCCAGGGTTTCAGCCCCAGAGAGCCTTCCCCAAAGGGCTGGTAAAACCTAGGAAGCCTAAGCACATGGGGAGGGCATCTCCAGAAACACAGGTGATCCCTGGACGGGAGGCAGCCCCCTGCCCTAAGAGGGAACTGCTTGAGCTGCTGCCTCTAGGACGGGAGTGCTGCTAGAGTTTGTGTGTTGTAACAGGACATGCATGGCCATCTGTTCAAGCAAGTGGCCATCACGTCTGTCCTTGGGTATGGCTTTCTCATTGGACACAATAGTGTGGTGAGAAATTGCATCTCTGAACCTCATACTACCCTGGTCTCAGGGTGTGACTGCACCTCTGCACACACCCTGGAGTGAGCCTCAGCCCTAGAGTAAGGAAATCACTTCTGGCATCAACTTGAAAAGTTTTATTAAAACTTTTTTTTGCAAAGCCCAGTCTTTTAATCCAAGAATCAGTTTCTTGGAAAACAAATGCTTTATTTCCCAGAGATAAAAACAAAAAAAAAAGCTCTTGTGGAAAACTGCATCATATTAGTTCAGGGAAAGAGATTTCTTTTTTCAGGTTAGTGAGAGAGGTCTGGCCAGTCCTTCAGATCCAGATGGCTATCATTGCTTCCAGGGCAGGAGCTGGGAGATGGGGGACTGGACCAAGGTGGGCCCACCAGCATGGGCCTCCTAGAGCCACCCCAGAACTGGGCTCAGACTTTGGCCCCGAATCTCTCAGGGAAGTCCCTGCAGAGACTGGACCTGTGAAGTGGCCCCTCTCATGCCTCCATCCTGTCGTTCAGAGGCCCTGTTCACCTTCCATCCCCTCTCAGGAAAGCAGACATCTGCTCTCTTCCCTGAGATTTCCCAGGCTTGGAGAAAACACACTCAGATGTCACACGCTCACCTAGTGCACTTATTCAGAAGCCTCTCGTCCAGATGACAACATCCATTGCCACTGGTATGACACCAGCCTTGTTTTCTCTCTTTCTCTCACCCTGTACTAAATCCAGTACTTATAAATTTGCCTCCGCATCTCTGTCTTCTCTTCACTCCATCACCATCCCTCTGGACCACACAACCCTTCCTCATAGGGCTGCCTCCAGCCTCCCCAACTCTAGCCTATTCTCACAGCTGTCAGAGCCATCCCATCATGGGGGTATCCAAGGGCCTATCTGGGTCATCACAGTGGGCAAGAATGGCACAGCTTGACTCTCCAGGATAGCTAGAAACTCCCACAAGGCTGAGCAGGAATTCCAGGAGGAATTGCACAGGAAACGTCACCTCACTGCCCTGGAAGTTGTGGGTGAGGGGAGGAAGCCTCAGAAACAAACCAAGAAGCCAGGACTCCCTGGGTTGGGGGCTGTCGGGAGTGTTCCCAGAAAAGCCGCCACTAGCTGGGTGGTTGCCTCTGTAGACCTCAAGGTCTCCACGGCTCTAGAAAAAGGAGGGCTGACCCCAGCGTGACCTCAGGTTCATTTTCTAAGCAGCAGATAAGGCCAGGGGCCCTCTTGAGTTTGTGCTGTGGTCTGTCCAGTTGGTATCCAATCCCACAGACTCTCATCACTGTCGTCCTTGTCCTCTCCCTCACCCTCTCACCCTGCCTGGCCCCCTCATCCTCTCCTCACCCTCACCCTCCTTTTCTGACCCTCCCCCCGTTCGCCTTTAACCCTGCCTTGTCTCAGCTCTAGTCAGCAGCTCCAAATCTATCCAGGGCTCCTAGTCAGTCTGCCCCTCTTTCAGAATGTTCTCATCCCTGTGTCCCTCCTGTGAATACTACTGTCCCCTTCCACCCTGGATTCCCCAGACCTTGTTCTATTTATGGTCTTTTCTATCCGTGATTTTCCCATTTTTGGTCACTCTCTTCTTGTCTACATGTGAGTGGGGCCGTGAGGGCCCCCTGCCCTCCACTCCCCTGACCTGGGGCCAGTGCCCTCACTTTATGGAGCTGCTCCCTCTGCAGGCTCCAGTCTACAGCTACCAGATTCAGTGACCTTTTCTCAGTCGTCCCCCTGACTGCCGACCACATCACCCTACTTAAAACCCTCTCTTCCTTCAACGCTTCTCTCTTGGGGCTTTTCTTCTTCTCACTTTATGCACAGGCTTCCACCTCTCTCCCACTCCCCAAAATATCGGGTTTCTAAGGTTCCTATCCCAGTCTTCTCCCTCACATCTGTCCCTCAGTGACTCCATCTGTGCTCAGATACCTGCTCTGTCCCCAGCATCCCATACCTGGTCTCTGGTCCAGGACCTCTGGACATCTCTTCCTGACATTGTCCCCCTGGATGTCACACAGCCACCTCAGCTAAACTCATCCTGTCCCTTCCCGGCCCTCTACCAGGACCACCCAGGAAGCCATCTTCACTCCTTGCGTTGTTTCTCCTGAGTCATCCAGGGGTGGAGCTTGGGGTCTCTCTGACAAGCTCTGTCCAGCCCCTAATCCTCTTGAAAGTGCCTGCAGGGTTGATGAGGGCAGCCTCTCCTACCCTCTCCACTCCCTTTCCCAGACATTGTCAGTAACATCCTGTTTGGGCCTCCTGTCCCCATTTTCCTCGATGCTACACTGTCTGCCAGAGTTACCTTCATTTTCCTGTTTTGAATATCATTCAAGCATTTCTTTCAGACATTCATAATACTGTCATGAGAAAGGTTTTCCTTCAACAAGTGTGGATGCAAAAAATCACGTGAAAAAGACTGATTTTTTTGTTTGTTTGTTTTTTGCCTATTTTATGTTGTAAGCTCCCCAAGGAAAGACGGACCACTCCACCCGCTTCTTTGTGGCTTCCTGTAGCACTTAGGCTTTATTAAATATAATGATTTCTGGGAGTGAGAGAGTACTTCTACTGACCAAAGAAAGCTAATCCTACCACAACTTACCCCCAAATATATATATATATGGAATTCGTTATTCAAAGAGTTCCTACTGACAGAGAAAAAACCTAAATGCATTCAAAAGACTTGGCGAAAGATCTGCCAGAGACAGGGCTGGTTTCTAAGACACACATTCCCAAAAGAAGTACAGACATGGACATATCCTTAATGTTTACATATAGGGCGAGATGGCCATGTGCTGGGAGTTTTTACGCCAGCCCCACGGATGGGGTGCCTTTCCCCCAGCTGTGTCCGCATGGCAGTGCACAGGCTTGTAGTGTTTATTTACTCAACCTACACTTATGCATGTACGTGATCCAGCCAGAGTCCCAGAGTCGCTTTTCTAGTGGTGGTAACAACTTCAGCCCAATGGCCTTGACCTCTGGACCCAGACCTGAGACCACAGGGCACTGGCTGGGGTTGGGCTGCAGCCTGTGACCATGAGCCACTAAAGAAGTAACCCACGAACTAATCGCCACCTCCTTACTCTGTTTCATCAGCACCAACATCACCTAGAGTGTCATTATGAAGGTTTGACACTGTTGGCTGTCCTACCATGAAAGGGAGGTACCAACAGCTGTGAAGGTGATTTCATGACAAATGACACTTCTCTTATTCTTTCCCACCTTGGGAATTAGGTTCCTTGATTTATTTTTAAGTTTAAAAAATTTTTTTGCAGTAAAATTATAAAGTACACAGTGCCTTTGTTAAAAATACACTGTCTTATCTAGGCACAGGATACCAGGAAGTTGCGCTGAAAGTGTTTTTGAAGATCTAAGGAAAATATTATTTTATAACTAGCACATTGCTACAATTAGCATTTGATTCACTTCCTGTTGTCTAAGAGAAAATGTCAAGCTGTGGGTTTAGAATCAGAGTTTATTGTTGGGTTAATTAAAGTCTAACAATAAGAGAGAAAAAACAAATATTTTTGAAAGCTAATATTGTTCCTTCCTATTTTATCTTCCACATCTCGTAACCTCTTTTTAAAAAATATTTTTCCTCTTTTTAACTTTCTGTACTGCATTCTAGGTGTACTTTTTCCAACCTACCTTCTGATTTTTCAGTTTTTTTTTTTTTTTTTTTCAGTTTTGTCTTTCTACTGTTTAATGCATTTGGGTTTAAAGTTCAATGTCTATATTTTTCATTCCTAAAAGTTTTCTTTTAAAACTTATCTTTTTAATCTCAGTAATTGCTTTTGTTTTTACAGCATTTATTGTTTCTTTAATCATTGTAAACAGGCTTTTTAAATCATCTAAGTCTGTTAATTACATTTCGTAAATTTCTTGAAAAAAAATTTTTTTTTTGAGGCGGAGTCTCGCTCTGTTGCCCAGGCTGGGGTGCAGTGGCACGACCTCGGCTCACTGCAACCTCTGCCTCCCGGGTTCAAGCGATTCTCCTGCCTCAGCTTCCTGAGTAGATGGGAATTACAGGCGCATGCCACCACCCCAGTTAATTTCTGTATTTTTAGTAGAGACGGGGGTTTCACCATGTTGGTCAGGCTGGTCTCGAACTCCTGACCTTGTGATCCACCCACCTTTGCCTCCCAAAGTGCTGGGATTACAGGCGTGAGCCACCATGTCTGGCCAAGTTCTTGGAATTCTAAAGCTGCTTGTGCTTTTGCTGACTCTCATCATGGTGGCCTCTTTTCTCACATGGTCCATAAGCTTGACTGTGACCTCACATTCTCCCCGGCCATGTAGTTGTGCAGTTTTGAGTGAGTTTCTTAACCCTGAGTTCTAATTTGATTGCACTGTGGTCTGAGAGACGGTTTGTTGTGATTTCTGTTCTTTTACATTTGCTGAGGAGTGCTTTACTTCCAATTATGTGGTCAATTTTAGAATAAGTGTGATGTGGTGCTGAGAAGAATGTATATTCTGTTGATTTGGGGTGGAGAGTTCTGTAGATGTCTATTAGGTCCGCTTAGTGCAGCTCTGAGTTCAACTCCCATCGCAAAGAAGCTAAAGACCTTGAAAAAAGATTAGACGAATGGCTAACTAGAATAACCAGTGTAGAGAAGTCCTTAAATGACCGGATGAAGCTGAAAACCATGGCACAAGAACTATGTGATGAATGCCCAAGCTTCAGTAGCCGATTCGATCAACTGGAAGAAAGGATATCAGTGATTGAAGATCAAATGAATGAAATGAAGTGAGAAGAGAAGTTTAGAGAAAAAAGAGTAAAAAGAAGTGAACAAATCCTCCAAGAAATATGGGACTATGTGAAAAGACCAAATCTATGTCTGATTGGTGTACCTGAAAGTGACGGAGAGAATGGAACCAAGTTGGAAAATACTCTTCAGGATATTATCCAGGAGAACTTCCCCAACCTAGCAAGGCAGGCCAACATTCAAATTCAGGAAATACAGGCCGGGCGCAGTGGCTCACACCTGTAATCCCAGCACTTTGGGAGGCCGAGACAGGCGGATCCTGAGGTCAGGAGATAGAAACCATCCTGGCTAACACTGTGAAACTCCGTCTCTACTAAAAATACAAAAAATTAGCCGGGCGTGGTGGGGGGTGCTTGTAGTCCCAGCTACTTGGGAGGCTGAGGCAGGAGAATGGCATGAACCTGGGAGGTGGGGCTTGCAGTGAGCCGAGATTGCGCCACTGCCCTCCAGCATGGGCAACAGAGTGAGACTCCGTCTCAAAAAAAAAAAAAAACAAATTCAGGAAATACAGAGAACGCCACAAAGATACTCCTCGAGAAGAGCAACTCCAAGACACATAATTGTCAGATTCCCCAACGTTGAAATGAAGGAAAAAATGTTAAGGGCAGCCAGAGAGAAAGGTCGGGTTACCCACAAAGGGAAGCCCATCAAACTAACAGCTGATCTCTCGGCAGAAACTCTACAAGCCAGAAGAGAGTGGGGGCCAATATTCAACATTCTTAAAGAAAAAAATTTTCAACCCAGAATTTCATATGCAGCCAAACTAAGCTTCATAAGTGAAGGAGAAATAAAATCCTTCACAGACAAGCAAATGCTGAGAGATTTTGTCATCACCAGGCTTGCCTTACAAGAGCTCCTGAAGGAAGCACTAAACATGGAAAGGAACAACCGGTACCAGCCACTGCAAAAACATGCCAAATTATAAAGACCATCGATGCTAGGAAGAAACTGCATCAACTAATGAGCAAAATAACCAGCTAACATCATAATGACAGGATCAAATTCACACATAACAATATGAACCTTAAATGTAAATGGGCTAAATGCTCCAATTAAAAGACACAGACTGGAAAATGGGATAAATAATCAAGACCTATCAGTGTGCTGTATTCAGGAGACCCATCTCACGTGCAGAGACACACATAGGCTCAAAATAAAGGGATGGAGGAAGATCTACCAAGCAAATGGAAAACAAAAAAAAAGCAGGGGTTGCAATCTTAGTCTCTGATAAAACAGACTTTAAACCAACGAAGATCGAAAGAGACAAAGAAGGCCATTACATAATGGTAAAGGGATCAATTCAACAAGAGGAGCTAACTATCCTAAACATGTATGCACCCAATACAGGAGCACCCAGATTCATAAAGCAAGTCATTAGGGACCTACAAAGAGACATAGATTCCCACACAATAATAATGGGAGACTTTAACACCCCACTATCAACATTAGACAGATCCATGAGACAGAAGGTTAACAAGAATATCTAGGACTTGAACTCCGCTCTGCACCAAGCAGACCTAATAGACATCTACAGAACTCTCCACCCCAAATCAACAGAATATACATTCTTCTCAGCACCACATCACACTTATTCCAAAATTGACCACACAGTTAGAAGTAAAGCACTCCTCAGCAAATGTAAAAGAACAGAAATTATAACAAAATGTCTCTCCGACCACAGCGCAATCAAACTAGAACTCAGGATTAAGAAACTCACTCAAAACCGCTCAACTACAAGGAAACTGAACAACCTGCTCCTGAATGACTACTGGGTACATAACGAAATGCAGGCAGAAGTAAATATGTTCTTTGAAACCAGCGAGAACAAAGACACAACATACCAGAATCTCTGGGACACATTCAAAGCAGTGTGTAGAGGGAAATTTATAGCACTAAATGCCCACAAGAGAAAGCAGGAAAGATCTAAATTGACACCCTAACATCACAATTGAAAGAACTAGAGAAGCAAGAGCAAACACATTCAAAAGCTAGCAGAAGGCAAGAAATAACTAAGATCAGAGCAGAACTGAAGGAGATAGAGACCCAAAAAACCCCTCAAAAAATCAATGAATCCAGGAGCTGGTTTTTTGGAAAGATCAACAAAATTGATAGGCCACTAGCAAGACTAATAAAGAAGAAAAGAGAGAAGAATCAAATAGATGCAATAAAAAATGACAAAGGGGATATCACCACCGATCCCACAGAAATACAAACTACCATCAGAGAATACTATAAACACCCCCATACAAAAAAAAAAAAAAAAAACTAGAAAACCTAGAAGAAATGGATAAATTCCTGGACATATACACCCTCCCAAGACTAAACCATGAAGAAGTTGAATCCCTGAATAGACCAATAACAGGCTCTGAAATTGAGGCAATAATTAATAGCCTACCAACCAAAAAAAGTCCAGGACCAGATGGATTCACAGCCGAATTCTACCAGAGGTACAAGGAGGACCTGGTACCATTCCTTCTGAAACTATCCCAATCAACAGAAAAAGAGGGAATCCTCCCTAACTCATTTTATGAGGCCAGCATCATCTTGATACCAAAGCCTGACAGAGACACAACAAAAAAAGAGAATTTTACACCAATATCCCTGATGAACATTGATGCAAAAATTCTCAATAAAATACTGGCAAACCAAATCCAGCAGCACATCAAAAAACTTATCCACCATGATCAAGTGGGCTTCATCCCTGGGATGCAAGGCTGGTTCAACATAGCAAATCAATAAACATAGTCCAGCATATAAACAGAACCAAAGACAAAAACCACATGATTATCTCAAGAGATGCAGAAAAGGCCTTTGACAAAATTCAGCAGCCTTCATGCTAAAAACTCTCAATAAATTAGGTATTGATGGGATGTATCTCAAAATAATAAGAGCCATTTATGACAAACCCACAGCCAATATCATACTGAAGGGGCAAAAACTGGAAGCATTCCCTTTGAAAACTGGCACAAGACAGGGATGCCCTCTCTCACCACTCCTATTCAACATAGTGTTGGAAGTTCTGGCCAGGGCAATCAGGCAGGAGAAAGAAATAAAGGGTGTTCAGTTAGGAAAAGAGGAAGTCAAATTGTCCCTGTTTGGAGATGACATGATTGTATATTTAGAAAACCCCATCATCTCAGCCCAAAATCTCCTTAAGCTGATAAGCAACTTCAGCAAAGTCTCAGGATACAAAATCAATGTGCAAAAATCACAAGCATTCTTATACACCAATAACAGAGAAACAGAGAGCCAAATCATGAGTAAACTCCCATTCACAATTGCTTCAAGGAAAATATAATACCTAGCAATCCAACTTATAAGGGATGTGAAGGACCTCTTCAAGGAGAACTACAAACCACTGCTCAACAAAATAAAAGAGGACACAAACAAATGGAAGAACATTTCATGCTTATGGATAGGAAGAATCAATATCGTGAAAGTGGCCATACTGCCCAAGGTAATTTATAGATTTGATGCCATCCCCATCAAGCTACCAATGACTTTCTTCACAGAATTGGAAAAAACTACTTTAAAGTTCATATGGAACCAGAAAAGAGCCCGCATTGCCAAGACAATCCGAAGCCAAAAGAACAAAGCTGGAGGCATCACGCTGCCTGACTTCAAACTATACTACAAGGCTATAGTAACCAGAACAGCATGGTACTGGTACCAAAACAGAGATATAGACCAATGGAACAGAACAGAGCCCTCAGAAATAATACCACACATCTACAACCATCTGATCTTTGACAAACCTGACAAAAACAAGAAATGGGGAAAGGATTCCCTATTTAATAAATGGTGCTGGGAAAACTGGCTAGCCCTATGTAGAAAGCTGAAACTGGATCCCTTCCTTACACCTTATACAAACATTAATTCAAGATGGATTAAAGACTTAAATGTTAGACCTGAAACCACAAAAACCCTAGAAGAAAACCTAGGCAATATCATTCAGGACATAGGCATGGGCAAGGACTTCATGTCTAAAACACCAAAAACAATGGCAACAAAAGCCAAAATTGACCAATGGGATCTAACTAAACTAAAGAGCTTCTGCACAGCAAAAGAAGCTACCATCAGAGTGAACAGGCAACCTACAGAATGGGAGAAAAATTTTGCAATTTACTCATCGGACAAAGGGCTAATATCCAGAATCTACAAAGAACTCAATCAAATTTACAAGAAAAAAACAACTCCATCAAAAAGTGGGTGAAAGATATGAACAGACACTTCTTAAAAGAAGAGATTTACGCAGCCAACAGACACATGAAAAAATGCTCATCATCACTGGCCATCAGAGAAATGCAAATCAAAACCACAATGAGATACCATCTTACTCCACTTAGAATGGCAATCATTAAAAAGTCAGGAAAGAGGCCGGGCGCAGTGGCTTACGCTTGTAATCCCAGCACTTTGGGAGGCCAAGGCGGGCGGATCACGAGGTCAGGAGATCGAGACCACGGTGAAACCCCATCTCTACTAAAAATATTAAAAATTAGCCGGGCGTGGTGGCGGGCACCTGTAGTCCTAGCTACTCAGAGAGGCTGAGGCAGGAGAATGGCCTGAACCCAGGAGGCGGAGCTTGCAGTGAGCCGAGATTGCGCCACTGCACTCCAGCCTGGGCAACAGAGCGAGACTCCGTCTCAAAAAAAATAAAAAATTAAAAAAAATAAAAAGTCAGGAAACAACAGGTGCTGGAGAGGATGTGGAGAAATAGGAACACTTTTACACTGTTGGTGGGACTGTAAACTAGTTCAACCATTGTGGAAGACAATGTGGCAATTCCTCAGGGATCTAGAACTAGAAATACCATTTGACCCAGCCATCCCATTACTGAGTATATACCCAAAGGATTATAAATCATGCTACTGTAAAGACACATGCACACGTATGTTTACTGTGGCACTATTCACAATAGCAAAGACTTGGAGCCAACCCAAATGTCCATCAACGATAGATTGGATAAAGAAAATGTGGCACATATACACCATGGAATACTATGCAGTCATAAAAAAGGATGAGTTCATGTCCTTTGTAGGGACATGGACGAAGCTGGAAACCATCATTCTCAGCAAACTATCGCAAGGACAAAAAACGAAACACCGCATGTTCTCACTCGTAGGTGGGAATTGAACAATGAGAACACTTGGACACAGGGTGGGAACACCACACACCGGGGCCTGTCATGGGGTGGGAGGAGGAGGGAGGGATAGCATTAGGAGATATACCTAATGTAAATGACGAGTTAATGGGTGCAGTACACCAACATGGCACATGTATATGTATGTAACAAACCTGCACGTTGTGCACATGTACCCTAGAACTTAAAGTATAAAAAAAAGAAAAAGAAATACTAGAAGAAGTCCTTTGACAAGCAAAATAAAAATGATACCAGTTAGAAATCTAGATCTAAGGGAATGAAGAATATCAGAAATAACCATGTGGGTAAATATAAAAACTATTTCAAAAATCTTTTTAAAAGATATTTTGAAAGCAAAAATAAAAACAATGTAGTGTGGAGTTTATAACATATAGAGAAATAAAATGTATGACAAAAATGGCTCAAAGGCCTGGAGGAGAAAAATGTAAATATATTATTGCATGGTCTTAACCTATTCATGAAGGGGTATGACATCACTTTGGAAACAGACTATGACAAATCTTATATGTATCCTCTACACTCAAAAGGACAACTAAAATAGCATAGAGTTACTGCTCCTAAGCTGACAAAGAAGAAGATGAAAAATTCTAAATCGATCCAAAAGAAGGCACCAAAATAAGAGAGAAAAGCAAACAGAGCACAGATGATATTATGACTCTGCTTGCTTGAGCAGATAGCCTACCCCAAGTATGTACAGCTGGATGAGTGGGCAGTGCGTGGGTATGATGCAGGTAGCTGGGCGGTTAGGTAGATGGGCAACTGGGCGATTTTCTAGGTGGCTGGGTGAGAGGTGAGTAGGCCAGTGAGTGGGTGATGAGTACATAAGGCACCCAGGTCTCATGTTCTCCCAGGCCTTCAGGCCCTGGTTTTTAGTCCCTCATCTGCCGCCTGACTAATGTCCAGGTCCTTGGCTCCTTCATTCCAATTCAATTTCTTCCCTAAGGAAGGTCCATAAAGAGCTGTGCCACGAAGGATGGAAAAAACTTAGGCTAATACAAAGAGAGGGGGATTGTGTTTCAGGAAGAGATAGAGCAAAACAAAGATACGCACTAACCCCCTCCCCCGCCACACACACACACACACACACACACACTCACACTCGTATCCAAAAGTCTCCATTACCTGCAGTCAACAACCATGGTCCAAAAATATTATATCACTACTCTTGCACTTTGGGGCATTAAGTAAGATGAATGTTATTTGATAACCCAGAGGACTACTCAGTGACTAACAGCAATCTGGGAGAAATGTGGGAGAAGCAGAGCAGGAGGCTGCGAGATTTCATCACATTACTCAGCATGGTGCACATTGTAAAACTTACGAGTTGTTTATTTCTGGAGCATTTACGTCACAATGCCTCCATCATCCACCTCACTTCATCTCATCACATAGGCATTTTATCATCTCATATCATCACAAGAAGAAGGATGAGTGCAGTAAGATATTTTGAGAGAGACTACATTCACATAACTTTTATTATAGTATATTGTTATAATTGTTCTATTTTATTATTGGTTATTGTTGTTAATCTCTTACTGTGCCTGATTTATAAATTAAACTTTAGCATAGACATGTATGTTCAGGAGAAAACATATTGGATAAGGTTCAGCGCTATTTGCAGTTTCGGGCATCCATAGGGAGGGGTCTTGGAACATATCTCTGGCAGATAAGGGGGGACTACTGTAGACGCCCCCTAAAAAGTTTGTTCACAGACAGCTAGGATACCAATTAAGAGAGAGTGAAGTGTAGGATCTAGAAGCTATGGAAGAAAAAAAGAAAAAAAACGACTAACCCTAGTGCAATTGCTACAGTGACTGCTCTTACTGTTGATTTATTGACCACATGCCATGTTCCAGGAGCTATGCTACAGCAGTTACATATTTTCTAACCACGCTCTGAGGTTGGTGTTATTATTCCAATATGATAGGTAGGTAGACTGACAAAGAGAGGTCAATTAACATGGCTGCAGGCACACAATGGGTGAGTGTCTCAGCGGGAATTCAAACTCATGCCTGGATGACCCCAAGATGGTCTCTTTGCTGCCTTGTGGAAACAGGATCTCCCTGGCTGGGCCAGTGGTTTGGGAGGTCTTACTGCCTTCAGAGGCCCCCTGCATGGAGATGATATATTTTTTTAAGCGTTTGGGATCCTTTAGAAGATAAGCCGAGAAAAGTGGGGTTGATCTGAGATGATCTCCTAGGGTTCTGGGCCTTAGACACTCAGGCAGCAGGGAGTGAGTACCTCAAAGGCAACACTGCTTCTCTCGCCAGCGTGAACAAGGCCCTTGTTGGGGACAAGGGAGAGACACTTGAGGATGAGTGACTTTTTTTTCTGTGGCTAAAGCATGCTTGTCAGAGAACAGCCAGGGTGCCAAGGCAAAGGGGCAAGGCAACCTGGGAGATGCTCTGGGAGTCTTGGAGGCAGCCCTGACATTGACAGAGCCCAGCTGGTTCTGGGCCCCTCCTCTTACACCCTTGCTCAGCTCAGCACTTCCTCTCAGTTCCTCTTTGCCTACTGCCTTTATGCATCAGGGCTCCAAGGTGCCTCTAGGTTTGCACTAACAGCAAAAAGGCAGCTGACCGGCCAGGCACGGTGGCTCACGCCTGTAATCCCAGCACTTTGGGAGGCTGAGGCAGGCGTATCACCTGAGGTCAGGAGTTTGAGACCAGCCTGACCAACATGGCGAAACCCCGTCTCTACTAAAAATACAAAAAGTACCTGGGCGTGGTGGTGTGCACCTGTAATCCCAGCTACCCAGGAGGCTGAGGCAGGAGAATTGCTGGAACCCAGGGAGCAGAGGCTGCATTGAGCCGTGATTGCGCCACTGCACTCCAGCCTGGGTGACAGAGCAAGACTCCGTCTCAAAAAAAAAAAAAAAAAAAAAAAGCAGCTGACCAAATTCCAGGAAGAGAGCCGAGGCCAGACACTGGGTCTGCTGGCACCTCGATCTTGAGCTTTCCAGTCTAGAACTGTGAGAAATAAATGTTAAAGCCAAAGAAGAAAAAAAAAAAGACACCTGGGTGATCTTGGGAATCCCCCATGCCCTCATCTGACAGATGGGGAGTTGTTCTATCAATGTTCTCTAAATTTCAGTTGTTTGCATACTGTCTGTGATTTTTGCTACATTTGCATAGAATTGGTTCCATTATTTGCTTAACACTCTTTTTTAAAAAGGCCTATTAAAAAGAAAACTTCAGATATGACTATGATAAATGGAAAACCAGACATAAATAGAGTATCTATAAAAATAAACACATATTTAAAATAACAGAATGAATCCTATACTATCCACAATGATCTCATGTATCACACTTGGAAAACTCAGGGCCGGATGACTGCTATGGCTCCTCTCCACTTGTTGCATCTGTAACCCTTCCTGGCCTCCTCCTCCTTCCTGGGAATGCAGCCTAGACCGGGAGCATAACTGAGGGTCATTATTCCCTGCCCACTGTTATCTCCGTGTACTAAAAAATCATACTTACCGCTTATAGGGCAAAGGACAGGAGCTCTGCTTCTGGAGAGGCCTTGGATGTTGGGACAGACAGTATATCCAAAGGGGAAGTCCTGGGTGCACTCCCATCTGAAGAATCTTAGACATTCCCTGAGAAGAATGGCAGTGGAGCTTACATCAGGAGCCTGTTGGCCAAGCCTCTTTGGGCCGCACTCTAGTTAGACATCCCACATCCCTGTCCATTAGGCAGCCACAGGGAGACAAACAGCATACCCTCACCCAGGGGCTGGTGGCCGCCCTTGCCTTCCACAGCCAGAGAATGTCAGGAACAGCAGAACAGGAGGGCAGAAGCCAGGGACATGCATGTGCTCATTAGGTCACATCCAGAACAGAGAACAGGTCCGAGCAGAGCTACATGGGGCTTCTGTTTTGCTAATATAATAACACTTACTGTATGTAGCATCTATGCAGGCCTAGGCCAATATGTGAGTTTGTATCTTCATTTAACAACAATGTTTAAAAAGTAAAAACAAAACAAATTTTAAAAATAAAAAAAGCTTGTAGAATAAGTGTGTAAAGAAGGAAAATATTTTTTACAGATGTACAACATGTTTGTGTTCTAAACTAGGTGTAATCACAAAAGAGTCAAAGAGTTAAAAAAATTTAAAAGTTTTAAAGTAGGCCGGGCACGGTGGCTCACGCCTATAATCCCAGCACTTCGGGAGGCCGAGGTGGGTGGATCATGAGGTCAGGAGATCAAGACCATCCTGGCTAACATGGTGAAACCCTGTCTCTACTAAAAATACAAAACAACCAGGCGTGGTGGCGGGCACCTGTAGTCTTAGCTACTTGGGAGGCTGAGGCAGGAGAATGGCGTGAACCCGGGAGGCGGAGCTTGCAGTGAGCCGAGATCGCGCCACTGCACTCCAGCCTGGGCGACAGAGCAAGACTCCATCTCAAAAAAAAAAAAAAAAAAAAAAAAAAAAGTTACAGTCAGCTAAGGATAATTTATTATTGAAGAAAGAAAAATATTTTGAAAATAAATTTTGTGTAGCCTAAGTGTATATCTACTGTAGTGTACCGTCATGTCCAAGGCCTTCACGTTCACTCACCACTCACTCATTGAGTCACCCAGAGAAACTTCTAGTCCTGCAAGCTCCATTGATGGTAAGTACCCTACAAAGGTATACCAGTTTTTATCTCTTACACTGCATTTTTACTGTACCTTTTTATGTTTAGATATACATATACTTAGCATAGCATTACAATTGCCTATAGCAGGGCTCCCCAACCCCCGGGCCACAGACCTTACCGGTCTGTGGTGGCCTATTAAGAACAGGGCCACACAGCAGGTGGTGAGCAGCAGGCGAGGGAGCATTACACCTGAGCTCCACCTCCTGTCAGATTAGCAGAGGCATTAGATTCTCATAGGAGTGCAATCCCTGTTGTAAACTGTGCATGTGAGGGATCTAGGTTGCGTGCTCCTTATGAGACTCTAACTAATGCCTGATGATCTGAGGTGGAACAGTTTCATCCAGAAACCATCCCTCTGCCCCTAGTCCATGGAAGGGAACCGCTGGCCTACAGTATTCTGCGCAGTAATGTGCTATACAGGTTTGTAGCCTAGAAGCAATAGGCTACTCCATAGAGCCTAGTGTGAGATCAGCCTATTAATGAGATCACCTAACAATGCATTTATAATATACATATAATAAAATGCACCTATTTTAAGTGTACATTTGGATGAATTTTAAAAAACTGTATACACTTGGACAACCACAACCCAAATCAACACCGAGAACATTTATTTCCATCACCCCCAGAAAGTTCCCTCAGATTCCTTTGCAGCCAGTTGCTTCCCAGCTCCAGTCCCAGGCAACTGCTGATCGGCTTTCTGTGACTATAGGTTAATTTTGTCCTTTCTAGGAGTCCATATGAATGAAATCAGACAGTCTGTATTCTTTTGCCTCTGGCTTCTTTTGCTGACCATACTGTTGTAGAGAATTGTTAGTTGGTTCATTTTGGTTGCTAAGTAATATTCCATGGTAGGCACATGCTATACTTTGTTTCTTCATTTATCTACTGAGGTATATCTGGGTTGCTTTCAGTTTGGGGGCTATTATGAATAAAACTAGGTTTACTTCTTCCTTTCTAATCTTATAAATATTTGTGTACAAGTCTTTCTGTGGACATATTTTCTTTTTTCTCAAAACCTAGGAGTGGAATTGCTGAGTCATATGGCTCCTATGTGTTTAACTTTATAAGAAATGTGTAGACTGTTTTATCATTTTACACTTGCACAATGTGTGAACAATGTATGAGAGTTCTGTTTGCTCCATATTCTTGCCAACCTTCGGTGTTATTAGTTTTTAAATGTTAATGATTCCATTGGATGTTTAGTGGTATCCGGTTGTGGTCTTAATTCATATTTCCCTGATTACTGATGATGTTGAGTATCTTTTCATGTGCTTACTGGTCACTGGTACATTTTATTTTGTAAAGTATCTGTTCAAATCTTTTGCCCATTAAAAATAGGTTGTTTATCATCTTATTATTGAGTTGTAAGAGTTATTTATACATTTTGTATACAAACCCTTTGCCTATTTTAGGTATTGTAAATATTTTCTCTTGGCTTGTGGCTTGTTTTTTCCTTTTGTCAAACATGTCTTTTGAAGAGAAGTTTTTAATTTTGATGAAATCTAAGTGATCAGTTTTTCTATTATGGTCAGTACCTTTTATGTCCTGAAAAATCATTGCCTGCCCTAAGTTTACAAATATCTACTTCTATATTTTCCTCTATAAACTTTATAGTTTTTGTTTTTACCTTTGGGTATATGCTCCATTTCAAGTTAGTTTTTGTGTATGGTGTGAGGTAAGAATTGAGATTCCTTAAAATTTTTCTTTACAAATATTCAGTTGTTCCTGAATCATTCGTTGAAAAGATGTTATCCTTTTTCCCACTGAGTTATTTTTGCATCTTTGTTGAGTTTCAGTTGACCATATGTTTAGTTTTGTTTCCGGACTGTCTAATCTGTTTCATTGATCTTATGCCTATACCACACTCCCTTGATTGCTATAGCTTTCCAGTACATCTGAAAATCAAATAAAGTGTAAGTTCACCAAATATATTACATTTCAAGATTATATAGGTCTTTAGCATTTCCGTATACATTTTAATGTTAGTTTGCCTACTCCTATAAGAAAAACCAGCTGGAATTTTGATTGGCATTGCATAGATAAAACTGGGTGAGAATTAACATCTTAAAAATATAGTCTTCCAGTCCATGAACATGATATATCTTCTTGTTTCTTTAGGTTCTCTTAATAATGTTTTCTAGTTTTCAAGGCTCGCACGTACTTTGTTACATAATTTGTTAAGTTTATCTCTAAGCATTTCATATTTCTTGATTCTACCTAATTGTTTTTTTCAAAAAATCTCATTTTCCAATTATTCATTACTGGTATATAGAAATAAAATATACATATTTTATATATACTCATTTTGTAACCTGCAACCTTTCTGAGTTCTCTTATTACTTCCAGCAACTGTTTTTGTAGATCCCTTAGGGTTTTCAGTGTACATGAGCATGTTGTCTGCAAATATAGATAGTTTTACTTCTTCCTTTCTAATCTTTACCCTTTTATTTCTTTTTCTTGCCATATTGCCCAGGCTAGTACCACCAGTATTATATTGAACAGAAGTGGTGAGAAGTACACCTTAAGATCATTCTTGGTTTCTTTCCTGATACCTTATACCACATTATTATTAGATCATATTGATTCTTCCTTTGAAATACCTCTAGAGTCAGATGACCTCTTACACATGCTATATAGTGAACTGATTAAATACATGGACTCTAGAGCCAGAGTGCCTGGGACCAAATCTTGACTCTACCAGTTACTGGCTGTTTATATTTGGGGAGTTACCTAACCTCTTTGATTCAGTTTTCTGATGTGTAAAAAAAGATTGATTATAATTATACCTACTTCATAGGTTTTTGGGCTGAGGATTAAGCCTTGGTTCATGTGAAATGCACACTAATTGTCAGTATCAAGTAACCCCCTAAGTGGTCTCACACTTCCAGCCTGTTACCCTTCAGTTTATTCTCACCACAGCAGCCAGACAGATCCTGTTAAAACTAAGACAGAACATATCACTCTGCAGTTCAAAGTCTTCCAGTGGTTCTCATTTCATTCAGAGTAATAGTCAAAGACCTTAGAAGAGCCTGCTTGTCCAAGCTGGGGGGACTCAAGGACACTTTCCTATGCAGGGTGGGCTACAGGGAGTGCAGTAGCTCAGCCAGAAAGAAGCCTTATATGAGTTGTTGGGAACAGGTAAGGGTAGCTGCTCTCTCCCATTGCAAGGTTGCCCTCCCCTCCAGGAAGTGTGTTCTTGCACAGCCCAAACTCCTGTTCCTTCTCTGAGATGACAGAGCCTTGCCACTGCACACAGGCCAGTCTCAAAGGGGTGCTGGGCACACAGACTGTCCTCACAGGCAGGTCAGCAAGCTGAGGAGGCTGGGGAGACCCTGACAAGGCCTGTCTGCCCAGCAACCAAATTGGCTGATTTCTTGATGGACGGTCAACTCTATATGGTCCTTGGCTAGCAGAGCTGAGGGGTCTGCCTGTGCCATCTGGAGGACAGGCTCCATCCTGGTATTTGAATGTTCTCACTCTATGTTTGAGGGCCCAGAGGCTTCACTGGCAGAACCCTTGTGCTGAGTTCCAGGCACACCATGATGAATGAGACACAGCCCTGTCCTCATGGCACTCACCACGTAGTGGGGAGACAGACATGAAAACGGCCGTGGGGCAAACATTAGAGCAGCAGGCCCTTGGAAGACAGTGCCCACCTCATTCTGGAGTTGTGGCAGGCAATCGGGACATCTCAGGAAGGCCATAACCCAATTTCTGAAGAATAAATGTTGCGTCAGACTTCATTGATTTCTTTAGGGGTGGAAGTGAGAAACTCAAAGGGTTTGCTTTCCAACAGTTCTGATAAGCTGAGCACTGTCACCCACTTCTTACCACACCTACACCACATGGCCATCCTATGTGAGTCAGCATCCTTGCCTAGCAGTCTGGCCAAGAACTGTGGTTCTTATTCCCAGCACAGGTGGAAGGAAAGGAGTCCTGGTGGGAGTTGAGCATTCATTGTATGCCCTGTGCCATGCTGGGAGCATCATATGTGCGATCCCTTGTCATCGGTGCTGCTCTGTGAGGTTGGTATTATTACCTCCACTTTAGAGATGGGCAAACTGAGGCTCAGAGGTGTTCAGTTTTGTTCCAGGCCACAGAGCTAGGAAGAAGCCAAGCCTGAATTTGCACACGGATCTGTCAGCCTTCAAAGCATGAGCTTTTCCCACAGAACTTCAGGATCTACCTTCGAGCCCTCTGACACACCTGAGGATGGGAAGGTGACATTTGTAGTGTTACCCTGGCAGCCTCTAAGTCCCAGGTGTTGCAAAAGCCCAGGCTATGACTCAGTGGGTTCCATAAATGTCCCCATACTTTTCCTTACTCAGGCAGACGTCTTACTCAGCCTTAAGTGGAATCAGGTGGGGCAGTTTTATGGCAAGCAAACCTCTTCAGGTGAGCTGTACCGCTTTCACCGTAAGCCTCGTGGGAATCAAAACTATGTTGGCCACTCACAGGGAAGGCAGATTGAATGGCCAACACCACTTTTCCCCCAGAGAGCTCCCCATTGCGGCAGGTAACATGTTTGGGCCCACATTAATGTCAACGGCAGTTCCCTTTCATCAAGCCCTTCCTGCTGTCAGGCAAAACCGAGGACTGCTCCTTAAATCTCTCACCTTCAATGTCTGAGGCAGCCAGAATCATTGTCCTCAGTTTACAGATGAAAAAGAGGCTCAGAGAGGTTATTTTTTCAAGGTTATAGTTTCTGATTTGAAACCAAACTGATCCCAAAGCCTGCGTTCTTACCCTCGCAGTCTACTCCCCGCCATCCACTCTCTCTCCTCTCCTCTGACATCATTAGGAGGCAAGACCCAGCAGTACTCCCAGAACAAACCCTGCATGACTCAAGGTTGTTTTCTGGGCAGTGGGCATTCTGTTGTGTGCCAGGCTCAGGAGTTTGCATTTTATCTTGGGGACAAGGACCAGTTGGCAGGTAATGCTATAATGCATGGTCCAGGAGAGATGACAATGAAGCTTAAGTCAGGTCGCCATAGATGCCATGGCCAGAGGCTCATCTCCAAGCACCTCCTTCTCACTACTTTTTTGCATTTTATTTCATGAGAAGTTAGAGCCAATTAGAGCTAGGCCAGGGATTCTCTGTCTTGGCTGCACACTGTAATCCCTTGGCAAACTTCAAAAAATTATCAACACCTGGGCCCCACCCCACTGCTTCTGATTCAGTTGGTCCCGGGTGGGACTAGAATATTAATATTTTTAAAAATGTGATTCCAGTGTGCCACTCAGGTTGTATGGTATAAAGTCCTGCTGCTCCCACCCTGCCCTCTGCCGCAGACTTCCTGACCCTGCAGGAGGTTCTGAAATGGAATCCCCAGGGAGGGTAGAGGAGCCTGAGCCACTGGGGCCTCTGCTCAGTGAACTTCTGATGCCCACTCTGGCTGCACGAGTCATCTAGAGAGCCAAGGCACATCTGAGGCCCTTGCTCGTCACACATCTGGATGGAAGATGAGCACATCCTGGGAAAGCTGATTCCAGTCCCTGGATAGCCTCTGCTACTTGGACTGAAGAATTTCAGCCCTTGGAACTTTTCTCCTGGGAAGTCCGGCTTTGCAACCCTCTGGGCTCGGCCAAATGCCACCTTCCTTTGCAGCTATACAGCCAAGGGCCTAATGAGCAGGGCACTTCCCAGAGGGCTCCCAAGGCTACAAGCATTGTCCACTCCTCTCTCCCTCTGTTGACTCAACTTCTCTCATTTGTGCCTCTGTGGCAGGCCCTGTGCTGCCCCTGAGTCAAGGAACTCATGATGAGACACATGTGACACACTCTTATGGATGACAAACGGTTGAGTGGCCATGGCAGACTATGTGCAGGATCCAATGGGGCAGAGGGAGGCAGGTCCTCAGGGCCAGTGCGGGCCACAGCGTGCACATTTGCCAGTCTGATCAAAATGTTTGCGCTTTAGGCTGGCCTGTTCTTAAATCTGACTTCCTGGGCTATGTCCCCACCCTGCCCTAGAGAAACCAGAAGTGGGGTGAGGTCAAAGAGATACTAGGAGTTCACGTCGGGTTATGTTTGCCTCTGAGTGGGATGTGTTGGGTTGGCTGGACTCACAGCGGTGCCTCCTGGGGACCTGGTGCTCCTCTGGCCCTCACTCTCCTTGTTCATGCTGCCACAGCTTAGGGAGCCCAGCTGAGGAGGTCAGGGAACAGGGGCATCAGAGCCACTTAGGGCAGTGCTTTGCCAACTTTTGCACTCACAGTCCCTCACCTGGGGGGTGCTCCTCCTCTCTGCAGGGTGAGGCTGGCTCAGCTGCCAGTTATAGGCAAGAGTCCTGGGGAGGCCTTTCCTTTCCTCTTAGCTGGCCTGATCTCACTGCATTGGCAGCCAACCTTTCCTGTTTGGGAACTGGAGTCCTGGGAAAAGGGTCTACGGCCCTGTTATCAGGAAGGATTGGAAACCCTCAAACATTAATAAGTAGCTACAAGTCATGAAGCTCTTAGGGCCAGCCCTCAGGGGTGCTGAGCTCCAGAACGTGCTCTCTCAGGCCCCTAGCATTGATGAGGGTCCCCCAGGCCCTGAACCCTAATTAGGATTTCCCAGGCTGATGCTCTAATGACAGTCCTTTAGGTATCAAGCCGTGACATCTAAATAGGGAGCTTTCAGCTGTAGGGTCATGTCCCAAGCACTGCAGACCCCAGCTGCTCAGCCAGGGTCTGGCTCACAGCCTCTATTTTCTAGAAGATTGAATCAGTAACTGGCTGACTCCCTTCCCAGGCTGCCTCTCCCTCTCATCAGGCTGACCATATTTTGGACTCACTCACCTTTTCATTCTTCAAGTATGTGCAGACTGTGCCTGTGCCTACTTTGGGGGTGTATAAGCCCATCCTTTTGGTTCCACCACGTGCCCTCTTCTGCTAGCCTTCTACTCTGCCCCTCTGATTCTGTGTGCACCTCCTCACTCTCCTTCCAACCAGGGCAGCACCCTACAAAGGGTGGGGAGGACCTAGGTGGTGGGTTCCAGCCTGGTCAGCTTCCCAGGAGGCCAGGAGGGCACAGGAGGCTGCCTACCTTCCTGGATAGGGCTGGTGAAGGAAGGCTACCTGTAGACCCAGAGAAGGGAAATTGAGGACTGGGGCCCCTCCTCGCAGGGAGATTTACAGCAGGATCAGGAGTCTGGCCCCTTCCCACACTGCCACATGCCATGTCTGCAGGCTGAGACAGGAGCTGGAGAGAGAAAGGCAAACCAGCAGAGGAGAGAAGGAAGGCTGACATGAGCATGCTGGCAGAGGACTCAATGGCAGGTTCACAGTGCAGGCTGGGAGGCAGAGTGATGGCACCCAGTGGGTTCAGAGACGGGGCAGAGGAAGCTGAGATAGTGCCCGAAAGGCCATACTCCCGCTTAGCCCCCGTCTAGTGGGTTCCAATCTTTTCAAGTGAATCAACTCTTTGACATCCAAGTATCTGTTGTCTTTCATATGATTGACAGTAGTAATATTTTAACCTTCCCTTTATGCAAACAATTTCCAAAATGTAAATTAAAAGCAGACCATCTACTTAGGTATGAGCATGGGACAAAATGTTCCCAAATGCTATTTAGGAATGGAATGCCCACAATCTTTAGAAAGTCAGCTTTGCTTCGATAGGATTAATTCCTTCTTCTCTGATTTGATGTACTGTTTTCGTTCTGCCAACTACATAATTACTATGTATGTGGATTTCATTAGGTGCATTACTTAAGGAGCTCAGGAATAGTACCAATTTGTTTAAAAATATCTTTTTACTGTAGAAATTTTCAAACAATCACAAAAGTAGAGAAAATAATCGAGAAAATCTCCCATGTGTCCATGACCAGATTTAAAAATTTTTAACATATGATCAATCTTGTTTCATCTCCAGTTCCCTCTCCCACTTTTTCCCTTGCCTCTGACCACTGGATTACTTAAAGCAAATTCCAGACACATTTCATCTGTAAATACTTCAGTACCTCTAAGAAGTAAGAACTCTTTTTTCAAAAACATAACCACATGCTGTTATAACACATAAAAGTTAACAATCATTCCTTAATATCATCAACTATCTCTAGTTTAAATTCCCTAGTTGCCTCACTGATGGCCATTTGCAGTTGGTTTGTTTAAATCAGGATCCAAACACAGTTCACACATTGATTGCATTTGGCTGACATTTTTCTTAAGTTTCTTTAAGACTCCCACTTTTTGTTTTTTTCTTTTTGTTTTTTCCTTTGCGGGAACTGGAGTCATTGGAAAGGGGTCTATCGCCCTGTTATCAGGAAGGGTTGGAAACCCTCAAACACTAGCAAATAGCTTCCTACAAGTCATGGAGCTCTTAGGGCCAACCGTTAGGGTGCTGGGCTCCAGAACCTGCTCAGGCCCCGAGCACTGATGAGGGTCCCCCAGACTTATTTGTTGAAGAAACCAAGTTGTCTGTCCTGTAGAAGAGTGGTCCCCAACCTTTTTGGCAGCAGGGACCGGTTTCATGGAAGACAATTTTTCCACAGACCTGGAGGCAGGAAGGGTGGGATGGTTTTGGGATGATTCAAGCACATTACATTTATTGTGCACTTTATTTCTATTATTACATTGTAATATATAATGAAATAATTATACAACTCACCATAATGTTGTAGAATCAGCAGGAGCTCTGAGCTTGTTTTAGACAATCCCATCTGGGGGTGATGGGAGACAGTGACAGACCATCAGGCATTAGATTCTCATAAGAGCACACAACCTAGATCCCTTGTATGCACATTTCACAATAGGGTTCATGCTCCTATGAGAATCTAATGCGGCTGCTGATCATTGCAGCGGTAATGTGAGTGATGGGGAGCAGCTGTAAGTACAGATGAAGCTTCCCTCACTCACCCACCACTCACCTCCTGCTGTGCAGCCTGGTTCCTAACAGGCCCAGGGGTTGGGGACCACTGCTGTAGAATTTTCCATATTCTGGAGTTTGTTGATTACCTCCCTCTTGGAGTCTTTAACATGTTTCTCTGTTCCCTGTCTTTCTTGTCAGTGGTAGTTAGATCTGGAGGCTTAATCAAATTCATGATAAAGTTTCTATAAGGATATCTCAACAATGGCATGATTTCATTCTTATTTTATCATACTGGTAGTCACATAATGTCTGTTATTTGTTTTGTTAGACATTCCTTGTAGAGTTTTTCATCAACATTCCAGCTGGTAGTTTTAAAAGATGGCCATTAATGAGCATTGCCTAGATCTATTATTATATTAGGGTATGTAAAATGGTGATTTTCAAAATCTATCCACTCCTGAATTTATTAGCTAAAATTCTTCTGTAAAGAACTTTTCTACATCAACTATTTGGTTACCCTGAAATATAGTTTGTGCAGGAATTGAAGAGAAATACCTTTCACCAGTTTTCAAAATAATGAGTTGGTGTCCTAATAATTGTCAAAGGTGACATTGAGATGGGTGTCAGTATCTGGGATCTTTTCTTTCTAAAAGCCACCAAGTTATCCTGCCAGTTTTCTGGATGTCAGCAGAAGACATGCAATTCCTGGATCAGAGACCAAGAACTTTATTACTCATAGCACAGCAAGCAGCATGAACTTCATATTTACATCAATTCCCCTGTTTCCCAGCTCCACAAGGGCAACATGGCATGGCCCAGGTAGATGCTATACAAGAAGCGGGGTTGCATAGCAGCTGAGAAACACTGAGCTTGGGAGATGGGAGAGATTCCCCTTTGTCCTGCAGGATGACATTGCTCATTCCTCAAGGCTACTGTCTGCAAACATAACCCTGATAGATGGCTAAATGGCCTGGGTAAATAGTGGACAAGGCCTTGCATTCTTTACGTACTGTGCATGTATGAAAGGGTGCTCAGGGCCCATGGCATAAGACTAACAGTGTTTTGTTTTTTCATATTATTGTGTATGGACTCAGTTGTTTTAAAATATATTTGATATATTTCCCTTCATTGTGGTCATTATTCTTTTCAGTACTCAAATTGTCCTATCTCTGGCCAGTGGAGCCACTTTGACTTGGCTCCTGTGATCTTTTGACATGACCTCAGTAGTCTTGGATAACATCCTTGCCTTTTAGTTTGAAGAAGTGCTGTGGGCTTCCCCTGTACATATTCTGCTTCAGACCTTCAGACATTTTCTCAAGGAATCCTTCCTTGGGAGATGGGATTTAGAGACCATAATCTGGGAGCTAGGGGTGCTCATTGCTGTTGGGTTGGTCATTGATTCCAGGTCTTTTCAGAAGACTGTGTGAGGAAATAGATACTTGTTTTGAAATATAAAAATATTTCGTGAGTCAATATTAATATTTTAGATTAAAAATTTAGATTACAGTATTTGACTTAACATTTTAAATTTTGTACTTGTATCTCCTTTACACTGAAAATTTTGATTTTTACTAACAATTATTCATTTTATCCTAATATATAATAGTTTCAACATAACATGACTAATATTAGTACCACAATATGATGAAGTAATCAATTTAAGATTTCTTTGCAGTTCATTTACTATATGTCTTATTTGAAATAGTCACCAAATTATTGTATTTTAAAATCACTTTAATAATTCTCTGTAAGGTTAAGTCACCAACTTGATATCCAGTTAGGTTCATTTGTTTTGTTTTGTATTTGATTTTTAAGGGATATTTTCTTTTGCTTTAAGTTTGCTTAATTATCTGTAAAATATTTATATGATTCTAAAGTCAAAATTATAAAGCAAGGTACAGCCAGAGAAATTCAGCTTCCATTCTCTTCTCCTAATTTCTTTACACTCCCTTCCCATATGGGAAACCATTTTCATTTACTCTTCAAATATGATTTCTTTCATTTTAAAATATAGGCAAATATGAATATTTCTATTCCCTCATCCCTTACATAAAAGATAGCATACTACACACATGATTCTACACCTTGCTTTTTTCATTTAATAATATATGCCCTGAAGATTATACCAAAAACATATACAGTGATTCTCCTTGTTCCTTTTTAAGCTGCAAAGCACTCCATTGTGTGAACATGCTGTGATTTACTAAGACAGTCTCCTATCGCTCAAAATGTGTATTACCAATATTTTGCTATTACAGTGCTTCAGTAAATAGCCTTATGATGTGTCATTTTACATTATTTGCCAGTGTATCCTTGCAACAGTTTCCTAGAAACAGGAATTTCTGGGTAAAGGGGAAAATGCTTCTGTAATTTTGTTAGATATTACCAAATTCACCTCCATAGAGTTTAGACCATTTTTGCATTCCCAACTTTGGATATACTTTAAAGAGTAATGTGACAATTTCATTTAATGTTTGCCATATATTAGAAATTGTATATTTGGAGCAATTTAGACTGTGATAAAATACTTTGCATGTAATTTTGAGCAAGTACAATGCTTTTCAAAAAACAACTTTTAGGGTTTCTCAATCAAAAATTTTAAAGACAAATTTTAAAGATTTTTTTAAAAGTTTTAAAGATTTTTAAAGACAACTAGTATCTGAGAATGTAGAATGATTGTTTGGTTTATATTTGTATGGCTCCTGGGTGAAGTGTGAGGCTTTGACATCACATTGACCTGTGTCCCCATTCCTGCCTCTCACCTGTTGGCTGAGTAACAATGGACAAGTTGCCTGACTTCTCTGGGACTCATGGGGAAAGCATCTGTGGAAAGTGTGAGATGAGATAATGCATGAAAAGCCCTTGGCACAGAGTCTGGGGCAAGAGGAACATCACGTGGGAGAAATTGTTTGACTTATTCTTGTAGACACTACACTGTCCCTCCTCAGTCCCAGTCCTCGTGGATCCAAGGGGAGGAGGCAGCTATGATAGGACTGAGTGATTAGGAAGTAGGTTGAGCAACTTGTCCCAGTTTGCCCTGAACTTTTCTGGTTTTAGTTCTGATAGTCCCACCCCCCGGGGTCCTGATAGTCCCACACCCCGGGGTCCCCTTAGTCCTAGGTCAGCTGGGACACTTCATCACCCTATTGGGAAGACAGGCCTGGGTCAAGGGGCCCCGATACTCCTGCCAGAGGTTGGAGACAGCTCCACCCCACTGTTCTCAAAAGGTCACATGGCAGGACAAAACAAGCATAACTTCTGTCACGGAAGGGACCAGAAATGTCTTAAAGTGAAAACAGGGCCCTCTTGAAAGGATGAACCATCAGGGAAAACAGGGGCACCTGGCTCCTTTCACCCAGTCTGTGGCTGGGAAAGGTTTTTGACAAGGCTTTTGGCCTTTGGTATCAACTGTAACTGAATACCCCCTTCCCTGTCCAAGATTGGTTGAGGTTAATGTTTTATTGATAACTATAGTGAGGTGTAGAGTTGGCTTGTTAGCTATTCTGAAATTGGGTTTTAATGTAATAAAAAGCAGTCCCCTGAAACTGATCTAATCATCTCTATTCATTGGGGTTAGTCATTGTTTAATACTGACCAAGTGAGTGAGAACACTGGTATTTGGCAGCTTGACCTTTAGGACTCATGGCAGGAGTTTTCATGCCAGATTTGTCACTGATGGCATCTTGCAGCTCCAATTATTTCAAAATTTTCATGATAGAAAAATGTCCTTTCAGAGGTTGTGGGATACCCCAAGATTGCCAAGGAGTAGGCTACTCAGCCAGAAAGTGGGGCTTGTGCTTGGATCCACCCGCCCTTTCCAGTGTTGGAGGCTGCTGAGCTGGTGAGGATCTTTCTCGGCCTCTGGCTCTTTGGTTCTCGCTGGAAGCCAAGGAACAGTCTCAGGCGTGGCTCTTCAGGCTCTTTGAGGTTTTAGCCCCAGTAGATTTATAACTTGAGTCATACATCCCAAATCCCATTACTTGCCTCTGAAATTATAACTTCACGTTCAAAATAGCTGAACAAATCCTTCAAAGCTCTGGACTCCTTCCCTCGTGGGGCAGTCTGTCAATGGGAAGTGAGTGTAGTCTCCTGTGACTGGTTACTCATCCCATGCTCCTTTTGATCCAGCCAAACACCGTTGCATTTTTCTCCCTGCAGTTTCAAGTGCATTGTGTTCCATTATCCTTAGGGGAGAATGTTCAGCCACTTTTAGTGGCCTGGCACCCCTCCTGGCACCTAATAGCACCCAATTTCCTCTAGTGAATGAAGCCTTCCCGCTGGGGCAGCCCTGGTAGGGATGTTTCCAGGTGTGGCAGGATGTCTGCTTCCAGCCCCAGGCCCTGCCTGTTTTCACTCTAATACAGCTGAGGGTAGGCACCAGGCTGAGGTATGGAAAATGAGACTTCCTCTCCTAGGCCCTTGATTCTCCAAGAGAATGGCAGGAGGTCTGAGCAGATGTATAGACTTCAGCCCACTTGGGCTGCAGCTCCTAGAGGGGCCCAGATACAGCCTGGCTGTCCAGGCTCCGGCCTCCATGGGCAGCCATGTGCCTTCCAGCCCGCGTGTTCTGTGCATGGTTGGCTGGAGCTGTGGTGTGCCTGGGGCCACAGCACTTGGCAGATGTCCAATGGTAAGGAAGGCCTGTGGGCCACCACACTTGAGGACTTGCTCATGAAACAAACAGTCTGGCTCCTCATAGCCTGAGAATTGAAAAAAAAAACTTTAAAAAATTAATGAATTGCTTATTTTAATTAAGTAAAACATAAGCCTGCTACACAGTTCCAAATGTGTGTAATAAAACACAGTAGAATCCAATATCCATTCGTCCCCACCCCACATATCTTTTTTCCTTCCAGAGCAAAGCCACATGTCATTATTGCAGGGACTTTTAACATTGCACAAAGTACCAGGCTGCTCACACACTGTTCCTCACCCTGCTTTTCCCACTAACAACATATCTGAGAGTCTCTAAACATTTCTGATGAGAGGAAGTAGTTGGATGCTTTCTAGGAAGGGACAAGGACTCCCCTGAAGGGATTGGTTTCAAGGTGAGAGATGGCCCTAGGAAAGTGCAGAACAGGAGCTGGTGCAGCCTATGAGCTGCCCTGTGGGTCTTGTAGCTCCACTACCTGTATTCTGCTGGGAGAAACAGTTTCAAAGACTTGACAGAGGCCACTCAACCATTTCATCATCTTCGGGGTGTGTGTGTGTGTGTGTGTGTGTGTAAAAGAGGGGGGGAGAGAGAGATGCTGACACCAACTTCCCTGTGCAGGCTGTGGGGGTAGGGATATCGGGCCTTATTCACCCTCTACCACCCCGCACAGGGCCTGGCACATAGTAGGTGCTCCAGAATCTCTTCCTGCCCTGCCCCTACAGCGTGAATCCTGTACTCTGGCCAATCCGGGCAATTGTTTTCCAGTTTCCCAGCCCTTGTCCAAGAAACAGTTCTGTTGCTTCTTGTTGTGTTTTATTCTCCCTAGAATACCCTCCCACATCCATCGTCATCTACTGAAGTTGTGAGCACGTTCTTCGACCCTCCTTTCTGGGATGCTTTCCCAGACTAGCCCAATCCCCACCAAAGGCTGCTGAAAGCATTCCTCTACCTCACACAGGACTTCCCTGAACCCTCCTATTTACACACACACAGCAACCCAACAGTACTACAACCCCAATGCCAATATCCACACCAGTGACACAATATTAAATGTGTAAAACAGTGCTTCACTTGTTGTCTGATGGCTTCCAAAGGCACCTGGAACCAGAGAACTGGGTTGGCCTGAGGCCCCAGTCCTGGAGCCTGTGGTCTCTCCATGGTGAGCCCCCATCTGCAACTAGGGATGCTTTCTTTTTCTTGCTATTGCCTGGCTAGTCCTCTTTAAACTCCTGAGAGAGAGGGAGCTAAAAGGCAGACCTGGGATTGGTCCAGAGAATCCCCACCATCTGCATGGGCTGAGCATTCCCCACTAGACCATGCCATTGGTGCTGACCTCTGTGGGGATTGGTGGTACCCAACCCAATAAGCTGGAAGCAGGAGAGCTGAAACATGGGTGTCTGGAGCTGCGCTCTCAGCATCATTTATTTAATCATCACGTTTTCAACAAGCATTGCTTGAGCTCCTTCCATGGATGGCTAGGCACAGGGGACACAGCCAAGAACCACAGAATGTCCAGCCCTCAAGGGGCTGATACTCTAGGGAGACAAACAATAAACAAGCAACAGACACACAGCTCGTGGGTTGGCAATCTATGAGTGAATAGTACAAGAGGCTAGGGTGTGCTGTGCAGTGAGCACCAGGAATTTTGTTGGGTGCTCAGGGAATTCCTTTCCGATGAGGGGTTACCTAAATGAGGACTTGAAGGAATTGAGGAAGGGTTCCATGCCATGTCTGGGAGTGGAGCCTGGGGCAGCAGTACAGGCCCCATGGCTGACAGAGCCCAGTGCACTTGGAGATGGAGAAGCAAGGGGCAGAGATATGATATGGGATCCTAGATCAGGTTGCTGGGGATGGGGGTGGGGTGGAGATGGGGGTGCAGATTGTGCAGGCCACAGGAGGGACTTTGGAGTTTTCCCTGTGTGAGATGGGAAGGGCTGTCAGGAGTCTGGAGTATTCTAGGCCAGTGATGACATTGGACTTGCATGTTAAAATGATTGCTTTTAACCAGACCAGGGAGGAGGCCATGGCAATAGCCCAGGTAGGGGAAAAAGCACCTGGCCTGGGAAGGCAGCCGTGGATGGGGTGAGAGATGGGCCGGTTCTGGGATGATGCTGCAGGAAGGGCCAGCAGGATGCTGACGGATGAGATAGGGGCGTGAGAGTGAGAGAGGTGTCAGTGCAACCCCAGGGTTTCGTTCTGAGCACCAAAAGGTGGTGATGGAGAAGGTTGTGGGAGGATCAGGCTAAGTGGAGGGGGCGGTCCCTCTCAGGGGCAGGCACGGAGATGTCAAAGATAGACCCTGCAATAACCTCTCCAATAGTTCCTCTCAGCCTGACTGTCTGATGCAGCAAAGCAAGCCTCCAGAACAGGCCTCAGTGTGTTCTCCACACCCATGACTCGGTGGTGGGGAAAGACACAAGCTTGAAGAAAACCCAAAGTCTTGGTCTCCTTCCTTCTAGGCGCTACCATGTGGTGCCTCTCTCTTTGGAGTCTCCTGAAGGGGAGGAGGGCCCTCTCGGCTGCTCTTCTGACTCCAACAGCTGGATGAAGCCTATTCTTGTCCTGCAGGAGCCCCACTGGAAGCGAATAAGCTCAGTTGCCATATTCGGACAAAAATTCTCACATTTGATACTGGAAGGTAATTTTTAGGCTCCACTAGATGGCAAATTTGGTGAGGACTTTTGTTATAGACACTGCCCAGCTAGCCCAGCCTCAACTGCAAGACATGAGGAATTCTGAGCCAATCCCACCATTGTTGTGGGAAACGTCCACATTTCCACAGTGGGGAAGCATTGTGTCCTTTGAAACAATAGGGCCTGCTGAAACGTAAACAGCACCCTTTCCTCTTGGATGTCCTGGCAGGGACATCCCCTCTTCCCTCCCCCAAGATCTCAGCAAGTTGAATAGCAGTGGTGACCACTGAGGAGCGGCTCCTCTCCTAAATCGGAGGTCAGGGCTGAGCCCACAGCAGCTCCACACTCCCAGGCATGACCCGTGAGGAAGTAGGGGGGACCTGCCAGTGTGGGGAGGCGGCGGATCTTCCAGTCTCTGAGTCTCTGGACATTGTGGCTTGAGACTTTGTTCTGGCCACTCGGCAGCACCAGCTCTCTCCCATGGCGGGATGCTTCCATGCTCCTCCTTTAAGAGACCATGTCGAGGCTCTGGACTCAAAGGAATAAAAGGGCCTCCTAACTGGGGGACAAAGAGGTATCTTCCTGTGGCCAATGCTGACCTGAAGGCTGCTGGACTTGGCAGGAATGCAATGCTGGTGGTATCTAGCATTTGCTGAGGACTTACTATGTGCCTGGCACTGTTCTAAGCACTTCACACAGATAATCCAGTGTAATCCTCACGGCTGACAAAGGAGGTAGGTGATATGATAGTTGAGGAAATCTAGGCTTGGAGAGATTAGCACTGTGTCCGAGGTCTGGGACTGATGGGGCCAGGGTGGAAAGCTGAGTAGCCCAACATGTGCACCTTCATGGTGACAGCCACCCTTGGCCAGGGTAGGGGAGTGCCAGCACCTGTTAGGGCACCCGCCATCCTGGCACCACAGTACAAGGACCTTCCACACACACTCACAGTGTCCCTCTTGGAGTTCAGGGATCAATGGGACAAAGTTTGCCCTCAGAGAGCTCATGGTCTAGCAGAGTAAAGACCATGAGCTAAGCCCACCACTCTGACAGTTGCCACCATGCCGGTAATTGTCCGGTAACAGTTCCTGGATGATCAAGAATAAAGAAGCAAATTTTGCCAGGAGGCTAACATTACAGGGCTGGGATACTTGCCTTTGGAGGCTTAGAACTCTATGACTCTTCCTTACAATGGTTAATTGTGAACTTCAGTGGGGTAAGCCATGAGTGCATTGACTGTTGTGCTAGTGGTGCCTAGCAGGGGCTTGGCACACTGGGGGAAGGAGGCCACTGCATGGTCACCATGGCAGCTGTGTCAAGACGGTCACCCTAGAAGCCTCCAAAAATAACAGGTAGATTCTGTCCATGACTTGCCAACGCCCTGTCCTGTGCCCTGGAAAAGGAAGGCATCTTAGAAATTTTTATTGCTTACCTTTAGATGCTGTGGATTAATGTGCCCCTGAGCACCAGCCCCAAGCCCACCAGACTGAGGCTCTTGAGGTGTGGAGTGGATTTTCACAGTGCATGGGATTCTGGGAAGAGCCTTCAAAGATGAATGGGAGGCCTCAAGGCCCACTCCTGGAAGTGTCCATGCTGACCCTCCCTGACCAGAGGACTTGGAGAAGGCAAGGTGCCTGTGATGTCAAAAAGTTCCTGTGAAGCAGCAGGTCTCCCGTGCACAGCTGACGTGCCCAGCTGGGCCAAGAGCAGCAGGGTGGCAGAGGAGAGAGCTTCCTAGGACAGCCTAACCCCTTTCTCACCCTTCAAATGGAGGGAGAACCTCCAGGCCCTGGAAGCATTGAGAATAAGTTTTGCTTCCATTTAAAGAGTATTTAATGAGCGCCTGCTTTGGACCAGGCACAGAGCAGACTAAAACCTCTGTCCCTGTGCAGCGCACACTCTAGTGATAGGAGAAACCCACTTCTCCTGTCCATGCAGAAGGCTCAACCTAAGGGGCTGTGTCTCTCCTGCAGCCGAGGGAGTGGCTGAGTGGACACACGGGGGGTCAGGCTGTCAGGAGTGCCTTGAATAGCAACCAGCTCAGCCAGTCACACTTTCTCAGTTACTGATTTTTTTTTTTTAAAGGAATCTTACCTGGAATCCCATATAAACAGCGTTTCATTACATACCATTATTTGCTGCCATTTGTTGCCTTGACGTATTAAGGTAATTGGTGAGGACAATAAGGCAGTTTTGATGAGCAGAGTCTCGTGCCAACCCAGGCACCCAGTGCCTTCCCATCTATCGGGGTACTCAGCCTTGGCATTGTTACCATTGGGGCTAGATAATTCTCTGTCGTGGGGCTGCTCTGTGCCCTGAAGGATATGTAGCAGCATCCCTGGTTTCTACCCACCTCATGCAATTAGTAACAACTTCAGTTGTGAAAACCAAAAAGACATCTCCAGACACTCAAATGTCCCTGAGGGTGGGGGTGTGGGAGCAAAATCGCCCCCTTGAGAACCACTGCTGTCTACCTCCATTGTGCGATATCAAGAAATCCTGTTTTGCATGGTGAAGCACTTACAATTGGTAAGATGCTTTTATTTTTATTTTTATTTATTTATTTATTTTTGAGATTGAGTCTCACTCTGTAGCCCAGGCTGCAGTGCAGTGGTGCAATCTCGGCTCACTGCAACCTCCGCCTCTTAGGTTCAAGCAATTCTCCTGCCTCAGCCTCCCAAGTAGCTGGGATTACAGGTGCCCACCATTATGCCCAGATAATTTTGTATTTTTAGTAGAGATGGGGTTTCACCATGTTGGTCAGGTTGGTTTCAAACTCCTAACCTCAGGTGATTCACCTGCCTCAGCTTCCCAAAGTGCTGGGATTACAGGCGTGAGCCGCTGCTACTGGCCTAGTTTTATTTTTATTTTATTATTATTATTATAATTTTTGAGATGGAGTCTCACCCTGTCACCCAGGCTGGAGTGCATTGGTGCCATCTCGGCTCACTGCAACCTCTGCCTCCCAGGTTCAAGTGATTCTCCTGCCTCAGCCTTCCGAGTAGCTGTGATTACAGGCGCCTGCCACCACGCCCGGCTAATTTTTTGTATCTTTAGTAGAAACAGGGTTTCACCATGTTGGCCAGGCTGATCTCGAGCTCCTGACTTCATGATCCGCCTGCCTCAGCCTCCCAAAGTGCTGAGATTACAGGCGTGAGCCACCGCGCCCAGCCCCTAGTTTTATTTTATTTATTTATTTTTTTATTAATTTTTGCATACAAAAACAATAAACATTTTCTAAAAATACATACAAACAAAAAGATGCGTATCAAACATATTAGGAAGGTTGCACATGGGAAGTCGGGGAATAGAAATGGGGGGTGGGAGTTAAAATAAATGAGAGAGGGACTTTATATGGATCAGTGATAATAACTCAATCCTCTATTTGACAAAGAAGAGGGAGAAGGAAGAGGAAGAAAAAGAAAGTGGGATAAAGGATCAGAAAGGGAAGAAAATAGAAAAAATTAGAGTATGACTCCAGGGTAGACCTGTTTTGTTGTCACTGAGTTGGTTGGTTGGTTTGTCTGTTGTATTCTTCATGTTTCGCCAAGTTGGCCAGACTGGTCTCGAACTCCTAGCCCGAAGTGATCAACCCGCCTCGCCCCCCAGAGTGCCGGGACCACAGGCGTGAGCCACCACCTCCAGCCCCCACATTGCTTCTGGCCTCCGTGGTAGACCTCCCAGACGGAGCGGCCAGGCAGAGGAGCTCCTCACTTCTACCCAGACACAGGGCGGCCGGGCAGAGACGCTCCTCACTTCTTCCCAGACGATAGGTGGCCGGGCAGAGGCGCTCCTCACTTCCCAGACGATGGGTGGCCGGGCAGAGGCGCTCCTCACTTCCCAGACGATGGGTGGCCGGGAAGAGGCGCTCCTCACCTCCCATACGATGGGTGGCCGGGCAGAGGCACTCCTCACTTCCCAGATGGGTGGCCGGGCAGAGGCGCTCCTCACTTCTTCCCGGACGGGGCGGCCGGGCAGAGGCGCTCCTCACTTCTTCCCGGATGGGGTGCCCGGGCAGAGGCGCTCCTCACTTCTTCCCGGATGGAGCGGCCGGGCAGAGGCGCTCCTCACTTCTTCCCGGACGGGGCGCCCGGGCAGAGGCGCTCCTCACTTCTTCCCGGACGGGGCGGCCGGGCAGAGGCGCTCCTCACTTCTTCCCGGACGGGGCGGCCGGGCAGGGGCGCTCCTCACTTCTTCCCAGACGGGGCGGCCGGGCAGAGGTGCTCCTCACCTCCCAGACGATGGGTGGCCGGGCAGAGGCGCTGCTCACTTCCCAGACGATGGGTGGCCGGGCAGAGGCGCTCCTCACTTCCCAGACGGGGCGGCCGGGCAGAGGCGCTCCTCACTTCCCAGACGGGGTGGCCGGGCAGAGGCGCTCCTCACTTCCCAGACGATGGGTGGCCGGGCAGAGGCGCTCCTCACCTCCCAGATGGGGCGGCCGGGCAGAGGCGCTCCTCATTTCTTCCCGGACGGGGCGGCCGGGCACAGGCGCTCCTCACTTCCCAGACGGGGCAGCCGGGCAGAGGCGCTCCTCACTTCTTCCCGGACGGGGCGGCCGGGCAGAGGCGCTCCTCACTTCTTCCCGGACGGGGCGGCCGGGCAGAGGCGGTCCTCACTTCTTCCCGGACGGGGCGGCCGGGCAGAGGCGCTCCTCACTTCTTCCCGGACGGGGCGGCCGGGCAGAGGCGCTCCTCACTTCTTCCCGGACGGGGCGGCCGGGCAGAGGCGCTCCTCACTTCCCAGACGATGGGTGGCCGGGCAGAGGCGCTCCTCACTTCCCAGACGGTGGGTGGCCGGGCAGAGGCGCTCCTCACCTCCCAGACGGTGGGTGGCCGGGCAGAGGCGCTCCTCACTTCCCAGACGGTGGGTGGCCGGGCAGAGGCGCTCCTCACTTCCCAGACGGTGGGTGGCCGGGCAGAGGCGCTCCTCACTTCCCAGACGGGGCGGCCGGGCAGAGGCGCTCCTCACTTCCCAGACGGCGGGTGGCCGGGCAGAGGCGCTCCTCACTTCTTCCCAGACGATGGGTGACCGGGCAGAGGCGCTCCTCACCTCCCAGATGGGGCGGCCGGGCAGAGGCGCTCCTCACCTCCCAGACGATGGGAGGCCGGGCAGAGGCACTCCTCACCTCCCAGACGATGGGTGGCCGGGCAGAGGCGCTCCTCACCTCCCAGACGGGGCGGCCGGGCAGAGGCGCTCCTCACTTCCCAGACGGTGGGTGGCCGGGCAGAGGCGCTCCTCACTTCCCAGACGGTGGGTGGCCGGGGAGAGGCGCTCCTCGATTCCCAGACGGTGGGTGGCCGGGCAGAGGCGCTCCTCGCTTCCCAGACGGTGGGTGGCCGGGCAGAGGCGCTCCTCGCTTCCCAGACGGTGGGTGGCCGGGCAGAGGCGCTCCTCGCTTCCCAGACGGTGGGTGGCCGGGCAGAGGCGCTCCTCGCTTCCCAGACGGTGGGTGGCCGGGCAGAGGCGCTCCTCGCTTCCCAGACGGTGGGTGGCCGGGCAGAGGCGCTCCTCACTTCCCAGACGGGGCGGCCGGGCAGAGGCGCTCCTCACTTCTTCCCGGATGGGGCGCCCGGGCAGAGGCGCTCCTCATTTCTTCCCGGACGGGGCGGCCGGGCAGAGGTGCTCCTCACTTCTTCCCGGACGGGGCGGCCGGGCAGAGGCGCTCCTCACTTCCTCCCGGACGGGGCGGCCGGGCAGAGGCGCTCCTCACCTCCCAGACGATGGGAGTCCGGGCAGAGGCGCTCCTCACCTCCCAGATGGGGCGGCCGGGCAGAGGCGCTCCTCACTTCCCAGACGGGGTGGCCGGGCAGAGGCGCTCCTCACTTCCCAGACGATGGGTGGCCGGGCAGAGGCGCTCCTCACTTCCCAGACGGGGTGGCCGGGCAGAGGCGCTCCTCACTTCCCAGACGGTGGGCGGCCGGGCAGAGGCGCTCCTCACTTCCCAGACGGTGGGCGGCCGGGCAGAGGCGCTCCTCACTTCCCAGACGGTGGGCGGCCGGGCAGAGGCGCTCCTCACTTCCCAGACGGTGGGCGGCCGGGCAGAGGCGCTCCTCACTTCCCAGACGGTGGGCGGCCGGGCAGAGGCGCTCCTCACTTCCCAGACGGTGGGCGGCCGGGCAGAGGCGCTCCTCACTTCCCGGACGGGGCGGCCGGGCAGAGGCGCTCCTCACTTCCCGGACGGGGCGGCCGGGCAGAGGCGCTCCTCACTTCCCAGACGGGGCGGCCAGGCAGAGGCGCTCCCCACCTCCCAGATGGGGCGGCGGCCGGGCAGGGGCTGCAATCCCAGCACCCTGGTAGGCCAAGGCAGGCGGCTGGGGGGCGGAGGCTGCCGCGAGGCCAGACCACGCCACCGCACTCCAGCCTGGGCAACACCGAGCACTGGGTGAGCGAGACTCCGTCTGTAGTCCCAGTACCTCGGGAGGCTGAGGCGGGCAGAGCACTCGGCGTGAGGAGCTGGCGACCAGCGTGGCCAAGATGGCGAACGTGTGCCTCCAGCGAAAGGAGAAAAGGCAGGCAGCGGTGGCGCGCGCCGGCATCCCAGGCAGTCCGCGGCACGGGCAGCAGCAAGCCGAGTAGATTGCAGCCTGGGCCAGAGAGGGAAAAGAAAAAAAAAAAGAAAGAAAGAAAGAAAGAAGGAAGGAAGGAAGGAAGGAAGGAAGGAAGGAAGGAAGGAAGGAAGGGAGGAAGGCCCCTAGTTTTATTTATAATCAGCTCTCTTGATGTTCCCAGGACCACCTCTAATTAAATAGGAGTTTTATTCTAAGTTCTGCTCAAAAAAAAAAAAAAAAAAAACAAATTAATGCAGTGGCCCAAGTTAACGTGTTGGTAGTTTTCAATATACTAAAATTTATACGTAACACATTTGTGTGGGTGTGTTGCTTTTATTACAATTTTGAATAGGAAAATCTTCATAGTAAAAAACATTCAAAGTGAATGTTGGCAGAGCCCCTGGAAGCCCTTTGGGAAGAGGCTTGGAGAGAAAGAGAGAGGATTTCATCAGGGTCACAGGTTAGGGCAGGAGGGCAGGGCCTTGGAGGCCTCTCTGCCAACCCCAGGCCTTTCAACTTCCTCAGACATAGCCTAGAGGAGGCAAAGAGGGTGTGTGGAAAGCTGGAGGCCTCTCAAGACAGGGGCTAGGGTTGGACTGAGGAAAATAAAGACTAATTCAGGTGGTGAGCAGAAGGAAAGAAAGGCCCCTGGCCTCACGCAGTGCTAAGAGGGAACCCATAATCTTGGTGATGCAAGGCCAGTAGGTTAAACCCAGAATAATCATAATGAAAACAATCTGTTTGCACCATTGGATGCTTCCAGAAATTCCCAGGAGCAAGTCCAAGATGGAGAATCCCAGCCAGAAGTGCTGCTGATTGGAACTGAGAGGGCGTTCTGGGACCCGGCTTCTAAGGACAGGGTGAGGGGTGCTGGACCCCTCAGGGGAGCAGCTGCCAGGGGAGGGGGGCAGTCTGCAGGCTGCAGGAACAACAGCTGGCTTTAATGTTCTTGAAAGAGCAGCCCTTCACTGGAATCCATTTGTTCTCTCTTCTCTGAAATTAGAAGCTGACTCCAGGGCTTGCTCCTCAGGAAATCTGCCTGAAATGCAGTGGGACAGCTGACCACAGGCCCCTCCTCACCACACCCCAGGGGATCTATAATAGACACAGTAAAACGAGGCAAAGGCCTGACGGGGGGCCTGGCTATCTGCTGGCTGTCTCTTCAGCTGCTGGGGTGGTTCTCAGCGGGTGCCTGGCTAGGGACTAACAGAATGGAAGGGCCCAGGAAGCATGGAGTGCAGGACGCTGCTGGCCTCCTTTCATCTTTCTCTCCTCCCCTTCCCCACACAGTCACTCTGGGGAATCCCATTCTTTTCTTTTCTTTTTCTTCTTCTTTTTTTTTTTTGGAGATGGAGTCTCATTCTGTCGCCCAGGCTGGAGTGCAATGGCCCAGTCTCGGCTCTCACTGCAACCTCTGCCTCTAGGGTTCAAGCGATTCTCCTGCCTTAGTCTCCCAAGTAGCTGGGATTACAGGCGCGTGCCACCACGCCCAGCTAATTTTGTATTTTTAGTAGAGACGGGGTTTCACCATGTTAGCCAGGCTGGTCTCAAACTCCTGACTTCAGGTGATCCATCCACCTCGGCCTCCCAAAGTGCTGGGATTACAGGTGTGAGCCACTGCTCCCGGCCTGGGGAATCCCATTCTTATGATGTGATCGCCCAGTGTCCCTGTGTCAGAACTCTGGTGCCGAGAGAGACCTTAGAGATCACCTGATCCCACGCCTTCATTTTACAGATGGGGGAACCGAGGCTCAGGAAGGTGATTTTTCCAAGGTCACCTGCCTAGGTGTCCTGGAGCCAGCTCTGTGCTCTTCTAAAACCACCACTTTTCAATGGAGGGAGGTGATGTGTCGAGTGCCTCTTACCTCTATTAGCCAGCCTGGTGTCTCCTGAAAAGCAGCGAGCATGTGCATGTGTGCACTGATGATATGTACCCCTGCAAGTCAGAGAGGGCACATGCACACCTACGCGTCTTTGCAAACTGCTGGACATCATCTGCTGGTACGTACCCTAGTTAGGTGCTGAGACTAGGGTGAGGGCCAGGGAAAAGGCTGGGGTTGGGGGGCGTGAGTGAGCACTGAGATTCAGGAAGTTGTTAGTAAGACTGAGGAATGTCCTTGGGGGTCTTTGACTGGGGGTGGTGTTCAGTCTGGGTCAGACAGGTCAGAGAAGTCAGCCCAGAAAAGGAGGCCCATGAAGGAAACTCCAAATGTTCATTGGAAGAGGGGCTTTCCCCAGGCAGAAAGAACAGGGCTGGGAAGCTGGAAAACAAGAGGCATGTTTGGGAAATGTCCAATAGTAATAGACTGTGGAGCAGGGTTTATTGGGGGAGCAAATAGCTAGCAGGTATTTATTGAGCACTTGCTATATGGCAGATGCTGTGCTAGGTGCTAGAGACAAAGAGGCTTGAGTTGAGAGTTCTTCATGAGTGTGTTCTGTTCAGCTTCGCAGCAGATGCAGAGGTCCTGCTCTGTGACCCACACTCTGAGCTCTAAGGAGAAGGAGGCACACCCACACCCACACCCTTGAGAACTCACTGACCACAGGGAAGAGTCCACGGAGGCAGACCCAGAACGGAGTGCAGAGAGCAATGGGAACCGCCTGGGAATTGTTCTCAATTGTTTCCTCACACCCACACACTGATCTCCCGGGGCTCTGCGGCCAGGCTTCCTGTGCCTTCCTCACCCCGGGGAGAGTCTGAACTCCCGGAATGCGCGTGTGTGTATCCCCTGCCCCTGCAGAAGACTCTCAACTGATCCAGCTAAGAACCACCAGCCCAAACGCAAGCCCAAGTCTTGGCGTGACAGGGGCATTCAACGCTCACAGTTTATCTGTGGAGAAGAATCCCAGGCACTGGGTTTCAGAGTCAAGGGCACTGGTGCGGAGGAAGTCTCCATCAGCCCTCACCTGACTCCTGGCGCTGTGGGTCCCTGAGGGCCCCAGGCAGCTCACCAATTCTCTGCTTCACGTGGATGCTTGTGGTTCCTGGCTGACCTCAGTGTCTTTTCCCAGGATAACAGGACTAGGGGAGTCTCCCTTCACAGTTGGAAAGCACCTTAGTTCCTCCTACTGTCTCAAACCTCTCCATGGGCATTGGCAGAGCTGCTGTGGTTTTCATCCTACAGATGAGGCCCCAGAGGCTTGAGGGCGAATGGTGCTCAAGGGTGAGGTCTCTCTGAGGCTGGTGCCCTCCCCACACCCGAGGCCCTGCCTGGCAGCTTTCCCCCAAGACCCCACTCCCTTCAGCTACTGGGACTTCCCTCCCAGTGCAGGCCATGTGTGCCCTGCTCCTATGCGGCGGCAGGACAGGTTTCCAAAAACCAACGGCAAAGTTTCCCGAAAGGCTCTAGCTTCCAGGACTCTTGGCAGGGCTCTGCCCAGGAAGCAATGAGCTGGCACTTTCCTGGCTGTGTGCTTATAGCTGACCCTGGCCTCAGAGGCCTTCCTCTCCTTATCAGGAAAGGATGCCAAAGAGGAGGGAGGAGGCTCTGGGGAGAGTCCAGGCCTTTGTGGGAACCATCCTAAGGGAAGTGGATGCTTCTGAGCAGCCCTGCCCGTCTCTGGGCCTTGCCCGCCCTCATCTTCAGCAGGCCTTTGGCACTGGAAAGAATGAGCTTCAGCTCCTGAGCCTTGCAGGAGTCAGAGGTCAGCACATTCCAGGGCTCAGCCTTTCCGCCTCAGTCAAAAACTCAGCAGACCAAAGGCCCGGGCCACAGTCCACTGAGAGTTTTTGACCAAGGCAGAAATTCTTGTCCACAGATAAACTGTGAGATAAACTGGGTGGGGACACCAGCAGCCTCCTCTCTGAAGGGCAAAGCTCTTGGGGCCTGCCATGTGACCACCCAGCCTGGAATCCCTGCCAACACACACACACACACAACAAGGCTGCTGCTAGACCCCAGACCACAGCCTGTTCCCAGTTCCTGGGCCCAGCTACTGGGCTGGCTTCTCTGCTGGTGTCCAAGGCTCGCAGATTCCTGTTCTGCTTTCCCTCTAGACATCCTCTCTGGTCTTCCTGGTCTCCCCTCAGGCACACAGGCCTCTCCTCCCCTTATGCCTCTGTCCCCTCTCTCCTCTGCCTGGACCGCTCTCTCATCCCTCAGCCCCAGCTCTCCCCTCAATCCCTGGGATGCCTGTATGGACCCTCCGGAGGGCTGGTCCCTCTGTCCCACGCCCTGGACTTCTCTGCAGCACTCCTCATGGCCACCGTGACTCTCTTGGGGGTGATCCGTTGACTTACTCTGGCTGCAGGAGGGCTGGGACAGTGCCTGCTGCCTGTGTGCTGGCCAGACACAGTGGGAGTGCCCACCCGTGCTTACTGGGGAAGCAGAGACAATGGAATGTTGTAGCAGGATTGGGGTCTTCAGAAGGTACTTCCATGAGGTCCTGCATACAGCTGGGGTAGGAGGAGGCAGTGTAGGGCCTGGACGATATGGGGCTGACATGAGAGAACAGGCCAGGATGGGGTGCTGGGCAGGTGGGTCAGAGTGGCAGTCGTCCACCTGGGACACAATGTCTTATATATGTTTGCAGGGGTGAAAAGAGACCTGTGCAGGAGTGGTGCCCAGCGAGGGGACCCTCAAACGAGGAGCAGAGTCCCTCAAGCCTTTGTACAATGCCACCAAGTGTGCCGTCCCTTCTTCAACAGAACTTCCTCCTTGCGAGGAGGCTGCAGTGGTGTCAGAGGTGGTGGGTTCAAACCTGCTCCTGTCTTCTCTCTGTAGCCCCCCTTTCCTCATCTGTGAAGTGGGGATGATAAGAGCTAACTGGCAAGGTTATTGGGTGGTCAGCTGAGGGAAAGTTCCTGAAAGGTGTTACTGAATCAAACGTCATTTTGCTTTTTCCTTCTCGCAGAATCACAGGCCAGAGGTGAGAGCTGGGGAAAGGTAAACTCTCCCAGTCCCTGGGAGTGGTCATTACAGACTGGGAAATTGCCCTCCAGCTGATGGTAAAGGACCGCAGATCCTATTCATGTGACTCAGGGCCTCTGGTGTGCCTTCTGGGAAGAAAGCAGAAGAGGGTTCCTAACTGTAGAAGGGAAAAGTTTCCCTTTATTCTTCCAGCCATGTGGTTCAATAAGCATGTACAAGCTATTACCAGGGCCAGGCACTGTGCAGGCACCAGAAACATTAAGATGGAATGACACAGGCCTGCCCTGGAAGAAACATTAAGACGGAATGACACAGGTCTGCCCTGGAAGAAACATTAAGACGGAATGACACAGGTCTGCCCTGGAAGGGCTCCTTTCCAGTGCTCGGGGACTCTGTGACTCCTTTCGGGGAGCAGAGTTATGCACAAGAGTGCATTTTTCTAGAGAGATGGTCCACAAGTATGGGAGGCCAGGCTCTGTCTCCAGGTACCCTTGATCCTTGGAGACCTCCCTCAGGTCCTGGCTTTCTTTTTGGATTCAGGGTTTCACTCTGTTCCCCAGGCTGGAAGGCAGTGGACCGATCATGGCTTGCTGCCGCCTCCACCTCGTGGGCTCAAGCATTCCACCTGCCTCAGCCTCTCAAGTAGCTGAGACCACAGGCACACACCACCAGACCCATAGAACTTTTTTATTCTTTGTAAAGACAGGGTCTCGCTATGTCTTTACATAGTGAGGTCTGGAACTCCTGGGCTAAAGTGATCCACCCACCTCGTCCTCCCAAAGTGCTAGGATTACAGGCATGAGCTGCCACGCCTGGCTTAGCCCTGGCTTTCAATTCCATCTCTGTTCTCCAGGACGAGCTGTCTCTGCAACTCCAGGCTCTTCTGGAAGCTGCCACCAACACCTTTTCCACGTGGGGAGCTGCTTGAGGTTCCTTCCACCCTTAACTCAAATGATGACAACTCCAGCTTTTGGTTACTCAGGCCAAACTCTTAGAGTCATTCTAGACCCTTCTGTTTCAAAATGTACACCCAATCTATCGGCCAGTCCTGTCAGCTCTATTTTAAAATATATGCAGAAACTAAACGATAGTGGTAGAAAATAGATCCGAGGGGCTTGGAGTGTGGAATAAGGGGGAGACAAACGAACAGGAGAAAATTTGGAAGCTGATGGGAATGTGAAGTATCTTGACTGTGGAGATGGTTGAATGGGTGTATATGTGTGTCAGAATACATTAAATTGTACACTACATGTGTGGTTTAATATGTGCTAGTTATGCCTCAATAAAACTGTTTTTTATTTTTTTTAAAGTCAGATATTTTCAGTGACCTCTGTGAGACCCTGGACTAGTCCCTTCCCCTCTCTTAGCCTCAGCTGCCCAATTAGTGAAACAGGGTCTCTAAGGGACCTTCCAGTTGGGTCTGTGTATGCCCACCGTGACCGTGATCCCTACATCTCAGAAGGAGCTCCCCTCCTGGGGTGGGGGGCAGTGGTACTGTGTGACCCAGATTTCTTCCAGCACTCTTCTGAGCTCAGCTCAACCCAACAGCCTTCCTGCAGAAGCGGCTCAGACCAAGTTGAGAGGTTAGTTGGGGAGAGGGGGATGCCAGGAAATCGGGCTAAATCCTGTAGGAAAAAATAAGTAGGTGAGTAAATCCATGGCCCCACACTGCATGGGCTTCTCTTCAGGCACAGAAAACCTCCAGGGAGCTGGAGAGGAGCACAGGGATCTTGACCAACACCTACATTTGACAGGTGGGGAAACTGAGGCCCAAGAGAAGTCTTTCTTTCTCTCTTTCTTTCTTTTCTTTCTTTCTTTCTTTCTTTCTTTCTTTCTTTCTTTCTTTCTTTCTTCTTTCTTCTTTCTTTCTTTCTTTCTTCTTCTTTCTTTCTTTCTTTCTTCTTCTTTCTTTCCTCTCTCTCTTTCTTTCTCTCTCTCTCTCTCTCTTTCTTTCTTTCTCTCTCTCTCTCTCTTTCTTTGACAGGGTCTCACTCTGTCACCCAGGCTGGAGTGCAGTGGTGTGATCTCAGCTCACTGAAATCTCCGTCTCCTGGGTTCAAGTGATCTCTGCTTCATCCTCGTGAGTAGCTGGGACCACAGGCACACACCACGACACCTGGCTAATTTTTGTATTTTCAGTAGAGACAGGGTTTCGCCATGTTGGTGAGGCCGATCTTGAACTTCTGGCCTCAAGTGATCCACCTGCCTTGGCCTCCCAAAGTGCTAGGATTACAGGCATGAGCCACCACACCTGGCTGAAGTCATTTTTCAAGTACACTGAGAAACCAAGCTGGAGTTGATGCAGGAATGCAGGTTGCTGGACTCCTAATCCACTACTTAAATGTCACCTTCTCCTTGAGGACTTCTTGACCACCCTGTTTCATATTGCAACTTTCCCCCACCCCCAGTATTTCTGATCACCCCTGCCTTGCACCTGTGTTCTCCATAGCACTTTTCACTTTCTAATATGTAACATAATTTACTCATTTATTGTATTTATTATTTGTCTCCTCCTGGTAGAATATAAGCTCCCCAAGGCTAGGGACCAGTGTGTGTTTTGTAAACTGATTGATCCTAAGCATCTGGAGTAGCCTTCAACAGTGCTTAGCATAAAGCTGTCTTTAATAGATACTTACTGAATCAATAAATTTATCAGAGACCACTACCCTGCAAAGAACAAGGTATTCTAACTTACTCTTATCGAGTTCAGTTTACCCCTCCAGCACTGACTAGCTGCTTTATTTTACCTCCTTATGTTCCCACTTTTTCATCCACAAATATGATTTCACTGGACTACTATGAGACATAATGCGGATGAAGTGCCTGGAAGAGTGCCTGGCCTACAGCAGTGGACTCGGGCTAACATCAGAGAGCAGGAACTTTATTTAACAAATGAATGTTGTGGTAAAGCTGTGGCAAATTAAACAGGACAAGCAGAGTGTCACCACATTTGATTTGGATGGGAAGCTCTCAGATGAAATATTTTCTTCCCTCCTTGAGGGGGAATGTTCTGGTCCAGACCCAGTGAGTTTGAAAGAGCTCTGCAGGAGGAGCGAGGAGGCTGGGTGCTACAGTCTGACTGTGTCTGCAAGATTTATGTGTTGGAAGCATAATCCTCAAAGCAGCTGTGTTGAGAGGCGGGACCTTTAAGAGATTAAGTCATGAGGGTGAATGGATTAATGCTGATTATTACAGTTATGGGTTCCTGATAAAAAGGATGAATTCAGCCAATTTCCTTTCTCGGTCTCACATGCCCACTTCCACCTTCTGCCCTTCTGCCATGGGATGCCCCTCACCAGATGCTGGCATCATGCTCTTAGACTTCCCAGCCTCCAGAACTGTAAGAAATAAATTTCTTTTCTTTATGAATTACCCAGCCTGGCACTCTGTTACAGCAGGAGATAACAGACCGAGATACCACGTCTCAGCTCAGCTCTCTCACTTCCTGGCAGTGGGGCTCAAGGCCACATACTTTACCTCTCAGGAACTCTTTCTTCTCATCTGTGAAATGGGACAAGAATGTCTTCTCTGCTGACTTCAGAAGGGTCAGAGAGATTGAAGGAGAAATCACAAGTGCAAATACTTCATGAGCAATATAGGACTGTGCCTTTATGGGTGAAATGGCTTTGGTTGGCAGCAGGGCTACAAAGCTGCTCATTTGGGATCAGATGCCTTCTGCTCTAGGTAGATGTTACAGGCCGAATTGTGTTCCCCCGAAATGCATACATTGAAGTCCTAACCTGCAGTCCACCTTAGAAGGTGACCATATTTGAAGACAGGATCTTTACAGAGGTAATTAAGTTAAAATGGGGTCATTAGGGTGGGCTCTAATCCAATATGGCTGTTGTCCTTATAAGAAGAGGAATTTTGGACACAGACACATTCAGAAGGAAGATAACACGAAGAAATAGGAAGAAAGTGCTCATCGACTAGTCAAAGAGGGAGGGCTCAAAAGAAACGGATCCTGCCAACACCCCGATCTTGGACTTCCAGCCTCCAGAACTGTGAGACAGAAATTTCTTTTTGAAGCCATGCAGTTGGAGGTACTTCGTTATGGCAGCCCTGGGAAACTAAGACAGTACGCCTGGACAGAATGCAACAGATGTCAGCATGCCCAGAGAACCACGCTGCTTGCTTCTCTCCCACTCAGACCCTTCTGCATACACATTTGCTTCAAACATCCAGCCCCTGCCATCCAGCCCCTGCCTCCCTGGTCCTAGAGATTTCCAGCTAGGTCTGTCAGCCTGAAAGATCTGGTAGCTCAAAACGAGTCCCCACAGCACCTTAGGCTGTCCCTAAGCAGAGACCCTCTGGAACACACCATGTCGCACAAGCAGGAGCTTTCTGGAAGGGCCTTGGTCGCATTGATTGAGAGGAAAAGTTTAGCCTCTTCTCTCCTTTTTACCATTGGCTGAAGAGAGAAGAAGGCTGAATTCTTTGAATATGGCTGGGCAGGCACCCAGGGCCCAGGGCCCAAACTCCGTCGTCCTTCCTCGCACTCCGGAGGTCCTGTATGGACACGCTGGCTTCCTTGGGTTGGGAGATCTGCTTATGTCAAGTGATCACCTCCGAGCCACAGATGCTCAGATCACCCGTGTGAGAGCAAAGGGCTCCAGGAGGCTGCTGGCCAGAGCCAGACTCGCTTCTCCACTTAGGGATCATCTCTCTGCTGCAGCCACTCAGCCCTAGATCCTCCTGTCCTGAGCTGAGTTTTGATTTAGTCATGACATGGGGTATTGTCCTCTTGCCTCCCCGAGAATTGCCTGACCCCAGCTTTCTTTCACACTGGGAGCCCTTTAAACTGCTTTAGTCAACAATATAGGCTAAAGGTCAGGAGAACAAGACCGACCTGTGAACACTGTGAATATCAACCCTCTTGGGAGAGTTTCCAAGTCAAGTAATGAAGTAGAAATCATGTGCAATCTTGGTAGAAGGGATCTTATTTCTTCTGCAAAGTAAGGGGAAAAATATAAACAAAACAAGGTTTTTCTCAGTAAAATAAGGCTACTCACATACACTCCCCTTAAAAATCTAGGTTTGCCTGGAGTAACTGTGGGTTTTGGTCTATTGTCATGTTACTGTCAAGCTGCATCACATGGTCAGAGGCAATCTCCTTATTTGACTGGGTCCTGATTCAGGAAAAAGGGAGGACCCAGGCTGCCTAAAATCCAGAGTCAACATTCCCCATCTCTTCTCTCCTTTCCTGTGTATCTGGCAGCCCCACATGGACACACCCTGGGGCCATGGGGAGAGGGGTTTGAATTCCAGCCCCACAGCCTTGCTCTCAATTGCCTTCCACATATAAGAAAACAAAAGGTCAGCCACCCAAGCTCAGTCAGCATGGAGGGGATGAGCCCAAAAGGAGCTGATGATCCTGGAAAAGCATTCATTCCCCAGTAGCTGCTGGTTTTGGGTGTTTCAGGTCCACAGGGAATCCTTTTTGACATAGGATGGCGCTCAGAGTTCAGACTTTAGCTTTGGGCGTGAATGTTCCGTCCTGGTCGAGTCTTCTCAGTGAGTGTTTTGGACCTTTGCTCCCTCCTTCGTGCCTCTCCCGACCGCCCTAAATATGGATGTTTTCTAACAGAAGCTGAACAATGCTCAGACGTCAAGGTCTGTGGCCTCTGATCTATTTGTGCGAAGGATCAAATGAAAATGGGCTTTTCCTGACAGTTCCAAGACTGGATTAGCAGCCTGTGTTTGTGGGTGTTGTGGGGCTGGAGCGACCAGAGACATCCATCTTCTGTCCTCTATCAGTGGAGGAAGCTCCAAGGTAGGGAGGCAACAAAGGAGCTGGCCCAGAGCCCACATGTCTGAGGAGTCCCTGGAAGACCCTCGGGGCAGATGGTTCTCAGCAGCCTGCCTGGAAGCACCCGGGAGAAGGGAGCCACATCTGCTGGGACCTGCCTGCATTTGCAGCTTCCACCACGAAGCCGAACTTCCCTGGAGCCCATTGCCAGGGACTTTTCCTTCTCATTGTTGCCTCCACATTAAAATGAGGGCAAATAACAAAGCAGGAATGTATTTTTAAAAGATGTTTAGGGAATTTCCTGGTTGTCACCACAAAATAGCTCTCCATACCTCCTACTTTTGTAGCCTGATCCAGTTGGAATTCAGAATGATATCCTGGGAATCACACGATCCGGACCAATTTAAAAAAGTTCAATTATGTGTGCTAGATAAATCCTACAAAATCAGGAATATAAGAAACATGTTCAGTAAAGATTTCCAATAGCAGCATTTGAAAGCACACCAGACATTCTCTGGTCTGCAGATGTCTGTTCCACCCACAGGGGTCCTATATGGACTGTGACCTGCTGCCTGGATGGCAGCTGACTGTCCCACCCAAAGGCAGCCACTAGCTGGTGAGGCAGCCCCAGGCACATGGGTTTAGCTAGGCAAGTGTTTACTTTCCTTTGCCTCAGAGTGGTTCTACACTAGCTGGAATCCAACTGACCTTGAAGGTCTTCTCAGGGAGTTTTGAACTGGGGACATGCAGAGTGAGAAGCAGAGAAGGAGAGTGGGAAGCAGAGAGAGACACAGAGGGAAGCCGTGTCATAAGAATGACAGATCCCCCAGGGCAGGAGCCATGGATGCCAGCATCTGGGCAGTAGCAAAATAGAGGGGTCTCCTCCACAGAGTGGTTTTCCTGGGGTACATCGATGGGCTCCTGACAGCTAGGTTTGCACCCTAGCCCTGAACTTACTAGCTGTGGGACTTGGGCAAGTTACAAACCTCTCTAAGCCACAACGTCCTCCTCCTCAAATCAGGACGTTGATGACAACCTGTTCCATAAGACTGTTGCCAGCATCCAGGATAAGGCACACAGAGTATCTGGGGCCATGCCAGCACTCAGGAAGAGGAAATGCTCGACAATTGCCTGCTATCATCATTGTTAAGGCTGCCTTTGAATAAATCCTAAACCCTATGTCCTAATTGCACTGATAGTGTCCTGCCCATCTGTCTGTCCTTTCTCCTTTACAATAAACGTTCATGACTCAAAGTAACTGGAGTGTGCCTGTGTTTATTGCAGCTTGGAAGAGCCTCTCTAGCATGGAAATGAAAATTTTCTCAATACCAGAGAGCCCAGGTAGCCACTCTGCATTTAAACCTACATGGGAAAAGCAGCCGGCAAATGGTTGGCTTCAGCTTTGAAGGGCCTGGATCTCAAGTGCCCTTTGGGTCAGTGCAAACTGGACAAAATGCAGTTACGGAGCACTGCTCTGCTGCCCAGCGGAGAAGTCGTGGAGGCCATTTCCAGACTGGAGGAGAGGGGGAAGCTGGTGTTCTTGTCCAGAGGACACACAGCCAGCTGTGCAGCTTCACTGCCGACATCAAGTCACAGCAGCACTCCTGTGGCTTGATGTCAGCAGTGAAGCTGCACAGCTGGCTGTGTGTCTATGAAGTGGGCAACTGGGCACGTGTGTGGACAGGAAAAGGTGTACATGCAAGAGTGCGCTATGTCCCGTGGCCATGGGCGCCTGTGTGTTTGTGTCAGGAGAGATGCTACACAGGCAGGGCTGAGGGGAAAGCATGTTTATGTGGGTCTATGTGGGCTTGTACCTAGGGAGAGCTGTGTGTGTGTGTGTGTGTGTGTGTGTGTGTGTGTGGTGTTGTCGGAGAGCTGTGGGTGAGGGTGTCTCCAGCTGTGTACACCTGAGAATGGATGCATGTACACAGGTGTGTTTGATCCTGTGCATGGCCACGCATGCCCAAGTGTGTATGTGATTCTGCCTGTGGCTCGTGTGTGCGGCCACTCTCTTTACCTTCAGCAGCTCAGCTAGCCTTCATGTAGAATGGGCGGGGCAGGCCACCAGGGTCACCTGGCTGACAGGGCTGTAATGATAGCCTTTGGGGCCTGCTGTGTCCCAGGAACCAGAGCCATTCAGGAAGAGCAGATGAGACTAGGAATGAGGAAGTCGCAAAGGTTCCTCTGGGTTTCCATTTCAAGGGGCACAAAGTGACCTTTGCCTCCTCCGCCGCTTAGGCTTGCTGCTTGCTCTTTGTCCCTTCCCCCAGGGAGGGAGGAGAAGCAGTTTCACTTTTCTTGCCAGTTATTTTCACTTTCAGACTCCCTTGCTTAAACACGGAGAAAGGTGAGGCAGGACTGGTGTGATGTGTGCCCGAGTCTCAGGCACTATTGTGAGGGTGCAGGGCCAAGGCAGGTGATCCTGCATGGAGACATTCTAGGCTCAGGGACTGCCCGTTGATCCATGCCAATTGCTGTGATCAGTCAGCCCGTCCAGGAGAGAGGCTGTGACTTCCCCAAGCACACCAAACTGTAACTCCCTGGGTCCTGTCATTTGGGCTGATGAGAAAGCAGCTTCCGAGAAGAGACATGATTCGTCCAAAGAGACATGATTCGTGTGAGAGCCAGCTGTCAGGCCTAGTATTGATGGGAGACATCTGGCTGGTTGGCCAACAGCAGGTAAAGGTAGGAGCTAAATTTCCATCCTACATAATAACAGCCTATGCCAGACAACATAGCTCCCAGCACCTCTGTCCACTCAGAGATGCCTTCCTGGCCCTCCCTGGCCACTTCATTCCTGCCCTCACTGTCCCTTCATGCCTGGTCAGGTGCCAGGCAGGCCCCAGCCAACCGGACAGACCCCAACCACTTCCACTTGGGCCCCAATCATCTGACAGGCTTCTCCCAGGATAATCAACCCCTGCTTCTCAGCCTGAGACTTCAACCCTTCAGACAGGCCCTGCCTGCTCCCTGTAGGGTCCCTCCTGCACAGGCCATGGCAGCAGACCCAGCTTCCCCCTGGCTTATGGATCCCCAGCTCCCCCTGCTCCCAAGTCTGAGCGTGCCTGGACCCTGCTGTACACTCATAATGGACTCTGCATGCTCCAGAGTGCCAATACCACACACACACACACACACACACACACACACACGCTCTCTCGCTCTCTCTCTCACACACTCACACTCTCAAACACACACTCACTCACACACTCACTCACACACTCACTCACACACTCACTCACACTCTCACACACTCACACTCACACACTCACTCACACTCTCAAACACACACTCACTCACACTCTCAAACACACACTCACACTCACACACTCACACTCTCAAACACACACTCACACTCACACACTCACTCACACCCTCAAACACACACTCACACTCACACACACACTCTCAAACACACACTCACTCACACACTCACTCACACTCTCAAACACACACTCACACTCACACACTCACTCACACTCTCAAACACACTCACTCACATGCTCACACTCGTTTTCTGTCTGTCTCACACACACTTTCACTCTCTCAAACACACACACTCACATACACGCTCTCTTGTTCTCTCTCTCACACATACCCCCACACACCCACTCACACACTCACATTCTCACACATGCTCACACACATACACATGCACTCTCACACTCTCTCACCTTTTATAGGTGCTGTGCATCCTCAGGCCTTCCCCTCCCCCGCTGACTGCCCTGTCTCATGGCCATTGTAAACTGTTCAGTTCTGCCTGAAGCTTGCCCTGCTGGCTCCCCCAGGCCGCCCTCCTCGGCCATCATCTGCGTTTCCAGCCTGTGTTTAACAAGATGTGTCCCGGTGGGTTCTTAACATTCTTCCAGTTAGAATGAGTATGTTCTGCATTTCAGATAAAATAATGATAGTCTTTCCCAATTCACAGGAGAAATCAAGTTAATAGTAAGAATTCTCTCTGTTTAAGTCCTTCTATTAAATGTTTGACATCTGCAGCCTCAAACCAAGAAACAATCACACATTTGATATAAAGCATCTAGACTCAGTTTACTAACCTTAATCTTCACGTTAAATTTGGCTGGTGTTTACTTTCATCCAACTGAAATACTTCGTGTGTCTGAAATGAAATGCCAGCACGATGACATCTCACTCATGGAATGAATTAAATGGGGCCCAGATTTAGCAAGTGAAAATATACAAGGCACTCAGCTCAATGTAATAAACAATACTAGATAAGCAATAAATAATTTTTTAGCATAAGTATATCCCAAGTATGGAATATTTGCTAAGTATGGAATCCTTATGCTAAGAAATGGTTTTTTATCTAAAATTCAAATTGAACTAGGCATCAACGTTTGACCTGATGGTTCTAACCTAGTGCTTATACCCACTGGCATGAGCCATCACACATCATGGGCTCTGCAAGGAACTTGCAACCTCCATAGCAAAGAGCTGAGTTTGTCAGTGCTCTACACTAGAGTGCGGACTAGGGCTTCTCCTGGCAGTAACCCCGCTGTCTTGAGTTTTAGCGAGTGGGATTACCTCTGGTCAACCCCACTGATACCCAGCTCTCAGGCCCTCAGCGGTCATTGCAGGGCCTTATAGGACAGTTTCTAGCTGGACGGAAGCTCACACTTCCACAGTCGCTTGTGTTTTTCTTTCTCTTCTTGGCCCATGAATACATTTTTGGAAAGGAAGAAGGCAAGCCCAGTGAAGACAGCATGAGGAGAGCATCCACCTTTTGACATTGCACGCAAGCAGGAATGACACCATGACCATCTTTGAAAGGGCAGAGCTGGACTTTTGCATAACATTACTCAGGTTAGTGACACCTTGGTACACATCAGTCAATTAAAGAATAAATAAAATGTATTGATTCTTAGTCTTCAATAACACCCCTGAGACTTGGTAATACTACTTGTGGATTGAAGATATATAAACAAAATCAATATTTATTGAAAAATGTTCAACATTTGAGAACTTAGATTAACCTTGTTCATTGATCCTATAAAGTGTCAAATTTTTGACTGATTTGTTTACTTACATGCTTGTGAAATTCTTTGGGATGGATATTGCTTCATAATACAATGTTTGTAGCACACTCTGTCCTGTTTGCCTGTACAGTGTTTTGGGGGGATGTGTCGATACCTGGGTTGGCCCTGGGAGGGGGTCATGGATGTGAGCTCCTTCCCTTGATTCAGAGAGTCTGCTGTGGGCTTCCTACTCCTCAGTTTGGAGCGGGTCAGCAGCCACAATTTCCCTCCACAGCAGCCTTGGCTGGCTGACTTAGAAAACTGCTGGGAGCCTCGCATTTCTTTTTGATGTGGTTTCCCCAAGGAAGCTGGGCCATGAGTTAGATCAGATGGTGAAAGAGCTAGTAGAGAATAAAGGGGTCGCACTGCCTTTTATTTGTGCAGGCAAAGGGTCAGAACGGGAGGGCAGCAGGTGGACCCCAGCTTTGGTAGACTTGACGAATGGACTACCTGTCTACTCTGCCCTTGGGGTTCTGCCCTGAGAAATGACTTTGGCATCTCAGTTCAGAGATGGAGGCCAGACGCAATGGTTCATGCATGTAATCCCAGCACTTTGGGAGGCTGAGATGGGTGGATCATTTGAGGTCAAGAGTTTAAGACCAGCCTGACCAACATGGTGAAACTCCACCTCCTATTAAAAATACAAAAAATTAGCTGGGCATGGTGGCATGTGCCTGTAGTCCCAGCTACTCAGGAGGCAGAGGCTGCAGTGAGCCGAGATTGTGCCACTGCACTCCAGCCTGGGCAACACAGCAAGACTTCGTCTCAAGAGCAAAAAAAAAAAAAAAAAGAGAGGGAAGCCTGGGGCTGTGCCTTTAGGCCATATAATCCAGACAGGCAGCACAGCCCAACCCCATCTAGCATGAGCTGTTCCCCTTACTCTGCTCTACCTGGCTGGACCTGGGAGATAATAGTCATCTGCTGGAGCAACACATGGGAATCCTTCCAGGGTCATAGGCCTGTAACAACATCTCACAAAGAAAGAGTACATCCCATGGGGGCAGGGGGAGTGTAATTGACATGGTTTAGCATACACAAACAAACTGTAGTATTTTTGTGAATGGTTATGAGTTTATTTTAATGTAAACTAGAAAAATGTGACATTAATATCAACAATAATCATTTATTATATCATGGTATGTTGCAGAGTGATTTGTTCAGCCTATGCCACATCATCATATTATTTAGCCATTTTAAGTAACATGGCTTTACCTTGCCAGGGAGATGGTGAATTCCTTAAGGAAGTGACCTATCCCTAAACTTTTGTGGCATCCCCTTGGATCTGGCATAGAGAGCTCAATAAACAAGGTGAACCAGGCGTGAAAAGAAACATAGCTGGAAGTGCATCTCTTCAACTCTTGGCCCTGGACAAGGCAGGTTGGTTTTTACATATTGGTGCTCAAATCAATCTTTTAAAAACCGCTTTCATCTGCTCTTTATTGATCCCTGGCCTCCATCCTTGGTCCTTCTTTAGTTGTCTTCCGAGGCTCAAATCTTCTGAGGCCTGGGGACTGGCAGGGGACCCTAGACTCAGGAACCTACAAGGGTAAGGTTGCCTTCACAGTCATTACAGGACAGCCCTCCCCTTGCAGATTCCTGGACACATAAACATCCAGAGAAGGGCAGGTAGCCCTGGATGCTTGCATCCCATTGGGGAGCCATCAGAAGGTGGGGTGGGACTCAGGGTGTATTAGTCCGTTCTCACACTGCTATGAAGAAATGCCTGAGACTGGGGAATTTATAAAGAAAAGAGATTTAATGGACTCACAGTTTCACATGGCTGGGGAGGCCTCAGGAAACTTAGAATCATGGCGGAAGGTACCTCTTCACAGGGCGGCAGGAGAGAGAATGAGAGCTGAGCAAAGGGGGAAAAGTCCCTTATAAAAACCATCTGATCTCATGAGAACTCACTGACTGTCACAAGAACAGCATGAGGGGATCGCCTCCATGATCTAATCACTTCCAATGAAGTCCCTCCCCTGACACGTGGGGATTACAATTCAAGATAAGATTTGGGTGGGGAAACAGAGCCAGACCATATCAGCATACAATGGAGTGGAGGGCTGATTGGGTTCCAAATGGGCAGGAAGCCCATGCTTGGGGAATTTTGAAATTTCTGCATCGCTGAGTGACCACTCCATTGTCCCCTGGCAGCCAGCTGCAGGATGAAAGATGGTTTGTTTAATGCCTCATCTGAGAACCTTAAAAGAAACAGGAACTCAGTTTAAATGAGAATAGCCAGGATCATATCAGATCCTCTCAAATCCGGATTGATAATCCTGGGATGAACACATTCATTCATTCAACAAATATTTATGAACACCTTTGGAGGGCCAGGCAGTGATCCATGCCCTGCGCCAACAACTTTATTGAAGTGTAGCTGTTTTCAATGATTAAATCTGATCCGGGTCTTGGTAGAAAAGTGAGGACCATTTTATTACAGTGATATATATATATATATATATATATATATATATATATATATATATAAAATATTTTTAGGCTTTGTCCACAGAAACACAACCCCTTCTTCCACCACTTCACACAGTCATGCATATATATGTCTTCAGCCCTCTGAGAATGAGCCCCCTTCTTCCTGTGCAGATATGATCAGCCCTAGCCGACTATGGAACACAGGGCAGACATTTGGCAAGGAGCTCAAGGTAAAAGCCATCTATTTAGTCCCTGAGGCAGACGAAAGGCAGGGAGGAAGGAGCCAGGGTGGCTGTGAGGCTGTGCCCCTGGGGAGTGATGCTGACCTCAGTTTGGAGGCTGTCCTCCTGCTCCTACATCAGCAAATGTGTTTATTCTGTTTCCTCTCCAGGGCTGGCATCTTCCCTATGTGGAAAGTCCTTCTGACTCTCAGTCAGGAATGTGGATGCTGGGGGGAGCTCAGGGAGCATAGAGGAAACTGAAAAAGTATTCTGGATGTCATTCATAACATTTTTAGGTCTTTGCAGAAGTGTGGCTTTGTGTCCTCTAAAACACACATGAATGGGGCATAGAGAAAAATAGAACAATCATAAAAGGAATGTCTGATGCTGAGGGAGGAGAGGGTGGTGCAGGGAGACTGCCCTTCTGATGGCCATCACTGCCATTTACCTAGGACTTGCAAACCATTAATTCCTTTTTCTGCTCTTCAGCCACAGCAACAATGACCAAGAATAAGTTAGAAAATGAGCCAAGAAAGTCCAGGCACAGAGGCAAGCCAGTGTCAAGGGACTCGCCATTGCCAGTAAGCCAATACCATCCCTCCAGCTCAGGCTGGAGTGGGCCCTCTTGTGTATGAGCCTGCTGTATGCATTGAGTGGGGGTGGGACAAGGTGCTTTCCTCTAAAACAGAGGTTCTGAAAGCATGGTCACTGGGCCAGCAGCAGCAGCTACACCTGAGGATTTGTTAGAAAGGAATGCAGAGGCCGGGTGCGGTGGCTTATGCCTGTAATCCCAGCATTTTGGGAGGCAGAGCTGGGTGGATTGCTTGAGGCAGGAGTTCGAGACCAGCCTGGCCCACATGGCGAAACCCCATCTCTACTAAAACAACAACAAAAAAATACAAAAATTAGCCAGCGTTGTGATGCACGCCTGTAGTCCCAGCTATTCAGGATCCTGAAGCACAAGAATCACTAGAACCCAGGAGGCAGAGGTTGCAGTGAGCCAAGATCATGCCACTGCACTCCAGCCTGGGCAACAGAGTCAGACTCTGAAGAATGAAAGAAAGAAAAGAAAAGAAAAAAGAAAAGAGAAAGGAAAGGAAATAGGAAAGGAAAGGAAAGGAAAGGAAAGGAAAGGAAAGGAAAGGAAAGGAAAGGAAAGGAAAGGCAAGGCAAGGCAAGGCAAGGCAAGGCAAGGCAGAGAGAGAGAAGAAAGAAAGAAAGAAGAAAGAAAGAAAGAAAGAAAGAAAGAAAGAAAGAAAGAAAGAGAAAGAACAAGAAAGAAAGAAAAAAGAAGAAAGAAAGAAAGAAGAAAGAAAGAAAAAAGAAGAAAGAAAGAAAGAAAAAGAAAGAAAGAAAGAAAGAAAGAAGAAAGAAAGAAGAAAGAAGAAAGAAAGAAAGAAAGAAAGAAAGAAAGAAAGAAAGAAAGAAAGAAAGAAAGAAAAAAGAAAAAGAAAGAAAGAAAGAAAAAAGAAATGGAGAATCTCCGTCCCTACTCCAGTCCTACTGAATCAGAAACCCCAGGGCAGGGCCCCGTGCCATGTGTTTGAACAAGCTCCGGGGTTTCTGATGCACACCCAAGTATGAGCACCAATGCTCTCCATGGGCACCCTGCTTTCATCTCTCCACAGCCACCTAGGCCAGGCCACACAAGTGTTTCCACACAGACTTTCCAGGGCAGAATACCCAGATCCCCAGGTTCAGCAAGTGGCCTGAGTCTCTGAACTCACCAGGGACCTGCTGCTGCCCACGGGCTTCTCTCTTCACCAACGTTTACTGAAATTCCGTGGAAATGAGAAACACAGAGCAGCAGAGACAATCAGAACCCAAGATGTGCTCCTCTAGAGACCAGATGGGCCCACCTTCCACAGAACCATGATGCTTTCTCTAAGGGACTGGTAGAAGGACACCTTTGCAAGCTAAACCGAGGTCAGAGAAAAGACAGATGGCCTGATTGCATAGTAAGATCAAAGTTAGGTGACTTGAGGGTATGAATCTCGTGTTATTTAGAAGAATTACCTCTGGCACAAGAGCTACCCCTAATATATTTTAGGTCTTCAGGCACAGCAAAAGGGACAGAAGCAAATTGCAGCCAGAGTAGATATTCTGACAGCTTTCCACCATCTTCCATCATCAGGAGTTGATGTCTCCTTCCATCTACCCTAATGAAGCTTCTGTACAAAGAGAGAATGGTGAAGACTCAAACCCCACAGCAGCGTCTGTGGAAGTTTATAAGGAGCGGGAAAATGTGAACTTGCTAACTTCTGGGGAAGTGCAGACTTCGATGGAATGAAATTTTTGTTTGGTTGGGTTTTTTTTTTTTTTTTTTTTTTTTGAGACAGAGCTTCACTCTGTCACCCAGGCTGGAGTGCAGTAGTGTGATCTCAGCTCACTGCAACCTCTGCTTTCTGGGTTCAAGCAATTCTTGTGCCTCAGCCTCCTGAGTAGCTGGGACTACAGGCACCTGTCACCATGCCCAGCTAATTTTTTTGTATTTCTAGTAGAGATGGAGTTTTAACATGCTGGCTAGGCTGGTCTCAAACTCCTGACCTCAAGTGATCTGCCTGCCTTGGCCTCCCAAAGTGCTGGGATTACAGGTGTGAGCCACCACACCGGGCCTGGAATGAGTTTCTAAAAGACAGAAGGGAGAGTGATTGGGGGTGTCATGAGGTACAGAGGGGTCCCATGTGGGCCACTCCCCTCGGGGTCATGTAATATCCACCAAGGGGGCATCTTCACAGTCTGGGCAGTGAGACTCACACTTGCTGTTCTAGCTCAGTTCCAGAGAATGAGTTTTCCCAGTTCTGGATGAACAATGCCATGGTTGTTACCAGTTACTGTCAGCTATTGTTACAACTGCTTGGCTGGGAGGCATGGGAGAGAAGTCAAGCAAGACACCAAGATTTCTGCCTCTGAGTTGTTGGTTGGAAACACATGAGCAGGAAGATGAAGAGTTTTGGGGGAGGAAGATGGATGCACTCAGCTGAGTTTCAGGAATCTGTGGGTTGCCCAGGTGAGAGGTCCAGAGGCCTAGGCATAAGGTTTGGAGGTCAGAGAGGGTCTGGGTTAAAGACTCACAGAGATGGCTGTCAGTCACTAGCAGTAGGTGGCTACTAGCAGAGTCATGGGATGTGGAGTAGAAAAGGAGAGGACCAGAGCCCAGGGACACCAATGGTTAGGTGGTGTGCATGATGACGATGCTGGGAGGAAGCATGAGAAGCAGCCAGCATGGGGGCGGGAGATGCAGGAGAGGCATGATGGGCACAAAGTGGGGAGAAAGCTTCCACAAGGGGATGATCCAGGCTGCGTGAGCTGCAATGGGTTGGGCTAGGTGTCCATGGATCTATTGATTAGAAGGTCCCTGTTGATTTTGTCAGCAGCAACTCCATTGTCATGGGGAATCTCCAAGCCAGTTTGCAGCAGGCTGAGCAGAGCATATTAAGTGAGAAAAGTAGAGACAATTTTAGGAAGGCTGACAATAGAAGGTGGACAAAAAAACCAAATAGTCAGGCCAGGTGCAGTGGCTTATGCCTGTAATCTTAGCACTTTGGGAGGCCAGGGCTGCACTCCAGCCTGGGCAACAGAGCAAGACTCTGTCTCAAAAACAAAAACAACAACAAACAGCACAGTGCAAGAGGGAGCCAAGGGGTGGAGGGTTGTTTGGTTATTAGTATGGAGACATAAACAAATTTGCTTGGGGAAGAAGAAAAAGAAACGGGGGGCGGGGGGAAGGGGAATGAGGAGAATGGATCCAGAGCACAGCTCAAGGGCCTGCCCTTAGTCAAGAAGGGGGACTGTCTTTCCACTGAATTCTCTGTAGGCCAGACAGGAAGTGAAAATAGGAAGGATAAATAGATGGGAGAATTGAAGGTGCCAAAGCCCTGCATGGCTCCATGAAGTGCAAGTCCAGCTTCAGGTGGAATAAGGCCAGAGAACAAAGTGTGGGCATTTCAGAGGTGGGGTGCCTCCTGGTGGGGGCGGGCCCCTGGGTGTGGGTGCAGGTGAATTATATGGCCTGGAGGTGACAGCCTCCGAAGGGGAAGAAGTCAAGGGACTGACAGTATGGGCAGGAGATGGCAGTCCCTGTGGACGGGGACATTGCCCAGTGCGGCAGTGGTGTGAGTGGAGGCTGAGGGGAGAGCTCTAGGTTACAGCCTCAACCTGGAAGGATGAGGGAGAGGGACCTGGGGAGAAATTCACGGCAAACAGGGGAAGGGTGGGTGTGGAGCCTCACAGACAGAGATCAAGAAACAGTGTGGGAAGGGGCCTCAGAGAGCCAGGTGAAAGCCCACACCCCACCCACTTCCTGGCCTTGAGTGTTGGAGAAAGAGCAGCCTCTGCTCAGAAGGACACAGGGAGCAGGGCCCTTGAGGGCAGCTGGGTTCCAGCAGAGATGAAGGCGGCAAGAGCAGAGGGGGTAGAGGCTGAGGAGGTGGGGAATGGGGCATGGACCCAGGGATCAAGGAGACTGGGAAGGGGTTGGAAGGGGCAGGGCAGTGGGAGGTTGGATCTGGGAGGAATCATAGAGGGGTCTAGGGGTGAAGGAGGCAGAGGATCAGAAACTGAAGGCCTTGTGTTTGGGGCCATGTCCCAGGCCAGTGTTGTGATCACATTCCCTGAGTTATGCCCAGTGCATCACCAAAGTCAAGCCTCTGCTGATGACTGTTTCTGTTGCCTTTGATAACTTCTTCTCTCTGAATAAAGCCCACCCACCCTAACTCAGGTCCCACCTTCTCTGAGAGTCTTTCTTGAGCAGCCCTGACCCTTGAACTCTTACTATATTCTTTCTCATTTTAATCTCCAAATAATCTTGCATTTTTATTTTACAGTTTTATGTATATGGAGTAATAAATAACATTGGTGGGTCTCCTAAAGTTTTTTTTGAGACAGAGCCCAGCTCTGTCACCCAGGCTGGAGTGCAGTGATGTGATCTCGGCTCACTGCAACTTCTGTCCCCCCGGCTCAAGCGATTTTCGTGCCTCAGCCTCCCCAGTAGTTGGGATTACAAGTGCCCATCACCACATCCAGCTAATTTTTATATTTTTAGTACAGACAAGGTTTTGTCATGTTGGCCAGGCTGGTCTCGAACTCCTCAGAGTAGTATGACCTCTAGTCAGCAAATGGTCACTTAGCTCTATTTAAAATTTAGGCCCTGTTAGCCACTTGGAATCCATCTTGAAGAACTGGCTCTTCCAGGTTCACATTTGTTCACATTCCCCCATTTTGATCAAAGCCTGTTGGCAAACATGCTGATGATTAAATTGGTTGGTTCAATCATCAGTGATGGTTCAATCAATCATTGTGGCACTGGAGTGGTTGGCTACATGCTCCAGGTTCATCTAGTCCTGTTCAGGAATTCTAATGGCAGGACAGTGACCAATTGAGCAATTAGAGCCACTTATAAGAGGCACTCAGGTACCTGTGAAATTTGAATAAAGCCTCTTGGGTTAAGTTGGTTCTGGTCTGGATGAAGCAAGTTTAAAGTCTCATGGTGTCAAGTTAGCACAATCCTAGTGGAGGTTAAAACAGGCTAGAACAATTTTAAAGAGGAGCCAAATGCTTAGCCCAAATATGAAGAGGATCATTAGGGTGGAAAGCAGAAAGGATTCTATACCAGGGCAAAGCCAGTTGAAAAATATCTGGAAATTGGAAATCTAGTCCAGTAAGTCCAGCCAGAAGGCTTTCTGAAGATGTCCCTTTTAGAGATTTAACCAGATTTAGGCTCTTAGATGTTTCCAATTCAACATAACTGGAAGTATTTATCCAGGTACTGCAAGAAGTGTTAATGACAGCACAAACACCACCCAGTGTGGTGAGGTGATAGTCTAAAGCAATGTGGTTATCTATGACCACATAAGCAAGGGAATCTGAGGGACCTCTGTTTTGTCCTTATGGTTCAGGCAGCAGGGCAAGCAATTCTGTTAATAGTGTGGGAAAGGTTTCTGACCATATGTATTCATTCCAAGCAGGGCCTAGTTCAAGCCAAGCCCATCTAGTTTCTTCACTAGGGTTAGCCTCCCCATCACTCCCAGGTAAATGAGAGTGTCCTTGAGAGTGTCCACACAACTATTATCTTCATGATCTGAAGGGTTATCATTGGTGTTGAACTGTGCCCAAAGACTCTTACCTAGCTCTTGGAGAGCAGGGTGGCAGGTAGCATTGGTGAGGCTAACTGAAAAGATGGAAATTTGGGTAAAAGCCATTTCTTGGCAAAATCTCCTGATGAGGATAACTTCAGCATTATTTCCCCTTTTGGGAAGAAGGAAATACGAGCCTGGTAACTTTCTTAGAAGTCTTTTCCCGGAAGTGCATGGGGACCAACAGGACAAGCAAAAGGCAATGACTGCCAGTGAGGGGTCTAGTTGGAAGGGGATAGGTAGAGATTTAGGGACCATCGTAGCCTGATTGGCCAACTTGACCATCTGGATGAATTCAGAACTCTGGGGAGGAGGGCTCATTGAAAGCATATCAGGGTTAAGGATGGATGGACAAGATGGCTCCAGTGTTGACCATAGCTCTGATTAGTTTGTCTCCTATTTTAATATCCAGTTCTCCTGGTTGGTTAATTTTGAGTAGGGAAAAATGTCCCTTGAATGTCCTTGAAGCATCTCTAGTTTGGCATGAGAGAAGAGAGCCAGAGGCTTTATCAACATTTAGTCATAGCCAACTATTGGAGGAAATTAGAAGAATTCAGGATCTAGTCCAGTCTACAACTTGAAAACAATGGACTGGCCTACAATCTAATAAGAGATATGCTGTAGTGTTTTTTTCCCCAGAAACATAACTTTTTCTCTCCACACTGATGATATAGAAATCTCAGACTTAAAAAAAACTCATAAGGCTAAGAAGCCAGACCAAGGGAGGCTTTAGATTTTGCTTACAATCTTCAGGTTCTTTTTTTTTTTTTTTTTGAGACGGAGTCTCGCTCTATCGCCCAGGCTGGAGTGCAATGGTGCAATCTCGGCTCACTGCAAGCTCCGCCTCCCGGGTTCACGCCATTCTCCTGCCTCAGCCTCCTGAGTAGCTGGGACTACAGGCGCCCGCCACCACGCCCAGCTAATTTTTTGTATTTTTAGTAGAGACGGGGTTTCACTGTGGTCTCGATCTCCTGACCTCGTGATCCGCCCGCCTCGGCCTCCCAAAGTGCTGGGATTACAAGCGTGAGCCACCGCGCCCGGCTAATCTTCAGGTTCTTAAAGTGACAATTTTTACGCATTCACTGTAAGGCCAGAAACTCTTGAAGCCAGGCATTTTATGCACATTCTTAAATATGACATTTCCACCAAAACCTTTATAATATAAACAAGGTTTCCAAATTTATCTTGCATATAAAGAGAGAGCAGATTTTTATTGAACTTATGTAAATACAAATAAGAATACTCACAAATAATTTCTGAATTTTGGAGGAATCAAGTAGGTATAAAAATCAAATGCTTCCACTTTTGCTCCTGAAAAGATATTTCACTAAATTATTGCAAACTATAAATCATTTATGAAAGAAAATTTCCCTGAATCTGAAAAATAGAGCACATAAGTAAAGAACTAACCATTCTTGTCTCCTTATGTAAGCATTAGAGGAAAAAATCAACTTTATCAATTATCAGCTACTTAATTTCATGTAATGAATTTTGCTGTTGTTTTGCTCAATTTTGATTAGCAGTTCCAGGAAAAGCAATTTTGAACTATAAATGGTTGCAAATGCTTCCAGAGAAAAATTGAAAACAATAACTGTGGGTAACAAAAACCTAGAACAGCCAAGCTCAAACATCTGATGAAAGTTCACAGTGGACAAGGAAATTTAGTTATATTTGTGTATATAAAAAATTAACATAATAGCCTAATCATGACTGATAGTACATGTCATGACATATCAGAGTTTTAGAAATCTCACACAATTTTGGAACATATTTTAATACCACATGTATACAAATATAACTTAAAGGAAGTTGAACATCATTTCTTAATTTATAATGCTTCCCCTATGATTTCTCAATAAGCCTAATAATTTAATCTTTATACAAGATGAGAGATATATTCTTTGAGGCTCTCCAGGAGCCTACCTGGAAAATCCCAAAGTTAATTTTAGGCCAAAAAGATTTAATTTTGGATTTTGATGCAGGGGAAATCTACCAAAGATGTCAAAAAGTCTAAGGTACTTGATTGAACAGAATCATAGGTCACTGCTAAATAACAGTTATTCATTTAACTAGAGCAGTAATCAAAAGACTTCAAAAGCACTACAGAAAGTTACATGGATGTAAAAACCTTAATCCTTTTAAAGTTCAATTTTCCTAAATATCAAAAACTCAATAAAGATAACATGAAACACAGGAAATTATCTTGGTAAAGCATAGAATCTTTGTTTCCTAAGCCAGTTACCTAAAAGGCAAAGAAAAAAGAAAACTGCCTGTAATGTGATTGCTTTTATTTATACAATGTCACTTTAGATAACTTGTAAGTTAAGCCTAACAAAAATGGTACTTGAATTTAATCAGGCACAGGAGAAGTTCATCCAGGGTTATGAATGTACTCTATGTTATAGAGAAATGTAAGCAAGAAAACTGGCACCTTGCGCAGGAGAATGTCTGGCTCTTAGTAATAACATAGGAAATTTCCTGGTTACATGGAACAATTTAGACATATCAGGAAAAGTCAAAAGTACAGAATCAGGCCAGGCATGGTGACTCATGCCTATAATCCCAGCATTTTGGGAGGCCAAGGCAGGTGGATCACCTGAGGTCAGGAGTTCAAGACCAGCCTCTCCAACATGGTGAAACTCCATCTCTACTAACAGTACAAAAATTAGCCAGGCATGGTGGCAGGCACCTGTAATACCAGCTACTCAGGAGGCTGAGGCATGAGAATTGCTTGAACCTGGGAGGCAGAGGTTGCAGTGAGCCAAGATCACACTACTGCATTCCAGTCTGGACAACAGAGTGAGTCTGCATCTCAAAAAAAAGTACAGAATCAAGTTGTACTGGAGGAAACACTGCTTTCCTAGACCTTCAAGATAAACACTTACACAAAAATTAGCTGGGTGTGGTGGCATATGCCTATAATCCCAGCTATGCAGGAGGCTGAGGCAGGAGAGTCACTTGAACTCAGGAGGTGAAGGTTGCAGTGAGCCAAGATTGCACCACTGCACTCCAGCCTGGGTGACAGAGCAAGTCTCTGTCTCAAAAAAAAAAAAAGATAAACACTTTAGTGACAAATTGTAATGGCTGTGTTAAAACCAGGGAAAAAGTTACAGGACTTGGCAAAAATGTTGAAGGAGAGGGTAATCAACCCAGCCAAGCAAAAAGATAGACCTTTTCAAGGGTAGAAAGGAGAGTTGCATTTCCAACATGAAACTAGGGAAATTTGACAGAGCTCAGGAAGAAATGTGGCAGAAATAGAAACTGTTTGTAGTTTAGAGGATTACTGCTAAGAAACAGATTTCAGAACCAAAAATAAAAACTTCTTACAATTTTATTAAAAGCAAATCAACATTTTATGAAACACCTCATTGTTCTAACATAGGGGACCAACATTTTAAGTTCTGTATTAGTGTGTTTTTAACAACAAAGTTCGATCTCTAGAAAGGCTCATACACAAGTTCCTTCCAATTGTAACTCACTTGATCACACGGAAAATTCCTTTTATAAATTGTCTTTTCACAACAGTATCATGATTTACTTAGATCATTAACAACATGCTTGGACTTTCTGGTTTGTCCTATACTTCCTCTTTCATGAATAATCAGTCATTTAATCTAGAACAGAAATTTACCACCCAAGATTTTTTCTCATATAAATTATTTTCTTTTCTTTTTCTTTTTTCTTTTCTTGTCTTTTCTCTTTCTCACCAAATATACATCTTACCCTCCTTATACACTTGCACATAGAATAGTCTTTCTCATCAATAGTGGTTTAATCACACACATTAATTACAATGTTAACTCTTGGTGACCCTAATTTTCAGTAAAAACCTAGAAAGCAAGCAGCTTTTAACTATCAATCATGTACCAACAATCCAAGAATACACATTTTACAATTTCCAGGAACACATGCTTTCTAACAGAACCAACTCTTTAATATGGAACAGGATATTTTTACTGGAAGATCCACTTATGTTTCTCAGAAATAAGAAGCCAAAAGTATATGAACCTAAACCCATAATATTCAGCAGCAAATGTCTCAACATTACATCTTATCTGAAAATCATCTAGACATTCAATGTATATCCATCATTTAATTTAGCTTAGCAAACCCTAAGGATATCATTACTAAAGACATTTGAGAAATCTTCTCAAGTAAACATATAAAACATAACCATTATCCACAATTCATTTATGAACTTTTATTTCATTTACATCCATCCAATTCATTCACTTTTAAAAATTATATTTGGGAAACTTCATGACATACTAGACAAATCTAGCTACCATCTTAAGCTAAATTTTTTCATCAGCCAAATTTACATTATTGCATGCCAGGCAAGTATCATAAAAGCAGGAACCCTAAAGTTAAATACATGCATATTTTTCTAATAACTCGGAAGACATAGTGATTCCCACCAAACCAACAATATTAGACTAGGCCCACCCACCAAAAGATCACTAAGTTACATGAACTTGAAAAGCATTTGGGCTTATTTGCTTAATTTACGAGTACCCATTCATTTATAAACCAATTTGGTAGCATAGACAATATACAAACAGATATGTTTACACATATATACACAAAAATACAAAAAGGCACAAAGATTTTACAGCTTTAATTTTAAAACTCACTAGTTTAAAAGGACAGTTGGATTCAAAACTGTGTTTCTGTAAATGTAATAGGCTGAAATTTATCTGTCCCCCGTGGCCAAAGCCCTTACCGAATTTCAGATAAAACAGCGTACAAATTTATATCGCAAGCACAGAGAGAATTTACGTTTTCTCAAGAAGGAGTTTGGGTGTGCTAGAGGAGGATTAAAATGCATGCCAAGGTAACATAAATCATAGGAATTTATCACACAATGCAGATGAGCCTAGAGAAAATGTAGGAACCTTTTCAAGATAACCAGCTGAAAGAGTGAAAGAGGAAGGAGGGAGTGAACAATAGACCAGAGACGGTGAAAAAGGTGCAGAAGTCAGGCAGAAGTGGGCAAGGGGGCTAGTGGAATAAAGGTCTTTCAATGGTGTTTTAACAGTTTTAATTTCAATCTTGCAAGCACTGTCTCTTTCTGTTTCATTAAGGCACTCATTCAGTTTGGAATTATTTCTCTAAGGGAGGCAATGGTAGCCTCTTGATTCCATTTAGAACTTTCAAAGGGCCAACTGAGAATTAGGCTTCCTTCCCATTTTCTCTGGGAGGCTCAGTATTTTCTTTGTTCCAATTGTGCACGCAAATAGGCAAGTCTGGACTTTCAAAGGAGCCCCCATTTTTGCCAACAAAGTTTAAGATTACCCTAAGTAGTTTTTGTCCAAAGACCTAGCCAATTACAATTCCATGGACCATAATTTTTGCTCATAAGGCAAGCAGGAGAAAAGGAGTGCCGGAAGGTGGCTGATCAGCAGGGGAATCTTAAAATGTGGGTTATCCACTGCACTGATCTGATGAAGGTGTCCCTTCCAATGCCCTTAGTGTGAACCTCCCCACAAAACCTTACAGACCAGCCAAGTTCGACTGGGAAGAACCCCCCCCAAAGGCAGAGTCAACTGGGATGGCAGATCCACCATCTCCCCAAGGTGCTGGGTAGTCCCACCTCCACCCTGAGTACCTTCTTAGCCACCAGGGCCTGATCCCAGCAGGGACAGTAGCTCCTTGAGACCCAGCAGGAAGACAAGGTCTATATTCAGAAGTCCCAGGTGCCAGGTCACAATGACCTCTCACAGAGGGGGTGCCAGGTCACACTAACCTTTCACAGGGACCGGGGAGCCCTTAATAACAAAGCCTTAGTTCCTTTTCTTTGAAACATAGATTACAACAACCAGACCCACTTCCCATGGTAGCTGCATGGGTTAAGTGAGATGCTGGCTCTGAGGCTGTTGTGTGAATTGCCTGGTGTTGTTGAAAACTTGGTTTATTGGATTCAATAGAACTCTTCAGATGCCAGCAACAGGAAATCCAGCTCAACAAAACTTAAACTATAAAAAGAATTTATTGGCTCACAGAACTGCAAAGATCAGATGCAATGGCCCATTGAGACCTAGAGCCTGAAGGATGTGGCCATGGGCCCCGGTGACCTCTGGCCCACACTCCTGTTCCTCCGGTGGCCACATCCTGGGGCAGATTCTCCCCATTGCTCCCTAGACCTTGACACTGAGGGAGGTGGCCCTCTGCCCTGACCCTGGCCCTGGGAGAGAGCACCTGTCCTGGTCGCTCCAGCACGGGGCCCAACTGTTCAGGCCTAGGCCCCGTGCCCTCCTGCCCCAGTGAGTGGCAGCTTACCTAGGCCTCAGAACCTGAGAGCAGGGAGGGCTGGGACCCCGAAGGAAGGTCAGGGAACTTTCACGAGAAGAGGGGTAGATTTGGAGAGGAGTAAACAGCAGAGGTCTACCTTGCTGACCATCATTCCTACTACTGTCGCTGGAGAGAGGTTCCCAGAGCCGGTGAGGCCAGGAGCCCCTGCGTGCATTTAGTCTCCACACCCTGGTGTGAGAGAGCTATGGGCTTACTGTCCTCAGGTCAGAGTCCTCCCTGGTCACTCTCCTTGGCCTTCTAGCCTGCCACCTGCACAGGGAAGCAATGAGCATTCTCTTCCTGAGTGCCCTGCAATGGAGCCACACCTCCAGGCACTCCCTCCCTGTGACCATGAACAGGGAGGAGGCCTGACTTCTAGTGACCTCACCAGGTGACTCAGAACACCATATTGGGCCCAGGGTGTGTTGCAGACCAGGGCCCAGGTAAAGGGTCTCATTGAGCTTTTATTGGCCCTGATGTTTACAGCAGAGAAGGGAGAACTGACACTGGCTGGGACAGTCAGGCTGGCCTAGGGCAGGGGCTCAAGCACAGGAAGAGGCTGTGGTCCAGGAGCCAGGAGCCTCTGCCCACCCCCAGTGCTCTTGGCACCTTCTTTGTTCAATTGGGAAATAAGGTATGCACTACACGCATCTCCCATCAGCCCCTCGCACAGGAGTGGTGGGGAGAGGCAAGCTCTTCTGACAGATCAGCCCTGCTGTGTCTCCAGTGGTGGCATCCTGCTATCTGCACTTGTGTTTGTACTTGGTCCCTGCCCTGAAGGCTTACAATCTACCTGATATGGGGTCAGTCCAAACAGTGCAGAGAGGGCGTGTGCATGGCAATGCAGGGCACCCGCTCCCTTTCCCAGGTGAGAGAAAAACAGGGCTCAATACGTATTCCTTGGGCTCTGTGGAGGTGCAGGAAGGCAGGAAATCGGGAGCCTGGGGCCTTTCAATAAATGAGGAAGTCACAGACCTGGGCAAATAGAGAGAGGGGAGAGAAGGGGCCTAAGAAGCAAGACTGAGGAAAAAAGAGATCCGTCCCAGAAGTGAGGCCAGGGCAGGTGGGACCGTGGGCCCAGACCAGGAGCTGGACCCAGAGCAGGGTACACGAGCCCCAGAGTGATCATACAAGTGATACAGGCATTGTGGGGAATCCAGAAAACAAATAAGGATGTGCAAGGAACCTCCTCATTAGCGCTTCCACGGGCTGACCCTGCTATGAGCAAGGTGAGGACACAAGGAGAGCACTTCTAACCAGGAAATGCCAAGACAGCATTAAAGAAGCCTGCCTGCCAAGTGTGTGTGTGTGTGTGTGCATGTGTGTGTATGTGTGTGCATGTGCATGTGCATGTGTATGCCTGTGTGCATGTGCGCCTGTGTGTGCCTGTGTGCACGTGTGCCTGTGTGTGTATTGCCTGTGTGTATGTGCATGTGTACCTGTGTATGTGCCTGTGTATGTGCGTGCATGTGCCTGTGCGTGTGCTCACGCCTGTGTGTGCATGTGTGCACGTGTGTGTGCATGTGCATGTTTGTGCCTGTGTGTATGTGTGCATGTGTGTGCCTATGTATGTGCATGCATGTGCCTGTGTGTGCACCTGTGTGTGTGTGTGTGTGTGTGCCCTGCTGCAGCCTCTTGACAGCTCCCAGGGTTTAGGCTCCCAAGGCAGAGGGAGGGAGTTCCAGGGCTGGCACTGGGACTCCCAGCTTGTCTCAGATGTGCATAGCAGGAAAGTTTCAGGGAGGAGAGGGGAGAGCAGGGTCCTGAGCCTCTTTCCACGAGCTGTATATACTATACTAATTGTAGAGCCACCTAGGCCCCAGAGAAAGCAGGGCCTCCTGTAGAGAAAAGTGAGGAACAACTGGGGAGGAAACAGGGGACCATGAGGGAAATGCTGCTAAATTCAGAAGAAAAGTATGATAGTAATAATGGTGGCCATTATTGAGGGCTGTGAGACCAATTCACTCCTCACAAACACCTCTGTGAATTAAGCACTGCACAGAGAAGAAGTTAGGTGACTTGCCTGAGGTCACATAGCTAATAAGCCGACAGTGCTGGGATAGACCAAGAGAACAGCCTGGCTTTGGACCTAAAACCAACACTTCTGTTATGCCGGTGAGGAATCCAGTTCTTGCTGGGAAGGCACCCACATAAGGTCTCTGGCCTACAATCCTCGGTGCCGAGTTCCTTCTCCAGAACTGGGGGTGGTGGGGGTGCTGGGTCAAGGCAGCCACACTCCACTGCATCCTTGGGTGAGCCCCAAGTTGGCCAGGGCGGTGAAAGCGACGAGGCTCTCAGAGCTCATGAGGTTTGTCTGGACTGCTGGAGACAAGGAAGGCCCCGGGGAGTGCCCAAGGTCTGTGGGGAGGGAGTGGGGTGGAGCTCTACAGCTGATATCGTCATGCCATTCTCCTTGGAGTGCTCCCCTTGCTCTACAGAGGCCAGGAGAGGTGTCACTGTGAGGAAGAAGGGCCCTAAGGGATGGAAATGCAGCGTGAGGAAATAGTTTCAATGTCATAGAGAAAAAATATCTAGAAGTGTTCAAACCCACAGGGCTTAGTAATTATACCACTGTCAGTCAGTCTTAAGGCAAAGAACTATTTGCAAAATGTTATCCGTCAAGTTGCTATTTGTGAAGGATGAAAGTTAGAGGCATCCTTGACTTTCAACACCAGCAGAGGATTTAAATCTTTTAATAATTCCTGCTTGCCCATGGCTGCCCATGTAGCAATTCAAGAGATGGTGAAGGGCTCCTCTCAACACGGAACAATGTTTCCTGTAAAAGGTAGGATACTAACGGTATACCATGATTTTTCGTGGTAAAAACACGTTTATGGGAAAAATTGGAAAAAGTAGAAAATTCAGTAAAATTTAAGTAGTGGTATGGAAATGATAGGTGAATTAAACAAATATTCTATCTCCCCCAGTAGAGTCAAAACACACGTTATTTTTGAAAGAGTATAATATAAAAATTAGCAAGCAGTTTAAAAACAAGCATCAAGGCAGAGAGACAAAGTATGGTTCTCTATTTGCTTGGCAACATCAAGATGGCAGGATCCTCCAGCATGGCACAGGGCTGAGGACATTATAGGTGCTCACTGAACATGTGTTAAGCTATACATGCAGGTTCCAGAAGCAGAGATGGAATCCCTGCTCCCCAGGAGTGGCTGGTTATCACACAGGAGTGCTGATGAGTAGGCACACGGGCTGTGATAAACACCCCTTGGGGGAGGGTATGACCTGAATCCAGGTGGGTGATCTGCAGACAGGGCCAAGCTGGGACTCCCACCCCCAGGGAGGAGGCTGCTGAGGGACCAGACAGGGAAGGGGTGCATGGCGAGGCCTGTTGGGGTTTCTCATGTTGCCCCAAAAGCATAGAATGTCTTCTACTGGGTGAGACCAGGAAGTGGAACAGACACAGGCTTTGAGCAAGTCATTCATGGAAGACAATGGAAACCCCATCGTCGTGTGCCAGGAGCTGTGCACAGAGGGTGGACCCCAGGGAAAATGCAGAGCAGCTGGGGTCCCGGGAGGACACTCTGGTGCTGTGGTGCCCCTCCCTTGCCACACTGCGTTTTCTCAGGCGGGGGCAGGAGGGCAAAGTCTGCCTCAGGTCCTGAGCGGGAAGAGGGGGTGGGAGGTAGAATGGTATGCAGTATGTGCCGTGGAAAGCCATGCTGGAGGAATGGAATGTGCAGTCAGCAAGAGCAGAAAAGAGGTTCTCGAGGCTGGATCTAGTGAGGGCCCACCAGTGACCCCAGTCTGTGCCCAGGCCTTCATTTAGGGAGAACTCACCAGGCTGGGTGTGGCCTGGATTGCTGAGATGGCATCCCGGGGAAGAGAAAGGGAGGGCTTTCCAAGGGGCCAGGGATGGGCGAGGCACTAAAGTAGGCTTCTGACCCTGAAGAGTCATGCTGTGGGTGGGCGGTGGACTTGGTCTGCCCACATATTGTGGCTCAGTCCCTTTGAGCAAGAGTTTCCCAGCAGCTTAGATTCTGTACCTGGGCTGCCTGGGATTTAATCCTGGCTCTGTCACTTACTACACATGCAGCCTGACCAAGTTATTTGACCTCTCTGTGCCTCAGTTTCTAATCTGAATCTTCTCAGTCCTACCAGTTCTTAGGGCCCAGCTTGACAGTCTCCTCCTCCAGGAAGTCTTCCTGCTGCCCAAGGTGAATTAGGGCCCCTCTTCCATGCTCCCATAGCAGCTGTGCACAATAGCGTTCTTCCTACATCACAGCCACATTTTCCCTTTTGGTTTTCCATTCTGAGACCGTAGAGTTTTTGAGGTCAGGAGATGTTCTTGTGGCTAATTTTTTTGTTTTTTGGGTTTTTTTTTTTTTTTTTTTTTTGTATTTTCTCAGTGCTGGGAAATATTTGCTGAAATTCATGTAAAATGGAACTAATGAAAATAACCTTCCTCATTCAGTGGTTTTGAGGATTAAAAAGATCAACCTTGGCAGGGCGCGGTGACTCACGCTGGCAATCCCAGTGCTTTGAGAGGTCGAGGAGGGTGGAACCCTTGAGGTCAGGAGTTTGAGACCAGCCTGGCCAACATGGTGAAACCCCGTCTCTACTAAAAATACAAAAAAATTAGCCGGGTGTGGTGGCACATGCCTGTAATCCCAGCTACTCAGGAGGCTGAGGCAGGAGAATCTTTTGAACCCGGGAGGCAGAGGTTCCAGTGAGCAAATATGGCGCCACTACACTCCAGCCTGGGCAACAGAGCGAGACTCCATCTCAAAAAAAAAAAAAAAAGAACCTTTTACTAGAACCTGGCAGAGACTGTTGGCACTGTTAAATAAAAACATAAAATAGTGGTCAGGGTGACTTGCAGAGGAACAGGCTGCCCCACCAGTGACAGTGACAAAGCAGTGGAGCACTTGCTGCAACATGGCCTCTGACTCAGGAGAGGCAGTCACTGTTGAGAGTTAATCCATGATCACACTTGGGTATCTAAATTGCCAAGGAAGCTTCATCAGCTGCTGCAGGAGTGGCCAGTGTGGCCCACCAAGTTCATGGCCAGCCACCAATGAGAAGAGACAAGGCTGAGACCTAGAGACAACCCAGAGGCCTCCAGGGGGCAGAAGGAGCGGGGTTTGGGCAGGGAGAACAGTGGCATGGAGGTCTAGGAGCAATTAGGCCTTTTCCAGTCACGAGGGCCTTTTTAGAATTCATTTCTGCTTAATAGCACTTAATAAACATTTTTGAGCAACGGGATATGTTAGGTCAAAGGGGGGATATAAAGAGAATTGACACAGAACCTTTGCCCTTGAAGAGCCCACAGCTGAGTTGGAGGAAAAGACCTAGAGTGCAGTTTAATAACATCAACACCACCAACCCCCACAGCAACAGCAGCTTCCCAGCATTGAGACCTCACTATGCTCCAGGCATTCCATGCATCATCTCATATGCACTTCATAACAGCTCATCATGAAGAGAAGCCACCGCAGATCCAATGGGTTAAGCAAGCTATCGAAGGTAGTCAGCAATTTTGTCTGACTACAAGGTCTGTGCAATAATAACATGAACCACTCCTTGAAGAGTAGAAGCCAAGCATTGCGAGGCCGACAGTGCAGGCAGGGAAACAGCATGAGCAAAAACCAGAGGTGGGAATGAATTTAACTGCCCCAGCACGAGGCCCAAGACAGCTGGAGACAATTCAGGCAGACAGGAGAGCCCGGAGCTGCTCAGCTGCTCCCTGTCTTTTTCCTTCCCTCCGCAACCTTGAGAAAGTTGTTGATGGGTTCTATTTGCATTTTCTCCTTTCCAGTTGATGGGTTCTATTTGCATTTTCTCCTTTCCAGTTCCTCCTGCCCACATCACCTGCTGCAGACACTCTTGCCAAGTTCCTCAATGCTAGCGTTGCCAGCCTAGTGGCCACTCCTCAGGCCTTCTCTTGCCTCCTCAGCAGCCTGGCCATGCGCCCACCCTCCTCCCTTTTGAAAGAGTACCCTCAGCTCTATCAACACCTCCTCGCCTGGTTTACTTTCCTCCACTCTGGCTCCGTCCCTTGTGCCACCTTGATATTGCTGTGGCCCATCCTAGACCTACTTCTCATCAACACAGTCTCCCTAGGAGACTCATCCCTTCTTGAGGCTTAACCACCACCTCCACGTGGGATTTCCAAGCCCGTATCTCTAGCCCAGTGTCCACCCTGAGTGCTGGACCTATATACCCATCTGACTCCTGAAGATCTTTACTTGGGTGTAGTCTGGGAAATTTGAATTCAAAATGCGACCAGGATACTCACTGGCTTCCTTCAATAGCGACTGCTCCTTCTGAGCCCCCTCTGTCAGGAGTGGGCATCACCAATGCTAGTTGCCCAAGCCAGATCCTGGGAGTCATCACTAACATCTCTCCTCTCACTGATATGTGGGTGCCACCTCCCTTTGACATTTCTTAAGCTTTTCTCTCCTTCCTACCACCATCCCACTGCTGCCATGCCAGCTTTTATCATAGCTCCTGGGATTCCTTCCACAGACTACCCAATTCCACTCTGGCTGCCAGAGAGGTCCATGTGAAATGCAAATTAGCCCAGGTCACCCTTGGTTAGAAGCCTTTAACGGCTCCCCATTGTGCTGGGGAGAAAACCTAAACTCCCAGCCTCTTTGCTTCATACCCACATACGCACTGTGCTTGGTCTTGAGCTCCAGCCAGACTGAAACCATGGAGTAGGTTTACCCTCTTTACCCTAATCCTCTCGATCCTACTAGTTCTTAGGGATCAGCTTGACAGTCACCTCCTACTAGAAGTCTTCCTGCTGTCCAAGGTGAATTAGGGCCCCACTTCTATGCTCCCATAGCAGCTGTGCACAATAGCTTTCTTCCTACATCACAGCCCCACTTTCTCTTCTTGTTTCCCACCCTGAGACCATAGAGTCCTTGAGGTCAGGAGATGTTCTTGTGGTTTAGCTTTTTTTAAAATTATCATTTTATTTATTTATTTATTTATTTATTTATTTATTTATTTATTTGAGACAGAGTCTCGCTCTGCAGCCCAGGCTGGAGTGCACTGGCACAACCTTGGCTCACTGCAGCCTCTGCCTCCCAGGTTCAAGCAATTCTCCTGCTTCAGCCTCTCAAGCAGCTGGAACTACAGACACCTGCTACCATGCCTGGCTAATTTTGTATTTTTAGTAGAGAAGGGGTTTCACCATGTTGGCCAGGATGGTCTCAATCTCCTGACCTCAAGTGATCCCCCCACCTCAGCCTCCTCAAGTGCTGGGATTAGAGGCATGAGCCACCGTGCCCAGCCTGTTTCTTGTATTTTTTCGGTGCTAGGAAATATTTACTGAAATTTAAGGATGGAAAGTCTGGGAGGCCGACTCTGGGAGTGCTCTTGAAAGGAAATGGGTTCCTCCATGTGTAGGTGTTGAAAATGTAAAACACAATATTATTTCTCCCTTTTTCCCTAATAAAACCCCAATTTTGTTCAGAGGACAGCAATAGTGTTAATTATACTTCTTAGCATCCTTTGCAGGGGGTAGCTATGTGACCCAGGTTTGGCCAAGAAGACTTAAGGAAAAGCAACTGTGCACGCAAGGGAGAGATTTGCTCCCTTGATGTAAGCATGCCCCCTTCCTGTTTCCTGTCTTCCACGTCTTTCCTGGAATTAGGAGAGGAGGCTGGAGATGGAACAGCCATCTTGTGACAATGAGCCAGCCATGGGGATGGGAACCACAGGCTAAGGAATCTTGAAGGGCCTAGGTCATGACCCCTGGACTACCTACTAGCAGACTTCTAATTATTGAGAGACAAATAAATCTCATTTAAGTCATTTTGGTTGGCTCTCCATTACATTTAGCTGAACTCCACCCAGTAAAAGTCAATGAAGGAAGATAAGCATCTGTGAGCATTTCTCAATAGGCTTTTCCTTTGGAGATGATGCTGGCGCTGATGGGAGGCAGAGGGCCAGGTTAATGGAACAGGACTAGGTGAGGGCTGGAGAGGCTGATCCTCCCAGGGGTTCTACCAGAGGATCACAGTGAGGCCTCAGGGTTTGAGAAAGAAGCTCCAGGCATGGTAGCCCTAAGGTGCTGTGACCTTGACCTGGGGGTTTTCTGGTCCGTGTTTGGTTCAACTTGCAAAATGGGGCTGTTGGACTAGACAACTTATCAGAAGGCATAGTGCTTCAAGTCTGGGCTTTGGAGTCAGACAAGGCTGAATTCAGGGTCCAGCTCCACCACTTGCTAGCTGTGTGGCTTTCAGACAGCTTTCTTAGCCAACTGCTCTAGCATCCTTGTTTGTGGAATCCAGACTCCATCAGTACCTATACCTGTAGGGCTAACGTTGGGCCTTCATGAAATCATGCATGTGGGTGCTCAGCAGAGGGCCTGGTATGCCCAGCACACACCAAGTGCTCCACTCTGGTATCTGTCCTTCTGTGCCATATTCTCCCAGTGGACAGATGGGACCTGGAATTCATGCCTGCTCTGGGGCTGGGGCTGCTACAGGGCTGTGGAAAGCCTGTCAGGATGTACCTCTCTCTGTGGCTGAGTGAAGTGGCCAGAGGCTGCCCACTGTTCAACATCTTTGGAATGCTGCCGTGTCCAGGGACTTGGGTCGCAGGTGGATAGAAGCCCCCAAGCCCAGGCCAGGCCAGACCAGGCCCAGAAAGGTATCAGGTCTTGGGTAGAAATAAGAAGCCTATGTGGTCCATCTATCCTGTGGCCTTTGTCTTAGCCAAAGCCTCCTGGATATTGACGGCATCTTTTCCTGGGTTTGGGGTGGGCTTGGAGAGGTTCCCTCTGCACGGGACTACAGGAATGAGGGAGCTGGAAAAACGCCTCCAGAGTGGGATTCCTCACTGCAGCTGCTTTTGGAAGAACCTTCTTATCCTTCCCTTGAGAAGCCTCACTGTGTCTTCTCGGCGCTTGGAATCCTGGTGGTAGACAATCTTGGGGAAAAAAATAAACCCACTATTCATTCCAGCACTGAGAAGGAGGTCAGTGGGGTGCGTCCTGTTTGTCCACACCCCCCACCCCCTCTACCCCTCTCCCCAGCACCCCAGGCCAGACCCAGCCATGCTGACACTTGACAGCCCCTGTAGTTTACCTTGGCTCAGGTCCAGAGACTTCGGGCCCAGCCCCCACCTTTTCACCTTGTTACCCAGCCCCCTCTCCAGCGCAAAGAGCAGTTTAAATATAAATCAGTCCTCAACACAAACAGCTGCAGCGAGTCTCAGAGCCATCACCGGAACTGAGGGCCCAGGTTTTCTGCGAGTGCAAACAAGCAGAGACTGGCTCCGTAAATCTCCCCAAGAGCGTCGGGAGGGGTGCCGGGGCTCCCCTCCACCCCCCTGCTCACGTTGGCCCCTCCAGCGCCCGCCTCGGGCCGCCTCATATCCCAGCCTTCCTGCCCCCCAGCCCTGCCAACTCTTTCTCCATCCCCTCCAGTCACCCACCTTCGCTTCGCCTACCCTCTCTTCGCCAGTCCCCAGGAGCCTCCACCCCCTTGCAGCCTCCTGCCCCCCCACAGCCCTCACCTCCCCTCCCTGGGCCCGCCACCTCCTTCCCTCCCTCTCCGCCTCCTGGCAGGCGGGATCTTCTCCGGGGCAGTCAAGCCTCGCGGGTCGCTGCGGCGTCACACCTGTCGGAGGGGGCGGCGGCGGCGGCGGGGCGGGGGCTCGCAGCGCCTTTGACACCGGAGGAAAAGAGGGAGGAGGGAGAGCACGTTTCATCATCGGCGGCGGCCACTTATAAAAACTTCTGGGCGCGCACTCGCTGGCTCAGTCTCCGCTCCGCGAATCTCCTCTGGCCACCGCCGCCGCGGTCGCCTCTCACCCGCCCGGCCGCTCCAGCCCGAGGCGCTCCGACCCCTCGCGCCAGGTCCCCAGCCCCGGGGCCGGCCGTCCCCGCGCCGCTCCGCGCCCGGCCAGCCGCCCGCAGCCATGGGACTCCTGCCCAAGCTCGGCGCGTCCCAGGGCAGCGACGCCTCTACTAGCCGAGCCGGCCGCTGTGCCCGCTCGGTCTTCGGCAACATTAAGGTGAGCGGGGTCCGCGGGGTCGTCCGGGCCGGAGCCGCGCCAGGCGCACCTTCGTCTGGGCACCCGCGTCTGTCTGCCGGAGCCAGGAGGCTCCGGGAGCCCCGGGCTCCCTCCTGTGCCGCGCTCGGATCTCATCCCCGGGCGACGCGTGCTGGGCGTGTGTGTGCGAGTGTGTGTGAGAGCGTGTGTGTGTGCGCGCGCGCTTGTGTGCGTGTGTGTGCGAGTGTGTGTGTGTTCACACGCCTTCATCGGAGTAAGTAATGGGACAATGGAAGTACCTGCTTACTGCTTACTGGGACAACTCCAGGCGGTTATAAGCGAGAGAATTGTCCTTGACTGAAAAAGATCATCTCGAGGAACCCTTTTTCGGCCTCCAGCGGGCGGTTACTTCGTCAATGGGATGGGCTTGGAGGTTCCAGGGGGACCCCCGCGCCTTGGGGGACAGACTGTCTCGTCCGAGCCCCCTCGTCCTGGGGTGGGTGGCCTAAGGGATGTTCTCCTTCCCCAGACTTTCTTCTCCCGCCAACGGGGACGGGGGGCTCTGCTACCTGGCTGTGCCGCTCGCGGTTATGTTGAGAATTCCCTCTCAGCGGGCGGCTTCCCCAGGCTGGCAACCAACCCGCGTGCTCAGATTGGCTTCCCTGGTCTGGAAATGGCCCCAGGAAGGCCACAGCTCTCACGGTTCAGTAAGGTCTAAGCAGGTGCCACTCACCAGGCAAGTTATGGGGAGGGGGTGAGAAGATAGGGTGTTGGCAGCTGTTAGGATGAGAGCAGCTTTCCCAGGGGGTCGGAAATGCTTTCCACTCCCTCACAGGTCCAGGAGGACCTGGAATGGTTCAATCCACACTCGGGCTCTTTTGCCCATTCTGGCTAGGCAGAAGTAACAATGGAAGATACCTCCTGAGAGGCCAAAGCTGCTGCGGTGAGGATGTGGGAGAGTGCAGAGTCTGCATCAAGGCCGCTTCTGGTCAGGGTGGGTTCATGGTGTAGAGAGGTTGTTTCCCACAACCATACAGTCAGATGGGACTGAGTAAAGCCTCCGGTGGTGCAATTAAGGGGAAGCCAGATTACACAAAAGGATGATGGGGGTGTCCGTGGACTGGTTATATGTGTCCAACAGAAAGGGATCTGGAGGTCAGAGTGGATCTCACCTGCATACTTACTCAGCTGGGATCTCCACTCCTGCTTCTGCTCTTTCCGCACCACAATAAATACAGGCTGAATTGATTTTGTAGTTGTATATGGATAAGCAACAGAAATTTTGAGATAGTTTAAAATAATCTCCAAATCTCCTCATTTTTGGTCAGACCTGGATGGAAATGTTGTGTGCAGTTTTGCTTCCACCATTTTGGAGAAATTTCATCAGGAATTTTGGAACCTTTGGTATTTATAAATTAGGAATTGAGAGGAAAGGGTGGGGACTAGGATTAGATGGTCTAAAGAAAGGGGCCTCTGCAGGAACCAGGGTGGGGCAACCTCCCTTCATTTTCACCAAGAAGGGCAGGAGGGACGGGTGTCCAGAACAGACTCCTGACAGTGAGGGTAAGGCTGAATGAGATTGATCCGTTTAGACCCACCCTGGTTCCCTAAAATAAATGTTTATGGCAGCAATTTATTTGGAGATCTATATAAATAAGATGATTTCTCATGTGTTGATGATTTATCCACACGTACCTGATGGCTGGGCTCAGGCCAATTGGCCTCCTAAAGGAGTTAAGTACTCATACTGGCTAAGAGTTTTTCTTGACTCTAAAAATGAGATTCTGTTAGTCATCACCTCCTTTGATCCGTACTAATTGTAAGACCAGAGTTTGGAGGACTTCCACTTAACTCCACTTATCAGCCTGAAACCAGGTATGAGGTTGGATAGCTTAAGGTAAATCTTGAATCTCAAATTCTATCAGTTAAAGTCACTTGCACCTTTCCCTCCTGGGGCAATAACTGGGAGCTCTGCTGTTTGAAGGGATATTTCCTCCCCACTGTAATAGCCCTGCCAATTTGCAGTGGGGGATGGGTTGCACATATCTTGGGACACGTATGACATGGTGGTGTAGCAGGATGAGCCGCAGACAAAACTCCTCAGACGCCGAGTTAAAGAAGGAAGGGGTTTATTCAGCCAGGGGCATCGGCAAAACTGCTGTCTCAAGAGCTGAGCTCCCCGAGTGAGCAATTCCTGTCCTTTTTGAGGGCTCACAACTAAGGGGGTGCGCGTGAGAGGGTCGTGATGGATTGAGCAAGCAGTGGGTACGTGACTGGGGGCTGCATGCACCGGTAATTAGATTGGAACAAAACAGGACAGGGATTTTCACAGTGCTTTTCTATACAATGTCTGTAATCTATAGATAACATAACTGATTAGGTCAGGGGTCGATCTTTAACTACCAGCCCTAGGGCGCGGCGCGGGGCTGTCTGCTTGTGGACTTCATTTCTGCCTTTTAGTTTTTACTTTTTCTTTCTTTGGAGGCAGAAATTGGGCATAAGACAATATGAGGGGTGGCTCCTCCCTTATTCCCCTCCTTTGAGACTCTCACTCAATAGTGGGAGTTCTCACTTTCATTTTTACTACCTGTGACTTCTTGCAAGACAGATTCATAGTGATTCATATAGTACACTTGTGCTGAAGCATTTTGGTGAACTAAGGTAGCGATGAAGCTTTTTTTTTTTTTTTTTTTTTTTTTTGAGACGGAGTCTCGCTCTGTCGCCCAGGCTGGAGTGCAGTGGCGCAATCTCGGCTCACTGCAAGCTCCGCCTCCCGGGTTCACGCCATTCTCCTGCCTCAGCCTCCGAGTAGCTGGGACTACAGGTGCCCGCCACCACGCCCGGCTAATTTTTTGTCTTTTTTAGTAGAGACGGGGTTTCACCGTGGTCTCGATCTCCTGACCTAGTGATCCGCCCGCCTCAGCCTCCCAAAGTGCTGGGATTACAAGCGTGAGCCACCGCGCCCGGCCGCGATGAAGCTTTTTATCATTTGAAGAAGTATAGATAGCAAACAAGGGAGCACTAAGCAGATTCCTATTACTATTATAACTCTTATTATTAGAGTTTTAAATTCTGTTAGTGCTGGGAACCATTTTCTAAACATGGCCCCAGGATCAAATCCATGCCACGCTTGCACAGGCACATGTGCCAGTTTTGTCATATCTCTTAACTATGTCTTCAACTACTTGCCCTTGATTGTCTATGTGTAGGCAGCAATTAGTAAGGTTAAATTTCCTACAGACCTCTCCTTCAGCTGCTAGCAAGTAGTCGAGAGCTAATCTATTTTGATAGATAGCATTTCTCATCTGAGTTTCTTGCTGGGCCAGAATAGTCAAGGCTCTGCCGGTTTTATTAGTGATTATTTTTAAGACAGCTTGTAACCGTATGATTCAGTTGATCATGTAAATAGGGGTCTGGTATCCTCATGAGCCGTCTTGTGCCTAAGTAGCAGGCCTATAATATTGTATGATTTTCTCAGGAGGCCATTTATTATTTTTTCAATTTCCTATAGCTATGCTTCTCTTTTCGGGGGAAGCATAGACAGGGAAGCCCAGGAGTTCGCCTGTTTTTATGGGAAGTAGGAAAAAGATGGTTTAATAGTGCCAATAACACAACTACCTGCCTACTGGTCAGGTAATTTGGCCTAAGCTCTATGCCTACGTATTCAGTATAATCCAGTGGGGGTTGTCTAGTCCCAGTGGGACTCCGGGTGGGTCCACACGGTTTGCAACTTTGGGAATTCACTAAATGGATTTCTCTCTGTGTGATTTGAACTCCACCAAATGACTGTTTTTGTGATACCATTATAAGTTTCGGTCCTAGACAACTAAGTCGTCCTATGGGGTGAGTGAATTCTTTTCCTTCTCTAGCTATGCAATATTGTCCAGTAATTGAGGCTTTTAGGACCCAGAAGTTATGAGGGTGATTCTTTTGAACCAGGAATTCATCAGGAACTGGGTCTGTAGGTACTAATTCTCGGGCTTCCCATGGCCATTGATCTCCTATTAGAGTTCCTCCACATACATAACATGAAGTGACATTGAGAGACTGGGCTACATGCTCAGCTAATTGCAAAAATAAATTTCTTGTTTTTTCCTGGAATTTCTGGTACTGGCACATTTAGTTCATCATAGAAAGTTTGAAACACTGGCTCAGGAGAGCATTTGTAAACTTCTCCTCAAACCAAGATATTTACTCGAGGATCCAGTCCAGCCCCGTCGATTCCTAAGGTCACACGCTCCTCTTTTTTCCAATGAGGATCAAGGGGATTGGTTATTACTAGCTCTAAGGGGTTACATTGTCCCTTAGTACAGGAAGGGCCATTTTTTTCCTTTCTGAAGGTGGACTGGATCTTTTTCATTTTTTTTATTCAAGTGGCCTAAATGACACAAGACCAGTATTTACATTTATTTCCACACAGTCCTAATTTATGACAGATGTACTTATTTTCTGCTATATAGCCTCTTTTCTAATTAAGAGAACAACACATTATTCCTAACTTGTTACTATTAATGATAGCACAGGCATCAAATTTCAAGGCGACTTCTTTGGGCACCCCTTTTCTTCTGTTTTGGCTAGCACTTTTCTCGTATCATTTATGAGCCCTCACCAGTCCTCAGTTCTTAATCTTATTTTAAAAACTGTGGTCATGGGAGGCTCAGATGGGTCATAACACACATCAGGTTGGTCATTTCCTGGGCTACATACCTTGTATAGAATAACATTATACAACAAGTTCTTTTTAGAGTTCCAGTATGCTTATAATAACCATAAAATAATAGGACCGTAGCAACCTTTTGTCCTACCTCAGTGACTTGATGTATACACTGGGAACAGTTCTCAGTCTGAGGAAGATCAGTTGAAGTCCTTACTGTAAAAGTCCAAATTTTAAGGACAATGAGTCCCGCGATGAGTTTTCTCATGCTTCGGCTGTGCGTGAACCAGTCAGCTTCCGGGCGTGACTGCAGCAGGGCTTGTCGTCTTCTTCAGAGTCAATTTGCAGGGGTTGGCAAAGCTGCTCCCATCCACGTACTGCTCACAGTCTACTGATGTTCAAGGATGGTCTCAGAGGTTGGGCCCGCTAGAATAGACTGAGTCCAACACCTCTAGACAGTTATGTTCAACTGGGCTCTCTGATACCAGGAGCAAGGTGGTGGGGTTTAGGGTGTTGTAAACTTCAATGGTTATGTGGGGATTTTCACATAGCAAGCTTTGGTACTTGGTTAATCTAGCATTTGTTAACAATGATGTCCTTTGGTAGTCATTAAAGTTACCACAGCATGAGGGGCCTTTATATTCAGGTTTTGCCTAAGGGTTAGTTTATCTGCTTCTTGTGCTAACAGGGTGGTTGCTGCTAGGGCCCTTAGACCTGGGGGCAAGGCTTTGGAAACCCCATCTAGTTGTTTTGAGAGATAGGCCACTGGCCTTGGCCAGGGCCCCACAGTCGGTTAAAACTCCAATTGCCGTTTTTTCTCTTTCTGCCATATAGAGTGTAAAGAGTTTTGTCAGGTCATGTAGCCTCAGGTCTGGGGCCGACATGAGTTTTTCTTTTAACCCGTGAAAAGCTCATTGCTGTTGGTGTAATAGATGTAATTTATCTAATCTACATTTTTATTAACTGTCACCCACCAAAATATTGACTCAAATCCTGCAGCTATTTGATTTCAAGCTTTAAATTGATCTGGTATTCCTCATGGGACTCCAATTGTGTCTAAACAGACATGAGAGTCGAGAGACCTATAAGGGGCTTCTCTCGCTTTGTGATGTCTTACTTTTTTCCTTCTGGTTTTTGAAATGCCAGTGTGAAAGGGATAGCCAATTGGACTAAAGTACAAGTGCCACTCCATTTCTTCAGCAAAGTGCCCAGTAAAGGTCCACCACAATACCACCACACATCTGCTCGGGGATGAACAAGGGCTGACTGATTGATAAGCTCTTGAAAATTCTTAAGCTCACTGCATCCTTTCAGGTCTCCAAGGAACGCTAAGTTTCCTCCTTGTCGTGTGAGACAGGAAGTGAAATTAGTGTTGGGAGATGGAGGCTGGATGGCCCTTGGGGGCTGACCCACAGGGTGCCAGACTTTGGGATATAGCAGAGAGAGCTTGGCACAACTTATTACTCCAGGCTGTCGAATCCTGGAAAGGAGCTACCATGCAGCCTACACCTGGTCAACTGGAGGACCACCTTAGTGGAAAGGGGACAATCTGGGCCTCTGGCCTGCCATGTGCACAAGCATAACAAGTGCTTTTGTTTAATGTGCAGATGGAATATTTGATCCATTTTAACCAGGCATTTGCATTTTGGTATCCTGTCTTAATTGCTAAAGTTTGTTTTAAGTCTTTAACTTCCATGATCCTCTAGTAAAATGAATGTATGATTTTAGGAAATTACAAAAACTGGTTGGGGCAGTCCATCCTTGCTCTTTAGTGGTCCACAGAATGTTGGACCAACTATGGCATGAAAGCTCTACATCGGGGGGTAAGATTCCTGGTTGGCACTGAGGTCTTTATCAAAATCTCCCTGGATTAAATGGTCCTAGTTTACTAATGCCCAGTCTGAGGAGAGTCAGGAGGGACAGAAGTACTTTTTTGAAGTAGAAAGCTGTCTTTGACTTGGCAAGTCCTCACAGGGTATAACAAGGCAAGCGGAGAAATTGACTTGGTTATGTTAATAACTAGATGGTCATCAGCAATAGAATGAGGAAAGAAGAAGGAGTAATAGAATAGATGAAAAGAGTTAAATTTTTCTTAGCTTTAGTTTGATAGGGTTTTCCCCTGGGACTATGGTCCAAGACTCTGGACAGAGTGGTGCTTTCTTGACTCGGGTGTGATGAATCCATTCTTTTTTTTTTTTTTTTCTGTACGAACAGCAGTCTTGGTGGTTAGCAGCACAAGGTAGGGTCCTTCCCAGGCTGGCTTGAGTTTTTCTTCTTTCCACCCTTTGATGAGAACGTGATCTTCAGGCTGGTGCTGGTTTACCGGAAATTCTAGGGGTGGTATCTGTGCTAAAAGACTTTTAGTTTTTTGAGAGAAAGGAAAGTGGAAGATAAACCAACTATATAATTTTTAAGAAATCGACCTTTTGTTTTAAATGTGGGGACCTTGGCAGTGGACTTTATAGTCCTCAGTGCCTTTTTACTGAGAAATTTTCTTTAGCATCTATTTTTATTAGTTTTCAAACCAAAGAAAGCCAAATACCATTTTACATTTAACAGTGCTTCTTGCATGATTTTTATACCACATAAGCTAAATTTTATCTTTATATTAGTGTGTTACTAATGTTAAACCTAATTTTAATAAAACCTTCTAGACATATTTATCCAATTTTTAATGTTTCACCATAAGGTAAGATTTTATAGACTCTTTTTAACTTTTGTAATTTTTGCTAAAGAGCAGGTTGGTGCTTTAAGAAAAACCTGTTATGCTTTTACTTTAATATCCAGTTCACAGAAAAACTGGATGATACTTCTTTAACTTTAACTAATATATTTACACACAGAATTTTCTTTACAATTAACATTTTAAAACTTTCTTAAACCTTCAAAACAATAATTTTTTTTAACTTTTTAATGTAGGTAAAAATGTACATTCTTATGCCTCCTTATAATCCTTTTACCAAAGGTATATTTTACTTTTCTTATATACCTTGCATACAAACTGTTTTTTTTAAATAGTTTTAAATTCAGAAGGCCTAGTTACTTTTAAATTTTACTACATTTTTTGCATAAATTCTTTTTTATAACATTTTTTCTTTCATGACTTTCACAGACAATTCTTCGACATGCCTCAACTTTTTGACTTATTACAAATATTTCTTTCTCTAAACAACCAGTTAATTTATTTCAGGACAAGAATTTACCATATAATACTCTTTTTATATAAATTCCCCCCCCCCCTTTTGTTTCTTTCTTTTTTTTTTTTTTTTCCTTTAGGATACTTCTGAACTGGTGAGGTGTGTTCACAATGAGGTTTCCTCTAAAAGTTATTTTTTTTACTTTTTTTTTTTTTTGTTAGCAAAGCAGTTGCAGCTACAGATTGAATGCATTTGGGCCATCTGCGGGTTACTGGGTTAAGGATTTTTGTTAGGAAGGCCTCAGTGCTTTTGGGATACGCCCTTGTTTACACTGACAACAAAGTGGTATTGGAGTGTCATAGGGTTGTGGAGAATACCTTCAATGATCAATTTATAGGTTTTAAATTTACCTTGGCTTTTAAAGGAATAGGGTACACTTTTTTTTCTTAACTACTTGTATATCTCTCTCTTTCTTTCTCTCTTTGACTTAGTCTCTCTCTCTTTGACTTTCCTTTTGCCTCTGTCTCTTCTCTTTCTCTGCCTTTCTCTTTCTCTCTCTCTCTCTCTCCTTGACTCCCTCTTTGTCTCTTCCTCTCTCTCTTTGCCTCTTTTGCCCTCTCTTTCCTTTCTCTCTCTCTGCTGGTCTTTCCTTGCCTCTGCCAGCCGCTTATGCTGCTGTTCTCTCAACCACTGTGTGTTGCGGGTGGGGGGTCTAAAACCAGCTGTAACCAAGTGTCTATGTACGGGAACTGGTCTGGGTTCCCTGGCTTACAGGTTACCTTGTGCCACACCTTTGAAACAACGGACCTGTCCAGGCTTCCTTCTAATGGCCAACTTTACCTCTAATGCTGGCCAGTCTATCTTACACAAAGTTTTAAGTTTTCCTCATGTCATAGTACCCCATAGTCTCCTTTAAATTCTTTTTTGAAATTTTTCAACATAGTTCCTAGTAGGGTGGGCTTATTTATGCCTGACCTATGCTTCTTCGAGACAAAACACCACACTCATACCACACGCACACCACAAAACAAAGAACAAGTAAAAAGGGCACACACACACTTTTGCAGTTTGCACCAAACTGAAATCAAAACCAAAATCAGAGTATCCAGAAATCCAAGCCAGGTTAAAATCAAAACCAAAGTATCAAACAATCCAAGTCAACTCAAAAACAAAAACCAAAGTGCCGGTACAGGCACGCCGTGGGTGATGAGGCCACGCTTCCACTCAAATGGAGTGGGCAAGTTCCCAAGACCAATCCTGTCAAGCAATTCAAACCAAGTCAAACCAAAACCAAAGTGCCGATAAAGGCACACCATGGGTGATCAGGCCACGCTTCCACTCAAATGGAGTGGGCAAGTTTCAAATACTAGTCTTACTAAGTTTTAGATGTCCAGACTGGTGAAAACCTTCCCGGTGTTCAGCCACTGTGGTGATCCTCCATGGGGGCTTGCCACACACTGCCCTGGCAAGGCGTCCCACTGGGGCAAATGCCTACCCCAGAGCGCTCTCAGGATCAGCGTCGCTCGAGCTGGTCGGAGTCCCCCGCAGGGATGTTGCACAGGGCAGGCTTAAGCTGCCTAAGGAGCTGCCTCGACCATCCACCAATTGCCTCACTTCCCGGTCAGGGAACCAAGAAATGTAGCAGGATGAGCCGCAGACAAAACTCCTCAGACACCAAGTTAAAGAAGGAAGGGGTTTATTCGGCCGGGGCATTGGCAAGACTCCTGTCTTAAGAGCTTAGCTCCTTGAGTGAGCAATTCCTGTCCTTTTTAAGGGCTCACAACTCTAAGGGGGTGCGCATGAGAGGGTCGTGATGGGGGCTGCACGCACAGGTAATTAGATCAGTTTTAGATTTGGGGCAGCGAAAATTTTTGGGGGGTGGTATGGAGAGAGAATGGGCAATGTTTCTCAGGGCTGCTTCAAGCGGGATTAGGGGCGGTGTGGGAACCTACAGTGGGAGAGATTAAGCTGAAGGGAGGTCTTGTGGTAAGGAGTGATATTGTGGGATGTTAGAAGAAACATTTGTTGTATAGAATGATTGGTGATGGCCTGGATATGGTTTTGTATGAATTGAAAAACTAAATGGAATAAGAGAAGGAGAAAAACAGGTATAAAAGGTCTAAGAATTGGGATGACTCAGGACATCTGATTAGAGAGTGCCTAAGGAGATTCAGCATAGTCCTGCCAGCAAAGATTATTTATTTACTTCAAGAGCTAAGAGTGGCAGTTTGGGGATAGCACCAAGAGATATTAGCTGTGATGGCTTGCAGAAACAGTGTAAACTGGCAGTGTAAACAAGAGCAGGGCATGTATGAGTAGTTGAGAATGGAGAATAGGAGTATGACTAGACAGAAAATAGTAGGGATGACAAGATTTTGGGGGCACAGTCTAAGTTGGTCTGGTGTCTGGAATGAGACTGGGGCCTAATAAAAAGGAGCTCAAATGGGCTGTACCTTGTAGCATTCCGAGGACAGGCCTGAATTCTGAGAAGCGAAAGTGGTAAAAGTATTGTCCAGTCCTTTTTAAGTTGGTGGCTAAGCTTGGTGAGGTGTGTTTTTAAAAGACCTTTAGTCCATTCTACTTTTCCTGAAGACGGAGGACTGTAAGGGATATAAAGGTTTCACTGAATACTAAGAGCCTGAAAAACTGCTTGGCTGATTTGACTAATAAAGGCTGGTCTGCTATCAGACTGTATAGAGGTGGGAAGGCTAAACTGAGGAATTATGTCTGACAGAAGGGAAGAAATGACTGCGGTGGCCTTCTCAGACCCTGTAGGAAAGGCCTCTACTTATCTAGAGAAAGTTTCTACTTAGACTAAGAGGTATTTTAGTTATCTGACTCCGGGCATGTTGAGTAAAGCTAATTTGCCAGTCCTGGGTGGTGGCAAATCTTCAAGCTTGATGTGTAGGGAAGGGAGGGGGCCTGAATAATCCCTGAGGAGTAGTAGAATAGCAGATGGAACACTGAGAAGTTATTTCCTTGAGGATAGATTTCCACGATGGAAAGGAAATGAGAGGTTCTAAGAGGCGGGCTAGTGGCTTGTACTATAGCATAGCCTGCCTTTGCTGGTGTGTGGCGATTAGGCCTGGTGGAACTGCCATCAACAAATCAGGCGTGAGGCCGGGCGCGGTGGCTCAAGCCTGTAATCCCAGCACTTTGGGAGGCCGAGGCAGGCGGATCACGAGGTCAGGAGATCGAGACCATCCTGGCTAACACGGTGAAACCCCGTCTCTACTAAAAATACAAAAAATTAGCCGGGTGTGTTGGCGGGCGCCTGTAGTCCCAGCTACTCGGGAGGCTGAGGCAGGAGAATGACGTGAACCCGGGAGCCGGAGCTTGCAGTGAGCCGAGATCACGCCACTGCACTCCAGCCTGGGCAACAGAGCGAGACTCCGTCTCAAAAAAAAAAAAAAAAAAAAAAAAAAAACAAATCAGGCGTGATCAGGGTGAGGAACATGAAAGAAGGAAATATGGGGAAATGGGGTGAATATCAGGTGGATCAGAGAGATACAGTCATGGGGGTCAGGTGTGGTATCAGGAATAATGTGGGAGGCCAGATTGAAGTCCGGGCCAGGAACAATGGTAATTGTGGGACTTAACAAAGAGTGAGTACAGCTGAAGGAGCCAGGGAGCAGAAAGTATATGCGTCAGGTATGAGGAAATAAATAGATTTTGGAAGTTATGAGAAATGTAGAGAGTGAGTTGAGCATAGTTTGTGATTTTTAGGGCCTCTAAAAGTATTAAAGCAGTGGCAGCTGCTGCATGCAGACATGAGGGTTAGGCTAAAACAGTAAGGTCAAGTTGTTTGGACAGAAAGGCTACAGGGTGCGGTCCTGGCTCTTGTGTAAGAATTCTGACCGCACTAACCATGCCTAGGAAGGAAAGGAGTTGTTGTTTTGTAAGGGATTGAGGTTTGGGAGATTAATCGGACACGATCAGCAGGGAGAGCACGTGTGTTTTTATGAAGAATTATGCCGAGGTAGGTAACGGATGGGGAAGATATGTGAGCTTTGGAGGGGGATACCCGATATGCTTTGGAGAATAAATGCTGAAGGAGCAAAAGTATATCTTGTTGAGAAGATTCAAAGGAGGGGCAAAAAAGAAGAAGGTCATCAATATATTGAATAAGGTGAGAAGCGGAGGGATGGAAAGGAAGTAAATCATGAGAAAGAGCTTGGCTGAAGTAATGAGGGCTGTCCCTGAAACCTTGCGGCAGTACAGCCCAGGTAAGCTGCTGGGACTGAGGGGTGTCAGGGTTAGTCCAAGTGAAAGCGAAGAGAGGCTGGGATGAAAGGTGCAAAGGAATCATAAAGAAAGCATGTTTGAGATCTAGAACAGAATAATGGGTAGTAGAGGGAGGTATGGAGGATAGGAGAGTATATGTGTTTGGCACCATGGGGTGGATAGGCAAAACAATTTGGTTGATAAGGCGCAGATCCTGAACTAATCTGTAAGACTTGTCCGGTTTTTGGACAGGTAAAATGGGGGAATTGTAAGGAGAGTTTATAGGTTTTAGAAGCCCATGCTGTAGCAGGCGAGTGATAACAGGCTTTAATCCTTTTAAAGCGTGCTGTGGGATGGGATATTGGCATTGAGTGGGGTGAGGGTGATTAGGTTTTAATGAGATGGTAAGGGATGCATGATCGGTCACCAAGGAGGGAGTAGAGGTATCTTATAGTTGTGGGTTAAGGTGGGGGAATACAAGAGGAGGGCGCAAAGGAGGCTTTGGATTGGGAAGAAGGGCGGCAATGAGATGTTGCTGTTGTCCAGGAATAGTCAGGGAAGCCGATAATTTAGTTAAAGTGTCTCAGCCTAATAAGGGACTGGGCAGGTGGGGATAACTAAAAAGGAGTGCTTAAAAGAGTATTGTCTAACTTGGCACCAGAGTTGGGGAGTTTTAAGAGGTTTAGAAACCTGGCCATCAATACCCACAGCAGTTATGGAGGCAATGGAAACAGGCCCTTGAAAAGAAGGTAATGTGGACTGGGTAGCCTCCGTATTGATTAAGAAAGGGACGGACTTACCCTCCACTGTGAGTTACCCAAAGCTCGGCATCTGTGGTGGTCTAGGGGGCTTCCGAGGCGATCGGGCAGCGTCACTCTTCAGCCACTAAGCCAAGAAGATCTGGGAAGGAGTCAGCCTTGGGCCAGAGTTCCAGGGGCTCTGAAAGTGGCTACCAGGTGAGTTGAACAGTCCGATTTTCAGTGGGGTCCCACACAGATGGGACGTGGCTTAGGAGGAATCCCGGGCTGCAGGCATTCCTTGGCCCAGTGGCCAGATTTCTGGCATGTGTAGCAAGCTCCTGGGGGAGGCGGTTCTGGAGGAACGCCTGGCTGCTGCAGTTCAGGCGTTTGGAAGTTCTCGTGTGCTGGAGATGTGGCTGGGTTTGTCTCACAGTGGAGGCAAGGAATTGCAACTTTTTTCTATTATTGTACACCTTGAAGGCGAGGTTAATTAAATCCTGTTGTGGGGTTTGAGGGCCGGAATTTAATTTTTGGAGTTTATTTAATGTCGGGAGCAGATTGGGTAATAAAATGTACATTGAGAATAAGACAGCCTTTTGACCTTTTAGGGCCTAGGGCTGTAAAGCGTCTCAGAGTTGCTGCCGAACGAGCCATGAACTGGGCTTGGTTTTTTATGTTTGATGAAAAACAGCCTAAATGCTATCTGGTTTGGGATAAAGAAAAAGGAGCATTAAATTTAGCTATGCCTTTAGCTCCAGCCACCTTTTTAAGAGTAAATTGCTGGGCAGGTGGGGGAGGGCTAGTCACGGAATGAAACTGTAAGCCAGACCAGGTGTGAGGAGGGGAGGTGATAAAAGGATCATAGGGTGGAGGAGCGGAGGCTGAGGAAGAATTGGGACCTAGCTCGGCCTGGCGAGGAGGGGAGAGGTTAAAAGGGTCTGTAGAAAAGGAAGATTAGAAAGACTCATCGATGCTTGGGGTTGGGACTGAGGGGACAGGCGGGAGGGAAAGAAGGAAGATTTGGGATGAGTTGCACTGGGAACAGAGACTAGAGAGGGACCGACGTGTAAAAGAATGCCTGGACGTCAGGCACCTCAGACCATTTGCCCATTTTTTGACAAAAATTATTGAGGTCTTGTAGGATGGAGAAATCGAAAGTGCCGTTTTCTGGCCATTTAGAGCCATTATTAAGTTTGTATTAGGGCCAAGCGGTGTTGCAGAAGAAAATAAGGTGTTAAGGTTTTAGGTCAGGTGTGAGTTGAAGAGGTTTTAAGTTCTTGAGAACACAGGCTAAGGGCAAAGAAGGAGGAATGGAGGGTGGAAGGTTGCCCATAGTAAAGGAGGCAAACCCAGAGAGAAGAGAGCATAGAGACACGGAGGGAAGGGGTTCGGGTGTTCTTACATTCCAGAAAAGCGGGAAAGGGATCAGGGCATGGAAATAAGGGATTGGGGTACAGAGATATAAGAGGTTGGGGCATGGAAATAAGGGATCAGGGCACAGAGATAAGAGGTTGGGGTGCAGAAATAAGCGATTGGTGGTACTTGCCTCTCCCCCAGAAAAGCGGGGCTTGCTGCTAAGGGTGAAGGAGAAGGGGTTGAGGGGTATTTGCCCCTCCCCCAGAAATGCGGGACTTGCTGCCAAGGGTGAAGGACCAAGGCAGGCGTCCCTGTGTGGTCTGACACTTCTGAAATGTGGGTGAATAATCAGAGAGGCATCCCTGCAATGATTAAACACCAAGGGAAGGCTGCCTTCACATTCCGTGACTGGTGTCAGAGTTTTGGGTCTATGGATAAAACGTGTCTCCTTTGTCTCCACCAGAAAATGAAAGGAATTGAAATTAAGAGAAGGGAGAGATTGAAGTGTGGTGCCAAGATTGAAAGGAGAAAGAGGTTGAGGGATAGTGAGGGAAGTTGGAGAAGAGAGTAAAAAGAGGCCGCTTACCGGATTTGAAATTGGTAAGATGTTTCTTGGGCTGGTCAGCCTGAGGACCTGAGGTCATAGGCGGATCTTTCTCATGGAGCAAAGAGCAGGAAGACAGGGGATTGATCTCCTAAGGGAGGTCCCCTGATCAGAGTCACGGCACCAAATTTCATTCGCGTCTGTGTGAAGAGCCACCAAACAGGCTTTGTTTGAGCAACATGGCTGTTTATTTCACCTGGGTGCAGGTGGGCTGAGTCCAAAAAGAGAGTCAGCCAATTTATCAGTTTTCAATTTTCTGGATCCTACTTTTTCTGTCGTGTCTGAGAGCTCTTCACCAAACCTTAGTTTCTGAATGATTTCTTTTATATTTCATTCTAAAAGTTTTCTCATTTACATGTAAACTTATTTTCTATTTTGAGTTAATTTTTGAATGGGTGTAAGGTTTAGGTTAAGGTGTTTGTTTGTTTTGTTTTGTTTTGTTTTTTTACCTATTGCTATCCAGTTGTTTCTCCACCATTTTTTTGAAAAGACTATCCTTTATTGAGTTGCCATTGCACCTTTTTCAAAAATCAGTTGGCTGTACTTTTCTGGATCTATTCTGGGTTTTTTATTTTGTTTCATTATTTCTGCTGATACCAGTCTGTCTTCATCACTGAAACTAGAGCAAGTCTTTATTTTTAGTTGATGAGCCCATCCATCTTTATTTTCTTTAAAAAATTATTTTTGATTGACAAGTTTTTGATTGGCATAATTGTATACATTATGGAGTACAATGTGATGTTTAGATCTATGTGTGCAATGTGGCATGATTAAATCAAGCTAATTAATGTATCTTGACCTTGCTTATCTATCATTTTTTATGGTGAGACATTGGAAATTTACTCTTTATTATTTTGAAATATATATTACATTATTGTTGACTATAGTCACTCTGCTATGCAACAGATCTCAAAATCTATTCCTTCCATCTCTCTGAAACTTTGTACCTTGGATCAACCACTCCCCATTTCCCACCTCCCACCCCACCCCCAGCCTCTGGTAACCATCATTCTACTTTTTACTTCTATGAGTTCAGCTTTATTAGATTCTGCATTTAAGTCAGATCATGAGGTATTTGTCTTTCTGTGCCTGTCTTATTTCACTTAGCATAATGTCCTCTAGATTTATTCACGTTGTAGCAACTGACAAGATTTCCCCCTTTTAAAAGGCTGAATAATATTCCATATGTATACATGCCACATTTTTCCTTACCTATTCATCCACTGATGGATGCTGAGGTTGATTCCATATCTTGGCTATTGTGAATAATGTAGAGCAAGTCCTGAAGTTGGATAAAAGCTTGGTTTTATTGGGCAATGGTATGTGTTTATCTTATGGATACCAAATTTCATTACCTGTTCAGTTTCCCTTCTATTCTGGCTTTTAGGAAGATTTAAGGACAGGTTTAACGCTTGCTTTTGGTAAGTGAGGGGATCGTATGTATTTACGTGCTCCAGCTTTTCTTCTGCCCTTAGCTGATTGGTATTTTTTTCCCCTTGAAGTTGATTTTCAAGTCTATGTTCCTAAATTTTTTCTAATCTTAATGACAGCGCTGCAAGAGAGGTATCAATGTCTCCATGTCACAGTGGAGGAAACCAAGGCTCATCCAAGGCCATGTATCCAGTAACTGGCAAAGCAGGGATTCCCACCTGGTCATCTCACTCCTCTTCTTCTCATGACCACAGAACGCCTCTCAGCTCTGGATTCTCTCATCTACCAGCATTTGGCCCTGAGCTCAGTGATCTCTGAGGTCCTTTCAGACTCTCAGATTCTTATCTCATGATGTTAAGTTGCTGATTGAGATGAGACTAGGAGCAGGGCCAGTTAGGTCTGGACTCTTGTAGGAGACCTGTTATGAAACCTGACAAAAGCACCCGGATTGTCTTTGAGTAATCCCCAGCCCTTTCAGTTGAGAGGACCTTAATCCCCTGGGTGTGTCTCACTGTTTGGGATGGATTAAATTTGCCCAGGGGTGGAGATGAAACCGAGGCAGGAAGTCTGAGACTGCACTGAGGGGCTGAAGGATGGGATGATACTCTGCAGCCAGCAGCTCTCTTCCTGAGCCTGTCTTTCCAGCCTCTTTGCCCTGCTGAAAGGAAAAGCTATGGAGGCTCACAGGGATACACTGGAGGCTCAGGCACAGCCAGAGCAGTAACCCCAGGACTTGTGACCTTCGGAACACTCAGTCTGATCAGCATTTGGCACTGTCTCCCACCCCCGAACAGGGCAGACCCCTACCTTCAGAAATGTGGCAAACTACCAGAATCCCGTAGGAACCTGAGAGTCCTGATGACAAGTTTCATTTTGTTTACCCAAACATCAGTCATACTTGTTTATGTCTAAAAACTGCTCCATCCAACACCCTTGAGAAATGCTGGCCTAGAGCACAGACAGCCTCAGTTAAAATGCCTGTGTTATCAGAGAGGGCTACCTTGAGCTACTCTTTATCAAACTGCCCCACCAAGAGGCCCTGAATTCTAGAAGGGAATGAAGAAGTTTCCATGTAGGGGTAGGACAAGGTGGGTGAGGGGAGATGTCTGGGGATGTGGCCTGACTCCTGGGTATTACATTTCTTTGATATATTTTTATACTTTATCTTAAAATCAAATGAATGATATATTGTCCTCCACAATCTATGTGTTTCCAAATAATATGTCATATTTCTCTCCAAACCTTGGAGTAACACTGATGCTCTAGGAAGGTGTGTGTGTCTAACTTGGCTCTCCCAGATATGGACTCCCAGGTGGAGTGAATTGAGTTTGGGAAATACAACACAGGCAGACCTCACATTGGAACTAGTTTATCTGGTTGGCTTACCCAGCCAGCTTGTCAGGTGCAGAGGGAATGGTACCTAGACAATTTAAGTGGGACAGGTGTGTGAGGTGTGGACATCAGAAAATTCCTGGGCTGGGCCCCATGGGACACCACCAGACGGAACCAGCTAGAGAGCACAGTGAGGCCCTGTTGGCGGGGGGCGAAGAGACAGCAGTGGAAGGGAAGGGTGGGGAGAAAGCAAGCTTCCAGAGTCACACTCCTCTGCTTGTTTGGCTGCCAAAGAGATTGCAGAATAGGATTAAACTGATCTGTTTCTCAAACTGTTTTACAAGTCATTCTTCACTTGTGCCACAGGCCCTTTTGAAAACTTCCTCCTGTACCTTTGATTTACAGTGTATTTGGGGTATGTGTCTGCGAGCTGAGACTGATATGGAGCCAGGACCTCACTCACTCAGTGAGCATTTATTGAGTGTCTACTGTAAGCATCTATTGAGCGTCTACTTTGTAAGCATTTATTATCTGCTGGGTGAAGCTCTTTACTAGGTGTTGCTGTTTATACCTGGCTCCCTGAAAGTCTCCTAAGTTTCCAAGAAAAAATTGCCTGTAAGTTCCCTGCTGCCCAAGGTGACCAAATGTCTTCATTTTCCCAGGACTGAGGGGGTTAAGACACCAGACTTTCAGTTTTGAAACTGGGAAAGTTGTGGGCAAATTGGAACGAGTTGGTCATCTCACTGCCTCCCTTGCTATGACATTTTACAAGAACAAACATGCACCTTCTGACTGTGGTGCAGGGGAAGTGCCGAGGAGAGTCAGGGATGGTGTCCAAGAATGCAAATGAACCTTAGGGACCTATGGGGAGAAGAAATGGGGGCTCCCAGAGAGCAGGCAAGTGAGAGCCAGGATGGCAGTTGCTGGGCTTCTGCACAGCGGTGGAGCTCATTTCCCTCTCTGGTTTCTATGTAGAAGTCCTCCCACCTAGCTTCCCACCTTCATTACTGGCCATGATTTTTACAGTGTTTTTCAACATCTTATTGTACAGAATCCATATAAATGATGATAAAGCTGAGCTGTTGAAAGACGGTGCTTCCTGGCTTATGGAATTGTTGACTTTCAGACTAGACAGTGATGAGAAAGCTCATCTGCTCAAAGACGCAGGAATCCGCTTGATGTCCTTGCCTCTGCTTGCAGAGTTCTGATGGGGAGATCACTGTAGCATAAGGCAGACCCAGAACATTGTAGCACCCCAGGCACGTACCAGGTTTCTCCTGTGTGGAGCTGAAATCTTTACCTGCCCTTCCATCTGTGTTCCCCAGAGTGAAGCTAGCAGAACCCATTACTTCCTGGTCACTTGCTTCACTGTTTCTAGTAGAATACTCTCTCCCCTCTCCCAGAAGCCCCTCTAACTGTGGACTGCTGAGCAGGGTTGAAATAGAAAAACAGGTAGTCAGGGCCACCCTCCTCTGAAAGCCAAACTAGGCTCTGAAGGTGGGCATTGCTGGGACGTGCGTGGCCCCCAACTCCTGATTTCCCAGATCACAAAGGTTTTGTTGCTGGTTCTGGTCACTGACAGGAGCCTCGTCACCACTCATGTGAGTGTCTCACGCTTTGTGGCAGCAGCTGGAAAGTGGCCCAGCAGAGACCCTCCCATGATGCCCCCTGCACTAGGCCTTGCAAGTTTGTGATGCCCTCTCAGCCCCCAGATCTGTGCCCACGTCATCTCTTACACTCCTCCTTCTTACCCCCGCCTCCTTGTGTTCTCATGCCCCAGCTCTCACTGCTCACCAACTTTGGAAGCTTTCATGGAGTATCCTAGACAGGTCATTGACTCCACCCTCCAGCCTCTAAATGGACATCTCTCTGGAGGAAGTACAAAAGGGGCTCACTGGAGACAACATTCCCTGGCTTCATTGCCAGAGGGCTAACAGAGATCCTCACACAGGGCATCTCACCCAGTGCTAGTGGGAACAGGTCTTATGGGTCCCAGCCTGTGCTCCAGGGCTGCACCCCGCATACGCCAGGGTGGTATGTGGCAGGTCAAAGTTAATGAAGAACCAGCCTTGTATATGGAACCTACTCCACCTCTGGAACGTGTCCCTGACTTGGAAAGTGAACTCACAGGGCTGTGGTTGTCAATTTCATTTTCAAATTGCCCTTGATATCAGGACACTGCCTTCTGCACAGCTGAGATTGTCCTCACAGCAGCTCAAGCTTCCTTCTTCTTCAGTCCTCAGAGTCCCAGGACTCCCATATCATGGGCCCACTGATTCCATGTGTAAATTTAATGTGTAGGCTGGGCACAGTGGCTCACGCCTGTAATTCCAGCACTTTGGGAGACCGAGGTGGGCGGATCGCAAGGTCAGGAGTTCGAGACCAGCCTAGCCAATATGGTGAAACCCCGTCTCTACTAAAGATACAAAAATTAGCCGGGCATGGTGGTGCGCACCTATAATCCCAGCTACTTGGGAGGCTGAGGCAGGAGAGCTGCTTGAACCCAGAAGGCGGAGGTTGCAGTGAGCCGAGATCACGCCATTGCACTCCAGCCTAGGCAACAGCAGAGCGAGACTCCATCTCAAAAACAAAAAACAACAACAAAAAAAACCCCACAAAATTTAATGTGTAAATATGTAAAATTTATAAGGACTGGGGTTGGGCATTAGTCAAGCCTATTTTGATTGCCTTAAAATCACAAATATTTAGAATTCCCACCTGATATGGTTTGACTCTGTGTCCCCACCCAAATCTCATCATGAATTGTAAGCCCCACGTGTGCGACGAGGGACCTGGTGGGAGGTAATTGGATCATGGGGGCAGTTTCCCCCTTGCTGTTTTTGTGATAGTGAGTGAGTTCTCAGGAAATCTGGTACTTTTTTTTTTTTTTTTTTTCACAGAGTCTCACTCTGTCACCCAGGCTGGAGTGCAGTGGTGTGATCTCAGCTCACTGCAACCTCCGCCTCCCAGGTTCAAGCGATTCTCCTGCCTCAGCCCCTTGAGTAGCTGGAATTACAGGCACGTGCCACCACACCCAGCTAATTTTTGTATTTTTTTAGTAGAGACAGGGTTTAACCATGTTGGTCAGGCTGGGCTGGTCTTGAAGTCCTGACCTCGTGATCCACCCACCTCAGCCTCCCAAAGTGCTGGGATTACAGGTGTGAGCCACCGCGCCCCGCCGAGATCTGATGCTTTTAAGGTGTTTGGCAGTTTCCCCTTTGCACTCTCGCTCTTGCTGTCTCTCCCTCTCTCTCTCCTGCTGCCTTATGAAGATATGCCTTGCCTCCCCTTCACCATCCGCCATGATTGTAAGTTTCCTGAGGCCTCCCCAGTCATGTGGAACTGTGAGTCAATTAAACCCCTTTTGTTTATAAATTACCAAGTCTCAGGTAATATCTTTATAGCAGTGTGAAACGGACTAATACACCACCAACACATTTTTAGCAGCAATTATAATTTTCTGAGCTACTATCACAAATATGGGCACATTTCATTAGGACACACATGTGGTGAAACATAGGGTGGTATATGGATATTCAGGTGTGAATGCCAATACACTTTTGAGACCTCTTGCTGGGAGCACCCATTATGTACCAAATTTACTGAGATAATATGGACAAGGGTAGGTCCTTTCAGAAACACTATCTGACTAAACCCTCCCTGCCATACTGTGAGGTATGCATTGCCCACATTTTATAGTGGAGGACATTGGGAGGCAGCCCATGGGAATTGCCACATTCCACAGTGACAGAGCTGGAATTGGGGCTCTCTGAGAGTCCCCGTCTTAAGATTTTTTTCTCTATGTACTTCACCACAAACCACAGACTGTTGAGCCAGACTTTGCTATTTGATTGCTTTATAACAATAGACACACCAGAACTGCCTACTTATATCTATTGTTGTATTTTCCCAAGCCAAATTCGTCAATGGTGGTCCTGAAGGTCTTCATTCCTCAGCTTCCTTTTTCTTTGCACATTCCCTAACCCATGGTTGTGAGCCTAGACGCACACTCCAGCTGTATGGCACATGAGCATTTACACCCTCCATGGGTGTGGGACAATCAAGTGGCTTAAACTCTTGATTTCTAAGTGAAAGAACAAATGGAAATCCAGTCAGCTGCACAGTGCTTTATCATATGACTCACCTTCTTAGAAACTTACAGTGAGGAGGTGACTTGTATATCCAGCAATCAGAGAGTCAATAAATAAATCATGGGACATCCATCTATAAAATACATATAAATCATTTTTTAAAAAGTCTTACGGAGAATAGTTGAAATTTGGGGGAAGAGTTCATTCTCTAATGTTAAGTAAAGAAGGCAGGATGGATAAGCATATGTAGGGATGATCCAAATTTGTCAAAATCACAGTATACAGAGAAAGAAGACTTGAAGGGCATGTACCTATACTGTGTGTGAAACCTATAAATGGTTTTGTTTTTTGTCTTTGTGAATTTCAGTGTTTTCCATTTTCCACAGTAAACATATCCTGTATTTATACTTAGAAAAATCTATCCATTAAAAAGCCCTACAGTCTGTGGTCATGCCCCAGCTTCCTTTGGCAGGTGTACCAAGACATCTCATTGTAGTATATAAAATGTGACGTACGATGGAAGTGGCCCTTCTCTGATTACCTGAGGGTGGACCAAGGATGCAACTGGGATTGCAGCCAAGAGGATGGGGTTGTCTAGAAGGACTGACCCCTGCAGTGCCATCACTGTTCCTACTGCATTTTTCCATCTGTTGTCACAGTTGAGTCATGGCTTTCCAGAAATTGAGACAAAGTCAGATAACAATACTTGAAGTCTTAAAGGGAGGCAAGAATGTGGAACCTTTTCTTTTCTGGGAAGATCAAGAAGTGATTCTGTCCAGGAATCTGCTCTCTCTGCTCTTCTGGTGCCCACTCCCAGGGGCTGGCTCAGAGTGTAGGAATTCAGCCCTAAGGTTTGGCCAAACATCTTAGAGAAGCAAATGTATCTGATTGGCTCCTTGCCATGTAGGAAAAGTAGGCCTGAGGGTGAGGTGGTGAGGACAGAAGCCAGGATGGGATCTGCTAGGTGCTAACTAAGGGTCTGTTCCTGAGCCTGGGGTTTTCTGCCTGGGAGGATGCAGAGAACATTCCTGGATGGGTTTTCACCCAGTCGTTGGTGAGAGTTTATTGATCATCCACTGTTTGAAAGGTAAAACTCTGCTAGTGTAAACAGCAGGGGTTTCTGAATTCTGAGGCCAAGAGTGGTGTTGGGATGGATGCCAGAGACCCATTTATTCATTCATTTATTCTTATTGACCTCCTGTCATCAACCACTGGAGATCCAATAATGAATAAAACAGAGTGAATTATGCCCATATGAGTGAGATAGATAGTAGACAGAACACAAATAAATACAAAGTTACAAAGCACATCATATGAGAGCAAAAAGGATTTGGTTTTGTGAGAGAGAATGGGGTAGAGACATAACTGGATTATATTTAATGCATCTGGGGTCGTGGACTGAATTTTAACAAGTTACCTTCATGGTTCTCATACAGAACCTCCGTATGGGGAACATGACTGTGAATCAGACAAGTTCCCTATCTTCCTTCCAAAGGCTGTGGTTAGGTAGGGTAAGAAGAACCATAAGCAGCTATTGTGAATTATGGTTTCCATCAACATGACAGGTTCACATGGAATCCCTCCTACTACAAACACCACATAAAGTAGAACAGCACCAGAGATTTAAATACACGGCAGAACTTGCAAGAAAGAAAGTGAAATCTTTAGGTGAAAGAAATGAAGAATGAATTGAACACACGAACAATGAGGACATCAGTTGACCCTGCACAAGGAATAAGGAGGAAATATGTGTGGTGTGATTAGACCAGTAAAGAGATGCTAAAGGAACTCCTAATGGATGCTGGAATTTAGTACTCGCACAGGTACCCAAAGATGATAGGAGAGTTGAAACTCAGACCCATTCATAAAGCTAGGTGCCTTGGTGAAAAGGGAACTAATAAAACCCTGCCCACTACTCCAGGGTCAACAGGGCTTGTCTCTCACAAGATCTCCGGGTAAAAAAATTTCCCTGAGAAACTAAAACCCCAAGGCTGTATCACATAGAATCAGAAACAGAATTTATGCCATCCCTATGGTGTAGTGATGCTTACCTTATGCCATATATAGAAATTAACTTCAAATGAATAAAAGATCTAAATGTAAGACCTAAAACTATAAAACTCTTAGAGGAAAACACAGGGAAAGCTTTATACCATTGGATTTGGCAAGGATTTCTTGGATATGCTACTGAAAGTACAGGCAACAAAAGTTAAAATAGATAAATTGTATTACATCAAAATTTAAAACTTCTATGCATCAAGTGGCACAATCAAGAGAATGAGAAGGCAACCTACAGAATGGGAGAAAATGTTTGCAAATCATGTATCTGATGAAAGATGAATATCCAGAATATATAAAGAGTTCTTACAACTTAACAACAAACCCAATTTAAAAATTGGCAAAGGACTTGAATAGACATTTCTCTAAAAAAGACACACAAGTGGCCAAAAGGCACATGAAAAGATGCTCAACATTGCAAATCGTTAGGGAAATACAAATCAAAACCACAATGTGACATCACACCCATTAGGATGACTACTATAAAAAAACAAAACAACAGAATATAACAAGTGTTTTTGAAGATGGAGAGAAATTGGAACCCTTGTGCACTATTGGTAGGAATGTAAAATGATGCAGCTGCTGTGGAAAACAGTATGGCAGTTCCTGAACAAATTAAAAGTAGAGTCATGATATGATCTAGCAGTTTTGCTTCTGGGTATACGTCCAAAAACATTGAAAGCAGGGTCTCAATGAGATATTTGTGCAGTTATGTTTCTAGCAGCACCATTCATGATAGCCAAAAGGTGGAAACAACCCAGATGTCCATCAATAGATAAATGGATAAACAAAATGTGTATATACATACAATGGAATATTATTCAGCCTTAAAAAGAAAGGAAATTCTGACACATGCTACAATACAGATGAAATTTGACATTACTCTAAATGAAATAAGCCAGTCACAGAAAGACAAAATACTGTTTGATTCCATTTACATGAGATACCTAGAATAGTAAAATTCATAGAGACAGAAAACAGAATGGTGGTTGCCAGGAGCTAGGGGTAAGGGGAAATGGGGAGTTATTGTTCGAGAGTCTCAGTTTTGTAAGATGAAAAGAGTTCTAGAGATGGATGATGGTGATGGTCGCACAACACATGAATGTACTTAATGCCACTGAACTTGAGATAGGCTGGGCAGTGGTGGCTCATGCCTGTAATCCCAGCACTTTGGGAGGCTGAGGCAGGAAGATTGCTTAAGCCCAGAATTTTGAGACCAGCCTGGGCAACAAAGTGAGACCTCATCTCCACAAAAAATAAAAAAAAAAAATAGAAATAAAAAAATTAGCCAGGCATGGTGGCATGCGCCAGCTGAGGTGGGAGGATTGCTTGAGTCTTGGAGGTCAAGGATGCTTTTAGCCATGATTGCACCACTGCACTCCAGCACAGGCAAGACTCTGTCTTAAAAAATAATATTAATAAAAAAGGGTAAGATGGCAAGTTTTATGTTACACACATTTTATCACAATTTTTAAAATATGTGGGTAATCATTAAGACAAAAGACATTGAATATACCTTCTAAAACAAAAGAGAGTAAAGAATAAAGAAACCTAGTTAAACAATAAAAGCCTAGAAAAGGAGTGGAGAGATGGTAAAAAATAAATAAATAAAAATAAAACAGCCAAAAATAAACTTCATGGTGAATAGGAACACAATATAAATATAATCAGGTTGATACAAATCTAGATTTATCAAAAATTATAATACATGGGCCGGGCACGGTGGCTCACCCCTGTAATGCTAGCACTTTGGGAGGCTGAGGCAGGTGGATCACGAGGTCAGGAGATCGAGACCATCCTGGCTAACATGGTGAAACCCTGTCTCTACTAAAAATACAAAAAATTAGCCGGGCGTGGTGGCAGGCGCCTGTAGTCCCAGCTACTCGGGAGGCTGAGAACCCGGGAGGCAGAGCTTGCAGTGAGCCAAGATCGCGCCATTGCACTCTAGCCTGGGCGACAGAACGAGACTCTGTCTAAAAAAAAAAAAAAAAAAAAAAAAATTATAATACATGAAAATAGACTACTCATTATCTCAAAGCTACAGCATCTCAGATTGGATAAAAAATAGAGATAAAATCTAGTTACATGCTCTTTAAAAGAGACATCTAAAACAACATGACACAGAAAGATTGAAAATCAAGAAACAGAAGAAGACATAACAGAAGAATGCCAGCTAAAGAAAGATGATTTATCTACTTTAATAACAGATAAGAATGTTTAAAATAAGAGTGTTTAAAGCAAAAAGAATGCCAGAATGTGAAATGTTTGCAACGTCTAAAACTGACTAGGGACGAATATATAGAATGCACAAGGAATCTTGATAATCTACAAGAAACCTAATAGGAAATGTGTGAAGGATTTGGACAGGTGGACTGGCACGCCAGCTGGGCTCGCCCTACCCTCTATACTTTTCTCTGAATGTCATGGTCATTGTTTTCCACTGTAAACCTCTGTCTTCTCCATGGCTGAATCATGCTTGGCAACTAGAAAGTGCCTGTTTTCCTTCACTGGAAAGCCCCCAGTTTGACAAATTTGCTGTTAGTCTCCTATTGCTGCTATAACAAATTATCACAACGGAGCGGCTTAAAACAACACAAATTTATTGTCTAATGGTTCTGGAGTTCAGAAGTCCTTGATTTCTTAAGGTGTTGGTAGGGCTGTGTTCCTTCTTGAGGCTTTAGTGGAGGATCTCTGTTTCCTGGCCTTTTTCACTTTCTAGAGTCACCCACATTCCTTGGCTTGTGGCCCCTTCCTCCATCCTCAAAACTAGCATCTCACCATCTGAAAAACTCTCCTTTTCACCTCTTTTTTTTTTTTTTTTGGACTCTTGCCTCCTTATTTTAAGAATCCTTGTGGCTGGGTATGGTGGCTCACACCTGTAATCCCAACACTGTAGGAGGCTGAGGCAGGTGGTTCACCTGAGGTCAGGAGTTCGAGACCAGCCTGGCCAACATGGCGAAACCTTGTCTCTACTAAAAATACAAAATTAGCCAGGCATGGTGGTGCATGACTGTAGTCCCAGCTACTCAGGATGCTGAGGCAGGAGAATTGCCTGAACCTGGGAGGCGGAGGTTGCAGTGAGCTGAGATCCTGCCATTGCACTCTAGCCTGGGTGACAAGAGCAAAACTCCGTCTAAAACAAAAACAAAAACAAAACAAAAAAACCTCTTGTGATTAATTTGAGACCACCCAGCTAATCCAGGATAATTTCCCGATTTAAAATCCTTAATCACATATACAAAATCCCTTTTCTCATGTAAGGCATTTATTTACAGGTTCTGGGGATTAGGATGTAGACATTTGGGGAGGCCATTATTTTGTCTAACACAGGGTCCAACCAAACCAGAGACAGTAGAAGATACACACACACACACACACACACACACACACACACACTCACACACAAAGAGATTCATTACAAAATTTGGCTTACATAATTTGAGGAGCTGGCTAAGCAGATTCAAAATTCACAGGGCAGGCAGTCGGGAAGGGATGATCCCAGGCAGGCTGGAACTCACAAGCACAAAGGCTGCTGTACACAGAGGGAATTTCTCTCTCTTTTTTTCCCTCTCTCTCCTTCTGTCCGTCTCTCAACCTCTGCTTTAAAGGCCTTCCAACTGATTGAGTGTGGCCCATCCAAATTATCTAGGATAATCTCCCTTACCCAGTGTCAACTGATTATGTATTTTAATTACATCTGCACACTCCCTTCACAGCAACACCCAGATTGGTATTTGAATAACTGCAGACTGTGGCCTAGCCGAGTTGCCACATCAAAAACACTGCCATGGGGGCCAAGGGCAGTGACACTCAAGACAGGTATAGGACAGAATGTGGCAGCAGCAGGCCAAGGGCTCTAGGAATGGCGAGCATCACTGAGCAATAGGAAACCCCAAATGGAGGATGCAGGGAGCCAGAGATATTTTGTTGAAGTCACTGATGGGAGGAGAAAGGCATGCTTGGGGTAAGCTTCTGCAAGGAGACCTGGAATGGGGCCTTCTGTCCATGGCTTCCCAAAGTTTGAAAATCCCATGAGGGGTCTGCTTCTCTCCTATACACAAACTCTGCCACAGCCATAAAGATCAGACACCCAGCATATCACCAGTGTGTAGATGTCCGTTCCTTATGTGGCTTACCAGTATGTGTTCTGTGACCTACTGCTAAGGTCACAGGCCCCTGGGCTGCAGACGTGAATCCACCCATGTGCTTGAAAGGTAGGTGAGCTCATGTCTGCTTCTCCTAGGGCTGCAGCTGGTAGGTGTCAAGTATTTGCTTAGCTAATCTTTCCTCATCTAAAGATGCTCATTGATGATTTCATTCAGGAGTCTTGAAACCTACAGGTAGAAGTCCCAGCCAAAACAAACCAGGTGTAGATGATGAAACCACATTCCCTTGCACTTGCCTTTGAGAGCTCTAGGTGAGGGAAGCGGAATGTTCAAAGTAGTTGGGAAGCGCATCAGTCCTGGAATGCTTCCGGCCCACACCGACAGTGCTGCCAGACCCTCCGTGTGGAGTTCCCATGCCCAGATGGGCAGATGGCCAAGGGGAGTACAGAGAAATAAAGGAATTGAATCATTTTTACCCCAGAGAAAGACTTTTGTTTAGCTGCCCCGTTTTATGCAATAGATTTGCACAAGAGGTTTAGCCTTGTTTCCAAGAAAGAGTTATCAACAAGGGAAGATTTAGGTTAGAGCTCAGGAAGCCCTACTTGAGTCTAAGGTGGTTGTTCTTAAAGTACGGTGCCTGGAGTAGCAGTGTTAGCATCACATGAGAGTTTATTATAAATGCAAATTCTTGGGCCCCATCACAGACCTACTGAATGAAAAACTGGAGGTGGGGCCCAGAAAACTGTTCCAACAAGCCCTCTAGAGTAATTCTAATATACCCTAAAGTTCAAGAACATCTGCTCTGAGGCAAACACATCTCAGGGCAGTGATTCATGCGCAGCACTCACTGAGGTGGCTGTGATATTCTGGTGGCCACTTATTCATTAAAGTGATTGGTGGGAAGTAATGGATATTCAACTCAAATGGTTGCCAGGGAATATGAGCTTCTAATATAGGAGCTGTCATTGATGGGAGGAACTCAGGAGCATCCTAGGTTTGCCAGGGAAGGCCTCCCAGAGCTTTCTGCTGTGGCCTGGGGCAAAAGCTGAGGGCTGTGAACCTCAGTCCATGAGGACCCCTGGGCCAGGAGGCAGGAGGGTGCTGAGGACAGAGCCTTCTCAGCAAGGAGAGACCACCACATGTTGGAATTTAGAGAGTCTGTAGGAGAGCTCACAGCACACAGGCTTGCTGTGCTAGGCTGAGTTCCATTTCTGTCTTTTTGCCCCCAGATAGTTTGGAAATGGCAAATGTTTTGGGAGGCTGAAGTCAGGAGTGTTCTCACTAATGATGTTTATAGGTTCAAGTTAAATACTGTAGGTAAGCAAGGAATTTGAGAAATTGGCTGGTGGGGTCCCCTTTGTGGCTACTCTTGCCCTTATTTTCCATGCCTTAACTAAACATTTCATGGTGCAGAGAAGACCTTGATGTCCTGAGTGACCAATCCCTTTCACGAGGGTGGCGATCGCTGTGGTCTACTTGCCTTGTTCCCTGGGGTCATGGCGGTGGGGTGGAGGAGAGGAAGTTCTGGTTGCTATCATCTCAACACGGTTTTCTGATAGGAGAGGAGCAAGCATGCCTTTCTTGATCTCCTGCCTTGACCTCTGCATATAACAGTTTCCTTTCCTCTCTCACATCAGCCTGGAACTTGGGGGAGCTTTTCTGAGAAGGGATTTGGGTATTTTCTGTGGCATTGACAGAAGCCCCTCACTCTCACCTTTCCTTCCGTTTCTCCCACCTTTCCTTACCCAGACCCTGCAGATGTTTCTCTCCCTCTTTCGCTGTCTTTGCTGATCTGAGGAGTAGAGAGAGGGAGAAGGCAAACAGAGGGGAAAGGGAGGAGAAAATGCCTTGGGAGACACAGGGAAAAGTCAAAGAGGTGAGGTCACAGAAGGAGCAGCCAGCCCTCTGTTGAGAAAAGTCCAGTCCTGATGCAGCCTCCAGTGATAAAGCAGACTCCTCCCATCTAAAGACTAGACAAGGCTGGGCGTGGTGGCTCACGTCTGTAATCCTAGCACTTTGGGAGGCTGAGGCGGGTGGGTCACCTGAGGCCAGGAGTTTGAGACCAGCCTGGCCAACATGGTGAGACCCCACCTCTACTGAAAATACAAAAATTAGCTGGGCATGGTGGCGTGGGTCTGTAGTCCCAGCTACTTGGGATGCTGAGGCAGGAGAATCCCTTAAATGCAGAGGTTGCAGTGAGCTGAGATCGTGCCATTGCACTCCAGCCTGGATGACAGAGTGAGACTCTGTCTTAGAAAAAAAAAAAAGACCAAAGACTCTGTGTGGACCCACCCACCAACAGCCCCCGTGGGGCTCCAGATCCTTGCTTTCTCAGAAGCCAGAGATCAGATGTATTAGAACACATGCCAAGCGATGAGGCCTTTGTCCTCCTGCTTTCTTGCTAATTTAGCAAGTGAAGTTCTGTTAGGAACAGGTATCCTTGCAGCTGTATTTCAGGCAAACCCTCCGTCTTAGCAAGAGAAATGTGCAGATGTGCAGAGTTTAACAAGGCACGAAGCTCTGGTCTCAGGGAGCAGAAGCAAAAGGTAGCAGACATAATAAGACAAGACATTTTCCTTAGCTACAGTCTGGCTCAGGGAGCTCCAACATTGTGTAAAGCCCAAGGGGAGTTTATTTCAAAATCCCAAATGTTGCGACTGGGTTGCCATTTTAAATTGGGGATTGGTCTTGGATTCCATGTGCACCAGAAGGGACCTTATCTTTTCTTCCAGGGTGTGAGGTTGAATAGTTGGCAGAAGTGAGGCTGCCTTTTCCTAGAGTTAAAGTTAAGGTTTCCCTAGAGTTAGAGTTTCCTTAGGCTAAAACCCAGTGATCTATTCCTAATGCTCCTGCCAGTCAGCTCCCTGCATCCCCTTCCCCAGGTGTGTGACTCAGGTTGTCACAATCTGTTTACAAGGCTGGAGAGAACTGGTCTTATTGCCCTAGGTGGTCAGAAAGTGCCTAGCTTCTCCCTCAACACCTCCCATCGGCCCTTTTCCCTTTGCTGTATGCACCCCCATCCCTACCTCCCTGACCCCTCTCCTGAGTGACCTCCTCTCTGTGGAATTGAAGAGAGGACCACTCAGACCTCTGTCCCTGGCCTGACTGCATCTGCATCTGCTCCCACACTCCCAGTGCCTCCCTGGACATCTCTACTTGGTCTCCCAGCCCCATGGCCTCAAGCTGCCTCCCCACACTCGCCCGGCTCCCACTGGCGTCTTGAGCTCCTTGCTTCCCTGATGTCACCCTCCCTTCTCTTGGACTCAGATATGCACTCATCATCCCCCACATCTCCTAGTCATCGGCCATTGCCTCCCATCAGTGTCTCTCCCGCTGCTGTCCCCCAGCCACTGCCACTGCCTGACTGGAGGGTTTTTTTTTTTTTTTGCGCCTTGTCCCAAGACCTTGCATGGCCTCTCTGCCTCTAGCCTGTTACAGATTCCTCTTTCTAAAGTGTTTGACGTACATTATCTCTGCTCAGAAGTCTCCGGTGGCGGCCAGATGGAGATAAAATTCTGTAGCTTCTCTCAGGTACTAATCCTTTTTCTGACTTGGTTTTCTCTTCTCACCTACCTGGAACTCTCTCAGGCTAACTCGATCTTTTTCAGACCTCTAATCACCCTTACATTTCTCCACTCCTCATCTTGTCTCCCAGGACTAGGGATGACCCCTTTTTTTCCTACCCACTTTCTGAAATTCTCCTCGTCTTCAAAACCCCAGCTCCAGGCTCACTTTTCCAGGGATCTCTCCTCACCCTCCTGTGTTCCGAGCCCCTCTGACACCACTACTTGTACCGCTCCTTGGCATCTGCCATATCACCCTGAGAGTAGCTGTCACTATTGTGTGCATGTGCCTCATCTTAGTAATAGTATGCCCCTGGGCGGCTGGGGGAGGCAGCCCTGTTCAGCCCTTGGTCTCCCGTGAATGTGCTTGGTCTAGAATAATAATCAATAAATATTTGCTTACCATATAATTTCAAATGTTCCTTCTGGGCAAAATTAGCAATAATATACCCACCCATACTCACACACAGCCCCTGATAAAATCTGTCCAAGCTGGCAGGCCAGGGGAATTGTAAACTGTGTACATTGTTGCCAGAGGAAAGCACCATTTCAGTCATCACAGGGAGACCCAGCATCCATTTCCTGATAAGTCTTCAACAGTGTGTGTTTTGAACTGTGATCCTCAGGAGTGTATCTCCATGTAAGCCACGTCTGGCCTGGAATCGCAGGTGTGATGGTAGAGAGAGGCTCGCAGGTCCCTGGGGGAGCCTGTAAGCCGAGGAGTAACCTAGAGAAGGGATCAGGAAAGGCATCCTGGTGAGGTGGTGTTCCAACACAGCTGCCAATGGAGTCAGAGCTAGGCAGGCAAGAAGGCCAGAGAGGGGGCGAGAGAGTGCTCTAGGCAGAGGGATAGAATACACAAGGAGTCAGGATCCAGATATAGAGGTATGGCAAAACATCCGTGTGACAGCTGCCACCACCTTCCTGAGCCGGCCATGCCAGGGGAAGAGGCCTCTTCCAGGGATGTGTGCTGGGAGGCACAGGTTTAGAATGAGTCTGGAAAAGCAAATCAATCTGGAGCCTTGTCCTTTATAGGATCTGGAAGAGTCGGTGAATAGCCATTCACTGGTCGGTGGAGAAATATCTGTAGACCCACTCCAGTGGTTTTAAGAATTTGCCATCAGCAGAGAAGGCAGGGCGCCATTCTGCATGACAGCTTCGAGAGGAAGGAGAGGAAAAGATTTGACTTACGGGGGAAAGGAAGGCCCACTTCAGTTTGTGTGGGCTTCCTGTAGCTACATGGCTCACACAGAGGAGAGGTCTGTGCATTTGAGGAAGACACTCATGGGACATGAACAGTCAGAACCCTCCAGGTGTGGACAAAAGGCCAGTGTGGACAGGAACACCTGGGAATGAGAAAAGAGGATGCCCAGGCAGGGGACTGGAGCCCAAAGGCAAGACAGGTCAAGGGGTGGGAGCAGGGGGCAGCAGGCACAGGAGGCCTTGCTGTCCCCACGTCTGTCCCCAGCAGACACTAACTGAGTAACAGACAAATCAAGGAAATAGCAAGCAAATTTGGAGGGACTTGAAGAATTTAAAAATAAAGTGACTGCTTCCTAAGTCACCTGAGAGCCAGGTGTGGTGGACCTAGGAAAGGTGAAACTGGAAGTCTGCACTGGAAGGGACAGGATTCTGCCACGGAACCAAGGGGATCCTGCGGCATGTCTTCTGCTGCAGGTGTGCACCTCCTGGAGCCTGCCCGTATAGAGCAGGAGGTGGCTCTTGCTGAAGGCGGGTTTTCTGATGAGCGATCCCTGGCATAAGACAGCCAGCATCTCCCCGGCACTGTGAGCAAGGCTGTGAGCTAGAGCTTTACAATGTCTCCAAACACTCCTAGACAGCCATTCACAGTCACTACCTCACACGTGAGAATACTGAAGCTTAACATAAATAGTGTAACTTGCCCGTCATTTTACAGTCTGTAATACTGGGCAAAGTCAAGAATCAAATTCAGGTCTCTCAACAAAGCTCATGCCCTTACCCTTGCCTTCAGGCCAAACCTCTGGCCCGGGTATTCATTTCTTAGAGCTGCCATTTAAAAAAGACCACAAACTTGGTGGCTTAAAACAACAGAGATGTATTCTTTCACAGTTCTGGAGACTCGAAGTGCAAGGCAAGGTGTTGGCAGAGTTGGTTCCTTCTGAGGGGGAACCTATTCCGGGACTCTCTCCTCGCTTCTAGCAGTTGTTGGAAACTCAAGGTGTTCCTTGGCTTGCAGACACCCCACTCCAGCTTCTGCCTCGATTGTCAAATGGTATTCTTCCCTGTGTGTCTTTGTATCCAAATTTCCTCTTTTTGTAAGAATGCCAGGCAATGGATTAGAGCCCACTTGATTTCAGCATGGTCTCATGTTAACTTGATTACATCTGTGAAAACTCTATTATTTCCAAATAATGTCACATTCATGAGTACCGGAGGTTAAACCCGCCACATATCTTTATGGGAGGCATGATTTGACCTGTGATACCTAGCAAGGAGACTGGGGGCAGAGAATGTCCTCAGCATTTTGCTTTGAGTTGCAGAGGCAGAGGGAGTAGGGTGGAGAGAGGTGTGAGACCAGTCGTGGGGATCATAGCAAAGAGTGCTGGGGGCTGCTTTCGGGGCTGGAGGCGAGAGGCACTCTGGGGAAGGAAGTGGAGATCCCCAGGGTGTGGTGAGGATGGACATCTCCAGGAGATGCAGCCCTTCAGGTCTGAGTCTTTGGTACTTTGTTCTTGATCACTGGTAAGCCAAGACAGTGGGTTATGTGACCCTCTTATGATCCACATGAGGTCAAGTGGAATCTGGAATTCTTCTCAGAGCTTAGCACTTAGGGAGGATTTTCTCTGGAAGTATCCCATAGGACAGAGAGATTTGAATGTTGGACAAAGCCTTCTCCTGCTGCCATCCTTCTACCTGCTGCCATCCTTCTACCTGCCACCAGAAAAACTGGGACGAGTGACCACAGAAGTGTGCGATCTTCCTGTGTGGAAGGAACCTACTGTGTTGCACACTGGGTTTTTCTTTTGTTTATTTGACCACTTTATCCTGGCTGCCAAAGACTTGCTGTATACGGGACCCAGTTTTCAGGGGGCTGCTCATCACTTTTGGAATGATGAGATATTGGAAGACAGCCTGTGGTCATGAATCCCAGATCTCTTGGCAGGCAGGGGAATGCCAGGGTGACCAGACTGGGGTGTGGAAATGTTCCCATGCCAGAAGGTGTGTCTGCCAGCAGCAGGCTGTTGCAGGGGAGCCACCGCCTCTGCCAGTGTCATGAGGTTCAGCCGGAGGCTAAGCTAGCCTGTCTGTAGCATGTGTGACTCCGGAATGCCATAGCCTCAGGAGCAACTCCACTGTCAGAGCGGAGCACTGGGGAGAGCCGACAGGCGTCCATGCACATCCATCCTACCTTCTGCTCTCATGGGGTGGGCAGCCTGCCCACCCTGCTTCTAAGCATCTGTTGTTTTGGTCTGATTACAGACTCTTGAAGCTTTGTTCTTAGACCCCCACTGTGGCTTTGAACAGGCCACAGTGTGTTGTGGTTTGTTGGGAGGTCTTCTTGGAGTGGCTGCTGCCAAAGGTGGTGGGTCGACCTAGGCCACCCCCAGGCAGAGGTTCCCCCAGATGAGGGCTCCTTCCCCATCCTGCCAGGGCACTAACTTGTTCTTGATGAAACCTGCTCGGGCTGTTCACCACCAGCCCCAAGGACGCCCTCTCCTCCTCACTGCACACAGTCTCTTGTCTGCTACAGAAAAACCTTGAAAAGGCCAAGAGTCAAAACTGGCTCCAATTCTCCAAATGGAGATGGTTGTATTGGGAGCTCTGGTATGGAGCTGGCCCTAAAATATCGACAAGGGCTTGCTGAATAACCTACTATTCCTGCAGAAATTTGGGGGGAGATAAATGGATACAGTAGAAGGAAAATACCTGTTTCTACAATGAATTTACAACCCACTTTGTTTATATTCACTCACTTATGGCATATGAGTGCCTAGGTAACCAGTGGGGCCATTCGCTGACATTTATTCTTTTCTTCTGAAATCATTCGTCATTGTTTGCGGAGAAGATTACTCCCTGCTTCTCTGGTCATTTCCCTCCTCTGCCTTGCTGGCACAACAGGTGTGTCCTGGGTGACAGAATTGCTGTGGGGCCCTAAACACTCATGGTGGTTGTAACTGCAATCTGGGCTCAGTGCCCTGAAGGAACAATAGAGACCAGGTAACAGGGGGGATGTTCTTTACTACCAGGAAGACGGATAAGTAGAATCTCACCCCAGGCAGTGGGGATGGCCCCCACCCACAAAGACTGAGATAAAACATCACCTGAGGAGGGCCATGCATTTTCCACTCAGCTACAGATTTCTACTGCTTATTTTCAAGCAATGATGTAGGTAGCTTGGTACCGGAGAGGCGGCCATGGTGGTGGGGAGCTCAGTGACAGGGGGAGGAGTAGGGTTGCTTTGCCTGAATTTTAATCTGAGGTAGGGGGAATCCATTGGAGGGTTTTTACAGGGCTGTGACAGGCTCTGATCTCCAGTTTTGAAGATCATGCTGACATACTATATGATTCTATTTATATAAAGTACAAAACAGGCAAACTCATCTTTGCTGTTAGAAGTCAAAAGACTGGCTCCCCTGGAGGTGGAGGTGTGTGGTGACTGAGAGGGGCTCTAGGGGGTTCTGGGAAGCTGATGATGATCTCTTTCTTGATCTGGGTACCAGTCGCTCGGGTGCACCTAGCTTGTGAAATGTTTCAAGCTGTACTCTTATGATTTATGCATTTTTTAAAGATGAGTGTTATATGTCAGTAAAGTTCTTGAAAGATTACTGTGGCAATTGGTTAAAGAATAGATCAGAAGAAAAGAGTGGGTACAGAGGAAGTGGGTAGGAAGTCATGATAGTTGGCCAGATGAGAGCTGACTGGGACCTGGACTGGAGGTGGCCAAGCAGGTGGAGCGTGCAGAGTGGACTTGGAACTTGGTTTGGAGTTGGAAGAAGCAGGGCAAGAACTGGAATGGGGAGGAGACAGTGTGAAGTCCCAACAATGGTTGGAGGCATGGATTTGAGGAACTGAGGGGAAGTCAGAGTTGAAATGTGTAAGATGCAGTTTGATACGAGGCCTAGCACATTCAGTGTGAAGCCCAGAATCCCCCCAAGGGTGCATGAGCAGGGCGCGCATGGGAGACATGTGGGAAGATGGGCACAGGGCTAATGACAGAACCCAGACACCATCAACATCAGGTGGGGAGAAGGAATAGGGCTGCCACAAGGATTTCAAAGAAGGAACAGTCAGAGAGAGAGAGCTAGAACACGGGGACAGCAAGTGACATCACAAATGGCAAGGGGAACCCTGAAGAAGGTAGGTAAAGCCATTGTTGGAGGGCCCACTGGACGTGGCACTCAGGTAACTGGCAGTCTTGGTAAAAACAATTCGGTAGCACATTCCCGCTCACCCCAGGCAGCATGGTGGAGCAAGGTGATGGATTTGGCATCAGTAGCCTGCTACTATTTGCCAACTCTGCCCAGAGCCTCAGTGTCCTCATCTGTAAACAAAAGGGATCATATGTACCTCTCAGGGCTGATATATTCAGCAAATATTTATTAAACATTTATTATATCCCAGATAGCCAGACACAGAAAATACAGAGTGACCAAGAGTGGCAAGTGGGGAGACAGAAATAAGTAAATCAGTGGGTTGATGTGAAGAAAATAAATGCCCCCCATGCTTCCCTGCAGCCACCATCCGGCCTTCTTGGACTGCAGGGTCCCTCCTTTCCTGACTGGATTCCTTGGGGTCAGCTCCTAAGATCCTAGCTCTTCTGATACCACATCCCCAAGCCCCACTTTCTCACTCTGAAAAACTAGCTTCTCTTTCCTTGAAGGCAGGAAGAGAAGGGCTTAATCTTCAAACTCTTCCAGGATGCAAGAAAAAATATTGACATCCCATCCTATTATTAGAACAAAGAGTAGGAAGAATATAAAATAGTGAAATTTCCATATTGATGTTTGAATAATGTCTAATAGGTCTGACTGTCCTATTCCTGCCATAAATGGATGCAAAGTAGGTTCTTTTCAACCTAACAAATTACTGCCAAGTTCCCAGAAAGACAAGATGGCACTTGATGAAAATGTTTCTGGCTTAAAAAAAAAAATTAATTGGAGAATTTCTAAAGAAGAAATTGGACACATATTTACATAAATATCCGTGATAATTATGTTTTGAAGTGTTTTTTTTTTTTTTTTTTCTGGGAAACCAGGCTTCCAGCTGACCTGGAAAATTCATCTTGTCTCACATGCTTATGTTTCATCTCTTCCAGAATTTTTTTTCAATCTATGGTATCTAAAGCCCAGACCCCTGGCCCCCTGCCGTGGGGCAATCTTTCACTTGTGAGCCTCCCTTTCACCTTCTTTCACAGACCTCACCACTCCAGCTATCCACATGCTCCATTCCTACTACTGAGATTTGAACAGGGCACCATTAGAAAAGAAACACAACACAAAACAACTGAAGCAGGATATTTCCCTTACCCCTTCGTGGGCGGGAACTGGAGTGCACGGGCACTGGACCTAGCTGGTCGCTTCGGCACTGGCAAGGATGAATTCCACTCACTCAAGTCCACTGTGTTCTACTCCTTGTGGAGGGAGAGCACAGGCTAGCGGGTGCAAGAGCTGGGGCTAGTGCTTTTGGGCTCCAGCAGGAGCAAAACACCTTGTGGGCCCCATGGCAGCATCTGGGGGTGGGGTGCCCATGACCCCTGAAGCCCCAGAAGGAATATTACAGTGCCCTTTTAGCCCGTCTGTGAACGGCTTAAGTGTTAACAGCTCAGTGGAGGGTCAGTGTGGCAGTCTTTTGCACCCACACTCATGACATCTGAATTCTTGTCTGGCGTCCAAGAGGAATAAGGTTGCACGAACGGATTGAAGATGGTAAATGCAAGGGATTTAACAGCCAATGAAAGTGGCTCAGCTGGAAGGGGAGCTGAAAAGGGAACAGGAAGGTAATCTTCCCTGGAGTCCAGCTGTCCCTGGACGGACACCTCTCTGAAGCTACACTGTCAAACTGTCCCTTTGAAATCAAGATGCTTCTCTCCAACATCCAACCATAGTCTCTGATGTCCAGCTGTTTCTCCTCCCTCTGCTGGCAGAGCCTGGGGTTTTTATGGGCTCGGGATGGCGTGCAGGGCGGGCCATAGGTGGTTATGGAAAAGGCAACATTCAAGCCGGAAAACAGGAATGTAAGTTCTCACGTTGGGCCACAGTTCCAGGCTTGAGGGTGGGGCCCTTGCCAGGGACCTGCCCTCTTCTGCCTGCCTGGAATTTTTCTGCCTCCTGTCCCTAACACAACCACAATACAAAGCTTTTTAGGATGACTGGTGTTATTAGGAGCTAAGAAGTTTGTCTGCCTCCCTTTCTTGTGCTCTATCTTCCTTCAAACAATGCCTCTGCAGTAGAAATCTGTTTCTTTTTCAGATTGTCCTGAACTTTGTCCTTTCAAGGGCCCCCAGGAGCCTGTCTTATCAAAGGCTTTTTTAAGCTCATAATAACACAAGGTGCAAAAATACAAAATAACAACAAACACTACAGAATTATGCAGATTGGGATTTCCAGTGTCCATTTAAATTGTATCTTATATGATGACCTTCAAGTGATTTTTGTTGAAGTTGAGTGTACTAAACTAAAAAAGTGGTCAAGAGATCCTGGTCAAGTCCAATTCGGTCAGGACTTTGCTCAGAGAGTTCCCTTAACCAGGGTTCCCCAGGCAGTGTTAAAGGTGGAAAGAGAATCCGCCTTGCAGTTTGCTTCTCTGTGCCTGTTGTGGTTTCCTGTGGCCTCCACTGAGGACAGATGTGCCAGTCCTCCTAGAAGCTGTTCTCATAGGCCTCAGAGGGTGCCTTTGCTCAGTCATGTTGGGGAACTCTGCCAAACAGTAAGGTCAACTTTGTGGGCAGTAAAGGCTGGCAAGGGGACTCTGGAGAGAAGAAAGGGGAAGAGTTACACTGAGCAGTGAGAGATCTGTTGGAGGCCTGGCTCCTCCGGCCCCCTGCAGCCTGCCCTCCCAGGCAGGGTCTCAGGCCCAGCTCCACAGCCTGGCCACTCCCCTCTTAAGGAACAAGGAAGCTGTGATGGAAATCTATATGTTTCTTCCTAGATTGTTCTGATTTTTATGTCTCCAATTGTCTACAGGACCATGTCTTATCAAAGGCTTTTTCTAATTCATAATAAAATGAATAATACTAAAGATACGTTTTGTCATTGCTATGAGGAATATCACCAACTTTGACCCCAGGCTGGCTATTTTAAATCTCTGAACTTTATCTTGTGCAGGCATTCTTCCTGCGTGGGAAAATATTGGATTTCCTGAATCACTTCTTGAAAGAGTCATTCCCCTTTGGGGCATTGGGCCATGGTTTAGATTCACAGCCACACCCTGCAGAAGGGACAGGAGGGGTGAGCAGGCCAACGGCTGATAGAGGGCTTTTATTCTAGAATGCATTGGACTCTTGCTTTGCTTCCTTCATTTTAGGGGTTGGGGGCAGGGAGAAGGATGCTACTCCCTGCTTCAGCTCCGAGGATCTTTCAGATGCACGTCAGAGGAGCCAACCTAGAAGCCTGCCCACCTTCAGATGCCTGCAGTTTTGTTTTTTTGTTTGTTTTGTTTTTTTGTTTTTTTGTTTTTTTTGAGATGGAGTCTTGCTCTGTCACCCAGGCTGGAGTGCTGTGGTGCGATCTTGGCTCACTGCAGTCTCTGCCTCCCAGATTTAAGCAATTCTCCTGCCTCAGCTTCCTGAGTAGCCGGTATTACAGGCCCTTGCCACCACACCTGGCTAATTTTTGTATTTTTAGTAGAGATGGGGTTTTACCATATTGGCGACGCTGGTCTTGAACTCCTGACTTCAGGTGATCTGCCCGCTTCAGCCTCTCAAAGTGCTGGGATTACAGAAGTGAGCCACTATGCTTGGCCAGATGCCTGCATGTCTGATGACACTGGGAAGCAGCCAGGAGTCACCCTTCTGAGTTCACTTCTTTATCCTTATTGGCCTCTTAAGCCCCAAGCCTCACCTCCCAGGTGAGGAGAACTGCCAGCCAGGACCGAGAATGAGTTGTGTGAATGGAGACAGTGCAATGGAGAAGTGGAGATGGGCATACACCCAGAGCCAGCATCACTCTCAGGCCATCTGCCATCTGTTGGAGACACACCAGGCATTTTGGAAGACTTAGTCAAGTAAAGGTGGTATCGGGACTCATCAGTGTAGTGGGAGGAGAGGAAGGGTTTGGTATATTTTTTGGTTTGACAGCCTAGTCCACTGACAAGTACATATTTCTTGAAGCCTTTCTTTTTCCCATTGAAAAACTGGGGACAGAATGATTTGTCTGCTAGGTTTAGCACCAGGAAATAGATTGGTTTATGATTTAAGATTGCTGACTGAACACGTTTGTGTCCCCTCCTCTCTGACACCTTCGTTATAATGAAACTAATGAAGAAAAAGGAGAAAAATCAATGACAAAAAACTGAAGAAGGAGGGGAGACTATGAGTGGATGAAAGATTTCAATAATTTCAGCAGGGTGGACAGTGGTTGGGAAGCGTTGATTGATGAAATAGAATGGAGGAAGACAGGTGGTCAACTGCGTGCACGCGGCCTGCAGTAGCGGGGAGCCCGTGGGCTTGGCTCAGCCGGGAGAGGCAACAGATTTAGAATTGCCGAACCTGGCAGAAGGAGAAGTGGGATTAAGGGATTAAGATAGAACAGCCCTTTACCCCACGGAAAACACAAGAAACCTTCTCTCCTAGAATTAACAGACTATCAGACAGTGTGAAGGTTTGTGCCCAGGAGGCACAAACTGGCTCCCAGTTTGCTTCCCACAAAGTGATCTGATAATAAAAATACTGATAGAACTATTAAAAGTTGGGAGGAGTAGGGAGAAGAGGGCATTGCAAGTATAAGTGTGCTAAATCCTTTTCTGTAGTGACAGGCACCATAAAATGGTAAGTCAAGAAACTGCAGAGCAAGTGTATTATTTTGAGATGTGTGGATGTCATCAACAGAAAAACTAAAAACTAAAAGCAGAGGGGGTTATTCCCAACCTGCAGTACTGGTGGTGGGCTGGCTTGAGTGTAGAGCTGGGCTTTGTCATTCTAAGCCCTTCCACACTACTTGATATTTTAAACATATGCACATGTTACACTGATTCAAAAAAATAAAATGTGGAAAGAAATGTAAATTGATTTTAATTCCATAGGTGGGTTCCAGTTAACCGTGGAATGGGAGGACTGGATGCCTGTCCAGTGTTGCTGAAATCCAGGGGGGTTGTCAGTGTGGTTGTGCAGTTATGCTTCTTCCCAAGAAAGGGAAGTCTCAGAGGGGTGTTACCACCGGAGGGTCTTGACTATGAGTTGTCCAGGTCCTTGGCATTTTGAACAAAGACTTGAACAAAATGCAGAAACAAAGTACCAAAGGAATGAAACGCAGGAATGAACCAGTGAAAACAAGAATTTATTAAAGCAAGAAAGAACTCCGCAGGGTGGGAGTGGGCCCTAGCAAGCAGCTCAAAGGCCCAGTTATAAAGTTTTCTGGGCTCTAAGTAACCGTTTGAGGTTCTTCCCTTTATCTGGATGAAGGATTTGGCCTGTGGCTAATTAAAGGCTGAGGTGAATTGGTGCCGTATGCAGATAAAGGGAAGGTCCCTGCAGGGCCCGCCGGCCAATCTAAGGCACTCTCCTTTTCCATCTGAGTAGTGGTGGAAGGGGGAGGGTTGCAAGGAGAGTAGCCTTTGATCCTTTGTTATTCAGAGTGGGGAGATGGGGTTTTCACTTTTGCTTTAACTTTAGGAAGTTTGTGTTAATTGGCATTAGATTCCCTGCCCCCAGACCTTGATGTTTTCTCTTTTAGGAAGTTAGCACAAACTGGCCTTAAGTTCCTTGTCTCCAGACTCTGTTCTCCTGTCTCAGGTGTTCCCACCTGTCTGGTATGCAGTCAGCTTGGCCTAGAGAACAGAGGAGCAGAATGTCCCCTGAGGCTAAATTGACTTTCAGAGGTTGGGAGGGACTAAAGCCAGCAGCATCTGGACGTCCCTCCCTCTTTCAGAGAACTGCAGCATGGTCCTCAGCACCCTGAACTCTCCCTCCCTGCATCCTGTTGTCGACGAAAAGAGTTGAACTCTGGCTCCGAATACATCTCTTCAAATATTTTACAAATATGAGTGACCATGGCCTGTGACACAGCCCTCAGTAAGTCCTGAGAACGTGTGCCAAGGTGGTCGGGGTGCAGCTTGGTTTTATACATTTTAGGGAGACATGAGACTTCGATCAAATACATTCAAGAAATACATTGGTTTGGTCCAGAAAGGCGGCACAACTTGCAGTGGGGGCTTCCAGCCTATAGTTTAGATTCAAAAATTTTCTGATTGACAATTGGTTGGGTTTATCTAAAGACCTGGGATCAATAGAAAGGAAAGTCTGGGTAAAGTTAAAATAAAGGATTATGGAGACCCAAGGTCTTATTTGCAGAGGAAGCCTTCAAGTAGTAGGCTTCAGAGGGAGTAGGTTGTAAAATGTTTCTTATCAGGCTTACAGACTGTGTCAATGTTAATGCTGGAGAGATAATGTCACCTCATTATACTCTCGCTTCCCATCATGGCCTGAAACAGTCTCTCAGGTTAAATTTTAAGAGTGTCCTGACCAGGAGGAAGTCCGTTCAGATGCTTGGGGCAGTGAGGGGGAATACTTAGAATTTTCTTTTTGGTTTACACTTGGTGAGGGTGAGAATAGGTTCTTCTGTGCTGTTCTTTTCTTCTCCCTTTTCCTCCCTCCTTTCTTCCTTCCTTTAGAAGAACTGTTTCATTCAGATTGCCCTGTCAGAGTCCTGTTTGGGAAAGCAGATAGCTACCATTTAGGGACAGAAGCAGTTGTTTCAAACTGGGAGGTCACCAGCTGTGTGTCTCAGTCCAGTCACATCTCCTGCCCTGAATGGTTTTCCTCCAACTCCTGGACTCTCTCAGTATGTTGAATTACCTCAGAGAAGTCGCATCCTAGTGGATATCGATGAAAAGAGTCAAACTCTGTAAGATATTTGAAGAGATTTATTCCGAGCCAAATATGAGTGACCACAGCCCGTGACACAGCACTCAGGAGGGCCTGAGAACATGTTCCCGAGGTGGTCAGGGTGCAGCTTGGTTTTGTACATTTTAGGGAGACAGGAGACTTCAATCAAATACATTTAAGAAATACATTGGTTTGGTCCAGAAAGGCGAGACAACTCGAAGTGGGGTCGGGGGAGGACTTCCAGTTTATAGGTAGATTTAAAATTTTCTGATTGACATTGGTTGAGTTTATCTAAAGACCTGCGAACAATAGACAGGAAATGTCTGGGTTGCCGTAAGAGGTTGTGGAGACCAGAGTTTCATCAGACAGATGAAGCCTCCAGGTAGCCGGCCGGCTTCAGAGAGAATAGATTCTACATGTTTCTTATCAGACTTCAGGTCTGTGTTGATGTTAATGCCAGAGAGGTATAATGAGGTCTGTCTGACCCCCACTTCCTGTCGAGACCTGAGCCGGTCTTTCAGGTTAAATTTTAAGAGTACTCTGGCTGAGGAGGAAGTCCATTCACAATGGGGATGGGTGGGGGTGGCGGCAGGCCGGGGCGGCGGGGGGGCTTTGAATTTTATTTTTGGTTTACATGGACATAAGACATCAGTTGAATTTTCTAGTCTTCCTTCCCCGGGGTTTGTGTGGAAAACATCAGAGTGGGTTGACAGCACAGTCAGTCATTAAATAGGTAATAACCCTATGGGGATCACATTTCAGACCTTCTGCTGGTGTTCCTATAACCACGGTTAGATGCCACTGTGACCTAACAATGGTTAGATCGTAGTTCGGATGTTTAGTTTGGAAAAGAGAGGCATGAACATGTAGATCAAAAAAAAAGCCATGTCTAGACTATCCTTTGATGCTTTCTCCTTCATCCTGAGCTGTGGGGGCCTCCCTCCTTGTCCTGTGGCTTATCTGCCATGGTCATCTCACTTATGTCACTGAAGCGTGGCTTGGGCCAAGTCCCCCACGCCCCCAAATTTACCTTGCATCTCAGTAGCTTTTTAGTCTTTCTTAGCTCTTTGACGCAGGTGGTAAAAAGTTCTCTCTTTATTAAAGATCATCGTGGCTGCTCTGGTTTCCCCGCTTCCTTCCTCTTTATGTTTGTTAGGATTGGAGAATGAATGAGGCCGTCGTGAGCATGGCCTTGACAGTTAGAAGCCTGAGTGCCTCCTGCCTCCCTCCCTCCCTGCCCTGCAAGAATGTTGCTCATCCTCTGTGGGGTTTCTCTGCCAGCTTCCTTCTATAAGATGTGTCTCAAGTGATGTGTTTACCTTAAGACACACGCACAGCCCTTGTCAACCTAGATGTTTAGATTAGCACACACACACAAACCTAGATATTTGCCCGGGTTTTGAACCTGTCAAAATAGGCCTCTTGAATAAACAAAGGTATTCCAATGACATTGCCAATGCTCATGATTAAAAAAAACCAAAAAACAAAAAACTGTCGAATTCCCTTCAAAGCCCCAGAACATTATTTTGAATACCTCGTGGTTGCAAATCTTTTTTCAAATGAATTTCTTTTTTAGCCAACTTTATTGATGTATCTAGTTTACATATAATAAAATGTACACACTTTAAATATTTGTTGAGTTTTGACAAATGTATAAACCTGTATAAATAAATACCACCACAAAATTAAAAAGTAGAGTATTTCCACCACGGTAGAAAGTCCCTTCATACATGGCTGCAAATCTTATTTTAGTTTGGCTTTAGCCAAATAAGTAAGTAGGCCAGCTGAAATGACAAATGCTGTTTTGTGCCTTGTAAGTTGTGTGGCTTGTAGATTGATCAGAAGCAGCACCAAAGGGGCAAATGTATAAATGATTGAAGATAGACCATTGGAACAAGTCTGCAGCCTCCCAGAATGGCTACTGTGGTGGATGCATATTCTGGAGCTTGGACTTCTCAGTTAGAGTACTTTACAGACATATTGTTCATTTGACAAAGATTGAGCCCCAATTTTGAACTGGGCATCATTTCATGCACTGTGGATTTGTTCTAAAAAACACACATTGTATTTCCACCATGAAGTCTATATTCTGGTGGGAGGAAATGTCAATAAATGAGAAATCAAATGCATGATGTAATTTGGGGAAGCAATACATGCCGAGAAAAGAAAAGAAGTCGAGTGAGGAGACAGAAAATGATGGTATATACCATTTTAAAGAAGATGATGCAGCCGATGTAATTCATCTTCATTTTCTTTTCCTTTTGTGAAGAAATTGCAAGACTCAAATTCTACCAAAGGTGTTTTATAAAAGGCACATGTTATCTTTCCATAAAGTATATTCTGGAGAGTGCTAGCATCTATTATAAAGTGGTGGTGATGTGTGTGTGGATGGGGAGTTACATAGTTAAAGGAGCATGGGAAAGTTGGCTTAAACGACTAAGTCTTTACTACGGAACTCAGAACCTTTAATATGCGAATGTGATTGCACATATTCGTGAGGGAGGATCGTAGTATGTTACGGTTTCCAATTTGCTTTCTCCAGGGAGTTGTTTTGGCCTAAAGCATCTAAAGCAAGTGATGTTCTGGTAACACATTGTGGGAAATTCTATTCTAGGGTTCTCAGACTACAGGAGAACTGAAAGCAACCGGGAAGTTAAATTACTCGGAGGGCAAGAGGAGGGAGTGGAGGTAGCCTCAAGTTACTGAATATCCCTCCAGGATGTGGAGCACTCGCCAGGCAGGGTGTGGGCCGGGCAGGTGGCAGGGGCCTGCAACATTCTGTGGTGCAAGCCTCACAACTCAGGTGTTATCATAGTTTCCATTTGCTAATGGGAAAACCTGCTGCTGAAGGAGACCCAGTTGGTAGCCAAAGGTCACACCATGGCTTACAAAGTCAAGACCTGAACCTAGGCCTGTTTGACTCCAAAACTCAAATCATCAAAAACTATAACACTATATTGCCTAAATAATGGGGAAGGGTGGGTTGCAACCCAACTAGCAACCTTTTCCTACTCCCATGAATGCATCTCCAAGTACTCTTGAACCCATGTCCTCCTCAAGGGATGGGCTTGTGTTTTATCTGCACGGTGTCGAGTGCTGCTTGCTCTGTCACATGCTGGCCATATAGGAGGTACTTGGTAAGTTTGAGCAGCCGAGGTCATGGTCCCATCACATAAGCTTAGTATGTGGGGCCAGATGGCTGCGACCCTGAGTGGCCCTGACAGAACCATCCATCGACTTCCTTCCCTTTTCCCTGCCTTTTCTCCCTGCCCTTTTCTACCTTGCAGCCGTCAATCTGATCCCTCTCCATATCCACTGGAACAAAGGGGTCCAGATATATACAAACACCTCTGCCAGGACCCCCATGAGGCACCCAGACCTGACAGGGTTTGCAAGGGCCAATAGCTAGTGATGAGATTGGCTCTGTGAGGGGGTGGGGGATGTGGAAAGGAGCCAGCTCTGGCTGGACTCTTTCACCCAGTAGCTAGGGGGAGAAAGTGGGGGAATTTCTGTACTTAGAGGCCTGTCTTTCAGGAAAAGATCTGAGACAAATTTCCTCTCCCACCATCCCCATCTTCCTCTCATGAGACAACTGGGGAAGTTGGTGATGATTAGTCACTCCTGTTAATTCATTACTAATTTGGATGGAGGGAGACTGGTTTTTTCTAAGCCTCATGCTCAGAAATTCAAGTGCTACATAACTGAACTCACAGTCCTTGATCTCCTTATGCCCTCCTCCTTCTGGATCCCCCGTTTCCATGCATGCATGCCTTTGACCTCTTCCTGGCCCTCAGGCTGGAAACAGCCCCGTCTCTTCTTTCACGTTGAACCAGTGACAGCCGTGTCAAGCCAGCCTTTGCAAGAGCCTCTAATTTGGTGCCTCTCCAGACCCACTACCCCAGCCAGCCCTCGTCTCTCCCAAAGTTGTTATGACAGCCCTCATTCCTCTGCTAGATGCTACTCTTGCCACCAGCCATGTGCCAAGCCTTCAGATGCCTCTGAACAGGACTCAGCATAGGGTGCTGGGATTTTTAGAAGCAACCTTGAACTAGACACACAACTGATCCCCATGCTGGGCCCCACACTGCTCCTGAAGGGCAGGGGAAGTTATCCAGACAAAGAAGGGGAAGATTGTGAGCAAAGGCACTGACACAGTGCCTTCAGGGAACTCTGACAGTGTGACCTCGATGTGTTTGAAGGGCAAGGTGGCAGCAGGTGCTGCAGCTGTCTAATGCTGCATACCAGAACAATCCAAAACTTGGTGCTTAAAACAATGGCCACATTAGGTTGCTGACAAATCTTCAATCTGCACCGGGCTCATTGGGGATAGCTCATTTCTGCTTCGCTTGGCATCGAGTGCTGGGACTGGAATCATCTGAAATCTGGCTCAGTAACGTGTCTGGTGGTTGATGCTGGCTGAGGACCAAAATCTGAACCAAGTTATCAGTGGAACATTAACATGTGGCCTTGCCATGAGCAAGGAAGACTGGGCTTCCTTACAATGTAATGTCGGGGTACTAAGGGTCCCAAGGGAGAAAGAGCCAGCCAGATTCTTTGTCCACTTTTAGGATCCAGCCTCGGAAGTCGCATAGCATCACTTCTCTTCATTAGAAGCGAGGAGCTAAGATTGGCCCATATTCAGAGGGAGAGAACACAGAACCCACCCCTTGATGGAGTGTCTTTGGAAGAGGTGTATGTGGATGGGAGAGATTGGTGTGGCCATCTTTGCAAAATATGATCAGTCTCAGCAGAAAATATGGAGGCAGGCTGGGTCCAGGACTGTAGCATCTTGGCTATCACCCCTCACAAACCAACACAGCTGTTTGGCTAACAGCAGTGTTGGTTTTTACCTTATAGAAAGTGGGATGCCAGTGAGAGAGGCCAATTCAGGTGTAACCTGCTCATGTTTGTGCTTGAGAAAGCTCCCCCTGGGGTGGTGTGGTGGAAGATTTGAGAGGAGCAAGCAGGGGACCTGTGAGAGGCTGTTGCAGTGATCTGAGGAGGGATGGTGAGGGCCTGAGCCAAGGCTTACACCTGTAGAAGAGGCAGGGTTCCAATGTGGGAGACACCAAGAAGAGACCACGGGGCTCAGGGATGGGGCAAACACCAGAGGGTGAGGAGGAGGGACATCAAGAAGGATTATTGGTTTCTGGCTTGGGAAACTGAGTGAAGGTGATGGGGAATGAAGGAAAAAGGGGAGCCGTTTATGGGGGAAGATGATGAGTCCTATTTGGGAAGTGATTAGTTTGAGGGGCCTAGGAGTGTCCAGGTGGATACATCCAGCAGACAGTGGAGTGGACCTGCTTGCAAAACTCTAGGGAAAGTTCTGGGTACAGAACTGAGATTGGAGGCCATCATCCTATGGCCAATGGGATTGCCTATGAGCAGGTGCAGAATGGATAGTGTCCAGAGAAGGGATCTACAGGCAGGCTTTGTGGGCATTAGTCTTTAGGGAGTGGTTAGAGGAGGAGGATCTGGCAAGGCATCTGAAGTCAGGTCGTCTCTTTCCTAGGTCTGGCCTGGACCAGGGAACAATCTGGGTTCGAGTGAGCTTTGGTGCCCTGTTTCCGTGGAAAATGACAGAACGTTGACAAATCCCATCCCCATCACTGTCACGGTCTTGTGCTGCTTTCTTATAACCTATAACCTATAATGTGGCTCTTGTCTTTCCTTCAACCTTATAGTGGCAATTCCTATGGATTACGGAATTTCTATGATTGTTTTTCTTTTTTTTTTTTTTTTTTGAGACGGAGTCTCGCTCTGTCACCCAGGATGGAATGCAGTGGCACAATCTCAGCTCACTGCAACCTCCACCTCCCAAGTTCAAGTGATTCTCCTGCCTCAGCCTCTTGAGTAGCTGGGATTACAGGCATGTGCCACCACGCCTGGTTAATTTTTGTATTTTTAGTAGAGACGGGGTTTCACCACGTTGGTCAGGCTGGTCTCGAACTCCTGACCTCATGATCCACCCGCTTCGACCTCCCAAAATGCTGGGATTACAGGCATGAGCCACCACGCCCAGCCTTGGTTTTCTTTTTCTAATCTTTCACATCTTACCCTTTACACGGATGGTCAGAGCCAGAAAGAGTCTTCTAGTCCAGTGACTGGAAACCACATTGCCCCCCAGACTCCGCTGGTAGAAGTTTTCCAAATAACGCATTTGAGGCTTCACTCCTGCTGATTTTGATTCAGTAGGTCTGAGCTTGGGCCTAGCCTCTATATTTCAAAGTCACTCCCACCTCCCCATCCATGTGATTTTGAATCAAAGCTGAGTTATTAACCATTAACTTAGCCCAATTACCTCGCAGTTGGGAAAACCCAGGGCACAGAAGGGGGAAAAGCACACACAAACCCAGATTGTTCCCTGGTCCAGGCCAGACCTAGGAAAGAGGCAATTTGACCTCAGATGCCTCACCAGATCCTCCTCCTCTGACCATTCCCTAAAGACTAATGCCCCCCAAACTCTGTCTCTAGGCAGAGACACGACCCTTTCTGGCTAAGCTTGCTCTGTTGAATGAGAGGCAGGTCCAGATCTGGTCCATGCCAAGCATCAGGTGACTAGCATCTAAGCCCCAAAATGCCTACTGCGTACAGGGCACAGGTTGGGCACTTGGGTTACCCCTTGCTGGACTTCAGTTTCCCAATTTGTGAAAAGAGAGTGGGATGACGTTATTACAAAATATTAAGAAGAATATCAGAATACGAAAGAAAGCCCAGTGGAGCCTCTCTGGCATGGCAGGGGTGGAATGCCACCATGCCCCCAGACACGCAGGCTTCCTTCTACCACCTGGGAGGAGTGGGGTGGCCACACAGGTTCAGGTGGCAGTCAGGAGAGGTGTCTGGTTTTGTGGGTGTAAAGACCTCTCCAGACCTGGAGGCTGCGAGCATGGACACGTGGACAGGCAGTGAGTTCTGGGCTCTGTCTGACATCCCAAGCTGGCCTCGCAAAGGTTCTGCCCTGGCAGGAAGGAAACCCCACAGCCTGGAGCGAGGGCACATGTAGAGGAAGGCTCAGCTTTGGAAGGAAATGGAAATGAAGGTGGAGCCCTGGTTGCTCTCCTGTGATGCCAGCCGGTCATTCATGGAAAGAGCTTTGGAAGACTGAAACGGCACAGCACTCACCCTTCCCTGGAGGAAAACCTGACCCAGAGGGGCACCTTCCAGGAGATGCTTCAGAATAGGACTTCTGGCTCAGAGCCTGTTCGGCGCCAGCGCAACAGCTGAGAACCAGGGGGAGCCCAGAGCTCAGCCTGGAGCCAACTAGGGACATCATGAAACTCTTCTCCTACCCTCCCTGATGTGTTATCTGTTCCCATCTACAATGGAACTCACATTTACTCAGTACCCCAGGACCAGGTATGAGGCCAGGTGAGATACAGAGATAATGGGCCTTGGCCCCTTCCCTGGGGCCTTGATCATCCATTGAGCAGGCAGCAAGCACAGTCAGTCACAGACATTCCTGATGAGAGGCCAAGATATTCTTGATAAGAGATGAGGATGTGGATGGGAACATTCATTCAAACCAGGTGCTTTGGGGATTGCATCATGGTGCCTTACTGGAGGCATTAGAGGTGGGCCTCAGAGGACAGGTGTTGGGAATGGAAGACAGGTCAAGAGAGGTGGATCCATGTGACCTGGGCTTGTTCATATCCCAAGAGTGGTCTGAATTGGATGCGGAGTGGCCTTCAGCCCTCACAGGGCACAGGAGGAGGGCAGACGTGCAGCCTGTGGAGCACTGTGGTGCTGTTGGGGAATAATTCAAGATGCTCAGCTGAGCAGTTAGGCCCTTCCCTTGGGGGTGAGTCCCCAACCCTGTCATATCTTCAACACCCTGTGGTTTCACTGGGCCACATATCACAACAGTGATAAGAATGCAGTAATAACAGGAATGGCCAGCACTTTGGGAGTGCTTCCTGCAGGGTGCAACACAAGGTTGCAATGATGACGTTTCATCCTGGAGACGCTGGGAAGTAACTGCTCCTAGATAACAGGTGAGGAAACAGAGGTCAGCCTGCTGGGGCCCCTAACAGATGGCTGGGAGGGCGCCAGGGCTTGTCGTCCAGAAACCTCATGGGCCCATCACTCTTCCCCCAGGTGTTTGTGCTCTGCCAAGGCCTCCTGCAGCTCTGCCAACTCCTGTATAGCGCCTACTTCAAGAGCAGCCTCACCACCATTGAGAAGCGCTTTGGGCTCTCCAGTTCTTCATCAGGTCTCATTTCCAGCCTGAATGAGGTGAGCAGGAGGTTTTGGTCCATCAGACTCCATTTGTGCACCACCCTGACCACAAGATCCAGGAGAAGCAGAGGAACAGGGGGCTGAGATGTGCACATAGGTGCAATGCCTCTTTCTGCCGGGTAACAGCAAATGAAACAGCAAAGATCCAGTGGGCACAGTGAGAGCGCTAGATTTCCTGAGGCCTGACTTGTGCCAGGTACTGAGCTGAAAGCCTCCCATGCCTGACCTGGGGGCCTCTTCATGGCAGCCTTGCCAGCAGGTACTATGTTCATGCCCACTTCACAGATAACGATACTGAGGCTCAGGAGTACAAGTGGCTTGCTCCAGGTATGCAGGGCTGTCTGCCTTCAAACTCTGTGCTTCTAATTGAGTTCTGTGCAATCTGCCAACCTGTGGGGCTCCTGCCCCATACATAGTCTAGGGAGGATAAGCCCCAGGCATGCAGGTGGGTCAGCAGCCTTGGGCCCAGCCATCTCCTGTCTTATGAGGGCCACAAGAGCCAGAGCTCTTAATGTCCTTGACTCCCTGATGAGATCAGAGCTCTATGGCCTCCTAGCATTTCCTGCCATCCCTCAGTGACTGCATATCAAAGTTAGAGGAAGACAAGGTGGGCCAAGAAGCCAGAGGAGGTGGGAGGTCAGAGGGCAGGGCCTGCCAGGAGTCACTGGAAGCTGGGGAGAGAGAGTGAGTGGAGGCAGCAGAACCCCTTCATCCTGTCTCCATAGTCTGGAGACAGGACTCCTGGGCTGGCTTCCATCTTTTCCCCAGGGCCACTCTTCCTGGATGGAGGCAGGCAGTGGTCTCTTCCCCAGAGCTGGGTTTCTCCTCTGGAGCATCATGAGGGCTTCCCTTGACTTAGTGAAATTCAAGCCAGTGCAGTCACTTAGAGCTTGGGCCCCTGTCCTGTGGCAGCTTTGGCCAAAACAGAACTGTAAAAGAAGGTAGATATCTCCTCTCCCCAGCCTTCTCCTGCTGGAACAAGGCTTTCCCTTTCACCCCTCCCCCTTCCTTGATGGTCCACATAGCAGTGACCTCAGGATCACTTTCCTGTGCCAGTCCCTTCTACGATCCTAGGAGGGAGGCGCTCTTCACAGTCACGTTTCTCAGACAAGGAACCCGGCATCAGAAAGCCTGAGTACTCTATCCAGGTCAGCCCCCTGTCATGTGCATGGTGCAGCCAGTGTCTGAGCCCAGGGCTGTCTAAGGGCTGCATGCTAAGGCCTCCCCTGTGAATTCCTAACTGTCTTCTCTACCGTTCCTCCAGTCTCTTGCTCACAAGCACTGCTCCAGCCAGTCTCAACCGCCACACACATTGCTGGCATCTTCATTGGTGCCCCTCGCTTCATGGGCCCCCCTCCATGGGCTCTTTCCCCGCATATATGACATGCATGCACATATACCCGCACAGTCCTGCAGCCTGTCTAAGTCATCCCTGCTGGCCTGAGACCTCCTCCTCTGAGCTTCCAGGCCTATGTGTGTGCCTTCCCTGCTTTCTGTGCCAGGTGTGTGCCTGTGTCTCTGTCTGTCTGCTTGTATTGCTATCCTGAGCTTCCTGGTGATGCCTGGTGACTGGGTCTGCCTGACTGTGTGGTTTCCTCCACCTCCAGGACAGCACCCTCGTGTCCCTGCCCTGCATTCACACAGAATGACTCTCATCGATGTTGACCTGTGACTTTGGTAATGCCCCTGGCACATGTTGTCCTCACTCATGATGGATATCAGGGAAAACAAATCTCTGACATTTGCGTCACCACAGTCTTGTTCCATGGCCCTGGCAGGCATCACTAATTACCCACCCCATCCCTTTCCTGCTGAGTTCATGCACAGCCTCAGAATCCTTCTCAACACAATATTCTAGGCCCTGCTACTAATCAAAGTCAGAGCTGGCATGTGAGGTGAATCTTCTCTTTCACCTCAGCCCAGGTGGTAGCCACATCTGTGATCTCCCATGGTTAAATTTTCATTCATGTTGACCCTATGCTTAGAACAAAAATGTGGGCCCAGAAACAATTGGATTCCACAGTGGGCTGGGAGTAGCTAGCTAGGACTTGTAGCAGGATCTGCTTAAGGCAGGAGGTTGATTAGGCAATGAAAGAGCTTAATATTTTCCCAGGGATAGAGTTCAATCAGAAATAAAAATAATTCACCCATTAAAATCTTTCTCAGTCTCAGATGAACTTTTCAAGAATCTGAATTCAGCTCATGCCTGTGGGCATGATTTGAAGCAAATATCATCAGATAGTTCACTCCTCTGACCTTATAACCCTCTGTGTGTGTGTATCTGTGTCTGTGTATGTCTGAGTATTTGTGTGCAACTCTGTATGTGTCTTTATGTGTACAGTATATGCCTGAAGCCTGGGGGGGTGAGTGAGAAGAGAGCCCGGCCTGGTGCAAGGGGAAGGTGAGGCTGCCTGGGTCATGGAGTGTGCAGTGAACCTCCAGGAAGCATGAACCTGCAGTCTGCAGCGTCCAGTCTCAGAGAGCCTTCTGGGGGCCCAGTAGGTGAGGTGAAGCCTTTGACAGGGTGGGCGTAAAAGGCCAGCAGCAGCAGGAGGAACTTAGTTAAGAAGAGAAGACATGGAGCAACTTGGCTTGAAGCAGCAGCTTCTCTTGTCCACTACGAAAGGCCAGGGCTGAGCCCTAGAGGCTGCCTGCCCTTCGCGCCACCCACTAGTGGTCCCTGCGGCCCTTTGGTTTGAGATGTTGGAGGGCAGGGGCATGTCACAATGGGCATTGTAACAGCTTTCAAAGAGGCTCACAGCAAGTCCATGGTAGTGTTTTAGGGGCAGCTCCAGGGCTGAGGAGACAGATCTTGAGGCCCTCTTCTCAGCCAGAACAGCTGCATTTGGGGGGTTGTTTTATATTAGGGAAAAACAGTTTTTCAAAGGGACTCTGTGGCTGAAGAAAAGTTTGAGAACAAGGTCTTAAGCCAGCATTAGCTGTAACACCTGTGGAGTTTCAGCTTCCCACAGAGAAACAAGTGCCGGCCCCTAGAGAGTGCGGAAGAGCTTCTCCTCTGTCCCTCCTCCCTGAGATCCCCTTTGGGGCCCTCCACTGACCCTCACTCAGGCCTTTTAAAGTCAGCCACAGTCAGCATAGCTGATATGATCTGACATTTACAATCATTTTATGAAAAGCAATAGGGAAACAAGAAGGAAATAAATGAAATCTAGGAAGCATAAGAATAAAGCTCTCTTTCCAGGTGCAGGTTTCAGGATGTCCTAGATCCACCTTTGGCAGGGGCTGCCCCTCACACACCTTCACATCCCCTTTCTCTGTAAATCATAAACCATCTCACTCTTGGCCATGCCGGAGGGGTCTCCTGGGCAACTGTGTCCTCCTCTTGAAAAAGTCTACCATTTATTCATTCATTCATTTGTTCAACAATATTTAACGAGCACCAAGTATATGTTAGGCACTGTTCTAGGTGCTGGGGAAACAGGAATGAACAGACAAAAATCTCTGTTCATATATCATTCTAAGGATAAATATAATATTTATGGAAATAAAACATACTGTAGATCAGGTTATGATGAGTGCAATGAAGAGAGGGAGTTATGGATGGGAAAAGGTATACGGGGCCTCAGTGGTGGGGATGTAGGTGTATTTTAAATGAAGAGGTCAGAGAAAGGCCTTCATGAGATGATTTAATCTGAGCAGAAGCCTGAATCTGGTTAAGAGCGGAGTCCTGAGGACCTAAAGTCAGAAGGAGCAGCAAGAATCAAAGGGGGATGGGGGAATGCCTTTGTCCTTTGGTGTGGTCAAAGAACAGCTGGGGCCAGTATGGCTGGATGGAGGGAGGGAGAGGAGCAGAAGAGCGCAGACCTGAGAGGTGGCCAGGGGGGCAGGCTGTGTAGGGCTCGGGAGGCTCTGGGACAGCCTTTGCCTTTTTCCACTGGAGGGTTTGAGCTGAGGGATGGTCTGATAGTTCAGCAGGACCTTTCTGGCTGCTGGGTGGAGAATGAACAGTAGCAGGACATGGGTGAAGGCAGGGTCCCATTAGGAGGCTACCACAGTAATTCAGACAGGATTGGAGGTTGAGGAGTCACTGGCTCCCAGGCGGCTATGGAAGGTCCTGCCAAGGGGATTTGCTGATGGATTAGACATGAGTGTGAGAGAAGTCAAGATGATGTTCGAGTGTTTTGTGTGAGCCACTGGGAGGATGGAGGTGCCATTTACTGAGACAAGGAGGACCAGGACAGGGGACTGGGGTTTTGGAGGGAAGAAGAAGAGTGAGAATTTAGATGAGCTGAGACTGTGGGACTTAGAAGCACACACACAGCATAAATAGCCATGGAACTGGACACACCTAGGGGCAGAGCTCTGGGCCCAATGTTGAGAGTCCAAGGAATTAAAGAGGAATAAGCCAAGAAGACCGAAAAGGAGCAGACAAGGGAAGGGAAGCAGGAGAGGATGGTGTCATGGGAACTCTGAAAGAAGTGTTACAGGAAAAAAGAAATGGTCAACTGAGTCAAATGGAACTGAGTGTTGACCAGTACATTTGCCAATGAGGAGGCCACTGGTGACCTTAGTGACAGCCGTGTTCTGAGGCTTTAGCGTCTGTTTCCTGACATAGGAGTACCCGTTTCTCCAGCTAGGAAGAAACTGGGGTGTAACAAGGCAGGGCTATGGCTGCAGATTTACAGAGCTCCTCCAGTCCAGGTGAACTGTGCTCTGAGGAGAGGACCATCTTTGGTGGAGATGTGGTCAGAAGGCCTGGCAGCATCCCCTTACCATTGAAGACCTTACTCCCCATGCTGGAGCCTTCAGTTCCCTTCCCTGGTTCTGGGTGGGGCTCAGAGAGCACATCTTCCAGGGAGCACTAGGAGCATGGAGTTACCCATGTTTCCAGCTGGAAGGGCTTTGGGGTGCTCTAGTTCATTTCACAGAATTGAAAACAGACCAAGGCAGGGGAAGGGGCAGGATAGTAGCAGAGCTGCTTGGGCAGAAACCCTCTTCTCCAAGAGGTGACAGACAACTCTAGTTAAGCCTTGATGTTTTAGAGTCAGGCAAGACTGGTTCGAGCCACGCCCTAACCTCATGGTGATGGGCGTGTTACTTAATATTCTGAGCCCCAGTTTTGTCAGGTAAAATGAGAATTGTTTCATGATTAAATGAGATAAGCATGTTGCTTGCTTGTTATTCTGGCCACCAAGCCAAGGTCCTTGGGTCCTTTAATTTGTACCTAATTAAACTTGGGATTTTTGCCTAAACTTTAGGTACAAACTCTCAAGCTTAATTAGGGAATGTGTTTTATTCCTAGGAGCCAGCCAGGATTGGAGGTTTCTTTGGCTTTTTCCCAAAAAGGTTTGGTTCTAAGATGGTTAAAGTTTAGGTTTTGAGCTTTTCATAATCTCCAGATACTTCCTTTGGTCTGGTCTAGGAGATGGAGACGCAGAAGGGTTTCTGATAACAGAGGGAAAACCAAAATTGCTTATGCTTGCCCCTTGTGAAGCTCTCTGGGAAAAGCTGACACTGTAACTCTGGGCCCCAGCTGACACTGGGCAGCCCCCTCCCTTTCCAGTTTTCCTGGATGAGGTATGGTCGGGTCTTCTCTGTGGGTGGATGAGAACGGGGCCTCTTGTCTCACTCAGCCCTTCTGCTCTCTTCTCAGATCAGCAATGCCATCCTCATCATCTTTGTCAGCTACTTTGGCAGCCGGGTGCACCGTCCACGTCTGATTGGCATCGGAGGCCTCTTCCTGGCTGCAGGTGCCTTCATCCTCACCCTCCCACACTTCCTCTCCGAGCCCTACCAGTACACCTTGGCCAGCACTGGTGAGTGGCCTCCAGCCCCTGCCTCAAGGGGGTAAGGAATGGGTGAACATCTCACAAAGTTAGTAGGGATACTCCTAGGGCAGTGGATACCACTCCAGGAAGAGGGCATATGAAGCTCAGAATATACTGAAGTATGTAGAGCTATGGAGCAGCTGAACTCTGGTTTGTTCAGGAAAGTGTGCAGTGCATGGCTCACCTCCTGCTGTGATTCCCTGTGCTTCATGCCAGGAATGACCCAAGCTCCACCTCCCTGGGGATACTGTGAGCAGTTTCTGCAATGGGGCTTGGCAGGAGGAGGATCAAAGCATTAAATCATGATGAAGTCTGTGGATTTTGTCCATGTTTAATCATAGCACTTCGTGACATTTGTACATTCTTCTGTCTTTAGGTGACAGTGCACTTGTATGATGATCTCATTTGATTGTGTTTACTATGTTGAGTTTGCCAATCCATGAACATAGGATGCTCACTTTTACCCTTATATTTAACATTAATATATGATTTAACAACCACTGAAGTTCATTAATGTCTCTATTCTCCAAGAGAGCAAAATAAGGATCATAGATGCTTTTTTGCCCACCATCCTCTCTCATCTTCCACTTATGGTTGACCCATATTTTTGTTCTACCTGTCTTTAACCTCCCCACAGTGGTCATTATTATAAATTGTTACTATACTGTTATTTATAAATAAGTGAGTGGTTATTTATGTACTCACAAGTTTACTGGTTTCTTTGTTCACCATTGATTGCTTCTTGCATTTCACCCATGCTGTTGATTAATTTTTTTTTCCTGAAGGATATCCTTTAGTGTTACTTTCAGTAGGCCTATGAGTAAGAAAATCTCTAAGTCTTCGTCTGAAAATGCCTCTATTTTACCCTTGCTCTTGAATTGTAGTTTAGCTACAAACAGGATTTTAAATCAATAGTTATTTCTTCTCAACACTTTGAAGGTACCATGCCTCTGTCTTCTGGTATTGGGACTTTTCCATTAGTCTAATTGTCATGCCTTCTTAGGTATCCTGTTTTTTCTCTAGTTCTATTTAATATTTGTTCTTTTCTTTGTTGTTCTGTATGTCTACCATAAGGTATCTGAGTATGGCTTAATTTTCACTTATCTGTTAGAAAGTTCGATGTGCTATTTCTTTTGAAAATTAGAGTTTTTCTTTAATTTTGAAAAATTTTCTGCCAAAAACATTCCTGATATTGCACATCCCTATTTTCTCCATCCTTTTTTCTGGTACTCCTTTTACATATGACTTCACATTTTCATTTCTGGCCTCCTTGTCTCTTAACCTCTCTTTCATAGTTTTCAGTGCTTTATGCTGCATCCTGGCTAATTTCCTTAAAGTATGACTTTCTGTTCACTTAGTCTCTCTCCAGCTTTGTTAATTGGTGTCAAACCCATTTTTTACATTATAAATTTGAATGGCACTACATATTTTGCTAATTCCTAAAGTTCTTATAATAGTTGTTCAAATCTCTCTGCCCTATGACACAATTTCTTGGTGTTCCCTTATGATTTCTTTTGTGTTGTTATTGATGTCTTCAGCTATTTTAAATATATTTATATTATACTCTTTTTCAGATCATTCTATTAGCTCAAGTTTTAAGAATGTTAATCCTCCCATTGTTTTATGTCTGCTTGCTCTTGTTCATGGTGGATTACCTCCTTATGTTTGACCATGAGCCGTTTGCAGTGGGCCTTTTTTCCCTGTGGAAATTGTATGTGGCCTGGGTAAGGAAATAGCCCTATAGAGTGGTTTGGCATTTACATTTACTCAGCACCCAGGACGATCACTGCTTTGGAACTAATTTTATGTTAATGTGTTGACTTAGGATGAATTTGCACTTGTTTTAAGGCCTGTGGAAAGTGGCTGTGGTTTTGCGATGCACATTTGTGAGAGGCCTAGTTCATAGATGCTCACACTTAGTCCACTGTATTGGAGTTGAGGTTAAATGAGCCACACAGGGAGGTGCTGAGGGAATAATCGATTCTGGTTTGCTTAGAAACCAGGCTATTTTTTCAATCAGATATGTAGACCAGGTTAGAATAATAGAGGGCACTTAGAATAATAGAGGTCAGCCCTTAAGATTGTGAGGCCAATGATGGAGAGAACGAAGTGCCTGGAACAGGAAAAGAATAGGGCAAGAACGGGGGTGTCTAATGATGAGATGTCTGCTGGGTTCTGGTCATGGAACGCTTTCCCCCACCTTTTTATAAATTGCCAGTGAACTGGTCATTTCTCATAAATGTATGGACCCTGTGGGGCTGAATCCTGCTTCAGGTGGGCAGAGGATGAGGACAGATCTGAGCCCCAGGCTCCTGCCATACGCTTTCTCCCCCTTGGTCTAATGAGAGCTTGAGGCCAGCTCTGAAGCGAGTCAGGAGTTGCTGGCCATCTTCTCGGAGAGCAGTGTGGCCAGGCTGGCTGCTCTGTCTTCTTTCCAGAGCCACAATCCCTGCCCTTCCTCGTCACGTGAAGACTGGGATAATGAAATCAGCAAGGGAGCCTGGGGCACTGTGGCCAGGCCAAGGGGAGGGCCTCCTGCCAGGCGCCACACATCGTGGCCTGCTCAGCCTGGCAAGTCGGCTCCCATGGCCTGGGCCCACATCCCAGTGGCATTTGCCTCACACTGAGCAGCCATGGGAGACTGGTTAAGACAACTTCACTCTGCTCCTTGTTAGGAATAATCAGTGAGTTTGGGTTCAGCCCACCATGACCCTCTCAGCTCAGAAGGAAACACTGTGCTGTTCCAGCCTTGACCTCAGTGCTCTAAGACAGAATCTTCTGAAAGAGGACAGAGGGGCTCTGAAAAGACCACAGCTTGCCTCTCAAGGCTGCAGGGGGACACGATAGGCCAGAAGAGTGGGCTCTTTTGTAGTTCTCGTTCATTTGTGCAAATTATAATTGCAACAATAGGGCACAGCAGTCTCTCTCAGTCTGGCTGGGGTAGAAGCAGATGCTGGAAGTGCTCAGAGCTGAGCTACCTTCGGGCATCTTCCTGGTGCCAGTGGGTGGGATGAGAAGGACTTTGGCCCAGGAACCTCATCCATGTGGTCTACCTGGGGCTGCACACTGGGTGCCAGTGCACCACGTGAGTGTGCTATGCTAATATGTGCAAATAAAAATATTTATAAAGTCTTACTTCATGGGAATAGCTTAAAATGTGACTCCTACTTCAAATGTATTCTTATAGGAATTTTAGTTTTGAATCATGCAAGGTTGTCAGGAACAAATGCATTTCATTAAACGTACCACTCTGAGTGGGGGTGTGAATCTGAATGGTCTACTGGAACCAGGCAGTCCTGAGTCTGAATCTGAGCTTTGGGACTCCCAAGTGGGCTCGAGCCACCTCCTCCCTGCTCTGAGTTTCAGTTCATCCCTGAGTGTCTATTTCATAGCCCTCGTAGGGCTGCAGGGGCTGAGAAAATCCCTGTTCAAAATTTAGCCCGGTGGCTGTCACATGCGGTAATCACTAAGTAGTGGCTTTTGTCCCCAGTAGTGTTAGGGACAATACATATGTGATGTTGTGTAAACTAGTAGACTTTCTGGATCCCAAAGGAGAAAGCACCTTACTTCCTGTGAAGACTGTGACAGCTTATGGGCCGGGTGGCCTGGGGGCATCTGAAGGCAGCTTCTTTCTGGTCTACATCGTAGGTCCTCTGCTCTGTTCTGGAGCAGGGCGCCTCCCTTGGCACGGTCCCTGCTGCATCCTCACATGTGAGTCCTTAGGATTTCTGTTGGTGGAAGCTTAGGTTGCTGTTGTGCTCTCTTCCCAGATCCTCGTGTTGGTGTGGCCTGGTATGATGGGTAGACATGCACCCCACCCCACTCCATATGGACTTCAACATTTGAATCCTAGCTCAGTCACTTACCTGCCAAGTCTTCTTAGGCAAGCAACCTCACCTTTCTGAATTTTAGTTTCCTTACCTATAAAATGGGAGCAAGAATACCTTGACTTTCAGCGTGTTCTGAGAGTAAAATTAAAATGAAATAAGCCAGGTATGCTGTAATCCCATCACTTCTGGAGGCTGAGGCAGGAAGATTGCTTGAGGCCAAGAGTTCGAGACCAGACTGGGCAACACAGTGAGACCCCATCTCTACAAAAAAAAAAAAGTTAGCCAGGCATTATGGCACATGCCTGTAGTCCCAGCTACTTGGGAGGCTGGGGTGGGAGGATCACTTGAGCCCAGAAGTTTGAGGCTTTAATGAGTTATGATCATGCTACTCCACTCCAGCCTGGGCAGCAATCAAGGCTCTGTCACCAGGCTGGAGTGAAGTGGTGCGATCTCTGCTCACTGCAACCTCTGCCTCCCAGGCTCAAGCGATTCCCCTGCCTCAGCCTCCCGAGTAGCTGGGACTATAGGAGCCCACCACAAGGCCCAGCTGATTTTTTGTATTTTAGTAGCTACAGGGTTTCACCATGTTGGCCAGGTTGATCTCGAACTCCTGACCTTGTGATCCACCCACCTCGGCCTCCCAAAGTGCGGGGATTATAGGCATGAGCCACCACGCCTGGCCTGCTCAGCATATTTCTATTTGCCTGCCTTTGTTGTGGTATTTGAAATCAGTTACTCAGACCTATTACTTGTGTTGATTACTGATTCCTTCCTCTTGGAGTAAAGCTGCTCCAGAAACAAACATGGGAAATGAAGAGCAGCAATGTGTTTTAGGGAAAAAAAGTTAAAGAAGGGCTAAACATTTTGGGAATCACAGAGACCTTTAACAACTAATTGCTAATTTTTAAAAGGCCATGAAGACTTTTATGGATATTTAGATTTTCTAAATGTCAGTGAGGTCCGGAAATGTGCCCTGGCGCCTTTAGAGAAAAGACGAGCTATCCAGCCAAAGTCTCTTAAAACCACGTCTGGGAGGCGCGGAGAGGTTTTCCTCTATGGGAAACGGGCCAACGTGAGAACAGTCCTCCCAGGAGATAAGAGAAGGGGCTTCGGAAACCAGTGTCTGGTAGGACTAGGTGTAACCTGTGAATGATCCTTCAGCCAAGTCCAGAGGGAAGTCTGCCCACACGCAGACAATGGATGCCGCAGGCAGGAAGCTTACTGGGGGTTAAGGAGGGGTGGGGGAGGACTGTATTTTTGGAGCAGACAAGAAAAAGAAAGGGAAGAGTCACTTTCCAGTCCTTTATTCATGAAGTTGCCATCCCCAACCTGGGCTTGCATATCCCAAGGGTGTCCCTGGGAAAGAAGGTGGTGGGAAGGCACAGGGCGGGGCAGCCTCAGGATCCTGAGTGAACTGGTCAGGACAGGGAGCTCAGCCTTTCCGCAGTGAACACCCACCTATGGCGTGAGATGGGTGTGCTAGGAAGCCCTGGAGGAACGAGAGGGGCACCCGTGGTTTGGGCAGCCTGAGTTTGTTTGTGGGTAATTGTGTATAGGTGTGTATGTGAGGGAGGCGTGTCTATGAGTAGGAAGCTGAGGAGGGGAGGAGGTGTGTGGGTGCGGAGGGGAGGTCGGTGTATGTGGAGATGTGGGGGGCATGTGGGGATGGGAAGGACTGGGGTAGGAGGCAGAGGAGAGTAAAGTATGTGGATGTGTGAGTGGAGTTGTGGGGTGAGGGTTGGGGTGTATGTGAAGGGGAAGGTGTGAGGGAAGAGGTGGCATGGGGGAAATGTGTGGAGGTGGGGTGGGGTGCCTGTGATGGGGAAGTGTGTGTGCATTTATTGAGGGGTGTGGAGGTAAGGAGGGGTCCATGTCGGGGAAAGTGTGTGTGCATGTGTGGGGGGTATGGAGGTGGGGTGGGGTGCCTGTGACAGGGAAGCATGTGTTCACGTGTGTGTGGTGGTATGGAGGTGGGGTGGGGTACGTGTCGGGGGAAGTGTGTGGGGGTATGGAGGTGGGGTGGGGTACATGTCGGAATTGTGTGGGGTATGGAGGTGGGGTGGGGTGCCTGTGAGGGGGAAGCGTGTGTTCACATGTGTGAGGGGGATATGGAGGTGGGGTGGGGTGCCTGTGAGGGGGAAGCATGTGGGGTGGTAGGTGGTTGGAGGGTGGGGATGGGCAGATGTGCAAGGAAGGAGGAGAAAGGGTGTATGTGTTGGTGGAGGGCGGGGTGGACCATCCTAGTGGCAGTTGCACAACCTGGCCAGTGGATCTATTTAACTCAAAAAGAAAGAGAAAATAAACAACAGAAAAAATCACAAAACACATGGGTGTTATTAATTCGACTGAGAGAAATAGAGCCCTGAACGGATGAGCAGAACAAAACTTAATGAGATTTGATGTGGAACATTTTTTAAATGCGTGGTGTAGGAGAGAATAGAAATAAACATGGAGAAATGATAGAAAACACTAGACTGCGGTAGAGAAGGCCCCGGAAGGAGCGAGGCTGGAAACTGGCGGGAGAGCTCTGCGCTCCGTGGTGATGGTGCGGCAGCCTCTCTGAAGGCCTGAGCCTGAGCCGTGACATAAAAGTAGCTGACTCTCTGTCAGGCTTTTCTATCATCTGTTTTTGTGGGCAAGGCACAACTCCCCTTGGCTTGTCTGGAAACTGGACCCCTTGTTCTGCGTCTCTAGCACAGGCCTGGTGGAGGCCTGAGTGTGGCCCCTCAGGCATGCCTGGTCGTTTCCCTTGCTCAGGAATGAAGCTGAGTGACAGGTCTGCTTGGGAGAAGGGTCCAGGATGCAAGCTGCAGCCTGCTCCGCTGAGAGTCGCTTCTCCAGGAAGGCTGGCAGACCGTGTCTTGGGCCCACCTATAGCAGGAGGATGGCCTCCTTGGGAGTTAGTATCCAGGGTAAAAAGGAAAGCGGGCTACTGTTCCAGTGGCTTTGGGCATCCTGGGAACAGTGTTGAGAATGAGGGAAAGCCCCACAGAAGCAGGGAAATGTGGTTCAAAGAAACCATTGATCCTCCCTGCAAGATGCCTTGAGCTCCCCAAGCATCCCCAAGGGAGACAGGGAGGAACTTTCTGCTCTTCCTGCCACACTTAGTAGAACTATAGAGCTGGGATACTGACTGTGTGCACAGGCATCTCCTGTGGCCCTGAAGCCTTGAAATGGGAACCACTGGGCCCAACTGGGCAGCATGCTACCCACCAGGAGGTTGGAAACAACAAGGAGAGTTTCTTTCTTTCAGGAACAAAAGGCCTTTTCAGGATTGAGAGCTTGGACTGGACACAGTCAGAGAGGATGTGAGGCTCAGAAATCTAAAAGAGGGAAACAGCAAAGAGAAGTTAGTGTGACAGAGGACTGACCCACAAACCAGGACCTAAGGGGGCTGGCTGGTGCTCTGGAATGTTCTGGAGAGCTCCTTCCTGGCCTTTTCTTGGCCTGGGGCTGGAGTGCACAGAGGTGTGAGCAGGGGACTCCATACTCCCCTCTCGTCGTCTTGTGCTGATGACACTTGCTTTTGTCTGTCTCATACATTGTGCTTCTCCAGAAGCATTGGTTGCAGAAGATTTGGTGACTGATGTGTTTGAACACCGTGGGCCTAGACCAGGGGTCAACAGACATTTTCTGTAAAGGGCCAGGTAGTAAATATGTCAGACTTGTGGACCATAAGGTCTGTGCTGAAATTACTCAACTTTGCTGTAGCGGCACAAAAGTTCCCCTTCGCAATAGATAAGCAAGTGGGCGTGGCTGTGTCCCCATAAAACTTATTGATAGACACAGGCTGGGAACTGAACGCAGCCCACAGGTGTGATTTGCCAATCTCTGGACCAGACAGTTCTCTCTGCCAGGCCCACTACTGCCCTCAGGCATCTGGAGCTGAAGCTCAAGGATGGGGGCTGCAAGGCTGCCTGGATGTGGACAGTCATGGTTTGTGGGAGCAGGCCCCTCCCTCTCTCCCATGTCACTCATTTTCCTAGATCTCCCTGAATTCTGTCTTCCTATACTCCACTCCATCAGGCCCAGGTCAGTCTCCTGGAACCACGCAGAACCAGCGCATCAGTCCACAGTGGTGGAAACAGCCATCACATGGCCCAGAGCCTTTGCTTCCTGAGCTGCTGGTCTTCACTCTTTCCCACAAAATAAGGCTTCCAGCCCTCTGGGGGCCCAAGCTGCCTGGGCCCAGTGCGGTGCTGTCAGGGTGGTCTCCCTGAGAAGAAGACAGAGGGATGCTCACATCTGAATCTGAGGGTCCTCCTCACAGGCTGGAATTGTGAACTTGTGGTCAAAACACCAGGGACTTGTCCCCGTACATTGTGCCAAGCCAGGTATCACCCTTCCAACCACTGACTCGCTGAATTCCTTGAAGCTACAGTCAAGCTTCATATTTTCTCCCTGTAGGAATCATTCTCCTTGGTTGGAGTCCCTCCTTATAGCCGTGGGTCTAATTTTGAGCTATCAGCCTTTAGACTGTCCAATCCTCCCAGCTTCGTGTCATCCACGTCATTCACACATTTGTAAGCAGTTTCCTTCTTTCTCAAAAGTCCGTGACAAGTGTTGAGTGGCATGCGCCTAGAGCAGCTTCTTTCTGGGTGACGCTCGCCCACGGGCACCCAAGCCGGGCATGCTTTGAGCCAGTTTTCCCTGAGGACTCCCCAGCCATGTGTCCCCATCTTGTCTAGCAGGATGTCATGACAGGCTTTGTCAAAAGGCTTCTTCCAATCAAGTAACACCATGTTATGGCTTCCTGCTGGGTCAGGAGCCCCATTAACAAAGGAAATGAGGTTGGTTTGGCAAGACTGGCTTTTGATGAGCTCATGTTGGCTGCGCTAACGGTTTTTTTCCCCCCTTCAAAGAGCTTCTCATCAGCTTACTGAATAAATCTGTGAACAATAAATTCTACCTCACACCCATCAGGGTGGGGGAGTAGGAATTCAGCTCACATTTCTTTGAATGTTAAAATTAAATGGCTCTGAGCTGCATCCTGCTCCCTCAGGTATGTCTTCCTTCCCTTCATCCACTAAAGAACCAGCTCTGATGATGAGCCGGGCCAGGTGCTGGTGCCAGACCGTGTGCTGGGCCAGGGGTGGGGGTGTGGGCAGTGGAAGAGAAAGCCCCTGACCAGCAATATAGCGCCCTGCCTTGTTGGGCATGCACAGTGAGCCTACCTCTTGTGCCCAGCTCATTCATAGCACAGCCTCCTCAATACAGGTAGGCATTTTCCCTAGGGCCCCCTCTAGTGCCAAGGTGGCAGTATGGGAAGGGACATCCAGCCTCAGCCTCAAAACTAGTCTTAGAAACCTAGTCTTGAGAGAGGAGCAGAGCAGTTCCTCCTTCCACTGCCCTGAGCTCCTTTTCCTCCACAGATGTGAACCTCTCCAAGCATGCTCACTTGTCCTGTAACTACTTTATTATAATCCATCCATTGCAGGTGACCAGCATTGATCTTACTGGTATCTAGTTTCTGGACCCAGTTTCCAAGTTCTTAAAGGCCTGGGCAACATTGCTTGTCTCCAAGCTTCCCCCATTTCCCTTATCTATTTGAGTTTCTCACAGTTACTCATCTCTTTGGATTAAAATCGATCTCATTGTATAATCACTATGTCCCAAGTTATAATATGCTCATTATTTTTAATTCTCATAAGAATATTGCAAGATAGGTATTATATCTGCTTTGAAGACGAGGACACTGAGGTTCATTCCGAGAGGCCTCTGACTATCAAGCAGTAGAGCCAAGATTGGAACCTGATCTGTCTGGCTTCAAGGTGTGAATTTCTTCCATTGCCCCACAATGTGCCCCAGACTGTCAACGTCAACTCATTTTTTCCGCTGGGGCAGAAGACTATGTTCTCCTAGTTTTCCAAGATGAAACTGAGTGCATTTGCCCATAGGAATCATTTTATAAATGGAGGCTTAGTTTAGCTGGAATAGAACACGTGTTATTACTGGAGCATTATGGATTAACTAGGCTTTGTGGACTACACTGGAAACCCAGTCATTTCTGATTTGCAAACAACCCAATTTACAGTCGACTTTGAGATCTCAGATCATGAGTGAGTTTGGGACAGCCTGTTCCAAGCCTGCCAGTGGGTGTTGCCAGAGTTTCAGGAGGAACTGTGGAGTAGCTGAATTTAGGAGATGAGGAAATAAGTCCTTCAGAGTGGAACATTCTGAATGAGGTTCCAGGAGTTGTGCTGATAGCTTAAGGGCTTGGCACCTTGGCCATGCTTCCAGATAACTCTCTGGAAACACCTCTGCCTTTCTCTGTTGTTCTTTTATGGATTGCTTCTGAAGTTTGGGGCTTGCTAACCTCTTCCCCATTTGACCCTCCTCACCCACACACTCCCAGATGACAGCCATGTCTCCTTCTGAGCAGGGAGGGGATGGGTGGCTCTTAAGAGCCGTGACTTGAAGGAGCCCTCCTCTTTCCTGGCAGAAGTCTCCTCTCTTTGCTTTACTAGAATGATGAGAAAGACTAGTCAAAGGAAAGCCCCTCTTGCCATGGCCTTGTTGCTTGGTCCTTCTAGGGTGCTCTCCCTACCCCAGCTCTAGACCTTGGTGCAAAGCCCTCTTACTATTTATTCCCTTGACAGCTGGAAGGCTGGCCTCAGCCTGGCCATCCCGAGGGGTGGGACGGAGCGCTTAATCATGTGGCTTTGAACACCGGTGTGGCTAGACCTTGGCCTGCCCCAGATCTGCCCCATCTCTGGAGGTCCCTTTCTAGGGAAGTAGACCTTCCTGACAGACACTCCTACATTTCTAAAACTGCTGAGGGTCCAGAGTTTAGAATTGAAATTCTGCATATTTAAATGGTGGAGTGAGTCAGAGGGTTGACTCACGTGCTGGTGGGGTGGGGCTGGGGGAGCTGGAGGGGGGAAGAGGTCCGGCCTGTTTCTAGTTAACGTTTCACAGCCCTGTGAAAACTAGACTGGCAAAGCCAGGCCTCTGGTGTCCTATGGGAAAAAATGTGCTCTGATGAACTTGAGCCTTCCAGAAGGTTGCCTGGGGGAAGATGAGAAACAGACTGACATCTGGCTAAGAAATAGACTCCCCTCCCTCCTCCAGACCCCTCCAAGACAGGGGCAGGTGGCTGTGTTTGGGCAGGCAGTCTCTGGAGGTTGTGGTAGCAGGAAAAGGCAGGCATGTTCCTGACCTTACCACAGGATTTGACTTGGTGGAAAGGTCAGAGTTAGCAACCTCTAACCTGCCATGCTTCTTCTATAGGTTACATGGAGTAGCTGTGTTCCAGCCTTTACTAGAGTGCTTGTGAAGCAGTGAGAGGTTGCTGCTTCTTCCTAATGTGTGCCCGAGTTCCTGAAAAAGGCTGGAGCTTTTGCTCCGGGGAGGAGAGGTGTGGAGTGATGCAAAGAGACTCAAGTCCCCCATTCTGTCTACCAGAGGCTGTCCATTATCAATGTCACTAGATCAGAGGCTGCCCACGGGGTTGGTGCTCATACAAGGTCTTTTTCTTCCCCTTCTTCCTGCCCCTTGAACTCCTATCCCTGTCCTCCTATTTTTTTTTCTTTTTTAAAATGTGTGTCCTCTTATTTTTATAAGGGAAGAGCTTAATGTTCTAAATTCTAGAAGACTTGGCTGGGCGTGGTGGCTCACGCCCGTAATCCCAGCACTTTGGGAGGCCGAGGAGGGTGGATCACCTGAGGTCAGGAGTTCGAGACCAGCCTGGCCAACATGGTGAAACACCGTCTCTACTAAAAATACAAAAATTTGCTGGGCGTGGTAGCATGTGCCTGTAATCTCAGCTACTTGGGAGGCTGAGGCAGGAGAATCGCTTGAACCTGGGAGGCAGATATTTCAGTGAGCCAAGATCATGCCATTGTACTCCAGCCTGGGTGACAGAGCGAGACTCTGTCTCAAAAAATAAAATAAAATAAAATATAAATAAATTCTAGAAGACTCTATTCTGACCAGAGTGAGCTAGCCAGGGCCACCCACTGCCACGGATGTCTCAGTCTTGATTGTCTGGGAAGCCCACACTACATCTGTCTCTGACATAAACACCTGCCCCGCATAAGGCCAGTTCTGTAAGTGGGCCACTGCTTCTCTGACAGCACTGACCTCGGGGTTGCATTTAACTGCTGTTCCCTTTCTACATGTGTCAGAACTTGATCTGGGATGTGGGATGGGTTTGGGCCCTATTGAGTTGGCATAAGGAAGAAAGTTCTTTGGAAGATCTTGAGTCAATTTGGAATGTAGAATAGGCCAAGAGGAACTCAGTAGACTTGGATGTAATTGGGCCCATTGATTATTTTTAAATACATATTTTAATAAAGGCAGTTTCTGACATGTAATCCGACATTTTTAAAGTTAGTGGTACCAGTTAAACAATCCCCAGAAAGTTTCACCTCCTGAACATTGCATGAGATGAACTTCATGAGGATTTTTGTGGCCGTCGTGCAGCAGGCAACATGCCATATGAAGACTTAATAAGTCATTCAATGTTTTTACCATCTTTGATGACCATTAAATACCTTGCAAAAAATGATTTTGCTAGTCAAGTCAGCAAAAATGTTCAAATAAATGTGTATTAAGTAAATTAAAGAGAATCAGTAGAATCAAGAACTAGCATTCAAAAAACCCACACACTCTCTGGTCCTTTCTTTCCCCGGTGATGTTTCTCATGTCATGCCCCTGCTATCCTACAGCAGCCTGGCCTTGTGTGTCTACGCACTCATACTCTGGGCTATGCATTCACCATCCTCGCAGCCACTGAGCCCTGCCCCTCATACTATGCACCGGCTGCTTCTTGATGGAATCGACTCCCCTCCTTACCCGTCTCAGTTGACAGGGCCTTGCACATTACTCCTAAACCCTCTAGTGTGTTCATTGCACTGCCCCCTCATGATTTTCACACTTCTGGGGTTTTTCTTAGGATATAATCCAGGCCCCTTCCCGTCATGCACAAGCCCTCCAGGGGCAGCCAGGCCTCACCCTGGAGAACTTGTATTTGAGCGCCAGCCTCACTGAACTTTATTCATGTCGTGGAATGTACCACCCCCACCTCTGAGCCCTTCCACATGCTCTTTCTCTCCTTCTCACCTCCCCACTCCCCACCCTTATCTTCTGTCTCTGCCTGTCGATTCTTCTCAGTTCAGAGGCCACTTTCTCCAGAAACCTTTTCCAGAATGTCCTCTCCTACAACACTGGGTCTGCTGCCTCTCTCATCTGCTCCCTGGCACCCTGTCCCAGCTTCACATGTCCTGGGCAATATTTTTAAATTGTGGCAAAATACATATAACACAAAGTTTACTGTTTAACCACTTTTAAGTGTATATAGTTCAGTGGCATTAAGGTACATTCACAATGCTGTGCAACCATCATCATCATCCACACATAGAACTTTTTCATCTTCTCAAACTGAAATTCTGTATCTGTTAAACACTAACTCTTCATTCCCATCTCCCCCAGTCCCTGGCAACCACCATTCTACTTTCTGTTTCTATGAATTTGACTTCTTAGATCCCTCATCCCAGTGAAATCACACAGCATTTGTCTTTCCGTGTCTGGTGTATTTCACTTAGCATAATGTCCTCAAGGCTCATCTGTGCTGTAGCATGTGTCAGGATTCTCTTCCTTTTTACAGCTGTATAATATTCCATTGCATATACCACATTTTGTTTACCCATTCATCTGTTGATGAATATTTGGGTTGTTTCTACCTTTTGGCTATCAGGAATATAGTGCTCTGAATATGGGGGTACAAATATCTCTTTAAGTCCTTGCTTTCCATTTTTGGGGGTATATACTCAGAAGTGGAATTGCCAGATCATATGATGATTCTATCCTTATTAGTATTTGTTTGTTTGTTTCTTTGTTTGTTTGTTTATTTATTTATTTACTTTGAGATAGAGTCTCGCTCTGTCGCCCAGGCTGGAGTGCAGTGGTGCAATCTTGGCTCACTGCAAGCTCCGCTTCCCAGGTTCACGCCATTCTCCTGCCTCAGCCTCCCGAGTAGCTGGGACTACAGGCACCTGCCACCATGCCCGGCTAATTTTTTGTATTTTTAGTAGAGACGGGGTTTCACCGTGTTAGCCAGGATGGTCTCGATCTCGTGACCTCATGATCTGCCCGCCTTAGCCTCCCAAAGTGCTGGGATTACAGGTATGAGCCACCGCGCCCAGCCCATTAGTACTTTTTTTTTTTTTTGAGACAAGATCTCACTCTGTCGCCCAGGCAGTGGCACAATCTCGGCTCACTGCAGTCTCTGCCTCCTGAGTTCAAGCCAACCTCTCACCTCAGCCTCCCAAGTAGCTAGGACTACAGGCACGTACCACCATGCCCAGCTAATTTTTTGTATTTTTAGTAGAGACAGGGTTTTGCCATGTTACCCAGGCTGGTCTTGAACTCCTGGGCTTAAGCGATCTGCCCTCCTTGGCCTCCCAAAGTGTTGGGATTACAGGTGCAAGCCGTCGCGCCCAGCGTTGATGATTCTATTTTTCAGTTTTTGAGGACCCACTCTTCTGCTTCCCACATTGGCTACACCATTTTACATTCCCACCAGCCAATGCACAGGGTTCTAATTGCTCCACACCCTTGCCAACGCTCGTTTTGTGTGGTTTTTTTTGGTAATAGCCATCCTGGTTGGTATGAAGTGATATCTCATTGTAGTTTTGATTTGATAAAGCAATATTATGGTTGCTTTTTTGATGCTCTGGGTACCACAGTGGACCAAAGGGTTTGTTAGGGCAGTACCTGTGCCTCTCAGTCATGTTCACATCTCTCACCCAAGCAGAGTGCCCACCCACAGCCACTATCGACCAAATAACTAAGTGACTGAAGAATGAATGAAACTGGGTCCAGGTCCTTTTCAGGACTCCGTGTTCTCCTTTTCCCCGTGATGCAGGTATCACTCATACTGCTGCTGAGGGTCAGCCGCTCAGACCTAGGCATCTAGGCATGGTCCTTCAGTGGCTGAACTGGGAACAGAGGCTGATTCTTTGCATCTCTTTCCAGGTATTGTGATTTGCTTTAAATCGTGCTCCCATATAACTTAGACTTGATCCTGCCACCCCGCAGCCTATGAGACAATGTGCCACAGAGAGCCACTGTCACACCGAGGGGAATGGCTCAGCCAAGCACACTTGTGAATGACAACAACCTGAGGTTTTAGGGAACTCAGACTTTGTTCATTTCTCCATACATAGTGTACCCAAGATTTGTTTGAATCTTCAGAAATAAATACCCACTTGGAAAAGTAGCAGCAGCCCTTTTATTTATGGATGCAAAGTATATGTTGGTCCTTCAGAAATGCATCAGTTTGGTCAAAGTTGGCACAGAGAAGTTAGCAGAGAAGTGTGCGTGTTGATTTCTTTGAGTGACTGCACAGCTGTGTTGAGTGAGTTAGCCATGCCAGGTCAGGTGGGTTTGTATAAATGTTTGAACACTTCCCAAGCTGAGCAGCTGGCTTAGCTCTCTTTCCCTTACATGCCTATTTGGTCTTGAGAAGATCATGGGGCCATGTTACCTGTCCCTCACTCCCTCCAAAGACCAGCATAGCCTGTGCATGTAAACTCTTACCCACCTGGGGCAGCAGCCCCGGGTGTCCTGTTTGGTTGCTGCACTGGGGGAGTGACCAGTGAGCCTAACACTCTGCCCACCAGATCCACCAGCGGCCTCTCACCCTCTGCTGTGCTTGGTCCTTCCCTGGAATCCTCTGAGAGCTTTCAAAGTCAAAATCACCAACATAGAGAGCCACAAATTCACGGTCATAGGAATCTGGGTCCCAGGCTCCCAGTCCAGGCCTTCCAACATCTGTTAGCCTTGCCCACTCAGAGCCACCCTGACCTCACCCTGGGATCCGCAGGAGTCAGCCAGCACCACACCCAGTTCTGGGTGTTGGAAATGGCCCATTTGATACAGATTCCTGAGTGGGAGGGTGGGCCAGACAGCCCCTGTGGTCTTTCAGCAGGAGCATTTTACAGTTCTGTGCTTCAGGACCCTTGCAGCACCACTGAGCTGCACCAGCCTTCTTTCAAGACGGCAGACACAGCCACTAGACCTAATGTGGGACTGGCAGGGTCTGACTTCTCATGCTTGGGTGTCTTTTTGGAACCATAGTCTTCTACCTCTTTAATGACACAGAGAATCTTTCTATCTAGCCACCTTATGGCCTCTACGCCAAGGGAAACTAAGGCTCAGAGACATTTAGAAACTTGCTCAAGAATACATAAGGATAAAACCAATTTTTATCTTACCTAGGGATAAAACCAATTTCTTAACTCCCTGTACTGTGTTTATTTCATCTTATTGTCCCAGATTCTAACACGCATCCCAGCAGCCAGCCCCTTTCCTGAGAGGAAGTAGGTGTAAGGTCCCAGCCACCAACAGAGGTCAGAGAGCTCATATGTCTGAAGGTGGCTAGGGATGAAGGAAATCTTCCCATGCCATGTTCTTCCATCCTTGAAAAATGTGTGTTCTGTCTTTTCAAACTGCCATCAGACTTGATTTCAGTTAGGACTTTGAGTCAGACACTTTAGTGTCAAACTGCCATCAGACTCGATTTCAGTTAGGACTTTGAGTCAGACACAATAACCCCTGTGAGCAGGAGGCCACATACATCACAACCTTGGCACAGGGCCTGGCCCAGTCAGTACATGGGGGGTTTGACATTTCTGGTGCTAGGACTCGGATCTCTACAGTAGAGCCTGTAAATCAGAGAGAGGCCCAACACTCCACAGGGGAGAGGTGGTGGTGGGCTGTGGTGGGACTTAGGCTCACCTGGCTCAGGGCAGCACAAGTGAGAATTAAACTGAATGCCATCAGTGTTAAGTGAGCGAGATCGGTGACGTCCACGGTGGGTTGTGGTTGGTGGGGACAGGCAGAGACTCAGCTCCACGGTTGCAGGCCTAGAGCCTAGAGCAGAAAGAAGGGCAATGGGAACGGGACAAAGAAGAAATGGGAGAGGCATTGTTAAGCTTTGGATATATTTATTTACAAAAACCTTGGATTTAAAAACTTTGTTGCTTTGTTTCAAAAGTATTTCTTTTAACATAAAAGAAATGTGTTCATTTCAGACAAATTACAAAATAAATGAGGCAAATAAAAAAAGGTCAGCACAATTTCATCACCCAGAGAGAGCCATCGTCTTCCAGAGGTTTTCTCTGCATATTCAAGTAGTCCACAAACGTTTTATAAATTAGGGAACAGATTCTTCTCCAAACTACTAGTTACTATTTTTTTATACTAACAAGCCGTTCCAGCTGTCTTTCTGTGTAAAAAAAGGCTATATTTTCACCCCAGTTCTAAAAGGTTGCATATTATGTCACCATGTGGTCGGGCCACCTATTTGAATTCTGCATTGAAAGGCAGGATAATGAACATGGAGTGGGAAGAGAGAGGTACAGAGGGACCCTGACCACAGTCCCTGGCTGCTTGCCCGGATGCTTCCTTCCATGGACACAACTATGGAAGGTCTAGATGACCCTGACCAAACAGACGCCTTGGCTTCCTTTCCTTTTCCTGGGACAGGCTTCCCTGACTGATGGGGGAGCTCCCATGACAGCAACTTTCAAATGTGTCCTGCATAGACACCACTGTAGAGGGCAGACAACAGTGGGGCCAGGCTGGACGAGGCGTGTGCGACTGGGGAGAGGGGAAAGGGCAATGAAGAGCACAGACCCCCCTCCCCAGCCCCACCATCCAGGGCAGCCCTGAACCCAACAGCACCGGCAGAGTCCAGTGTGAGGAGCAGGGCTAGTCCACGGCGCTCTCTGTGGGACTTAGGCTCACCTAGCTCAGGGCAGCACAAGTGAGAATTAAACAGAATCCCATTAGTGTGAAGCGAGTGAGATCGGTGACGTCAGCAGTTTCCATTAGCCTGAATGAGACAGGAAAAGGGGATGTCATGGAAAGGAGCCCTCGAGAACCCCTAAGGCCTTGGAGAGCTGACAGTGCTGATTGCTTAGTGTGGGCCAAATTAAAAACAGAGGCATGGAAGCGGTGGCCCAGCCTGGCAAGGGCCACAGCCACAGGAACCACAGTGCCCACAGGCCTCACCCAGGGTATCTGGGACCCTCACAGAAGGGCTTCGAGAAGCAGCCTCCGCTCCCCACATCTGTAATATGAGAGGTTGAACTAGAGAGTCTTAAAGCCCCTCCAGCATCAGAAGTTCTGGGAGCTTCCCCGGAACGGTAAGGATGTTAAATGTCCTTGGCAGTAGGTCTTCCAGTGTGACTTAGTGCTGGGCTCACTAAGAAGTGAAGGCTCTGGGAGTCACAACCAGGGATGCAACCCAGGTTATAGGTGACACCAGCCCGGTGCAACAGCATGACCTCTGTCCTGCTGAAGAGAACCCTGGGCGCCCAGAGCCCCAGGGCTCAGCACGGGGTGCTGGAGGCCAACGGGCCTGGGCTTTGACCCTGGGCCCCCCCTTTTCCAGCTGGGTGCCCCTTTCCTCCATGGATGAAGGTACTGACCTCTCCGTGCTCAGCTCCCCACCAGTGCCCATGGAGGAGAAGGCATGGATGCTCACGAGAGGAAGATTCCTCTCCATCTGAGAAATAGCAGCTCCTGGGGCCGGGGAGCCCACATTCCACCTCTCTCTCACACCTTTGTTTCTAGAGTCCCTCCTGCTGGCCAGACAGCAGGGCGTGGTCCCAGGAACCATGTCCCATTTTCTAGCACAGCCTCTGGCCAGAGTTGGCCCCTCCCCAAGGGGCCTGGGAGAAAAGCCGGGTTTGGAGGCCAGCCGGTGGAACCAGGAGACCAGCGTGGTGGAGACTAGCAAGCACTCTCGTTGCAGGAAACAACAGCCGCTTGCAGGCCGAGCTCTGCCAGAAGCATTGGCAGGACCTGCCTCCCAGTAAGTGCCACGGCACCACCCAGAACCCCCAGAAGGAGACCAGCAGCATGTGGGGCCTGATGGTGGTCGCCCAGCTGCTGGCTGGCATCGGGACAGTGCCTATTCAGCCATTTGGGATCTCCTATGTGGATGACTTCTCAGAGCCCAGCAACTCGCCCCTGTACATCTGTGAGTCACTGGCTTGAAGAGGGCTTTGGGGAGGGGTGAGGTCCTGATGTAGCACTTGATGAGGCCCTGGGGCACTAAACTGAGGTCCCACCCTCTTTGCTTACAACCCAGCAAATGAGTTCAGAGGCCTGGGGATAAGACAGACTTGGTTTGAATGTCAGCTCCATTACCTCCCAGCTGTGTGATCCGAAGCAAGTGGCTGAACCCCAGGGCCCCAGGTTTCTCACCTCTAGGATGAGGCTGATATTATCTGTGCACTGGATGGCTGTGGGATACATGAGATGGCATATGTAACCACTTAGCTGGTATTGGGCACTGGATGGACCCTAAACCAACAGCAGCTATTGTTGCTGTCTAGTCCTCCAGGCACAGGACAGGACACACATGTCTTCTCTGAGACATCCACTTAGGGGCAGGTTGGCCTCAAAGAAGCCCCATGCAAAGCAGATAGCAGATGACCATGTAAATGCCCAAATCCTTCCCTTGGAACAAGCCACTTTGGGCCAGGTGTGGTGGCTCACACCTGTAACCCCAGCACTTTGGGAGGCCAAGGCAGGCGGATCCCCTGAGGCCGGGAGTTCGAGACCAGCCTGATCAACATGGAGAAACCCCGTCTCTACTAAAAATACAAAATTAGCTGGGCATGGTGGCGCACACCTGTGGTCCCAGCTACTTGGGATGCTGAGGCAGGAGAATCACTCGAACCCAGGAGGCAGAGGTTGCAGTGAGCCAAGATTGCACCATTGTTTTCCAGCCTGGGCAACAAGAGTGAAACTCCATCTAAAAAAAAAAAAAAAAAAAAAAAAAAGAACACGCCACTTTGAGCATCCTCAGGGCCTATACTCCAGACCAGACAGACCACCCCCACAGGCTCTGTGGCACCACTAGCTCCTCCGAGGGCCCCCAGCATCATACCCACAGGGAGCATCACCTGGCATTTTTAATGCCTTGGAGCCTGTTTCCTTCCTGGCAAGCAGGTCTCTTTGGAAGTTGGCTGGAGGTAGAAATAGACTTGGTTCTATATGTCTTGGAATCTTGAGTGGTTCTGGCCTTGCTGGTGGGAGATGCCATAGGTGTGGGCTTATCAGGCTTGGGAACAGATGAAGTGACATCTCAAGACTCCCCCTCAGCTTGGGAGCCCAGGGCTGCCAAACTCTCTCCATTTTTCTCAGTCTCCTTCCCCTTACTTCCATTTCCAGCCATCTTATTTGCCATCTCTGTATTTGGACCGGCTTTCGGGTACCTGCTGGGCTCTGTCATGCTGCAGATCTTTGTGGACTACGGCAGGGTCAACACAGGTGAGTGTGTGCAGAGGACACCCATTCCCATCCCCAGCTCAATAAAGCAGCCCCCCGGCCCCCTCATCCAATCAGAACAGAGAATGAAGCTTCAGCTCCAGATGCACTCTGCCACCTCCTCACTCGCTCACTCATCCCTGTAGTCCCTTGGACAGCCAGGAGCAGACAGTGTGCACCTCCTGTCTCAGGGCCCACGCTGGCCACTGTGGGGAACAAGCTGCTGAAGCAAACTCACTTTCTGCCCTTAAGAAGTTTGGAGACCCAGGGCAGGACCTCAGGTGTTGCCACCACAGCGCCCATCTTGGTGGTGGCATTACAAATATTTCTATGGGCTGGGTGCGGTGGCTCAAGCCTATAATCCCAGCACTTTGAGAGGCCGAGGCGGGTGGATCACGAGGTCAGGAGATAAAGACCATCCTGGCTAACACGGTGAAACCCCGTCTCTACTAAAAATACAAAAAAATTAGCCGGGCGTGGTGGCGGATGCCTGTAGCCCCAGCTACTCGGGAGGCTGAAGCAGGAGAATGGCGTGAACCCGGCAGGCAGAGCTTGTAGTGAGCCGAGATCGCGCCACTGCACTCCAGCCTGGGCAACAGAGCGAGACTCCGTCTCAAAGAAAAAAAAAATTCTATGGTTCTTTGATTCTAAGATGTTGCTGGTTCTTTAAGATTTAATAAGAGCTCTTTTGAGGAAAAAAAAGAAACATCATATAAAATATACACACAGATGATGACTCGCATCCAGAGGGTATAACATGGCGTTTGACTGTGTGGGCGCAGGGATGGGACTGCCTGGGTCTCATCCTGGCTCCATCTCTTACTAGCCAAGTGATCTTAGGCAAGTAACTTTGTCTTTCTGTGCCTCAGCTTCCTCATCTGTAAAATAGAGCTAATGATAGTAAAATAAAGTTGTTGTAAAGATCAGAACAAGCCTGATGTTTATTAAGAAGTCAACAGTATGAGTTTGTATTCTTCAACAAGTGGTATGGATGAGAAGGTATAGTCCCTAGACACCAGCATAAGTTCTGAGTTAACCATTCAGGGAGCCAGCCCCAGGATGAATTGAGCAAGGGCTTCCTGCCTTTGAGAGCGTGTCCCACACTACCCAGTCTCCCACAAGATGGGGAAGGTCAGCACCATAACAGAGGGACAGGCAAAGTGCTGTAGGGTGGAGAGTGTGGGGAGTGTGTGGGTGGGATACGAAGTTCCAGCTCAGCTGAAGGGGTGGCTGAAAGGCAGGACTGAGCCAGACTCCAGGAAGAGCACCCCCACCAGTGCCCTGCACACAAGTCACGTCACAGATATCTGGCAGGTGCTAGTTGCAACCATGCTGCTAGAGCCTAGACTCCCATCCCTAGGACTGTCAGACCACAGTGCCGTCTGCATGGTGTCATTGGCTGTACTTCAAATGAAAGTGGAAAGCCAGGGGGTGTCTTATGCCTCAGGATCATGCCATCTCTATCCTTTTGCTGGCACTCCCCGAATTGGTTCCTGGCTCTTGGTTGCCCAAAGAGACCAGCAACTGAGCACCCAGTCCACTCAGGGCAGTGCCCAGGGAAGCTTGTCATGACTTGACTCAACCGTTCTGCCACCTTCTCCTTCCCTTTATGCCTGGATAGTTTCTTTACACAGAGAAATACAATGGCAGACTTTTACACGTGTGCCAGAGAATTGCCAAGAGAAAGCTGCTCCTTTGGAAGCCAGGCAGCTCACACCGTTGACAGTTGTTTCTTTAGGCTTCTAAGGATAATGGGGCCTCCTTTGTTTAGGGATCCATAAAGTTGGGAGGCACTAGTTTAACAGTTAAGAGGGCAGGTTTGCATACCAGGAAGACACAGGCTTGAAATTGACCAATGAAATGGCACTTACTAGCCTTAACCTGAGGCAAGGGATTTAACTCCTTCTATCCTCAGTTTCTTGACTGGTGAGAGGTGGGCAGACTTGCTAGGAGAACCCAGTGGGAAACAGATGGAAAGCACATGGTCTAGGGTCTGGCCCATGGTGTACCCTTGTGAGTGAGAGTCAGCTCCCTTCTTCACTACTCCTGCCAAGGGCTGGGAGTTGAATAAGGAGGTGAAGGTACTGCTACCTCCTGCCCAGGGATTTTCTGATGCTATCCTTCATGTGCAGTGGCCTTGGTCCTCTGGGAAGACCAACAGCTGGGAGAGGGGATGCTGTTTTGACCAAGAATCTAGCTCATGTCTTGCCTCTTCTCCATCCTGGGAAGAAAATCAGTAAAACTCCCCCTGATCAGAGATTCTGTTTCCAGTAAGGTGAGATCATGCATTCAACAAATACTTGCACTCTGGTTTCTCTTCAGCTGCAGTTAACTTGGTCCCGGGTGACCCCCGATGGATTGGAGCCTGGTGGCTAGGCCTGCTCATTTCTTCAGCCTTACTGGTTCTCACCTCTTTCCCCTTTTTTTTCTTCCCTCGAGCAATGCCCATAGGAGCAAAGGTAAGATTCCACGAGTCCATGACTCTACCTGTTGGAATTTAAGAAAGGGATGTGGGGGTAGAAAATAAATAGAGCTAAAAAGCTGCAGCATGTTAAGCAAATTCAGGGTGAAATCTAAACAAATTTCATGATGCAGGACTTCCCAGAGGCTTTGAGAGGTGAGGGTGTTGGTGAATTTCCAAAAGGTGGTATCTCCTATGAGTTCCCGTACCATGTTAGCATCTCAAGGATCAGGAGCCCTCCAGGGAACAGTTTGGGAAACACTGAGCTTATCTAAATTGAGCTAAAGAATTAAGAGCCAATAAAAGCCAAGTCTGCAACCCGGTACAGTCAACTTTTACATTTAATAGGGCCTATCAGTGTTTGAACCTGAAAAACTGAGTAGGAAGAGATTCCTACCATGGAAGAGTGTGAGGGTGGCTGAGATTGGAGCATATTTTGAGCAGAGGACCTTCCAAGCATCTTCCAGTCATACCTGCTGGGGAAAGGAATCAGGGAAGGATGAGAATGGAGAGCAAGGAAGAGAAGTCTGGGTAGGAGCTTGATGTTAAGCTGAAGGGTCTAAAGATTGTTCTAATTCCATGAAGTTCTGGAGCACTGCAGTGACTGGGTGGCCACTTGGGTGGCAATATGGCAGCTAGGCTGAGTTTAGGGGGTAGGGAAGGAATGGAGGCTGGAGATCTGAAGAGGCCAGTGCGAAGACCAGGTGAGAGATGGGGAATGCAGCAATGGTTGTCGGAGAGCGGGGACAGGGCAGAGATAAGGATAGACATTCCTAGGGTGGATGCCCAGAAGGGCTCAGCAGTGAGCTGACTTGGAGGAGAAGAAGGAGCTAAAGTTTATGCCTAGGCTTCAAGTCACAAAATAGAGCTCAATGTTTGACAATGAGGTATATAAAATCTAGGCCCAGCCGGGGGGGAGAGGGGCAGGGGTGGGAGGACCTCAGCTTGTCTTGAGCAGGAATTTCAGACATTGGCTACACATCATGCAGGTGCTGGGGTCAGGCAGACCTGGGTTTGAATGCAGCTGTGCTACTTATAAACCAGCTGAGTTGGCCAGGTGTGTAATCTCACACTTTAGGAGGCCAAGGCAGGAGGATTGCTTGAGCCCAGGTTGAGATTGGTGGGTAGGGAAGGAATGAAGTTCAAGACCACCCTGGGCAACATAGCGAGACCCCATCTCTACAAAAAAAATTATTTTAAAAACTTAGCTGAGCATGGTGTTGAGTGCATGTAGTCCCACCTACTTGGGAGGCTGAGGTGGGAGAATCACTTGAGCCCACGAGTTCAAGGCTGCAGTGAGCTATGACTGCACCACTGCACATCAGCCTGGGTGACGGAGTGAGACCCTGCCTCTAAAAAAATAAAAATAAAAAATAAAAAACAATGAACTAGCTGAGTGATCTTCGCCAAGTTTCTTTGTTCCTAAGCTTCCTCTTCTTTACAGTGCTCCAGCTAATTAGAGTAGCGATATGGGAAAGAGTTGTGAGGAATGAGACAAAGCATATGAATACTGGGCACGGGCCCAGCAGGGAGTAGGCACTCAGTGAATGGGAGAGCCTATTCCTGGCAATGAGTTCCCAGCAGGATCCTAATGCTGTCAGAGCCCCGGGGCCTTGCATCTGAAAGGTAGTTCAGAGCTGCAGGGCCTTAGGCTGGAGCTGGCGAGGTCAGAAGAAGTAGGAAGGTTCCCTGGGGTAGTATACCCAAGAAAGTGCAGGTAAAGGTTTAGGAAAGAGCCTTGAGCAGCACTCACCTTTAGGCTCAGGGGGAAGCAAGAATCCCAGAGAGGAGATAGAAAGCCGGAAGAGAGTGGGGCTGGAAACATGGCATTCTAGACCAGAGTGTCCTGGAAGCCAGTATCTCCTGGAAGCCAGTATCCCCTGGAATGTGAGGGTAGGGGAGAAGCATAGCCATGACAGATGGGGGTGAGGGGTGGGGTCCAGGAAGACACCTTTGGCAACAGTCATGGGAAAGTTAGATATGAAATAATATGCCCACAGGTGTCATGGGAGGCATTGGCATAGATGTGTTCTGATTGTCGGCCAAAACACCGGACTCACGGAAATGCAGGTGCTGTTTGCTTCAAGAGAGCATTCTCTGGATGCCCTCCCATGCACACAGGCCTGGGGTGGCTCACCTCCGCCCAGCCCTGAGCCTCCGAGGCCAGAGACTCAAGGGCCCAGGGAAGGGTGGCTACAGTGTGCCTGGGCTGTGAACACTCACCCCTTTTATTGCCTTCAGAGGGCTCCTGCCACAACAGATGAAGCAAGGAAGTTGGAGGACGCCAAGTCAAGAGGCTCCCTGGTGGATTTCATTAAACGTAACTGATCCTGCAGCCCTGGGTGGGCTGGCACAGTGCGGGGGAGGGGATAGTGGCCAGGGGGACCCCAGCCTCTGTGGTGTTGTGTGTGGTAAGGGGCAGTAGGAGCAGAGGGCCCGTAACTGGCCCATCCCCTAGGTGTGCCTGCAGCCCAGGGGTTCTGCCAGAGCCTCGATGCCGGTCTGTTCACAGGGTTTCCCAACATCTTTCTGAGGCTCCTGATGAACCCGCTCTTCGTCCTGGTGGTCCTGGCCCAGTGCACCTTCTCCTCCGTCATTGCTGGCCTCTCCACCTTCCTCAACAAGTTCCTGGAGAAGCAGTATGGCACCTCAGCAGCCTATGCCAACTTCCTCATTGGTGAGCCCAGGGGGTGCTGCAGGATCCGCAGGGCTTGCCTGGGCCAGGAGGCAGGCACTCCAGCCACCCATCCAGGGATGGGCGCAGGCCAGACCAGACCCAGGCAGGGGCTGGAGGAGGGCTGCCCAGGAGAAAGAATTTTAAGGACGGTTTTCCTGGTTGGCAGTCTAGAAAGTTCTTGGCAGACTTCTGACCCCTTCCAGTCAGGAGTGGGTGGAGGCTGGGGGCTGCCTTCCTCCCTGTAAAGGGGCTGGAAGTCTGACAGCTTCCCAAAGGCCCTGACATCATCAGGAACAACACAGGAAAGAGGGAAGGTTGAATTTGAGGTTAGACAAAATGCCTCCTGGATTTTCTCTTCTTCCCCAGGGATCTGAATATATTTGCTTTGATTAGAGAGTATATGGTCCAGTGATTCTCAACCCAGGCTGCACCAGAGGCTCCTCTGGAGAGCTTTACAAAACACAGATGCCCAGCCCTACCCCAGGTTAACGAAACCACAATCTCTGGAGGTGGGGCCCAGCAGTAGTATTTTTTCAACTGTATTGAGAACTACAGATGTGGTCCCACCAAGTACCCTAGGAAATCACTGGGCCCAACCCACAGGTGAGTTTAACCATATGGAGTTGGCAAGGTGATCAATGCATGAGATTTGAGGGTGACTCCCGTGCACCCCCTGGCTGGTCCTTGGCTGTGGCTTTACCCCTCTGGCCTTCCATCTCTGACTGGTACATGGGGGTCATCACTCTTGTGTTGCTAACCCCATGCGGTCCCATGCAAAGAGGCCCCAAGGAATGAAATGTGCTTAATAAATGCATATTCAACCCACATCTCTTAAGCTGCAAGAACCCCATTTCTGTATTTTTTGTATAGGCAAGGCAATCTTGTCTCAAGATATTTCTCTAGATGTGCCTGGCAAGCAGTAAATGCTCAATTAATGTCAGCTATTTCGATTACAATTTAACATACCAAATGTTCCTTCCGGAAGCCATGCTTACTTCTCAGTGATCCAGCTCAGTGTTTGTAACCCACATGCAGTCCCAGGCCTGTGCACCTGGATCACCTCCTTCTTTCCACTTATAGGTGCTGTGAACCTCCCTGCTGCAGCTTTGGGGATGCTGTTTGGAGGAATCCTCATGAAGCGCTTTGTTTTCTCTCTGCAAACCATTCCCCGCGTGGCTACCACCATCATCACCATCTCCATGATCCTTTGTGTTCCTCTGTTCTTCATGGGATGCTCCACCCCAACTGTGGCCGAAGTCTACCCCTCCAGGTAATGGGAATAAGGGGTAGAGAGATCCCCTTTGCTAAGGCCAGGGCCTAGATCTGGCTGTTACACATCTTCCTTCCTGCTTCCTTAACTCTCTTCTCTGCTGTACACTTTTTTTTTTTTTTTTTTTTTTGAGACAGAATCTCACTCCATCACCCAGGCTGTCATGCAGTGATGTGATCTTGCCTCACTGCAAACTCCACCTCCCAGGTTCAAGTGATTCTCCCAGGTTCAAGCAACTCTCATGCCTCAGCCTCTCAAGTAGCTGGGATTACAGGTGTGCACCACCACACCCGGCTAATTTTTGTATTTTTAGTTGAGGCGGGGTTTCACCATGTTGGCCAAGCTGGTCATAAACTCCTGACCTCAAGTGATCTGCCTGCCACATCCTCCCAAAGTGCTGAAATTACAGGCATGAGCCACCCCTCCCGGCCCACTTTTGATCTGATCTCTCACGTGGCAACTTAGAAAATCAGGTCTTGAATGGTCTGCTCCATTATAAGAAGAGATCAAAGGCTCTTACTGGGCCACCAGCAATCAGGGTTAGAGTTCTGTTTTCTTAAGAAGCACCAAAAACTAATTTGTTTGATTTCAGGATGAATTTGTAGGGCTGCGAGCCACAGGAACCAGGAAATAAGCTATGTTTAGCATCAGCTCTGTGCTGGCTAGAATTTCAGTTTCATTGAGCTGCTGAAGAGAGATGAAAGGAGACTTGAAAAGATCTGGAGAAGAATAATGAGAGTGATGGCAGACTTGAAAAATTAGGGCAGGTGAGGAGGAGGGCAGGTAAAGTCTGCCTGTTGGTTTGCAGACAACAATATGGGTCACAGTGTTAACTTTGGCTTTACGCTCAGGAAGAGCTTCAGAGCCCTGTGAGGGGGAGGATGCCAACCAAGGGACATTTTTTTTTCCTGGGTGCCACCTGTCAACAAGCTTTTTTTTCGACTTTGCCTAATGAAGTTGCAACATTTGGAGATGCTGTACCTTTCAGCCCTGGTATTTTCTCTATTTTTTTTTTCTTTGAAATGACCTCCTCTGTCTTTGGTGGGTGAAGGAGAGAAGGGGTTTGGGGGAAGGAGGGTTGCTCGGGGTAGGGAGCTCACCCCTGGTCTGTACGGCACTTCTGCAGGCTGACTGTGGATTGAGAAAAGCCGAGAAGCCTTTGGGCCTTTTGGCAGCGTCCACTGGGAGTTTAGCACATGGCTTTGTCCTCAGACAGGCCTGGACTGTATACCAGTGCTCCTTACTAGTTGGGGGAAGTTACTTACCTTATCTAAGCTTTGGTTTTCTAATCCACAAAGGCAAATAATTCACTGTAGACTCATTGTGATGATTGTGCATGTAAAGCCCCCGGGCACAGTGCCTGGCACATGAGATGAACTCTCATTCGTATAATTATACTAGTGAAATATCTGGACGGTGGTTTGTCAGCCCCTTTCCCAACTCTCCCTGAAGAAGGTCATGAATATCAGATACCAGGGAACAGTGGGAACAGTAAGATCAACCAGTGAAATCCCTCTGGTTGAAGCTCAAGGGGATGGAGTAACTCTGGGCAAGGTCTACATTAAGCCAGGAGACAGACAGCAAACTAAATCCTGGATTGCCTCAGCGGTCCCAGCCACTGTTTTTCCGGCTGAAGAAGAGGGAAGGCGAATATTGTCTGTGACCTGCCCGTTGCAGCTGCCCTTTTTGGTTGGTTGGTTGTCTTGACGCCTACTATGGCAGGGAATTCACCAGCCAGGCCTTCCCAGCGCATAGTTAGTGGATTTGGGCTCCCAGTGGCAGAAGAAATGGAGAGATGCCGTGACCACTAAACAGTGGCAAATTCACTGTTGGCTCCACCAGGCATAATTCAGATCCCAGGGTGGCACTGGCCCAAAAGAAATAAAGATGCACAGACACACTCACCAGGCCAGGAACTCACACTGGGCTGGAGTGTAGGGTTTTTCTTTGGTCTTGCTTTGTTTGACTCCCCGTTTCCTCTTTTGCTGGCAGCACATCAAGTTCTATACATCCGCAGACTCCTGCCTGCCGCAGGGACTGCTCGTGCCCAGATTCTATCTTCCACCCAGTCTGTGGGGACAATGGAATCGAGTACCTCTCCCCTTGCCACGCCGGCTGCAGCAACATCAACATGAGCTCTGCAACCTCCAAGCAACTGGTAAGGGCAGCCAGGGTCCAGAGGCAAGAGGAGCCCCACAGGATCTCGGAGCTCAGTGCATGCCCTCAAAGACTGATTCTCGGCTCCAGGATAGGCGGGGCTCCACACACACACTCATTGCCAGCATCCTGGCCTCCTCTAAGCCACATCCAACCTCTCTCTACCTCCCTACCCTGGGGTCATGACCAGATGCTGACAGCCCATAGTCAATTAAAGACTGGCTGATGTCCAACAAATTCACATTCTTGAGGCCTAACTTCTCAGAGCAGAAACCAGTCAAAGCACTCCTTCAGCTGAGGCCTTTGAGCCCCATCCTGAGGGATCCTCATGGGCATCTCTGGGTCCTGCAGGCTGGCCGTGGCCCAGATAAATCGAGGGCATTAGGCTTCTGTGACACGGACCTGGAAGGGTAGAGCCAGAAGCAGTGGCTGAGGGCATTTGGTTCAACCCCTCAGCTCCCAGGTGTGGCCACATGGCTGGCCTGAAGTCATGCAGCTATTTCGGGCTGGCCTGGGACTTGAACCCAGGGCTCTGCCTCAGTCTGGGGCACTTCTATTCAAAGCCATGTATCTTCTGGCCACCAGCATTCCACTTGGGCAACCTCCATTCACTGGACTCACTTGGCAAAATACAGTCCTTTTTTCTGTGGCTCCACACCTCCTAGGATCAGCCAGCAGCAAACTGACTTGAGTCATTTGTTTGGTTATTCAATAAACAGAACACTGGGCACAGCCGTGAGTGCGGAGGATGTGATGGTGAACCCATCAGACAAGGTCCCTGTTCTCATGGAGTGTGCATTCTATCAAATCAACACACAGGATAATTCTAGAAAGTAACCCATGCTATGGAAGGACTTAATAGGATGGAGAGTTCCCAGGGGCCTCTGGGAGAGCGTGACATTAGAACTGAACAACCAGAAGAACAGAACTGTATGCACACCAGGAGCAATGCATTCCAGATAAAGGGAGCAGCAAGTGCAAGTCCCAAGGGCATGAATGTACTGGGCATGCTGTAGGAAAGAAGAGAAAAGGCCAGGCTTGGTGCTGTAGGAGGAGTGTCACACCCAGCTGGCCAGGGAGCACGCAGGAGCCAGAGCCAGGCAGGCCAGGCTTAGGAACTGCTGAGCAGTGAGAAGACAGTGCAGTTAGCGTAAGCTAGGAACATGCCTTATTCCCTTAAGCCTGTATGGACGGGATGGGCAAGGCTAGTGCCTACTCACCAACCTCCTCTGAAAGGACAGGGCAAGGCTGCTGCCACTGCCACCTCTGCGGGCAAAGAAGCGTGGCTCCCAGGCAGAGGAAGGACAAGGAACCTGGACAAGATGCTCTTTGAGTTGCCTTCCAGTTGTGGTGGCTTCTGTGGTTTTCTTATCTCTGTTAACTTACCTCTGAGTCACCTACTTCCAGACATAATCTTGGCAAGTTTCCCATGACAGCATACATACCTCAAGACAAAAACCCATTAGCAAAATATCAAGAAAAAAATCAGGAAATTATAAAGAAAAACATCTCTATTTAAAAAATCCAGACTGAGGAAAGTAACAGCAATATTGTATAAAACTGACTTTGGAGTTTCCTAGGGGCCAGGTGAAGAGGGTGCATAGTTACCACCGTCGGCAGAAGAAAACATACTAGTCCATTAGTTCCAATATTAGTCCTGTAACTGCTTGGACACTGAAATTGTCACAGGCTGGGCCATCTGACGAGGGCAGTGAAGGAAGGTGAAGACCACCAGACCAGGGCAGTAGCCACCAAAGTGAGTTGGACAACAGTATTGAGCCATATGGACTTGCAGACTTGAGACAGGGGCTTCCTTCTCTGGAGTCCCTTCTAGGCAGGAGTTCCTTTCAGACAGGGAGCTCCAGCAAAGGCCTGACAGAATCAGAACCCAGGGAATTCCACTGTGTTCCCATTGCCCTCCTACTGCTTATGCCTCCCTCTGCAACAAACACACAAACAGCAAAAACAACAATCTGCAAAACCACCACTGCTGGGCACGGGGGGCCTGGCCCAAAGGAGAGCCCACCTGGGCCCCTGGCTCCAAGCTGGGGGTTGGGGGTCTAGCCTGGCAGTGATCCTGGGCATCCAGAGGCAGATGTGACTTCTGGAGGAGCCCAGCCCATCCCAGAAGATGGTTTCTGTTGCCCAAACAATGACAGAGGTGGGACCCCCGGGGCAGCTTGAAACCCTCACCTGGCCTCAGGCTCACCCAGCTTCCCTGGGAACCAGACCCAGAGGACACAAGGGTTGAAACCTAAGTCTCCAGCAAGAGCTGCTGCAGACGTCTGAAGTGCGTGAAAGTGAATTAATAACAAATTTTCCCCGTTTTCCCTCCCCTTCCTCTTCAAGATCTATTTGAACTGCAGCTGTGTGACCGGGGGATCTGCTTCAGCAAAGACAGGATCGTGCCCTGTCCCCTGTGCCCACTTCCTGCTCCCGGCCATCTTCCTCATCTCCTTCGTGTCCCTGATAGCCTGCATCTCCCACAACCCCCTCTACATGATGGTTCTGCGGTGAGTGGCAAACCTCTGTGGGTCTGGGGCGTGGCTTCTCCTTCCCCACATCTCCCTTTGACTTTGTGCCTAGTTGTCTGTTTCTCATCTCTCCCCCCTTTTCTGGCTCTCAGAGTCCTTTGAATGACAATGTGCAAGGTTCTTTTGCTGAGGGGAAATAATACTAACGGCAACAGTGCTGGGAGCCCTGCCCGGGGAGGCTCTGTGCTGAGCTCCTCGTTGCAGGGCCTCATTCAGTCCCACAGCGTCTATGTGATACAGGCCCTGTTGGCGCCTCCACTCTGCACATTGGAGGTTAAATCACAAGCCTAGGCTGGGCGCGGTGGCTCACGCCTGTGACCCCAGCACTTTGGGAGGCCAAGGCGGGCAGATCACCTGAGGTCAGGAGTTCAAGACCAGCCTGGCCAACATGGCAAAACCCCGTCCCTACTAAAAATACAAAAATTAGCTGGGCGTGGTGGCTGGTGCCTGTAGTCCCAGCTTCTTGGGAGGCTGAGGCAGAAGAATCACTTGAACCCGGGAGGCGGAAGTTGCAGTGAGCCAAGATTGTGCCACGGCACTCCAGCCTGGGTGACAGAGTAAGACTCCGTCTCAAAAAATAATAATAATTTTAAAAAAAATCACTAGCCTAGTATGGCAGAGCCAGTGAATGGCTGAGCCATGTGTTGAAGCCAGACTGCCTGGCTCCACACCTGGAAATGCCTGTAAGTTTGCTTATTTTTAAATCCTAAAAGAAATGAGAAGAGCAAAGAGAATTTAGTTGGATGCATAAAATCAAGGCAGGAAAATGTGGAAAGTTTCAGAGTCAGAGTGAGGGCTATGGAAAAGGATGAAAATGAGAAAATCCCGGTATGATTGGCTCCAGGACCAAGTCCCCAGGTCAGGAAGGGAGCGGCTGGCCAGAGCTGGAGGGGAGGAGCGGGGTGTCCCGTTACAGCTGGCAGCTGGCAATGAATGCCTCTGAGGTTTTCACTGGGAATGACCCGCTCTTCACCTCACTGGCTGCAAGGAGAAAACAACATTTGTACCAAATTCACCTAACCCACCCCCGCTGCCCTCCCTCCTGTCCTCACTCACCTCGCAAGCAGAGAGGGCAAAAACACAGGATTTGGACTCCCGGTGCCAGGATCAAAGTCCCTGCTCTGCCACATACTGGCTGTGTTAGGGTGTTGCCTAACCTCATTGAGCCTCAGTCTCCTTATTCATGAAATGATGATCATGATATCGATCCCAAAGGGTTGGTGTCAGGATTATATGCTAAATTGCTTTGTAAATATAAGGTGTTCTATATATTGGTTAATTATCACTATTAATCAAATAATAATAATAATAATTCACAGCTAGCTAGGTGTCTGTGACCTACTTTCCCCAGAAGGCTAGGAGAAAAGGAAGGAGCAGATGCAGCCACTCGTTGGGATCTGGGATTTTACCCTATTTATAAGTGAGCTATCAAGTTAGCATGAAAGCTGTCAAATCAAACTTCTATTTCAAGGATGCTGGCAGAAGATGTGAGGCTCCTGGGTCAAAGACAAAATACCTTATTACAGCACAGAAAGCAGCACAAAACTTAGGGTGTGTCAGTTATCCTTGCCCCCCAAATCCTACAGGGGTGACACAGAGAGGCCCAGGTGTACACTTTGCAAGAACACTGAGCACAGAAGAGCCACCACTTCTATGGTGAGCAGTGAGCACCGCTGCTCCTGGTCTTGGAGGAAACGTTAACTCATGCCTCAGAGTTGCTCATTGCAACTACAACCCTGAGAAATGGTGCAGGAAAACAGTAGTCAGGACCCTGCATTTTGAGCTTACTCAGCAAGAAGGTGCAGGGATGCTTGGAACCCACGGCATGTTGCCTCCCCTGACACCACTGTCACCCCCTTCTCTACCGCTCCCCATCCTGCACATTTAAAGCACTGACACCTTCACCTGAGACTCTTCAGCAGGCTTCCCTTCTTGCACCTTGGGTCAGATGGACCACAGTGGACCCTCTAGCCCTGACATAAAACTACATGAGGCCATGATGAGGAGAGGGCACAGGGTAAGAAAATCTCCCTGGCAAGACCCTCTGCAGCAGAGAGAAGGGCAATCCCTGTCAAATCACCTCCCAGAGGACTCCTGTCAAACCCTAGGTACGAGGAGGTCATGAAGAACAGAGCATCATTTCAACCACAGGGTGGGCTTCTCTAGAAAATCTCTCCTTTCTAGGTCGAGTGGGGGTAGGGGATGGAGAGGAGGCCCCAGGATCCCACAACGATTTAAAGATAAATCCCACTGGGAAAGATGACAGAATTGATGCTATTTATTGTGAAGAAGGAGAGGCTTAAAGATGACTTCATAGGCCAGGTGTGGTGGCTCACACCTGTAATCCCAGCATTTTGGGGGGCTGAAGTGGGTGGACCACCTGAGGTCAGGCATTCAAGACCAGCCTGGCCAACATGGTGAAACCCTGTCTCTACTAAAAATACAAAAGTTAGCCGGGCATGGTGATGGGCGCCTGAAGTCCCAGCTACTCAGGAGGCTGAGGCAGGAGAATTGCTTGAACCTGGGAAGTGGAGGTTGCAGCGAGCCAAGACTGGGCCACTGCACTCCAGCCTGGGTGGCAGAATGAGACTCTGTCTCAGAAAAAAAAAAAAAAAAATGATGACTTTGTAGGTGACCCAAGCATTATTTGTATGAGTCCTGGCCCCCAGTTAGACATGGGAACACAAGCTGGAAGTGAAGGCTAGCTGAAAATGTGGAAGGAGAAGGAGAGGTCAGAAAGCCAGCTTTCATTCAGGGCCACATGGCACAGAGACTAGAAGGGGCCCAAGATCTCAATCAAAAGCCAAATTGGAGTGGCCAAGTCCCATTTCATTGAGAATCTAGGGGAGTCTGCCCAGGGCAAGGGCCAAGACAAGGCAGGCATCTATTATGAACTGGACCACTGGAGGGATCTGTAGGCACAACAGGATTTGAGACACTTTGCATTGGGGGTCCCAAGGGGTGCCTCTTCCCCTGCCCCAGTGAGTATTTGTCTCACCGGGCCATCCCTCAGGGGGACTGGGCAAAGGTCCCTTTCCAGTTTGCTAGTGGAACTGTGATGGTGCTGGTGAAACAAACCATAGGTAGAGGCCTGGGGATTACTTCTGAGCGCCCTTCCTCACGTCCCCTAGTACTGAAGGCTCTTCGTGACAAGCACTCACCGGGAGTGTGTGTGCTCAGAGCACAGAGAGTCCTGGAGTCAAGTCACTCAGCAGGTGCCTCTGCTGGCCAGCTGCTGGCCAGCTGCTGGCTCCCGACCTTGTGTGGGGGTGTCCTCCCTCTCTCCACTCTCCAGCTGGGATGGCAGGGCCGTCCCCAGTTCTCTCTGAATCTCCTTCCTCAGCCAAACACATTTTCCTCTCCTGAAGGAAGATGGTTAGGGGCAGGACCGGCTACCTGATTTGCAGGACCTATTGCAAATGAAAATGTAAAGCCCCTGGCTCAAAAATTAAGAATTTCCAGACAACTGCAGCAGAGCATTAAGCCAAACATGGGACCTTTCTGAGGGTGGAGTTGTATGCACACACCCACAGAGCTAGCCCGGGGTAGGGAATTCTTTTAGCTGTGCACAGAAGCCTGCAGCCAAAGCGCCCCAATTACACTTTGCAGCAGGGCTGTCTTTTATTGGTATAAGACATTCTGTGGGAGTTGTTCAGACCTGCTGCTATCAACACACCCACAGCATCCTTCTCTCCACTCTTAGCCTCTACTGCCCTCTGCTTCTTGAAGGGGGCTCTGGGCAGCCCTGAAAATCACACAGACCAGTGGTTCTCAGTGGTGCATCAGAATCTCCTGGAGGTAAAATACAGATTGCTGGGCCCCATCCCCAGACTTTCTGACTCAGTAAGTCTGGGGTGGGCCTGAAAATCTGCATATCTAACAAGTTCCCAGGGGATGCTGATGATCCAGGGACCACGTTTTGAGTCCACTGACATAAAGAACTAGAGCATTCAGCCCAGGTGAACCCGGTCACCAGCGGGCTCATCAGGCCACGTGAGGCCTGGTTCTGACCCGCCCTGAGGCTGGCTGCCCCTTACCCAAGGGATCGTGCAGCCCTGAATCCTCCCGCTGCTGATTTCCTGTCTGTCTTTTCAGTGTGGTGAACCAGGAGGAAAAGTCATTTGCCATCGGGGTGCAGTTCTTGTTGATGCGCTTGCTGGGTAAGTGTCTAAGACCCCTCTTCCCAAAAAGTGGCCCCAGGCAATGGGGCATCCGAGGGCTATGGGTGCAGGGTAGCGATGGAGGAAGCACCATCTCATCTCCATGGCAAAGAGAAGCTGTGCATAATCAACGGCAGATGCCAAAATCCATGTGGACGGTTTCCCAGATTGCTTGAGGTTAGGAAAGACTCCATCTATGGCATTCATTCCTAACTAAGTTATGTAAGAAAAATGAAAAGTGAACACAGCTGAGAATACCTAATAGAGTGTTAAAGGCAGGTATTTTTAAATCTTTCTCCCAAAACTCACTGTAGGAACAAAACTTTGCATTCCTGCCAAGCCAGAGCAGTGGCTGAGCCCAGCCCTGGCTTCCTTTCCATTTCACAAAATTCACTCCTCCTAAAACTATTCAGCAAAAGTTTCTTCCATGTGGGGCCCTCTGCTGGTGAGTCCTGCCTGCCCTCAAGCAGTCCAGAGCCCACCAGAGGAATGGAGCTGTGCACAAGTGATCAGCAGTGCCCCACGGGAGGGCGAGCTGCTTGAGGCAGCAGGGGTGCTCTCCCGGGGTGCCTGGGCTGAGGGCTGGGGGCACAATGCAGGCCCGTTCCTGGACTGCTCACACTGGCTGTTCCTTCTTGACGTATCTGTGCACTAGACTTAACACAAGGCAGTAATAGAGAGATCCTTGTAATGACAGGCACGCAGTAGTAAAGGGACCTAATTGAACTGCGGATGTATTAATTAAGGGTGCAAACTACAGAGGGGAATATGGAGACTCCAGCAAGAGGAACTTCAGTTACTATAGGGTGTTGTTTCTGACCATAAATGCTGAAATAATGTATAGCCCACTGTGCCTCATTACCCAGGGGCCAGGTCAACACCGCACCCTGCAGCGGCTTCCATCCCCATTTTGAGATGTGTTGGTGATGTCTCTGCTGGGGGCCAGGTGAGCGGGAGCCCTTGCTGAGCCCAATCCAACCCCATGTTGGGAGAAGTGTTTGGACGATGGGAATGAACCAGCTTTTTCAGTGGGGTTTCTTGTTCCTCTAGTCCCTGCAGAGCCCCTTCAGACCCTGCTCCTGCTGCCTGCATTATAAACACAGAGGGAGCAGAGCGGGAGGATCTCCCTGTCCTCCCAGCAGAGGCTCTGTTGTCATCAGAGCTCTTTATTTTCGTTTATAACTTAACTTTCTCTAACACTTCTGCTGGGAAAGAGGCCTCACATTCCTCTCAGCCCATGCAGCACCTAGGATAGGCTCCAAAGAGCCCTTTCCTGCTTCCTCCAGCAACCTCGAAAATGACCTTGAAAACAAGGACTCTCTCGGACTCTCTCGCACCGCTCGAAGCACTCGCTGCCTTTGTTTTTCCATTTGAGCTCAGATAACTCAATGTGGGACCACAATGTGAAAACCCAGGCCTGGAGGGGTTCCATTTATCACCCAAGAACACAATCCACTCTTGGGTAGAAAAAAGGACTTCCTATTACAGGTTTTAAATTACCCATTGGCATTGGGTTGACAATGTTTCTGGACTTTGCTTCTACACAAGGAAGTGTCATATATCACTCTGTCTGGCCAGTTTTCATCCCCCTGTTCACCTGGAGACTCGAGAGTGAGCAGGATCTGAGTAGAGAGGCTTCTTCTTGGAGTTTCCCACTTGTGGGCAGTGCCACAAGTGGAACATTGTCTTTCTTCTGGAAGCAGCTGCTCACAGGGCCCTAAACAAAGTCTGGGAGGCTGTTCTCAGCACTGTGGTTCTGAGAATGGGATAGGCCAGCCTTGGTGTGAATCCTGGACAAGCCCCTCCCCAGTCCAGTAACTGCCTAGAGCTGTAGCTAGTGGTACACTACCCACAGGTAGTGTAGGCGTCCGGAATATTAGCCAGGAAGGCATAGCCCCTGCCAAGCCAAATCTTAGCACTCAGATGCTGGGAAGTTCGGGGGTCCAGAGCAGAAGCTCTGAGCAGCCAGGTATTGGGAGGTCTGCAGAGGGGTGTTGTCTAATCCAATAGGGCAGTTTGGTGTGGTGGAAGTGCATGGGATTCAAACCTCCATAAACCAGGGTTCAAAGTCTGGCCTTGACTTCTCTTGGCTGTGTTACAGTGTCCCAGCCAAGAACCCCTTCCTCTTCACTAAAAAGTGGGCACCCACACCTCGGGGCCAGTGTGAGGACCTGAGAAGTCGATGCCTGGAGAGCCTCCTGCCACACAGTGGAGGCCCGTGTATCTCTACTCTGAGCTGATCTCAGGAGAACTATGTTGGATGTCTGAGCTGGCATCAAGGTGATCCCTGTGACTTACTCTGCCTTGAAAGAGTGGCCCAGGTCCCTTTTCTCTTCTAAGCCTTCTGGTGAAAGAGAAATTCAGGCTTCACTGAAAGCTATTCTGCTTTCCAGAGTCACTGTGAGGCCTATGGGTGCGGCAGAGCCGTTCTCATATATGCGAACTGTGTGGGGGACTTGGCTCCCACACCCCTGCTGGGCACCTCTGCCTGCAGTTCCACCTGACCAGGGCTTTCTGAACCCTGTTCCAGCCTGGCTGCCATCTCCAGCCCTCTATGGCCTCACCATTGACCACTCCTGCATCCGGTGGAACTCACTCTGCTTGGGGAGGCGAGGGGCCTGCGCCTACTACGACAACGATGCTCTCCGAGACAGGTGAGGGCCCAACATGTATGTGTGTCCCAGAGCCAGGCCCTGGGCTTGAGATGACAGTAGTCATATGCCCAGTGGCTACTGTGGGGGCTGTCAGGCTACCGAGGAAGAGAACATGAAGGGCCACCTCTGCGGCCCTGCCATGGACAGGGAGCAGGGGCTGCTATAACAGGCATTTCAGGGCTCACAGACGTCCAGGGACTTCCATGACCCAGAAGCCCTTGGAAGGGGCAGCAGACCCAGGGACTTCCCTGACCTGAAAGCCTTTGGAAGGGGCAGCAGCAGAAAGAAGGGGGGGGGATGGCTGGAGCCCAAGGAAGAGGCCATGGCTGTGGAACAACGGGGGCCAGCCTCCTGCTGCTCAGAGACAGAGGGGGGGGCACATCATGGCTCCTGGCAGAGGTCCAGGGCAGGGGAACCAACCTGCCTCAATGGGCCAAGTCCAGCTGCAGTGCTATTGGGTTCTGCACCCCTTCCAGCCACCTCACCTGCTGTCGTCATCATATGGCCCAGAAACCACAGGAAGGTGGGCTCGAGGGGACTGGGCAGGGGCTGGAAATGGTATGGGAGTGGCAGAGAAGACCGCAAAGGGTACAGGCCAAGAGGGCAGCGAGAAGATGTCCTTCTCCTTCTGGCTCTGCTTGGAGGACAGGACCGTCCGGGGCTGGCTGGGGCAGCCGGGTCACCTCTGGCCTTGTGGAAAGAGCCAGTGGAGGGATGACGAGCCCTGGATTAGGAGTCCCATGCCTACTCCCCGCCTGCTTCCCTGCAGCTTTGTTCCCTTTTGGGTCAAAGAAATGAGGAAAGTGATCCCCACCTGGATGGTGCCCACACCCTTCGTGGGCCAGCGAGGGAATGACGTGGCTCTTCCCAGTGGTCCTGGCCCTGGGATGTGGGCTGCAGAGCCCCCTCCCTCACCGGTCCTGCCTCCTCCTGACCACAGGTACCTGGGCCTGCAGATGGGCTACAAGGCACTGGGCATGCTGCTGCTTTGCTTCATCAGCTGGAGGGTGAAGAAGAACAAGGAGTACAACGTGCAGAAGGCAGCAGGCCTCATCTGACCCCAGCCCGGGCCACTGCCCTGCTCCAGAGAGTGGACCTTGCCTCTTCCACACCTGCCTATATTCACTAATGTTAACACGTCATTTCCTTTTTGTATTTTTAAACAAGAAAGAAAACCCCAGTCCTCATTTGCCTTCCCTACCTCCTCCTCCCAGAGTCCTCCCCGCAGTTCCTCAGGGCCACTGTGCACCTGGGCTGCATGGGCCAGAGCTGGGGGGCTGAGTCTTCCCTGGCCCCTTGGAAGAGGCCCCCAGATGCCCAGGCTCACCTCAGTGCTGGGTCCTCCATCGAGGATGCCCACTGAGGCAGCCAGGCCCTCACCAGCCCTGGGGGGAATCCTAAAAGGAGAGAGAAAAAGGGTATCTGCCCTTCTTGCCAGGCAGCTCCACTCTCCCGCTGACTGCCCACACCCTGCAGAGCAGCAGGGGTGAGAGGAAGAAGGAAGTGGCTGAGTTATGAATAGCCAGAGCCCCTGGGAGACTGGGGAGACTGGCTGTAGCCTCCTTCGCACCTGGGTTTGGCATCAGCACAGACTATGGGAGGGGCTGGCTCCCTCCCCGTCAGATCCTCACTTCCTGTACCTAGAGGCCATTCTGGATGCTGCCATGTTGAGAAGTACAGTCTCTGCCCATTACCTGCATGCAGGCACCAGAGCAGGGACTGAGAAACCCCAAGGATGGGTCATCTAAGTGCTGTCCATATGAACCCTGGACTTTCTGTCCTTAGATCCTCACATGTTATCCCTGTCTTTCTGGGGTACGTTTCAAACTGAGAAAGCTACAACACAGTGAAGACCCAAGGAAGGCCTATGAAATGGTCCCAATGCCCAACCTCTCACCCCTTCAATGTGGGGATGAGACCCCCTCATCTCAGAGTATTGGGAAGAACCTCCCACATCTCCCTGGCAGCAGATGAGGTGGCTTCACATGCACTTCCCTGTCTGGACTTCAGCCCGTATTCCGAGGAGTAGAGAGGCAGAAGAGAGGTTGGCAAAGCAAGTGATGAAGCAGAGTGGATGTCCACTGTCATCAAGCTGGATGGCAAGCTGCAGCCCACAAAACACAGCCAGTCAGGTTGGCTTTCCTGGTTTCAAACATGCTCATACCATTACCATTTTCTCAGCCTCTTCTCACTGCCTCCAGAGAGGTGGGTGCCCGGGTTGAGAGACACAGCTGCTATGTGACAGAGGTTGAGAGACAGAAGCCAACGAAGGAGGCCATTCATCAACAAATATATTTATCGGAGACCAACTTTGTGCAAAGCCATGCTAATACAGCGTTCTCCACCGAGCTTCCCTCAGCTCTTACCTCACCTCCCTCCATTTACATTAGGGCCTTCTCCCAGGGTGTGCTCAGTGGGCAGTGTGGGACTGGGGGTGTGGGAGTTGGTGAGAGCAGGAGGAGAGGTGGGGACAGCAAAAAGCCACAGATTGGCATGAAGGATCCTGACCTGACTATCCATGCCATCCATGGCCCCCAGACTGACTCTGCACCTGGCCGTTTGCCAGACAGCTCTGTCTCACCATGTCCTCTGGAACAGCTGGGCATGGGTCATGGCCATACATGACCCTTAAGTGCCACTCTTCTTGGAAGACCCCCTCCAGAAGCATACTGGAAGCCACCTCTGGGAAGGCCTCATATGGCGATATGCCAAAATATTTATGTCAGTGTCCAAACAAAGTCCAATGCCATGAGACTGAAGTCTTTGTGGAAACCACTGTTACAGACAGGCTTATTTCCAAAGCCACCTCATTTCCAAACATCTCACTCAGGAAGGGAGGCTCAATGTAACCTCAGGGGCCAGTTTTAGCATTTGAAATGGTTCTGCTTGGAAAATGATGCCCTGCAACTAACCCTGGTCTTTCCCACGGCAATTTAACCACATTTGGAAGGCACTGCCTTCAGCTGAGTTTATGAACGATGAATGCCAACCTTCATGTTCTAGAAGATTGGTTGCACTCCCAAACCTTTGTTCTATTATATTACTATTAAAATATTCTAATTTTGATATTGAGGTAACTTGGTCATGAATTTATGTTGTCATATACATCTGTCAGAGAACAGACAGCACCTGCACTTTTTTTTTTTAATTTTATTTTTGAGATGGAGTCTTGCTCTGTCACCCAAGCTGGAGTGCAGTGGCACGACCTTGGCTCACTGCAACCTCTGCCTCCTGGGTTCAAGCGATTCTCCTGCCTCAGCCTCCAGAGTAGCTGGGATTACAGGCCTGTGCCACCACACCTGGCTAATTTTTGTACTTTTAGTAGAGACAGGGTTTCACCATATTGGCCAGGCTGGTCTCAAACTCCTGACCTCAAATGATCTTCCCGCCTCAGCCTCCCAAAGTGTTGGGATTACAGGCATGAGCCACCGCACCCTGCCAGCACCTGCATCTTGTAAACAGAGGAAGTGCTCATGACATAGACCCCAGGGGCCCATGGCCACAGGGATTAGAGGTAATGCAACTGTCAACCCATTAGCCTGGTATCAGGCAGGTACCAGACACTGCTTATTCCTTCAGTGAAGTTCTGCTGGGCTCTGAGGAGGCCGGATCAGCAATTTATATCCAGAAGTGGAGTTGGACGCAAACAGCTAAGTCCATGGCACAAAACAGAATTAATATCATAATCCAATTGATAATATGGTCACAACCAGTACTACTACTCCCCAGAAAATCTTTCTTCTCAGCTGTCAGCAGGGAATATAATAGTGTCACTTTCATTTCACTTCTAGAGCAAAGCTTAACAAACTTTCTTGAGTGTGTGACACTCACAGAGGATGTTGTTAAAATGCAAATTCCCAACACCCTCCACCCAGCCCCAGCATCTACTTCTGTGGGTCTAACGGGGACCCAGGAATGGCACTTTTAACGGCCCCCTCATGAGATTGATGTGGGTGGTTCCCAAATCCTGTGAGGTGGGCTGTCAGTGCAGTAGAGCCTGGGGGATGCCCATTTGTGCTTAGGCCACTGAGAAATTTATAGGCTCGATAGGCCTTTGGTATGTTCAAAGGTGAGTGAAGGGTAACAAGGTGAAGAGATGCCTGTGAAGAGATGCCTGTGAATCTGATTTTTTGGATGGCTGCAACCAAGAGTCAGTGAGCATGAAAAACAATCCAAGAGCTCACATTTATATGAGGCCCTTATCAGTATTGAGAGAGACATTCTCACTTCACAAACTTGGATGTGCAAAAAGAAAAAAATCACCTATTTCTTTAAATCAGATATTGATTTCAAACCCCCCATCCTGCTGTCTGGCTGGAAATTCAATATCAACCATGCTTGGGTCTGGCTCCTAGAGCCATGTGAAGGTCCTTGGATGCCTACGCATTCAAGGGTGCCATTGTGGGTCTTTGGTCCCTTTCCCATTCGAGGCTGTTTAATGGCCTTGCTTCTCACCTGAGCCTGGAAACCCTACAAAGCCCAGACCCCAGGGTTAGGCCCACCTCCCTGTGCATACTAGCAGCTGTGCCCTCTCCCAACCCCAGTCCTAGGAAGCCCACTCCTCTGCACCACTCCCTCTCCCTACAGAATCCAGCCCCTCAAGGGCTGAACAAAAAAGCCAGAAAAGGAAGAGTGTGCAGGAACCTTTTTTATTCCATCCTTCTTTGACCCTTCTTGGAAAAAGCGCAAATACAGTGATAACTAAATACTACATCTCTATCAATTATCCTTTGGCCCAAAGCCCTTTGGGGTGATCCTCCATGATGGACGCCCCATTTAAAGGTGAGGAATCTGATCCTGAGGAAGCAACCATTGTGGCCAATTTCACACAGATAATAGCTGGCCAGGCCTAGACTCAAACCAGGCTGTCCACCTCTCTCTGGTCCAGCCCAATCACTCCAGCTGAGTCACTCCGAAGAGTCAGCGTGGACTAAAATGGTGGGGAGGCCCCTCTTTTCCCACTGATGTTCACTGGCCCATGGGAGGGAAGTGGGGGAATCTCTTGAGGGCCATTAAGGTGGGTAACGAAGGCAGAAGAACCAGGTAACAGTTCATTTACATACCTTCTATTCAACTAGCAACAACATCACAACTATTCATTCAACAGGGCCAATTTATCCCTATAGCACCATGAGTTAAAGAGAGTTGTGGAGAAGAGAGACAAAGAGGGAAGGGTTTTGAGAAGAAAAGGCCCTGAGAATCCTGCACACAGACCTTCAAGGGAACAGCTCCATCTGGTGACTGCTTAGCAGATTCTTGCTCAAGAAACAAAGCCATATTGTGATTTTATTCAACCACTCTCAAAGATGGAGAGATACAGTTAAGCTGGAGGCTGAAGCCAGTCAGTATCAAATTGATATTAAAATATTATATTGCGGAAAATCCAGGAGAAATACATCCTATCTTTCACAACCACAGGAAGTAAATACCTGGAAGAAAGGTCCATCTCCTGCCAGTAGCACCAGACACCAGATTCATTATAACCTTTCATCAGAGATTAAATATGGAAACAGATCCTGGGCAAGCCCTTGGCAAATCATAAATGAGAGGAAGTTTTTCTCCATGGCATACCCTGGCCATTCCTCCACTCTCCCAGCCACATCATGTCTCCAGCCCTGCTACAACTTGACAGCAATAATAATAACTAAAATGTGCACAGATCTTTACAGTTTACCAAGCCATTAACCCATTTAAAACAACTCTAATCAGTAAATCAGTGAGTAAAGGCTTGGCTATGCTGTGGCAACAGACTTCCCGAATCTTAGTCACTTGACACAACAAAAGATGGTATCTCGCTCACAGAACCTGCGGTGATCTGGGCGACTCTCAGGTCAGTGGCTCAGTAACCCAGACTGCTTGGAACCTGAGGTACCTCCATTTCATTATAAGCTGCCATGATGGATGGGGCACGGGAAGAAAGTCCTGGAAGATCCCGCACTGCTAAGCAATGCTTTGTCCCAAAGTAACGCTCTTCACCCTGCTCCCAGCCTAGCTGCCGCAAGAGCGAAACAGAATATTCTGTGTGCTCAGAAAAAGGAAAGAGCAGATATGGTTGAGCACTAAAACCCTCTACTGTGGGTAGTGAACCTAGGTGGACACAGTTGCTCACCTGGACACTTAAATCAGCTTTGTGGGGCTGTCGGGGTCGGGAAGCATGGTCTGGAAAGATTTCCCAATGGAGGAAGCACCAATTGTGGGTCCCTGAAGCTGAAGGGCTTATGCCCAGGCAAGGCTGAGGCAGTCTGCGGAGGGCTGGGGAGGTGGGAAAGACGATTTTGCTCAGAGGAGGCAGAGATGGGGTGGTGGCTGAGAGATGCAGGGTCAAGGAAAGGATGGCTTCAGAGGGAAGAGATTGGCTGGGGCAAAAGGCCACAGGACGGGGAGGCTGCGGGGTCCAAGAGGACAGCTGACGGAGCGAGACCCTGCGGGCAAGGAGGAGATGGGGTGACTCTCATGGCAGAATCGCACCAGAGTTCCCACAGCCCTGTGGGGCCGCTATGACTAGTCCCATCCTGAACATGGAGAAAACGAGGCCCCTTCCAGTTGTCCCTCATCCCTACCTGATGTGTATAAGGACAAGAAGTGACAAACATATGGTACCTACCGTTCAAGGACATACAATCCAGAGCTAGGACAAGACCTTAACACAGGGCAAAGTACCAGTGCTCTGAGTTCATTTGATGAGCGATGGGAGAAGGGGCTTGATCCTAGCCATGCGGGAGAGACTGGAATTCAAGAGAGTCAAATGTGCTGGGAAAGACTTTCTGGGCCAAAGGAATAAGCAAAGGTGTGCAAAGGTAAGGAAGCAGGAAACCTGTGCACATCCTGAGAACTCGCCGGCCAGAGGCCTGTGAAGGAGCGCAGTGGTCAGGCAGGAGAAGCAGTCAAATCCAGGCTGAAACCATCCTGGAGGGTCTTGAGGCTGGCTTACCCCAGGCTGTGAATAGTGGGCTCAGCCTAGTCCCCGCTCCTGGGTTAGTGCTCACGTTCCCCTCTGCCCACTCAGGGCCTGGAGGAATGACCTCAGAGCCCCCACCAACCAGGCTCAGGAAGGCATTCCTAGCTCAGAGTACCCTCCTGGAGTCTACACTGGAAGGGGCTCCTGAGTGGGCTGCCCCACACCGCGAGGAGCAGAGGCGCAGTCCTCCCGCGTGCTCCCAGCACACTCCACCCCTGCCCAGCACACCCAGGGGGCCCCCACCTTGCCCACCTGGGGGGAACCACCCACTCTGCCCCCGCTCAGGGAGTGCTGGTGGCCGCTGCTCTATCCCCTCCTCTCCCTTCCTCTTCCACCTTCTCTCTCTTCTCATCTGGGTGCTGGAACCCAAGCGTGAAACTGAGAGTCAGAAAATCAGTCTCAAGGCAGAGAGGGGCAGCTAATTTAAAACGGCTTCTACTCCGGCCGCCAGTGTGACCAATCTCCTTCTCTTCGCTCTACAGGTCTATAAATGGGCCACAGCAGGCACCCCTTTTTAAATCTGTAAAATCCCCAAATCCATTAAAAGTGACTTCAGAGGTCCCAGATAGGGACCAACATTTGTTTAAACCTTTGTCCTCATTACATCTCATGACCGCCAGCTTACAAAAGAGAGACTGGGGATTCTGGAAGAGACACACGCTCTCCCTTGAGTCCACATTGGAAAGGACAGAGGCAGGTGTCACACCGTTCCTCTTTGATCCGAACCGCTTGAATCCCAGAGTTTCAACAGCTCAAGTGGGTTGAAGGCTCAGAATGTACCAGACATCCGAAGCGCTTTACATACATTTGCTCCTTGAATCTTCACGACAGCCCTGCGAGATGCAATTATCATGCCATTCCACAGACGAGGAAACGGGCCCAGGGGACTGCGGTCTTGGCTCCTTTCCTCTGGCTTCCTCAGAGAAGACGCAGAGGTCCCCGCCGGGTGGGCGAGGCGGGGTGGGCGGCCCCTTGCGCCCTGGAGTAGCATTCGGCCACCAGGGGGCGCCGTCCCCGCTGCGGCCGGGGGAAGCCACCCGCGGAGGCGCCACTCCCAGCCCGCCCACGGGACGCCCACAGGACGCCCCCGCTGCCCCACAGCTAGCCCGGCGGGACTCCACCACGTGGGTCAGCGCGCCTCGGACAGGCCGCTTACCCGCCGGGGCGCCCTCGGGCCTGCGGGGCTCCCCGCGCCCACCGCACGCACGCCTCCCCCTACTTTGGCTACCCCGGAGGGCCCGGGGGCTGAGCCCACCGGCGCCTGCTCACGGGACACGGCCTCGAGGAAACTTCCTCTCTGCCTCCCCGCGATAAAGCACCGTTTAGTCTATTTATATTTTCAGCACGAAAGTGTATTAAACACGTTAGAGAACAAGCGGAGTAGAGGGTTAAGGTGCCACGAGGCACAGAGAGGGCCCGCACACTGGGCACACACGGCTTCCTCAGGCTCTCTGACCGGCCGTGGGCAGGGTGGTCCCCAGCCGCATTGTGGGGCCATTCGCACCCAGAAGCTGTCAGCCTACCCACTGTGTCACTAGCACCATCTGGGACCGATTATTCAGCCACTGCAGGGGGTTCAGTAGCCTCTGCTTCCTCCTTTCAAAACCGTCACCAGAGCACCTCCTGGGGCCTGGCCCTGAGATAGGCGTGCATGTCAGAAAGAAACTGATGTCAGCATTCTGGGCACTGTCCACCCCGGGAAGGGGCAGGTACCCATCCCGTCACAGACTCAGGCACCCGGGCAAGCTGGGCACCAGGCCTATAGAGGTGAACAAGACAAACAGAAGGCAGACAGACAACCAAGAAAGCATCCAAACTGTGGCTGCAATCGGCTGATCAATTACAGGTGCAATAGTGCCATGAAGGAGAAGTGCAGACAGACAGATGCCTGCATGGAAATGCAGGGGAAAGAGGGTGTATGTGGTGGATTAACAAAGGTGAAAAAGGCCCGTTCCCTAGGGGATTGGAGATCTGGAGCAGAGGTGAGCTCTAACTGTGCCTTGAAGGATAGGGTAAGTTTGTTGACAGGGGCCTTAGAGAAGGTGTTCTGGGCGGAGGGGACTGCAGGAGTGAAGACTCAGAGGTGAGAAAGCTGGACCATGTTTGCCTGGAGGGCAGGGTGTAAGTAGCGCCCCCAGTTGCAAGGTGCCTCAGGCAGAGCATGGTGAGCGGTGGATTCTAGAGGGAGAGTGTATCATGTATATCTCCTTTAGCAACTAACAGGGTGCTGCTGGTGGATGATGGGGCGTCGCTGACAGAATTTTAACAGAGGCAAGATGCAACCAGATTTCAGAGTGTAAAAGGCCACTGGGGCTACACGTGTACTTGGAAGAGGGAACCTGGCTGGCAAAGGTTCTTAGGAGGGAGGCCTCCTTGTCATTATGGCCACTGGGATACTAGAGCAGGAGACATCAAAGCCGAGAGCAGGACCAGCCAACAGCAGGAGCATCCCAGGCACCCACAGGCTCCTGGCAGCCAGGTTGAGCCACTGCAGAATGCAGGGTTAGCAAAAGGCCATGCAGGAGCCCATCCCAGCACCAGAACTTGCCTTGTTATAAAACAGGCATTAGAAACTGGCTGAGCCTGGGCCCAGCACAAGGGTTCTAGTTGGCCTACAAGATTAATCTTTAAGTTAGCTCCAAACACTGGGAGAGTTTCACTCGGGTTTTCTCTTGAAAAACCCTGGTGCAGTACTCCAGCCCAAAAACAATGGATTGGAGCTGAGTAGAGGGCAGTCCTTCAGATGGACCCTGTCCACTTCGGGTGGCTGCGGTTCCCACATCATCTGCCTGGCCCTTGTACGTATTTAAAACTTTCACACACACACACACACACACACACACACACACACACACACACACCCTCAAAGAGTCAAGTTAAAACACCAGAAATCCAGGTGGATGTTGGAAAAGACAAGCCCAGAAGGAAAGAAAGGCTGTTCAAGAAATAATGACCAGGGAAGACTGGCCGTGCTTGAGGATGGATGGGCAGAAGATGTGAGGAACAAGTGGTGATCGCCAGGTGACTGCTTGTGGCCTGCTAGAGAATCAAATCCAGCATTGAGCTCCTCGTCCTCCCCAAACCTCCTTTCGCTGACTTTCCTGTCTCCGTTAATGGCATTCCAACCTTAGTTGATTACACCAAAAACTTGGAGACAATACAAAATAAGCTTTAAAAAGACTTTTTAAAATCTGCTTTACTGACATATAGTTTATGAACAATGAAAAGCATTAATTTTAAGCGTACTTGCTGTTCAATGAGTTTTGACAAATGTACACAACCACACAACCACCATTTTAATCGAGATATAGAACATTTCCATGACCACTAGAAAATTTCGTGATACCTCTTTCCAGGCAATACTATCCCCACCTCCTCATTCCATTCTCCTTCCTTGTGCAAGCAACTAATAAGCCTTATTTCACTATAGATTAGCTTAACCTGTTCTAGAATTTCATATAATCGGGGTCATATAATACATTATGTATCTAGTTTCTCTTGCTTAGCATGTTTTTGAGATTCATTCGTGTGGCTATGTGTATAAGTAGTTCAGTCCTTTTTATTGCTGGGCAGTATTTCATTGGATAAATAGATCATAATTTGTTTTTCCGTTCATTTATTTTTTGGCATTTAGGCAAAATATGTTTTTCTGTTCATTTGTTTTTTGGCATTTGTTTATAACATTTTTACTATTATGAATAAAACTGCTTAAAAATTAAGCAGTGCACATTTGTGCACAAGTCTTTCTGTGGACCTATGTTTTCTTTTCTCTTGGGGAAATACTTAGGAGCAAAACTTGCTGGATCACAGGGTATGTGTACATTTAACTTTATAAGAAACTGCCTATTTCCAAAGTCATGCCATTTAATGCTTCCCACTGGTATGGGAGAAGTCAGTTGCTCTGTATCATTTTGAAAACTTGGCATCATTAGTGTTTTTTAATCAATTGTCTTGAGGTTTAATTTCCGTGCAATAGTATCCATATATTTTTATTTTTATTTTTATTTATTTATTTTTTTGAGACAGAGTCTTGCTCTGTTGCCCAGGCTGGAATGCAGTGGTGCAATCTCAGCTCACTGAAACCTCAGCCTCCTGGGTTCAAGTAATTCTCATGCCTCAGCCTCCTGAGTAGCTGGGATTACAGATGCACACCACCACACCCGGCTCATTTTTATATTTTTAGTAGAGATGGGATTTTGCCATGTTGGCAAGGCTGGTCTTGAGCTCCTGACCTCAAGTGATCTGCCCACCTCAGCCTCCCAAAGTGCTGGGATTACAGGCATGAGCCCACCACACCCAGCCAATATATTTGTAGAATAAGGTCAATTTATTCTGATAAATGTGTACATCCCTGTACTTCCATATCCAAATTAAGATATAGAACATTTCCATCTCCCAAATAAGTTCTCTCCTGCTCCATTATGGTCTCCTCATTACCATACCTTTTCCCTGCAGGGAACCACTGATCTGCTGTCTATCACGGTAGATTAGTTTTGCCTGTTCTGGAATTTAATGTAAGTGGAATCTTAAGTATGTCCTCTCACCATAATACTTTCGAGTGAGATTCATCCATGTTGTTGTATGAATCAGTAGTTTATTCCTTCCCCACATGCAAAATGAATTTTAACTTTAAAAATCGTTTTTAAATCTTTACATTATCAACATCTTTAATAGTCATGAAATCATTATTTCAAATGGCCTAAGCCCATCAGTTTGTGTTTCAAATGATTTTACTACATTTTAAATATCTAATAAAACATGTAGTTTTAAAAGTCACGTATTTGTAGAGTGAACCTAGTAAAGGCTTATCATGAAGACTGCCGGTTGAATATTCCTGTTTTCCAGTATATCCATAGGTAGTCTCTTAAGTAGGATCAGATTATGACAATCAGATCATCTAAGTTTCTATGAAGGCAAAAATTTAGTGTCTGCTTTTTCAGTTTTCACATAAAAATGCTTGATAAGACTATCTGAAAAAGTGAAAATACTATCTTAACTATCCTATGCTTGGTTAATTTTCCACAAGATATTTTTAAGTGAAATTTTTGAGATATTTGTAGATTTGCATGCAGTTGTAAGAAATAATATAGACAGTGGCCAGGCACAGTGGCTCACACCTGTAATCTCAGCACTTTGGGAGGCCGAGGCTGGCAGTTCATCTGAGGTCAGGAGTTCGAGGCCAGCCTAGCTAACATGGTGAAAGCCTGTCTCTACTAAAATACAAAAATTAGCTGGGCATGGTGGCGGGCGCCTGTAATCCTAGCTACTTGGGAGGCTGAGGCAGGAGAATCGCTTGAACCCGGGAAGGCGGAGGTTACAGTGAGCCAAGATTGCACCACTGCACTCCAGCCTGGGCGACAAGAGCAAGACTCCATCTCAAAAAAAAGAAAAAAGAAAAGAAAAAAAATACAGAGAGATCCCTTGTGCACTTTGCTAAATTACTCCCAATTGTAACATTTTACAACACTATAACATTGCAGCCAGAATATCGACATTGATACAATCCATTTATTTTAGATTTCTTCAGCTTTACTTGTACTCATTGGTGTGTGCATATATGTGTGTGTGCCTATAGCTCTACACAATTCTATCACCTGTGTAGCTTCATGTATCCACCACCACAGTGGAGATACTAAACAGTTCCATCACCATAAAAATCTCTCCTGTTGCCTTTTTTTTTTTTTTTTTTTTGAGACAGAGTTTCACTCAGTCACCCAGGCTGGAGTGCAGTGGCGCAATCTCAACTCACTGCAACTTCTGCCCCCCGGGTTCAATTCTCCTGCCTCAGCCTCCTGAGTAGCTGGGATTACAGGCGCCCGCCACCGCACCTGGCTAATGTTTGTGTTTTTGGTAGAGACAGGGTTTCACCACGTTGGTCAGGCTTGTCTCAACCTCCTAACCTCAAGCAATCCGTCCACCTCGGCTTTCCAAAGTGCTGGGATTACAGGCGTGAGCCACTGCACCCAGCCTCCTGTTGCCCTTTTATAAACACACTCACCTCCTTTCCTCCTGCCCCCTCCCACTCCATCTCTAGTCCCTGGCAATCACACTAATCTATCCTTCATTTCTAAAATGTAACTAATCTATCTTTCATTTCTAAAATCTATCTTTGTTTCTAAAATTCATTTCTAGAAGGTACATTCTAGAATGTATACACACACACACAACATGGATGAATCTCACCCATAAGGCTTAAGGTGAGAGGACATATTTAAGATTCCACTTACATTAAATTCTAGAACAGGCAAAACTAATCTACAGTGATAGACATCAGATCAGTGGTTCCCTGGGGAGTAGAGGTATGGTAATGAGGATACCATATAGTATATATAATGATATACATAATATATGGTATGTATAATCATATGGTATGTATTTTTTTCACTCAATATCAATATAATTCACTGGACAGTCATTCAACTTGTTGCATGTATCAGTAGTTTGCTCTTTTGTATTACTGAGTAGTATTCCATGGTATGGATGTACCACAATTTGTTTAACCATTCACTTCTTTTTTATATATATATACTTTAAGTTCTGGGATACATGTGCAGAATGTAGAGGTTTGTTACATAGCTATACATGTGCCATGGTTGTTTGCTGCACCCGTCAACCCATCATCCACATTAGGTATTTCTCCTAATGCTATCCCTCCCCTAACCCCCGCACCCCCTGACAGGCCCCAGAGTGTGATGATCCCCTCCCTGTGTCCATGTGTTCTCACTGTTCAGCTTCCACTTATGAGTGAGAACATGCGGTGTTGGGTTTTCTGTTCTTATGTTAGTTTGCTGAGAATGATGTTAACCATTCTTTTCTTGAAGGACATCTGGCTGATTCAAGTTTGGGGCTAATAATGAATAAAATATACTATGAATATTTGTCTGTAGGTATTTGTGGGAAGAAAAGTTTTTTATTTATCAGGGATAAATATCCAAGAGTATAACTGCTGAGTCATACGATAATTGCATGTTTAATATTTTAAGGAATTGCTATTGTTTTCCAGAGTGGCAATATCATTTTACATTCTCACCAGCAATGCATGAGTGATCCAGTTTCTCTGTACTCTTGACAGCATTTGCTATTGTCACCCTTTTAGTTTAGTGATTCTGATAGGTATGTAGTAGCATTTAATTGTGGTTTTAATTTGCATTGCCCTGATGGTGCTGAGCATCTTTCATGTGCTTATTTACCATCTGTATATCCTCTTTGGTGAAATGTCTGTTTACATCTTTTGCCCATTTTTTAATTACATTGTTTTTTAACTGTTGTGTTTTGAGAGTTCTTTATGCTCTGTAAATATTAGTCCTTTGTTAGATGTGTGATTGGCAAATTCTTTCTCCCAGTTTATAGTTCATTTTTCCCATCCTCTTCACCTGAACTTTCACAAAGTAAAAAGTTTCATTTTTATGAGATTCGATTTATTAATTTTTCCTCTTATGAATTCTGGCTTTGGTGCCAAGTTCATATTACTCAGTAGTTTTCCATTGTATAAATACCATATATCTACATGTTTCGACCTTTGACTTGTTGATGGACATTTGGGTTGCTTCCAGTTTGGGGGCCATTATGAACATTTGTGTTACTGTCCTTTTATAGACATATATTCTCATTTCTCTTGGGTAAATACCTAGATGTGGAAGTGCTGGATCATATGGGGAGTATATATTTGACTTTATAAGAAATATTAAACTATTTACCAAAGTTATAGAGTTGGATTACTACTTACCATTTTTGGCCTTCTTCATTACTTTCCATAGATCCAAGTTTCTACCTGGAATCCTTTACCTTTAGCCTGAAGAACATCCCTTAGAATTTCTTGTACCACAGTTCTCATGGTGACAAATTGTCTCAGCTTTTGTTAACTTGAAAATGACTTTATTTAACTTATTTTTGACAGATGTTGTTTACTGGATATAAATATAAAGATCTGGATTGGCAGTTTTTCTCTTTTGCACTTTAAAAATGTCATGTCATTGTCTTCTAGATTCCATGATTTATGCTGAGAAGTTAGCAGTCCATTTGTGTCATTGATCTCTGTATGCAATGTGTCTTGTTATCTTTTGTTTTCTAGCAGCTTTCAATATTTTCTCTTTATCTTTGGTTTTCAACAGTTTGGCATGATGTCCCTAAGTGTGCTTTTATTTATATTTATATTTACTTATATTTATCTTTTATTTATATTTATCTCTATATAGTTATATTTATGGTTCACTGGGCTATTTTATCTTGCTTGGGATTCACTGAGTTATTTTTCAATTGAGAAAATTTCAGTCTTATATCTCAAAATATTTTTTCTAGCCCATATTTAGTCTCATCTTCTTCTAGAACTGTGATTAACCATATTGGACCATTTGATACATTCCACAGGTCTTGTTCATTTTCCTTCATTTTTTTTCCTCTGTGGTCCTCAGATTGGATAATTTCTATTGCTCTGTCTTAAGTTTATTTAGCTTTCTTCTGCCATCTTCTGTTGATGACCATCCAGTGATTTTTTAAATTTCAGTTTTTATATTTTTCACTTACAGAAATACGATTTGATCCTTTTTTAATAACTTCCATTTCACTGCTGAGATTCCTTAACTATTCCCTCATTAAAATAATATTCTATTTAGTTGTTTGAATATATTTTCCTTTAATTCCTTATTTTTAATTTATAATTCCTTATTTATAATAGCTACTTTAAATTTTCTGTCTGCCAAATCCAACATCTGGGCCACCTCATGGTCAGTTTCACTTGATTACTTTTATTTCTGGACTTTGGGTCACGTTTTCCTTTTCCTTTGCTATTCTAGTTATTTTTTAGTATCTGTTGGATATTATGAATGACATCCTGTAGAGACTCCAGATTCTGCTATCATCATCTAAAGAATGGTGATTTTTGTTCTAGTAGGTAGTTCACTTATTAGCTGACCACCTTGAACTTATGTAGGCTTGGTTTTATATACTTTGTCAGGAAAAATCTATAAAAATCCCAGATATTTGTCAAGCCCTTCTAATTAATGGGTCTCAACCTCCAAGTTCTGTTTCGTCTAAGGATCTCATTAGGGCTTGATTTTAGGCATTTGCAAGGCAGGTCTAGAGTGTGCTTTGTTCTAGGACATGTTCCTACTCCTCCTCTAATAGCACAGGGGTGTGAAGGCTTGCTGCCCCATCCCAGCGTTTTCAGGCTTTTGGTTGGTATAAGGTAGGAAATGAGGGAAATAGGTGGTGTTTCAGCCATAGCCAATCACCTTCCTGCATGTCTGCACCACCCAAGGGAGGCTTCTCTGATCTCTTGTTCTGCCACATCTTTCTAATGAGCACCCAGGGAAGAACCATGGAGAATCTTGTGAGTGTGTGCAAATTCGCATCTGGAACTCTCAGTTATTCCCGACTGATATGTTAGACCAAACTCAGCTTTTAGGAATTTATGAAAATATTAGCTAATTTCTTTTTACCCACTTAGATGGTGGCCCCTTCTTCCTGTGTTTCACTAAAGGTAAAATAGTTTGTGTGTTTCTGGGTTGCCATGCAACCTCAACTCTCTGATGGATTTATGAAAAGTTATGCCTTTGCAGGCTGCCTGAGCTTGTTGTTGTTAAGAATGGGAACAACATTCACGTGCAGCTTTCTACCTCCCAGACAGAAGTGGAAGACCTCAGTATTGTCCTCTTATAGAAAGACATTACATAGTACAAGCAGCACTAACCATAAAAAAATTGATAAATTAAACTACATTAAAAGTAAGTACTTATTTTCATTGAGAATGCCATTGGCTCACGCTTGTAATCCCAGCACTTTGGGAGGCCGAGGCGGGCGGATCATGAGGTCAGGAGATCGAGACCATGGTGAAACCCTGTCTCTACTAAAAAATAGAAAAAATTAGCCGGGCGTGGTGGCGGGCGCCTGTAGTCCCAGCTACTCGGAGAGGCTGAGTCAGGAGAATGGCGTGAACCCGGGAGGGGGAGCTTGCAGTGAGCCGAGATTGCGCCACTGCACTCCAGCCTGGGCGACAGAGCGAGACTCCGTCTCAAAAAAAAAAAAAAAAAAAAAAAAAGAGTGAAACAGCAAGCCATGGAGAAGAAAAGAAATTACCAACTTATACAGCAGACAAAAGATTTGTACCAGAATCTGTACACAAAACTTCTACATGTAAACAATAAATAGATATACCCAATAGAGAAATGGGCAAAAGACTTAAACAGATACTTCACAAAAGAGGATATCTCCAGCAAATATATTAAAATGTACTTAATCTCATTAGTCATCAAGGCAATGAAAATTAAAGCCACAATATGATTCTACAATACCCCCACCAAAACGACTAAAGTTAAAAAGACTGATGATACTAAGTGTTGGCAAGAATATGGAACAATAGGAGCTCTCATACATTGCTGGTGGAAGTGTAAACTCGTGTATTCATTTTGAAGACATTTTGGCATTTTCTACTAAAGTTGAATACTTGCATATCATCTAACCCAGAAATTACACTCCTAGGCACATACTCAACAGAAATGCACCACACACGTGCACCAAGAGACATGTTTAAGATGTGTCCTAACAGCATTATTCATAGTAGCCCCAAACTGGAAACAATACCACACGTATACACAAACATATCCAATATACATACAGCAATAAACATAAATGAACCATAGTAATCACAACATCATGAATGAACAGTACAAACATTTCATTGAGTGAAAAACTAAAACACAAAAGAACACATAATCAATAATTTCAAAAACAGGCAAAACTAGACTATCATATTGTAAGTTATAAAAGTGGTTAAATTTGGGGAGGAGAGAAGTTTTAGTAATGAGGGGGGCATGAGGGAGGTTTCTATGACTGTGGCAATGTTCTACTTCTTGAATTCATGGTGGGAGATTGTTTTGTCATAATTCATTGAATTGTACATTTATACTTAATATACTTCTGTGTATTATATTATACAGTATAAATGTTATAGGCCGGGTGCAATGGCTCATGCCTGTAATCCCAGCACTTTGGGAGGCTGAGGCGGTTGGATCACCTGTGGTCAGGAGTTTGAGACCAGCCTGACCAGTATCGTGAAACCCCATCTCTACTAAATATACAAAAAAAAATTAGCCAGGCATGGTGGCACGCACCTGTAGTCCCAGCTCTTTGGGAGGCTGAGACAGGAGAATTGCTTGAACCTGAGAGGCGGAGGTTGCAGTGAGCCAAGATCACAGCACTGCACTCCAGCTTGGCCGAGAGAATGAGACTCCATCTCAAATAATAATAATAATAATAAATACAATGTTACAATGCCATGCACGTATTTCAGTTGGGCGCTATTACAATTGCACCATCATCCCAGGGATAAAACATAGAATCATTCTTAAAGTAAAACTCATACCTAATATTTGATTTTCTAAAGGTCGATTTAATTAGAGGTTTTGGGTAAATTTTAGATTAAAATCAATACTCACGGTTTAATTATACGATCTCATGCTACTACCTTTTTAAATAAATGGTTTTGTATTAAAATGTCCTCAAATAGAAAGCATTTCCAATCGTCAAACTTTTACTAATTTACCTTTACATTTCTGAAGTTGTTTTGAATGATGTCTGAGATTATCATATTAAGGTAAGATATTATCATGCAGGTAAGAAATTACCTGCCCTGCAACTTATTTTAGCCAGAGATGGCTTCAAGCCAAAAGTCTGATTTTTTTTAAACTTAAAATAAAAAAAGAGAAGTGACTTTCTCAGTCTGCACTGTCTGATAGGAGATAAAACAAATTATGTGGGAAAAAATTATCAGTTTAAACACTTAACATAAATTGCAATAACACTTTAGTCTTTACTGTTTGAAATTCATCTGGAACTTAAAATGCTATAATTAATAGCTTTTTACCCCAAAATACTTTCAAATGTTTGTTGTCTCTTATCAGAGCACAATATTTACTTTTTTTTTTTCCTGAGACGGAGTTTTGCTCTTGTTGCCCAGGCTGGAGTGCCATGGCACGATCTCAGCCCACCGCAACCTCTGCCTCCCAGGGTTCAAGTGATTCTCCTGCCTCAGCCTCCCAAGTAGCTGGGATTACAGGCATGCGCCACCACAGCCAGCTAATTTTGTATTTTTAGTAGAGACGGGGTTTCTCCATGTTGGTCAGGCTGGTCTCGAACTCCTGACCTCAGGTGATCCACCCACCTCGGCCTCCCAAAGTGCTGGGATTACAGGCATACGCCACCACGCCCAGCCTTACTTGTTAAACCAAAGCTTAATTATTAACCCACAGTTTAATTTTATACTCACAAGGTACCTATTTCGAAGAATAAAGTTTTTGTTTTTTTGATCAAGTCCAGTCCTCAATCCATGATTTTCTTAAAGAGACTCATTTAATATGCTTACATACATTTCAGAGTTTAAAAGCCACAGTTTCACTCAGCATTCTATGAGATTACAAAGATTAGCCCGTTAGAGCTACAGGAACACACGGAGGGCAGGGAAAAGAACAAAATGTTTATCAGCCCCCGCTGTTAAGGCAATGTGTTAGGAATCTACAAATAACCGTTTATCTGAACACCCCTGTAATATTATTCCACGTCTTTGTATTGACAACCTCCTATGGCCATGATTCATGTGTGCTGAGCAGGAGGGAATTCCTAGGGACACGCCCTCCCTTCTCCTCCCCTGTCACTGCACTTGGGTGTCCAAGGGGAACATCATTCACCCTTCAACAATGGAGCAGAGGGACTCAACCCCAGTGCAGTTGGAGGGGCCAGGAGGCCCTCTCTACTCATCCAGTGCTGCCAGGACTGGTCAAGTACGGGGGTTTCTGGGATGCCAAGCAGAAAGCACACATCTAAACAGAGGGCTCTACATGCCTACATACTCACACACAGCAAGCACCCACTTTTGTCTGGGTGCTATTTAAATATGAATGACATTCCACATGAATGCCCCGTGTGCCGTGAGGAGAAGAAAAGACACTTTGGTGAGAACTGACTCCTAGTGAAGCAGGTAGAAGCCAGAAGTGTGAAAGCCCCACAGGGGTTGGGTGAGTCAATACCCACTTCTGCCTGCCTGGCCTCTCCCAAGGTCCAAGAGAGCAAACACACTCAGACTAGCCAGCGTGGGTGTATTCTCCAACAGAAGCTTTACCATCTGGCCACAGAGACCTTCAGGAGGGAGGCCAGGGTGCCTGGATAGCTCCGGGGAGAGCTAGAGCCTCTGCCTTGGTCTGCGGCAGTGAAGGAAACCTCTTTCTCAGGTGGGGGCTGCACAATCCAGGGTAGAGCAAATGCACACATCCTCATCTTTCAGATTGAAACCTGAATTTCTACGGTGTGAAACAGCTGCCTCTGGAGGAGACAGAAATGTGTCTCTTTCTTAATCTTACCATCTTGCTACTGCTGTGTTAGGCTAAATCATGGCCCCTGAGGATATGACCACCTTCTAATCCCAGAACCTGTGAATGTTACTTTATATGGCAAAGACTTTGCAGATGTAATTAAGTTGAGGATCTTAAAATAAGGAGATTATCCTGGATTACCTGGGTGGGCCCTAAATACAATCACAAGTGTCCTCCCAAGAGGGAAGCAGAGGGAGGTGAGACAGGAATACCCGGAGAAGGGGAAGAGACTTCGGGGGCAGAGATGGAAGCGATGCAGGCACACACAAGGAAGGCCAGCGGGACCTGGAGTGGGCAAGGAGCAACTCCCCCCCAGGAACTCCAGAGGGCACATGGCCCTGCTGACACCTTCATCTCAGCCAGTGATACTAATTTCAGATTTCTGGCCTCCAGAACTGTGAGAGAATACATTTCTGTTAAGCTACAGAATTTGTTACAATAACCATAGGAAATTAATATACCATCTCTCAGCTAGAACACCTCCTCACTGACAGGGTTTCTAAGGCCTTAGGTTTCAACCTAACTGGCCTGCAGGTGGGCGTTTCCTTTCCATAGATCATTGAGGGATTACAAAACAAAATCGGCACCCTACTAGCTTTGAGCTGGCAGGGCAGTTTGCTGGGATCCCAGCACACCTTCAGATAAAGCCCTGAGCCTGGCAGGCTGGGCACCCCGTCTCCCCACTCCCCAGTCTGATCTGACTCACAACTCTTTAACTGTTATAAAATATTCTGTGTTTTCTTTAGAAATAAATCTGCTATAAATTCTTCCAAAAATCCTTTTTAAGGAAGAAAGCTTACCGTTAAATTTCTTATTCACAAAGACTCAGTTTATAAACTGTCAGATTAATTATAGCAAGACCAGAGGAGACATAGCCAGGGATTACTTGTCAAGTGAAGGATGAACACATTCAATTTCCTACCACAAATATAGTTTGCAACTCTAAGTAAACAGTCACAATTTTTTATAAAAAAATCTTAATAACTCCACTTTTCTCCGACAAATATAAAAAATAAAACAAGCATTGTAGTCTCCATGGCCTTGAGATTAAGGGTTTCATTCCATAGGGAATTAACAATAAAGCCTAGAGTTAAACTGTACAAGGTTACCAGAGCATTCCTGCAAATAAACTACTTAAGGTTATGATGAAAAGACTAGAATAAGCAGAGCATTAATTTTTTTTAAGTTTTCCCTTTTATGTAAAGAAAAATCAAGATGGGCTTTGTAAAAAGAATGCATGCTTATTATAAATTATTCAAGCACTGCATAGAGGTTAAAAAATTCAAATGCCACTGCTCATAAATAATTAGCATTTACATTAGCAGAGTATCATTCTAGACATCTTTTTAGTTTATATGTTCCAGAAATTCTAAATAGATATATTAAAATATTTTATAAATATATGATTGTTTTATATGTTATTTATCATAAGTTATCAGATTTAATTTTATTTGTATTTAAAACTTGAAAAAGAAACCAAAAGGAATTTGAAAAAATTATAAAATTTCGAATAAATGTTTATTCGCCTTGAGAGTTTTTACAAAATAATCTTCTATATTTACAAAAAGAGATTTGGGGAAAAAAAACCATTGAGAGTGATCGTTTTTACATTCCATACTTCAGTTTAGGTATTATCTTTTGATTCCCTGCTATGAAAGACAAGGACATTAGCTACAAAGCATCCTTCCTCCTCTTCCCCCCATCTTCACATATTGTCATATTAACATTTTACATAAGCAGCATTTATATTTTATTTTGTAACTATAATTTGTAAAATGTTTTGCATTAATATTATTTCTTTTCTTCTTCTTCTTTTTTTTTTTTTTTTTTTTTGAGGCGGAGTCTCGCTCTGTCGCCCAAGCTGGAGTGCAGTGGCGCAATCTCGGCTCACTGCAAGCTCCACCTCCTGGGTTCATGCCATTCTCCTGCCTCAGCCTCTCTGAGTAGCTGGGACTACAGGCGCCCGCCACCACGCCCGGCTAATTTTTTTGTATTTTTAGTAGAGACGGGGTTTCACCGTGGTCTCGATCTCCTGACCTCGTGATCCGCCCGCCTCGGCCTCCCAAAGTGCTGGGATTACAAGTGTGAGCCACTGCGCGCGGCCTCTTCTTTTTTCTTTTCATACGAAGTCTCACTCTGTTGCCCAGGCTGGAGTGCAATGGCGCGATCTTGGCTCACTGCAACCTCTGCCTGTGTCTCCTAGGTTGGAGTGATTCTCCTGCCTCAGCCTCCCAAGTAGCTGGGATTACAGGCATGAGCCAGCAAGCCCAGCTAATTTTTGTATTTTTAGTAGAGATGGGGTTTCACCATATTGTCCAGGCTGCTCTCAAACTCCTGACCTCAAGAGATCCGACTGCCTCGGACTCCCAGAGTGCTGGGATTACAGGCGTAAGCCACTGCGCCCAGACTGTATTAATATTACTTCATAGTTAGATGTTTCCAAGTCTTACCACTAGACATTAGAACACAGCTCTCCACTTTTAAAATTTTTATTTACAAAAATTTAATTTCAAATAAGCCCTGAACCACTCTCAGCTAATGATATTTATTCTTCGATGTTTTTATTCTGACAAGTACTTATTTTAAACAATATTTTCCCTTTAGAGTTTTCACTGTGAGTTATGGCTATGTTCTTGAATATTTAAATTTTTTCCTAGGCTTAGGGAAATTAAAAGATCTTACCCAATGTCACACAGCTGATATCCAAAGTCAGGATGCAAATACAGGTCTAATTTCAGAGCTCATTCTGTTATCATCTATCCCATTATCCACTGCCACCACTCAGTTATGCAATTGCTCATTATCCATCATTTCCACCTGTCTAGTTCTGTAGCTATCCATCTGTTACATCCATCTATCCATCAAACATCCAGCGACCTACTTCATTACTCCATTCACATATATCATGCAAACTTACATATATTTACATGTAGCCATTCATCTATCCAGACATTTCAGTATGGCATCTATCAATCCATCGATCATCCTTCTATCCACCTATCTATCCATTTATCTGCATTAATTTACTCCATCCACCATTTATACATGCATACATAGATACATCCACTGATCCAGACATTCATCTATTCATCTACCCACCCATCAACTCACCGATTCACAGATCACTCCATTCCATCTCTGATCCATCATCTATCCTTTCTATTAATTCATCATATTCATCCAACCAGTTCATCAAATTATCTGATAACTCTGAAACCCAGATCTTTCATAGAATAGGGAATGGTTTCCATCTATGTCTCTTCTGATCTCATTCCATTTTCCAGCTATCAAGAGAAGACCACAGCATCTCATTAGCATGACAAGCAGGTCTGTGAACTCACATCCTAATTGTCTCTTACCTAAATAAAACTTCTTGCAACAGAGTGTGGACCTTATGGTATCCTATTAAACAGTGGGCCCTCTGTAACAATCTCTCCAATAACTGGATTTTCTAATCTGACAGTAACAAATTCCCTCTTCATTGAAGAGTAATCAGCAGAGATTATGACCTCACACTATGAAGCAGAAACGTTGCCCATATTTGGACTCATGTAGACCTCCTCCACATTGGTCTCTTGATTTTGTTGGGGGCACAACCTTCCATTAATCCACCCACTACGAAGCTCTCTGGCCATCTAGCCAGCACTGAATGTGACTTGCCAAGTTGCACACAGTTTTGTTTGTTTGTTTGGGACAGGGTCTCACTTGCCACCCAGGCTGGAGTGCAGTGGCCCAATCACTGCTCACAGCACCCTTGACTTTCTGGGCTCAAGAGATCCTCCAGATTCAGCCTCCCAAATAGCTGGGACTACAGGCACACACCACTATGCCTGAGTAATTTTTGTATTTTTTGTAGATAGGGAGTTTTGCCATGTTGCCCAGGCTGGTCTCCAACTCCTGGGCTCAAGAGATCCACCCACTTCAGCCTCCCAAAATGCTGGGATTACAGGCATGAGCCACAGTGCCCAGCCTGCATATAGTTTTAAATCTTCTCCCTCCACCCTCTCTGTAGGCTAAGCAGCCTGGAAGCACCACTTAAGTGGACCTCGGTAACAACTGGAGGTGAAAAAAGCTCAGTTTCTCACTCAGATGAGGGGATCACGGAGCCACAGTGACTGAATCAAGGCTATTTATGAAAAATACGAGTCAAAACAAATCAAGAGGAAAGTATATAGAAATAAACATAAACTTTAAAAACTCTCTTGCAGATTAATTTGCAAAGTAGGGCTAGGGAACCTGTAATCAAACCTAGAGTTGAAAAAAAGAAAGGAGAAAGAGGAAGAAGAGGAGACTAGGAATAAGAAGAATGAGGAGTTGAAGAGCCAAAAGAAACTAGGAGAAAGAGGAGAGTGCCTCACAATATAGTGAACTAACGTTGTCTTCTGGTTGTCTCCCAAAAATTCAATGATAAAGAAATTATGGAAGTAAGATGGAGGAACTAATATTAAAACTGACTAACCCTTGGAGAGACTAAAGCTGGGATGAACTAATGTGAAAAATTAACAGTCTGAGAGGTAAGAAGAAAGGATAGTGTAGAGATTTTACATTCTGCTCATTCCTCTCTCCCATATTTTCCAGGGAAGGTCACTAGTGGCCTCTGCTACTGTAAGAAAGAAATCAGCAGCAAGAATTCATGCCGCTCAGGAATTCCTCGGTAATATCAGAGCCGTGCTGGATTGAGATTCTGAGAAAAGCAAACGCAAGCTGACCGAGTGTCATAGGACATTGACTCTTCCATCCTATTCTCCTCTAAACCTCCAAGGATGGCGGATGAGCATCTCAAGGACAGTGGATGACCTTTTCATGTGTATTAGTCTGTTTTCACGCTGCTGATAAAGACATACCCGAGAATGGGCAATTTACAAAAGAAAGAGGCCTATTGGACTTACAGTTCCACATGGCTGGGGAGCCAGGCAAGTCACATCCTACGTGGATGGCAGCAGGCAAAGAGAGGGCTTGTGCAGGGTAACTCCCATTTTTAAAATCATCAGATCTCATGAGACCCATTCCTTATCATGAGAACAGCAGGGGAAAGACCCGCCCCCATGATTCAATCATCTCCCACCAGGTCCCTCCCATAACATGTGGGAACTATGGGAGCTACATGATGAGATTTGGGTGGGGACACAGAGCCAAACCATATCACCATGTATGGTGGCTGACCATTCCAGAGATTTCTGTCTCCTCTCAGTGCTGCATTTTTCAAAAAATTTAAAGAGGAATCCCTAACTAAAGACATTTCCCTGTGAAATGAAAACAAAAGGAATGTGGAGCAGCAGCTCTGCAATACCTGAGGCTCTCCATCCTGGGGCTCATCCCCACTCCTCTCTTCATATTCACCAGGAGGGGCAGACTTTAGTCATATCCCTTATCCATGATCAGACTGAGAATCTCATAATCACCAGGGAAACACAATTTCACAAGCCAAAATCAGTAGACACCTGAGGAGCTATAAAAGCTATACAACAAACTGAATAAAATGTTTATCACAGGCCAACAGTGGAAAATAAGCACAATAAATATTAGAAATACCTTCAAGGATGTAAAAGAGAATATTAGTAAAATGAAGAAGGAACAAGAAGGCATAAAAAAGAACCCTGTGCTTTTTTTGAAAGAATAGGTCATTCATTCAGGATATCAAGAAAAATTAGGAACAGTTTTTAAAAATATATACTTGAAGATACTAGAGAGATAACAAGGTAGTAAAGAACTAGTGGGCCTGTAGCTTCAAAAAAATAAAAAAGGAATCCAAAAAGGTGAGCTCAACATTTAGACTCCTTCTACCTTGGAAGCATTTATTAATTCTGGAGGAGTTAGTGGAGAGCCTGATGAGTGTTTTAGACGGTCTCAAAGGAGTGGGGTAAAAAGTCAGAGTCTAGGACTCATCAAGGGAAATAGCCTAGTGTTAGGATGAGAACCCAAATAATTGCAGCATAGTAATAAGATTGGACTGCAACAGACCAGTTCTCACAGAGATTTCAGCCTCAAATCAGCTCAGTCTCTGGAATTGGATTAAAGCAATACCAGTTTGCTAGGATTCCCTGGTGCCTGGCATAAACAAATGTAAATCCTCCCTAGAGAAGGAAAACAACTTCCTAGGACTCAAGTTATTTCTATACAAACAATTTTTCAAATACAATGTTCCTCAGATAATAAAAATAATCAGACACTTGAGGAAACAAGACAACATAAATGAAAAGGAAGAAAAAACACCCCCAAAACAAAAACGCCAAACCAACCCACAAAGGAAACAAACCAGTAAGGATTCAAGATAGTCAAGGTACTGGATACACACTTTAAAATAATGCTTGCTAAATTTAATGAGATTAAAAAAATAAGTTGGAAAAGTTTTGAGATAAAAGAAAACCATTAAAAAGGGTATATTTTTAAGAGAATATAGTAGACTTAAAAACAAATATACAGACATACGAGACCTTATAATAATTAGGAGCTTATTGGATGAATTTTTAAAAGATTAAACATAGCTAAAGAAAAAAATTAGTAAATTGGAAGGTTAATCGGAAGAAAATATTCATAACGGAGCATAAAATCACAAAAGAATGGAAAATAAGAGATATATGGGATACAGTAAGGTCTAACATGTCTGTAATTATAGTCCCAGAAAGAGAGACGGGAGAGAGTGGTGAGGAAGAAATAGTTTAAAAGATAATGTCTGACAGCTGGACATGGTGACTCATGCCTGTAATCCCAGCGCTTTGGGAAGCCAAGGCGGGTGGATCACCTGAGGTTAGGAGTTCAAGACCAGCCTGTCCAACATGGTGAAACCCCATCTCTACTAAAAATACAACAATTAGTTGGGCGTGGTGGCAGGCGCCTGTAATCCCAGTTCATGGGGAGGCTGAGGCAGAAGAATCGCTTGAACCTGGGAGGCAGAGGTTGCAGTGAGCCAAGATCACACCACGGCACTCCAGCCTGGGCAACAGAGTGAGACAGAGTTGCCCGTCTCACAAAAAAAAAAAAAAGAAAGATAACATCTGAACATCTGAGAATTTTCCAACACTGATGAAAAATATCAAGCCACGTATTCAAGAAGCTCTAAGAACTCTAACCAGGGAAACTGAAAGAAAAACATACCCAGGCACATCAAATTTCCAAAACCAAGGTAAAGAGAAAATCTTATAGCAGCCAGAGAATAAAAGACAGATTCCCCCTTAAAGGAGCAACAGTTAGACTAAAGGCTGACTTCTCAACAAAAACAATGAAAGTCAGAAAACAATGAAATATTTACAAAGCATTGAAAGAAAATAACTGCAACTTTGAATTTTATGCCCAGCAATATCTTTCAAAAATAAAGGCAAAATAAAGATTTTTTTTTAACTGAGAAAATTCACCACTGACAACTCCACAGTAACATTTAAAGATCTTATTAGGCAAAATGAAATTGGTCCCAGAAGAAAGCTGGTGATGCAGGAAAGAAGGTAGAACAACAAATTGGTAACTATATAAGTAAACCTAAATGAATCTTGACTCTACAGAATGGCATAATGTGAACCATGTATGCAATTTTACACTTTTTAGTAGTTACATTAGAAAGAGTAAAAGGGCCAGGCGCGGTGGCTCATGCCCGTAATCCCAGCACTTTGGGAGGCCGAGGCAGGCGGATCACAAGGTTAGGAGATCGAGACCATCCTGGCTAACATGGTGAAGCCCTGTCTGTACTAAAAATACAAAAAATTAGCTGGGCATGGTGGCGGGCGCCCATAGTCCCAGCTACCAGGAGGCTGAGGCAGGAGAATGGCATGAACCGGGGAGGCAGAACTTGCAGTGAGCCAAGATCGCACCACAGCACTCCAGCCTGGGCGACAGAGCGAGACTCTGTCTCAAAAAAAAAAAAAAAAAAAGAAGGAGTAAAAGAAGCAGGTGAAATTAATTTTAATAATATATTTCATTTAACCCGATAAAACTAAATTATTATTTTTCAATATGTAACAAATATATAAGAAATTACTAAAGAGGTATTTTACAGTTTTTTCATATGAAGTCTTAGAAGTCCAGTGTGTAGTTTTACATTTATAACACATTTCAATTTGGATGCAATATTTTCATAGAATTTATAGATAAGAGTAGATTCACATATTTAAATTGTTTCAAATATACATTAAAGTGTTTTAATAACTGAATTCAGTACTAAAATATTTTCCTTCAATATTATACTTTTCTTTTAATATTTGCATTCATACTGACAAAACCAGTTCATCTTTTTCAGAAGAATCATTTGACTTTAAAGCAAAAGCATATTGGTTTCAAAATTAGATCTAAATTAAGAAAATTCAATAACCTATGTCAACTCAGTATTATTAAATCACATCAAAGGAGTATTATATAAATTAAAAGGCAGTTCCAAATTTATCAACATTAAAAAGTATTCTTCAAACTTTTCTTACAGTCTTTGCAGTCAGTTTACATAATGGTAGCAATTACAATTAAAATCTTGTGCATATTGATTCATTTTAGAAAAATGTGTCAAATCACTATTGTTATTTTGTACATATTATGAAAGGTTGCACTTTCAAAATAAATTCTTGAAAATTAGCAGGGTGTGGTGGCACATGCCTGTAAACCCAGCTATTTGGGAGGCTGAGGCAGGAGAATCGCTTGAACCCGGGAGGTGGAGGTTGCAGTGTGCTGAGATGGCGCCACTGCATTCCAGCCTCGGCAACAGAGTGAGACTCTGCCTCAAAAAAAAAAAAGAAAAAAAAAAAAAGAAAAAAGAAATTCTTGAACCTAACTAGGTAGGTCATAAGTAAGCTTTATTCTTTCCTTGACATTTCAAATTAAGATGATTCACATGCAATGTAATACCAGTAAGAAAACTTAAACCCCACTGACATTTTCATCTCTGATTATTGAATATCTGACTAACATTTGTTTAAAAAAATCTTGAAATATCAGTCTCTAGTTTTAAACTTTAAGTATAGATTATTTACTTAACATTGCTGCAGCATCTTCCATTGTTAGAAACTAATTTTTCTTTTTTTTTTTTGAGACGGAATCTCACTCTGTCGCTCAGGCTGGAGTGCAGTGGCATGATCTCGCCTCACTGCAAGCTCCGCCTCCCGGATTCAAGCCATTCTCCTGCCTCAGCCTCCCGAGTAGCTGGGACTACAGGCGCCCACCACCACGCCCGGCTAATTTTTTGTATTTTTAGTAGAGACGGGGGGTTTCACTGTGTTAGCCAGGATGGTCTCGATCTCCTGACTTTGTGATCCGCCTACCTCAGCCTCCCAAAGTGCTGGGATTACAGGCTTTAGCCACCGCACCTGGCCAAAACTAATTTTATGCATATCTAGTTGAAATTATTTTTTGATAAATGTAAAATATTGAAAATATTCTGATCACAAATTCAATTTAATCTTTTAGGCCATAAACTGACAATATTATTAGTATATTTATATGATTATATGATTAGCATCACATGGTATTTTAGGCAAATACAACACTTGAAATCACTGCAATGGCAACAGAGGTAGCTATGAAATTATTACAGTAGTACAGTATGTACTACAGTAATTGGATGCAGTTATGATTTAATATTATACCTTTACATTTGTCTACATTTCTCTCATGAATCTAATGTATACTGTTGTAAGGATCTCGTACTATAGGTAAAGTGGTATGATAGTATATGAAGGTAGGCTATGCTAAATCAAAGGTGCATACATAAACCCGATTGTAACCCCCAAAATAACACCACAAAGCATTATAGCTAACAAGCCAACAAAGGAGATAAAACACAATCATAAAAAAATGCTCAATCCAATAGAAGGTAGAAATTGAGGAAGAAAGGAACAAAGAACAGATTAGACAAATGGGAAAAAAATAGCAACTGATAAATTTAATTAAAACCAATACTATCAATAATCACATTAAATGTAAATTTTCTAACCATTCTAATTGAAGGCAGATATTGTCAGTTTAGACAAAAAAAAGCAAGACCCAAATATTAATATATACCGCCTGCAAGAAACACGCTTTCAGAAAAATTATATAAATAGCTTAAAAAGGGAAAGATTGGAAAATATACTATACTAAAACTAGAAAAAGTTAACTGTAGTGACTGTATTTATATCAAAATGAAATTTAAGGAAATAACATTACCAGAGATAAGAAGGGTCATTTTATAACGATATAGGGGTCAATTTTAGGTAGGAAGTGGGACTCAACTTCAGAGGGCTCGACACCGGACCAGATTGAGGACTAGCTAAAACATAACCCTGGTGAAAGCAGCTTTCAATCAGACTCACCCACCAGTGTGCCATGTCAATTTACTGTTGCCATGGCAACACCCGGGAGTTATCACCCCTTTCCATGGCACCCAGTGATTCAAAAGTTACTACCCCTTCCCTGCATAAACCACCCCTTAATCTGCATCCAATTAGGAATGGGTATAAATATGACTGCAAAACTGCCCTGAGCTGCTACTCTGCCTTTGGGACAGCCCTGTTCTGCAGGACCAGTCATGGAGCTCTAACACCACTGGAGCTGTATCACTGCCTGTTCAATAAAGCTGTTTTCTTCTACCTCTGGCTTGCCCTTGAATTCTTTCCTGGGCAAAGCCAAGAACCCTCACGGGCTAAGCTCCCCTTTTGGGCTCTCCTGCCCTGCATCAAATTTATCAAGAGAGCATAAAAGTTCTACACCTTTATGCAGCTAATACCAAAGTTTCAAGCACATGAAGCCAAATTGATAGAATGGCAAGGAGAAATAGACAAGTCCACAATGATAACTGGTGATTTCCAAATCCCTCTCTCAGTAAGTAATAGAAGTAGAAAATCAGTGAGAACATACAAGACTTAAACAATACAATCAGCCAACTTGATCTAATTTATATTTGTATAACATTTCACCTAACAACAACAGAATACACAGTCTATTCAAATGTACACAGAATATTTACCAAGATGGACCATATTCAGGGACATAAAGCAAGCCTGAATAAATTTAAGGGATATAAATCGCAAACTTTGGTGTCTGATCACAATGAAATCAAATCAGAAGTAATAACAAACTATTTCTTAAACATCTCCAAATGCTTGTAAAATAAATAACACTGTTCTAAAAAAATAACCACCATAGATAGAAGAATAAATCAAAATGAAAATTAGAAAAGATTGTGAACTGAATTAAAATGAAAATACAACATATTAAAACTGGTGGGATGCAGCTAATACTTGGAACGTAATTTAGGGCAATAAATATGCATATTAGAAAAGAAAGAAGTTGGGGTGGAGCCAAGATGGCCGAATAGGAACAGCTCCCGTCTCCAGCTCCCAGCCCCAGCGACACAGAAGACGGGTGATTTCTGCAATTCTGCTTGAGGTACCGGTTTCATCTCACTAGGGAGTGCCTAACAGTGGGTGCAGGACAGTCGGTGAAGCGCACTGTGCGCGAGCCGAAGCAGGGCAAGGCATTGCCTCACTCGGGAAGCGCAAGGGGTCAGGGAGTTCCCTTTCCTATTCAAAGAAAGGGGAAACAGACGGCACCTGGAATATCGGGTCAGTCCCGTCCTAATACTGCGCTTTTCCAACCGGCCTGGAAAACGGCACACTAGGAGATTGTGTCCCGCACCTGGCTCGGAGGGTCCTATGCCCACAGAGTCTTGCTGATTGCTAGCACAGCAGTCTGAGATCAAGCTGCAAGGCGGCAGCGAGGCTGGGGGAGGGGCGCCCGCCATTGCCCAGGCTTGCTTAGGTAAACAAAGCAGCCAGGAAGCTCGAACTGGGTGGAGCCCACCACAGCTCAAGGAGGCCTGCCTGCCTCTGTAGGCTCCACCTCTGGGGACAGGGCACAGATAAACAAAAACTCAGCAAGAACCTCCACAGACTTAAATGTCCCTGTCTGACTGACAGCTTTGAAGAGAGTAGTGGTTCCCCCAGCATGCAGCTGGAGATCTGAGAACGGACAGACTGCCTCCTAAAGTGGGTCCCTCACCCCTGAGCAGCCTAACTGGGAGGCACCCCCCCCCAGTAGGGACAGACTGACACCTCATTCAACCGGGTACTCCTCTGAGACAAAACTTTCAGAGGAACTATCAGACAGCTGAATTTGTGGTCTCACGAAAATCCGCTGCTCTGCAGCCACCGCTGCTGACACCCAGCCAAACAGGGTCTGGAGTGGACCTCTAGTAAACTCCAACAGACCTGCAGCTGAGGGTCCTGTCTGGTAGAAGGAAAACTAACAAACAGAAAGGACATCCACACCAAAAACCCATCTGTACATCACCATCATCAAAGACAAAAAGTAGATAAAACCACAAAGATGGGGAAAAAACAGAGCACAAAAACTGGAAACTCTAAAAAACAGAGCACCTCTCGTCCTCCAAAAGAACGCAGTTCCTCACCAGCAACGGAACAAAGCTGGATGGAGGATGACTTTGATGAGTTGAGAGAAGAAGGCTTCAGACGATCAAACTACTCTGAGCTACGAGAGGAAATTCAAAACAATAGCAAAGAAGTTAAAAACTTTGAAAAAAAATTAGAAGAATGGATAACTAGAATAACCAATGGAGAGAAGGGCTTCAAGGAGCTGATGGAGCTGAAAGCCAAGTTTCGAGAACTACGCGAAGATTGCAGAAGCCTCAGTAGCAGATGCGATCAACTGGAAGAAAGGGTATCGCTGATGGAAGATGAAATGAATGAAATGAAGAGAGAAGGGAAGTTTAGAGAAAAAAGAATAAAAAGAAATGAACAAAGCCTCCAAGAAATTTGGGACTATGTGAAAAGACCAAACCTACGTCTGATTGGTGTACCTGAAAATGATGGGGAGAATGGAACCAAGTTGGAAAACACTCTGCAAGATATTATCCAGGAGAACTTCCCCAATCTAGCAAGGCAGGCCAGCATTCAGATTCAGGAAATACAGAGAACGCCACAAAGATACTCCTCGAGAAGGGCAACTCCAAGACACATAATTGTCAGATTCACCAAAGTTGAAATGAAGGAAAAAATGTTAAGGGCAGCCAGAGAGAAAGGTCAGGTTACCCACAAAGGGAAGCCCATCAGACTAACAGCTGATCTCTCAGCAGAAACTCTACAAGCCAGAAGAGAGTGGGGGCCGATATTCACCATTCTTAAAGAAAAGAATTTTCAACCCAGAATCTCCTATCCCACCAAACTAAGCTTCATAAGTGAAGGAGAAATAAAATACTTTACAGATAAGCAAACGCTGATTGATTTTGTTACCACCAGGCCTGCCCTAAAAGAGCTCCTGAAGGAAGCACTAAACATGGAAAGGAACAACCGGTACCAGCCCCTGCAAAAACATGCCAAATTGTAAAGACCATCGAGGCTAGGAAGAAACTATAGCAACTAATGAGCAAAATAACCAACTAACATCATAATGACAGGATCAGATTCACACATAACAATATTCACGTTAAATGTAAATGGGCTAAATGCTCCAATCAAAAGACACAGACTGGCAAACTGGATAAGGAGTCAGGACCCATCAGTGTGCTGTATTCAGGAAACCCATCTCACGTGCAGAGACACACATAGACTCAAAATAAAGGGATGGAGGAAGATCTATCAAGCAACTGGAAATCAAAAAAAGGCAGGGGTTGCAATCCTAGTCTCTGATAAAATAGACTTTAAACCAACAAAGATCAAAAGAGACAAAGAAGGCCATTACATAATGGTAAAGGGATCAATTCAACAAGAAGAGCTAACTATCCTAAATATATATGCACCCAACACAGGAGCACCCAGATTCATAAAGCAAGTCCTGAGTGACCTACAAAGGGACTTAAACTCCCACACAATAATAATGGGAGATTTTAACACCCCACTGTCAGCATTAGACAGATCAACGAGACAGAAAGTTAACAAGGATATCCAGGAATTGAACTCAGCTCTACATAAAGTGGACCTAATAGACATCTACAGAACTCTCCACCCCAAGTCAACAGAATATACATTTTTTTCAGCACCACACCACACCTATTCCAAAATTGACCACATAGTTGGAAGTAAAGCTCTCCTCAGCAAATGTAAAAGAACAGAAATTATAACAAACTGTCTCTCAGACCACAGTGCAATCAAACTAGAACTCAGGATTAAGAAACTCACTCAAAACCACTCATCTACATGGAAACTGAACAACCTGCTCCTGAATGACTATTGGGTACATAATGAAATGAAGGCAGAAATAAAGATGTTCTTTGAAACCAACGAGAACAAAGACACAACATACCAGAATCTCTGGGACACGTTCAAAGCAGTGTGTAGAGGGAAATTTATAGCACTAAATGCCCACAAGAGAAAGCAGGAAAGATCCAAAATTGACACCCTAACATCACAATTAAAAGAACTAGAAAAGCAAGAGCAAACACATTCAAAAGCTAGCAGAAGGCTAGAAATAACTAAAATCAGAGCAGAACTGAAGGAAATAGAGACACAAAAAACCCTTCAAAAAATTAATGAATCCAGGAGCTGGTTTTTTGAAAAGATCAACAAAATTGATGGACCGCTAGCAAGACTAATAAAGAAGAAAAGAGAGAAGAATCAAATAGATGCAATAAAAAGCGAAAAAGGGGATATCACCACCGATCCCACAGAAATACAATCTACCATCAGAGAATACTACAAACACCTCTATGCAAATAAACTAGAAAATCTAGAAGAAATGGATAAATTCCTTGACAAATACACCCTCCCAAGACTAAACCAGGAAGAAGTTGAATCTCTGAATAGACCAATAACAGGTTCTGAAATTGTGGCAATAATCAATAACTTACCAACCAAAAAGAGTCCAGGACCCGATGGATTCACAGCTGAATTCTACCAGAGGTACAAGGAGGAACTGGTACCATTCCTTCTGAAACTATTCCAATCGATAGAAAAAGAGGGAATCCTCCCTAACACATTTTACGAAGCCAGCATCGTCCTGATACCAAAACCTGGCAGAGACTCAACCAAAAAAGAGAATTTCAGACCAATATCCTTGATGAACATTGATGCAAAAATCCTCAATAAAATACTGGCAAACCGAATCCAGCAGCACATCAAAAAGCTTATCCACCATGATCAAGTGGGCTTCATCCCTGGGATGCAAGGCTGGTTCAACATACGCAAATCAATAAATGCAATCCAGCATATAAACAGAACCAAAGACAAAAACCACATGATTATCTCAATAGATGCAGAAAAGGCCTTTGACAAAATTCAACAACGCTTCATGCTAAAAACTCTCAATAAATTAGGTATTGATGGGACATATCTCAAAATAATAACAGCTATCTATGACAAACCCACAGCCAATATCATACTGAATGGGCAAAAACTGGAAGCATTCCCTCTGAAAACTGGCACAAGACAGGGATGCCCTCTCTCACCGCTCCTATTCAACATAGTGCTGGAAGTTCTGGCCAGAGCAATCAGGCAGGAGAAGGAAATAAAGGGTATTCAATTAGGAAAAGAGGAAGTCAAATTGTCCCTGTTTGCAGATGACATGATTGTATATCTAGAAAACCCCATTGTCTCAGCCCAAAATCTCCTTAAGCTGATTAGCAACTTCAGCAAAGTCTCAGGATACAAAATTAATGTACAAAAATCACAAGTATTCTTGTACACCAATAACAGACAAACAGAGAGCCAAATCATGAGTGAACTCCCATTCACAATTGCTTCAAAGAGAATAAAATACCTAGGAATCCAACTTACAAGGGATGTGAAAGACCTCTTCAAGGAGAACTACAAACCACTGCTCAATGAAATAAAAGAGGATACAAACAAATGGAAGAACATTCCATGCTCATGGGTTGGAAGAATCAATATCGTGAAAATGGCCATCCTGCCCAAGGTAATTTATAGATTCAATGCCATCCCCATCAAGCTACCAATGACTTTCTTCACAGAATTGGAAAAAACTACTTTAAAGTTCATATGGAACCAAAAAAGAGCCCGCATCGCCAAGTCAATCCTAAGCCAAAAGAACAAAGCTGGAGGCATCACGCTACCTGACTTTAAACTCTACTACAAGGCTACAGTAACCAAAACAGCATGGTACTGGTACCACAACAGAGACATAGATCAATGGAACAGAACAGAGCCCTCAGAAATGATGCCGCATAGCTACAACTATCTGATCTTTGACAAACCTGACAAAAACAAGAAATGGGGAAAGGATTCCCTATTTAATAAATGGTGCTGGGAAAACTGGCTAGCCATATGTAGAAAGCTGCAACCGGATCCCTTCCTTACACCTTATACAAAAATTAATTCAAGATGGATTAAAGACTTATATGTTAGACCTAAAACCATTAAAATCCTACAAGAAAACCTAGGCAATACCATTCAGGACATAGGCGTGGGCAAGGACTTCATGTCTAAAACACCAAAAGCAATGGCAACAAAAGCCAAAATCGACAAATGGGATCTCATTAAACTAAAGAGCTTCTGCACAGCAAAAGAAACTATCATCAGAGTGAACAGGCAACCTACACAATGGGAGAAAATTTTTGCAACCTACTCATCTGACAAAGGGCTAATATCCAGAATCTACAATGAACTCAAACAAATTTACAAGAAAAAAACAAACAACCCCATCAAAAAGTGGGCAGAGGACATGAACAGACACTTCTCAAAAGAAGACATTTATGCAGCCAAAAAACACATGAAGAAATGCTCAACATCACTGGCCATCAGAGAAATGCAAATCAAAACCACAGTGAGATACCATCTCACACCAGTTAGAATGGCCATCATTAAAAAATCAGGAAACAACAGGTGCTGGAGAGGATGTGGAGAAATAGGAACACTTTTACACTGTTGGTGGGACTGTAAACTAGTTCAACCATTGTGGAAGTCAGTGTGGCGATTCCTCAGGGATCTCGAACTAGAAATACCATTTGACCCAGCCATCCCATTACTGGGTATATACCCAAAGGACTATAAATCATGCTGCTATAAAGACACATGCACACGTATGTTTATTGCGGCACTATTCACAATAGCAAAGACTTGGAACCAACCCAAATGTCCAACAACGATAGACTGGATTAAGAAAATGTGGCACATATATACCATGGAATACTATGCAGCCATAAAAAATGATGAGTTCGTGTCCTTTGTAGGGACATGGATGAAACTGGAAAACATCATTCTCAGTAAACTATCGCAAGGACAAAAAACCAAACACCGCATGTTCTCACTCATAGGTGGGAATTGAACAATGAGAACTGACGGACACAGGAAGGGGAACATCACACTCCGGGGACTGTTGTGGGGTGGGGGGAGGGGGGAGGGACAGCATTAGGAGATACACCTAATGCTAAATGACGAGTTAATGGGTACAGGAAATCAACATGGCACATGGATACATATGTAACAAACCTGCACATTGTGCACATGTACCCTAAAACCCTAAAGTATAATTAAAAAAAAATAAAAATAAAAATAAAAAAAAAAAAGAAAAGAAGGAAGTTTTAAATCAATAAACCAGCCTCCACTATAAGAAAGTAGAAAAAGAAGAACAAATTAGACCCAGAGTAAAGAGAATAAAGGAAATAATAAAAACAGGAACAGAAATCAATAAAAGAGAAAATAATAGAGAAAATCAAGAAAACCAAAAGTTTATTCTTTGAGATAATCAGTAAAACCAATAAACTTCTAGACAGAATATTGAGAGAAAAAAAGAAAAATACACCAATTACCAGTATCTGGAAGAAGAGAAGTGATATCACTACAGGTTCTATACATATTAAAAGGATAACCAGGTAATATTTGAACAGCTATACATCAATAAATTATACATCTTAAACAGAGAAATCCCTTGATAGACATAAGCTGCCAAGACTACCTTAAGAAAATAATAGATAACCTAAAGAGTCTAATATCTATTGAAGAAATTTAACATATTTAAAAAACCTTCCCACAAAGAGAAGAACGAAATGGCTTCCTTGGTTAATCCTACCAAATTTTTAAAAACAGTAATGCCAATTCTACACACTGTTCCAGAAAACTGGTGAAACCATAACACTTCCCCAAAAGGATTTGTGAGCAGAATATATTAAAGAATTCTCAGCTGGGCTCAGTGAGTGGCTCATGCCTATAATCCCAGCCCTTTGGGAGGCTGAGGTGGGCGGATGGCTGGAGCCCAGGAGTTTGAGACCAGCCTGGGCAACATAGTGAGATGTCGTCTCTACAAAAAATATAAAAATTACCTGGGCATGGTGGCATGCACCTATAGTCCCAGCTAGTTGGGAGGTTGAGGTGGGGGGATCACTTGAGCCTGGGAGGCAAAGGCTGCAGTGAGCCCAGATTGCACCACTGTGCTCCAGCCTGGGCGACAAAGCGAGACCCTGTCTCAGAAAAAACAAACAAACAAACAAAAAAAAAAACTTCAAAACCAAACAATAAGAAAGCAAATAACTAAAAATGAATTGGCAAAGTTTTTAAACTGTAACTACAATCAAATAAGATATATAGATGGCTAATAAATACATGAAAAGATGCTTAATATCATTACTCATTGGGAAAATGTAATTTAAAATCACAATGAGATACCACTATACATCTATTAGAATGACTAAAATTTTAAAAACTGATCATATGACATGATTGTATACATAGAAAATCCAAAAGGAATCTACTACTACTACAATAAATAAGTGAATTTAACATGTTACTGGATAAGATCAATAAGATCAATCCATGATAAAGCCTCTACATAAAATTATAAAACATCACTGGGGCAAATTAAAGATATAAATAAGTGGAAGCAAATACTGTGTTCATGGGTTGAGACACTCAATGTCGTAAAGATGTCAACTTTCTCCAATCTGATCTATAGATTCCATGAAATTTCAATCCAAACCCTCTCAGAGGAGTTTGTATTATGTGTGTATGTGTGTGTCTTTGGAAATTGAGACTCTGCTTCACAAATATATTTGGAAAATATAAAAAAGAAACAAGACAATTTTTGAAGATTAATTTACTCTGCTTACAACATAGCTATAGTAATTTAGAGAGTGTGGTGTTGGCCCAGTGAAAGTGAAACAGACTTAACAGAAAAGAAGTCCAGAAACAGACCACTCACAGTCACTTGGTTTATGAAAAAGGTACAACTGCAGTACCTTTTCGGAAAAGGATGATAAAAATCTGATAAATGTTGCTGCATCAAGTAGATATCCTTATGGTAAAAAGCGGATCAATTTCAGGTGTTCTGTAACCTGAATATGAAAGGTAATACAATGTAACTTCTACTAAACGAAGTAAAATATTTGCATGATCTTGGAGTGGGCAAAAGTTTTTTAAACAGGACACAAAAAGTCCTAACAATAAAGGAAACAATACATTTGACTACATTTAAAAAAGGATCTGTTCATCAAAAGATATTATTAAGAAAGTAAAAAGGCAATCCAGATTTTAAAAAGATTCTTGTCATACATATTATTAAAAATACCAGAAAACATAATGTACTCTGCATGGCAATAAGAAAAGACTAGAAAACCCAATAGAAAAATGGGAAAATACTTGAACAAACACTTCCTTATGAGAATATCTAAATGGATAATAAACATAAAATAAGGTGCTCAACACTACTAGTTGTCAGAGATATGCAGATTAAGACTACTGTGAGATATCACTACAAATCTACCAAAATATCTAAAATTAAAAGACTGATAAAATAGCAAGTATTGGCAAGGATATGAAACACTGGAACTCTTACATACAACTAATGCTTTATATGACCACTTTGGAAAGCTGGAAATACCTACTAAATCTGAAAAAATACATGCTTCAACAACCCCACACTTAGGTGTACCCAGAAGAAACATGTACATATGCTCACCAAAAACATGTACAAGATTTTCATAACAGCAAAATTTGTAATAACCAAACACTGGAAACAACCTAAATATTTTTCCACGGTAGAATGGACAAATAAACCATGATGTATTCATACAATAAAACACTATGCAGCAGTGAAAATGAATTTACTTTGGCTACATGCAATACTATGGCTGAATCTTACAAACCCAATACTGAATGAAAGAGATTCCAAAGAGCACATATTGTTTGACTCAACTCATCTAAAATTCAAATATGGGCAAAACCAATCTATGCTGATGTATCTGAAGAGTTATTTCCTTTGTGGAAAATGCAGTGTAATGACTGGGAGGGGTATGATGGAGATTTCTGGGGTATTGGTAACATTCTTTTTCTTGACCTGAGTGGTGGTTACCAGGATATGTTCATTCATTCTATTGAAATTCATTAAGGTGTACACTTGTGACTTGTTGACTTTTATGCCTGTATGTTACGTTTAAATATAAGTGTATATTAAAATGTGTGTGTGGAAAGATGAAGTAGGGATACTCTTCCCTATTCCTCCTATTAAATATAACTGAGTACTCTGGATACTGTGAATAAAACAAACATGAGAAAACTCTGAAAGGTGGAGAAAAGAAGGCAGAACCAGTTAGAGACCCCGGGACCCAAGGAATGAAACAGTGATGAGCTTTTTGGGTTTTCTTTTTACTTCATATATATCTGGGTCTTGGAGCCGAAGATGGTGGCAACCCAGACACATCAACAAGCACAGGCCCAAATCAAGCCCCAATAAAAGCTTGATCTCTCCAGTCAAAGGACCAGGAAGGGTTTGTTTTACTCCAGCCAAACACCACAGAAAAAACTATGCTGTTCCCACCCTACACCTACTTAGCCAGCAAAGTCTAAGTGATGAATATAGACTTGTAGCATCACCAGGCTATATCAAGGTGCCCCAACTCTTTGCCTGGGATGGGGGTATCACAGAAGGTCAAGATGGGAGCCAGGACTTTTGCCTCTAGTGGGCAGTACCAAGGCCTCCCACCTGCAATGTCAGCATAGACCATGTGGGAAGGCTGGACTTCCACCACCACCCCACAGTAATGAGGACCAACAAATTTTTGACAAAGGTGCAAGAGCAATTCAATAGAGAAAATATAATCTTTTCAACAAGTGGTGCTGTAACAACTGGACATCCATGGGCAAAAAACTGAAAACAAACAACAAAAAAACCCCTCCAGCCTAAGTCTTACACCTCATACAAATTTAACTCAAAATGGACCATGAACATAAATGGAAGACATAAAACTATTTTTAAAAATTTTTCAAAAAACATAGGAAAACATTTTTGGGACTTAGGGCTTAGTAAAGTGTTCTTAGACATGACACCGAAAGGCACAATTCATAAAAGAAAATACCAGTAAATTAGACTTCATCAAACTCAAAAACTTTTGCTTTGAAAGAGACCTTGTAAAATTGCTTGGAGTGGTGGCTCATGCCTGTAATCCCAGCACTTAGGGAGGCTGAGGTGGTAGGGTTGCTCGAGGCCAGGAGTTCAAGAGCAGCTTAGGTAACATAGCAAGATCTTGTCTTTATAAAAACAAAATTTAAAAATTAGCTGGGTGTGCTGGCGCACCTCTGTGGTCATAGCTACTTAAGAGGCTGAGGCAGGAGGATCACTTGAGCCCAGTAGTTTGAGGTTGCAGTGAGCCATGATTGTGCCACTGCACTCCAGCAGAGTGGGAAAAATATTTGTAAATCACATATCTGACAAAGAACTAGTATCTAGAATACATAAAGAACTCTCAAAACTTAACAGTAAAGAAAACAATCTAATTTAAAAATGGACAAAAGACACGAACAAACATTTCATTAAGAGGATATATAGATGGCAATTAAGCACATGAAAATATGTTGAACATCATTAGTCATTGGAAATGTAGATTAAAAACACCCACAATGAGATATTACTACATTCCTCTCAGAATGGCTTAAAATATTGACAACAGCAAATGCTGGTGAGGGTGGGAAGAGGCTGGATCACTCATCCATTGCTGGCGGGGAGTGGAAAGTGGTAGAGCCACTCTGGAAAAGTCTGGCAGTTCCTTTAAAAAACAAACATGCATATGACCCAGCAAGTGTGCTCCTGGGCATTTATCCTGGAGAAATAAAAACTTCCTTTCCCACAAAAATCTCTACATAATAGTTCATAACAGCTTTAGCTGTAATGGCCCCAAACTGGAAATAATTCAGATGCCTTTCCACAGGTGAGTGGTTAAACAAACTGTACGTCCATACTATTGAATGCTACTCAGCAGTAAAAGGGAGCTAACTATTGCCACAAACAATAACCTGGGTGAATCTCCATAGAATTATGTGAAAAAAAAATAGGACATGCAGTGGAATAGTAACCAGCAGGGAAAATGAAAGAACTGCTGCTATATGAATCAACAGATGGATCTCAGGAACATAATGTTAAGAAAAATGCAAGTCATAAGACAGAATATACAGTTTGAGACATTATATAAAATTCAAAAGATGTAAAACAAGAAAGTATTGTTGCAGGACACATCCAAATGTGATAAAAACTCAAAGAAAAGCCATGGTTCTGGATTTCCAAGCTGGGGAGAGAGGGAGGGGCAGAAACACCTGAGGGCCTCAAAAGTACTGTAATATTTGAGTGCTCCAGCCAGGTGGAGTGAAAAAAAACAAACCCAAAGGGTGATATACCATGTAATGCCACTTATATAAGATTCTTGAAATAACACATTTATTGAAATGAAGAACAACAGATTAGTGGTTGCCAGAGGTTAGGAAGGGGTTGAGGGTGGGAGGAAAGTGGGCATGGCTATAAAAAGGGGAACATGAGGGCTCTTTGTGTGTCAAGGTACAGAATGTTTCTGTTCCGTGCCTTGACTGTCTTAATGTCAGTATCCACATTATGATATTGTAGTATATAGTTCTACAAGATCTTACTCTTGGTGAAAACTAGATAAAGGATATACAGATCTGTCTTTTTTTTTTTCCTGTTGTGAATCTACAATGATCTCAAAAATTTAATTTAAATATATACATATAAATATATATATATATATAACAGCAAAGGGCTGAGGAAAACCAAGATCTTGAAGAAAATGAAAAATATAGATGATGCTGTAGTGCTATATGATCTAACAAACATCTTTGAAAAATAGTTTGGCACAAAATTAAGCACACACTTGTTTTTATACCACAATTTACCTACTGACACATATCTTAGAAAAACTTCACAGGGGCATCAAGAGACATGTAAAGAATGTTGATGGCAGCATTGTTTGTTAATAGCAGAAACAAAACTGAGTGCATTTTCCAATGTTAATTTCCTGGTTTTACTAATCAATGTGGTTATGTAAGATGTTATCACTGGGGTAGCTTGGTGCAGGATACATAGAAACTCCCTGTACTGTTTTTTATAACCTCTATGTGAGTATAAAATTATTTAAAATAATAATAATAAAAAAAGGCCAGGCATGGTGGCTCACACCTGTAATCCCAGCACTTTGGGAGGCTGATGCGGGCGGATCACGAGGTTAAGAGATTGAGACCATTCTGGTCAACATGGTGAAACCTCGGCTCTACTAAAAATAAAAAAATTGGCTGGACATGGTGGTGCGTGGCTATAGTACCAGCTACTCGGGAGGCTGAGGCAGGTGAATTGCTTGAACCCGGGAGGCGGAGAGGTTGCAGTGAGCCGTGATGGCGCCACTACACTCCAGCCTGGTGACAGACCGAGACTCCATCTCAAAAATAATAACAACAATAATAAAATAAAATAAAATAAAAATTTTAAATGACACATTTTACTGAAAATCATTTAAAAATTGGGGCATAAGTAGAATACTAACCAGCAGTGAAAATGAAAGAACTGCTGCTACATGAATTAACAAATGGATCTCAGAAAAGTATTGTTGAGAATACTTTTGTGTTAAGAAACATGCAAGTCACGACAGAAAACACAGTTTGATACCTTATATAAGATTCAAAAGATGCAAAACAAAACAAAGTATTGTGAAGGACACATCCAATGTGATAAAACTCAAAGAAAAGCCAAGATTCTGGATTTCCAAGTTGGGGAGGGAGGAAGGAGAAGAAAACACCCGGGGGCCTGAAAAGTACAGTAATATTTGAGCCCTCCAGCTGCGTAGAGGGTAAATGGCACTCAGAGTGATAGGTTTTCTTTGTAACTTACATATACACAGCACATACTAAATAGGAAGATTTAAAGAATTTTTTTAAATGGAACACACAGATGCTATTATATGGAAGAAACTCTTTCTGGTGAGGTTGCCAAGCTGATGTTCAGCGGCCACATTTTCCACCTGGAGAAAGTCTGTCTGCTTTAGGGCAGGTTAAGGACAAGACCCAAAATCAAGGGAGATAAGCAATGATAGTTGGAGGAGAGAGACTTGGAGCAGAGCAAACTTGGAGTCTCTAAGGCTCTCATTTCCACAGCATGATGACTGCATTCTGAGAGCAATGCCAGTATCTGCTCCAGCTACTTGAGCCCAGTAGTCGGAGCCGGGTTTTTGTTATTTGAACTGGAAGAATTATGACAGAGTACCCCTAAGTAAGCTGGACCATAGTCAGCCCAGCTGGACCTGGTAAGCATATGGGATGACTTGGAGGCTTACAGGTGCCCAGAGGGGCCCTGCCCCAGCCCTCCCTCCCCTACTGCCATACCACCTTACATGTACAGGACCAGATGATCAAAGGAGGTACAGGACTTGCCTAGGCTTACCCAAAAGATGGTGCCTTTTCTGGCACATCTCAGCTGTTTTGTCTTGCCACCGATTATCTCCTCAGGTCAGGATGAGAGGGTACAGGGAGATAGCACTAGATGTTAGGAGAAGGTGCAGGTTGGAGGAGTGTTGCATGGCTGGGTACCTTGGCCAGTAGCTCCCTGGCCCTTCTTTGGAGGGATCACTTATAGAGACGGGAAGGACTGTGACTTGGGAGTCTCCTCTCCTTCTAGAGCTTTCTTCAGCCCCAAGCTGGATATGGTCTCCTAAGAGAGCAGGAGCCCCAGAGAAGTGGGTGAGTGTCTGGAGGGTTACCCTGAGCCTGGTGCCAGCCACAATGGGGCAGATATTCTAGGTGATGACTTACAATCCCTGGGGTTCCAAACTAAAGGTGATTATGACAATAGGACAGTTATTTTGATTTGAGTTCTGGATGTTCATTCAAACATTCAACAACTATTTCTTAAACTCTGAGCTTTGTCCTTGGGATGCAGTGGTGGAGCTTCAACTACTGCTTTTATGGAACTTGTGGTCAGGTTTTTAACAAGAAATAGGAAAGGGATTCGAGGTGAGCACACCACGGAGACAGACATGCTTGCCCAAGCAAGCCCCATAAGTCAAAAAGGGGGTAACAAGTGTCCACGAGAAATCTGGAGGTGAAGGTTGTGTCTCATTCCTCTTTCTCTTTGTATAACACATGCGTGCACACACCATCGTGTTCACCGACATGCAGATTATTATCTCAAATAAATGCTCACTGAACAGCCATAAATGAACAAGACCGCGCTGTGGCAGAACAGTAAGGGACAGCTTTGTAAAACCTCAATTAACCAGCATGCCTTAGGCTCGGGCTGTCCTGGGAGTGTTTCTAGCGCTTGGCGTCTGCTCTTTGCTCTCACCCACTCACAACTTGGTCTGTGTGCCTCGATGGACCAGGCGAGTAGAGGCCAAGGAGAGGTCGCCCACATGTCCTCAGATAGCTCATTGTCCAGATACACCTAATCGCCAGGGTGGGGAGTGGCATTGTCAGCCTGGCGACCCCGGGATCAAGAAACGCAGGGCACTGTCCTGGAGATAGTGGCACTGGCATTCAGAGTGTCACCGTTCCTTCTCTCCCATGGGGCAGGTTAGGATTTAACATCAAATGATCCAAACGAACAGCTGGTTTGAGGTAGGCGCGCCCTATATTGGCAGCTCCTCTCTCGCTGGCCAGGTCTGCGGGGGCACCCACAGACTCCATAAGAGGCCGCCCAAATAAAGGGTCTAGGCCTTGAGAGGGGAGGGAGGGCTAGAAGCCACAGGGGGCAAGAGTCGAGCCCCATTTGCGCCAAGTACGCCAGGTTTCCCTAGGTCTGCCTGCCCTGACGCGCCTCGCCACACCCTGGCTCTCCCCCACCTTCGTTCCTTTCCGCCCTGTCGGACGACTGCGCTGTGCATCGGTGTCTCGCGAGGTGGAGGAAGGGACTGGCATCTAGGTTTAAAAGACCAGAAACAAATGTCCCCTGACAATTTCTGTCATTTTCTGGATTCAAAAGAGGGGTAGAGTGGGGAAGACAGACGCAGCGGGGCAGCGAGAGACGGTCCCCCTCGGGGTGCTCTCAGGGGTACGGCGAGTAGGTTTTCTCCTGCCCGGGTGCGGGCTCGGGTGGGCGGGCGCACGCCCCCCAGCCCCGCAGCGCCGCGGGCCCCGCATGACATCAGAGGCTGGGGAGCGCGCAGAGCGCAGGCGCCGGCGGAGGAGGCAGGCGGGAGGGGGCCGACTGGCGCGGCTCTGGAGAGCGCTCCTCCGCCCCGCGCGCCGTCCCTCGCGCCCCGCTCCGCCCGCGCCTCTCTCCCAGCGCCGCGCCTCGGGCGTAAAGAGCGCGCCCCTCGCACCGCAGCCAGTGCAGCCCGCAGCAGCCCAGCCCCAGCCTTCCTCCGCCTCCTCCTCCCTCTCCTCCTCCTCCTCCGCAGCCGGACACGCAGCCGCAGGCCGGGGCCGGGACGCAGCTGGGGAGTCAGGGACGCGCGCAGCCAGCCCTTCCCCCTCCGGCTCCCGCACCGCCGGCCGCCTCCCCTCGCCCTCCTCCTCTCCCCTCCCTGCTCCTTCGCTTTTTCCTCCTCCTCCTCTCCCGGCCCCAGCTGCCAGCACCATGTCCGCAGGGGGAGATTTTGGGAATCCACTGAGAAAATTCAAGTTGGTGTTCTTGGGGGAGCAGAGCGGTAAGTACCCGGCTTAATCTCTTGGCTTGTCGCCGAGTCGACCCCCGCCGCCCAATCGCCCACCCCCTTGGGACCCCCGGCCCCGGCTCGGAAAGGCCCCTCCGTGCGAGGGTAGAGGAGAGGGACAGGGATGGGGAGGTCGGGGCGGGGTCGGGCTGGGGAGGGGCCAAGGGTGAGGACGGAGGAGGCGCTGGGGCCCGGGGTGGAGGTGAGGGTGGGCTCTGGGTGGGGGGCCCGGGGTGTGGGTGCAGGTGCGGCGCCGCAGGGGGCCCGGAAGGCGGCGGCTGGCTCCGCGGCGCGGGCCAGGGCGAAAAGGGCCCGGGCTCGCCGGCTAGCTCACACTGCGGCACCGGCTGCGGGCGACCGCGCAGGTGGCTGGGTGTTGGCGGGGGTGGGGAAAGCGACGGGCCCCCACCTTGGAGAACGAAGCGAAGCTGGGGTCTGGCCGGGCCCCACTCCGCTGCACTGGAGGGGTGTTCCCTGCGGAACTTGCTGGGAACCATGCGAAAGGGCACGTCCAGGGCCTGGGACAAACAGCCGCCACCGGGGGAGAAAAGACCGACACCTGTCTCTGCTCGAAAGAGCGAGTGCAGGCCATGGGGGAATGGGGCGCCTACCTTCCCAGGCTCACGTCCGACTGGGCACAGAAGGTTCTAGACCCGCTGCCCTTCTTCGGCGCTTGTTAGTCTCCTTGCTGCTCAGGGATCTGGGCAATTACAGTGAGGGCTACCCCAACTCGAGGCGATTTGGGGAATGATACAGGGGCACCTCACACCAAGAGGCTGTGAAGTCTGGCTCTGGGCAGAGAAAGGCCCAGGCGACACGCCCTGCCTTGCTTCCCAGTACTCCTCCTGAGAGCATCGGTGGATTCTTCCCACCCCCACCTCCCAGCTCACCGCCCTTCTTGGGGGAGGGGAGGTCACCCTGGCAGTCGGCCAGAGCTGGGGGAGGGGGAGACTGCTTCTCCGCTGCCCGGCTCCCTCCCAGGAAAACGTCTCTGAAAACCAGGTTGGTCCCTAGAGGCGGGAAGGGCAGGGACCCCTCTGCCACCTGTAGGAAGGAGTGGCTTTCAGAGCATCCCTCCAGAGGCCTCTCGCATGGGGCTGCAGTGAGACAAACTGAGCTCTGTTCAGCTCTGCTGTGGGAAAAGGCTGTCCTTGCCGGGCAGGAACCCAGCTCTGCCTCTGCAGACCAATCCTGTTCACCTGGGTTGGTGCCTCTCTGACAAGGGGGGCCAAAAGAAAGGCAGCTGTGGGAGGACTGGGTGGGCCCAGCAATAGTGCTACTGTGCTGTGTGTAAATGAGGGTTATGGAGGTCACGTGGCTGGCTCCTGTCTGCTGATACTCATTGCCTAATGAGTATCATTAGGCAATGGATGGATGGTTCAGAGAAGGACGTTAGAAGGTAGTGTCCAGGCCCAGTATGGAGATGGGTTTGGGGAACAGGCTGGGCATTTCAGAAGAAGATCCACTCAGCCAGCCAGCGTTTGCCCTGGATTCTGATTGCCTGTTTTTAATAGATCCCAGTTTCATAGAGCTGACCGTACCCTGTGTCTGGAAGGGATTTGGGTGGTATTCACATCCCAGTGCTAGTCTCACCGGGCCTGGAGCCCTGGGAGATAACCTGCAGGGATCAGGCAGCCTGGGGATTGAATTCTTAGCTGTGTTGTCTTTAGTAAAATTTGAGGCCTCTCTGTGACTCACTTTCTGTCTCTGAAAAATGGTTGCTTGAAGACAATTCTCTTACTTCATGTTTCTTGAGTGCCTCTCAAAGTGCCTGGACCCTGGTAGGTTCTCAGCAAACATTTGTTTATTCTAAGTCTGCACAAGCTTCAGAAAGGACTGGAGTTTGGTGAAGAAAGTGTCTCTGGTGAGTTTGAGGGAACATCTGGGCTCCTTCAGAATCCCTGATGAACGGAGGCCCCTGCTGGGCTCCACAGACCCCCTTTGCTCCCAAAATCACAGAAATGAGAGCTGAAGCCTAAGAAATGAACCCACCACCTCTCCCATATGTTCAAATGGGAAGTCTGAGCCCCAGGGAACAGGGAGGCCTTGCCCAGAGTCCCAGAGTCCCAGAGTCCCATTGTGAGTTGCTAATGCTTCTGGGCTGGAGCCCCACCTCTCGTTTCCAGTCCAGTATTTTTCACTAGCGTGTCATTGTGAAGTAAGATGACCTTGAATTGGGGAAGCCAACAACTGGGGAGCCTCCCCAAGAGGGAGTAAGGGTTGCTTCTGTCCAGCCAGGCTTATAGCTGGGGCTTGTGACTGGTAGGAATGCTGAGTAGTTGGTAAGGAGCAGGGTTGTGGGCCCTTGGAACATGGCCATTAGAGAGTCACTGCTATCAGTGAGATGGGCTACTGGCCACCCTGGTGCCTTCTGTCAGGGAGTCCTAAGGCCCTGAAAAGCCTGCTTCCACTGTGTTGCATCGTTAGTGGGTTGTTTTAGGTTTTACAGAGCTTTTGAGTTAGGTAGGGGACATGTATGTGCATCTCTAAGCCTTATGGGATGGGGAGTCACCTCCACAGCCGCTTCTTCTACCTTGCCTGCACAGTTTTGCATCTGTTGGTCATTTGTGCCAGCATTCTCTGCAGCCTGTGCAGTGGAGAGAGCCTCCTAAGGGCTGGCCCTCACGCTGGCCCTGGCTCGCTCTTTTTATATGACCTCGGAGGTCCTTTACCTTCTGTACACGGGGGACATGGGCCAGCTGAGCTCAGCAGAGTCTTTCAGAGCAGCATGGGCTTGCCGATATGAGCCGAGTGCCCTGGAGACGGGCCAGGGGAAGGAGCTGGAGGGATGTGGCTTTATCTTATTTCCTGTGCCTAGCATAATGGTGGCATTTCTCTAGGCTGGTGGGCAAGGGCAATGGATTCCCAAGAAGAGTGGCGTACATGGACCAGGGTGTGGAGCACACCCTGGGCCAGATAATCCCAGGTGGACATCAGGTCTTTGAAGATACCAGGGAACTGGTTTGAATGGGAGGCCCTTGAGAAGCCACTCTGGAGGAAATACCTCAAGCCAGTGAAAGAGCCCCCCTCCTGGCAGCTGTCCCCCTGGCCTGTGGAATACAGGCTGGCTGACACTGTCAGGCTGGCACAGGCTGGGATTGTGGGGAGGGTGCTGTGGACCCAGGGTGAGAGATTTCCTTGTGGCAGGGAGGCTGAGGAGTCCCACTGCTGCCAGATGGCTCTCTGGGCCTACTGGGTATGCCCCTATGCTGATGGCAGTGGTAGGAGACATGGGGGGGCGACATATACCAGTCCCGACTGGGGCATTTGATGGCGTCCGAGAAGACAAGCAGGAGCAGGTGTTTGAGGAGGGGAGAGTGGGCCTGTGGGACCCATGTCTTCCTCGTAAGCTCTAATGGCATTCTGTCGGCTTTTAGGCCTCACTTGGCACATCTCCGTGTGTGTGGTGGGAAGGGAGTGTCAGGGATGTGTCTGCTGTGCACTGTCTTCTTCTGACCTCCCCTTCCCCAAGACTCTTCCAGCGAAAGCAGGAAGACTGGATGGAGATGCAAAAGCTCTGTCTGCTTTCCTAGCTGAGGCCAGCACAGGCCAGTTTCTCGCTCCGACCAGCCACCCGCCTGCCCTGCCCCTGGTATTGTGCTGCTGGAGGTGCTGTCCATGTTGAGCATAATGTGAATAGCATTCCTTGGAGCTGTGCAATGAAGCGACCCTGCAGCAGCTGCCTTTTTGTTGTTCAGTTGTTTAGTCATTTGTTCATGTATCCTTCCTTCCCGCTCCTTCTCTCTCCTGTCCTCCCTCCATTATCTGTTTATTTATTTGTTCTTTGAGCATATTCTTGCCCTCCTGGAACTTATAGTCCACTGGGAGCACAGACATTTGTGGATATAATTACAGTAAAGGTCTATGAGAGCCATGATGAGAGAAGAACAGCTGCTACTGGGGCCTAGAGCAGGGGACGCCTGACCCGCCTCTGGGGGCTGGTGTCAGAGGCAGCTTCCGTAGGCTAGCAAGGGATGCTTCTATAGGCAGTAGGCTACTACTACTTCGTCTTTGGGCTGTATGTAGAAAGTAGGTCTTGGAACGAGCCAACCCTACCCAGAGGGCCTTGCCTGTTCTTCTGCTCTGCCCTGTAGAAAGTGTATGAGGTGGAGGTTCAGGAGGACAAGGGTGACTCTCAGGTATCTGGCTTGGTGGTACTGAGTTGGGGCTGTCCCTGCACTTTCAGCCCATTCCTCTGTGGTTAAGGGTTAATAATCACCCAGTGGCCCCCACTGCCTGGAAGGCTTACTCCTCTGCCCACAGCCTGACCCATCCTGACCCCTGCCCTCCCACTAGCCACACCATGGAACACCTGCCCTCCTGCAGGGAGCCCTTCATCGGCCTTGTAGATACGCCAGCAGCCCCACCTAGCAAGTTTGCTCCTCCCACCAATTTCCAGACTTACCTGCTCTCAGGTGCTTACTTCGACTCCTGCTCCCCTGGGCTATTAGCCCACCTGACCACACACCGTGGCATAGCTTTGGTTTTCTCTGAACATTTCTTAAATACAATCATATGCTTCCCCATTACCTGTCTTCTGTTGTCTCTGTTAGCTAAGGATTTTAAAATGTTAACTTTTTCAGGTACAAAAACCGTAATTGAATTTTAAGCATCTTCTGAGGACTATGTCTTAGTCATCATTTCACCCCTCCCCACCTGCAGGTGGTTTGTGCTTATTAAGTATCTTGATTTGAAAATGATGAGATTATCCTTGCTGTGTGAGATTTGCTGATGGCCCATCAGTAGATTAAAAGTGAAGGAAGTTGAGGTGGCTTTGAAATAGGATTCCTAATTCAAATTCCCGACACCTGCTGCTTTTTCAAGCCAGATTTTTTACCAGCAGTATCTAAGAATCTTTTCTGAAGGATTGAATCATTTAACTTTTTTCTTTCTTTCTTTTTTTTTTTTTTTTTTTTTGAGATGGAGTCTTCCTCTGTCTCCCAGGCTGGAGTACAGTGGTACAATCTTGGCTTACTGCAACCTCTGCCTCCCGGGTTCAAGCGATTCTTGTGCCTCAGCCTCCCGAGTAACTGGGACTACAGGCCCACACCAACACGCCTGGCTAATTTTTGTATTTTTAGTAGAGATAGGGTTTCACCATGTTGGCCAGGCTGGTCTCAAACTTCTGACCTCAAGTGATCTGCCCACCTCAGCCTCCCAGAGTGCTGGGATTATGGGTGTGAGCCATGGCGCCCAGCTGGATCATTTAACCTTGGTCATGCCCAACTCACAATTCATCTCAAAAAACCTGAAGTTGTTGGGAGCAGTTCCTCATTCCTAGTCTCTGAAGAGATACATGAGAACAACCAGGCCACCAGAGGTGGAAAGGGACACACCAGACCTCAGCTTGCCAGAGCTCACTTTGAGATCTGGAAGAAATCACCCTGTTGCCCTGAGCCTTAGCTTCCTTCTCTTGATTTCTCTCCTCCCAATTTTTCTCCTTTCCTCAGTGGCTAGCATAAGAAGGGGCACCTTTGTGGAGGTTAGGTACAGACCCAGAACCTTTGCTTTTTTATTTGTTTAAAGAGATGTGAGTGAGAGAGACACCAGGATGAGAATTAACCTGTACTTGGTATAAGAGGAAGGTACCACCTTTAATCTGATGATGCATAGCAAGAGAACTTGCCAGCAAAGAAAAAAGAAACTTAGGATATGTTCTGGCTGCGTAGAGGTAATAATTACTGTCTTTTGCATGATCTGATTATCATTATCATTTGCAGCCCCCAGGTTATAATGAATCACATTAAATTATAACAAAATAAGGCTGGCCGTGGTGGCTCACGCCTGTAATCCCAGCACTTTGGGAGACCGAGGTGGCAAGGTGGGTAGATCACTTGAGGTTAGGAGTTCGAGACCAGCCTGGCCAACATGGCAAAATCCTGTCTCTACTAAGAAATACAAACATTAGCCAGGCATGGTGGCGCATGCCTATAATCCCAGCTACTTGGGAAGCTGAGGCAGGAGAATCACTTGAACCCGGGAGGCGGAGGTTTCAGTGAGCCGAGATGGCACCACTGCACTCCACCCTGGGCAACAGAGCGAAACTCCGTCCCTAAATAAATAAATAAATAAAACAAAATAACCTTATTGTCCTTTTGTTCCTTATTCTATCCCTAAAATCAGTCTATGAATATTTATCTTTATAGGTGTTGCCCCGACATTGCAAACTTTGCAAACTCGCCGGGGACAGGCCCAAGGGTGGTAACATTTGTATCCCATCCAGGCTGCAGACTTCCCCTGTCCTCCCCACCCAAGTCATCCATTGTTGCCGAATGCATCAGCCGTTGAATGCGTAGGGCTGTCTGGTTTCAATGTGGATAATTTTGGGAAATTATTGGACAGAACCACCAGGGAAGGTGAGAGAAGGCTAGGTAGAACAGCAGAATTCGTAAACATTCGGGGTGGACTACTGGGAAAGCTGCTGGGCATTTTCTCTGCATCTGCCATTCCTTTCCATTTCTCACCACAGGGAAGAGAAGCCGGGGGAGCCCTGGTGGAGGTTGCCAGGGAGAAGTACCAGACACGCCCTGAGATGGACAGCTTTTGTTAGGGCGGAAAGACAGGCTGCCAGGAAATGGGGGCTCCAAGCAGGGCCTGGGGACTGGAAGCCCCTGGGAACTTGGAATGCCAGGCCAGGCTTTGTTTCCTAGAACAAGGGAAGGAAAAGATGAAGACTCACAACTCCTAAGGACTCCTAGGATGTTCTTTACCATATCTTGGGGCTTGAGATTTCAAAATTGTTTTCATTATTTTCATAACTTTTGCCCTAAACAAAGTAAGATCTTTTTAAAAAATAAATATTGACTGATATACATAATTTAGCATTTTAATAAAGTGATTTATTTTCAGTAGAAAAACTTATTTATTCCAATCTCTTGGTAACAAGGCCAGAGGGAGTCCAGGTGACCAGATCACATGCTCTGGGCCAGCCATCACCTGTCCCAAGGGGCTGACATACCTAAGGGACAGGGCCAAGTCCTGAGGAGGCAGATAACACCTCACCCCTGAGGGCAGAATAGAGCTTTCAAAGCAAAGATTAATTCCAGGAAATGCATAAAAAGAATGGCAGCCTGTATCCTTCCTCACATGAGTTCACTCACGTGGCATTTATTGAACATCCACTATGCCGGAGGCTCCACACAGGGCACTTTTTATCTTCCCAGCCACCCTGTGATGGATGTGGGATCATCCCTGTTTTGTGGGTCAGGAGGCAGAGGCTCAGAGAGAGCTGGCCCTGCCCAAGGACTCACTATGAGTGTGGCAGAATTAGAATTCAGACCCAGGTCACTGTGAGAAACACAGTGGACCGTCAGACCTCTTGCCTCAAAGGCAGGCTCTGGCCCAGGACTGGAGCGGAGGAAACAGAAGAACACTGAGGTCTTCTGGACACGAGGTCTGCTGTGCCTGACTCGTGGGGAGTGTTTGTGCCAAGCTCTTTGCTAAAGAGGAACCTGCGGGGCCCTGAGCAGGGAGGAGGGAAGCAGGGTCTCCGTGTGGGAGCTGCTGGAGCTGGTGTTGCACAGCAGGCACCCTGTTCTTCCGTGGAATGAACTGCTTATTTGGGGTGCCTTGAAGGGAGTTGATAGAGCCTATGGGGGCAGCTAAATCCCTCCCAAGTCAGCCCTCATCCCACTGCCATGGTTCTAGCTGAGAACTAATTACTAACCAGGGAAGAACCAATTAAACTAAATGGCTGATTCCCACCTACTCTGGGGTAACCCTTTCCTGGCCACATCCTCCCTCCTGGCTTGGAGATACCAGGGACCTGGAGACCCTGATTCTATCCCTGGTCTGCCGCTGGCTGGCTGTATGTTGGATAAGCCCCAGCCCATCTCTGGCTTTCTCCGTGTATCCCCTCAAGGCTACTGGGCTGGGTGACCCCTTGGGCCAGTGGAGCTCTAACTCTGGTTCTGCAGTTCAGTGCCAGCTCTGAGTATGAGGCCAAGCCGATAACACTCCCAGCCTGGAGACGAGCGTGCTGCTGGTGAGAGGGGCTGCAGGAGTGAGGTGTGGGATCAGGGGCTCTGCCGACTATTGCCCCCAGAACTGCCCCGGGTCCCACATGCAGGATCCTCTCCAGCCTACCACCTCCTCTCCTGGGAGGCATTCCTGGCCCACCTACACCTGAGTGCAACCCTCCCTGGGGGCACAGTGTGGGGAAGGGGCATGCTGGCTCCCCTCTCCTGAAAATGTGCTTGGCTCTGGTTGCCAAGCAACAGGGATGGGGCTATCCTGCACTTCTGCTTCCAGGAGGTGTGTCTTCCACACAGAGAGGAACCATGATGAGGACGACAGGGCAGGTGACACCTTCCAGGTGCTCCTAACCCAGGGGCACCCCTTTCCACAGCCTGGTGGGAGGGGTAAGCTGGGAGGGCAGAGAAAGGGCAGAGCCAAGAGGGGTATATGGTGTCCCCAGCAGACCAAGGAGGGCTTAGAGACCCGGCCCCAGCTCCCACCCCCACCCTATCACCATGTTGGTCCTCCTGCGTCCTGGGCTTCCACCTCAGCCCACCCCTCTGCTGAATGGATGGTGTTGGTATGCAGTGGCACCACCTGCGCTTATTTTCCTCACCTGTGCAGGAGGGTGATCATTACCTTGTTGGGGTTCCAGGAAGATCAGGTGCATCTATACATGGCATGTGATTAAAGCTCGCATGATAAAAGCTCAGGTGATAGGTAATTTTGTTAATGAAATAGTAACAGCAATCTCCATCTCCTCCCTCCTTGCAGAAGTAGGGTGCAAGGTTTTGAGAATCATTGATCATTTCTATATTGTGAACTGTGGGGTCCACATCCTCGTGATCTGGCAGGAAGAGCTGCTCATCCCGTTTTATAAAGAAAGCTAAGGTCTGCCAGGTGAAGGCTTTTACACGGATGGAAGGACCCTTTGACTCCCTGGCCAGTGTTTTCCCCAGCTCCCCATCCCTGCTCAGAGACAGGCTGGCAAAAAGTGGGACAGACTCACCATGCCTGCTCCTCTGGGGCCACCAGAGCTGCTCAGGGGAAGAGCACCTCATCTTCACAGCTCTGTTACTTCCCCTAAGGAGCTCAGCCAGGGTGGAGTATAAGGGCAGAGGCTTTGCAGCGCTGGGGTTACATGCCCTCAGGCGGGTGAGGTCGGCAGTACTTGGCCCACAATAAGCAGGCAACAAATCTCAGCCAGTATTAAGATTAATATTACATACACAAGCAAGGCTATGGGCATGATGTGCTTGGAGGGGTCAGGGAAGGCTTTCCGGAGGAGGTTTTGCATAGTGAGCAGAAACTCACCAGCAAACAAGGGGAGGCACTGAGGGCAGAGGGCCTGACTGTGCCCAGGCAGTGAAAGGCTTGGGGCTTCTGGGGAATTGGGTGTGGTTCAGGATGGTGGGATTCTGATGCGGGTGGGGAAATAGTGGTGGGAGAAGGGGTTGAGCCTGGAGGAGTCAGCAGGGTCAGGCCCTGGAGGACCTCCCTGCAGGCAGTGGGGATCCACTGGGGAGTTTTGACCCAGAGGGACATGCTCATGGATTAGAAGGTGAAGGCAGAATGTGGTCTGATTGGAGGCAGGAGATCCAGGTGGCTGAACTACGTCAGAACAGAAACATTCCGAGGATGGAATTTATAGAGAGGGCTTGTAAACTTAAGCTTCCTTCCAGTTCTGAAGCTCAGCTCCACTGCAGATGTATATTTTCTTGATTCTTTCTCTTAGAATGAGGCCTCAGGAACAATGAAGGATTGTAGGGGAGGGACTATTGTCTCTCTCTGCAAGGCCACACTGTACGCAGATGGACCAAAGCTAGCCCCTTTCAGCTACCCTGTCCATCCTATCTCCACAGTGCCCTGGGTTCCCTGACTGCTCTGGCCTTCCATGGGTGTTCTGCGGGACTGCTGGCAGCCCTTCCGGACTCCTCCCCCTCTGCTACCTGCTCAGGTTGGATGTGGCATATGACAAGAAACTGGCCATTGGGTGTGTGAGCTCCCCTATCCTCTGGTCATTGGATGTATGAGTCCCCCGTCCTCTGGTCATTGGGTATGTGAGTTCCCGTCCTCTGATCATTAGTGTGTGAGCAGCCCATCCTCTGGCCACTGGATGTGTGAGTCCCCCATCCTCTGGCCACTGGATGTGTGAGTCCCCCATCCTCTGGCCATTGGGTGTGTGAGTCCCCCGTCCTCTGGTCATTGGATGTGTGAGTCCCCCATCCTCTGGCCATTGGATGTGTGAGTCCCCCATCCTCTGGCCATTGGGTGTGTGAGTCCCCCATCCTCTGGCTATTGGGTGTGTGAGTCCCCCATCCTCTGGTCATTGGGTGTGTGAGTCCCCCGTCCTCTGATCATTGGTGTGTGAGCCCCCCATCCTCTGGTTATTGGGATATATAAGCCCTCTGTTTTCTGGTTATTTGGTGTGTGAATCCCCCGTCCTCTGATCGTTGGTGTGTGAATCCCCCGTCCTCTGATCGTTGGTGTGTGAATCCCCCGTCCTCTGATCATTGGTGTGTGAGCCCCCCATCCTCTGGTTATTGGGATATATAAGCCCCCCGTTTTCTGGTTATTTGGTGTGTGAATCCCCCGTCCTCTGATTGTTGGTGTGTGAATCCCCCGTCCTCTGATCATTGGTGTGTGAGCCCCCCATCCTCTGGTTATTGGGATATATAAGCCCCCCGTTTTCTGGTTATTTGGTGTGTGAATCCCCCGTCCTCTGATCATTGGTGTGTGAGCCCCCCATCCTCTGGTTATTGGGATATATAAGCCCCCCGTTTTCTGGTTATTTGGTGTGTGAATCCGTCCTCTGATCATTGGTGTGTGAATCCCCCGTCCTCTGATCATTGGTGTGTGAGCCCCCCATCCTCTGGTTATTGGGATATATAAGCCCCCCGTTTTCTGGTTATTTGGTGTGTGAATCCCCCGTCCTCTGATCATTGGTGTGTGAGTGCCCGTCCTCTGATTGTTGGTGTGTGAATCCCCTGTCCTCTGATCATTGGTGTGTGAGTCCCCCGTCCTCTGATCATTGGTGTGTGAGCCCCCCATCCCTCTGGTTATTGGGATATCTAAGCCCCCCTGTCCTTTGGGCACTGGGTATGTGAGTCCTCCATTCTCTGTCATTAGGTGTGTTTGTGTCCTGTCCTCTGGGCACTGGGTGTGTGAGCACCCCCGTCCTCTGGTCATTAGTTATATGAGGCCCCCTGGCCCTGTTATGCAGCCTCCTGTCCCTCCCTGTCTCACTGGACTTCTCTTCCAGTGGACACTTGATCACTTCTTTTGCTTTCTTGGATATTTTCCCCAATGCCTGTCTGCTGGGTTCCATCACCCCAGCAAGCTCCGGAGTCCCCAAGGACTTGAGAGAGAGCAGCATTGTGGAAGGGATTGCCCTTTTCCATTCCTTGGAGAACTGAGACCCATCTTAAGCTGGATGCACAAAAAGCTAAGGCTGAAAGCCAGGGGGCTAGAGTAGAGGCAGGGACTGCCATTTTGAATCCTCCCCTAACCCAGAGAGGGCAGCCTGTTCAGGTCAATTGGTGCAGCCCCCTGCTCATGGGTCAGCTCATGATCTACTTTAAGGCTTGAAACCCCACCCTCTAAAGGCCTGATGACTTTCGCTCCCTGCCTTTCCTGTTCTTCTGCACAGGCGGTGCCCACTGGAGGTTACTGAGCACCACCTGGGTATTCCTTTGCCAGTGTAGCTGGTGCATGGAGTAATCCTAATTTTAGAGCATCAATGATTACAGCATTTTTCAGTCACCACCCTTGGCCTCTTTGAGCAGTGCCAGGTTGTCTATGAGTTCAGGGTGGGTAAGGAGAGCTGCCCCCTCATCTTGGTGCTCAGCAGAGATGGCTCTTCTGCCTGAAGCAGCTGGCCCAGAGAAAAACTGGTTTGGAAGGCTGGGCCACAGACAACTCAGCCCAGCTTTGACCTGTTCCAGCCTCTTCTGGTCCCTCCGTTTCCCCCAGCCCTGGGGCAGGCAGGAGGAGGACCATTCTGGTTCAGGATTGGAGAGCTGCAACTTTGGCCTGTGCACCAGAGACAAGTCCCTAGAGACAAGGAAAACCTTTCTCTCTGGGAGTGGCTGTGCTATTTCTGAGAAAGGAAGAGAAAATGTTCTCTTCTGACCCTGTCTGTGAGTGGGGGGAATAAACACTGCATAGACTAAACAGTAAGTGAGGCACTTAGAACACATTTCTTGTTTCTTTCCCTGTCCAGTAAAGGGGGAGGGCTAAGAGGGCAAACAGGGGAAGCAAGGGGCACTGGGGAAGAGAGATCCATAGAAGTGCTGAGACCGAAGGGAGAGGCTCACAGACACTGCTTCCTACCAGACACAGACGGGGGCTTGTTGGCCACGCACAGGGCCCTTCGGAGCCAGGGTGGGTCAAGCTCCAGGCGGGGTGCTGTCCATCCCAGGGTCCTGACCAAATTTAATTAAAGGCTGGAGGTTCCCATGGAGCCACTGATGAGTGTGGGGGCACAGGACAATGTGACCAGTTCTGTGTTTGTGTGGAGGACAAGATTAGGAGCTCCAGCCCAGCAAAGCAGGAGGAATGAGAAGAGAGAAAGGCTGTTACCTTGCCTTGGAGGTTGAGGGAGGGCTTTTTCCAGCACACTGCCTCTGTGCCGCCAGCACTGGCTTTGAGGAGCAGACTGAGCTTTGTCTCTTCCTCCCCAAGGCTGTCTGGCTCTGCCCCACCGTGACCCTGCAGTTCCCAGACTGTCTCTGGGCTGCTGCCAGTAGAGTCAGGTCTTGGCACTAGTGATCTTTGTTTGGTTCTGCACTTCTGTGAACAGAGAAAACCTCCAAAGGTTTTCTTCTGGGGGAGAAACCACTCCCAAATTATTTTAAGGATATTAACAAATGCTACTTGTAGCACCAAGATCTGGAAATTCTCCCCTGATTCTGATTCATTAAATTCCCCTCCCTCCCCTACATTCAACCCTTCCCTCCCTCCCCTACATTCAACCCAAACACTGCAGGCTGCTGCCCAGATTAGAAGTGAACTGGAGACCTGAAGAGGTACCTAGCTAGCCACCTGACCCTGACTCTCACCCATCTTCGTCAGAAGAGGATAGCACCGCAGATGTTGGGCCAGAAGAACTCAGCTCCTCTCCTGCCTCCATCATGTAGCAAGAAGACCACTCTCAGCTGGAGTTGTGGTCTGGGCAGCTGTGTCTGCTGGTCCTTCCACCTCTGCCTGTGGGAGGGCTGGGTGTGATGTGGGAGAACTGGATAGAGCGGCATGCAAATGCCCAGTGAAGCACACAGGCAGGACTCAGCGTCTGCTAGGGGGCCAGCTAGGAGCGCTTTAGTCACAAGGCAGAGACCTGTGAGGTTTTGTTCCAGATGATCAGCCCAGTTCACCACAGTGGGAGAAAAGGCAGAGGTGGAGTAACAAGTAAAGGCTGCACCTCTTAGGAACCTGACTGTGAGACGGTGTGGTAGACACAGCCTAAGGTGACCCCAGGTGCGTCACACCCTTGCATAGGCTCCTCCCCGGAGTGCAGATGGAATTTGTGACTTGCTTGTAGCAAATATAGTGTGGCAAAGGTGATGGGTGGCATTCCTTCAGTCGGGTTATGTTATATGGCAAAGGTTCAAAGGTGATGGGATAGTCCCTCCCATGATTATGTTTCTTTATGAGACTCCTCTTGCTGGCCTTGAAGAAGTAAGCTGCTGTGCTGAGAGAGGGCCTGTGAGGGGGGTCATGTGGCAAGGGTTGTGAGTGGCCTTCAGGAAATAAGAGCAGCCAGTGGGGGGAAAGTCCTACAACCACAAGGAACCAAATTCTGTCAACAAGCAAAGTTGGAAAATGTCTCCCTGATCCAGAAAGAAATGTAGCCCAGCTGACACCTTGATTACATCCTTGTGACATGCTGAGCACAGAGGATCCAGTGAAGTCATGTCCAGACTCCTGACCCATGGAAACTGTGACATAATAAATGTATTAATATATTGTTTTAAGCCACTGAATTCCTGGTATTTGCTAAAAGCAACAGATAACTAATACAGATGGGATGAAGATTTTAGAGGAAGGTGACGCCTGAGATGGCCTCATTTTACACATAAGGCATTGGAGTGTCCAGGAGGAGCTGAGACCTGCCCTAGGTTAAGTAGCCAGCCTGGTCCAACCTGTGAAGCACTCACTGGGGTCAGGCCCTGGTTCTTGATCTGCTATTGTTCTTTCTTCCTGTTCTGTCTTTGTGTTCTGAGTAAACCCTCCTTTCTAGGCCTCAGGTTTTTCCTCTGTGGCATGCAGGGCTAGACCACACATTCTCTAGGCCCTTCTTGACATGATGTGGTTTTCTGAGGTCACTCTGATCATCTGTGATCCTTCTAGAAGCTGGGCCTCCAGACCTTAGTGTGGTTCACTCTCTGCTGCTTCTTCGCACTTCCCATGTTGTGTGTTTCCATTTGGGCCTCATGACACGGGGACACATTGGTAAGCCTTCTGGGCTCAGATTAGTGGCAAAAGCAGGAGTAAGAAGAGCAGTCTCTGAGGTCAAGCCCTTGGCTGTGCACCGAAAGAGATAGTGTCTGGCCATGACCCTGGTGCTGTATGATCCTGGGCAAGTGGTCCCTCTTCTGTGGCCCCTCTTCGCATCTCCCCTGATAAGATCAGCTCCAGTCTCCTCTATGGCTCATCTGTAATGCTGCTTTTGAGAAGGGCTAACCTTAGGGACCAAGAGCTTGCAGCATGGGGACAGGTGAGCCTGGCCACCATCTCCTTGCCCTCGTGCCCAAGCATTCAACTCCAGTGGGGGATATGTGGACCTTGACCCAGCTCCCCTTGATCTATCCCCCAACCTGGCCCTCTGTTGATCCTGATGCCTGACCAGCAGTCTCAGTCCATAAGGGCTAGAGACACAGTGGGCCTCCTGGCCTGCTGGGTGGTCCTGTGCCTACTCCTGGGTCCAGGGTCCTTGGTGTCTAAGTGCATTTTGCACTCCAGAGTCAGTGGTCTTCATCTCTAAATTTCACTGGAAAGGCCATCCCTACACTTGAATCAATCTTGAGCAGGTGACATTGAGTCCTTCTGGGGGCAGGAGGAGGGTTCTTTCTGTGACTGAATGAGAGGTCTAGAAGTTCACTCTGCCCCTTGTGCTCCCCTCACCACCTGGCTCTGCAGGGGCAGGGGCAGGGGCTGGGCCTGTGCCCTCCTCCTTGGCAAAGCAGAAAGGTTGAGCAGCAGTGAGCAGGCTGTGTGAGGGTGTATGGAAGGACAGGAAGAGAAGCTGGGGCTGCAGAAGTGCAGGGACATCTCCCTATGTTCATGGAGACCACAGGGCCTCCTGGGTTAGCAGGTCAGCACTATGGCTGCCAAGGCCAAGGGTTCCTCTGAGAAGGGGGCAGGCATCCGGGATGATGCCTTGCCTACATCAGCCTGCAGTCTAGAGGCCTCCTTCCACTTGCATGAGCAAGCTTTGTGTCATGGCCAGGCCACAGCTGTGTCATCATTGTTGGGGGTTGTGGGCCCATTGGCCTTGTCACAGACCCTCTGACTGGATCTCAGCTGACAACCTGGGAAACACAAGCTTTGCTCTCAGTACTCTGTCTACTCATTCTCCCTGCCTCAGCCTTCTTTTCCTATTACTGAGTCTTTTAACATCAACACTACCAGCAGTTAAGCCTTGGGTGTATAAGCCTTGGATATTAAAGCATATACATTACTTTGCCAAACTCCATGCTGGTTGGATGGGCCAAGACTTCTGTCAGTTAAATAAGCTACCAAATTACATTAATACTAGCCTTGTCAAAGATCAGACGGTGGAGGAAATTTAACTTCCTCCTCTACAACTATGCTGTGAATTCACACTCACTGTGAATTAATTCTTCACAGCATCCATGCAACTGCTCAAATGCACAGGCAGGATTGGCCTGTGTAGGGTCTGGCCAGAGTTGGGTTGAGCCTCAAACTAAATGAAATAGACTATATTCTGCCTGCTCCAGTCTAGCCTCCAGGGAAGCTATGACTCCTGTTCTCTGAGCTATAAGAAGAGGATGGCTAGCACTCAAAGCTAGCTGGTGCTGGTGCTGCTCTTAGGTCCAGGAGGAAAGATCCTGCTCCTTTTTTGAAGCTGCCAAGTGTATGTGAGAAGGCTCAGCAAGGCAGAGAGGATTCAGAACATGAGTGAGCTGACCATGGAGGTATGCAGTCTACACAAGCTGTTTGGTCAGATCTCAGGTGGTTTTCAAGTAACCCTGAAGGTGTTGCCCTTGACTGTCAGTCCTCATAGCTAAGACACCGGGGAACTAAAGAGTTCCTACCATACCAGGGCCTCTGGTGCCTGCTGAGTTGAGCATGTGTGTATATGTATACTTGCATGCCTCTCTGTGCATGTGCAGACATGGTGGTTACACATGGACCCTGGCCATTGAATTGATTGATGCAGGCTTTCTCTGTCTCCTGGCCTGTGATTAGAAGGGCGCATAGCAGTTCTCCAGTGCCCGGCTAAGTCTTGGTGCTTCGTGAAGCCTGAGTTGATGCCGAGTACAGTTATATTCTAGTTCCTGAGGAAAATTTCATGCTGACCAGAATGTTTAATTAGTCAGAACAAGCCATTTTCTGGATGTGCTAGGAATCTAAGAAACATGGATGTGTGCATGTAATTAAAATAATTATTTTTTCTTTAACTTTTTATTTTGACACACTTTTAGGATTATACAAAGACTTTACATATGCCTTTCACCCAGATTCCCTGAATTTTAACTTGTTACTGCTTTCATAGAATTCGTAACAATTCTGTGAGATAGGCATTTTTGTCCTTATTGGATGTATGAAGAAAGCTGAGCCTCAGAGAGAATAGGAACTAACTGAAGATCACACAAGAAATGAGTGGCAGAGCCAGGATTAAAACCCAGGTCTGTCAGACTTTAGTGCACATGCTGACCACATGTGATGTAAGTGTGAATGTGTGGGTATCCTGCTCCTTCTGCCCAAAGAGCTTTCTTTCTTGTACTATTGATCTACTAGCAGTGAATTGTCTCAACATATGCCTTTATTTCACCTTCATTTTTGAAAGATTTTTGCTAGGTATAGAATTCTGTGTTGACAATATTTTTCTTTTAGTATTTCAAACGTGGCACTTCATTTTCTCCCGGTTTGCATAGCATCTGACAGGGTAACAGATATTTCTCTATGTTTTCTTAGGTCTGTGATCTAGTATATTGTTGCTAATTTTGTTTAAATACTCAATTATCTTTTAAAGAGACTCAAATAATAAGAGAAAGATCTTACATACCCATGTAGTGACCATTTCCTATGTTCATCATTCCATTGTATAAATCTGCATTTCCATCTGGTTTCATTTCACTTCTTCCTGAAGGACTTTCTTTAACATTTCTTGTTGTGAAGGTCTGCTGGTGATGAATTCTGTCAGCTTTTGTATGTTTGAAAAAGTCTTTATCTCACCTTTGTTTTTGAAAGATGTTGTCCCTGGACATAGAATTCTAGGGTAACAGGTTTTTTTTCTTTCAGTACTTTATAGATATTGCACCATTGCCTTCTTGCTTGCATTGTTTCTGAGGAGAAATCTACTGTCCTTTTTATGTTTGTTTCTCTGTAATAATGTGTCTTTTTTTCTCTGACTACTTTTATGATTTTTTTTTATCACTGACTATGCAATTTGACTATGATATGCCTTGCTGTAGTTTCCTTTATGTTTCCTGTGCTTGGGATTTTTGAATCTGTGAATGTATAGTTTTCTTTAATTTTGGAGTATTTTCAGTCATTTCTTCAAATATTTTTTCTGTCACTGCCTCTCCCTTCATCCTTTGAAGACTCCAATTACATGGATGTTAGACCACTTGACATTATTGTAGAGCTTACTGGTGTTCTTATCATTTATTGTCATTTTTTTTCACCGTGTTTCACTTTAGGTAATTTTTATTACTGTCTTCAGGTTCATTGATCTTTTTTTCTGCAACATCTAATCTGTCTAATCATGTCAGCCAGTGTAGTTGTTACCTCTGGAAGTTTGATTTGTGTCTTTGAAAATCTGTTTTTTACCCCTATGTAACTTCTTAAACATATTATACTACATATTATTATAGTAAGATATAGTACATAACATATATACTATATGTAATAACTAAGTTATATCTAATATATAATAACTAAGTTATATATAATATATATTACATAACAGTTATAATATATAATAATTATTTCTTAATATCTTTATCTGCTAATTATAACATCTCTGTCAGTTTGGGGTTGGTTTCAGTTGATTGTTTTTTCTGTTCTTTATGAGTCTGTTTTCTTGCTTTTTTACATGCCTCGTAATTTTTTACTGAATACCAGACATTATGATTTTTGCCATGTTGTGTGTGGATAGTTTTTCTGTTCCCATAAATATTCTTAAGATTTGCTAGCTGTGGCCAGAGTAGGGCTCAGTGTATGGCTAATTGTACCCACTATGAGGCCCAGCCCTTCTGAGGACTCTCCCCAGCATCCCGTGAATGATGAGACTTTCCACTCAGGCTGCTAGGCATGAGCACTGTCTCCAGCCTGGTGTGGATGCCAAGCACTGTTTCCTCTAGTCCATTTGGGCGGTCTTCCCCACTCTCAAGTAGTTTCCTCATACACATTTGCTGATCAGTGCTCAGCTGAAGGCTTGAGGGAAACCCTTTGCAGGTCTCTGCAGTTCCCTTTCTGCATCTCCCTCCTCTCTGGTATTCCATCTTCTGAACTCTAGCTGCTGTGTTTTCTCTGAGCCTCAGCCCTATCCTCTCAACCTAGGGTGTCCAGTGGGTTTCACCTGGGTCCCCACTCCCTGTGCTGTGGCCTGGAATTTTCTGAGGGCAGTAATCTGTGGGGCTCCCCTCCTTTGTTTCATATATATCTGGGGTCATCATTGCCTAATATCCTGTGGCTTGAAAATTGTTGTTTCATATATCTTGTCTGTCTTTTGGTTGTTTCAGGTTAGAGGCTAAATCTGGTCCCTGTTACTCCATTTTGACCAGAGCTAAAGTCTTGGGACCTTTTTTTGTGTGTGTGTGTATTCATTTGTTTGTAGGGAACATCAGTCTGGGCAGGCAGTGTTGCGTGGTCTGGTTATCAGCCTTGATTTTCATCTGGGATGTTCATCCAGTTGATTGTATAAATGTGTAGACTTGCCCTTTAAGTGGCAACAAAATTTCTGCACTCCAGACTCTTTTTGAGAACTTTCTGCTGCCCACCTCTTATAAAAAGCTCAATATTGGCAATTGATATAGTTTTATCTCCTGAACACTGTGAATCTTACCTTTGGTCGTGCTTCTTTTTTTCCCCTTTGACTGTCAGGGAGCTTAGACATTTCTTAGTCTAACTTCAATAATTAGGAAAGATTTTTCAAGATATTTTTTTGTAAGCAAATTTGTGGTCCAGCTTTCTCTTTTTAGCTTGCATAACTTTTGCCTTATATTTTATCTCTCAGCATTTGTAGTTGTGAATAAGAGAGAGAAACTCTCTCTATCCAGCAGATTTGAGCAAACAGTGAATGTATTAGAGGAATGATTGGAAAGTTCATGGAATCCTTGGGAGGGTCAGAGATCTGGGCTTGGAGCAGCAGCCTGAGTCATATAGGACTGGTCCAGGGGGAGACACAGCTCCTATGCTGTGTTCTGGCAGGTGCCAATGTTGAAACGCATGTCATGGCTGCCCCTGAATTTAGAATCCAGAGGGAATTCTCTGTCTCACCAGATTCATGTCAGCTGAATCTGGTAGAGTCTTATGTGAACATCTGTTGGGAGAAACCTCAGTTATTTGCCTACAAAATAGCTGCAAAGGAGGTTCCTACACTGGGGAGAATGGTTTTGGACTTCCCCAAACACAGTAGGGGTATTCAGAGGGATTGGGAGGCTATTCATTGTTATTGATATGTAGCTACTTTATTCTGATACTATTTTAAATAATTATATTTTCAAATCTTATTTTCATGAGTCATAAGTACAAGTACTCCTTGTGCACAGTAGTCGCATGCCAGATAGTATTGCCTCTCCCTCCACACCAGTGCGTTCGGTTCTCCTCTGCCTGATTTTGAAGCTGGGGTTGACTCTTGGCTCCAACATTTCTTAGGGTAAGGTAATGGGATGCATTCTGTGGGCAGTGTACCCCAAGTCATTAGTCCTCACAGCAGACTTGGCTGTAGCAGGTAGGGAGATGGATTGTCCCTAGTGCCCTGAGTGTCTGCTTCAGGCTGGGGGACAAGAGGAAATCTCAAGTCAGGTATGGACTCTTAGTTTATAAGCCCCAAGGCAGGGATGATTTGCAGTGTCCTGAGAACTCATGAGGCTCTGCGGTAGTATGGAAGGGCTGAGGCCAAGACTGGTGTGCAGGCTGGGCCTGGGGGCTTTGGAAAGTGAAGAAGAAAAGCTGGAAATATCAAGTATATAGTATTGTTAACTGGAGTCACCATGCTGTATAGTGGGTCTCCAGAACTTACTTCTCTTATAACTGCAAATTTGTACCCTCTAATCAGCATTTCCCCACCTCTGACCCCTGGTAACCACCCTTCTACCCTCTGCTTATATGCGTTCTACTTTTTTAGTTTCCACATATAAGTGAGATCATGCAGTGTTTGTCTATGTCTTGTCGAGTAGATCTTAAGTATTCTTAACACACACACGCACACACACACACACACAAACACGTAACTATGTCAAGTAATAAATATGTTAAATTAGCTTGATTGTGGTAATCATTTCACAATGAATATATAGTCATGTGCTGCATAGCAATGTTTTGGTTAACGACAAATGTTTTGGTATGAAGGTTGTCCCGTAAGATTATAATGGAGCTCAAAAATTCCTGTTGCCTAGTATTGCCTATGCTATACTTTATGTTGTTATTTTTAGAGTGTACACCTTCTACTTATTTTTTTTAAAAGGTAACTGTAAAACAGCCTCAGGCAGGTCCTTCAGGAGGAATTCCAGAAAGCAGTAATGTTATAGCAGGAAATGACAGCGCCATGTGTGTTACTGCCCTTGAAGACCTTCTGGTGGGAGATGGAGAGGTGGAAGACAGCAATATTGGTGATCCTGACCCCGTGCAGGCCTAGGCTAATGTGTATGCTTGTGTCTTAGTTTTTAACAAAAAAAGTTTAAAAGGTAAAAACATTAATAGACAAAAACATATAAAGATAAAAAGAAATAATTTTTGCATAGCTGTACAATGTATGTATTTTAAGCTAAGTGTTATTACAAAAGACTCAAAATGTTAAATTAAAAAGTTTATAAAGTAAAAAAAGTTGTAGTGAGCTAAGGTTAATTTATTATTAAAGAAAGGAAAATATTTTTAAATAGACCTAGTGTAGCCTAAATGTACGGTCTATTGTAGTGTAATGTCATAGGTTTTCACACTTATTCACCACTCACTGACTGACTCACCCAGAACAACTTCCAGTCCTATGGCTCTGTTCATGTTTTACGTTTTTTACCATACTCTTACTATACTTTTGCTGTTTAGATATGTTTGGATACACAAATACCACTGAGTTACAATTGCCTACAGTATTCACTGCAATAATGTGCTGTGCAGGTTTGTAGCCTAGAAGCAATAGGGTACCATTATAGCCTAGGTGTGTAGTAGGCTGTACCATCTAGGTTTGGGAAGCATACTTTATGATGTTTGCACTACGGCAGAGTCATCTAATGATGCATTGCTCAGAACTTATCCCTGTCATTAAGCAAAGTATGACTATAGATAGATAGATAGATAGATAGATAGATGACCCTTGAACAAGATGGGTTTGAACTATGCATATCCACTTAAAGGTAGATATTTTTCAATAAAATTCACACCAGTGTGCCTGCCTATCCTGCCTCCCTGTCCACCTCTTTCACCTCTTCTCTGCCATTTTTGAGACAGCAAGACCAACCCTTTCCCTTCCTCCTTCTCTTCAGCCTATTCAATGTAAAGACAATGAAGATGAAGACCTTTATGATGATCAACTTTCACTTAATGAACAGTAAATCTATTTTCTCTTCCATATGATTTTAATAACATTTTCTTTTCTCTAGCTTATCTTAAGGTTAGAGTATATAATACATATAACACACAAAATACCTGTTAATCAACTGTTTATGTTATCAGGAAGACTTTGGTCAACAGTAGGCTATTATAATAGTTAAGTTTTGGGGGACTGAAAAGTCGTATGAGGATTTTTGACTATGCAGGGTATCAGTGCCCCAACTCTTGCCTTCTTCAAGGGTCAACTCTCTGTGTATTAAAACATCACATTTTACACCTTGAGCATATACTTTTTTTGTTTGTTAATTGTACCTCAGTAAACCTTGGGGTAGAGGCAGGAAGAGAAGAAGCTAGAGAGGAAAAGAAGAAAACCAAAGATGATAGCACCTTTTGCAGGGCAGGAGAGGAGGCCGAGCCCTCCTCTGTGGCGGCTGGGGCTTTGGTCAGGTACCTGAGGATGGGGCCTCTCCCAGCCCAGCTGTGCTGGCAGCATGTTTCTCTGGAATTTGCCTCTTTGTGTTAAAGGTGGAGCCTCTGGGGAAAAAAAGCAGGAGGAGGTCCAGGGTGTTGGTATAGGAAGGAAAACTGAGACTAAATCTTCCAGTCTCCAGCCAGTCACCCTGTGGAGCCCCAGCAGACCATCATGTCCCCAGCAACCACAGAGCTGCTGAAAGTGTTCAGGAGGAGCTGGAGGACCAGCCATCCTGGGAACACTCCTGTCTAGAATCTTAGTTTTCTTGATCACAAGGGACCTTTATTTGCCTTTCCTTTTTCTGCCTTTGTCCATGTACTGTTATGTGGATGGGATCCTTTAGGATGCACTCGCCCTGTTCCTTCTTGCTGTGGTGGGCAGGCTTACTGGGCCCCCTGCTTGGATAGAGGAGATGGGGTGGGTGCAGGATAGTGAGACGGGGCACTCAGTGGAGAAGTGAGAGGGTCAGGCATTGGTCCACCTCCTAGCTGGTGCAGGAGAAGGGCCTGGGCCAGACCAGCCTGCACCGCTGTCTGGCTAACCCCTCCCTCCGTCACCTTCTCTCGACTCCTCCCTCCCCTCTACCCTCCCCTTTCCATCTTCTCTGGATCCCTGAGTGAGGCCCAGGTGGCTGAGCGTCCTCTGGCAGAGGGAATTAACACACTTAATTAAAATGTCCAATGAAGAGCTTTGCATATTTCTTAATTACCATCTGAGTCTTTTGGGGGATGGTTTGAAATGGGGTTTTTCACGTGTTTCCTCATTTAGCCTACGGTGAGCCAGCCAGCCCCTCAGGGCTCTGGTGGGAGCTGCCAAAGATGCGTGCCCAGTTTGGGGGCTGCCTTTTGGAGTCCAGGGTGGCAGGGTAGGGTGTGGAGCAGGTAGCCCAGCTCCCAAGCCTACCCACCTTTGAGGAAGAATGGGGCTGGACCTTCTGTTTGGTGAAAACAGAGCCAAAGGAAACAAGGTTCAGATGGATATAGCTGGTGTCTCTGTTTTACTTGTTACCACAGGGCCTGGAGGGCCGCACCTCACAGTCAGGCCAGGAATGGTAGACTATGAGCAGAGGTTACAGGGATGGTGGAGGCCTCCCCGCAAGGGCCCTTTGCAGCAGGGATGTGGGTAGCCTGGCCTCCTTCCCAGCTGCAAGGCAAGGGCCAAGTCCCTCTGCAGGTCCTTCCTAGCATTTATACCAGCAATTCCCACTTCTGTTCTAGAAACTGAGCTGATGGGATGGCTGAGTCAGCCGGGTCTCTGCTAGGACTGGGTTACTGGTCTGCACAATAAGGAAGCAGACTTGCCTTTTCAGCCCTGAGGACTACCTTCTGAAAGCTGCAGACATTATCTGAAATGGGCCTGGCTGCTGGGGGCTGTGGGCCGGGGATGCAGAGATTCTTTTCCTGGCACAGGGACTGATTTCCTGAAAACACAAGCATCTGAGAGGTGGGCAGCCCACCAAGGTGGCCTAGAAATGGCAGTGAGTTATGCCACATCTGTCCTGCCTGCCCTCTCCTCCCAGAACTCCTGGGGCCCTAGGCCCTGAGCCCAGCTCTGTGGACCCCAGGAGGATCAGGATCCCACTGTTTGGCCAGGAGCTCTGAGGAGCTGGTGTGTGTGGTAAGTGTGGATGCACAGCTGAGAGCAGACTGTGGGCCAGGGTTCTGGCTTGGCTCTGCGAGGGGCTAGCTAGTGGGTGGTACACCTTCTGCCAGGTCCTGGCAAACCCTCCATGCAGTCTCTGGCTAATGTCTGTGCGCTGCCTCCCGCTCTTCCCAGTTTCTGGCCCTTACAGCAGCCTCTCCACTCACACCCACACCCGCTGTGGAGGTGACAGGGAGAAGAGCTGTCCTTCGTGGAGGGAGGCAGTGTCAGTGGAAGAGTCTGGGGACTTACTGCCCACTCAGCTTTCAGCCTGTGATGTGGGCACAAGACAAGACCAGAAGTCCTCATAGCCACTGACCCCAAAGCCGTGGGTGGATTTGGCATCACATGGCAGCTGTGGAGAAATGTGGGCAAATGATTTTAAGCAGAGGAATCTCAGCCTCACATGACTGTGGTTTCATCCAGTCCCTTCCCCGGGAATGTTGTTCACTGTGACCCCCTCATCTGCATCAATCGAGGCTCAGCCCAAATGGTGCCTCTTTCAAGAGGTTACTGTGATTTCCCCAGCAGAGTGGCCTTTCCTTGCATGGGCCTCTCAGGAGACCCTTCCCGTATTGCCTGGCATTTTAGTATTTGGATCTGGGTCTCGCTTCACCACTGGATATGGACTGCTTGAGGCCAGAGGTGCATCTGCTTTGTCACTACAAATTCTGTGCCCTGAACAGGACTGGCACACAATGAGCCCCAGTGGGTGTTTGCTGAGTGGCTGGAGAAGACTCACTGGCCTCTGCAGCTACCTAGAAACCACCAGAAGGTACAAGAATCTGTTTACCTGGGACCTGCCAGTGAGATGGGGGCGTGGGGTCCATGGGGCACTGGTGGAGTGAATGGCCCCCGTTGGTGAGGTCCAGGTAGGCAGTGGTAGCTGATTGTGAAGGGCCAGCATCCAGTGCAGCCTGCACTGGTGGGATTTCCAGGGTACATGGGACCAAGCTCCTCTGGACATCCCCATGGATGTGCAAGACCCCTGGGCCAGTAGTTCTCACTAGGGTAAGAAAATAACTGTTTCATGCTCATGCCAGTAGTGAAAAATAAGCTTACATCTTTAGCTCAAGGGATTGAATGATTATTGTTAATTGTTTTTTCTGAATGCAGTGCTGGCATTTGTGCTTTTGATCTGACAATTATAAAGAAGGCTTTTGTGAGTGACTGAATCCAAGGTGATTGCTTGGTGTGTGTTCCTTGTCCAGTTGGCTTGGGCTCAGGGAATAGCTCTAGCATCTAATGGTCATGAACCCAGGTCACAGGGAGGAGTTCTGGGCTCCTCTCTGAATCTGACCAGTCACTGGTCCTTTCTCCTGCTCTCTTCCCCATTCTCTCCAGCCCCACCACCTCTGCATTGTTCACTGAGATCCTCCATCTCTGGCAAGATTTCTGCCCCTAGTCTGGCTTCTGTAGGCCATTCTGTAGCAGAGTGTCCCCACCCAAATCTTACCTCGAACTGTAATCCCCATAATCCTCACATGTCAAGGACGGGACCAGGTGGAGGTGATTGGATCATGGGGGCGGTTCCCCCCATGCTGTTCTCATGATAGTGAGGGCTCGTGAGATCTGATGGTTTTATAAGCATCTGACATTCCCCTGCTTGCACTCACTCCGTCCCACTGCCCTGTGAAGAAGGTGCCTGTTTCTCCTTTGCCTTCTGCCGTGATTGTAAGTTTCCTGAGGCTTTCCCAGCAATGGGGAACTGTGAGTCAATTAAACCTGTTTCCTTTATAAATGACCCGGTCTCACGTATTTCTTCATAGCAGTGTGAGAATGGACTAACAAGTTTTCTTCTTTCTAAAGCACAGGTCTATTGCTCTGATTACCTAATGCTGTGTAACAAACCACCCCAAAACTTAGTGGCTCAAGACAATAAGAATATTTACATTGCTCATGAATTTGTAGTTTGAGTAGGATCTGGTAGGGAAGGTGTGGCTTTGTTCCATGCAGCATTGAAGGCGGCTTGAAGTCTGCCGGCTGGAGTCACTTGAAGGCTCGCTCACTCACAGGTCTGCTGGTTGCTGTTGGCCGGGGGCCCCAGCTGGTTGCTGCATGCGTGTCTCCCTCCTGTAGGCTTTCTTGGGCTTCCTCACAGCATGGTCGCTGGGTTGCAGGGCTGGCTTCCAGAGTGTGTCAGTGTGAGCGCACTCCAGGCAGAAGCTGTGCTGTTCTTTCTAAGCTAGCCTTGGGATTCCCACAGGGCCATTTCTGCCATAGTCACAGGCTTGCCCGGATTCACCCCATGATGGAATGTCAGGGTTAGATTGTAAGAAGAGCACATGGGATGGGAAATATTTTACGAGCCCACTATGGAAATTATGAACTACCACACCTGTTCACACCATCGTTCTGCTGGAAATCCTTTCTGAAGCTCCCACTGCCCTTGGGCGAGAATCCATGCTCCTCCATGTGGCTGACATGGCCTGTGCCATCTGGCCCCTGCCCCTGCCTTCGTGCTTCTCTCTGTCTGCCCCTCCCTCCCTCCACAACTGGCCCCAGAGATGGGTTTGGCTTAAATCAACCTGACAGCCACATGGAGCTTCCATGAACAGTGTTTACCACTCACTCCTCCTCACACACTGTCTAGCATCACTGGCCCTGAGATGAACCTCAGTCTGAGGGGCCTCCAAGTGTGTCCCCCATAGCATCCTAGACCGTTGCCTCCTGTTTCTTCTCATGAGTGTTTTCTCTCCCTGCCTCTGTGCCTTTGCGCACATTGTTCCCTCTGTGTGGAATTCCCCTTCACCTCCACCCACAGCCTTTCCCAGCCCTGTGGCTGCCCTGCGTCCTCCTTGCAGGCGTCCTGACTGCCCGGCCACCTGCACCCCTGCCTTTGGGATCTGCCGCTTTGCTGCTGTCAGACCTTTACATAAACCAGCACAGCAGAGTGATGAGGCATCGACTCTGGCTCAGATCTGTGCTCCTATCCCAGCTCCACCACTTCCCAGCTCTGTGACCTTGGAATAATAACTAACTCATTGGATTGTGATGAGGATTAAATGAGAGAACCTAAATAAAGTGCCAAATTCTCATCTGCTGCCAAATAGAGGCCAGTAAGAGTTTGAGTTTCCTCTTCTTCTTTCTAGCACCTCCTGGTAAATGCTCAGTAATGAATTTTCTCACCCTCATTTGGTTGAAAAAGGAGAAATGCATCTTCCTGCTTAATCATGTGGGACTAAACTACCAGAAGATTACAAAAACATTGCTGAGCCATGAGCAGAGAGAAAATAAAAAAGCTCAATAATGATTTGCCTGCTTATTTTTAATAAAACCTGCCAGTGGAGCTGAATCTTTGTCCTCAGGAAAAGCTCCACTTCGCTGCAGTGGTGTCCGAGAGCTGCGGTAGAAGCACAGCAGTGTGACCTTGAGAACAGAGCTGGCGGGAGGACAGCTCCTGCAGGAACTCCGGCAGCTGTTGTGAGGCAGGGGGACACAGGAGGAGCTCCTGGCTCTTCCACCTGCCTGCCTGCAGGCCTGCTGGGATGACCTGTGCTACTGCTCCTCTCAGGCTGAGTGGGAGTGCCTGGTCAGGTGGCTGGGGATGGGTTCTGCCCACCCCTTATGGTTAGGAGACTGAGAAAGTAGCCAGGTAGATGCAGTATGCAAGCTCGCCATTTGCAGGTTCTAGCACCTTCCACCCCGGGCAGTTGTTGAGGGCAGGTGTGGGCTGAGGAAGGGGTCTTTGCCCTTTAGAGGGGAGAGGGGCTTAGCACAGCACAACCCCTTACCCACCCAGCTCCTTTATGTGACACCATGGGCAGAGGCTGAGCAGAAATGGCCAAGAGGAGCTGCTTTTAATAAGCTCTGCCTCAGGTCTGCAGACACTTCCCCAAAGACAAAGCATGGAGGACAAGGGTCTCGGATACCGCTGCAGGGGTGTAACACACATTACCCTGGCAGGTGTGACGAGGACATGGGTAGTCTTAGCGGGCTCTGAGGTGGGGAAGAAGGCTTCAGCTCCAAGAAATGAGAAAAATGAGCCTAGAGGAGTAGTGTAAAGTCATTGCCTTTTGCAGCAAAGCAAGAATGAGTCCCTCATCCATTTCAAGCCTGAGTTGGGGTTCTGGGCCGCAGATGTTAAAACCCTCACTTTCTGAGCCCTCCTTATGCCCCACAAAGCACTTTCAGGGCACCTCAGTGACCAGTTTCTGACCTTTCAGATTGGATCAAGCCCCTCCCAAGTGGGGAAAGGCCCCCAGTTCCAGACTTGGCCTGGGACGGGCTGTTCCCTGGAGCGCCACAGCAGTGGCAATAATGACCTGGCAGAATCCTGAACCCAGCATGCTCTATCAGGGAGTACCCGGATAAGAACTGAGCACCTGGTCATGCAGCCACATCCCAGCCCCACTCAGCTGTGACCCTGGTGCAGGAGCTGTCACCTTACTGCCCATTGTGTGAAATGTGGATGACATTAGTGCCACCCAGAGTTGAGGGCTGGGAGGTGTGGTGCCCAGTGTTGCTGCAAGCTTCAGTGGGCAGGTGCCATGTCTCCTCTGTTTGCTGTTCTCATGTCAATTCTGTGCCTGATTCAGCCCCTACTATGTGCCTGGAACATGCTCTGTAAATGCTGGGGTCATGTGTTGCCTATTATAGTGACTGTGGGAATGCATAGAAAATATCGGCTCTGGCCAGGACCCCACACCTAAAAGCTCCTCCTGCACAGTCCCAGTAAAAAACTTTTGGGGGTTGTTTTCCTGCCACCTAGACCTGTGAGCCAGTACTAATCCACTGCCAGTGGCTGGTGTCTCACGGAGAGGCACCTTGGCATTAGAAGGTGTTGCAGGGATTTCCAAGTTCTCAGCTACTCCATGAACTTTCTGTGCCCTTAGTGGCTTTTTGGGATTCTGCGTTCTCTCCTCTCTGTGCTTGGAGGCCCCGGGGAGAAGAGACTCAGTGTCTTCCCGTCCATCTCCCCACCCTGATCCTTGATGCACGCCCGTTTCCCTAAGGTGCAGGATGCAGAGCGTCGCTGCCTAGGGAAGTGACCAGCGTGCCCTGGGATGCCTCTCTTCCCAAGGAGGCAGTAACTTTCCACTCCCTCTCAAAAAGGAGGATGCCGTGTTTTCCCCAATGTATCTGCCTCTTGCTAGTTCAGGGTTGCCCCACTTTCCCCTCTGTGGTCCTCAGCCAGGTGCCTGGGACATCATGGCCTCAGAGCTGATCCTCCAGATGTGGGAGGCCCCCTACTTCTTATCTTCATGTGAAATTTAAGGGGAGATTTAAAGCAGTCAGAATGCTCTTTATAGCCTTGTTTCTATCAGAAGTTTAGAAAAAGCTGCTTCCAGGTAAAATTAGAAGAGATGTTGGGCACATTTCTGCTCACCCCAGAAATGTTGTTTTAAAAATGGGGCTGTTCTGACACCAGCTAGTACCCTACAATTCACTTCTGGCACCGACCACCCAGAGTTGGCGTGGTGGTCAGTGTTCTCCAACAAGGGCAGAATTCTGACCTGGCAGAATCCTGAACCCAGCATGACCTATCAAGGAGGACCTGGATAGGAACTGAGCACCTGGTCCGGCAGCCACATCCCAGCCCCACTCAGCTCTTACCCTGGGCCAGGAGCTGCCACCTAATTGCCCATTGTGTGAAATGGGGATGACTTGAGTGCTGCCCAGGGTTGAGGGCTGGGGGTGATGGTGATACATATGTTTTTTCCATTTGATATTCTGGAAACTGCCTTACCTAGCTCAGTTACCTGCTGCCTCCTTCCACTTTTAAGCATTTCCCATGTGCCTTGTACTTTTTACCTGATTTAATTCTTACTACAGCCCCCTGAAGTCTTCGATGTTAGTATACCCATTTTCAAATGAGGAACTGAGGTCCTGGGATGGTGATCACCTCAAGGTGACACAGCTGAAAAGTACCCCAATAAGATTTCAATCCAGCTAACCAAATCTGGGTTAAAGATGAGATCTTCTGAATTTAGCCCAAACACAGTCAGTCAGATGCTCCTTCTGGGTAGGAGATCATCTTTCCCCTAGCAAATCCTGGCTGCTGGGAGCTGACTGCACTTGTCTGTTATGTGGTGCACTGTTGAGGCCTCAAAGCTGGTAAAGGGCCTTTGCCAAGGGGTCCTGTTGGCTTGTCCTGCTCCCTCCGGGGAGTGACCAGCCACCCCACCAGGCACAGCTTGTGGATGTCCTGCCAGCCTGGGAAATGGGAGGGCAAGGGTGCTTTTGCTTTGCCTGCCAGCATTACCTGTCCTCCTGAAGCCCAGTGCAGAGAGGGCTCTGAGCCAGCACAGCTGGGCAGATTCCCTACTGAGCCACCCAGGGCCATGGCAGAGACATGATAGGACAGTACAGAGAAGCATCGTGCAGGGCCCGTCCTAATGAATGTCCCTTGGCTGCCCTCTTCCCCCACCCCAGATGGTTAGAAATGCAGCAGTTGGCATTTCCGTCACTGCCAGGCCCCAGGGGAGTTGCACAGGGTGAGGTCAGAAGCCAAATTCTACAGTTTGGGAAATTAGCAGCATTTGTAGGATTCCCAGGAGATGTCCTGATTTCTCTCAGCTGTGCCAGTTGTTCTCAGTTGGGGTGTCACTGCCCCTACAGGGCATTTGCAGATGTGTGAGTGAGTCCACAGTTATCACAATGACTGGGGATCCTCCTGGCATTTACCTAGCGGGGTTCCAGGTATGCTAAACATCTTGCAATGAGCTGGACAGTCAGATATACAAAGAATAGTCCTGTCTGTGAGAGACATGGGGAAATGACATTTGCCTCCCCGCCCCTGGTTCCTTAGAAAGCCACTGTCCCCACCAATCTTCAGGCTGAATTAACAGGAAATAAAGGGCAGGCTTCCATCCCAGTGTATGACCAACAACAAGGTGTATATGAGCAAGTACGAGAGGAGCCTCCTGTTTTGCACCCACTTGCCCTGATTTTTTATAGATGGTTCTTGCATCAGCTGGGTTCTCCTGGGTCAAGGAAGACCTGGATTTGGGTAGTGGAAATTCTTGGAGCAGTGGGACACCTCCTCCTTGGCAAAACCCTGGTGCCTGGCAGGAACAGCCCTCAGCCCACCTGGTATAGAGACTCGGTGGCCTCACCGCAAGGTCCCTGGCAAGGGCCTATCTCCCACTTCTGTATTTCTGCAACTCGGCCTTTCCTCTGTGCTTTTTGGTTTTGTTATCTGTTTTCTTCAAATGCAGTGTGTTTAGAAGAGCCTAGCTCAGATGCCATGACTGAACACCTCTCTCCTTGTTGTTTTGCAGTCGGGAAGACGTCTCTGATTACGAGGTTCATGTACGACAGCTTCGACAACACATACCAGGTGAGGTCCTGGGTGCTCACCCTCCATATCACCTGGCAGTGGCTGGCCTCTCTTTGAAACTTGCTGAGCTGGGATGGGAGTGGAATGGCCCTGGGTTCCCAGGGTGTCATTTCGCTATGGAGGAGCTTCCCACCTCTATACTGGCCCCATCCCTGTAAAGAGCTTGAGCCCCTCTGAAAATCCACCCCTTGGTAAAGGGAACATTTTCCAGAGGAAAATTCTAAAAATAGAGAGAGTCTGTGTTCTCTTGTTCCTCACAGGCAGATCTAAACCATAATAGTGTTTGGTTATTCAGGGGAGTCATCATGTGGAAGAGGAACAAGATGAAAAATGAGAGTGTTAGGCAAACTTGTGCCTCATGCATGGTTGTAATGGTTGTGTTTGCTGGGACCTTCTCTCTGCCCCCCCCCCACCCCCCCCACACACACGTTTGCTGAGGTACTTCCTTCCCTGGAGAGGCTGGTGTGATGAGCTTGCCCTGCCCTACATGGGCAAGAGGCTGGATGAAGTGACCTCTGCAGCTCCTGGCCCTGGAGGGGTAGTCTGGGGTCAACCAGAGGCCCAGAGGTGGTTCCAGGTGCCCTGAAGGCCAAGCTCTTGGCGGGTAATAACATGTCACTTTCCTGGCACCACTGGTGAGTAGGAAGGTTTGTGCAAGTAAAATGAATTTTCCATGCAATTATAGCTTTTTGCAAAAGGCACCAAACTTAATCATTTCAACTCTTTTAAAGAAAAAAGGTGCCGTTTTCTTCCTTAAGGACAAATGATAATGCATTTTTCTACACCAGTGGATTCTGTGAGATACTAATTCTAAGAGGTGTTGGTAGGTGTTACTTGAAAAAAAGTTGGGGAGGGTTTAGTGGGTTCAGAGCTTGTACAGTACAGATTTAAGGAACACTGGGTGAACAAAAGTAAATCTACTGCTGTGCTGTAGGGCTTCTCTGAGCCTGACTATATCAGTGTATAGTTTTGATTTACTGAAAGAGGGATATAGTGTGTAGGATCTCTCAGATGTATTTGATCATGGAATCCCTTGGTCATTGAGTTTTCAAAGGACAAACATTTATAGAACGCAGTGGGGACTGCTGTTCTAAGATGTCCCTCCACCTTTCTGGATTTACAGAGTATGTGGAGCACAGCTTACTGCAGATTGCAGTTCTGTGTCTACTTTTTAGTCTGTCTGTCTCCCTCTGGACCAGTTATCCTCCTTGCCTTAAATACAGCCCCTCTGTCTGCCTGTCTCTAATTTTTACTCTTTGCTGTGGTCTCAATTTTTACTTTACCTCTGCTTCTACTCTGCTATGGTCTGAAATACTGGCTAGCCAGTGGACTTGGTGAAACTGACCACAGGAATTGACAGAGGCTCTGGGAGAGGGGCCCTGGCTGATGTGCACATCCTCAGGCGTGGACTGTGGGATGTTCACCTTGGTCACACTTTGTCTTTGTTGTATCCTCTCTGGGCCAGGGCTTTGTAGCACCAAGCCTGTCCTCCTAATGAGGGGAGTTCTACTGGATCGGTTTGAATTCAAGATGACAGCTGCAACAGACTTAGTTCTGAAGTCTGACTTGGTATTCATTTATTTTTGTGCATGCATGTGTGTGTATGAATGATCTCATATATTATTTTGATTTTTTACTATTAAGTTACGTATCATGCTTCTTGTTAGTGTCCCATTGAAAACAGTGAGACTCTTGGTTGGTTGGTGTTCTTGGCAGTGGTGGGTGACAAAGGGGGCCCCCAGGCCTGTGCAGTGGGTCCCATTAGTATGGATCAAAGCCTCATCTCCTCCCCATGTCATTCAAGTTCCTCAAAATCTCGCCCTACCTCCATGTTCAGTGTCATCTCCCATTGCCTACTGCTTGTCCCCCATCCTGTGGTCCAGCCGACTTCCCTGCTTCTGCTGCCCTTGGAGTGACACTGTTACGCCTCCACACTTTGACTCATGTCATTGCCTCTGCCGGAATGCCCTTTCCTCTCTTCTCTGCTGCGAGAATTCTCTGGATGCATCAAGGCCCAGAGCACATATTTGGTCTGAGCAGCAAGGCCCTTTCATCCTCCGTCCCCTCCATGACCATCTCTCCTATAGCATCATCCTCAGGGCTGGTTTAGCCTCTCAGCTGTGCAGTAGCTCCTGTGTGCTTCTGGCTCTGAGCTGGGCTCTGTGCTTGGCCTGAGGCCAGGACCCTCTGGGACCCACTACTGCATTCATGAGTCTAGCACAGGGCCTGACCATATTGGTATCACCAGTGCCTGCTGGCACAAAAAAAAAAAAAAAAAAAAAACAGCATGGAGGGTTGGCCTCGGGTTTTAAACCCACAGATCAAGAGGCCTCAAGGACCCAATGTGGTAACAAGAGGACAGAAACCTCAGAGAGGACAGGCTTTCTGTTTTTTTTTTTTTTTTTTTTTCAATATTGCAGCAGGTGGAATTCCTTTCCCAGTGCTCTTAAAAATGGTAATTAGGCTGGGAGACCAGGGCTCCAATTCTGTGTATACAGAGGCTCATTTTAATGAATTCTCTGGAGATGGAGAAGGGGAAATGTTATTTTGTTTGTTTTTCCTAACATGGTGGCAGAGGCATTTGAGAAGTAGACAAGATCCCCAGGGTCTTTGGGGGTTCAGCTTACCTCACTCCAAGTTGTGCCCCTGCACAGCAATCACTCCCCACCACCCCTTCAGACATCCTTCCAGCAGTACAACCTGGCAGAGCTGCCCTGCCTTGATTGGCTGAGGTGCCCAGACAGTTCCTAGGAACTGAATCTACCCCTCCTTCCCTCTTTCCCTCCCACACTTTCTGTCTCTGGCCCCACTACTCCCCTCTCGTTCACTCATTCTGACAAAAGATGTTTGTCAAATGCCTACTCTATGTTTGGAGAGGCAGAAGAAAGTTGCCTGGCCACAGAATCTGGCCACAGAATCAGCCAGGGCATGAAGGACAGGGAGGGGGGTGTTTAACCCTATCCTCAGTGACAGCTGGTGAGTTCTTTCTCGGTCTAAAGCTGAACATGCAGGAGACCCTGAGGGGCTGGCATGAGGATCTGGGTGTGCAGAGCTGGGTTCTACAGACCTCTCAAGACTTTTTGTCCACCTGGGAGGCCCCGTGAGATGCCTCAGGGGAGCAGGTCTTGTACCTCCTCTTGCCTCATACTTACCTCCTCACCCCCAAACACACACACACACACACACACACACAGAGACACACACACACACATGTTCTCACGACACATGTACTCTCTGGCCTCTCAACACCCTGCCCATCACCTCATCTAAATCCACTCACTTGAAGAAGTAAAAAAACAAGAGTCACGGCCAGATGAGATTCATGTCTGCAGTGGTTCTCTCATATAAAACCCCAACTAAGTAACTACTTTCAAAATTTATGATAGAAAAAAACCTTCCAGTATGTGCATTGTCATGAGACTTGGCTGTCTTTGGGGCCAGCCCCCTTCCCCTTCTGCAGGCCAAATGAAACATACCTGCAGGCCTGGTCTGTGAGCCACCTTGGTGAAACCTGCACTCACGCCAGCGTGGAAGGGCTCAGCTTCTGCAGGTGGCTGCTGGGGATGGAGGGGGAGGATTTGGTAGCAGCACTCTTCTGGGGTCTCTCAGGGGCCCTCTATCACTCCTGGCTGTCTGTTAGCATCACCTTTTGGGAGATTCACGGGCTGGCTCGGGTATTAGCATGCTTAAAGCCTCAGCAGTGATTGTGATGCACTTAGAGCCCACTGGCTCATCCCTGGGCCTCACACCATGGCACAAATTAGGAAACCACTGACCTAATGGGCTGTCCCTGGGAGCAGGTCCCTGGCCTGCCAGAGCTCACCCAGCTGCTCTCAGGAGGACACACTCACAGAGTGGAGGAGCATTTCTGGAGGCCTGTGAAGCTCTGCCTCTGCTGGATCCTTTCCTGGGTCCCACAGAGCCTGGGAACAGAGTGGCTTCCTCCTCGCCCTCCCAGGCCAAGGGGTCACCTGAGATGCTCTGGCCTCACTGGTGATCCTCACTGCATTCCTGCTCCTCCGCCCTGAGGCTTTCCTCTCTCTCCTCCTGGGGCTGCCTTAACAAATTGCCGCAGAGTGCCTTAAAACAACAGAAGTTTATTTTCTTCCTGTTCTGGAGGTTGAAGTCCAAAATCAAGGCACGGAGGGCCTTGTTCTCTGAAGGCGCTGGGAGAGAATCCTTCCCCCAGCTTTCAGTGCCCCCGGGTCTTGCTTGGCTAGTGGCTGCATCACTCCACTTTCCACCTCTGTCTTCAGCAGGCCTCCTGTCTCTCTGTGTCCTCACCTCTTCTTATGAGGACAGTCATTGGATTTAAGGACCCACCCTAAATTCTGGATGATTTTTCATCTCAAGATCCTTAATTAATCGTATCTTCAAATTTCAACTCACTCCAAAATCCTAGCACCTCCCAGTCTGATCCTAGTGGGGACTGGACCTTCTGGCCTGTTCCTCAGCTTGGGCACCACCGCACCCCCCAGCATAACCCCTGCAGGCTCCCAGCCCCTCCGGCCCTTCACGTGCCTCCTGCCCAGCATCTCGACCTGGTGAGGCCATTTCCCCCGGGATCCTTTCTTGGCAGCATGTCTTTTTATTCTCACAAGGTGTCTCCAGATCATTTCTTTGTGTAACATTTTGTAAGTTGATGTAATGAAATAAATATGAGTGTTTCCTGGGGCCTGGCCATTGTGTCTGCAGGCCACTCATCTGGCTGCTCAGCCCGTAAACCAGAACCTGCCCCTCCCCAGTGATCGTGCCCTTCTGAGAGGAGCGGAGCTCCACACGCAGCACTTAGGGAGGGGGTTTAGGGAGGGGGCAAACAGGAGAGGTCACGGTGCATGGAAGGCTGTGCTTTATTCAACATGGTATTTGGTGCTCTGCCATCTCTTTCCAGGTCAGCACATTCTCAGGTGGCCCAGGGGGTTGCCAGCCTTGGCAGCATGACCTTAACAAACAGAGACTCGAGCCTAAAAAGGCCCCGCACTGTCTTTGCTGGTGTGGGTGAGGTAGGGCCCAGTGATGAAAACAGACCTGAGCGGGGTTCAAGCCAGGAGGTTCCCTGTGGACACACCCACACAGTCATGGACACTGGACCCTGACACCCACCCCCAACCCAGGAATAGAAAAGGGGCATGAAAAGAGACACCTGTAAGACTTCGGGCAAGATTCTGAGGTTACTGAGCACTTTTTTCTTGGTGTAATTTTCCATCACCTAGACTTTAAGACCTACGTGAGCTACGGTTTAAATATAAATTTACAGCCGAGGGTGGGGGTTCACACCTGTAATCCCAGCACTTTGGGAGGCCAAGGCCAGAGGATTGCTTGAGGCCAGGAATTCAAGACCAGTCTGGTCAAGATAACGAAATCCTGTTTTTATAAATTTTTTAAAAATTAGTTGTATATAGTGGCATGAGCCTGTGGTCCCAGCTCCTCAGGAGGCTGAGATGCGGGGATTGCTTGAGCCTGTGAGGTCAAGGCTGCAGTGAGCCATGATCATGCCACTGCACTCCAGCCTGGGTGACAGAGCAAGACCCTATTTCAATCAGTCAATCAATTAATAAATACATGCATACATATTTGCCACATTCCTACCTCTAAAGTAGGCCACTGATCTAGATGATACAGGGGTTAAATTCCATCTGATTAATTTCCAGGTTAAAAAAATGCAGTAAGTACTAAGATGCTGAAAAGCTCTGCGTGTCGGAGTGGAGGGCAGTAGTGGGGCCTGTGAGTGAGTGGGCTGTTGGCAGGGCTGCATTTTGGCTTTCATGGGCCTCAGGCATTTCGCTTCATGGGCCCTAACATAGGCTGAATTGTGTCTCCTCAAAATTCCTGTGTCGAAGTCCTGGCCCCAAGTATCGCAGAATGGGACTGTAGATGAAGATAGGGTCTCTATAGAAGTAAAATGAGATTATTAGGGTGGTCCTAGTTCAATATGACTGGTGTCCTTATAAGAAGAGGAGATGAGGACATTGACATTCACAGAGAAAGACAATGTGAGGACACAGGAAGGGACAGCCATCTGTAAGCCAGGGAGGGCCTCGGAAGAAGCCAATTGTGCCTACACCTCAGTCTCGGACTCCAGCCTCCAGCCTCCAGAGCTGTGAGGAAATGACTGTAGTCGAAGCCATCCAGTCTGCGGTACTTTGTTATGGCAGGCCTAGGAAACGAATACAGGTCTCTTCCTTTAAAAAAAATGTTAAGAATTATATTTTTACAGCTACATTGGTATAGAGATGAATGTAATTCAGGCTGGGTTCATTATAATTATAGTCATTTCTTCTCCTGATCTTAAGAGAAATTAAAATGGAAACATTTTCCTTGGCCCTTACATGTCTTATGGGCACTAGGCTCTGTGCCCCTCGTGCCTGGTGGGTGAGTTGGCCCCAGTGACTGGGACTGTGGAAGGCCCGAGGGCGGGTTGGGATCCCTGGGTAGGAAGAGTGCGCCATGGAGGGCTCCTGACCCGGACACTGACGGGATCAAAGATACGGAGTTTGTGGGAGGCAGGCCTGGAGGGGCTGGGCCGGGACCAGGGGTGGCAGCTGAGGCGGGGCACACAGACTCAGATACAGCTGTGTGTGGAAGGGCAGGGAGGGCAGGGGCAAGGGAGGAACCATGCAGGGCTGTGTGGGAGGTGAGCAAGGGGCCTAGGACAGATAGCACAGGTAGTGGAAGGGGCCAGCAAACAGTGTGTCTGGGGGTTACATACAGAAGAGGAAGAGGCCTGAATGCGCCCCAGGTTTCTGTCTAGAAATGCTGGAAGAATATCGGTGCCATCAATACAAAGGAAAAGGAAGAGTCCAGTGGGAGGTAATGATCAAACAGCCAAAATGCTTGCAAATGGCTGTTCTATCAGGCCAGCCTGTGAGAGACGGGCAAATCTAGATTCCTAAAGCCCTAAAAATGGGTGCGTTTTCTCTAATGGAATGTAGAACGGAGGCAGAGTGCCAGAAGAAGGGATCTTTTACCCACAGAATCTAAAATGCCATGTGTTCCCAGCACCTGGGGGAGATGGAACAGGATCTTCTGCCCTGGTAGAGGTGGTCAGAGTGAGGGCACACGCCAAGGAGAAGGATTCAGCATGTCCCCTATGCCTCAGTCCTTTTTTTTTTTTTTTTCCCTTCGAAAAGAGGCCTAGGTTTAAGCCCCAGGTTCAAGTCCCACTTCGCTGGGAGACCCTGGCCAAGCTTTTCGGTTTCTTAGTATTACTCTTTTTTTTAACCTGGAAATTATTCAGATGGAATTTAGCCCCTCTATCACCTAAACCAGTGGCCTTAAACTTTGGAAGTAGGAGTGTAATTAATTTGTATTTGAACTATGGCTCATATAGGTATTAAAGTCGAAGTGATGGAAAATTATGGGCCAAAACCACTGTTGATACAAATGTGCATTACTATACAGAAACCCTGCAACAAACCAAGATGATAATGATAATGTGAAACAAATGATAACTTTCCACAGTGTCCCGACCATCCCTGCATGTGCACTCGTGCTGTGCTTTGCAGCTCTGCCAAATGATGCTCAACCCCATAGACTTCGGGCAGAGCACTGGACTGCAGTCCTCGGTTAACCCTAGCAACATGAGGATATTTTTTATATTAATAGAGTTTCATTTTTGCAGACATTATGTTCTGGGGTCACAATATGAGGTGACACTCTTATGTCATGAAATCTGAATGCCAGTCACTCTGGCAAGATGACCCTGCCTCAGAGACCCACTGGGGTACCGCAAGTCATCCAGGTGTTCCCTCTGAACATTGACCCGGCAAAAGATGCTCCAGGTGTTGGACTTTTGAGGGTATCTAAGCACTTACTTATGGTAACCTACAAAATGAATTAGGAAAGATTACTAAAGCCTGGAGCAGAGAACTGCATCCTGAGTCCATTCCACTTATTAAATATATCAGGAGCTACTGGTGGGCTCACCCAGTACCCATTGGCAACCTCCTACTCCCTCGCTTGATTAGAGACTGTAAAAGCTAAATTTGGCTTTCCCAGCCTCTCTAGAGGCTAAGGGTAATGGTGTGACTCAATTCTGGCCAATAAGACACAAGCAGCAGTCTGCTGTGGGGGAAGGATTCCAGGGAAGCTCTTGCTTGCTTTTTCTGCCTTGAATGTGGATGTGATGTCTGGAGCAGCAACAGACAGTCCGCACAAAGATGAGAATCTATGGGCCACGACAGCAGAACAGAATAAGCAATAGTCCAGGGGCCTGATGTACCACCACTCAGTGTGCCAACCACACTGCCCAGGCTCTAACATCCTTCCTTTCTCTCCCTCCTCTCCTATGTCCTCCTGTCCACTTCTTTGTCAGCACATGCAAATTAGAAATGTAGTCTCCTTCTAGTACAGAAAGCTGATGAACAGTGGCATAAATGAAGGAGAGTTTTAATTTTGTAGGTGCAAGAAGTCATGTGGTTGGCACACTAAGTGGTGCTACCATCAGGCCCCTGGACTATTGCTTTTTCCATTCTGCCATCATGGCCTGTGGGTTCTCATCTTCGTGTGTGCTGGCTGTTGCTGCTCCAGACATCACATCCACATTCAAGGCAGAAAAAGCAAGAGCTTCCCTGGAACCCCTCCCCCCTCCACAGACTGCTTCCTGTGTCTTATTGGCCAGAATTGAGTCACACCATTACCCTTAGCCTCTAGAGAGGCTGGGAAAGCCAAATTTAGCTTTTATAGTCTAAAGTAGTCAAGCGATGGAGTAGGAGGTTGCCAGTGGGTACTGGGTGAGCCCACCAGTAGCTCCTGATACATTTAATAAGTGGAATGGACTCAGGATGCAGTTCTCTACTCCAGGCTTTAGTAATCTTTCCTAATTCATTTTGTAGGTTACCATAAGTAAGTTCTTAGATGCCCTCAAAAGTCCAACACCTGGAGTATCTTTTGCTATAAGAGTTGAGAGGAGGGCTGGCACACATGAATCCATTTGTCACCCTTTGGGAGGCCTCTCAGGGAGCTTCAGGACACACAACCTTGCACATTATGGGTAGCTTTTGAAGGGACCCACTGATATTGATGAAATTTAACCTTATTTAAAGTTTGAAGGTGTATGTTGTTTTCAGACTACAGTCAGGAAATAAAAGAACAATCACATATTTAAATTGGGTGGTGACTAAAGTACAGGCCACTGTCCATTGGGAGAAAAGTGGCCTCCAGGACCATACAGACTTTGAAACTGAGGTATCTGGAAGAATGCAGGTACCTGTACTGTGGCCTTCTGAGCCAACATCCCCTCCCCCAGGGCGCATTACTGCACTTCTGGCAAGGACATGCCCAGCCTATTTGCCAGAGACTGCTGTCTCATCTCTCCAAAGCACCCACTTGCCAGTCTGGAACCTGAAGTTTCAGCAGGCTCATTTGCAAGCTAATTTGCATGACTTTACCCTGATACTTTCATTTAATGGTTAGTGGTGCAGAGCACAAACAGCAACTTCATTGTCAAAGGCTTGTCATGCCCAGCTGCTTTCTGCCACTTATGGATGCTTCCCCAGCCCTGGGCCCAGGCCTGGCCAAGGCTAAAAGAAGACGCACATACATGCCTTTTCATTATTTCTTTTCCTGAGAAGAGAATCTTCAGTCAATTTATGCAAATTACCATGCAGATTTCCATTGCAGACTTTATTACTGTGTCTTGTCAGAATGTGGAAACAAAATTGTATTTCATAATAAATGCACATAGCAAAGAAGAATTCAACAAGTGGCTCAGGAAACGTCTGTTTCCTCCAGGATCAGCTGGACCAATGGAAGCTTCTGTGCAGAAGGAAGCGTGTAATGTTCTGTCATTCTCCACTGTATGTCTGAACCCCTGTAGATACTGTTTAATACCATGTTCAGAAGAAGATAAATGTGGATTCAGCTATGAAATCCGTGCTCATAAGATTCCTCACATTTTGTGTAAAATGAAGTGCCTGCCATTTCTCATATACAGTGCTGTTTGTAAGCACAAAGACATTAAAGGAATAAATAAGCATTGCCGGGTTTGGAGCAATCTAATCCCAGCAGAGTGCAGCTCAGCCTTCTGAGAGGACATGGTGCAGTGCAGGAGGTGTACCCAGCACAGCCGAGGAGGGAGAAGAGGTTCATAGGGATCGTGGACTGGCTGGCAGGAAACTCCCCAAGGTCAGGCCTGCTGCTCATGTTGTGTTGATATCCTGTGTTTACATCCCTGTAAAATAGTTACCAGCAAAAATAATTTGCTTCGTACCTCACAAGAGAAAATGAAGTTGAGAGAAAGAATGCTTTGACCAAGACTCCATGGCAAGCTAGAAGAGGGAAGTAGTCTCCTTTAGAACCCACCTCTCTGAAGGTCAGCCTTTCCTGAGGCTCTGGGAATACTCGGTTATTGGAATGTTTATAGGGATTGCAACCACGAAGGTTCCTAGGGCAAAGAAGCTGGGGAAACATTGGGTTCGTGTTTCTTCAGTGCAGAACTCATCAGAGCCTTTTATATGCCAGTGTGCCTTATGAAAGGCTTTACTAAAGAGGTTGTCTACTCAGGGCTAGAATATGTAGCCTTTCCCAGAAATACTTGATCACCATTTACTTTTGTTCCAAAGATGGTCTCATGGAGCTGTGTTTCACATAATCACACTGAGAAACATTGCTGGAGAGTCTCCATGGGGTGGGTTCTGCAGCTTCTCTTAAATCTCTAGGTTAGTCGGTCACTAATAATTCATAATTTTTGTTTACGCGGCATATCACAGAGTATGCACTATCTTCACTTTAACTCATTTGATCCAGCAGTCCTTAAAGGAAGCTGTGACTTTTCATGTATTAGAGCTGAAGAAGCCAAAGGCCAGGGAAGCTAAGCCATTTTCCCAGGACACTCCCAATCCAGTGTCGGTGTTGGCAGAGCACTCAGACCCTGCCAACACTGACAGAGGTCACCAAAACCAGACTGGGGCTCCCTTGGCATATTGCCCCATCCAAATATGTTTGAGTGGGGCACTCTGCCAGCTGCATGGCCATTCCCCTGGGGCAGGGTGCCTGGTAGCTCCTGTGGGGCTGGCTATGGTCTGTCCCGGGGAGCACTGACAGGCATTCTAGATTTGCCGGCAGACATATGCGCCCCATCCCAAGGGCCTGTGGAGCGTCCTCTTCACCTCAGCTGCCTGACATTGCTGGGCTGTGTGCATACCATGGATCTGGGCTTTATCTTCAAAGAAGAAATGACTCCCTCCCTACCCCCATGCTCTCATACCCACATACACATACTTCTACATGCAAATAAATACATAATTACATACACATGTATCCCCACTCATCCACGTGTCTGCCTACACACACTCATACCCACCTTCCCATCAGTACACACTGTGGCCTGTGGTGACCTTTGAGATGAAGTGTACCCTGTGGCAGGTCACAGGAAATCACCAAGGTTGCTGGGGCCTTTTTCAGGAGGATATGGCCTACCTGGGTGGCTAGTTGTTCTTTTTGTCTGATGTCCCCATATCCCTCCAAAGTAGGAGCCACAGATACGATGACTGTACTACAGATGCAGAGGAGGAAAAACTAGCATCAGAAAGGAATAGAGGGTAGCGGAGATAGCTATAGCAGAAATACTGTATGGAGCTCAGCATTTACCTTCGAGTTTCCTGGTGGCTGGAGGGAAAGGAAATACCATGCATGGTTCCCACATACTAATGGCAAAATGCTCCCAGGCTTGCATTTTGAGCCAGATATTGCTAACACTTGAACAAGGTCACGCAGTAAGGCAGGGAGAGTGGTCAGGTTTAGAATCAAGGGTTTGCCAGGCATGGTGACTCACGCCTGTAATCCCAGCTCTTTGGGAGGCTGAAGCGGAAGGATCACTTGTGCCCTGGAGTTCGAGACCAGCCTGGACAACATGGTGAGATCCCCATCTCTACAAAAGAAAACTATTTTTTTAACTAGCTGGGCGTGGTAGCACACGCCTGTAGTTCCAACTACTTGGGAGGCTGAGGCAGGAGAATTGCTTGTGCCAAGGAGGTCGAGGCTACAGGGATCTGTGTTCATGCCACTGCACTCCAGCCTGGGCAACAGAGTGAGACCCTGTCTCAAAAAAAAAAAAAAAAGAAAAATATCAAGGGTTTCTCTGCCCCAGCTTACAAAGAGGTATATGTAATGGCTTGGCAGGTAGGGCATCTAGTGACAGTGTTACCAGCAAGCTAGAGACTTTCCGCACATGATGATTTGTGATAAAGACCCTCACAGACCTCCAAAGTGCAATGCCAGCGTAATCTGGCTCACTTGCTGCTAAAACCATTCTGGAGAGTGTGCACAAAGCAGCCTAGGCCCGTGGTCTCTGAGGATTTGATTTGGCACAAGTCTGAGACTAGAGTACCCAGCAGAACAGTGGTAGACACAGCTCTTAGACAGAGCACAGCAGCCCCAGGAACCCCAGGAGCACCATTGGCTTTGATACTTGGCAATCTTGGATTGGCTGGTAAGCCCAGCTGCCTCACAAGACCACGCCTGGACCATGCTCATTCCCTGTGACGAGGAGAATGCCCATCAGTGTAGATCTAACTTTGTGGCTCTCCACGGAGGTGGCATGAATGACACCCAAGTGTGGTCATTTCTCATTAGTTCTAGTGGTGTGGTTGCAGTTGCTTCCAGAGAAGCAGCACCTTGGGCCATCCTTTAGTGGCTACCCTAGCTGGGATGTGCTCCAAAGGAGTCAGCCCATGAAGGTCGTCTTTTATTTCATCACCCAAAGCCCATGATTTATCATCAGAGAAGATGCAAGTTAGTTCCTGTGACCTCGCTGACTTGCTATGGAACCTCAGGCAAGTCACTTCACTTCTGTGTGGCTCTGGCTTATCTGCAAAGTGTAGTTAGTGTTCCCAGCCGTGCAAGCCACTCCCCCCTTTTCTTGTTAACAGTACCTTATCTTAGTCACCCAGCCTCCCTGCATCTTTCGCACCCATGGAGTCCTGCTTCTGCTTATTGATATCATTCATGTGTCCTCCTTCCTTCTCACCCTGCTCTTTTCTGTCCACACTTCTTCACCTGTCCAGGCCTTTGCAGCAGGTTCCGTTTTGTCTCCCTTGCCTTCATCCCATTCACTATCCTTCAACCAGGGTTATCTTTCTAAAGTCCCAGCTACATGGAAGCGCCTCTTCTTTGGTCGTTTATCAGTTCTTTGGCTCCATCCTGTTCTCTACAGGCAATTCACAGTCCACTGGTCCTGAATCATTTTTGTTTTTCTGAAGAAACTGTGTGGCTTCACACCTCAGGGTATACTGAAGCCATCACTTTTATCTAAAACAAACAATGTCCTGCATTTACCCATGCATGTATTTACCATTTCTGATGCTCTCAATTTCTTCCAGAGAAGTCTAGTTTCCATTAGTATATTTTCCTGTCAGCCTTTAACATTTCTTGTAGTGAAGTTCTGCTTGAAAAATATTTTTATTTTTTCATACTTTTGAAGAGTATTTTTGCTGGATTTAGAATTCTGTTGCCACTTTTTTTTTTCTTGAACACTTTGTGTCATTCCACCGTTTTCTAGCTTTCATTTTTTTCCAATATGCCAGCCGTCATCCCTGTTACTTCCTTGCATGGGGTGTGTCATTTTCCTCTGGCTGCTGTCAAGATTTTTCTTTATCTTTGATTTTTAGCAGTTAGACTCTGATATGAATAGACATGTGATTTTGTTTCTTTATTTTTTTAATGTAATGCTTGGAGTTGGATGAGTTTTTGAATCTGTAAATGTGTCTCATTTTGCACTCAGAAAACTTTTCACCATTATTTCTTTAGTTTTTTTGTCCAATTCTCCATCTCCTCTACTTCTGGGACTCCAATTAAACATATGTTAAGCTGTTTGAGGCTCTGTTTATGAAATTTTTCTCAACTTTTTTCCTCTTTATGCTTCCTTTTGGATAATTTATATGATCTATTTTCAAGTTCACTGACTATTTCATTTCTCTTTTTGAATCTGTTGTTTCAGATGTATTTTTCAGTTCTAAGTTTGTATTTGGTTCTTTACTTAGAGTTTTAGTTTCTCTGTTGAGATTTTTAAATCTGTGCCTTTATTATGAGCTTATTTTTATATTTGAGCATAGTTATATGAACTATTTTTAAATACTTGCCTGCTATTTTCAACATCTGGGTACCTCAGAGTTAGTCTCCATTTAATCTCTTTTTTCTTGAATATGGCTCACATTTTCTTATTCATATGACTAGTAATTTTGGGTTATACATTATGTTAAAACTGTGGATTCTGTTTGTTCCTGTGAAGAGTACTCTTGGCTTTAGTGGGCAGCTAAATTGTCTGGACCCAAATTCTCAATTCTCCCCACCGTGGTAGGCAGCAACTGAAAGTTATGTTCAGATTTTTTTGTTTGTCTGTTTTATTTTGTTTTCAGTCTTAGGTAGGCTGCTTAGGGTCTGCTTGGGTCAGTCAGAGATTTGGGTAGCATTTATATGGAGAATTTGGGGTCACCTCTCTGTATCTTTGTCACTTCTAGGATTTTCTACACTTTCTGGCTGCTGTAGTAACTTTGCAGATTGTTCTCTAATTTCTCAACCAGTAAGACTGTTTGTGCCTTATTTGAGGCAAATAGATGATGTCAAAGAGCTAGAAATTTTCTGGTAACTGAGGCCAAGCCAAGGCCCTTTTAAAAGTTCTTGTTTCTATTCTGTCCTTAGAGAGCTGACTTTTCTCTTCTGGCAAACGAACTTCACCTTAAGTGGGCTCTGCTGAACTATTATGGCTGATGACCATAAGATTATGACAATAGGTAGCCAGATAGTATGTGACCCCAGGAATATTCAGTGACAGCTTCAGGGTGCATGACAGGTTCAAAAATGAAGGGATTTCAGGAAGGAGAGGGAGTACAACTGAATAGTCAAGAGTAGGGACTTTGCACTCAGGGAAACTGATTCTGACACTACTGACTGTGTGACCTTGGTTCCGAGTAAGCCTTGCTTTCTGTGAATAGCACCTTCTCATGCATAAGCATCTCCCTCTTGTCTCTCACCCTGTACAGGGCATCTGCCACTCCTGGACATCACAACCTCCCCAGACTCTGATTACAATAGAAGGCAGTTTGCAGACTTTACTGCACAAATGAGTTATCTGAGGGCTTGTCTGGAATTCTGATTCCCAGAGATTGTGATTCTGTCTGTCTGAGTGGAGCTCAGGAATCAACATGTTTAACAAGCTCCTGATGTGATTCTGATGCACGTGACTCGTGGGCTACATATTGAGAATCATTGAATCACTGGCCAGTGGGAGAGATTGATCAGTATGAGATCTTTACAGTTTAACAGAGAACGTGTTAAATGAGGGGCCCTGGACCAACCTGAGGGCCCAGAAAATGATTTGTAGAGGAGCTGAATCTTGAATTCTGAATAAGTATAAACCATGTAGAAGAGCATTCCAGAGAAGGGAACAGTATTAGAAAAGGCCCAGACACACAAAGGAACTTGTTTATGAGGAGTACTGTACAGAATATTATTTCTAAAGTATAAAGTGCAGGCTGGGCAAGGAGGGAATGAGTCCATAGAATGCCAGGGGCAGGCCCTGAACAGCATTATAGGCCAGCTTGAAGTGTTTGAGCTATTTCTTAGAGGCAGTAGATCATATTAATATGATCATATTAATATTTCAGAAAAATAACCCTGTGCAATGGTTTCAATGTCACCACCAAAACTCACATTGAAATTTAATTGCCATTGTGACGGTATTAAGAGGTGATCCTAGAAGGTGCAGCTGCTTTAAAAAAAAAAAAAAAGTGGAGCCTTTAAGAGGTGATTAGGTATGGATTAATGCAGTTATTGCAGGAGTGGGTGGTACCATGGGAGTTTGGGCCCCTTTTTCTCTCTGTTGTGTGTGTTCCCTTTCCCTTCCACCTTCTGACATGGATGATACAGCACAAAGGCCCTCCCCAGACACCGGTGCCATGTTCTTGGACTTCTCAGCTTCCAGAATTGTGATAAGTAAATTTCTTTTTAAAATAAATTATCCAGTCTGTGGTATTCTGTTACAGCAGCAGAAAATGGACTAAGACATCCTGCCTGCTACATGAAAGATTAATTACAGTGGAAAGCATGAGGGATAGTCAGGAAGCTGTTGGTGTTATTTAGGTAAAAGAAGTTCAGTGTCTAAACTAGGGCAGTGGTGTTGGGGATGGAGAAAAAGGGGGCTGGTTGAGAGCCCTTAGGAGGCCAAGTAACCAGTTCAGTATTCATTTGATGTGAGGGAACAGACAGCAAGTGAAGAGGAGCAACTCAGGAGGGCTTTCAGGCTTCCAGAGGCTTGTGTGCCCTGGATGATCAAGGTGCCATTTATTGAAATAGGAAAAATAGCAGAAGCAGGTTTGGAGGAAGATGATAGGCTCTTTTTAGAACATACTATATATTTAGTCAGCTGTCTAGTGGATAATTAAGTGGGATTTGTAGTAAGTAGCTGGATGCATAGATTTGGGGCTCAGAACAGGGGTAAGGCCTGGGTTATAGATTGGGAACTGATCAATATATCGTATTTGAAGCATCGAAAGTAAATGAGATCCCCCCTGAAACAAAACAGTGGAAATGCCAACATTTTAGGGAAAGAAAGGAAGAAGATCCTACAAGAGAACAGTAAGGAACAGCAATTAGAGAGGCAGGGAAAGCCAGAAACAAGTAAAGTCATGGAAAGCAAAGAAGAAACAAATGCCGTAGAAGAGGCAGGGTCAAGTGTGTTGAGTCTGGCCTATATAGAGTCCTCATGATCTGATAATCAAATGGCTACTGGTGACCATAGCAAGAGCTATGGGCAGAGGGACAGAAACCAGACTGACCTAGTTGAGAAATGGGTGGGCATAGAGGAAATGGGTACAGTAGGTTTGAAGTCCTTTTCCAAGAAGCAAGCCCATTCAGAAGAGGTGAGAGATTGGCAGATGGCTAGAGAGCAACTTAGTGAAAATGAGGGATTTTTCCACTCAAAGATGTGAGAATCTTGAGAATGTTTCTTGGATGAAAGGAACGAGTGAGTAGAGAATGAGAGACTGAGATACAGAAGAGAAAGGAGATGGCTGAGAAAGCATCATCCAGAGAAGGCCAGGGCCAAGAGGGCCTAGGAAGAGGCTTTCTTTAAACGGGAGAAATAACAAATACTCAGAGCCTGGAGGCATGTGGGGATAAGGCTGGACATATGTAGACAACTTTGCAAATACCTTTTGAATCTTGACTGCAGTCTCAGCTGTGGACATTTGACAAGTCACTTAGCATCTCTTGTATTCCATTTTCTTAGCAGTGACACAGAATACAGAAGAGCCTAACTCATCGCACAGATTTATTGTCCAGATTAAATTAAGTAATGTATTTAAAGCAGTTAGTACAAGAGCTGGGAAATGGCTAAGTGCTGAGATGTTTAGTTGTTGTTACTGTGGATGTCATTGTTACTGTGATAGGAAGCAATCAAGGACAAGTAGCGTGTTTTTTATATTTGCCCATAGATTTGCCATTTCTGGTGCACTTGTATTCCAGCCTTAAAGATTCTAATTTCCATCTACAAAATTTCTCTTTAGCCTAAAGCATCTCTTATAATGAGTGCATGCTAGTGACAAATTATGTGACTTTCCCTTATGTGAAAATGTTTATGTTTTGTCTTCATTTTTGAAGAAAATTTTCACCAGCTATAGAATTCTAGGCTGACAGGGTTTTTTGTGTGTGACTTGTTTTATTTTTTAAGCAGTTTCGAGATGTTGTTCCCTTGTCTTCTGTCTTCCGTTGTTTCTGATGGTAAATCAACTATAATTCTTACCATTGTTTCCTTGTATGTAATGTGTTCTGTTTTCTGGCTGCTATTCTGGTTTTCTCTCTATTTTTTATTTTTAGCAATTTGACTATGACATACCTTGGTTTGGTTTTTTACAGGTTTATCCTGTTTTAGGTTCACTGAACTTCTTGGAACCGTGGGTTGATGTTTCTAATTAAATTGGGGGAAGTTGGGGGCTATTCTCAAGATGTTTTTTGCCTGCATCTGTTTCTGCTGTCCTTCTGAGACTCTAATTGCATTTTTTGTTTCATTATTTTTTGGGGGACAGAGTCTCGCTCTGTTGCCCAGGCTGGAGTGCAGTGGTGCGATCTCAGCTCACTGCACCCTCTGCCTCCCAGATTCAAGCGAGTCTCCTGCCTCAGCCTCCTAAGTAGCTGGGATTACAGGCGTCCGCCAAGATACCTGGCTAATTTTTGTATTTTTGGTAGAGATGGGATTTCACTGTGTTGGCCAGGCTGGTCTCAAACACCTGACCTCAGGTGATCTGCTTGCCTAGGCCTCCCAGAGTGCTAGGATTACAGGCATGAGCCACCACGCCCGGCCTCTTATTGCATATATGTCAGATCACTTGATATTTCAGATATTATAGTTTTTAGTGTTAAAAGTTCCATTTTGTTTTGTTTTAGAATTTTCATAAATCTCTTGACAGTCACTCATTGTATTTATTTTTTAGTTTTTTTTTACCTATTTATAAGAGTTTTAAAGTCTTTGTCTACTAATTCAACATTTGGGTCATGTAGGGGTCTGTTGAGTTTTTTCCCTTGATTATGGCTTGAATTTTCTGTTTCTTCGCATTTCTAGTCCTTTTTTATTGTACAGTGGACCTCATGAATAATAAGTTATAGTCTTGGATTTTGTTACCTTCCTCTGAAGAGTGTTGTTTTATCTTAATAGGCAATTAAATGATTAAGATAAATGCCTATCTTAATAGACAATTATTTAGGGAATGGTTAGTTATCATGCATGGACCTTGTTAAGACAGATGTCTTCATCCATTCAGGCTGCTATAACAAAATAGACTGGGTAACGTATAAGCAATTGGCATTTATTGCTCACAGTTCAGGAGTCTGGGATTGCCTTCCAAGATCAAGGCTCCAGCAGATTCTGCATCTGGTGAGGACTTGCTCTCTGCTTCAAAAAATCACCTTTATGCTGTGTCCTCGGTGGAAGGGACGAACACTGTGTCCTCACATGGCAGAGGGGAGCCAGGGTGCTCCCTTAAGCCTCTTTTATAAGGGTACTAATCCCATTCAAGAGGTCAGAATCCTCATGACTTAATCCTTTCCCCAAAGGATGTGCCTTTTAATATGATCACATTGAGGATTAAGTTTCAGCATTTGAATTTGAGGTTACAGAGGACACATTCAGACCATAGCGATAGATTAATTTTGGTTTTCTCTTAGTCCTCTGGTGTAACCCTCAGTCCTGAGATGATCTTGTTCCTCCCAAAGCCAGCCTTTCTGGTGTTTCAGTGGAGTCTGAGGTGTTTTTGAAGTTCTTTTAATTTGGTGGGACTGGGGAGTTTCATCAGGAGGCAAATTGATTTAATGTAGAATCTACCTAATTCTCTTCCATTCCTTGAGTGGTTGTAACCCCTACCTACTTTTTTTTTTCTTTTGAGCCAGGATCTTGCTCTGTTGACCAGCCTGGAGTACAGTAGTGTCATCATGGCTCACTGCATCCTCAGCCCCACCAGCCTCAAGCGATTCTTCCCCTCAGCCTCACAAGTAGCTGGGACTACAGGCGGGCACCACCACACCTGATTAATTTTTATTTTTTATCTTTTGTAGAGGCAAAGTCTCACTATGTTACCTAGGCTGCTTTCAAACTCCTGGGCTCAAGTGATCCTCCTGCCTTGGTCTTTCAAAGTGCTGGGATTACAGACATGAGCCACTGCGCCCTGTCTCGTCCTGCTTTTGATCATTCTTCAGTGCTTGCAAATTGTTATTTCTTGTATTTTTCCAGATATTAAAATAGTTTTCTGTTGGAGGGTTTGTTTGATACAAGCCACTCAGCCATTATTGAAAGCAAAACTTAGGAATATGTTTTTGAGCAGAGCTGAGGGCTCAGTTACACCCAGAGACAATGCCTATGCTTTGGCGCCATCTCCACAGCTACGGAAGTTCTTCAGTGGCTCAGTGGCCTGGTCAGATGGAGAGTGTGGCTAGAACAGGTCTGGGAGAGTGGACAGTTAAGGGACCAGAGGTTTCTCTGATGGGGAAGCTGGAAGTGGGAATTAAGAGAGAGCTGGAGAAGATGGGATGTTGGCCTCGTTCAGGTTCCTCGTTGCTGCCTCTGGTCAGTGTGTTATGGGATGTGAGAGAAAGTATGTGGATGTTCGGTAATGGTGTTTATGATTATGGAGGCCACTGGGTTGAGCTTTGCTGGGACTTCATCCAAGTGGCACAATTCCTTGTTTCATTTGGTGACTTCTCTGCCCTTTGTGGAAGCAGAAGTGCCTCGTGACATGTGAGCTGTGATGGGGTGGTCATCATTACAGTTATCAGTAGCATTACCATTGGGTACCTACCTTTGAGAGATATGTTTCTCCATGGTTCTTTGCTTGTTAATTAGGCTATGTTAACAGAAACCCAAAATAACAGTGGCTTAAACAAAATAGAACAATCTGAGCAGTCCAGCGCTGCTGAAGTAGCTCCTCAGGGTCAGGGAGTCAGGCTTCGTTGATGTCATCACTCCTCTGTCATCCTCATCTGGATGGGCCACTATGACTCATCCCCACCGGACAGTGGGAAAGGGAGCAGCTGTGGGTCCTCCCTACCCACAGAGGACCTGTCCCCAAAGATACCTACATCACCTTCACATCCCATTAACCAGAACGTAGCCACCCAGCTGCAAAGAAGGCTGGGAAATATGGTCTTTATTTGGGGCAGCCCTGAGTCCATCTGCACACCCAGAATTCTGTTACTATAGAAAGGGAAACTACATACTGGGGACAACCAGCAGTCCCTGCCACCAGTCCTAAGCTCGTGCACCTGGTTTTAGTTCAAAGGTGACCCTACAAAAGGAGCATGTCACTCCTGGGGAGCCTGTTGAGCATTGAGGAGTTGAGAGACTTCTACCTGCTAGGCACATTTCTCCATAAGGGAATCGGAAGACAAGGACTGTCAATCTAACATATACCTGTGAAGGAAAAAGTCTGCATCCACAAGCACTGGTCATTGCAGATTTGTCCCTCGGTGGCTACACTATGCGAAGCTGGGCTGGAAAGAGCCCAGGTGCTGCCAAGTTTGGAGCTCTGATCTTCCCAGCCCTGCTACTGATGAGTGAAGTCACACTACGCATGTCCTTTAGCCCTCTTGGTCTATTCTTTCATCTCCAAAGTAAGGGATTGATTGGGTTGTATCTAAGGTGTTTGTCTAGTACCCACATTCTAGCATCCAGAGCATAGAATGATCCTCCATTTCTTTGTGTTATAAGGCAAGCTTCCAGGAGGGTACAGCCACCCTCAGTCCTTTGTGGAATGAGTTGGGAGTGTGACTATGTAAACATGCACACTTGTGCACACACATTGGTGCATACCTTTGCATTCAGCCTGGGGGGCCTGGAGACATGACCTTTTCTATTTTCTTGGGCTTCTTTTGGTTGTGTTTTTTTTGCAGTCAAAAATCATGGCATTCCACATAAACTTATTTATCAAACTTTATTTCAAAGGACTTTTTCTTATTTTAGAACTGTTATATGTTCATTGTGGAAAGTAGAGAAAAGTGTAATGAAGGAGTGTAATGAAGGAAACAAAATGCTCTGTCACTATTCAGACCATGATGCTATTAACATGTTAGCAGATTCCCTTTACTTCAGTGTCTAAGAAAACATGAAAAATACTCATAGATCTACTTGAGTTAATCTAATTGGGATCACTCGCCACATGATGTTTTATAACCTGTTTTTTGTTTGTTTGTTTTTTTAACTGGATGACCATTTCCCCAAATCCTTAAATAATTTTTCAAGAATGTGATCGTTAATAGCTGCCAAGGGTTGTAATCACATGGATATACCACACTATGCTTGTTCAGTGCCCTGGACATTCGGGCTGTGTCCAAGTCTTTGTTATTATTGATTACATAGCAGTGAGATCTCCATTGTACATCGACAGCATCTCAGTCCTACTGACAGGTACCGGGTGCATGTGAGGCCCAGAGAGGTTGGTGGCCTGCCCAAGGCCACACAGCAAGTGAGTGGTGGGTCCTGGCCATCTGGCCACAAGGCTGGCTGCCTCTCGCAGGTGCCAGGCAGAAAGGCATAGGTGTGGCACAGGGGAGGTAGTGACAGCTTCCAACGTTTTGGCTTGGGGAGAACAGAGCCAGTGGGGCCTCCCAGCGAGAGGCCACTCTGGGTGGTCTGCAGCACCCGCACCTGAGAAAAGCCATGCTGCTGTTTGCCCCCACACAGCAGCAGGCTGCCTGCTCCTGCCCCCTGCCTCCCACCCTCCCGAGGTCAGTGTTGAGCCCAGGCCCATGCTTTAGGGCAGAGGGAAGAGGCTTTGGAAGCTGCAGGTTAGGCCGTGAGGGGAATGAGGCAGGAAGCCCAGGTGGGGAGGGCAGGATATGTGCGTTGAGTGGCCTGAGTGGCCCTGCTCCTGGGGAGGCCTCCTCACCACTGCGCTCTCACCGTTCCCGAAGCACTTTCCCTCTCCAGAGAGGATCTCACCCTATAAAGGCAACCCTCATCTTTCCTCAGCTTGATCCCTCAGTGAGAGAGCCACTGAGTGGTGGGTGGAGGGGCAGGGGGGACAGAGCATGGCCACGTTAGACTTGACATGAGTGTCCCCTCTTGCTGGTTATGCCACCACCTGTGGTCACCAGGCTTTTGCGCCTTTGCATGAGACCTTTTGGTTTTGACCATTCTGTGCTTTTCTCTAACAGGCAACCATTGGGATTGACTTCTTGTCAAAAACCATGTACTTAGAGGACCGCACGGTGAGCATCTAATATTAGGACTGGGAGGGACCGGGGGGTTCCTTTGGGCTTATCCCCTAGGACCCTTAACTGGGCACCACTGAGAGCACCTGCCGACACTGGGGGCTGGAGCTGGTGATGCCAGCATTGCAGAGCCCGGCTCTCCCAGTCCCCCGGACTAGGAGGACCTCACTGCCCCACTGACCCCTCTGCCCGTGGTCCTGCCCTCCCTGAGACAGGTGCGACTGCAGCTCTGGGACACAGCTGGTCAGGAGAGGTTCCGCAGCCTGATCCCCAGCTACATCCGGGACTCCACAGTGGCTGTGGTGGTGTACGACATCACAAGTGAGTGAGGGTCTGCTCCTAAGGGAGGGTGGCTCATAGGGGGTCCAGGGCCCAGGTGTGACCCTGGCCAGGCCTGTGTGTATGTGTATGTGTGCGTATGCATGTTTGTGCGATTGCTCCCTGAATGCAGAAAGGCAGGGAGCAGTGGTGAGTTGCCTTTGAACACCAACATGTTTTCTACTGCTCCCCACCCTCCTGCAACCAGCAAGGGTTTATAGGGCCAGGTTGGCCCTGCTCAGAGCGGGGGCCAGCATGTGGTGTGAGCAGATGCTCACAAGGTTGGCCCTGCTCCAGCCTTTCTGCACCCTCCCTCTCCTGGCTGTCAGAAAGCTCCCTAAGGAGCTACTTTTATATGTGTGTCACCGTGGGAGAAGATGCTGGTCCCTAGGCCAACCCCGGCCCAGCAGCTGTGGGTGCAGGACTCCCTGGGAAGGTAGGCAAGGGGGTCTGGAAGCGCAGTAGGCTGGTAATCCTTCTCCAATACTGTGGCTCTTCAGGCCAGGGCAGGTGTTCTTAACAGGACTGCACAGCCTCAAGGGCGCACAGGGCCAGAGGTGGGGGTGGGGGGCCGATGCAGAGGCCAGACCTGCAAGGCTCTTGTAATGGAACACACCTGATAAGCCCTCAGGGCTGTGGTTACCCTGAAGTGGGCGGACGCCCTAGGTGCTGTCCACAGCCTTAAAAATCACACAAGGAAGCATGCATGCCCCCGCGCTGGTGCATGCCCCCGCCGCCCAGCCTGCTGCCCTGGCTCTGCCCACCCCCTCTGTCCACCTCTCTTCTGACCACAGGCCCCCTCCACACCTGAGTGCAGGTGGGAGCTGGGCCCACAAGGGCCTGGGTTCACGTGGCCTGAGGCGCATCAGAAGGGACACCAGGCTGTGTGAAACTGAGGCTTCTGAGGACAGCTGCCTCCCCTCCCCTTGGGTGTGCAGGCTGCCGAGTGGTGGGTATTGCCTTATAGCTGCTCTGCCCTGCAAGGCCTATCATGGCAGCTGAGGGGGGTCAGGCTGCCCAGAAGTGTCCTTGTCTCTCCTGGATTTTCGAGTGCACTTGGCTCCCCTGACTAGTCCCGGGGCCACCTTTCCCCTCCTCTCACCTGCAGAGCCTGAGGGTTCTCTTCAGAAACTCCTCTGGCCTTCCCCAAACTCTCCTGAGCTCCCATGGTGGGGGCACCACTCAGTAGGGCCCTCCCTTCCCTGGAGGCTGCTGTGTCCTCCTCTGCCCACCCCTCACTGTTTCCAAACTTGCCAAGTCGCGCGTGCGCGTGTCTGTGTATGCACACACACGTGTGACCCAGTTCTCACTCTCCACTCTGAATCCCCAGAGTCAGGTCTGACTCTCAGGTGGGCCCCTAAAGCCACTATTCCATGTAGCAAATCATGACACCGTGATCTTCCAGATGGGGTGATTCCTCTCCCACAAAGGGCGGCTGAACAGTGCAAGTGGCTCCCCAGGGCCGCAGGGCAGGGCCCGGTTCCCTCTGAAAGACCCTACCCAGCTGATCTGTGTTGACTGAGCTCACACCCCTCCCTGGGTATCTGAGAGCACATGCTCACCCTCCCTCCTGCTCCCGGCTCACACCTCCCCTTCCCATCTCCCACTGGTGGCTGGCCCTGGCTTTCAGTTTATCCTCACTTTCTGCCTCCAGATCTCAACTCCTTCCAACAGACCTCTAAGTGGATCGACGACGTCAGGACAGAGAGGGGCAGTGATGTTATCATCATGCTGGTGGGCAACAAGACGGACCTGGCTGATAAGAGGTAGGTGCAAGGGCACACAGGTGCAGGGTGCCACCCTCCACTCCTCTGTAACTGCTGGACAGGGAGCTCTGGGATGCATGCGTGGTGTGTCTGTGCTTCTGACCATGCATCTGGAAAAGGTCCCTTGAGACACTAGGAGCTTTGAGGACACCTGGTAGACTCTCACCCTTGGGTGTCTCATCTGTGAAGCCGTGTCTGCCACCACCAGGCAGGGGTGGGGCACTCCTCCGTGTGCTGTCTCCACAGAGCCCTGTGCACCTGGCTGGCCCAGCAGTGAATGGTCTAAGGCCCTGCCATGGCCACAGCACTGCCCCAGACACAGCAGTCCCCTAGGCCCCAGTGTGTGCACCGTGAACTGTCTGTGCCTGTGAAGTGTCTGCACCAGTGTGCGTGGGGCTGTGAACACCCTGGGCCCTGGGTGTGAGCATGCAGAGCATTCAGACCACAAACCTACAGCCGTAGCCTGCTTAGCCTGGTCTGTGGCTGCGTCTGGCATGAAGCTTTCTCTGAAGAGGCTCCTCCACGCTGCCTTCCATGCACAGGGAGAACTGAGGTGCCATGTGTGTACATTGTCCACTCATTTCACATGACCCTGACTTGGGCAGATAAAGTGACAGGCCATGGACTCCAGCAAGCAGTGCAGGCTTCCTGCAGTGTCCCTTGACCACCTGAGGAATCATCTGAATTAGAGCCTGCTTTACTAGAGTTCTGTCCTTAAAGTAAGGGAAACTGGGCTCAAATCCCAGTACAAAGAGTACCCAGGCCCTTCATACCCTCACCCACTTCTGCCTGCCCCATTGTGGAGCCCTCTCTGCTAAGTAGCTTTGTGGCCCTGGGGGAGACACTTCTACCATTAGCGTTCTCACAGGGAAAATGCGACTGATGATACCACCTACAGTGGCACTGCCTGGCTTGAATCTCTTCATAAGCACACGCTCTGTAGTAGTGACTACTGGGAAAGGCAGGTATGGGGCAGCCCTACCCCAGGGCCTGCTTTGAAGCTGAGAAGACACGAAGGAAGGAGTGGGGGAAGCGGATAGTGTCGTGCTGTTCCCTAGCACAAAGTGGTGCCTGCTTTGTGCTAGAGAGACTGGTTGGTGCCCGGGAGGGACCCCTGGGATCAGAGCCTGTCTTCAGGGCTGACCAAGGGCCCGGTGGGTTCCCTTTGCCCTGCTGGGCGGGTCCCTCCTCATCTTTGCCAGGGGCTGCTCCTCTGCTGAGCTGATTTCCCCCCTTCCCCTCATCTCTAGGCAGATAACTATTGAGGAGGGGGAGCAGCGTGCCAAAGAACTGAGCGTCATGTTCATTGAGACCAGTGCGAAGACCGGCTACAACGTGAAGCAGGTGAGGACACACCTGGCACGGGGCCTGGCACAGTGTGGCCCTGTGTTCAGCTGCAGGCTCAGACCTGCCTTGCCCTGAAGGGCTGGTGATGGGATCGGGGCAGCCAACCAGAACACCCATAGATGCGCCCAGGGAGGGGAGAGCTAATTTCCGGAGCTGGTAAAGCCCAAGAGAGGGAGGGACCACTCCGGGCACGGCATCTGGAGAACGTAAGTCACCAGCCACCATAGCAGTGGCCAGTCATGGCCTGCGTAGCAGGCCCTGAGAGTGTCCAGCCACCAGCTTCCAGGAGGCTGAGGGAAGCAGTGGTTCCCTAGCCCCTCACCCCACTTCAGATGACAGGTGCAGGAAAATTCAATCTGATCAGCATTTGGGGTTCATGCCTTGCACTTAGCAAGTGCTTAGGGCTGTGGAGGGCAACTCAGGCCTGGAGAAAAGAGCCCACCATGGTGTGGTTGGAACTCACAGGAGGTCGAGGCGGTGGAGTTAGGGCCAAGCCTTGCAGCATGAGGGCCCCTGAGTAGTCCATGGATGGAATTTAGCATGTCAGCAGACAGGGCTGGAAAACATTGCACCTTTATCTTCACTAACCACTAACCCGTCCATAGCACTGAAGGATGTCTGATTTGTCCTTCAATGATGAATGTAGGCAATGACACTCAGTCATATTAGCAGTGCCTATGGCTTTACCACCAATAGAAATCACAGATGCCTTCCCATCACCTCATAATGTTGCAGGTATCTTGAACTTTACATGCATCAGTGTTTCAGTGTCACAGTAGTTATTAGATCTCTTGCTAGTTCTCGCTGTTCAGTGTGTTCATAAGGAAGCACAAATGTCGATGAAGTTTATTTCAGTACTCAGTAGTTCCCTTTACCATCCTATGTAATTGATTTCACATACTTCAAAGGAGTCCATAGGCTTCATCAGATTGCCAGAGGGGTCCTTGGCTCACGGAAAGGTTAAGAACTCCTGCCGTTGGGGATGAGAAGGACCTGGAGAGGTGGTGAGGAGGGAGGGCATGTCAAGCAGGGGAGCAGCAAAGGTGTGGCTGCAGGGTGCCCGAGGTGTGGGGAGGGGACTCTGGGTGAGGAGTGTGGTTGGCCTGGCGGTCGCTTCTGCCCTGCCACCCCAGCATTGCTGGGAACCTTCGGCAAGCTGTGTATACAGCACTGGCCTTCTGGATGCAGTGAAGGTTTGCCCTATGTGGACAGTGCTGGTGGCAGTGAGGAAGGTGGGCTGGCAGAGTGACAAGAAGAGACAAGAAGGGTGGAAGGGACACTATGTGACACTGGGGGCCCCAAAGCTCCAGGACTCAGTGCCCCACCCTAACTAGAGTGTCCTCAGCAGGGCTTCACTCACTCCCATCTGTTCCCAGCCTCCCTTGGTGTGGGGCTGAAGCTGTCATGGTCCTTCCTGCTCCCTGCGGGCATGCAGGAGAGACTGGGCTGCTGCTCTTTGGGAGCCCTAAAGTCATGGGAAGCAGGGAAGCAGAGGGAGGGCAGCACCAGGAGGTCCATAGGGCAGGTAGCATCTGCCTCAGCAGTCAGGGTCAGGGAGGCACTGATGCCTCCACCCCCAGAGTGCTCTGGAACCCATGCAGTGGTTTAGCAGGAGTTAAATGTGGTCAGTTTCGAACCTTGTGTGGCTCAGAGGAGTCTCCATGCAGTGCAGACTCCTGGATCTAAATGTGGGCATATCCACTCGCAGAAACCCATGCCTGACCCTAGAAACACATACCTGATCCTAGAGCACCCTTCAAAATCCCTAGTGGCATTTTGGCCACTAGTAGAGGCTGTGACTGTTTTGAGAGCCAGACAGGCAGATCAGAGCCGCCCAGGGCCAATGCCATGAAGGAAAGCTCAGGAAGGCTGGCCCAGGCCCTTTTACCCTTGCCTACTAATGGCTACCCCACCGCAGAGCCTCCTCTGCAGCCCGCCCACAAGAGTCTCACACCATGCTGGGCCCACCAGCAGCTTCCCTGCTTGGGCCCTCATGGCCTTTAGCCCTGTCACCCAGCCCGGGTGCTCGGTTGGGGCTGGGCTCTGGGGTGAGGCTGTGAATAAAACTCACCCTGTCTTCAGAGAGCTCATGCAGTGGAGGGTATGAGCCCAGAGCCCACCCAGTTCCTGCAATTCATATTTGTGAGGAGAGCGGGGAGTGCTCCTGGGTTAGTCCTTTCAGGCTACTGTAACAAATCACTATAGGCGGGGTAGCATATAAACAATACAAATGTATTGCTCACAGCTCTGGAAGCTGGGAACTCCATGGTCAAGGTGCAGGCAGATTCAGTATCTGGTGAGGGCCCATTTCCTCCTAGATGGCACCTTCCTGCTGTATCCTCACAAGGTGGAAGGGGCAGACAGGCTCCCTTGGGCCTCGTTCATAAGGGCACTCATCCTGTTCATGAGGACTCTACCCTCCTGACTAAGCACCTCCTAAAGCCCCACCTCTTTACACTGTCACATTGGAGATTCTGTTTCAACATAGGAATTTGCAGGGGGACCAGCATTCAGAGCATAGCAGTTCAGAGTCTTCTGTGCCTCATACTTCTGCCTTGTACTTGTCACCTCCAAGATTCCATCTCTGCCAGCACCCCATCTGCCACTTGCCACCTGTCGCCTGCCACCCACACCTGCCCCGACACACACACACACACAGAAAACCCACATGTACGCAGACACACACCTTACCAAGGACACACACTATACACACATTCCCCCCACACTTACACAAACACACACACAAAGATGCCACACATTCACACACACCACACTCAAACATTCCCCCATATGCTTACACAAACACACATGCAGCTACTCACACGCACCACTCACAACACACACATTCTCCACGCAGTCCTACAGATAAAACACATACACTGTACACGCACTCCTACACACAATAAACAACTCACACTCCTACACATCCAAACAAGCCCACAAGACTGCATTCACACTCCTGCATCCCTCGCACTCTCAGAGAAGCCTCGCCACTGTGCCCATGCGGCCCTGGCCCTGCTGTTCGCTGCCTTGGCGCCGGACCTACAGGGCGCCCCGAGCAGAGTCATTCATCTCAAGGGCAAATTGGTTCCCTATGCCTGGTCCCCATGAGGGCTGTGTGCAGAAGCCCACCTTAAGGCCTGTCACCCAGAGGCCCAAACCATTTTCTGCACCAGAGGAAGTCCCTTGCAGTCACTGCCATGACTTAAGCTCACCCCAGTGACCCTGTGGCCAGTCTGCTTGGGTGAGAGGCCACAGCTTCGTTCCTTCCTTCCACAAGCTACTGAGGCCTGCCCAGACCCAATGCTGTGAGAGGCGGGGGAGAGAGAACATAGGCACAGCCGCTACCTTTGAGGGCACCATCCGCTGGGCAGATGGGAGAGTAAAGCTGCAGGTTGGGAGGGGAAGAGGGGAGAGGGTGCAGGTGCAGTGAGGAGCAGAGGGGAGGGCCAGGGTTGGGGTTTACACTGCATTTCTTCATCTTTCCAGCTTTTTCGACGTGTGGCATCAGCTCTACCTGGAATGGAGAATGTCCAGGAGAAAAGCAAAGAAGGGAGTATCCTTTTCCTTTGACAAGTGAGTGAAAAGATGTATAGGAGCCATTTATTCACTGAATATGTTAGTGCAGTGGACAGACACTCGCCCAGTTCCCGCCCAGCCTTCCCTGGTCTGCCGCGAATGGCACGGGGCCTCCTCTAGGTGGGATGCAGCTGAACCCCATGGTTTGGAGCCCCTGTCTGGCTCTAACCATCTACTTCTTCTTCCAGAATAGCAGGAAGTTACCAAAGGGGTGTGCACAGATTGATGCCGTGGGGTGGGGAGTGAGAAACAGCGACTTTGCCCTTCTTTACAGTGAGCATGGGTATGGGTTTCATGAACACAGGCAGAGTCTCCACCGCAAGAAAGTCTCTGTCGCTGGGGATATGATCTCAATGTGGTTCAGTCTACTCGAGACAGCTTCCCCCTTCAGACAGATGCCCCCACCTTGTCCCGCCCGCCTTCTCTGCCCAGCCCTGAACAGCCCCTGAGGCTCCCCACTGATCTGTGGGACAGTTGCACATCACCCACAAACCAGCCCCAACCTGAAGAGACAGCTAGATGCTGAAACTGAGGTTCAGAGAGGTAGTCTGGTTTGCCCAGTGTCACACAGCATGTAAGTTACAGAGTTAGGATTCACACTCAGGCTTGCTTCCTCCATATCCAGCCCTATTCCATGTGGGACACTGTCCCTCTAAGGGCATTTGAGAGAATCAGATGAAAACTGTTTCAGCAGGGGAAGGCATTGCCCACACCTGGGCCTCCCCTGCATCTAGTCAGATGTCCCTGCCTGAGTAAGCCACCAGAAACCAAGCATGCAGATCCCTGGCTGGCATCCTTTAGAGTGGACCTGTCCCTGCACAGCAGCTCTCCAGCATCCCCCACTGATCCCACAGGCCTCTGAGGGTAGACATCCCTGACAGATCAGAGAAGGGCCCTGGGAAGATGGAAGGGCACCTTTGGGCTGATGAGAATCAAAAGCGAAAGCAGCACACAGCTTAATGTTGGAGGCCTCATGGAGCTGCTGGGGCAGGGCGGGCAGGACACCAGGAGTCTCAGGGCTGCAGCAAGGGGGAGGCTGACACAGGCCTGGAGGGAAGCTAGGCCTCTCCAGCCTTGCTCAAGGAGCTGAGACCCACCCCCCGGGGGGGTCAGGAAGGCTCACCAAGGAGCAGGTGCCCCAGCAGTCCCATGGTCTGTGTGTCACCAGAGGACAAGCAGTGGCCGAGAGGAGGGGGTTTGAGGAGTATCTCCTGGTTGGTCAGTTATGAGACTCCAATCACAGATGAGGAAACTGAGGCTCAGAAACTTAAACGAGGGCACCCCATGGCTCTCAGCAGCAGAGCCAGGCTCCAGAGCTCAGGAGAGAGCCCCTATGGAATCACCTGTCACATGGGACTCCTTCAAGGTTCCAGGAACATACAGAAGCCAACCTGAAGGGCAAATATAGGAGCAGGACCAAAGGAGAGGGGCAGACAAGGTGCAGGTGATCTCCGCTGTGCCTGCCAGCGAGGGGAAGGGTTGCGCTGCCCGCTCTCCATCCCACCAGCTCCCAAGGTGTGGCATACTGGCCGGGGTGAGTGGTGATCGTTTCATTCACATTCTCCCAGAGTTGCGCTGTTGAGGGCTCCAGGCTGGGCCCACAATCAGGTCAGACTGGGCTGAGTGCAGGGTGACAGTGAGCTCGTCATCGTCCTGGTATGCCTAGCATTTCATCCGGCTACCACTGACCTTTGGGCCCCTTGGGAGAAAGGATACATGGCAGGTTGCAAACAGACTGCACAGGGTGATGTGGCCTGTGTCCCTTTTTCTAGCTAAGGGGTCCCCTCATCTGGGTAGATGTACCCCCATCCTCTCACTTCTGCCCAGGAGCCAGCTTGCTGGGCCTCTCACGAGGCAGGTGCTAGAGGGACCACCAGAGGTCCCAGAGGGACCAGGCAGAGGCAGCCGTCGTTCCGCTTCTTTTGGGGTGGGGTGCTGGCATTTCTGCTTACTCACAGTCCAAATCCAGGTGTTTTGAAGGTGTGTGCTTTGGGGTCCTGTTCATAATTGTGTTCCACATTGAGAGCAGCCACACAGAAGCACTGCTTTGTGGCGCTGTATAAACTGTTCACACTTGGCCTCACTTGCTCGGCTCAGGACTTGGTGAACGTGTGGCTTGAGGTTTCCGTCTGCTGCTTGCAGGTCTAGATGGGGGGCTGCTGCACCTCTTTTTCACGTTCTAGACAGGAGGCCCCCCTCAGGGCCGCTCTGGCCAACACTTCTGCTCAGCAGCACCCTCCACTGGTCTGCTCTCTCAACAAAGTAGGGGCCAAGGGGCCACCAAATGGTAGAGCCATAAGCCCCTTACTGGTTCTACATACACAACCCCCAACCCCCACTTTCTACCCAAATACAGTATGCCTCCATCGCATGGGCCCCGGACTGTTTCTGAACAAGGCTGGCTTACGCAAAGGAACAGCAGTCGTGTGGGCACTTCATGAAGTGGCTCTAAGCAGGTGAGGACAGTGACGCCGCAAACCAGACAGAGCATGCGCAAGGCCTCCCAGCTCCTTAATTCAGAGCTGGAACCACATCCAAATGATTGGATTCCACAGCCCTGTTGCACTCTCTGATGGGGCTGTGGTGTGCTCTGACATTCCAGATACAGACAGGATTGTGCTGCAGTAGCGTCAGAGGCGCTGGGATTGGGAAGTAGGGGGTAAGTTTGTAACAGGCTGGCTGGGCCCACCCATCATTGTTCCAGGAACCAGGGAGAAAGGACAGTGGGCACTGAATGTGGCCCGTGATGGGCCACACTTGACCCAGAGGGAAGAGGCGGGTGTGCTCTGGCCATGCCTGCCAGAAAGGCACAGAGCTAACCTCTTGAGGCTTGTGAGAAACCATGAGTTTCCCCTTCTGGGGCATTATTTAGACGTGGGTCCAGTCATTCTTCCCTATCCTCTCAATCAGCAGGCAGCCCCTGAGCACTGCATTTCAGCAGCATGTGGCGTAACAAGGAAGGAGGTGTCATTAAATGAGAGCCTGTGGGAAAGCTCCTAGCCGAAGAGCTGGGCCTGTGCTCTCCAATTCTGCAGCCACATGTGGCTGTTCCGACTTAAATTAGTTAAAATTCAGTTGAATTAAAAGTTTATTTCCTCACTTGCACTAGCATCCTTTCAAGTACCCAGTTGCCCGTGTTGCTAATGGTGACATCTTGGACAGTGCAAATACAGAATATTTCCATCATCGGAGAAAGTTGTTTGGACAGTGCTGTTCTAGAAGCATCAGTAGAATTGGTTTCCTGGATGTCTGTGCATGGGGACTCTCCAAAGAACTTGTTAAAAACACACATCTGGGGCCCATCCCCACATCTACCAAGGTAGGACCCAGTGAGACGTATTTTTAACAAATATCCCAGAAAAGTTTGATGCAATCCATTTGAGAACTATTGCTGTGCAGTGTACAAAAGTATTGTGACTCAAATTGTGCATGAGATTTTTTTAGTGGTAGTAGGTGACTTCAATACTGGGCAGAACGCAATGCTATAACAGTGGCCAACTTTCAAGCTATACCACTAGTTCTCAACCAGGACTGATAGCCCGTCCCTCCCCTCCCCACAGGGGACATTTGGCAATGTCTTCAGACGTTTTGGCTCACCATAAATTGGGGGAGAGGGAATGGGGTTTAACCGGCATCTCATAGATAGTGATCAGGGATGCTTCTGAACATCCTATGTGCACAGGACGCCCTCATAACAAGGAATTGCCTGGCCTAAAATGTCAGTAGTATTGAGTTTGAGAAGCCAGTCCACAAGGGACCTAGCACAGCCAGGTCATTGAAAGTAGAAGGCTGGGGTCAAGATAGCCTTGGGTTTGTACCTGGGCACCTCAGCTTCCCAGCTGGAAGGTGGCTCTTTTACTCCCCACTGCATGAGGTCTAATGTGGAAGTGAGGTAGTGCAGTTATAGTGCTCAGCACAGAGTAAGCACTCAGCAGGAGAGGTCACTAATGCGTGCACCCTGGACCAAGGAATGAGGACATTTTTACAGGTGGAGATGGGGAGGAAGGCTGGGTGTGGAGGAGGGAGCATCACTTCTAGAAGGAAAGAACAGCATGAACAAAGGAAAAAAGGAAAGCATAGGACGTGTTTAAAGCGGGGAAAATCTGGTTGGTAAGAGCCTTGGTGTGTGATCGAGGGAAGGGGATGAGCTAGCGTCAACAGGTGGTTGGGGTGACCTTAAATGGGGAGGCCTTAAATGCCAGAGTGAGAAATCCATGGACGCTTTGTTTCTGTAGCAGAGTGTGACATGATTGTCACCAGAGCTGGCTTTGGGAAGCCACCATGCTGAGAGAGAGCTGGCTGGGCTCAGAGGGGCCCTCAGAGATGACCAGGAGATGTCAAGGAGGCCTGTGCCCAGGCCAGCAGTACAGAATGGGACTGCGCTGCCGGCATGGGCCATAGAACTGCAGCTGGCAGAGAGAAACAGCAGGGCATTCCTGGCAGTGGGTTTGCCGAAAATGATAGGCAGTAGAGAAGCAGGTTGCTTGACTGGAGTAGAGAGAACAAAAGGTGGGCTGCAGTGGGAAGGAAGGCACTGGCTTATTATCTATGTACTCATTTATAGGCTGCCATGGTATAAGATACATATACATACATACACACAAGATAAAGTTGTATGTGTATTTGTGTACACACACATACACATACACACAAGATAAAGTTGTATGTGTATGTGTGTACACACAGATAGGGAAAATAAAGCTAGGAAAAGCAAAGAAAAGTCAGAGATAAAGTCATATTCAAAATATATGCCATGGCTGCATGGTTGTTAGAGGTGGCCAAAAAGTTGGCTCTGAGCATCCTCACAGCCAAGGCAAGGAAAGAAAATGTGAACTTCAGGAGAAGCATGGCTTTTCATAATACTTAAAACGAAAGAACCTCTCCTGTTGTCCTCAAATAGGAGCCACAAAAGCATCCTTAGGATGCCAGCAAGAAGTTCCAAAACAGTGTTTCTTATACCACCACACCCCACACACCCCTGTCTTAAGGCAATCCCTGTCCAGGAAAAGCAATTCTGTGAGGTATCAAAGGGCCTGATCCTCAGCTATAATTAGGTCTGGTTTGATGCAAGGCTAAAATCTCAAATAGTGTTGGTTTTGAGCCTGATGAGGAAGGCAGAGGGCCAGCCTGGCTGTGCATTTGGAACCAGTCCCTCTGGTGGTTCTGCTAAGTGCTTCTCTATCCCATAGCCCCTGAGGGCACCAGTGGAAAAGGCTGGCAAGGGGGCTGTGCTTAGGCCCCATGGATGTGGCTTCTCACAATAACCATCCTCAGGATCTAAGTGATGTGTTCTGACTAAAGCTTGAGGGGTTTGCTCCTGCTGCCAATTAGGCAAGGCCCACATACCCCTGTGCTTTGACATGTGAACCCAGCAGGCTCTTCATCTCCATTGCACTTTGAGTGGGGCTGACAGGTAACTGGGCTGAGGCCAGGGCTGGGAGCTGGCATTTGAGCACTGGTCAAGGGAAGGCTTCTGGGAAAGGGACTCCCTGGCCTTGGTATAGATGGTGATCCCATGGCCCAGGCAAGACAGGCTTTGCTTGGGTGGACAGGCGCTGGGGGAAGTGGACGGGTGAAGGGAAGAGGAGGCAAGGTGGGAGTTGGTATTGCATCCTTCCTAGCCCAGCCAAACCAAAAGCCAAGTCCCTAGGTGTTTGCAGAGAAACAGAGCAGTAGCCAAAGGGTACAGTGCACAGCGCTGAGTGGGGTGGCAGCTTGTCTGAGAGAGTCATCTTCCTTAGCACGTCCCCCTGCAGTGATCGACATCAAGCTGGACAAACCCCAGGAGCCCCCGGCCAGCGAGGGCGGCTGCTCCTGCTAATGCAGAGCCGACCTGCGGCTTCCCATGACACTCCTTGCTTGTTGTGTTGCTTCCTATTGGCTAGCTTCCTAAGGGGGGAGGGAACTGAGTTATCAAGATGGGAGGATTTTTCTTTTCTCTCTGTCTCTAGGAGTAGGGTGGGATGGGGAGGGAGGCTGGGCATCAGGGATCACATCACTCTTAACAGCTGTTACTTAAACAACTATTTTTTGGTTTGGTTGTAATATATTGTACTTTATTAAGATTGCCAAAAACTGTTAAAATTTAAAAAAAATTTAAATCATGTGTATACAATTTTTTGCCAGATAAAAATGTAGTCATTTTTATTTGAAAGATGTTTTTGTTTTTGTATATTTGTAAACTTATAGAGAACCTTTTCCACACACCTCCTCCTTCCTGTTCTCTTTGAACCGTTCATCACCTCTGCCTTCCTCCCATCCCCAGCCCAATAAATTAAAACAATTAACTGAGCAAATTAATTAGGCTTCCGTCTGGGGCCATCTGGCCCCACTCTCCAGGCCCTACTCTGGTTAAATCAAACATTGGTTGAACACATCAGCCTCTGAAAAGGTAGCTCTGACTCTGTCCTTCCATGGCCAGAGTGGGTCGTCAACCTTGTGTGGAGCTGAGACCAAGGTCTGTGGGATCTAGGCAGCCCGGCAGCAGCCCCCAGGGGAACTGCTCCCACGTCTCTTTCTCCTTCCCTGAAAAGCCTTGAAGGGGGTTGAGGGCACAGGAAACCTTGTGTTCTCTGTGCCCTCAGGGACTGGCAGAGCAAGAGGCCATCAGAAGGACAGGGTGCTGTTGGCAATTGCAGCTGCATGGTGCATGGTTTATAGACTGGGGTGCCATGTGTAGTTCTGAAAATATTTCAACCAGCCCACCCAGCAGTCAATACGCATGCCTGGGCCAAGTCTAAGAAATTCAGTGTGTGATGTTGGGCAGCGTGCCATCCTGAAGCCTTTCCCCTGGATGTCAGGGAAGCTGGACCACCTGGAGTTGATCCTCTGTGATTGGGGAGAGGGGGGGTTGTCTGCAGAACCACCACCTTGAAAGATCCATGTTCTTAGAGCCTCGGCTGCTAATATTGTTGAGTGCTTTCTGGAAAAGCTGATTTGTTGCTATGTTTTCACCCCACTGGCATGGCACAGTTGAAGTCTTTGTGGACATATCTTTGTGGCTATTGCAGCTGTGCTGTGGTCACCTGAGGGTATGGTTCAGGTGGGGTCTCCAGAAGGCTGCCTAGGGCACTAGGACTTGCCCCCAGAGAGCCATCTCTTCCATTTTTTATTCATTCCTGAGAATGGCTTAGTCCTGAGAATCTGCAAAGTCTCTGAAGAGAACTCTCTCTTCCCACTAAATGATATAACCTACTTGGCTAACATTCCAAATAGACTCAGACTCACTGCCCTGAGCCTGCACAGAGCCAGGTGCAATGGGCAGTGAGTCTGGCCATAATGTAAACCCCACCCTCCCTGCTGTCATTGGCTCTCCCTCCAGGCTGCTGCTGGGCATGTCATAGATGGGATGAATGACCATCTGGGGTATGGTGGGCTGAACTCCACAAGGTTGTTGGAATGAATTTTGAAACTTCTCAGAAATTAATCTGAAATGGCAGGCAGTAAGTGCAGCAGAATCTGGCAGGACTGATATTTGTGCAGTGGGCCTGCCACACACCCTCTGCCTAGGAGGCTGTATGCCAGAGCTCATCTCTAGCAAGGAATTTATCTTCAGGTGAAGAAGAGAGGAAGCAGGATCCCACTGAGCACCTCTTGCAAAAGGCAAAGACCAATGTTTGAACGTGTCTCAGATGTCATGTGTTTAGTTTTTATATGTGTGTACATAATTATATATAGAGATAGACTTGTGTATACACCCTCCACAAACACATCCTCACGGAGATACATGTGCTCAATGTATATTCTTGTTTCTCCTGCTCTCAAGTTGGAACTTGCATTGTGATAAGTTTTGGAAATTCAAAAGTACTGCAACGTGTTGAAATAAGAAATACTTAATATTGTCAAATAACTTGTGATTGTCTTGCCATCAATAAAATAATGCATAGTTGTGTTAAACTACAGGCAAACATAGCCCACGGGAATATCTCCACCATTTCTCTATGTACTTTATATGCACGGGTGTGCATGCCTGTGTGGGCCAGTGTCCCCCCACCATGGGTACACCCCCAAGTGGTGCTTGTTGGAAGAGTGCTTACTTACCTCGAGAGAATTTACAGGAGTCCACATGACAGTGTCCTGCCTGGTTGGCAGTGAGGGCCATCACCTGTGGCCTCTGAGACCGCCCTATTTACAGGGATCTGCACTGGGTCTCAGTGAATGAACGTATGGTAGATTTTTATTTTCTTGGCACTAAAGATTAGCTTTTTTGAAAAACATCCCATAAAACAGTAGAAACTAGTTCCCTTCTCATGGGCACACACATCCAAGGCACCATGGACTGTTTTTCCATCCTGGCCTAGAGCAGCAGTAAAAGATAGCATTTGGTTTGACAGGGCCTTAGTGAGTCCTGCCTTTCCTAGCATGCACACAACATCCTCTGAGTTTGGGTTCTCCCCAGCCCCTTGGCCTCTGAGGCTGAAGGTGGCTTCATCCCATCCTTCCATCTCAGCGGTTCCATGGCGCTCCCTTCCGCAGGTGCGGTTTCCACCCCTCCCTTCCTGAGGTGTGGAAAGGCAGCCAGACCTTTTTCAGAAGTTGTTGGTTCCCTGATTATTGTCTTGAGCAGGCACCATCCCTGTCCCCTTGCTTGCAGGTAGAGTTGGCACAGAGTTAAGGTTCCATAATAAACTGTTAGGTGCTCTTGAAGAAGATGTCATGGCATTGCCTCAGCACCCTGGCAAGGGCATTGCATCTTTGCTGAATCCAGTTGGGTTAGCAGAGGGCAAATTGGAGGATTCCTTTGAGGAAATGTTCTCAATTGAGCAATTCAGTCCCTCTCCCCAAAGACTAGACCTGACCTGGCAGATTAGCAGGATCCCCTTGGCCTTCTTTTTTGGGATGGTGGGGGTGAGGGGGGTGAATCTTAAAAGCTGTCAACAAAGCTCCTGTTCTGCAGGCATCAGGAAAATTGAGTGTAAGATGGAAAAAGCAAACAGCCTATTTACAAGTGGAAACACATTGATTCTGATCACTCTTAACTTGCTGGGTGATCATACATACATCAACATGAAGGTGTGACATTAGAATCCTGAGCACCATGGCTGCAGTTGTGTGATCCAAGGCTAGTTGGCTTGGTAGCTGTTGGCAGCAGTTTCCCTTGGTCAGAGGCCTCCTTGCTATCTATTGCTGCTCTCTTCTTGTTGTCATCCTTAAACATTCAGTCATAGTCCCAGGTCTGAGGGGAGCAATGGCCAGACCAGTTTCAGTATCTCTGGCAACAGAAACAAGGATTGAAATGGTGGTAGTTAAGAGTGCAGACACATCTGAGGTGCAACGTCTGCATCATCCTGGTGGCTAGCCAGTGCTGGGAGGCCCTGCCCTGGGATTCCAGTTGTGACAATAAAGGGATGGCCCTCCTGGCTTCGGCATCCTGCAGGTAGAGCAGCCTCATTCCTTCACAAGATGGAAGGCAGGTGAGGATGTCAGGATGAGATGGGACCAGGTAGCCAAGGACAGTGAGGCGTGTCTGAGCCATTTGAGGGACAGCTGAACAGAAAGATGTCTGTGTGCATCAACCAAGCAGATTGTGTGCCCACTCGTTTCCGAACTACCTCTCCCCAAAGAATGTGAGGCATTGTCACCTTGTCACAGCTGTGTGAAGCAGAGCTCTCACAACTCTTCCTGTCTACAGGCAGGAAAACCAGGAAGGAGAAGGGTGACTTGCTTATTAGGATCACCTGGCAAGTTAGGAGTGATCAGAACTAGTGAAGTTTCCATTTCTCATCCATTGCTGCCCTGTGTGTGAACAAATGTGACTCCATATTTATTACACAGCAAGGACTGCTGTGCATGGGTGTGTTCCTCAAACCATCTCTACTCTTTGGTTAGAACACTAGGTTCCTCCCAGCATATGAGTTAGAATATTGGTGGTATTTTGGGCTCCTCTACTGCACAAGGGCCAGTCTCCAAGTCTACTCTGATTATCATGGGCACCCACACAGATCAGGACACTCTTTGAATTTTTGTTTGACATGAACTATTTAGGTGTTCCAAAACCTTGGGATCTCAATGTGCAAACTCCTTGGACTCCAGACCCCTGTCTGGTTGGCACTCCCAGCAGCGTGTGGTTTCATCAGGAAATCCTTGCAGCAGGGGTTTATATGGTTCCTTCAGGAGGTGGGAAGCCTCCGTAGCATCGAAGGCCAGCCTGCATCTCGCGGTGTGTGTCCACTTCTCCCCTCACTTTCCCCTCACCCATCCCTTTAAAGTGATTGGCTGTGAGGAGCACAGAGGGTGGCAATTCCATCTGTTATGGGCTCAGAAGACATAGCCCCCATGTTGATTTCACATTAAACTGTGTAAAATGTGGAAAAGACTCAGCATGTTGGTCAAACAATAAACTGTCCTAATTCTCAAAACAAAGCTTCTTGTCTATGTTTAAGTGGTGCAGTTATAAATGGGGGATTCAAAAACAGAGTTCCTCAAGTGTGTGCTCCACAGAGTCCTTCTCATGCCTGGGTGGTATGTCCCCTACCTAAAGCCCTTGGCTGCTTTGCTTCTTCCTCCTACTGGTGGAGTTGGGCTGTCCACCAACCCCGAAGGGGGAAAGATGGGACACACTCATGAGAGTAAATCCACACGCATTCCCCTAATGTCCATTCTGCTGAAAGGCTGTTGGGAAGGGAGCCTTCAGGCAGAACTGAGAGTCAGGGGTACGATATATTCCTTCATCCCCACTCTCTGCTTGCCATGGCTAGGGGATTAGGAAGGGGGGGGAGAGCGTACAGGGATGGGATCTCTCATGCTTCTGGTGATTTTCAGAAAGCCATTTAAAGGCAAGAACTTAAGGTGAACTATAATGACCTTTGACAACATCTAGCTGCCATATTCCATCCCCAGCCCCACCCCACACCAGTCAGGAACATCCCTGAGTGGCCCCTCCAGGTCTCAGTTATCTCCAGACTAAAGATGCTCAGAAAGCCAGCACAGTTCTGGGACCAATCCAAAGAGGAACAAAGGCCAAGATTAGGTAAATTGCCCTAGCCTGGGAATCTCACTCTTCTTCAAGTCCAACTTCACTAATTACCTTTCCTTTTAAAGCTTATAAAGGTTCCAGAACACCCTCCAATCTGCTGCCACCTCAAGGAAGCCATCTTTGATTAGAAGAGACAGGAAGAAGATGTCCCTGCCCACTAAGCCTTACTTTTTCTGGCTGCCAGTTGTAAAATGTGAGGCAGAGCAGGTACAGGGGATATGGCAAGACAGAGGGCTGAGGGCCAGTAAGGAGGTGCTTGCATGGGCCAGACTAAGGCTCGAGTGAAGCGGTTCCAACACAAGCAGTCATTCCCCAAGAATTCACGGTGACACGACTTCACACTACAGGGAAGCGAGTGATCTCACTGGGGACGGCATTCACAGCTGTCCAGCAGTTCCTACCTTTGGCGGACTAAGGAAGTGCTGTTGGGATTCCTCAGCCATGGATGGGAGGATGGCAGAGCTGTGGTGAACATCCTGCCTAGAGTGCACGGTGTGGCATTCAGCGACGCTGCTCAGCATGGTTCTCCTTATCAGTGTATAAGAGTGGAGGTCACTGCGTGCTAAACTCAAATTAAAAAAAAAACTTTTTGAAACAAAATGATTTCAACACTTGAAACACAGGCTGGGCATGGTGGCTTATGCCTGTAATCCCAGCACTTTGGGAGGCCAAAGTGGACGGATCACTGAGGCCAGGAGTTTGAGAACAGACTGGCCAACATGGTGAAACCCCATCTCTACTAAAAATACGAAAAATTAGCCAGGTGTGGTGCCACATGCCTGTAATCCCAGCTACTTGGGGAGGCTAAGGTAGAAGAATCACTTGAACCCGGGAGGCAGAGGTTGCAGTGAGCCGAGACGGCACCACTGCACTCCAGCCTGGGCGATAGAGTGAGACTCTGTCTCAAAAAAACAAAAAAAAACCCTTGAAAACAATATTCAAGTGAACAGAACATGGCCATGTGCCTCACACATCAGCATCATGGGAACACTGGCATTTCAGAGGCCAGTGGAAAAGTGGCAGTCCTGTTGGGGCTGCATGGCTGGCAGCTGACCACAAGCCCACACAGCACTTAGGAGTCAAGTGCAGCAGTGATGGAGCTCACACTACTGAGAGAGCAGGGAAACCACACTGAAAGAGCACATCTCTTAACCTCAGAACGGGGCTACTAGCCTCTAAAGCAGGAATTGCGTTTTGTTTAGTATTTCCATGGTCTGCTGCAAGGCGTGGCCTTTACCCAATGGATAAATGTGTACAAGGCTCTTGTGAGCAGTCAAGTTTCTCCAGGTTTACAGTTGAAGGGAAGTGGGATTTTCCTGCGCATTTAAATGAAGGTAGGTGTGGTGATCACCTTTCCTTAAATGTGTGAAGGGATGAGATAAAGAGATAGGCATCTTAATTGCCACTGATGGCCTTCAGGTAAGGACAGGCATGAGCCAACTGAAGCTTTGACAATTGTGCTGAACCCGAAACTTCAAAAACAAGAAAAAGCATAGACTGGCTGAAATGATCTAAGTCAACAGAGCATGGCCAGCACTTCATACAAGGCAGGACCACAGGGGAACACTGACAGCCCAGGAGGCACTGAGACAGAGGCAGTGGGAAGTGACAAACCCCAGGGACTCCCCACCAACAGCAGCTCTGTTGATTAGGAACCCCCAGTGGACTGTCAGGCACCTGGTAGTGGAGAGGCTACCAAGGCCCGGGCTGGAGAGGAGCCAAAGGAAGAAACGGTGCAGTGCCTAGACCCCTCTGGGTCTGCCCGTGTCCATACCCACTGGGAGATTCCATTCCAGAAGTGGACATATTCACCAACAGAGTGCCCCAGAGAACCCCAAGGAGGGGCTCACTCATCACAGCTGCCCCTCCACGACGGCATCTCACTGCAGTCTTAGCAGGGAACAGGGTCATTTGCATTAGGCAGCTGCTGTCCTAGGAGGTCTCAGTGCCCATACACTGCCATGTTCCCAAGGTGTTTCAAGCTCAAATGTCTCATCTATGTCATACAGTCGTGCCTAGTTGTCCCGTCTCCATGACCTGACACCCTTCCTTCTACTCTGGCCACACCTGCCCATCTCACGAAATGGGCCTACTTTAGTCAAATGCCCTCAGGGCCACAAGAGGGCACCACCTGAGTGGAGACAGCAGATTTGACCTCCCATCAAAACCCTTCCCAGTTCCCAAAGACTAGTCACCGTGACCTCATCCTGGCCCAAAGCCACAAGAACGGAATGCCTGCTACTAGTACAGGAGTAAGAAGCAAGGTCAGAGTTCCCATGCCTGCTGACGTGACCCTGTCAGAAAAAACTCAGCACGGTGTGTGCTCCAAGAGACTTTAAAAACAAGAGTAAAGGCACACGTGACACTCCAGGCCAGATCATCTCTAGGGGTGCCATGCGACTGACAAAAGACTTGTTAAGCATGCAGATTCCTGAGGCAATACCAGACTTGCTATTGAATCAAACTGTTTGAGAGTAGAGTCCTCAAATCAGCTTAACAAGCATCACAGGTAATTCTGATGCCCACTAACATTTGAGACCACTGTTCCAGACAGAATTTTCCTTTTTTGGAAGACCTTCTTTAGGCCTTGAATCAAACTCAAACTTGGAGCCCTTCTTCAGTCACTTTTTCTGGTGTGCTGCTTCCTCCAATAAAGTAAGATTATTAACCAGAAAAAAAGAAAAGAGGCTGAGAGGGACACATGCCTCTAACAGAAGCATCAAGCCACTGACTTCTATTCCCATAAGCTCCTACATTGATTACATAAGCATGTCACATTCATTGCTCTTACCTACTTCCTAAGTTACTGCTTGCCTAATAAGGAAAAGGGCAAGAAATAAGAGTCCAAAAGACACTCAGAACACCAGCAGCAGCTTTCAAGTAAGGACTCAGGGTCAGGGTCTCACAACTCCTCCATTTCACATTTCATTTACATTGTCTTCGTGCTCCAGCAGCAAGGCTGACACGTGCTTTGGGGTGGGAGCCTGGAGTATTTCTGCCAGATGGTCTGAGGTGACATGTACTCCCAGAGCCCAAGTGACCCACCAGAAGGGACATGTGAGACAGCAGGCAGAGGCCGTACATGGAGGATCACACTCCCTCAGATGTCATCAGGCCCATGCTTTATCCTTTGACTCCCCCTGATCCTCAAGGTCAGGTGGGGTGCCCCTGCCGCATGCTCCAGAGAACTGTGGGCCTCGCCTACCATTGCTCTTAATGCACTGTTCCATAACTGGCTTCTCACCTGGACAGAGCCACCCTGGTCTTGTAAGCTTTAGTTGGGCTTGTCCCTGAGTGTGTGGGGTAGGAATAGGAGAGTGTGTTCCTGTATATGTTGCAATCTTTAGGCTCAGGAAACAAGGAGTTAGACCTGAGTCCTGACATGTGCACTCATTTGTACTCACCATTACATTCTATTTAATTGCTTTGAGCCAGACAGGCTGTTTTTTTTTTTACCACGAAATATACTAATCATTCAAAAAAGCCTTATGTTTAAGAAGATAGCAAAGAACGTAACTTCAAAAAGGCAACTTTTTTTTTCTTGGCATCAATGAATATGCACTTCAGAAATCTAGAGAACTTTTTTCACTTTGTATTTGTTCCTCACAGCATTCTAGCCAGGAGTACAAAATATGAGCTCTTCAAGCAGCACATGAAGATGGCCCAGGAGCCTTCAGCCATCCAGAACAGCAGAGCAGCACCTAAATCTCCATACACTTCCCAGTATAGCCACTAAAAACACACTAGACCCTTGGCATTAGGGGATTTACCATTTCCAGTTCTATTATCTGGGAAAGACTCCAAGGGTTTGTGACAAGCTTTTGAAACATAAGTGCTAAGACTGGAGTGTGGACAAGTCACGGAGCTAATGAAGAACAGACCCACTGTCTGCTTGGCTCTGCTATTTTGTACCTGTCTTCACATGTGGGGAAACTTTGTAACTGTGCCCACAAATCAGAGAAATTCGCAAAGGACTAGACAATGTATTGCCTGTGAACTTCAGAGGCAAATGGAAATAGTGCAACTGGAAATCAACTAGCTTCATACATAGGCGGGTTTGTTTCCAGGAGAAAGAGACCAAAGCACAGAAGATAAGAAAACTTTTCAGGTGATGGCCATATTCTCATCATATCCTCTCTGTGTGGAGTCTGCTTGTTGTCACAAAAACCTTGACCCTACATCAAGTTACACCTTAACAAAGGGAAGATACAGGCATCAGATAAAAGGTACTTGTTTGAAAGGCAGCCATAAGGGAGAACTGAACTTTAAAAAAAAAAAAAAAAAAAAATTCCAAGCTGGTTTCAACAGTACTTTGTTTCCAGAACAAGGAAATGTTTCTAACCACATCTTGTACTCCTTCCTTATCAACTCCAGACTACCACAGCCCTTTTTCCAAAACTGTGTGTCACACACATCCGGGTCTTGTGCTTTGGAGCTGCCTCTCAGCCAATTTTAGCCAGCCATTTCTCCAAGTCCTGGATGTCAGCAGAGCCCGCGTCCCCTCTTCCACCCTTGGCACTGCACTCCAGGAACTCCACTTTGAGGGGCAACTGTGAGAATTCAAACTCTTTGCCTTTCTTCCCCAGCTGAGCAGGGGCAGTGCTGGAACTGTCCAGTGTGCTGGGGGCAGCAGAACGGGTAACTCGTAAGGTGTTGCTGTGAGGCAAAAGGAAACAAGTCGGGAGGCAAAATTTTTATACAGCAATTAAATCATGTTAGTTTCTAAACATTTCAGCACTCATTTAAAACTTAACCATAGAATTGCCAATTATGCTATTAAGATTGTTGAACACCAAAAGCAATGGCAACAAAAGCCAAAATTGACAAATGGGATCTCATTAAACTAAAGAGCTTCTGCACAGCAAAAGAAACTACCATCAGAGTGAACAGGCAACCTACAGAATGGGAGAAAATTTTTGCAACCTACTCATCTGATAAAAGGCTAATATCCAGAATCTACAATGAACTCAAACAAATTTACAAGAAAAAAACAACCCCATCAAAAAGTGGGCAAAGGACACGAACAGATACTTCTCAAAAGAAGACATTTATGCAGCCAAAAAACACATGAAAAAATGCTCATCATCACTGGCCATCAGAGAAATGCAAATCAAAACCACAGTGAGATACCATCTCACACCAGTTAGAATGGCAATCATTAAAAAATCAGGAAACAACAGGTGCTGGAGAGGATGTGGAGAAATAGGAACACTTTTACACTGTTGGTGGGACTGTAAACTAGTTCAACCATTGTGGAAGTCAGTGTGGCGATTCCTCAGGGATCTAGAACTAGAAATACCATTTGACCCAGCCATCCCATTACTGGGTATATACCCAAAGGACTATAAATCATGCTGCTATAAAGACACATGCACACGTATGTTTATTGCGGCACTATTCACAATAGCAAAGAGTTGGAACCAACCCAAATGTCCAACAACGATAGACTGGATTAAGAAAATGTGGCACATATACACCATGGAATACTATGCAGCCATAAAAAATGATGAGTTCGTGTCCTTTGTAGGGACATGGATGAAACTGGAAAACATCATTCTCAGTAAACTATCGCAAGGACAAAAAACCAAACACCGCATGTTCACACTCATAGGTGGGAATTGAACAATGAGAACTCATGGACACAGGAAGGGGAACATCACACTCCGGGGACTGTTGTGGGGTTGGGGGAGGGGGGAGGGACAGCATTAGGAGATATACCTAATGCTAAATGACGAGTTAATGGGTGCAGGAAATCAACATGGCACATGGATACATATGTAACAAACCTGCACATTGTGCACATGTACCCTAAAACCTAAAGTATAATAAAAAAAAAAAAAAAAGATTGTTGAATAATCCTTTGCATGTATAAGTCCCTCCCTTGGACAGAGAGGTGAGGTAGGTGGGGCGGGGTGGGGGGGTTGGACCTCACAGGGCTAGAGGGCAGGTCAGCAGTAGACCAGGTCATACCAACTTTTTCAGCCCAGGGCCCCCTTCTAAGAGGATCTCCTGAATGATACCGTTTAAAAATATATTTTTAAAATACATGCTTTAAGTGTTATAAAAACATACGTTTCTGAAAGTTAAGTGTGGGTAGATAGGGTATGTATTTTTATCTTGAGTCTATTTGGATATGGAGTTTAGAAATCCACAAACTCCAGATTCTCATATCTAACTAGGGTACAATTAGTATTATCCAACCTCTTTAACCACCAAAACCTTCCCAATGTAAGTCCCCTTACTGCCACCTGCTGGCCCTAATAAAGGGTGCATAAGCAACACTCATTTGCCGGCCTCCCCTTCCCCTTTCTGCTATCCAGAAGCAGAGGAATACATGCTGCCAATCTTCTTTCTTACAAAAAAAAAAAAGCATTTCTTGTTCTGTAAAGTTGCTTCAAAATTAGTGAAGAATCCACAGGCAAAACTAAGCAATACCTTGTTTAGGAACGAACACACACACACACACACGCTATAAAAGTATTTTTAAAAAACAATACAAAACTGGATATTGCTGACCTCTTGAGGGAAAAGCTTTTGGGGAGAAACAGGGGCCTTCTAGGCATGGTGGTGAGTACATAGGTATTCATCTTAATATTTTTTAAGCTTAATGCGTGTGACATATATACTATTATATGTAAGATATTTTACAATAAAAATTTTTTAAGGAAAAAAAGTAAAGTATGTATTCAGCTTTTGCCACAAGGCCATGTAAATATAATATACCGTGTTATTCAGAGACTATGAAATGCCTCTAAGCTAACAGGGCCTAATTCTCATAAATCTGAGATTAAAATTAGCCAGATTCCTAATTTTAACTGATGTTAACCTTTACAACTTTTCAACATTTTGTTTCACTGCCTTTTAGGAAAGCATTGCCTTCTGTATTGTTTTTCTCTAAGTCTATAGAGTGGAAAGCAAACAGCCTATGGAAAACATGTGTTTTAACCATGGAAGACTTGGACTATACTGTTAAAAATAACCCAAGACTGATTCACAAATAACATTATGACAGCTTTGGCTTCCCCAAAACAATTCCCAACAATTGCAAGAGAATTTTTAGAAAAACCCAACCATCCAATTGTTCCAATGTCCTTATTAACCTAATGGCAACAACAGATACAATCCAAGAGACTGAGCATCAAGAGCACAGGAGGACAGGGTGATAAACTCGCAGCTCCAGACAGGAAAGGAACCACTAAAAATGGCATAGGCAGGGCCGGCAAAATTGTTCTGCAAAGAGCCAGAAATTAAATATTTTGTCGCATATTTTTCTTCTGTTTTTTACCTGCCCTTTAAAAATGTCGATTTACTCTTGGCTTGCAGGCCCAGGCAGAAGTTTGCCAATGCCCGAAGCTGACTACATTCTACTAGATTTTAAGCTCCTGAGTATAGGAACACATTTCCTCCTACAGCTGCTCCCGACTGCAGTCTTGGCATCCACTGGATGCACTACAGGTGCTTCTTAAATGAATAAGGGAGTCAGTAAATCATGGTGGGGAGAAAAGGTTTTAAAAGTTGAATTTATACAGTTTTTCCTCATCAGATCCTTTTCAAGGCCTTACACAAAAGCAATAAGAAAACATAACTTGCGGGGGTGGAGCCAAGATGGCCGAATAGGAACAGCTCCGGTCTCCAGCTCCCAGCCCCAGCGACACAGAAGACGGGTGATTTCTGCATTTCTGCTTGAGGTACTGGTTTCATCTCACTAGGGAGTGCCTAACAGTGGGTTCAGGACAGTCGGTGAAGCGCACTGTGCGCGAGCCGAAGCAGGGCGAGGCATTGCCTCACTCGGGAAGCGCAAGGGGTCAGGGAGTTCCCTTTCCTAGTCAAAGAAAGAGGAAACAGACGGCACCTGGAATATCGGGTCAGTCCCGTCCTAATACTGCGCTTTTCCAACGGGCCTGGAAAACGGCACACTAGGAGATTGTGTCCCGCACCTGGCTCGGAGGGTCCCATGCCCACAGAGTCTTGCTGATTGCTAGCACAGCAGTCTGAGATCACGCTGCAAGGCAGCAATGAGGCTGGGGGAGGGGCGCCCGCCATTGCCCAGGCTTGCTTAAGTAAACGAAGCAGCCAGGAAGCTCGAACTGGGTGGAGTCCACCACAGCTCAAGGAGGCCTGAGTGCCTCTGTAGGCTCCACCTCTGGGGACAGGGCACAGACAACCAAAAACTCAGCGAGAACCTCCACAGCCTTAAATGTCCCTGTCTGACTGACAGCTTTGAAGAGAGTAGTGGTTCTCCCAGCACACAGCTGGAGATCTGAGAACGGACAGACTGCCTCCTAAAGTGGGTCCCTCACCCCTGAGCAGCCTAACTGGGAGGCACCCCCCAGTAGGGACAGACTGACACCTCATTCAACCGGGTACTCCTCTGAGACAAAACTTTCAGAGGAACTATCAGACAGCTGAATTTGTGGTCTCACGAAAATCTGCTGTTCTGCAGCCACCGGTGCTGACACCCAGCCAAACAGGGTCTGGAGTGGACCTCTAGTAAACTCCAACAGACCTGCAGCTGAGGGTCTTGTCTGGTAGAAGGAAAATTAACAAACAGAAAGGACATCCACACCAAAAACCCATCTGTACATCATCATCATCGAAGACAAAAAGTAGACAAAACCACAAAGATGGGGAAAAAACAGACCAAAAAAACTGGAAACTCTAAAAAACAGAGCACCTCTCCTCCTCCAAAGGAACGCAGTTCCTCACCAGCAACGGAACAAAGCTGGATGGAGGATGACTTTGATGAGTTGAGAGAAGAAGGCTTCAGACGATCAAACTACTCTGAGCTACGAGAGGAAATTCAAAACAATAGCAAAGAAGTTAAAAACTTAGAAAAAAAATTAGAAGAATGGATAACTAGAATAACCAATGGAGAGAAGGGCTTAAAGGAGATGATGGAGCTGAAAGCCAAGTTTCGAGAACTACGCGAAGAATGCAGAAGCCTCAGTAGCAGATGCGATCAACTGGAAGAAAGGGTATCGCTCATAGAAGATGAAATGAATGAAATGAAGAGAGAAGGGAAGTTTAGAGAAAAAAGAATAAAAAGAAATGAACAAAGCCTCCAAGAAATTTGGGACTATGTGAAAAGACCAAACCTACGTCTGATTGGTGTACCTGAAAATGATGGGGAGAATGGAACCAAGTTGGAAAACACTCTGCAAGATATTATCCAGGAGAACTTCCCCAATCTAGCAAGGCAGGCCAGCATTCAGATTCAGGAAATACAGAGAACGCCACAAAGATACTCCTCGAGAAGGGCAACTCCAAGACACATAATTGTCAGATTCACCAAAGTTGAAATGAAGGAAAAAATGTTAAGGGCAGCCAGAGAGAAAGGTCGGGTTACCCACAAAGGGAAGCCCATCAGACTAACAGCTGATCTCTCAGCAGAAACTCTACAAGCCAGAAGAGAGTGGGGGCCGATATTCAACATTCTTAAAGAAAAGAATTTTCAACCCAGAATCTCCTATCCCGCCAAACTAAGCTTCATAAGTGAAGGAGAAATAAAATACTTTACAGACAAGCAAACGCTGAGTGATTTTGTCACCACCAGGCCTGCCCTAAAAGAGCTCCTGAAGGAAGCACTAAACATGGAAAGGAACAACCGGTACCAGCCACTGCAAAAACATGCCAAATTGTAAAGACCATCGAGGCTAGGAAGAAACTATAGCAACTAACGAGCAAAATAACCAACTAACATCATAATGACAGGATCAGATTCACACATAACAATATTCACGTTAAATGTAAATGGGCTAAATGCTCCAATCAAAAGACACAGACTGGCAAACTGGATAAGGAGTCAGGACCCATCAGTGTGCTGTATTCAGGAAACCCATCTCACGTGCAGAGACACACATAGACTCAAAATAAAGGGATGGAGGAAGATCTATCAAGCAACTGGAAAACAAAAAAAGGCAGGGGTTGCAATCCTAGTCTCTGATAAAATAGACTTTAAACCAACAAAGATCAAAAGAGACAAAGAAGGCCATTACATAATGGTAAAGGGATCAATTCAACAAGAAGAGCTAACTATCCTAAATATATATGCACCCAACACAGGAGCACCCAGATTCATAAAGCAAGTCCTCAGTGACCTACAAAGGGACTTAAACTCCCACACGATAATAATGGGAGATTTTAACACCCCACTGTCAGCATTAGACAGATCAACGAGACAGAAAGTTAACAAGGATATCCAGGAATTGAACTCAGCTCTACATAAAGTGGACCTAATAGACATCTACAGAACTCTCCACCCCAAATCAACAGAATATACATTTTTTTCAGCACCACACCACACCTATTCCAAAACTGACCACATAGTTGGAAGTAAAGCTCTTCTCAGCAAATGTAAAAGAACAGAGATTATAACAAACTGTCTCTCAGACCACAGTGCAATCAAACTAGAACTCAGGATTAAGAAACTCAGTCAAAACTGCTCAACTACATGGAAACTGAACAACCTGCTCCTGAATGACTATTGGGTACATAATGAAATGAAGGCAGAAATAAAGATGTTCTTTGAAACCAACGAGAACAAAGACACAACATACCAGAATCTCTGGGACATGTTCAAAGCAGTGTGTAGAGGGAAATTTATAGCACTAAATGCCCACAAGAGAAAGCAGGAAAGATCCAAAATTGACACCCTAACATCACAATTAAAAGAACTAGAAAAGCAAGAGCAAACACATTCAAAAGCTAGCAGAAGACTAGAAATAACTAAAATCAGAGCAGAACTGAAGGAAATAGAGACACAAAAAACCCTTCAAAAAATTAATCAATCCAGGAGCTGGTTTTTTGAAAAGATCAACAAAATTGATGGACCGCTAGCAAGACTAATAAAGAAGAAAAGAGAGAAGAATCAAATAGATGCAATAAAAAACAAAAAAGGGGATATCACCACCGATCCCACAGAAATACAATCTACCATCAGAGAATACTACAAACACCTCTATGCAAATAAACTAGAAAATCTAGAAGAAATGGATAAATTCCTCGACAAATACACCCTCCCAAGACTAAACCAGGAAGAAGTTGAATCTCTGAATAGACCAATAACAGGTTCTGAAATTGTGGCAATAATCAATAGCTTACCAACCAAAAAGAGTCCAGGACCTGATGGATTCACAGCTGAATTCTACCAGAGGTACAAGGAGGAACTGGTACCATTCCTTCTGAAACTATTCCAATCGATAGAAAAAGAGGGAATCCTCCCTAACACATTTTACGAAGCCAGCATCGTCCTGATACCAAAACCTGGCAGAGACATAACCAAAAAAGAGAATTTCAGACCAATATCCTTGATGAACATTGATGCAAAAATCCTCAATAAAATACTGGCAAACCGAATCCAGCAGCACATCAAAAAGCTTATCCACCATGATCAAGTGGGCTTCATCCCTGGGATGCAAGGCTGGTTCAACATACGCAAATCAATAAATGTAATCCAGCATATAAACAGAACCAAAGACAAAAACCACATGATTATCTCAATAGATGCAGAAAAGGCCTTTGACAAAATTCAACAACCCTTCATGCTAAAAACTCTCAATAAATTAGGTATTGATGGGACGTATCTCAAAATAATAAGAGCTATCTACAACAAACCCACAGCCAATATCATACTGAATGGGCAAAAACTGGAAGCATTCCCTCTGAAAACTGGCACAAGACAGGGATGCCCTCTCTCACCGCTCCTATTCAACATAGTGCTGGAAGTTCTGGCCAGAGCAATCAGGCAGGAGAAGGAAATAAAGGGTATTCAATTAGGAAAAGAGGAAGTCAAATTGTCCCTGTTTGCAGATGACATGATTGTATATCTAGAAAATCCCATTGTCTCAGCCCAAAATCTCCTTAAGCTGATTAGCAACTTCAGCAAAGTCTCAGGATACAAAATTAATGTACAAAAATCACAAGCATTCTTGTACACCAATCACAGACAAACAGAGAGCCAAATCATGAGTGAACTCCCATTCACAATTGCTTCAAAGAGAATAAAATACCTAGGAATCCAACTTACAAGGGATGTGAAGGACCTCTTCAAGGAGAACTACAAACCACTGCTCAATGAAATAAAAGAGGATACAAACAAATGGAAGAACATTCCATGCTCATGGGTTGGAAGAATCAATATTGTGAAAATGGCCATACTGCCCAAGGTAATTTATAGATTCAATGCCATCCCCATCAAGCTACCAATGACTTTCTTCACAGAATTGGAAAAAACTACTTTAAAGTTCATATGGAACCAAAAAAGAGCCCGCATCGCCAAGTCAATCCTAAGCCAAAAGAACAAAGCTGGAGGCATCACGCTACCTGACTTTAAACTCTACTACAAGGCTACAGTAACCAAAACAGCATGGTACTGGTACCACAACAGAGACATAGATCAATGGAACAGAACAGAGCCCTCAGAAATGATGCCGCATAGCTACAACTATCTGATCTTTGACAAACCTGACAAAAACAAGAAATGGGGAAAGGATTCCCTATTTAATAAATGGTGCTGGGAAAACTGGCTAGCCATATGTAGAAAGCTGCAACTGGATCCCTTCCTTACACCTTATACAAAAATTAATTCAAGATGGATTAAAGACTTATATGTTAGACCTAAAACCATTAAAATCCTACAAGAAAACCTAGGCAATACCATTCAGGACATAGGCGTGGGCAAGGACTTCATGTCTAAAACACCAAAAGCAATGGCAACAAAAGCCAAAATCGACAAATGGGATCTCATTAAACTAAAGAGCTTCTGCACAGCAAAAGAAACTATCATCAGAGTGAACAGGCAACCTACACAATGGGAGAAAATTTTTGCAACCTACTCATCTGACAAAGGGCTAATATCCAGAATCTACAATGAACTCAAACAAATTTACAAGAAAAAAACAAACAACCCCATCAAAAAGTGGGCAGAGGACATGAACAGACACTTCTCAAAAGAAGACATTTATGCAGCCAAAAAACACATGAAGAAATGCTCCTCATCACTGGCCATCAGAGAAATGCAAATCAAAACCACAGTGAGATACCATCTCACACCAGTTAGAATGGCCATCATTAAAAGATCAGGAAACAACAGGTGCTGGAGAGGATGTGGAGAAATAGGAACACTTTTACACTGTTGGTGGGACTGTAAACTAGTTCAACCATTGTGGAAGTCAGTGTGGCGATTCCTCAGGGATCTAGAACTAGAAATACCATTTGACCCAGCCATCCCATTACTGGGTATATACCCAAAGGACTATAAATCATGCTGCTATAAAGACACATGCACACATATGTTTATTGCGGCACTATTCACAATAGCAAAGAGTTGGAACCAACCCAAATGTCCAACAACGATAGACTGGATTAAGAAAATGTGGCACATATACACCATGGAATACTATGCAGCCATAAAAAATGATGAGTTCGTGTCCTTTGTAGGGACATGGATGAAACTGGAAACCATCATTCTCAGTAAACTATCGCAAGGACAAAAAACCAAACACCGCATGTTCTCACTCATAGGTGGGAATTGAACAATGAGAACTCATGGACACAGGAAGGGGAACATCACACTCCGGGGACTGTTGTGGGGTGGGGGGAGGGGGGAGGGACAGCATTAGGAGATACACCTAATGCTAAATGACGAGTTAATGGGTGCAGGAAATCAACATGGCACATGGATACATATGTAACAAACCTGCACATTGTGCACATGTACCCTAAAACCCTAAAGTATAATAAAAAAAAAAAAAAAAGAAAACATAACTTGCTTTACTATAAACGTTGATCATTTCTTCTATGCCAGCTTTTGGCTAGCTCTTACAAATTGGCATAACGCAGAAGACATGCTAGATGCCTTAAAATTCAAAAGCTTATAGCTCAATTTACAAACTTTGAAACACTCAAAGCAGGATATATAATATTGCCAAGTATTTTAACAATCTAAGAAGCTACAATATAGTATCAAAGAGTTGCAGTCTTCCTCAGTGTTCTGTTCTTATTCTGTCAACAATAATTTCCAAAGTGGCTTTTAAATGTTTTAATTTCTTTTTTCCTGATTCTCAGTTTTTATTATTTATATGCATCCTTAAATACCACTTCACAGGCATTATTGAGTGGTGAACAAACACTTCCACTCACTGAAATAACACCGTTCTCAAGTTGGAATGTAAACTTTTAGCTTCTAAAACCTTTCAACCATAAATGATTTAGTAACAATGGTAAAATAAATTAAGTTTATGGTTTCAAAAAAATCTTCTTTCCATGAAATTTTAAAATATCTATAAGCACCCTTGTAAGTTTTTGTGATTCCATTATTTTGTAAATTATTTAACAAACATTTATCACACTAATCTTCAGTCTATAATTGTGATAATCACATAAAACCAAACGAAACATGAATATGCTGCTTACAGTCTAAGTGTTAAGATATATAATTAACCAACAGGCCTCTTTCACACTTACAGTTCTTTCTCCAGCTGCTGTTGAATTAACTTTGCTGATTTTGCCATTGCAATATCTGTAAAGAAATAAAGACACTGTTGTAGTTTAAACGAGAATGAGTTTTTTCCCCAAGACTTCTTACACAGAAGGAAAATCCCTATTTAAACCAGTAAGTTTCTTTTCTCTTTTTTTAAAAAAAGACCTTTTATCACTAGTTCCTTCTCTATCAAAGTAAGCTTTATACTTGCACTAGGGGCTTTCCCAAGATAATGCTTATAAACATATTATGCTGATGACCCTAAAACTGACTTTAGCTTTCACTAAAGTTCTCCACAGCTTACAGACCTCTCAATTCAAAACACACATAAGTTTACTCAGTTTAACAGAAAGAAAACCTACCAGTGCTGTGATTATGAGAAGTGCCTTCACATGCCAAAAGACAATTCCCTGTCATTTTAAAGTAAACTTAGCATGTTTCCAGTTGATCCTAAGACAGTATGTTTAAAGCATTAAGGGTATTAAAGGTAAGAAACAAGCTCTGGTTTGGCACAAAGCCCATGGCAAATAAACAGTAACTCCCTTCCTTATACTCAATCAGGGAAATAAAGAGGTCAGGTAATGATGCTAATAACTGCATTCCCAATAAGGCATTATCAATATTATCTGGTCACTTCTGAGAAATGCCTTGGACTCTTCATGGAATCAGAATTTCAGATCTGAAAGAGACCTGAACAGATCCACCAGTCTATCTTATTGTACAGGTAACAGAACTGAAGCCCAGTTTTATTGGGGATTACTAGAAAGTTTTCAATGGTTATCAGGTTAAAAGAAAACAACTTCAGCAAACTCCCCTTGATAAAAGTGCTGTACAGTAAACTTGTTTGAAAGCAGAGACTCCACCCTCCAAAACTGTGCATCTGATATCACATATTGTCAATCTGATGAACTTAACTTGGTAAAGTAAAATAATTTATAATCAGAAAAAACACCATATCAAAGAAAAATCAGTTAGCAGTCACTTGGTTATCATTCCTTGGTCTTCTGGTTAGAAGACTGGTGAAAAGGTAGGAGTAGAAATAAATTTTAAGATTAAAAATCCTTCAATTTATAGTTCTTTACAGCAATTATATCTCCTCCTCAATAATAACAACTATAAATAATGGAAATAATTCTTAGTAGCAGCAATCCCCCAAAAACTCAATTATTATTGCAAGAAAACATGATGGCACCTTGCTTATTGCAGGCTATTAAGAATGATGGTGTGTTCTTCAGACCCATACTGTCAATGAGGACTTGATACAGAAACTCAGCCACATCTTTCACCTCTCGCTGGAATGCTGCACTATCCACAACAAACACAATAGCCCTGGAGGGAGAAAACAAGAAAAACTGGCATGTGAACATGTAACAGGACATCATTATCTTGAAAAACTATCTTGAACTTCTTCAAAGTCAATCTTGGTGATTAACACTCAGCAGATACACATGCAGGTCTGTGCATATGTTATCATATAACATAAATCCTCATTTAACAAGGAACTATTGAGTGCTACTGTGTATCAATGACTGAAGCTGAAAAAAGACAGTAAGAAATGATGCCTGTCCTCCAAGACAAATCATCATATAGAGAACCATATGATAAATGCCAAGACAGAACTATGCACATGTGTAACAGGAATAAAGAGAAAGATCATTAAAATGAGACCAGCTGAAAGGCAACTTTAAGGAGAATGTAACAGTTGAGTTGAAGCTTAGCTAGACCAAAAATTGGGGCACAGACTGTCTGGAAAGTACAGGTTGAGTATCCCCAATCCAAAAATCCAAAATCTAAAATCCAAAACACTTCTGGTTCCAAGCATTTTGGATAAGGGATACTCAGCCTATAGTATGTTCAAGACACAAATACGTGAAACACATTCCCTGGTGAAGTCAAGGTAAGCTGGTACACAGGGAGATGGGGAAATGAAGGAGAACCGAGTCAGACAGTGAGGCGTGACACAATGACCTGTGCAGTTCATGCTTTTCTGTCTTATGAAGAATATTGGTGCCTAAATGGAAGACAAAGCAATCTTAGAGGGCGCTTGAACTAGAAGCACAGTGACCAGGTAGGGCTCGAATTAGGGCAGCCATAGTGGGACTCCTCATGTGACAGAAACAAAGAGATATCAAAGCTAAAGTGCAGCAGCCCAGGGAAACTGCAGACAACAGGTCGGGGGCCAGGTGCGGTGGCTCACGCCTGTAATCCCAGCACTTTGCGGGGCTGAGACGGACGGATCACTTGAGGTCAGGAGTTCGAGACGAGCCTGGGCAACATGATGAAACCCAGTCTCTCCTAAAAATATAACAATTAGCCAGATATGGTGGCGGAAACCTGTAATCCCAGCTACTTGAGAGGCTGAAGCAGAAGAGTTAGTTGAACCCAGAAGGCGAAGGTTGCAGTGAACTGAGATCACGCCACTGCACTCCAGCCTGGGCGACAAAGCGAAACTCCATCTCAAAGAAAACAAAAAAACAAAAACAAAATACGGCCAGGCGCGGTGGCTCACGCCTGTAATCCCAGCACTTTGAGAAGCCGAGGCGGGCGGATCACGAGGTCAGGAGATCGAGACCATCCTGGCTAACACGGCGAAACCCCGTCTCTCCTAAAAATACAAAAAATTAGCCTGGTGTAGTGGCGGGTGCCTGTAGTCCCAGCTACTCAGGAGGCTGAGGCAGGAGAATGGCGTGAACCTGGGAGGCGGAGCTTGCAGCGAGCCGAGATTGCGCCACTGCACTCCAGCCTGGGCAACACAGCGAGACTCCATCTCAAAAAAAAAAAAAAAAAATACAAGCCTTATGGGCAAGGGTTTGAATGCCCAGGTGGAGATAAGAGACATGCAATGGCCAACATGCAGCTGGGGAGCTAGAACTGAATGCCCTGCACAAAGCCTACAACTTAAAATAGTCTCAGGGAGGTCGGGGCTTGCAAAAAAAAGTTCCCTTAGAAACAGCAGGCCTCCACTGCCTCGCACAGATATAGGGTATGAATTTATACTCTCTCCAGGTATAAGACCCCCACGGGGAAAGGTTTACATAAACATTGGGCCAGACTTATTGAGGCCCTATGGCCCCAACAGAAGGAACTGTGAGCTCCTTATGGAGCAAGGCTTATATATCCTACAGGATTAAAGAAAAACAACCACAATATCAACGATGTGTTGCTCTTGAAGAAAGGTTCTGGAGCAAAAATTACGAGGCACAGAAGAAAATAATTATGAGGGAGAATAACTGGTACCCCAAAGAGAATAATCAGCACCCCAAAACTAAGATAATAAAGCTATCTATAAAGTAAATGTTTAAAATTATTTAAGAAAATACTACAAACTACAATAAAAAATAGAATAGTATAAAAAGAAATAGGCTGGTTTGAAAAGGTAAGTATTTTAGACAAATATAGTAAATGATATTAATATATCAATGGAAAAGTTAAGCAGAGATCATGCTCAGCTGAAAAGAGTGTAATAAACTAGAAAACAAATCTGAGGGAATCTTACAATATGCGAAGTAGAAAGATCTGGAAGATACAATAGGAAACAAGAAAGGCAAAAACAATAAGGTTCAATAACATTCATAAGAATTCCAGAGTGTGAGAAATGATAATGGGAAAACAGCACTATCTGGAGAAACGATGGTGAGAATTTTCCAAAACTGAGGAGAATCTTTGGTCTGGAATAGTACAGCTGAATTCCAAGAATGATAAAGCTAAATCCATCCTTGAACAGAAAAAAATCTATCCCTGGATAGAAGGTCAAATCGGGCAGACTTACTACAGTGAAATGACAATTAGACTGACTGGCATCAGCATTCTCATCTGCAACAGATGGATGAGGTCGGGAGTGATGCGGCTGCCACCCAGGACTCTGCACTCAGCTAAAAGAGACATTCCAAAATGCTGGCCAAATAGAGTTACAAATGAATAAAGACTGAAAACATTTGACTACTCATCACCCTCTCTGGAAACACTTCTAAAACGTATACTCAGCGAGGGAAAACTGAATCTACAGGGAAGAAGTAAAATTCAAGCAATGGGGAGCAAAAGACCATAAGCATCCTGGTAATTCTCATCACTGGAATGTAAGAGGAAAAAAAAGTATGGATGGGGGTTAAAAAGGAGCATAAATAAAAGGAAGATGTGAGGAAGATCAAAGTTAAAGTGTTTAAGGTTCAGGAAAAGGAAACTGATATTATTGGTTTCAGACAATCAAATAAGCAATGTTTAAAAAGTCGGGGAGGGGAACCATGATAAGAACAGCAACAGCATATGTTCAAATCAGGAGAGGGAAAATAGCCACTAGGGAAACTTGGCGAAGCCAGAAAGTAGGATTAAAAAAAAGTCACATACCAATATAGTAAACGTCTTTTCAACTTGCATGTTATCATGATTATAATTTATTTGAACTAAGTTTTATCTTCATATTTTGCATGTTTTATTTACCCAAAATACATGAATCACAGAGTAGTTATACTGCAAATCATAAAATATTTAGAACTGGCAATAGAAAAAGAAAATTTACTTGGAAATAAAAACCCAATTATGGCAAAATTTACCAGTTCTAGATTTGTCTCAATTGTCCAAGGAATTTTCTTATCTGTGACAAATTGTTCATCACCACCATCTTGTGGGCAAAGATGCAATAATGAAATTTCAGTCTAGACATCTTCAATAAAAGGGAAAGAATCTACTACTTCATTCCATCAAAACTAAAATGCTGCCAATTAAAGACATTATTTTAGGGACTGCTAAGAGAAAATACTGCCAATTAAACTATGACACCATCAACTATAAGATATATTCCAAATTCAGAGATATTAAAATGTGTCTTCAAATCAGTGAAATGTGGCATATTGATTTTCCTCTTCAGTTCTTATTAACGTTAGAGACCAAAAAAGAAGCATCTGAAACTGCAGCATAAGACTTTTTAGGGAAGAACTTAAGAGTCAGTAACACCACAGCACACACTAAAAGAAATATAGAAATACTGTTCTGTACTTCTTGAAACATCAATTTTAGGTAATTTGAGAATATATATGGGCCAGGCGCAGTGGCTCACGCCTGTAATCCCAGCACTTTGGGAGGCCGAGGCCAGCAGATCATGAGGTCAGGAGTTCGAGACCAGCCTGGCCAACATAATGAAACCCCGTCTCTACTAAAAATATAAAAAATTAGCAGGGTGTGGTGGCGCGTGCCTGTAATCCCAGCTACTCAGGAGGCTGAGGCAGGAGAATCGCTTGAACCCAGGAGGTGGAGGTTGCAGTGAGCCGAGATCATGCCACTGCACTCCAGCCAGGACAACAGAGTGAGACTCCGTCTCAAAAAAAAAAAAAAAAAAAACCACTATATATATATATATATATGATGTTGGCATTTAATAACTTCTAGGATTCATCCCGGCTTTAAAATTCTTTTTTCAGATTTTAATAGTCATATACATTATTAAATTCATCTTCAGAATAAATGCAAACATTTAGTAACAATGACAAGAAGGGTTAACATTTCCTAAACACTAAAAAACACTTTTTAAGCATTTTAATCCCATAAAATCCTCATCATCCCCGTGAAGGTGGACTTGCAACCCAGAACTGGCTGACCCCAAGGTCACCTCAAGGTCTACCACAGGATACCATGCTGCCTCCCAAACACCACCAGAGCAAATCACATGAGTGGCTTTGATATACAGATACAGACCTAGACAAGCCCACTTCACTTCTTTCCTTCTTACCTGGCTGAAGACTTAAACCGCTCTAAGAACTGAAGCCTCAAAGTCTCATGGCCGGGGAGGTCAATCAAGGTCAGACTATTGCCCTGGGGATGGCAGCAATAACATTAATGTTTCAATACAGTTCCACATTCACAATATAAACCTTCAGTATCATATTTTGGCTACCAAACTGGTACCTAATTAATTAACCAAACAAATGTTCACAGAGCATCTTCTACTCATAAAACACTAGTCAACATTCTGGGGATGTAACAGTGGCCAAAGACACGGTTCCTGATCTAGCAAAATTTATGAGAAAGGTGAACGTAATGTAAAATTACACATAAATATAAAATGAGAACGTTGATAAATGTTTTGAGGGTACAGGAGAAACCTGTCTGGGGGAGTCAGGGAAGCGTGATCTACCTGAGGCTTGGGAGATAAACCAGTGTGAGTACAGCAAAGCAGGAGTACAGTATGAGTATCAGCAAAAATGTGAAAACGATAACAAGTACTCATAAACTAATAATGTAATATAAGAACCTACAATTTTTCATAGAGCATATTACTCTTACTGGGATCTCCAATCTTTATAACAAAGTACACTTTTATCATTTCCACCATTAATCTAATTATTTAAATATTTATCTTCCAGACACATCATTTATTTGTTCCAGCTCCATCAGTATTTGTGTCAATTCTTGAGCCCCTACTGAGCAAATCTACGATGCACCCTAATAAGTTCTATTCACCATGCCAGGCTGCCATTCTTGAATATAAGTTCAAGGCCTGGAATGGTGAATAACTCAGTGTAAATGTGGCTGTGCTCAACAATCAGACTCTCAGATGTGGCCTGGTACATGCAGCAGACCATCATTTCTTGGATGTTCTACATTATCCACAGCCAACCATACCCACAATTCAGAAGCAGGCAATCAGTATCCTGTACAGATTTAACACAATTCCAGCTGAGTTTATTATGACCTTACCTTTCACATAGCCTGTGCATTTCTTTATAGACAAATATGTTTTTTATTAGTCCCTCTCTTTTTTTTTTAAGTACTGTTAAGAGTCTGGAGATCCCAGGTTGGGACTTAACTGCTCCATTTCAAAAGCAGCACTACACCACACACCCTAAGCAATTCGGAAGACACATTACTAGGTACATTACTATCTAAAGAGATTAGATCGAAAACGTAAGGGGGTAGGAGAAAGAGTGAAGATGGAAGGGAAAAATGCTCTATATATTCAGTAGAAATATTGATAGAATAGAAATATAGTAGAAATATAGAATAACAGAAGCCACATATGTAATTTTAAATATTCCAGTAACCATAATAAAAAAGTAAAAAGAAATTGGTAAAATTAATTTTAATAGTTATTTAATCTAATATATCCAAAATATTATCTTTTAAAATGTAATAAAAAAAGAAATTAATGATACTTTACGTTCTTTTTTTCCCCATACTAAGTCTTCAAGATCTAGTGTGTACTTCACACTTACAGCATGCCTCAATTTGGACTAGTCCCAGTTTAGGTGCTCAACAGTCACATGTGGCCAGTGGCTACATATTAGAAGGTACAGATTTAAAGCATATCCTGGAATATCCTAAGTTAAAAATCTAGTGCAGGTACTAGATGATCTTCCAAACCTGGAATTTCAAAATCTGAATCCTTAGGAGTTTAAAAAGGTCTGGGCCACAAAGAGTGTCATCATCGAAAAAAAAAACAAAGAGATCTCTAAGATATTTAAAAACATGTCCCTTTATCTTTCTTTACAATCTTTAATTCTGGAGGCATGAGAAAGGGGAAAGAAGACAGAGAGAAGAAGAAAAGGTCTCAAACCACAATTCTAATTCATCCTTCTATCCATCCATCCACACCCTCCAACCAGCCCTCACTCCACTCACTCACCAAAACTTATTACATGGCTGGGTGCAGTGGCTCACGCCTGTAATCCCAGCACTTTGGGAAGCCAAGGTGGGCGGATCACTTGAGGTCAGGAGTTCAAGACCAGCCTGGCCAACATGGTGAAACCCCATCTCTACTAAAAATACAAAAATTAGCCAGGCATGGTGGTGGGCGCCTGTAATCCCAGCTACTCAGGAGGCTGAGGCAGGAGAATCGCTTCAACTCGGGAGACAGAGGTTGCAGTGAGCCAAGATCACGCCACTGCACTCCAGCCTGGGCAACAGAGTGAGACTCCTGTCTCAAAAACCAACCAACCAACCAACTTATTACGCATTACAATCAGTTTGGTAGTCACTGTCTACATTCTGAAGTTACAGAGGTATGTAAAATGTCTTTCCCATGATTTCTTATATTTGTTTTTTTTTTTTTTTTTTTTTTTTTGAGACTTAGTCTCGCTCTATTGCCCAGGCTGGAGTGCAGTGGTGCAATCTTGGCTCACTGCTACCTCCACCTCCCGGGTTCAAGTGATTCTCATGCCTCAGCCTCCTGAGTAGCTGGGATTACAGGTGCCCACACCACACCCGGCTAATTTTTGTATTTTTAGTAGAGACAGGATTTCATCATGTTGGCCAGGCTGGTCTTGAACTCCTGACCTCAAGTGATCTGCCTACCTCGGTCTCCCAAAGCGCTGGGATTACAGGCATGAGTCACCAAGCCAGGCCCCATGATTCCTTATATTTGAAATACACTCATATATACTCTAAGATATCCATTGCAGCACTGTTTGTAAAAACAAAGGTTATAACAAAACTAAATGTCTATTAACACAGTCCTGATTAAGTAAGAATTTAATTTTATGGTAGAGCAACAGAGTGGAGTACTATGCAGCTCATAAACCAACCAGATGGTACTATGTATACAAATGTAGGAGAAGAAAAGCCCAAGTTGTATCAGCCGTATGAAAAAAAAATGGGCAGAACGGCATTTAAAAAAAAAAATAAATAAAGGATATACAGACATGTTTGTATATGCACAGAACATCCAGCAGACTACACACAAAAAAAGTAAGTCACTGCTTCTAAGGAGAAGACTAGGTAGTGGGGAAAGGAAAGGAAAAATTACTTTTCACCAAATATCCTTTCTAACCTTTTGAATTTTTGTCCCATGTGCATATATTAGCTATTCAAAACTTAAAAGGTTTAATGCCCACTCTTAAGAACTCATTGTAAAGTTGGAAAGAAGACACAGAAACAAAAAATAAGAATAAAATGTGATATAACATTACTGTACTAAGGTACAGCAATGCAGAGGAGGGCATGATTAAATCTACTGTACAGATTGTCAAGAGCAGAATTTGTCACAAAGAATATGTTTCTCCATAAAATAAGCTACAAATGGTACTTACATCCTCAGATGAACTCATCCTAAAAATGTCCTTAACTGACACACCACAGTAAAGTAAGACTATCAGACTCCAAAACTCCACCAACATCTTACCCTGTTATTGTTGACTCTGTATACAGCACAGCTGTCAGTAATGGATGTCTGAGTGTCTCTATAAAGGCCTGTTAACAACTGTAAAAAAAAACAGATGGGTGATATTCAACATTTTAATAGCAAACCTAAATTGAGTTATAGTATTCTAAGTCTCCCAGGTGTAAGGTTAAGTAAATGAATGCTGCTTGCAACAGGTGAAAAAGACCATATTGATTTTTTTACCTGTAGAAAAAAATCTAATTAATTGCATATTTTACTCCTCAATGGAATAAAAACATTATTCTCAAAAGACAGTTAGTGGCCAAATATGCCAAGCTTCTATAAAAATTTTTAACCATCAAAAATGACTTGAAGTCTGGGCAACATGGCAAAATCTCATCTCTACAAAAAATATAAAAAATTAGCCAGGCGTAGTGTTGCACGCCTGTAGTCCTAGCTACTCAGGCACTGCCTCAAAAAAAAAAAAAAAAATTGAGATATTTCTTTAATGGAAGGGAAATAATTTATACTCTCAAAAAGATGAGTTAAAAAGCAGAAAACCTCTCCTATTCACCGCATTAAAACACAGTTAAAATACTAAATGTATTAAAAATAAATATTAGTAAAAAGAAGCCTAACTAGCCCACTATGTCAAAGAAGGATCATCCTGTGAAAAAGTGTCTTTGATAAACTCTCATAAGAATTTGTTAACCAAGGAATTATAAACTGTAGGACACTGGCTTCTATGCCTCCTGCTATTCTGCAATGAAACTAATTAAATAAAACCCTTAAATGTGATAAAGACTAAATATCAGCATCTGGCAAGGGCAAACAGAAAAAGAGAAATGATCAATATTTCTCAATTATGGGTTTCTACGAGTCTTTTTGTTCTCCCAAGTAAGTCAAGAATTAACTCCCAAATTTAACAGCATCAGCTTCTTTTACAAAATAAACCATGACATGACAGGAATACTGGGATGCTATAAAATTTTCTATTAAGCTTAACAGGGGTGTAAATGAAATCATTTACCCTAACAAAGAGCAACGTTTTCCCGGAATCACAAAGGCCAACAAGAAGAACAGCTCTCTGACTGCTCCTTCTGCTCCGGATTAACTTCCAGAAAACTGTGGAATAGACAGAGAAAAACAACAGAAATTACGCCGTGGCAATCAGTATATGTGCATGGCTGGGGTGGGGAAATTCACAGAAGTCTGTGACGAAACACCTCATTCACCTGGAATTAACTTTTATCATAATGGTTACTATTGCTGTTGTTAGGGACCCACTGAGAGCCAGGCACTGTCAACTGTCAACTTTTCTTTGCAGTCCTTACTCGGACTGGGGACTCAAGTGCTATATCACTACCTTGGTATCCCAGCGCCCGCACGCAAACACCGGAGGCTGAAAGTTGGTGTCAAGACCCAGAGTCTTTGCAGTGAGAACAGCGGAAGGCGAGGAACAGCGCGCTCCAACTTAATAGGGCAGATGACGAAGAGCAATCCGCGCCCCAAGGACCAGGACGTAAATCCGGGGGTTGCCCGGGATCCCCCTTAACGCCCAGCTGCTGCCGCTGTTTCAGGCGAGAGGGTAGGGTGTAGACTGGGTGGGTCTCACCCTCCTGATGCCCTCAAGGCGCCCTCTCAGCCCCGCGTCCCCGGCCTGCAGCAGTGCAGCCAAAGCCCGGACCTCTGCCCGCCCGGAACCCGCCATAACTATCGGCCGCCTTTTACCTAGCGTCAGCAGCACCGCAAGAACCGCCACCACTACTGACAACAGCGTTGGGTCCGTCTGCTGCAGCTCCTGCCGCAAGGAATCCAGGTAGGGCTGGAAGGTGCCCCCAGCACCGCCGCCATCTGCCACCCTGCGCAAGTCCGCGGAAGCCATGGATGAGACGCGTGGTTCCCGATACCGCAAAAGCGACGTGGCCCTGCACTCTGCGCAGGCGCGGGCAGAAGAGCCTCACGCTAATGGTGGTTTCTATGCCACAGTCTCTCCCTTAGCCGTGGCGATCCCCAAGTGCCTGATGGGAGTTGTAGTTCTCTGGGACTCCGTCCTCCTACAGAACGATGGGGCAGACAGGTTATTTGTCGAGGGACACACACATCTTTTAAGATATGAGTCAGTCGCCGTCACCTACGTTATGACTGTTGAAAGAATGATGAAATCAATAAAATGAATGAATGGTTCCCGAAACTACCACTGAGGATTTCCCGACCGTCGCTAAGTGACGTGAGACTTGTGAAGAACTCAAGCATCCTACAAACATTTAATCAGAATTTAATGTGGCAAGGGATGTGACAGATGGATGTACGGAGCGATGTGGGAATACATAATAGGACGCGGAGTCCATCATGAGTTCAGAGAAAAGGTTCTGGAAATTCGAATTGAGTCCTGAAGAATGAGTTAGCATCTGCGAGTGGTTAAAGGAAAAAGAGGTGCTGTGCAGAAGAAAATGAGTATAGGAAATGATGTACGTGGGAAACCTAACTAATTCAGTGCCCCTACACTGTCAGTCTAGGGCTGCAAACTCAAATGTCTGCATTAAAGGAAGCAACCAGGAAAATCTACGCTCATGAGAGCTGGGGTTGTTGAAAACTGCAGAAGTTATTTCCGCTGAAAGTGGGGCCGAACCTATTCAGCCAGGTAGGTGTTGTGGGACCTGGGTGGCCAGTTCTTCCAGTTTTCAAGAGAAGCAATGAAGGCAGATTTTTATAGGAAATTTTCCACTTTTGAAATTTTCCGTAGGTAATGGAAAGCATTCAAAAACTTGTGGCCCAAGTAAAGCACCAAAAGTGGCCAGCCTAGAGGGTCCCAGTTCACAGTCTCTGTCATTAAACAGGTGTCATTGTTTTAAAATGTACACATTATTTAATTTAATTGTATGGCTGAGTAGAGATATGAAGATGTCAGTGTCATTGAAAGATTGAAAAAAGTTTATTAAATGTTCCACATTGCCATTGAAAAAGTTGTCAGAATCAAAATGGAGTCACTTGTATTTTTCTTTTTTAATCAGAAAAATGGAGCTGGTGAAAGGCCATGGAGGGAGGGTTCTCATGCACCCATGCCTGATGACAAAAACTGTCACAAAAGACTGCAAAAACCACAGCCTTGCACAAAGGTCATTGCAACCTTACACACAAAAAAATACGTCTGTGAGGACAGCTACCCAGCAACTGCCTGTCCAACCTAGTACTGATGCCATCCTTGCCATTTGGCCCTTGTAGCCGAGGATAATTATCTCAAAACAATTATGGAATCTGACTCATTTTTTCTTTAAAAATATTTGTCTTCCTTTACACCTCCCTGAATATGCACATAGTTGACTATGGCATGCGTATTCCCATTGCAATGCCTATTCCTGAATAAATATTATTTTCTTTTAGAGCCTCCCTCTCTGCTTGTTGTTTAGCTTGATACCACTCAGGGCCACACAAAACCTCACCGTGCACAGGGACAAGGAAAAAGAGAGGAACTGAGGTTGGACCCGGTGACTCACAGCTATTAATCCCAGCACTTTGGGAGGCCAAGGCAGGAGGATTGCTTGAGGCCAAGAATTCAAGACCAGCCTGGGCAACATAGTGAGGCCCCGTCTCTGCAAAAAACATTTTCTTTAATTAAAAAATAATTAGCTAGGCATGGTGGCATATGCCTGCAGTCCCAGCCACTTGGGAGACTGAGGCAGGAGCGCTTGAGCCCAGGAATTCCAGGTTACCATGAGCTGTGATCACATGCACTGCACTCCAGCCTGGGCAACAGAGCAAGACCCTGCCTGCAAAAAAGGAAAAAAAAAAAAAAAGGAACTGGGACTCTGCCTTTATTACTAATGTGTCAGCAAGTAGCTAGATAGAGACATTTTTGATTGGGCAAGAAGTGAAACACAGATGTTAAGGGTTGTATTAGGAAGATTTGCAATATGATTTAGGCACACCCTCAAAAGCCAGGCCACAGGGGAAATGTAAACAATGTTGGCTGTTAGTTTGGCCTAGTGATCAACGGATGCCAAATCATCAATTATAAAATCTATAAAAATTGATTAGAGCAGTAATTTAAGTAGGAGTGACAGGAGATGAAGCTAGAAAGGTTGGCGGGAATCAGACCAGAAGGGATTTTGTGTGCTATGTTGAGAGACTTAAGAGTTTATCCAGAATGCAATAAGAAGTTTCATTTGGGGTGACATAGATAATTGACAGATCTATGGAGGACTATGACTTGAGAGAAAAAAAAAAAACAAAACTTCAGACAGAGAGACCAGCTGAGAGCATTTAGGCAAAAGATGCAATATTTAGGCAAAGGATGCTCAGAGTCTAATACAGAGACAGAAATAGGTATGAAAACGAGAGCACAAATTTGAGAGATGTCTGAGAGTTAAAATACATAGGATATGATTAGTTGGATATTGTGAATTAAGTAAAAGGACTGTTATCAATGCTGCATCCTAGGTGGTGGGTGTGGGTGACTAGGAAGATAAGAAAGCCATTAAATGAATTAGGGACCTCAACGGGAGGGGGCTTGGGGCTGTGGATCTAATGTAAGAGTAGCCAGAATGAAAATTGTCTCTTTTCTATATGTTGAGTTTCGGGTGCTTCTGGGAAATCTAAAAGCTTATGTCAAGCAAGTGATGAGTAAACACATAAAGTTCCACAAGTATACACTAGATTTTCATTTGGGAGTCAGGAATAAATAAGTGGTCATTAAAATCATGGAGAACATGAAGAATGAGGAAAGGAACCCACAAAAAGGCCTAAGAAGGAAGAGTCAGTGGCACAGGAGTAAAACAGATATGTCCTATAAGTGGTCAGTAGCATCTTCTGTAGCAGAGAGGCTCCTTTGACAGGGCTTTGAATGAGTCTGAGCTCAAGGGGATAAGCAAGGGATGGGGCAGTGTGGGGATGGAAGCAAGACTATGGTGTATGGGGAAGACAGTGGGGCATGAAGATAGTTTCTAATGTTAATGAACACTTCCTGATGCCAAGCATCATTCTGAATACTTTTAATTTTTTTTTCAGGCAGGGTCTCACTCTGTTGCCCAGGCTGGAGTGCAGTGACAGTATGGCTCACTGTAACCTGGAACTCTTGGGCTCAAGCGATCCTCCTGCTTCAGCCTCCCAAATAACTGGGACTACAGGCACGAACACCATGCCCAGGTAGTTTTTTTATTTTTATTTTTGTAGAGACACAGTCTCTCTCTGCTGCCAGGGCTGGTCTTGAGCTCCTGGGCTCAAGCGATCCTCCTGCTTCAGCCCCCCAAAGTGGTGGGATTACAGGCACAAGCCACCACGCCCTGCCTAATGTATTAATTTGTTTAATTCTCACATTGACTCATTTTCTAACTTTACAGAGGGGAAACTGAAGCATGGTTGAGTAATTTCCCCAAGGATATATAGTAATGAGCAGACTTGGGACTTCATCCCAGGCAATTGGGCTTCTATCTACTTAACCGTATGCTTTAACATAGTAGGATTCATTTTCAAGGCATTTTTATTGATAAAGGTAGGCGATAGGAACTCCAGATCAAGGAACGACGGTTAAGATGTGAGGCTTAAGTAAGTAAACCAACTACTTTATTTTAAATTACCAATTTCAAAAATATCAGAACTGGCAGCAGTCATGCCACATTCCATTTCTCTTATTTCTTATGGTCCGAACCCCTGCTCTGTATTCACCACCCAAAACACGCACACACACCCCTTGTATAATATAACCACTGATTCCTCTTTAGAAAAATCACTGGATATTACCATTAGACCTCCTGACTGGGGACTAAAGATGCAGGGAAGAAGGAAGAGCCAGACACGGAGAGTTCCAACCGTAACTGTCTGAACTCTCTGAGGATATTCGGTCAGAGCCATGTGAATGAAGAGGGCTGCCGCGGTGGTGAAGTTGGGAAAGGAAGAAAGAAGGTTTAAGAAAACAGACTTTTTTTCTTCAGTATGTTTCCTGGGCAAAAGAAATGTGCACAGCTCCCACACTCAGAAGTTGGCACTCCCATTCTCAGGAATGAGCAGGAGGGGTGAGATTAGTTGCTTCCCTGTACTCACGCATCTCCATCAGGAGCTCCATGGGCACGGATGCAGAGGAAGGACATGCGATACTGACTGCTGCCTGCTGATAAGTTTTCAGTTCTTGATTCCAATAGCAGATGGAAAGTTACAATGAAACCAATTGTAGTCAGAGAATTTTTCTCTTCTCTTCCATAAACTAAAACGTCCAAGTATGAACACACTAGCATATTACCTTTGGCAATTTCTTCCCTCCCATTTCTAAACCATTGAACAAGTATAGACAGTACTATACTGCTTACAGAGGTGGCTTCACAATTCCACTTCCAAAAGACAGTACTTCCCAAGAATTTTAGCAAAAAGATATTTACAAGCTGATATTTTACTACCTCTACACTTAACATACATCAGGCAATTCTGAACATCTACATAGATAAGATGTTTCAGGTAAGAAGTTAATTTGTCCACTATATGCACAGAAGTCTTGAATAAAGTGAACACATGTAAAAACAGTTGCGACTGAGTCTTCCAAATATGAACATTCTGGCCTACACCTTCCCATCTCCATCAACCCACTGGGCAATAATGCTCAAATTTTCAGAAGACAGTCTTTCCTGGGAATCTTAAAACGAAATGTACAAAATATATTAGTTTACTAACTACTTTTGTTATACACTAGCAACCTCTTTAACATCTAGAAAGACTAGATGTTGTAAAGTCAGGACTCATTTGTCCTTTAGATACACAATATACCCGGATAAGTAAAACAAAATGCCCAGGCATGAGACAATGGTTAACCTTGCCTCACTATAAGCACATTGGCATAGAGCTCTTACACTTCCTTTCCTCTCTCCTCCCCTGAACCAGTGCACAAACACAATGTGTATTATTAGGTGGTTTGGCCACTCCCCACCCCAACCAAAACAACATTACATATGAATTTTAACAAAAAGATTTACAAAATGTGTTATTTTACTAACTCTAATTTTAACATAGGCATTTCAGAACATCTAGAAAGGGTAGATCAAAAAATACTTAGTATTGTCAACTGCATATACAGTCGTGAGAAATAAAATGCACACACAGAACAATGGTTGGAATATGAAAATGTCTTCTAAATATGACCAGTGTGGCACAGAACTGTCCTCTCTTCCTTCTCAGGTCTTCTGCCCCATGTCCTCTAACCCAGTGGTCCCCGACCTCTTTGGCACCAGGGACTGGTTTCAGGGAAGGCAATTTTTCCATAGAAGGTAGGGGCATGGTTTCAGGATGAAACTGTTCCACCTCAGATCATGAGGCATTATCAGAGTCTCATAAGGAGTGTGCAACCTGGATCCAGGGGTTGGGGATTCCTGCTCTAACCCACTTAATAAACGTGGATGTGTGGCTCCTGCTGTCACTTCCAGAGGTGGTCTAACAACTTCACTGCAAAAAGTCATCTCCAGAAGCCATTTATGTCCTATTATTATTATTATTATTTTTAACAAATGGGAATTTACAAGATGTGTGATTTTCTAACTCTATCATAAGTCGCAACCTCTTTACACCTAGGACGGCTCCATGTAGCAAATGTTTTCTTTTAAAAGGCTGGGGGAAGTTGAGAGCAGTTTTTTCGTAGGATATACAGGGGCCTTCTATAAACAGCCAATAATCTTCCCAAAGGGTGGTGGGCCTTTCCGATGGGCCTAATGGCGCAAGTTATTCTTCCACTTCTCTTTTCCAGCACCAGCGTCTGGTAGAAAGAAGACCAGCTGGGCGATGGCCGCTAACCCTACCACCCCTCATTGCCGGATTCCCCTCACCTTCTGGGCCCATTAAGGACTTTGTCGGTTGTTCTCGGGACTAGGTGGGTGTCGTCCACTTGGGACATTGCGGCCACCCTAAGACCCGGATCTGCGCGGCTCCATGGCCTACGGAGGCAGCTGAGCCTGCGCGCAGACCCGCTTTCCTGGCCCTCTGCACCCGCTGGTGGCCTCCGCGGCGTTGGGGCCGCCTCCCTGCTTCCCGCCCTGCCATACCTGCCGCCACCCAGGGGCGCTGCGTCCAGGCGGGTCGGCGGAAGCTTCGTCTGAGCCTGGCAAGGTTGGGCGGGGAGACTCTGCAGCGGGCAGGTCGGGTGAAGGAAAAGTGGTTCGCCTCTGCTTCAAGGAATGGGCCCTGTGGGGCAGCCGCGGCCAGGGCTCCGGGTTTTACCGGGCGGAGGGCCTGGAGGGCCCAGCAGAGCTGGCCGCGCTCACGTCTCAAATCCGTTCGTTTTTTTATACTGATTTCAAAATATAGATTAGCCCTTTGTTCTTTCTTAAAAATCTTCACATTTTATTTGTCTATTTTTGTCTTACAGGACTTCTGAATTTTGTATGATCTGCAATTAATATTTTCCTTAATTGCTACTAGGTTTGTGGAATGTTAGAAAATCTTTCTAAGTACTATATAAGAAATATGTTAACGTAGTAATGTTTTTACGATTTTAATTTTATATTTAAACCTTTATACGTTTCGAAGGTTTTTACTTTAACCGGTAAGTTGGAGGTCCACGAGATTTTCTTCCGTGCCAAAATTTTCAGCCACTTTGCTTCTAAACACTTCAGTGAGTAGCCTATCTGTCCCCCCCGAGTATAATGCCGGCTTTATCATGTACTAAATTCTCATTTGCATTTAATATCTGGAACTTTTATTCTGCTTCATTATTTCCATGTGACTACCACCCTTTCCAGTCATCATTATACATTTCATTTTTTAAAATAAGCTTCGTTGAATATATTTAAGGTATACAACATGTTATGAGATACATATGTAGTTTAAAAAAAAGATTACTACAGTGAAGGAGGAATCCCGAATAAAGTAGAATTGATTACCTATACTGTGGTCCTTATGTTGTACATTAGATCTCTAGGCTTGTTCATCATACATGTCTGCTACTTGGTTTTGTTTGAGACGGGGTCTCCTGTCCCCAGGCTGGAGTGTAGTGGCACCATCAAATCACTGCTCACTGCAGCCTCGACCTCCCAGGCTCAATCCATCCTCCTGAGTAGCTGGGACTACAGATGGGCACCACCACGCCTCGCTAATTTTGTGTGTGTGTGTTTTGTTTGTTTGTTGTTTTTTTGTTTTTTGGGGGATTTTTTTTTTGCAGAGATAGGGTTTTGTCATGTTGCCTAGGCTGGTCTCAAACTCCTAGACTCAAGCAATCCGCCCACCTCTGCCTTCCAAAGTCCTGGGATTACAGGAGTGAGCCACTGCGCCTAGCCCTCCTATCTGCTGCTTTGTATCCTCTGACCTACATCTCTCCACCCTCCTCCACCTCAGGTTTTGTTATCTCTTTATACCTGTATTTGAGTGTTTTCTTTAGATTCCCCATATGAGTGAAATCATGTAATATTTTTCTTTCTGTGTCTGCCTCATTTCACTTAATGTCCTCCAGTTTCATCCATGTTATGGCAAATGGCAAGATATTCTTTTTAGGGCTGAATAATATTCCATTGTATATATATATATATATATATCAGTTTCTTTATCCATTCATTCTTCAACAGGCATTTAGGTTGTTTCCCTATATTGGCTGCAATGCTGCAATGAACATGGGATCGCATTTATCTATACAAGGTGGTTATCTCATTTTATTTGGGTATATCCCCTAAAGAGGGATTGTTGGGTCATATGTAGCTCTATTTTCAGTTTATTTAGAAACCTCCATACTGTTTTCCACAATGGCTATACATTCTCACTAACAATGCACAAAGGTTCTCTGTTCTCTTCACCCTTATCCACGTTTATGATTAATATCTTTTGACTTTTTGATAATAGTCATCCTATTATTATCTAGTATCTCATAATGGTTTCAATTCACATTTCCCTTATGATTAGTGATGTTGAACACCTTTTCATATCCATCTTGGCCATTTTTCTTCTTGGAGAAATGTCTTTTCAGGTTTTTGCCTATTTTTAAATGGGATCATTTGTTTTCCTGCTATTGAGTTGTATGAGTTCTTTATCAATTTGATGTATCTTATTAGATATATAGTTTGCAAATATTTTTTCCAATCCATAGGTTGCCATTTCATTTTGTTGCTTGTTGTCTTTGCTATGCAGAAGCTTTTCAGCTTGATGTAGTCCCATTTATTTATTTTTGCTTTTGTGGCCTGGGCTTTTGATGTGATAGCCAAAAAATCATTGCTAAGGCCAAGGTTCAGGAGCTTATCATACATTTTAACAGCTGGAAGAGCTCATCCACTCTCATTATTTTTTTCTCAGAATTTTTCTTATCTGTCTCACTTTTGTTTTTTAGTTGAGGATTAGTATCATCTTGTCAAGTTAAAAAATTGTATATTGATTAATTTAGGGAAAATTGACATCTTTACAATACTGAGTCTTCCTATCCAAAGCAATATGTCTTCTTTACATTATTTTTTACTTTGATAAGTGTGGTTTAAATGTAGCTTTTATTAATTTACTAAATGATACATTTTATTTATTCTTGTTAATTATTATTGTCCTAACTCACTATTATTTGTATAAAAGAAAGTTATTTTTTATTTTAATATTCCCTTTCACTTTACTGAATTTTATTTTACCACTTTTACCACATTATTTATTATTATTGTTATTTTTATTATTTTGAGACAGAGTTCCGCTCTTGTTGTCTAGGCTGGAGTGCAATGGTGTGATCTCGGCTCACCACAACCTCTGCCTCCCAGGTTCAAGTGATTCTCCCGCCTCAGCCTCCCGAGTAGCTGGGATTACAGGCATGCACCACTATGCCCGGCTAATTTTGTATTTTAAGTAGAGATGGGGTTTCTCCATGTTGTCAGGCTGGTCTCCAACTCCTGACCTCAGGTGATCCACCTGACTTGGCTCCCAAAGTGCTGGGATTACAGGTGTGAGCCACCACGCCCTGCCTATTGTTATTATTTTTATTATTTTCCAGAGTCTTGCTCTGTCACCAGACTGGAGTGCTCTGGTGCGACCTTGGCTCACTGCAACCTCCGCCTCCCAGGATCAAGCACTTCTCATGCTTCGGCCTCATGAGTAGCTGGGACTACAGGTGTGCACCACCAAGCCAGGCTAATTTTTGTATTTTTAGAAGAGATGGGGTTTTGCCATGTTGGCCAGGTTGGTCTTGAACTCCTGACCTCAGGTGATCCACCCACCTCAGCCTCCCAAAATGCTGGGATTATAGGCATGAACTGCTGTGCCTGGCCGTAATACTTTATTATTATTTGGTTCTCATGGATTTCCTAGGTGTATAATCACTTACAAATAAAAGTAATTTTGGCATTTATTTAAATATTATAACCTATTTTTCTTATATAATTGGATTGGCTACCTGTTCTAAAACACTGTAAAATAAGATAGATAGTAATCAATGTTTTTCATGTTCCTAACTTTAGTAGGAATGCTTCTGCTTCTTCATTAGGTATATATTAGCTTTTGTTTACATGTATATAAAATTATGGCCAAATAACATCTGTCTATCCTATTTTAGTAATTAATTTAATAATTAAGAATGGATGTTGAATATTTTTGTTTTAGCCCAGTTGTCTAAGACTTCCAGGAATATACCTGTAGTGTAATAAAATTAGGTTTATTGATCCATTGCAATGAGATAGACTGCATCCCAGGGGAGCCATGGGGTATCTCACCAAACAAAGGGAAAGGCAGAGTTATAGGATTTGGGGTAAGTTTAGGTGAATATTAAATAAGGCAGAGTGTTGATAGGCTCAGAGGAAAGCAGGGCTGTGTGTAAAAAGGTCCATATCAGGTCTGGACTGTAAAGTGGACCCAGAGTCCTATTTTCTTGAATACTAGACAGTTGAGAGAGGTGTGGAATGTTGTGTCCAGATACTCCTTATCTGCAGTTCTGCATTTAAGTATAAGATGAGGCTGTGTTAGGAGTCAGGAAAAGAAAGGAGCCAACTGAAGCTATTTAGAAAGCAAAATCAACAGAACTTGGTGATGCTGGATGTAGTGTGAGGGAAAATGGCGAACTGAAATTTCACCCCTCTATTTATGGCTTATGTGATTGGGTAGGTGACCATGTCTTCAGCTGATATGGAATATATTATAACAACAGTTGGTTTAGGGAAGCAAGAGAAAGAAGAACAGGATGATCAATTTTTGATTTGTTGGGTTTCTGACTGCTGCAAGACTCGAGTATAGACCCACAGGTAGACAGTAGGATGTATAAGTGCAGGGATACTGCTGGAGGCTGGGGTCACAGCTATAGACATAGATGCCTAGGAGTCATGAGCATCACTGAAGGAGGGCCTGCAAAGTGAGAGGAGCACTGACCGGATCAAGAGAAAACCCCAGGAAGATTTCCCTAAGGTTTCCAGACCAGTAGGATGAGCCCACAGTGAAGACTACAAATGAACAGAGAGAGGTAGGAATCAAAGCAGAGACCCGCCATGTCAGAGAAACTGAGGAAAAGAGTTCCAAGGAGGAGGGAGTGATCAACTGTATCAACTGCAGGAAATGGGCTCAGGAATGGAAGACCTGAATTGGTTTAACAGTTGAAAGGTAGATGGTGACTTTTGCCAGGGTACATTCAGGTAAGTTGGTGAAGCAGAAGACGAAACTCTGTGTGTTCAGCCAATAATAAGTGAGACAGAAAAGTGAGCCTCCACCTTACAGGAAGCTGGGCTGAGAAGGGCAGGAGACAGGGCAGTAACTGCTGTGGCATCAGGTTCAGGGAATGCTTTTCAGCAAAAAAGATGTCAGTGTTTCACTTTTTTCAACTAGTTAGAATCAGGACCTCAGCTATGCCTGATGGAATTCATTTAAAATACCAAAATAAAGGTAAGTCTTCTGTAGTCTTTCTGTACTCACTTGAGTACTTGATCTCTGTAACTCACTCTCCATCCTCCTTCCTGCCCCTTCCCTAGCATGACACACACACATACGCATGCTTGCGTGCACACACACACACCAGTATACATTTGATTATATTTTAATGATCACGCAGACCCTTTTAGAAAAGATGTCTCCTTGAACTGTACCCAGGAGGTGTGGCCATGGCACACACAAAGCTCTAGGGAAAGACCAGACAAATCTTGAGCTGAGAAGGAAGGGCTCAGTTGCATAGGTATTTAGGCAGAATGCATAAAGAAATCCTTTTGTTGAAAATATTTAGGAAAGAATGGAGTTTTTGAAATATAAAATCAATAATAATTTTTATTTTTTGTTTAGCACACATGGCAACACAGAGCTGTGAAGACAGACGTGGTTAGCACAAACCACCTGGGCCAGTGAAACCAGGGCAAACTCATGGATCATCTGCGCTCCCATCTTCACCTTGGTGGCAGCCCTACCTCTGAGATTTTAAGGTCCACGGAAAGTGCAGGCTTCCAGGAGTGCTGTGGAGCAGAGCAGAGAGGTAGGATTTTCAAAATCTTCCTATATTTATTTCTGGACTGTTGAGTGATTGAACAATTTCAGCATAGTACAAAGTGTGCAGACTTGCTGCCTCCTCTTCTGTGAACTGGGCCGTTCTCCCAGTGCTCTTTTCTACTTGCCTGCACAGCTCCTGTGCCTATCCTGGGGAGTGCCCCACACCAAAGCTGTAACATGATTTTCCTGCCCTACGGGGTTCCCCACCTTGTTTCTTATGGGCGAGGCTCACACATCTGAGTTCGTGAGGCCGGGAGTCGCCCAGGAAGACTGTCCTCCCTGACCTCTTTAAGCAGGTGAGGAACTGACATAGCAAAAAGCACCTGCAATGTGCCAGTTTCTGTGCTGTGGGCTAAGGATGGAGGAAAGAAGAGCAGAGCCCGACCGTCTCCTTTTGTGGAGGATATAGGTTAGGTAAATATCAACTTGATTCTCACAATAGCGAACCTAGACAAGCACATTGCTGCTTCCGTCAGAATTACATGGGGGCAACTTTTAAAATGCGGATACCTGACCTAGCACAGACTTTCTAAATCAGTATCTCAAGGCTCTGAGAATCAGCCTTTTAATAAGGATCAAGACTCCCTTATCTGCATACTCCTGTGGAAAGACTAACTGCCCTACACCACCACATGTTCTTCCCCAGCTTCCAAACTTTTTCAGGTGACTCAGTTATACCCAACATAGTTATACTGCAAAGGCGTGTTTTATTCTATTTCAGTTCTCTGAAACTGGTGTTCCAAATGAGTAGTATGCATGGCAACTTTATGGTTACCAGAACCTATCATTGTTGAAGCTGTCTAGAGCAGCGCTGTCTGAAAGAGCTTTCTGTGATGATACAAACATTCTCTTTGCTGACCAGTATGGAGCCACATGTGGCTGTTGAGCACTTGAAATGCAGCTAGGTGGGACTGAAGAAATACATCTTTTATTTAGTTTAATTTTAATTAACTTAAATTTAAATAGTCACATTTTGCCGGTGGCTACCATATAGGACAAGGCAACTCTAATCAAAAGTTTACCGCAGAGCAATGGCATGTGCACATAAACCTAGTCCTTTTCTTAGAAATAAGATGGAATTCTCTATGCCCAATAAGTTCACTACTTTAGTGCTCTGAGCCTGTATCCCCTCACTATCTGCCCATACAGCCTAGCCTGTCATACATGCCGGGCTTAGATTGTTCACTCACCATTTCATTTTGTCCATGTTGTGCTATCCCAAGGGCCACAGCCTACCCTTCCTGTACCCACCACCCCAGCACTCACCACCGTGTTTGGTTGCCACTTCCCCATGCTGTTCCTCCTACTCACGTGAGGTGGAGCATTTTCTCAGGTTACCAACAGCCTTGACATATTCTTCTCCTAAGTATTTTTCATATGTGTTTCTGTCATGAAGTTGGGCCAAACATACTGTGTCATCTCTGAACAGAAGGTCCTTGGTTTCGGACCGGAACAAACAAAAGTTGCCCGAGCAGTCAGTTACATTGCTTCCAAATATGCGCTGTCAAGTGAACAGAAAGTCCGTGAGGACCTGTGGTCTTTAGCAGCTGGGAACACATGGATGAGAAGAGTCTGAAAGCTCTGAACCAGCCCTGGGGAAAAAGGGAAGCTACAGAGTATGCCTTGGGAATTTTCCACCTCCTTTATCTGCCATTTACCCACTTAGGACCCAGCTCCATGCTTTCATGATGCCCCCAAAATCATCTATAGGGTCCCTGGTCCCGCCTTTCTCTGAGAAGTCCCTCCCGCCCACACCCATGCCTGCCTACTCTGACCTCTCTTCCCCACTTCATTGCCCTTCATTGGGGGCTGCTTATAGGAAATGAGAGGACAGTAACATGTCCTTTCAGACGTTATTGTCAAAGAAGATGTTAAATGTGAACCCTCCCAGAGGAGTGGCAGAGGTAGTTCTTGTTTGACTGCATTTTGAATCCTTTCTTGGGCAAGCCACTCAACTTTTCCAGATCTCCAAATGTTGTAAGTGAAATGATGACTGCAAAATGTTGAACCTTCCATATAGCAGCTAGGAAATGTATGTTAAATGCTCATTATTGTCATCATGTACCTTAAAAGGACTTCTAAATATACTCTATCTTATTTTTTTTTTTAAAAAAAGGTAATGGTGAATCAACAGCAGGCAGCTATGCCCAAAAGGAAGGTGATGTGTGTATGTGGAGGGGCCTTTAGGATTAGAATACTCAGGCAGTCCCTGTCTTCAACAAGACTGGCCCTGAGTGGTTGTTCCCCCAGAGGACAGGCTCTCCGAGAGCAAGGGTCCTGTGTTTTTCAGATTGTTGAGAACAGTGCTTAGTCTGCCTAGGCAAGAGGAACAGAAATCCACTCTTGATGACTCGTATCAACAAGCGCTGGGAAACAGGAGCTGTCTTCTTCATTTTCGGGAAGGACAGGAGTAGAGGAAATGAGAGTACCCCTGAACAAGGTCAGGGGGAGCAGAAAGGCAGATTCCTGGTCCCAAGAGCACATGGATCAGATCTAAACACCAGTGACCAGGAGCTAGAAGCAGAGCTAGGCCTGAGAGGTCTAGTTCCATAATTACACAGCTAATATGTTTTGAGCACTTCCTATAGGAAATGGCATTTTCCTATGCCGTTTGGGTGCATGTCTTCACTTAATACTCATGCGAACTGTGAAGTAGGTAAAAATATTATTATTACAATTTTATATATGAGGAAGCTGAGGCATAGAGAGGTTATGTAATATACCCAAAATGGCACACCTAGGAAGCTGTGGAGCTGAGATTTGAACACTGATACTGTAGTCCACAATGCATGGCATGAAATGCACAATGCATGAAATTCTAGTTTTCAAAAAGAAAGTGCTGGAGTCATGGCTGCACTTTGTTGTAAACTCCCCCCAAATAGCCTATAGCCATCTAGGAAGAAAAGGTGGGAGGCCTTGGGTGGTCCATACCTGCTGGTTAAGTAACACCTTGCGGACACAATCTTCCTTATCTTTACGTGTGACCACAGCATGATTCGGGGCTCTGGCCAGGTGGCATTTCTCAAACTCCAACACAGATTCCCTGGAACCATCGAGGCACAGCAACTTATAGTCTTCTTTCTTCAGATTCTTAGCCCACGGATCAGAGTTATTTCCTAGGGACAGGAAGAAGGTGGTTCAGCTGATGGCTTTGGTCAAGGTGCCCCACTGGGGATATGGGACTGACTCAGTGGTGTGTAGAGAACCTGGGCCTTCTGGCCAGCAGGAGTGCCTACACTGGGGTTACAGTGATGTGGACAGGAAGAGACACCCATGTGGTCTACAAGGTGATACCAGACTCACAGTGACCAGGAATGATTATTGACCACCCCCTTCCAACCTTCCCTACCCAGCCAGGTGAGAATGAACTACATTCTGCAGATGCTGTTCAAAAAGATCTTCAATTCCACTAAATTCCAATTCCTTCTGTACCTCTTGCTCCAGCAGAGGAAGAATGTGACGCTCTAAGCCAGGTTGATCAATTTCTGTGCTGTAACACATGGCATCTCCAAACAAAAGAACTTTTCCTCAGAGAACACCTTTGGAATCTGCACCAGAATTTTAACTCTGACTCCTTTGTTTCAGTTCTAAATGAGAATGTGCACACGCCTGTGTGACACAGGTCTGTATCCCATCTCGGCCCCTTTGCCTCTTCTTTTCTGTATTGTCTCTGAAAAAAAAATCTCACCCATTTTTAGGGTTTCAGCTCCTTCCTCCTAAGGCACTTTGCAAATATGTTTTGCTAATTTTTATTTCTCTCCCATAATTCAGGATTGCAACCTTTTTAAAAATGAATTTTTCATTTAATTTTCTTTCTTTAACTGAATAACTAATACATGAGATCACACTCACAAATTTTTGAATATCTCTCTATATTAACTAAAAGCCTCCTTTCCTGTACTCTGCAAATCCCACTCAGTCTTGTAGTGCTAGTCTTTAATATCACATTTGCGAGTTTCCATCCACGACTCATTATACATATTTTTTTACGTGTGCATATGGATTTCACATATTTCTAATTTTGTTTAGTGTTAGATCTTGACAAATGTAAAACTCTGTAGCTTTTTTTTTTTCAACTGTTTACATACCTTATAGATTCTTCTTGTCAGTACATATAAATCAAGCTCGTTCTTCTTAACTACTGAATTATATTTCATAGTGTGGCTATAATAGTATCTTTAAACCATTCCTCTTTTAATAGGCATTTGAGGAGTTTACAATTTTTTGCCACTACAGTAGTGTTAAAATGAGTGTTACTGGCATATAATTGTGCTTACATAGAAGTGGAATAGTTAGTTCAAAGGGTATATGTATTTTTATTTTATTTTATGTTATTTTATTTATTTATCTATGATACTATGTTCTCAGCCCTCTCCAAGGCACAATCTTATTGGAGGGGAACATAACACACATACCAAAACAAAAATTTCAGGGCAGGGATAATAATATTTTATATTTTGTAAACCACTCTAGATGCTGTGTGAGCTCAAACCAGGGCTTTGAGAACAAATGAATTAAGAAGTTGGCTGGAGGAGGCAAGACTTCGGTTGTCTCTTATAGTGTGTGTAGGATGAGAGGAGGAGAAAAGAATGCTTCTCTGTGGGAGGAAAGGAGAGTGCAGGCGAGACTGGGGGCAGGTGTGTGCCTGGTGTTTCTAATGGAGAGAGGAGACCGCCTCTGGAACCATCTCAGGCAGCAGGGTATGTGAGGCACTCAGGCAAGAGGAAAGGTGGGTTTGTGAGGACTTATGAATGGAAATTGATGTTAATGAATGAGCCAGAACCTAAAGGTAGAAAATTAAGAAAAATCAGATGGGAGGTGATTCAGTCTGGCTAGGAGGGCATCTAGAAGGGCATGTTAAAAATATGCTTTTTCAATAAAAATAATACACGTTTATTGATGAAAATTTGTAAAATGCCACATAAGTATTGGGAAGAAAATATTGAAGCATTTGTAATTTCATAGTCTACGCCTTCAAAATTGGTACATTTTTAACATTCTTTTTCCTACACACACCTACAATATGCACACACACACAAATTGAGATAAAAGAGCCCATGTGGGCTGGGCACAGTGAGTCACGCCTGTAATCCCAGCACTTTTTTTTTGAGAGGCTGAGGCGGGCGGATCATGAGGTCAAGAGATGGAGACCATCCTGGCCAACATGGTGAAACCCTGTCTCTACTAAAAGTACAAAAATTAGCTGGTCGTGGTGGTGCACACCTGTAGTCCCAGCTACTTGGGAGGCTGAGGCAGGAGAATCACTTGAATCTGGGAGGTGGCGGTTGTGGTGAGCTGAGATCGCACCACTGCACTCCAGACTGGCAACAAAGTGAGACTCCGTCTCAAAAAAAAAAAAAAAAAAAAAAAAAAAAGCCCATGTGTTTCTGTGTCTTCCTTCTTGTATATACCATAGCACTTAAGAAAGATTTTGGAGGAGGGAGAGAGGGGGGCAAGAGTTGAAAAACTACCTGTTGGGTGCTATGCTCACTACCTGGGTGACAGGTTCAATCATACCGCAAACCTCAGCATCATGCAGTATAACGTAACAAACCTGCATATGTACCCTCAATCTAAAATATAAGTTGAAAAAGCAATAAATTAATAACAGAAGAAGGTAAGAAGGTACAAAATATAAGTATGATGAATCAGACATGATGTGACCTATATTTAGTAATATTTATCAGGAATGTGATATTAAGTCAGGGGTATTAGACCAGTAGTTCCCAAACTTATAATACATCAAAATTACTTTGGCTCTTGAAAATCATGTTGTCTACCTTAAATACAAACAATAAAATTTAGTTTAAAAAAAGACACATGTTGAAGAAATAAGATATTGACTGACAGACTTAATCTAGGCCTGATGGGCAGGGAGTATAGCAGGATTCTCTATAAGGGTAGAGGCTGGGAGAAGAGGAGGGAACGTTGGCAGAAAGATGAGGACAGTTGAGTTGTATATGGATTGTATATATACAACTACAATATATGAGGACATCCATATACACACGTAAAAAAATACAATTGCAATGCCAATGTACTCTACATAAAAGTGACACCTTGGGAAATAGACTGGAATGGAATTGAGATTGGATGTCAGGCCTCCTATCTTAATTCTATTCAGGAGGGAAGAATTTTTGAGTCATTGCAAAAAGTAAGAGAGTCAAAGCTTAGAGAAGGGAGCTCTACTCAGAAAAGTACCAAAAGAAATCAAGGATGGCAAAGAGCCAAGCTTAGGGTAACACTCCCTTAAAGGAAAAAGCAATAATATGAGGGAAGAAAGGAAAATTAGTCAACCCAATATTTCTTCAAACAAATTCTTAGCAACTGCTGTGTACTATGTGCTGCACTAGGTGCTGGGAATATAAGAGGAAGAAAAAGAGCTCAAAGAGTTTCTGTAGCCAAAGTGTATTACAGAGTGTGGTGAATTCAATCATAATGGCAATATGAACAGAGGAGTCTTCTTGTAGGACAGGGTATGCCATCTGGGAAGGCTTCCTGGAGGGGCTGGTGCTGAGCTGGTTCATTCTGGATGAGTTGCCCAGGAAAAGTGAGGAGTTGGGGCAATGAACATGAGAGAAGGCAGGGAAGTATTCACAGCCTGAATTCCAGTGGGCTCTGCTAGCACTCAGTGATACTGAGGGGTCAGGTGTGGAGCGCTCATTCTGGCCAATGTTTGTTTTGCTTTGTTTTGTTTGTTTTTAATGTTATGGCTGTCCAGTGTTCACCCACAAGTTAACACCCATTGATGATTCTTGCTTGAATCAGTTATCAATATATTGGTTGCCAAGTGATAGTTTTCTAACTCTGTCATTCCTTGCACATTGATTAGTTTTCCCTTCTTCATTTGTTTAATCAGTATTGCCTAATGCATTCTTATTTCTTTCAATGGGCTATTATCCCTTACTGCTATCATTATTTATTTTAATGCTCAAAATTCCCAGACTTGGCAACAGGAGATCCTTCAAACTGGTTCTTGTATGCTTTGAGTGTCCCATCACTGTTTGAGCACTTCAGTGTGTTCTAGGCTCAGCATGTATTTTTCCTGCCCCAGCCCTGAAGTCAGCTATTTGTCCAAGGAGTTCTGGTTCCTTTTAGCAAAGAAGAGTACTTACAAGCCAATATCTTGGTGCTTACTCCTGCTGGTATGCCATTACCTCTAGCCCTTCTCAATGGACACAACCCAGAAATACACTAAATAGCTATAAAAGGCATTACTGGGATAACTGACAACAGTTAAATGTGGACTGCGGACGTGACGATTATTAAATCCACATAATGTAAAATATCCTGATCTTGGTAATCGTACTGTGGGTATGCAAGAGATTCTCTTATTCTTAGGAAATAGGCACTGAAGTATTTAGGGGAAAGGAGCACAAGGCTTGCAGCTGTGGGAATGTGCGTTGGGGAGGATTTAGGGCCATTGGGGGCCCCATGATCCTGATCATTCTGCGCACTCAGGTGAACATGTCTCTCTTCACTGAGCAGACAGATTGAGAATCAGAGCTTTGAAGTCTGACAGTGTACATAATACTTCCACAAAGGCATCCCTGAAAACAAGTGAATACCAGTGACCAGGATCTAGTGATCTAGGGGGACAGAAGAGCAGGTGCACTTACCCTCAGTGTTCTGTAGGACAGTCTGGTGTTTCACAAAGGCCACATCTCCCTTCTCAACCAGACACCTGCAGAGGTCCAGACAGTGGGAGAGAAAAAAAAAAGGTGGTCAGAGTGACTTATCTGTCATTCAGGGGGCTACCTTATAGATTCAGGACAGCCATCTGAAAACAGCAACTGTAACTTCCATTCTAACAGTAAGCAATGTAAGGAATACAGAGAACAAAAACAAAACACTCTGAATTGATTGTAGTTTTACAATCTCAGTTCCACATACTAAATCTTAATTTTTTGTACAGTTTCTCTGAGAGATGACATAATTTCCCTGACATCAACAAGGATGGTAGGGAATTGATTTTCAGTGAGGTGATGCCTCCCCCAGCATATGAATGAAAAACTCAGTTCCTTCAGGTTCTTGTACAAGGCGAATGTCTAGGCAACATTTGTGAGAGATTGAAACTCCATCACAAATTGCAATTTGTGCTGTCCTTCATTCCTTTGAAAAAGAATTTTAACATTTATGGAGCATTTGCTATGTTGTGGGGTTTTTTGTCTTTGTTTTTGAGAAATGCAGAGAATATGGCAAAACCTGGCATAAAGGCACCTGACTCTACTAACTCCCAGGCCACATATCTCTGGGTGTGGTATTGGGGGTTGTAACACAGCTCTAAGCTACAAGTCCCCAAGAAGTTTCAGAAAAGAAATAATAACAAAATAAACTCTGGTTAGTAGGGTTCTAATTTTAATTTTGACTGTCTTCCAGTCCTTTGAAAGGGCATACCACACAGATGATGAACTAGTGTGTACTTCAAAGTCTACACGAGGCCCTCCTCAATGAGCCGAGTGGGTTGGACTTTTGGACAATGGACCCAATCCTGCTCTCCATGTACTTTAATCCCCTTGCTTCAAGGAAAAGAACCTGCCTATTCCTGCATCGGTTCAAGAGTCTTGGGGGTAGCTAGCTGAGAAGACGGGGTACCTATTGTGCCACATATTGATTTAATTTTATTTTCTTTGGAGTTTGGAGTCTTTTTATCAGTCTGGTACATTTTACTTCATAGCTAAGTTTTATAAGACATGTTTAGAAAAAGAAACCTTTATACATGTTTATTTTAAGCATGTTTATACATACATGTTATTTGAGCCTTTTCTCATGACCTATAATTCTCAAACATATGTCATCACCAGAAAAAGATAAAGTATAAAAATGCAAAGGGGAACTCTATTTTAAGTCCCTCAAATTCTTCAATCTTTGTGAAAACAACACGTTCTACTTTGTGAAATTAGAAACTTGGGGAATGTGAATTGTACTTAATCTAACTTACAAAGTGGCTCTAACTGGAAAAGAGGAATGACTTTTGTTTTTTACAGCATTACTGGGAAGCTCAATTATAATACCATCATCATTGTGCAGTTCATGGATTCATGAACCACCAGATAACAGAAGGCCTAAAGCAGAATGGGTAGTTAAAAAGTAGTAAGGTAGGCCAGACGTGGCCCACGCCTGTGAGTGCCAGCACTTTGGGAGGCCAAGACAGGAGGATTGCTTGAGTCCAGGAGTTTGAGACCAGCCTAGGCAACATGGCAAAACCCTGTCTCTACAAAAAAATACAAAAATTAGCTGGGTGTGGTGGTGCATGCCTGTAATCCCAGCTACTAGGGAGGCTGAGGTGGGAGGATTGCTTGAGCTCAGCAGGTTGAGGCTGCAGTGAACCATGAGTGTGCCACTATACTCCAGCCTGGGCAACAGAGAGAGACCCTGTCTCCAAAAAAAAAAAAAGCAAGGTACACAGGTGTCTCTATGAAAATGAATGATAGGCACTCCATAAAGTACAATTGTAGTTAGGAATTTAGGAATCATGTACTATTCTGTATTTCCAGATGGGTATTGTTCTGGATTATCCAGAGGTGCATGGAAAAGCTTGAGCCAAACTCTCGACTCAGTGTTTATCCAACTACAGTAGGGTATCATTGCCGAGGCACTAGTGACACTTGGGGCTGGATAATTCTTTGTTGTACCGTGCTATCCTGTGCATTGGTGGATGTTTAGCGGCTTCTGCGTGTTAGATGCTAGGAGCACTTCCTCCCCCACCCCAACATTGTCACAATAAAAAATATCTGCAAACATTGCCAAATGTCCCTTGCGGGTCAAATCATCACCAGTTGAAAACTGCTAAACTGTACCAAACACAAGTCTCTGCTGTGTTTGACAGCCATGTCAGCATCCTGGGGGAGTCTGGCTGCCCCTCCCCATGTGGCTCTACATCTGGTTGTGAAATCTACTCTCTTAATACATGCAGCACTAACGGAATAGGAACCTAAGAATCTTACCTTAGTTCCTAAAAGAAATCTGGCCAAGGCTTGTATATTATTCAGTTTGTTTCAGGGTTAAAAGACTCACCTGAAAGCCCCTGTGTAGCCGTAGTATCCCTCTTTGTTGTTGGGTTCACACAGGTTTGGGCCTGAGCCCATACACAGCTTACAGAGACTGGAGTCTTTCTCAGACCCAGGGGCACAACCTTCACTGAAAAATTCATCTGCGCAGAAGGACAAGAGGAAGTCAGCTTTTCCTGAGTCAATGCAAGCAGCTTTTACTTAGGAGATAACAGGGCTGCATGGCCCAGAATAAGTAGAATATGTCATCAATTCTGTGACCAGCCACCACCAACCCAGGACTTGCCAGGCTATAGGCTTGAAAGGGGAACCCATTGACATTGGGAAAAGGAGTTTTTTTTTTTTTTTTTTTTTTTTTTTTTTTTGAGACGGAGTCTCGCTCTGTCGCCCAGGCTGGAGTGCAGTGGCGCAATCTCGGCTCACTGCAAGCTCCGCCTCCCGGGTTCACGCCATTCTCCTGCCTCAGCCTCTCCGAGTAGCTGGGACTACAGGCGCCCGCCACCACGCCCGGCTAATTTTTTGTACTTTTAGTAGAGACGGGGTTTCACCGTGGTCTCGATCTCCTGACCTCATGATCCGCCCGCCTCGGCCTCCCAAAGTGCTGGGATTACAAGCGTGAGCCACCGCGCCCGGCCGGGAAAAGGAGTTAATGACCATTACAATTCAGGGCAGAGGGGATTTATTTGAGCACAATAATGATGTCATCACTACGCTAAACAAAGAAGAAATGAAAAATGTCATGAAAGGGAACAGAAAAAGGATGAAGACTAAAGGTCTCGCTTCCTGAGCTTGTGCCACCTGTTTTCAGATGTTCCCATTCCCTGCCATTCATTAGAAGAGCCTTTGCTACATCTCCAACCTCAGGAAAGGGATGGGGAATTTTCTTTGCAGCTCAGCTGCTCTCCTGTGGCCATAAAAGTGCTAGGAGGTTCAGGAGAGCAGAGGTAGTGCCTTTGTCAGTGGGGATCCTGAGTTTTCTGAATGTCACCCTGGCTGCACTTTGCTTCATGTCTAAGTGGTGTCACAAAGCACCCTGGTACAGAGACATACTCTCATCACCACTTCCCCAACCCCACAGGGTTTCCTGGTTAATAACCAGATTTAGAGGCCTTTTCTTTTTTAAAGAGTTGCCCAAATGTGGAGGTGGCAGGGACAAAGTACTTAGGAAGCTAATGTAAATCAAAACCACTGGAAAACATCTGTCTGTGGGAGAACTTACACTTAAAAGTTTAAGCAGGGTAGAAATAAGCTCATATCTGGTGATATTCAGAGGACATAGAAAATAAGGTGATTTCTACTGCTTAGAAGGGTCCTAGGAGCTGGGCAGGGACTTGGTGAGATTGCCAACACCATAAAGAGACCCGGGATCCCCACACTCACATTCCCTACAAAACCTTGTGGCAGGGATTGCTACCTGTCTACCCAATATCTGTTTCTCCTTGTACTTTGTAACAAAAATCTGGTTTTATCTGGGGTAGGGACATTTCCATATGAAAGATTACATTTCTTTTTTACAGCTAGGTATGGTGATGTACCTAAGTTCTGGGCATTGAGAAGTTTGCTGAAATAACTGGTTAGACTTCCTAGAGAGCTCCTCTAAAAAGGTGGCATAAACTTCCATTTGCTGTAATACCTTGGTGACTGGGGCTGCCTGGATCATGGATGCGATGGCAACCATGGGGTGACCTTGAAGATGGAAGTCTTATGCTCAGAATGGAGGAGCAGAAAGTGTGAAGGAGCCTGGGTTTCTCATGACCATACCAGCCATGCACTTCTCACCTCTGGTCTTTCTCATGAGAGATAAATGTATATTCACTCATGCCATTATGTTCAACCTAGATGAACCATCCCAACTCAGCAACCCAGTTCCAGCCCTCCCAGCCCTTCTTGCTATGTCCTTGAGGACAGCAAATTCTACTGTTCTTTGACCAAATTCTACTTCTCTAGAACCAGAGCCCACAGCATCTTACGCCACACTCCTCTTCCCTAAGGCAGGACCCTGCTTTCTGGCATGGCCCTCACCAGCCCTCCTTCCCAATATTCACTCACCAAATCTGCAGTGGTTGATCTTATTGTAGAGCAGGCCCATGGGGATGTTCCAGCCAGCGGTTCTGCCAACTGCCGTATGGCAGGACTTCTTGCCTTTCAGATTGTCCCAGGTGAGGTCAGAAGCTGATTTCACCACTGCTACAGCAAAATACCCTACAAGAAAGACACCAGAAAAGGATGGATTAACACCTCTGGGTGTCTGCTTCCAATCAATTTCCCTAGGGAAGCAAAGATATCCTCAATCAGTCATTGTGTCCTGAGAGGATCTTTCCAGTAACTGACTGAGGGGAAGTACAAGGAACTCTGTCAGGAGGAGATTAATCTGAACTTTAAAAACAAAATATTGTGAAAACACCATCATTAGATCAATGGCTGTGTGTATAACCCTTCCCTAAGTGCCTAAAGTCACTGAAGTTATAAGCCAGCAATTCACCGTCCAATGAGTCCTATCAGAGGAATGGATACTGAAACAGCTAATGTAACCACAAACTTTCATAAATTAACATGTGTTGAGATATAGTAGTAAAAGATCAATAAGCAAAAGAGAAAAATTGGGCCAAACATTTTCTGGTAAGGAGAATATAGTTTTATACCAAAATAAATATGCAAAATGGAAAATGTCAATATCAAGTCAGCTGCCATTTTCAGCAGCAAATATATACTGGTCCTTAAAATGAGAAATAGAACATCAACCTATGATTTCAGTTTGCCAGTTTAATTAATTCCGATTACAGTTTCCAACAGAAAACAGAATCTTTATTATCCATAGAATAAGAATGGCTTTTTCTATATCTGCTGAAGGGCTTACCTCCCCAAGTGATGGGGAGAGGCTGGGAGGTTATAATCAGTGGAAGTGGCAACGACAGCCTTGTACAGTAATGGCTGTCTGGAATGTGACCTGCAGGGGCCTGAGCATAGGGGGCCAGTGCTCGCCTTGGTGTAAGACTTCCTGACTTGCTCCTGCTCTGTTTCTTCAGATGTACCCTTACCCAGAGCCCTGGGTGAGAGCCAGGTTGGCCTGGGTTCCTGGACCCAGCCCTGGCTAGAAGGTCAGATAATTTTATGTTCCTTGATATCTGCCTGTGTGAGGCTCTCTATTGAGCCCTGTAAGGAACAAATAAGCAAAGTTCCTTGGTTGGTGCTTACTCTTATCTGAAAATTTGCAGGCCTCATGTCATGTAAGGTGAGGATCAGTGGGAAAGACCTGGATTTCCCTTCCTAGATATATAATCCCAGACGATCTGTCTGTAAACTCCCTGAGCTTAGGGTCCACTTGTGTATCCTTAGAGGATGCCAAAACCTACCTTATAGCATTAAATGAAAAATCCTGTGTTCAAGCCATGGCAAGTGTAAAGGGATAACCATCATTATCCATTACTATCCTTCCATGATTCTCTCACATTGTAAAAATTGGTCTCTTACAGCACCTTATATACTTGAATTTTAAATCTAACCAATTCCCCAAAACAATGGGAATTTATCTTTTAACTCCAGAGGTTATCAATTTAAACTCACCTGCCTCTGGTGTATTCTCACAATCAGGGCTGTTTTCTGGAGGAAAGAAAATGAAGAAGGCGTTAAACCCTGATTTACAGATTGGGAAACCATGCCTTTTTTTTTTATGCTGCAGCTAAGAATAAAGAAAGTCAGAGAAAACTATCTATACATGTCACCAATTCCCAACAAGTCCAGACTCTCTGGATCATGCAAGTCCATTTCACCTCCTGGCCTCTAGAATTTATCCACAAACTGTGAATGTCAAGTTTCCTGCTCTGTCTGCACTGAGCCCACAGAGGAGTGCTGGCCGACTATATTTAAATCCTAGCAACAGGGCAGTGAGAGAAGTGTGAGTTTTGGAATCTGGAAGACTGCCAGAAATCCCAGGTGTCCTTTGCAATGGGGTCATCTTTAGTGAGGACTTCCCAGTGCAGAACTTTCATTTCCCATTTCTGGAATGTACTGTAACTCCCTGCCTTCAAGATGACTGTGGGGATTTGAGATGAAGGAGCCCAGAGCTTGCAAAGTAGGAGGTGCTCAGAGAGGGAAAGCTTTATGGCAGCTGTGGTATGAATCAGGCTGTGATTTTTCCATCTCCTCTCTCCATGGCCCCGAGGGAAGAAAACACAGAGAGGTGCTCCCCACCACTTACTATTGTAGTTTTCTGCCAAGACAGGCACCAGACCACACTTGCCCGCTATGTAGACAAACCCTCCATCCAAGCTCATGGCATCAGCTTCTCCATTCTGCAAACACACAGCAAATCATAGCAGATGAAAAGAGGCTGTTTCGTGTGCCACCCACTTTTCCAGCTGTTTCCTTGAAGCAGCCTTCCCAGCACATGAATGCCAGGGAGACAGCAGGTGCTGATACTGAACCCCCAAAGGATCAGCCAGGCACACTCAGCAGAGAAAATCAAATGTACTCTCATTTTCACCCAACCATCATGAACTGATCATCAATTCCAGGTGCCTAGTTCAAGAGCAAAGACCCACATTCAGTCCTCTTGCCCTCTCGTAGGACACACTGTCCCAGAGACACTCCTACAACACATTTCTGATACCAAGAATTCTCATGTGCAGATGGACGAGTGGAGTCAGAGACTCGTGGCTGTGGCTGTGGAACACAGCACCTTCTGAAGGGGGGCTCTAGCCTCTAATGTCAGCCTCCTTGGCTGAGTGCTATTTCCATGTTTCATGCATACAACGTGTTTAATGAATGAGTCAAATATTTTCAAATGTTCTAAATCTCAGCTCTAATAAGCCCCAAATTTCAGAGATGCTTCGATTCAACAAGGTTTATAAGATTTCCCTTTGGCCTGGCAATATACTTTCTAGTAATAAACCATAGAAACAATCAGATTGGTGGGCAACTATTTGGACAAAGTGTGTAAGTGGGCAAAAATAACAGGTGTGATTTATAATTGCAAAAAGAAAATTAAACTAAATGCTCAATGACAGAGAAATAGCTAAATAAATGGAAGCACATCCATGCTATGGAATACTTATCAATATTAAAATATCATTTTTTTCTTTAAAACGTAAGTATGGCCATATTTATTTCTCTCAATTCATGCAAGATAATAATTACACATCAACAAATATTATCCTCAATAATGATTTGATTCATAAGCATTTGAAATGTATGTAATTTCACATCAATAGCCTTGCATTTTTTTAATACTGCAAGTTAAAAAGCACCCCCCAACAGTCACTTTATATTATTATTTCAATACCTCCCTCTACACATCCAAACTTTAAAAAGTCATAAACTGAACATATAGGTCATGTTTAGAAACTTGAGGTTTTAGAAATCTTCTTCCTCACTGTGATTCAGAAAACTCCTTAAACTGACAATACAGTCACAGGTGGTAAAGGTAGTTGTAGGAGGGGAAAAGGAAAAAGACAGACACAAGTTTGCTCTCCTACTATTTTACTAATCCTGTCTGTTGAAAATGGTTATGTCTTAAGAAGTAAAAGTCTAGGTTGAATATGAGGAATGTTTCAAACTTGCCTCACAGTTTGAAACATGCATTTCAAATAATTTCCTATTTGATTTGAGCTCACTGTAGCAAACTGATGCCAAAAGAGAAAAATCATTTCTTCCACACATTCGCTCAGAGTCTGCCTGGTAATGTGTATTAAACTCTTTGTGTTTTAGCTTGAAGGCCCCCGAAACCAGACCAGTTTCAGGATCCATGGGTCAGGGCTCAAACCAATTTTTAATGGATTTTCAAACTTTTTCAGACATGCTCAAATAGCAGCCGCAGAAAGTACTTTAAGTATGGTAGTCCCCTCTTATCCTCAAGGGATATGTTCCAAGACCCCCAGTCTTGGGACCTGAAACCCTATGCAATGTGTATTTCCTAAACATACAAGCCTGTGATAAAGTTCATAAATTAGGCACAGTAAGAGATTAACAACAACAATAATAAAACAACAATTATACTATAATAAAAGTTATATCAATGTGCTCTCTCTCTCTCTCTCTCGAAGTATCTTAACATTTTTGGACCACGGTTGACTGTAGGTATAACCCAAGAAAGCGAAACCTCACATAAAGGGGGACTACTGCACCTCATCTTCTGTTTCACAACTGTTAGACAGCTCCTCCCAAGTTCTTTAAGTCCTTTCTTTCAAGTTAGTTCTGTTAGTTCCTTTTGATTTGGCACAACAAATCCAGTGACATAAGAACAATTAACTGTTTGCAAATGCACAAACGTCATCTATTACTGGGAGATTCTTCAGAGTTGGCACTACTTTCCCAAGGGAAAGATAGTCTCCTGCCTGTAGTTTTACAAGGTCCTTTTTATGATCGATCACCTGTGAACAACCATAAAACTCTTCAGCATCTCCAGGACATAACCACTTCTGTCCATTTCCATCTTCAAAGAAATCAGCTTTTGTTTCTGCTTCATTTCTGTAGCATCCCATTGTCACATTTTAGCCACCAATAAGAACTCCACCTCTGGGATGTGGTGTTTCAGTATTAATAAAGTATCCACCTTCCTCCCAGTTCTTTAATTTAATTTCACAGCAAACTAATGGGACTCCCACTTCTGCCAGTATTGTAATCCACACATCTGTAATTGTTCCAGCCCCTGTACGTTCAGTGAGTCTGTATCACTGACCACAACAAAAAGATATTCATGAACTTGCTGCATGTTGCAGAAAGTGGAGCACTTTTGTACAATAAAAGCTGAATATTTCCACCTAGCAAGCTTCACAATCTCCAGAAAACAAAGCTGTCACACAATCCAGTACTATGCTCTTTTGAAATGTGTTCCATTTTATAATTATAGGCCAGAATAAACAGATTGTGCTGAAGACTACTCATTTCATACACTTTATTCATGACATTTTGGTAGATCTGATCCATGATTTCCAGAACGGCTGCCATCAGTGTTGGTTTCAACCTGGAAGTAGACTCTTTGCTTCCGGTTTTAATTTTTTTATTTTTTATTTTTTATTTTTCTGAGATAGTGTCTCACTATGTTTCCCAGGCTGGACTCAAACTCCTGGGCTCAAGCAATCCTCCTACCTCAGCCTCCTGAGTAGCTAGTACTATAGCTGCATGCCACAGTGCCCAGCCGATTTTTTACTTTTAAAGACTGATCCACTAAAGTCTGGAGTGAAGAGTAGCCAAGCAGGCATCCATGAGAAAAACAAAGAAACTCAATGCTTAATTCTAGAACATGGGCCACAGGTAAATATCCAATGTAGTCATCTTCCTCCTCCAGTCTGGGAATCCTTTCTGCCTTCCCAGTAATACCAGTAATGATGTTTCTATGCAAGACGATGACTCCCTTTGGAAGTCCTGTGTGTCTACTCATGAGCATGATTACTGCAATAACTGAAGGCAGTGGTCGCTCTGGAATCTGTTTTCCACACTCACCTTCGCTTTCTACTGCAGCCATGGTGTCCACAATAACAACCTTGGGAAATTGGGACAGGTCAGTGGCTTCCCATTGACAGTGACGATGTGTCACAGGTGTGGGACCAAATAAACTATGTCTTTCAACTTTGTTTCCAATAATTATTTACTAGCAATGATATTGGTTACTTCTGTTTCATTAATCCACGGACCCTGGACCTCCTAAAGTAGCATATAATTTTATGAACTAAATGTTATGCATGAAACATACCTATCCAGCAATCATCCACTTGGATATGGTCTCACAGAACATGGCAATGTTGGTCTTTGGTTTCTGCCCCAACACCTGTAAGCTATTTCCAACATTAAAGGCCCAAACGATGACATCTTCATAGGAGAGCAAATTACGATGTCCAAGAAGAACCTTTTAAAATATGTTCCCATTTGGTTGTACTTAATCTTCTTCATTTAAGATTTCACATGTTCCCAAGAGTCTTTTGCTCTTCCTTTTTTTTACAGACGTAAAAACTTTATCTATTGTATCACATCCAGAGTATAATATTGAAGCCCAGCCACTCAAACTGCTAACAGATGTGTATAGACTCAGGTTTTGAATTTGTGGGCTTTGCTTTAACTTAGTTTGGTTTTTCTTGTCTTGACTCAGACAAAGATTAAAATGGAATGTATGTTAAAATAGTATAAAGTGATATTTATAAATTGTATGAAATATAAAATAATGAGGTTGATGGTCCCTTTTTGCTTCATGGTAGATAGTTCTGAAGATACATGGTTATTCATAAGTGCTCAAAAAGTAGAATTAACATATTTCAGCAAAAATCAGTTGACAATGGCAAGAGGTACAAGTGCCTTTATAATATGCATCTTTGTTTCAAGATATTTGCTGATTTATTATAAAGGATCCAACTCAAGAATAGCCAAATGGAAGAGACACAGAGGGCAAGAAATGTGGGGAGGAGGGGGAGTGGAGCTTGGCACTTCATGTTCTCTCTAGGCAAACCATGCTCCCCCATCTCAATGTGTGCACTAACACAGAAGCTCCAGATTAGGTTTTACAAGAATGATTTATGATATGGGAAAAGCTTACTAGATACTGTGAGTGAGTAAAAGGTAGCAAGCAACCTACATGAAATGATCCTAATAAGGGAATTTTCTCTGAATTACATGATTATAAGTACTTTTTATTTCTTCTTTATATCATTCAGGATTTTAAAAATTCTCTGTAAGCCAACATGGAATATTCTTTCTTTAAAAAAAAAAAAAAGTTTTTAGAGACAAGGTCCTGCTAAGTTGCTAGCCCTGAACTCCTGGGCTCAAGCAATCCTCCTGCCTCAGCCTCCAAAGTAGCTGGGACTGAAGGGTGCCCACAGGGCTCAGTTTCCTCCTCGTATGAGTGTATGGTGAAAGGGCAGGCTGAGTGGTGCCTGCTTAGGGAGGCTGGACCATGGTGTGGGTGTCCTGAGACCAGTGGTGTGCCATGATCACTGTGGTAAGATCCTTAGTACCTGGTAGGATCCAAGCAAGTACAAATTTGCTTTGTTGATCAAAAGAGTATCCTAGCCGGGCATGGTGGCATGCACCTGTAGTCCCACAAGCTCAAAGATTCTGAACCTCCAGTGGGGCTGTGCTCGCATAGTCAGGGCAAGGTTCCTGGGAGCCAGGTTTTTGCATCATTCCCAGGAACACTCCCTAGCTCAGTCTTGGGGGCCAGCAGGCAGAATGACAGGGATGCTGCCCTAGGAAGGCTGGAGTGACATACCATGATCTTGGCGATGCAGTCTTCGGTGGTCTCTGCTGATACACACTCTATTTTCCCTTCACTGTTAACACTCCACTCATCACACTTGAGCCTCTCGTGGTGGCTCAGGGCACACCACTTCACAGGCTTGCATTGATCTGTTGGGGCTTCTGGGCCTATGGCATAAAAAAAGAACAAAGATCAAAAGCGGCCCTAGCTGTTGGCTGGTGTTTATCAGCACTACTCACTGTCTTCATGCAAATGCTGGGATTTGCCAGCAATAAACACACAGACCCCATTCAAGGAATTAATCACCTTAGAAAGCAAAGTCAATGCACAATCTCTTGGTTGACTTCTCATTTAAATTTAGTTTTTTATGTCTTCCGAGAAGCCAACTTTCCTCTCCAGCCTCTGGGCACTATATGACCTCTGGCTGTTTTTTTCCTTCTTGTTTTTCAGATAGCACTTAACTACTAGAGGTGTTCTTATTTATATGTTCATTGCTTATTGTCAGGTTTTCTGCAGGAGAACAGAAGCTCCAACAGAGAAAGGGCTCTGCCTGTCTTGTTCACCAGGGGCATCCTCAGGGTTAGGGCAATGCTAGCACATGGCCAGCATAATAAATGTCTGATGAATAAATGTACATCTGCTCATCTTTCAGACTGAGCTGGAGTCACTTCCTCAAGGAAGCTGTGCCTTAACCCCAAGTCCAGGGCCTGTTTTTCTTTGTTTTGCACTCTCACAGGGCCATGGTATTTTGTTGTCATATTTTTCCCCTTTTAAGCATATCTCTTATTTTGTAATTCATCATCCAATAGCATGACTATTCATTAAACATTTATCTTCTCCCCAGTTTGAAATTTCCAGGACAACAGAATCAAATATATATTTGTCATGCCATCCTATGTCCAGCACCTAGCAGAGCATATGGCTAGATGTTCAATAAATGTCTGCTGAATAAATGAATGGTCAAGCAAAACCGCAGTGACTGAGTGAAATTAAGGACTGGGATCAACCTCTCTTAGAGCGCCTCTTCATTATGGTACATGTTGACTGGCTGGAGATGTGCAATATATAGCAATTTTGTTCTATTTCACTTACTCCATGATAAGCTAATTGGCTTCACAAAGTAGGTAAGGCAGTCCTGATTGATGCAAAGGAAATACTGAACCAGCCCACGTCATTTTAAATGTGGGTTTCCTTTAAAGCCGGTGGTGTTGTCAAGGCCACTCATAATGATTAATGCCATTCAGCATCAGTCTAACACTGGGCTCACAGACAGGTCAGAAAAAGGAGCATCAGGAGAGGTGTGCAGGTCCCTGAAAAGACTCAATCTCTGGCCCCTGTGCTCACTAGGTTTCCCAAGGGCTTGTGGTCACCTGGTTCTTCCCAGGTACTCACATGTGCCTTCCCGTAGATTCCGGATGGCAGTGACATACTCATAGCCCAGGTACATCTTGGCATCCATCCTGGGGGGGACTTTTAAAAACCCATGGGCAGAGTCCTTAAACAGCAGGTCCTTCCCATGAGGAGAGCCGAATAGTTGGAATTCTTTTGATTTGTCTTTGCCAAAATGTTCCTGTTCATAGAAAAACAGAATAGTGGATGGCAACAGAGAAGAAAGGAGGCTGAGAAATGGGACTGAAGAAAAAACAAATCTCTGCAGGAAACAACATGAAAAAGTTCAAGATGCCAGGAGAGAGGACAGTCGGACCTGCTCCTGCTCACCCAGCACTTCCTCTGCCTGTAGCCCTCGTGGGTCCGCGATTTCCCTGAACCTGCTTCTGTGCCTGTCTCCCGGAACGGGTTGAGACATCGGTGAGAACAAGAAATGTGGCTAATCCAGAGGCTGCCCTGTGTGGTTGCCAGTCAAACTCTCAGCGGACAGATGGGAGGACTGGGCAAGAGGAAGCTGGCTGAGCCCAAATCACACAGCTCTTGGGAAGTAAAGCCGCTGTGCAGGCAGCCCCCTCACAGCCAGGCTGAGGGGCCTGGGGAGAGAGATCATTTACTTCTGGGAGGGTCATGGAAAGCCTCCTTGGGGAGGGGCTTAGCTTTGGGCCTTGAAGGTCTGGTTTAGGTAGAAAGGAATGGAATAGAGCAATACAGAGCCTCTTCAATGTCACCAGCCAGAAAGGCAAGGGCGGCAGACGGTAGCACCACAGCAGGCTCCCTGCTGCTCTGTGAGGAGTCCCAGATTTTAGAGAACTTAATGACATGTGGCATGGCTCCCACTGTATCCTGAACACACAGACTTCCAGAGTGAGAAGATGGCCAGGAGGAAAACCCCCAAATCCAAGCAGGGAGCACTAAGCTGGAGGGGAGGGTGGCAGGTGGGGATACCTGGGCCTGGTTGAGAAGCTCCCAGATCAAGTCCTCCTTGCCACCCATACTTCGGGCCACGACGGTGTGAGAAGGGACCTGGGCCAAGTGGCAGTCCCTGTATTCATCTACCGGCTTCCGGGTGTTGTCCAGGCAAAGCAGCTCATACTGGTCCCTGTCAGCCTTGTTTGCCAAGTTCTCTGGGGAGGGAAAGCCCAGGTGAGCCTAACACAGGAGAGCCATGGGCTGTGGTGCCCATCCTTGAAATTCCATTGATCATAGAAAGTATGAGCTGAGAGGCCTGGAGTGACTACTGAAGGCCAGAGAACATGCAGGAGAATGACTTGCTCAAGACCCCACAGCCAGGTAAAGCCTTCTGATGCCCATGCAGCAGTGATTGCTCCTCATTCCACCATGAGCCTGACCTTAGCAGCACCAACCCCCAGTCCTTGGTTATAGCAACACTACCCCAGAGGCAGAGGCACTGTGTAGACAGATTGAATGATGGAAAGAGGCCCAGGAATCCAGACGGGGACCCCGTAGGTGCCTAACTCTGCACAGGTAGAAACCCAGGCAATGATAAAGGAGAAATACAGTATGCTCATGTCCAACTACTGAGCATGAAAAAGGGAACACGAAAGAAGAACACCCACTACTTGGAGGGGCCCTGGTGGATTCTTGTCCCATTCTTACCAAATATAGTCGAGTGCTTGACAAAGGCCACATCCCCAGCACCATCCTTCAGACACCTGGGTCAAAGAAACACATCAGCAGGGCTCCTGCAGGGCAGGCCCTTCTCCTGCACCTGCAGAGTCTGATCACACTGTCCAGCACTCACACAAGGATAGAGCCTGGCGAAGGCCTCTGTGCAGCCCCGTAGCTGAAGCAACACCATGGTGTGCAGACCTCCAGGGCAGTGCTGAGATGGGGGAATGAGCTCACACGAGATAAAAAGAGCCTCATAACCCAAAGAAGCAAAATGCAACTGAAGATATTTTCATGTGAAAAGAGTTTTTAAACTTCTGGAGTAGAAGATAATGGTATAGTGTCTCCTGAGGGTGAAAATGTGCCCTTGGCTGGTTGTAAAACTTCAGGATATAATCAAGGTAAAAAGAGAAAGCAAGAAATCAGCTTCCCAGATAGAGACAGTAATGCGGGCAGGAGATAGGCAGTGTGCTGAGCAGTTAACACTGCTGAGATTGAGGGAAGAGGGCCAGTCCCTGGATAGTGGGCCCAGACACTAGAGGCATGATTGTCCTTTCAGGCTCTGCCCGATCCACCAAGAGGAGACTGACCAGGCTTGAGGGCTCTGGGGAGAAAGGAAGGGCCCCCAGGAAAAGGACCTGCTTGTCAGGGTCAGATGAAAGGGAACATGGGCTGGCTTGGCCTAGGAGTCCCAGGTTGTGCTTCTGACTCACTGGGAGGGGATTAGGCCACCTTGATGCCCCTGTAGGCAGGCAGGGCTCGGCTTTGGACCAGCAAAGAACTCTCACCCTGAGGACATTTGGCACTTTGGCCACCATGGAGCAGCAGACATCTCACTCACTTGAAGGCTCCTGAGTAGCCGAAGTATTGGTTAAGGGTGGAGCAGCCACACTCTGGACACAGTTGACACAGCTGGGGGAAGTCCGTCCCATCTGCACAAGGGACACAGCTGCCCGAGAAGAAATTGGCCACTGCTGCTCAGCACAGAGAAATGGACAATAGAGCATGAGTGAGGCTGGCCACAGCCAATGGCATCACCCCACCCAGGCCCATCAGGGAACAGAGGGGACTAAAACCAAACCAGCACATGCAGTCCCAGCTTGGCCTTATGCTAACTCATCAAGATCAAGTATTTCTAATAGGAACAAGTTGACCTCTGTCTTGCCACCATCCATCAGAGGAAACAGGCCTATGCTTCCCATTAACCAAGGCCTATCTCAGGTCTTTCTCAGCGCACCTTCTCCCTGCTTTGTCAGAGGCTGGAACAGCTCAGAGAGAGGTCCCCTCTGGGATCCATGCCCCAGACATGAGAGAACTGCTTAGAGAGGTGCAGGGCTCCAGAGAAACCCCCAGGAAAGAAATCCAGAGAAGTGGACAAGAGAGCCACCATCGTCTAGACTGAAACCCTCTGCCGAGCCTTGCACCCTTTCCTCACTCATCAGAACAGCCTCTGCTGGGGTGCTGGGAGCTCAGAGCAGAAAAAAGCTGAGCTCCACCTCCCAAGTGCTGCTGGTGCAGCAGACCTGCCAGTTTAAAGTTCGTTAACCTCCTTCCCCCACCTGAGTTCATCCCACGTCTGCTGATGGTGATTGCCTAGTGCGGCCTGTGTGGGCATCTGGAGCAGAGGCAGCTACTCGAGGGCACCCAGACTCCTGCCAGCTTACCTTTCTCAAGAGGTTTACGTGGCTCAGGTAAGTCACAGTAAAGTAAGCCTATGGGGATGTTCCACCCAGCGGACCTGCCTAGGCCTGTGTGGCAGGACTTCTTGCCTCGAAGCTGGTTCATCTGGAAGCCACTATCCTTCTTCACCACAGCAACAGCATAATAGAAAGTCTGTGGATCTGCAAAGGCACAATGTGAATGGAAGGCCCTCAGCCTGGTGCAGGGAAACATGGCTCATCACCACCAGACTCTTGAGGAGGGAGGGGAGCAGAGAGGCCATGCTTTTACTGGATTGGGTGATAAGGAGGGGGGAATCAGGAAAGCCTTCCTAGGCTTGCAGGGGAGAGAGAAGACCATAGAAGGTATATTTGTAATATTACCCCTCCAGGCAAACAGGGGCAAGAAGGCCACACACACATGTGTCCTGAATGCTTTGCCTCCCCTGGCCCTGCAGCGTGTCTGCCTACACCTACCAACCCTAGCCACTAGGAAACTGGAGCTGTGGCAACAGAGGTCCGTATTTCCTGTCCCCTGGCACAGGCCCAGGGACAGTCAGGTTGATCTCAGAAGACTTGCAGGACTGCTGGCATCTGAGTGTGTGCTCCAGAGTGACCTCTCCTCTGTGAGTGGTACCTATGGCTCCAGAGGCCTCCAGGGACCCTAGGCATATCACTAGACCGCAGTAGCCTTTGGGTCAAGCTGCACACAGCCTGCTGTGTTTCTCTGGTAAGCATATCCGCCTGGCCCAGGGGTCAGTTTTAGGAGCACCAGCCCTCAGCCAGCCCAAAGCCCCCAGAGGCCTTGATGTGTGGCTGTGGCGGCTGACGGGGTCCCTTATTCTCTACTCACTCTCCAAAGATGAATGTTCATTATATCTGATATCCAAAACCTGCCTGTAAAACACAACACTCAGCAGAAAGAATAAAGATGACAACTCCTTCCTGGGGTCCCAGGGAGAACTTACCCTCTTTTGACCCATAGAACTCTGCTACCACAGGCTTCAGGTTATTAGGAGCCAGGTAAGCATCATACACCAAACCTGCATCCAACGTCACAGCGTCCGCTTCGTTTGCCTGAAAGAGAAGAGGCCAGTCCTGGATGAAGCCTTGACTTCCAAGGAAGGCCCACCTCAACCCACATAAGTAGAGAGTGGCTACCAGGACTCCACGGACCCAGGGCCAGAACTTGACTAGACCATGCACAGCCCTGCTGCTTCAATTGACTCTGTCTCCCTCGCAAGGGCACTTAGCCACCAAATTCCTATTCCTTCTGCATAGAGGGAGGGATGGATTGTGTTTCTGTTTTCCCTGGTGAGGTGCCCAGCTCCTGGCCAAAAATCCTATGTGACTTTACCGTAGGCAATTATGAAGGCTTAACCTGGCAGGCTCCGTGGGAGAAAGCTGCCCTTGCCACCCCAGACTCATAGCACAGCCAGTGCAATGCGGTCTCTGGAGGGGACTCTGCTGCCGAGGACACAGCTCTCTTGGGGTGGCCACGCTCTTCTTACACCTGTTTTCATTCCTAGCCCATGACCTTTGCTCAGAGCCCTCTTAATCTGAGACTTCCTTTGAGGTCTTCTTCAGGTGCTTCTGTGGAGATTTTTTTTCCTAGGGGAAGATGGAAACCCTGAAAACATTCATCTTCACTCTGACTCGGTACTCAATGCTCTTCCTTCCTGTCCTGGGTCCATAAAACTGCATGACCCTTTTGCTGAGGGATTGGCCACTTTCTCTGGGTTTAGCTTCTTGGTGATACTATGTACTGAATGATCAAAAGCTTGATTATTACTTCCATTTTTGCTCATCTCTGGTATAATTGTCTACTCCAACACATGAGCAGCTCATCTCTCTTTCTATCTCATCTCCATTTTACAAGTGAGAAATCTGAGACACAGAAAGGTTAAGTCACTTCCCTGGGCCACGTAGCCAGTAAGTCATGGAGCTGGGATTTGAGTCCAGACAGTCCGGGTTTATTTCTTATCATTACACTGTTACTTCAGGTTATGTTCCTTTTTGACTTTGTTCTTCTATAAGCCCTTTACATCAACAGGTCCCTTGAAATATTATAGCTGCCTTCTTACTAGATCTATAATTTATTTTCTTTTTATGTAAATTCTTAAAATGAGCCCAACCATCTTTTATTTAGACACTTAAACACATAGTTTTACTCCTTTTTTGTTTTAAATGTCTTTAATCAAAATGATTTTTCCAGAAGCCCTTGCCAGTTCTCTATGAAGATTTCTTATTGATCAAATTACAAAGCAGGCCGGGTACAGTGGCGCGTACCTTGTAATTCCAGCACTTTGGGAAGCCGAGGCAAGCAGATCACCTGAGGTTAGGAGTTCAAGACCAGCCTAGCCAATATGGTAGAAACACGTCTCTACCAAAACAAACAAACAAAAATTATCTGGGCTTGGTGGCACATGCCTGTAATACCAGCCACTTGGGAGGCTGAGGCGGGAGAATCGCTTGAACCTGGGGCGCAGAGGTTGCAGTGAGCTAAGATTGCACCACTACACTCTAGCCTAGGTGACAGAGCAAGACTCTCAAAAAAAAAAAATTACAAAGCAGAAACTATAGTTCCATGAGCTTTGTTGTGTTACAATCAAGTAATAAGGCAATAGTATTTCTAAATGAAATAAAATATGTTGTAAGCCAAACTATATCAGCAGTCTCGCTCTTGTCCCCCAGGCTTGAGTGTAATGGCTCAATCTCGGCTCACTGCAACCTCTGTCTCCTCGGTCCAAACGATTCTCCTGCCTCTGCCTCTCAAGTAGCTGGGATTAAGGCGCCTGCCATCATGCCCGGCTAATTTTTTTTTTTTTTTTTTAGTAGAGATGGGGGTTTCACCATGTTGGCCAGGCTGGTCTCGAACTCCTGACCTCAGGTGATCCGCCCGCCTTGGCCTCCCAAAGTGCTGGGATTACAGGCATGAGCCACTGCGCCCGGCCAATTTTAACCATTTTCAAGTGTACATTTTAGTGGCATTAAGTACATGCATTCACATTGTTTTATAACCATCACCTCCATCCGTCTCCAGAAACTGAAACTCTTTACACATTAAACAATTACCTCCTATTTCTCCCCCACCCCAGCCCCTGGAAGTCATTATGCTACTTTCTGTTTCTATAAATTTGACTATTCTAGATACTTCATAAAAGTGGAATCTTACAATATTTGTCCTTTTGTATCTAGCTTGCTTCACTTATGTTTTCAAGGTTCATCTCAGTGTAGCATATATCAGAGTTTCATTTATTTTTAAGGCTAAAACTATTTCATCATTTGTGTTTACCACATTTTATTTATCTATTCACTCATCAATGGATATTTGGGTTGTAAAACGTATTTTTAATATACCACAATACAAAACAAAGTTAAGAGACATGATGGGCCTTTCTGTTCCACAACAACTAGACCTTATGTATGAAACACACTTCGTGGTTTTGTTTAATCTGCAAACACCTTCCCTTCCCCAGTCCTCACATTGTTGAATAAAAATGAAGCAAACAGGATGCAGCACACCAACATGGCACATGTATACATATGTAATAAACCTGCACGTTATGCACACGCACCCTAGAACTTAAAGTATAATAAAAAAAAAAATTTTTTTTGATGAAGCAAACAAACAAGAGCTTTGCCCAGTGCAGTGGGGTTGGGAGAGTGGTCAGGAACCTGGTCTTTCTTTGCCAAGACACCAAGAAATCACTGACACCTCAGGGGCTCGGGGAGCTGAAGAGCTAAAGCCTAAAACACAGGGTCCAGCACTAGAGCTGCAGGGTTCCCAGGGGAACTTGCGCCGGCTAGGAGGGACAGGATTATAATCAAGCAAGCTCTCACAAGTCAAGATAACCAAACGCAGAAGGAAAGCTACAGAGAGAAGGCTGAAGGGAAGCCAAAGGGAAGCCAGCAGGAAGACACTGGTAGAGGAGGAAAACCCCAGCGCGGATTCCTCAAGGGAAGCCAGGCTCCCTCTGGATGTGTCTACCTCTTCCACCGTTTCCCTTCGGCTAACCTCCTGCTTGCTTTGTGCTGAGAACTGTAGAATTTCCCACACTTGACAAGTTTGTCCAAACTCCTGCACTAAGAGACCTGCCCAGACTCTGGCATGGCTCCTAGCAGAACAAATCTGTGTCCCTAGGATGGCCCCGGTTCCCCTTAAAGTGCTTGCCTGAGAAAACTCAGTGCTGCCAGGAAAATGTACCTGTTTCTTCCAGTCAACACACAACTGATGATAGGCCCCTGACCTCCCCCTTTCCAAGAGCATTTACTAAAAAGGGCTTAAAACTGTGAATATGTATCTCTTGAAACTCACAAGCATCTCTCTCAAGGACTGAGAGCCATTCCTTTGCAAAACAATCATCAGGATGGATAGAGTGTCTGTCTCGCAGTATCTGTGGGAGAATAGAGTCCTAATCAAGAGAACTGCCAGCTATCAGACACAGCTGGCCTCCTCACACTTACACTGACCAGCCCTTTCTACCTTTTTACTTCTCTGACTCTACAGAGCCCTGCGTTCTCCCCTCCCTCATTCTCCCTTTAAAATGCTCACATCACCACTGCACAAATCATAATGGAGCCTAGCTCTTTCCCCCACTGTCAGTAGTTACTGAATGAAACCTATTGTCACTGCCTAAACTAATATCTGGCTGTGCTTATCTTTGACACCTGGCTTCCCGCTAGCAACTTAAATAAGCCCACTCTGCTCTGCCTCAGGCCCTTTGCATATGCTCTTGTTTGCTGCCTGGTGTATTTTACACTGGAGTCCACCCAGGCTCAGTCCTTGGGTCTCAGCTTCATTACATCTCTCTCAGAGAGATGGTCTCTGAGCACCCAGGACAAAGCAGGTTTTTCTGTAAGTCCCTGTCAGAACACTCTCCTCTTTCCCTCCATTGTACATCCCCACATTTTGGAATTAGTTGTTTACTTATCTGTGTGTTTTTCTGCTCTCCTGACTAGGCCATGAGCTCCCTGAGGGTAAGGACCAATGTGTTTAATTCACCACTGCAGCCCCATTGCCCAGCACGGGATCTGACGTGTACAGATGGGCAGGGGCAATGTTGAAAGGATGAAGAGCATTTTTGTAGACCTAAGAACAAAAGGATCAGCTGTCACCTGCAATTAGGACACTTTACTCTTCCCCCTGCATGCATCACTCATCTTCCCAGTTGTGTATCAAAAGCTGCCAAAGAAGGTTATATAATAATTTTGATAGTGGGCATTCTTATTTATTTATTTATTTATTTATTTATTTATTTATTTATTTATTTTGAGATGGAGCCTCACTCTGTCACCTAGGCTGGAGTGCAGTGGCAGGATCTTGGCTCACTGCAACCTCCGCCTGCCTGGTTCAAGCAATTCTCCTGCCTCAGCCTCCCAAGTAGCTGGGATTACAGGCATACACCACCATGCCCAGCTAATTTTTGTATGTTTTAGTAGAGATGGGGTTTCGCCATGTTGGCCAGGCTGGTCTCCAACTCCTGACCTCAGGTGATCCACCTGCCTCAGCTTCCCAAAGTGCTAGGATTTCAGGCATGAGCCACCACGCCCAGCCTGATAGCAGGCATTCTTATATTGTCGCCAAGTTCAGAGAACCTAGTGTCTCAAAACAGTCACGCTTGCGTCTACTCTGTCTGGAAAGCAAATGTGCTTTTTGACTTTTGCTTTCCAGACACATTAAAGAAAACCTCCGCATTTCCACTTTTGAAGTGATTTTAATAACAGTCAAGGTTGACTGCCCCATATATCAGCCTCCTACCTGTGAGTAAAGAATTGTTCCAAAGTGACTGGAAACAGAGAAAGCACGGCTTTCTTCCACTCCCTTTTAGGCAGCAGCGACTTACCGCAATGGCCCTGATGCAATCAAGGTAGGAGGTTTTCTTCACACAAGCAACACTGGGACCATTGGATGGAAGGACGCTTTTCATATGGTCGCGGAAACTCTGGCACTTAGTGGCCTCATGCTCCGACACTGCACACCATCTCACAGTTTTATCAGGGACAGCCAGACACAGCCCTGGGGGAGAGAGGCCAGAGATGGAAGGGACCCACTCGCTGTGCTGAGGGAGAGACAGCATCGCCCCTAGAAAGGCCTTGACAGCCACATCCCCTCAGTCCTGTCCTCCTCTCACTCCTGTCCATGAACGCTACAGGGCACAAGTTCTACTGCATTCTGAGACTGGGCCAACAGAAGGTTTCCCTAATGGCCTGCCAGTTTCCTACTGACCACCCTCTGCTGGCCAGAGGGATGCAGGCATGGCCTTCAGCTCCCAGCTGGAGATGACAATCTGCTCCTCTGTATCCGCCTTGTCTCCTCCCATCACTGTCCTGGCCCCTGGTCCCCCATGGATCGTAAGCCTCAGAATGCACAGGGCGTTTTCAGCTACCCCAACACATTGGCTCGATACCTCAACTATGGAAAACCAGTGGGGGAGGAATTGCCATCTTTTTGAGAAGAGGGAGTGAGACTCAGGTCACCCTGCTTGTTGTTGGCCAAGCCAGGCCTAGAATCTGGGTCTCCAGACTCTGGGTCTGCTACTCAGGGCACAAAAGAAGAAAACATTCTGAGTTACACCCCTTCTTGGCCAGTAGTTGAGGGTAAATTAACGAAAAGAATTAATTTGTCTGTAACTCTTGTCTGTTGCTCTCTGTTTAGGAATAACTAAAAACTCCACAAATTCAACAGTCTCCCCTCTGTCTCCACTGAACTATCCCTCCATTTTCACCACTTTTTGGCTGCCATTCACAAAAAAAGCTGAAGCCAGCCATGGGTAACTATTAAAATCCATGTGGTTGCAGAGACAGCATCCCTATCACATGAGCTTTTGCCCTATCCCCAAGGCCCTCTGTCATCTCCACTCCTTGTGGGTCACCACAGCAAGGCTGATTCACTGGCTCTGAAGAAGATCCACAAAGCCTGTGGAGAGGAGGCCCACAGCTCTCCAGGATGCATGAGGAGGGGCCACCAGGGATGGCCACCCCAGCGACCCCCATTTTCCCTCTTGGCCCATGGGAAATCCTAGGAGGCAACATAAGTCTGTGGCAGCCCCTCCACAAAGCCATGCCTCCAGAGTTCCCACAGGCGAGAATATGTCCTCAGTGGAGCATTACCTTGCACAGCCTGTGAAGTGCTCTGTGCGGGGATAAAGGCAAGAAACGTGGGGTTCTCTCTCAAGGAATTGCTAGCTTATGGGGAGAGACAACAAAACGTGGAAGCCCCAACAGTGTGACAAATGCCCCATGAATGGCAGGCAGAAGTTAGAGTATGAAGGGGGCCCCACCTCAGGAGGTCGGGGAGTGAGGCGTCAGCCACTGCCCCATAGCAGGATGTGTGCAACATCCGCCACTGGTACCCGTCATCCGCCACCTCGCTGACCCTCAGCTGACCCTCCCAGGCAAGTGCTGTGATGACCCCCTCCCTGGTGAGGAGGTGGCCAGGATTTGGATCCAAGAAGTCTAGCTTCAAATCCCATGGTCTGACCGCTCGATGGCACTGCCTCCTTGGCAGGACATCTACAGCTCCCAGGGCACCCAGGGGACATCAGACTCTGAAAGGGGGAATGGTCAGACCCAGGAGGTCTTGAATGCCGTGCTAAGGAGTTTGGACTTGACAAGAGGCAGCAGCATCAAAGGGTTTTGATAACCTGCTTAGACGTGCTCTGATTTATTGTATTTCACTGCTGCAAGATTTACTAGACAAAGAGAAGGAGCAGGAGGAGACAGTGAGTGCAGTGAAAGGTGTCTAGAAGCCCAAGCAGAGGCCAGGGGTGGGGCGTAGAGAGGCAAGGGAAAGGCACCCAGACACCCAGGCTTCTAGCCTGAGCGCGGAGTGTATGCAGGCTGCGCGGTGGCCGCCCGGGTTGCAGGGAACGCGCAGGCCAGCGACTCTGCGGTGCTTCCCCGCGCCCGCACTCACCCAAGACGGCGCAGGCCAGCAGGGCTCCCACGGCGAGCCTCATCCTCCGGGTGCGGCGCTGAGCAGCGAGCACAGTCCGACTCGCTTCTGTGCAGCCTCCCACGCCCCGCGTCCCTTTATTCCCGGCCTGGGCCGGCTGGCGCAATCTTTGACCTCCCGTGTTTGTGCAGCCCGATTGCCCAATCGCCCCTCTCCCAACCCCCCTTCCTTACTCGTCCCACTGATCACCTCATTTTCTGAGCTCTGGAGACGACCCGCGAGTGGAAGGAGTCCAGCACAGAAATGCTGATGGGAAGGGACATGAAGCACAATGCAGCCATTGTCATCGCGGCTCGCTCGGTGCCAGGAGCGGCTACGGCGGGCTGGGAGCTGGGTGGCTCTGCTCCTGACTCCAGGGCTGCCGAGCTGGTCCGTGCCACCAGTCCTATCTGCACAGTCCACAGAGGAAGACTCCGAGGCTGGAGAGGGCAAAGAACTGCGCCCAGACCCCACAGTAGAACTGGAGAATGACAGGCAAAACCCCTTTTGGGAGAGGATGCAGGACAAACAAGCTGGGCTCAAGGTCAAAGACAGACTCAGCACCTTTTGCTCCCCACCAGGTGTCCCTCGATATCCTGCTCCTGGGCTCTCAAAGGTCCCCCGTGGAGGAGCTGCTCCCTCTTCCTGCCCCGCTGAGCTCGGGCTCCTGGGCTGGAAAACTTCCTGCCCTCAAGCTTCCTGTGGGACACCTTAGACTAGGGACAGAGTCATAGGGGAAGATGAACTCCCTCCGATAAGAACATGGTCAAGACACTGTGAGGCTCAGAACAAAGTGCCATCTTAGCACAAAGCAAGCGGCCCAGTGGAGGGTGTGGCCTGTTCTTACAGCCTGGGGCCACCATGTCCCCCTCTAGTAGATGAGTCTCCTAACTGGTTTAATTGCACATCCTTATCAGGAAAAATATTGAACTTGTGCCTTCTGTATGCTTATATTTTAACTAAAAAAATGTGTACACTTCAATCATGCACAAGGAATAGAAATTTGTAAAAGGATGAGCTAAAGATGAAACTCGTTTTCAAATGTCATTTTGCTTATGCGGCCTTATATAGGATTATTATCTCAAGGCATAATATACTTGGGGAAAGGTCAAGATTCCTTCCACGAAGTGTAAATCCAGACTTCAGAGATTTTGCCAAAAGTTACTTCTTATCCAACCTGACCAGATGGTCATTCATTCTGTCTCATGTTTTAGTTGACCAAGCTCATACCAAGCCTAGTGGACGTGTCAGGTCAGGCGTTTGATTTTTGTTCATTTGTTTTTGTGTTGTCAGAATTATCTCCTAATTCTAGTTTCTTTGTAGGAATCTTTTTAAGGCATGTGTGCATCTCATGAAGGTTGGAGTTAAAGCCAGATTATCTAATCTGTACATCCGTTTAACTGGGCACATACAAACCACAAAGTATGGAAATAAAAATGCCAAAACAAAGGGCAGGGTTGGCACCCCCGTCTTCACCTATAGCATTGTGAGGTGATCCCCATCTTCCCTTAGGACACCTCAAAGGCTCCATCTGTCGTGACTGCAGACTCAGGTGGGAGATAGGGCCAATTCACACATTCAATATGAATGAATGATAATTTGTTAATCTTTTGCAATAACAATAAATATAACTGGAAGTTAGGTTATGTTCTCCCACACTCCAAAAGACTATCTCATATGCAAAGGGGTTACACACCTCCCACTTTAGAGTCCACTGCAGAAGCTTTCTGTTTACAGTGAGGACAGAAGTCAAGTCTGGCTTTCCCAACACATCAGCCTCACCAGCAAGGGAGAGTGACCACTGCTGCCTTGTCTCATTCCCCCCTTGCCCGTCCATGGGCCCCTTGCGCTCGAGCCATAGGGAAAGAAGACTTTTGGCATGAGGGCCATATTCCTACTGGCCCTGCAGCAGGCTCTAGGCAGTGGTCTGGATTCATTTGGAGACCTTGAGGTAGGGATGTGAGATGAGCAGGAAAAGTCAGGGGCAAGGCTAACTGGGAGGCACCCGGCAGAGCAGCATGCACACATACAGCTGATGCATGGACAGGCCCTGTAACAAGCTTGCAGGGTCTGCCAGAGAGCAGGAAGTCTAGTTACCAAAGGTTGAGCTCATGCCACAAACTCAGGGAAGCTCAACACAGGGCATGGAAAGAAGATGGTCAGTGACTCTCCTTCCCTGGAGCCCATCTACATTCATAGACTAAACCCCTCTGAGGCCACTCCTCCAGCCACAGGCCCATAGCCTAGCCAGAGCCCCTCAGCAGGGAGCAACTACCTACTGGCCGGGCTGAGTCCTCTCCAGACCAGCCAACTCTATGCCCTGTCCTCAGAAGGGGTCCTTTGAGTCCAAGCCCAAGACAGGTGCTGGGAAGGAAGTACACAGCCTCATGGGATATGAAGGAAGCTCAGACAAGACATAGAGAACTGGTGCTCCCACATCATCTACACACACCTAGATGGAGAGGCCAGGGCCTTGGCTCTTGCTCAGGAGGACAACAGCAGAGCCTCGTGCTTGCCATTCCTTGGATGGGGTAGGCAGGGGTGAGGTCAGCTTTGGGGTGTACATGTTGCATGGCCCTAGCTGTATGGGGTGCCTATGCCTATATATGTCTATAGGAGCATATGAAGGTAAGAGGTTAACATTACAGCGCTCCATGTCTATGACACTTGTACCTGCGCTCTCACTTATATTCTTTAATTCTACACCAGAGATGCTCTGGAGTTGGAGATTCACTGTCCCTTTTAATAGGTTAATGATGGCTGAGATTTACTGGGAGCTTCACTGAGCACTTACCATATCCCTCTGACTTTGGTGCTTTAGCATCTGCATCTTACAGATGAGACAAGGAAACTGAGGACCAGAGAGGACGATACCTTGTTCAAGGTCAGCTGCAAAGTCAGAATACAAAAGAAGGCAGTCTGGTTCCAGAGTGTATGCATCCACCAGGGACACTGCCTCTCCCAGGAAACCAGGACATGCAGGGGCCAAGGAGCTCATCTGGGGTCACACCGAGAGAGGGACAGACATGAGACTCCCAGCCTTGCCATTTCTCCAAAAGCACACAGCCCCCAGGGCTTTGCCAGCACAGGGGCTGGTCAGTCTGGGAGAGGTCTGAGTACCAACTGCAAGACATGGACTGGCTTGATTATGCTCAGCTGGAAGAAAATATCATGTTTTTATCCCCTTGTATGTGTGAGGCACTGTCCTGGGGCAAGATCATTGGGGCAGCCCTGCAAGATAAGATCAGTACCTCCATTTATCAGATGTGGACATTACAGTCAAATGATGGGTCCTTATTCATGGAGCTCTGAGACCTGAACTCAAACTTCCTAAATCTTGCCCTTCTCCAGACCACAGCTGCCTTCTTGATATTGACCTTCTCTTTATATATTTAGTTGGGGAGGAAAGAGAGGGAGGGAGGTGAGAGAGACCAAATCTTTCACCGCAAACAGGGCAAAACTCTTAAATTTCAACCACGAGTTGGCCCCTAAAGAAATAGCTGCACTTGTGTGTACGTGCAGGAAAGTTGGAAAAGCTGACCAGCAGGAGGTGGGTAAGAAAGCAGTGGGCCTCTGAACCAATATTTGTTGTTTCCAAATGTTGCACAATTGACACAGAAGCAAAGCAAACAAAGAGCCTCTGTCTGTTTTGAGCAGTTCCTCCTGTCACCGACCCAGTGTCCTCCGCCTGACACCAGAGACTTCTCTGAGTCTGGATCATCCTTGAGAAGCAGCAGCCTGGCAGCCTGAGAACCGACATTCACGAAACCAGTCACCCTGCAAGCCCGCTGGGTCGGGCCGTATGACCAGGGGGTTGGGGACTGGACAGGGTACTCTTAGGAAAATGCCAGGCATTTTGAAATGCCACATGACACCACTGCTCACTCGCTCTTGCTCTCTCTCTCCTTCTCTCTCTATCTCTGTTCTACCTCTCAGAAGTCCTTGGACAATGAAGATTCTCAAGGTTTCCATTCTTTTCACAGGGGAGTCTACAAAAATACCTGTCTCATGAAGAATAGTCCAGGGCTAGGTGGAATGAATTCCATCGAACATTTAAGAAGAATTTCAGCGTGGGGGTGGTGGCTCATGCCTGTAATCCTAGGGCTTTGGAAGCCTGAGGCAGGAGGATCGCTTGAGCTCACAAGTTCAAGACCAGCCTGGGCAATATAGTGAGAACTCATCTCTACAAAAAATTTAAATCAGCTGGACACGGTGGCATGCACCTGTAGTGCCAGCTACCCGAGAGGCTAAGGTGGGAGGATTGCTTGAGCCCAGGAGTTCAAGGCTGCAGTGAGCCAAGATCACGACACTGCATTCCAGCCTGGGCAACAAAGTGAGACCCTGTCTCTAAGTAAAGAAAAAAGATTACACCAATATATTCCTCCAGGAACAGAAAAGTAGGAACACTCCTTAACTAATGTTTTGAGGACAGTATGTATACTTAGAAAGGAAAAACTAACAAAGACATCATGACAAAGATAAAAAAAAATAACTTTTATGAACACAGATGCAAAATTTCCATACAAAAGATTAGTAAATAGAATCTAGCAAAATGTAAAAAAGATTAATAAATAGTTACCAAATTGCATTTATTCCAGGAATGTAAGCTATCTTTTCAAGTATCAATCACTGTAATATATCATATTAGTGGAATAATAAAGGAAAATGGTATGACCCTATCACTCAGTACGGGAACATCATTTAATAAAATTCAGTATCCATTCATAACAAAACCTCTTAGCAAACTTATTCGACAAAACTTAGTCTGATACCAAGTATTTGTGTACCATAAAAATCTACAGAAATCATACTTAGCGTGGCATGCTGAATAAAGCTTTCTTGTTGAGATCAGTAATAAGACCAGAATGTTTACTATTATCATTTCTAGTCAACCTTTTTACTGGAGGCCCTGGCCAGTTTAGTCAGGCAAGAAAAAGAAATAGTAAGTAAAAGGATTGAAAAGGAAAAAAATAAACTCTCATCTTTATGCATAACAAATTGTATGTGTATAAAATTCTGAAGAAACTACAGTATACCTTAGAATACATGAGTTAAAGCTGGGTGTGGTGGCTCAAGTCTATAACCACAGAACTTTGGGAGACTGAAGCAGGCAGATGACCTGAGGTCAGGAGTTTGAGACCAGCATGGCCAACATAGTGAAACCCCTTCTCTACTAAAAATACAGAAATTAGCTAGGTGTGGTGGTGCACGCCTGCAGTCCCAGCTACTCAGGAGGCTGAGGTTGGAGAATCGCCTGAATCCGGGAGGCAGAGGTTGCAGTGACCCAAGATTGCGCCACTACACTCCAGCCTGGGTGACAGAGTAAGACCCTGTCTCAAAAAAAAAAAAAAAAGAGCTGGATCAAGGTAGGTAAATACACGAAAGTCAATTGTATTTCTATACTCAAACTGAAAAAAAAAAAAAAACATGAAAAATGCTACCTAAAGTAACATAAGAAAAACAAATGCCTAGGATTAAATCTATCAAAAGACATCTAAAACTTTTATGTACCAGACTTTAAGAAACTCAAAGTAAATGGAAAACTATATCTTCAACAGGCAGTGGAAGACTTGATATTGTAAAAATTACAATTCTCCTCAAATTGATGTAGAAATTCAATGTACTCCCAATCAAATTCCAAATGTTTTTTCATGTAAATTAACAACATAATTCTAAAGTTTGAAAAAGAAAATGCAAAAGAGGCTGGGCACGGTGGCTCATGCCTGTAATACCAGCATTTTGGGAGGCCAAGGCGGGAGGATCACTTAAGGTCAGGAGTTTGAGACCAGCTTGGCCAACATGGTGAAACCCCATCTATACTAAAAATACAAAAATTAGCTGGGCATGGTGGCATGTACCTGTAATCCTACCTACTTGGGAGGCTGAGGCATGAGAATCGAGAATCACTTGAACCCGGGAGGCAGAGGTTGCAGTGAGCTGAGATCATGCCACATTAGGTATTTCTCCTAATACTATCCCTCCCTTAGCCCCCAACCCCCTGAGAGGCCCCAGTGTGTGATGTTCCCCTCCCTGTGTCCATGTGTTCTCATTGTTCAACTCCCACTTATGAGTGAGAACATGTGGTATCTGGTTTTCTGTTCCTGTGTTACTTTGCTGAGAATGATGGTTTTCACCTTCATCCATGCCCCTGCAAAGGACAGGAACTCATCCTTTTTTATGGCTGCATAGTATTCCATGGTGTATGTGTGCCACATATTCTTTATCCAGTCTATCATTGTTGGGCATTTGGGTTGGTTCCAAGTCTTTGCTATTGTGAATAGTGCTGCAATAAACATACATGTGCTTGTGTCTTTATAGTAGAATGACTTATAATCCTTTGGGTATATACCCAGTAATGGGATTGCTGGGTCAAATGGTATTTCTGGTTCTAGATCCCTGAGGAATTGCCACACTGTCTTCCACAATGGTTGAACTAATTTACACTCTCACCAACAGTGTAAAAGCATTCCTATTTCTCCACATCCTGTCTAGCATCTGTTGTTTCCCGGCTTTTTAATGATTGCCATTCTAACTGGCGTGAGATGGTATCTCATTGTGCTTTTGATTTGCATTTCTCTAATGACCAGTGATGATGAGCTTTTTTTCCTTATGTTTGTTGGCTGCCTAAATGTCTTCTTTTGTGACATATCCTTTGCCCACTTTTTGATAGTTGTTCATATCCTTTGCCCACTTTTTGATGGGGTTTTTTTTTTCTTGGAAATTTGTTTATGTTCCCTGTAGATTCTGGATATTAGCCCTTTGTCAGAGGGATAGATTGTAAAAATTTTCTCCCATTCTGTAGGTTGCCTGTTCACTCCGATGATAGCTTCTTTTGCTGTGCAGAAGCTCTTTATTTTAATTAGATCCCATTTGTCAATTTTGGCTTTTATTGCCATTGCTTTTGGTGTTTTAGTCATGAAGTCTTTGCCTATGCCTATGTCCTGAATGGTATTGTCTAGGTTTTCTTCTAGGGTTTTTATGGTTTTAGGTCTTACGTTTAAGTCTTTAATCCATCTTGAGTTAATTTTTGTATATGGTGTAAGGAAGGGGTCCAGTTTCAGTTTTCTGCATATGGCTAGCCTGTTTTCCTAGCACCATTTATTAAATAGGGAATCCTTTCCTCATTGCTTGTTTTTGTTAGGTTTGTCAAAGATCAGATGGTTGTAGATGTGTGGTGTTATTTTTTGAGGCCTCTGTTCTGTTCCATTGGTCTATATATCGGCTTTGGTACCAGTACCATGCTGTTTTGGTTACTGTAGCCTTGTAGTATAGTTTGAAGTCAGGTAGCATGGTGCCTCCAGCTTTGTTCGTTTTGCTTAGGATTGTCTTGGCTATGTGGGCTCTTTTTTGGTTCCATGTGAAATTTAAAGTAGTTTTTTCCAATTCTGTGAAGAAAGTTAATGGTAGCTTGATGGGGATAGCATTGAATCTATAAATTACTTTGGGCAGTATGGCCATTTTAACGACATTGATTCTTCCTATCCATGAGCATGGAATGTTTTTCCATTTGTGTCCTCTGTTATTTAATGGAGCAGTGGTTTGTCATTCTCCTTGAAGAGGTCCTTCACATCCCTTGTAAGTTGTATTCCTAGGTATTTTATTCTCTTTGTAGCAATTGTGAATGGGAGTTCACTCATGATTTGGCTCTCTGTTTGCCTGTTATCGGTGTATATGAATGCTTGTGATTTTTGCACATTGATTTTGTATCCTGAGACTTTGCTGAAGTTGCTTATCAGCTTAAGGAGATTTTAGACTGAGACGATGGGGTTTTCTGAATATACAATCATGTCATCTGCAAACAGAGAGAATTTGACTTCCTCTCTTCCTATTTGAATACCCTTTATTTCTTTCTCTTGCCTGATTGCCCTGGCCAAAACTTCCAATACTATGTTGAATAGGAGTGGTAAGAGAGGGCATCCTTGTCTTGTGCCAGTTTTCAAAGGGAATGCATCTGGCTTTTGCCTATTCAGTATGATATTGGCTGTGGGTTTGTCATAAATAGCTCTTATTATTTTGAGATACATTCCATCAATACCTAGTTTATCGAGAGTTTTTAGCATGAAAGGGTGTTGAATTTTGTTGAAGGCCTTTCCTGCATCTATTGAGATAATCATGTGGTTTTTGTCATTGGTTCTGTTTATGTGATGGATTATGCTTATTGATTTGCGTATGTTGAACCAGCCTTGCATCCCAGGGATGAAGCCAACTTGATCGTGGTGGATGAGCTTTTTGATGTGCTGCTGGATTCAGTTTGCCAGTATTTTATTGAAGATTTTCTCATCGATGTTCATTGGGGATATTGGCCTGAAATTTTCTTTTTTTGTTGTGTCTCTGCCAGGTTTTGGTATCAGGATGATGCTGGCCTCATAAAATGAGTTAGGGGGGAGTCCCTCTTTTTCTATTGTTTGGAATAGTTTCAGAAGGAATGGTACCAGCTCTTCTTTGTACCTCTGGTAGAATTCAGGTGTGAATCCTTCTGGTCCTGGGCTATTTTTTCTTGGTAAGCTATTAATTACTGCTTCTATTTCAGAACTTGTTATTGGTCTATGCAAGGATTTGACTTCTTCCTGGTTTAGTCTTGGGAGGGTGTATGTGTCCAGGAATTTATCCATTTCTTCTAAATTTTCTAGTTTATTTTCATAGAGATGTTTATAGTATTCTCTGATGGTCGTTTGTATTTCTGTGGGATCAGTGATGATATCCCCTTTATCATTTTTTATTGTGTCTTTTTGATTCTTCTCTCTTTTCTTCTTTAATAGTCTGGCTAGCAGTCTATTTTGTTAATCTTTTCAAAAAACCAGCTCCTGGATTCACTGATTTTTTTAAGGTTTTTTTTTTTTTGTGTGTGTGTCTCTACCTCCCACAGCTCTGCTCTGATCTTAGTTATTTCTTGTCTTCTGCTAGCTTTTGAATGTGTTTGCTCTTGCTTCTCTAGTTCTTTTAATTGTGATGTTACAGTGTCAATTTTAGATCTTTCCTGCTTTCTCCTGTGGGCATTTAGTGGTATAAATTTCCCTCTAAACCCTGCTTTAGCTGTGTCCCAGAGATTCTAGTACATTGTGTCTTTGTTCTCATTAGTTTCAAAGAACTTATTTATTTCTGCCTTAATTTCATTATTTACCCAGTAGTCATTCAGGAACAGGTTGTTCAGTTTCCAGGTAGTTGTGTAGTTTTGAGTGAGTTTCTTAATTCTGAGTTCTAATTTGATTGCACTGTGGTCTGAGAGACTGTTATGATTTCTGTTCTTTTGCATTTGCTGAGGAGTGTTTTACTTTCGATTATGTGTTCAATTTTAGAATAAGTGCAATGTGGTGCTGAGAAGAATGTATATTCTATTGATTTGGGGTGGAGAGTTCTGTAGATGTCTATTAGGTCTGCTTGGTCTAGAGCTGAATTCAAGTCCTGAATATCCTTATTAATTTTCTGTCTCGTTAATCTGCCTTATATTGACAGTGAGGTATTAAAGTCTCCCACTATTATTGTGTGGGAGTCTCAGTCTCTTTGTCGGTCTCTAAGAACTTGCTTTATGAATCTGGGTGTTCCTGTATTGGGTGCATATATATTTAGGATAATTAGCTCTTCTTGTTGCATTGATCTTTTTACCATCATGTAATACTCTTCTTTGTCTTTGTTGGTTTAAAGTCTGTTTTATCAGAGACTAAGATTGTAACCCCTGCTTTTTTTTTTTTTTTTTTTTTTGCTTTCCATTTGTTTGGTAAATCTTCTTTCATCCCTTTATTTTGAGCCTATGTGTGTCTTTGCATGTGAGATGGGTCTCCTGAATACAGCACACTGATGGGCCTTGACTCTATCCAATTTGCCAGTCTGTGTCTTTTAACTGGGGGGCACTTAGCCTGTTTACATTAAGGTTAATATTGTTACGTGTAAATTTGATCCTGTCATTATGATGCTAGCTGGTTATTTTGCCTGTTAGTTGATGCAGTTTCTTCATAGTGTTGATGGTCTTTACAATTTGTTATGTTTTTGCAGTGGTTGGTACCAGTTTTTCCTTTCCATATTTAGTGCTTCCTCTAGGAGCTCTTGTAAGGCAGGCCTGGTGGTGACAAAATCTCTCAGCATTTGCTTGTCTGTATTTTATTTCTCCTTCACTTAGGAAGCTTAGTTTGGCTGGATATGAAATTCTGGGTTGAAAATTCCTTTCTTTAAGAATGTTGAATATTGGCCCCCCACTCTCTTCTGGCTTGCAGGGTTTCTGCCAAGAGATCTGCTGTTAGTCTGATGGGCTTCCCTTTGTGGGTAACCCAACCTTTCTCTCTGGCTGCCCTTAACATTTTTTCTTCATTTCAATCTTGGTGAATCTGACGATTATGTGTCTTGCGGTTGGTCTTTTTGAGGAGTATCTTTGTGGTGTTCTCTGTATTTCCTGAATTGGAATGTTGGTCTGTCTTGCTAGGTTGGGGAAGTTCTCCTGGATAATATCCTGAAGAGTGTTTTCCAGCTTGGTTCCATTCTCCCTGTCACTTTCAGGTACACCAATCAAACATAGGTTTGGTCTTTTCACATAGTCCCATATTTCTTGGAGGTTTTGTTTGTTCTTTTTCATTCTTTTTTCTCTTCTTGTCTTCATGCTTTATTTCATTAAGTTGATCTTCAATCTCTGATATCCTTTCTTCTGCCTGATCAATTCGGCTACTGATACTTGTGTATGCTTCACAAAGTTCTCGTGCCGTTTTTCAGCTCCATCAGCTTATTTATGTTCTTCTTCAAACTGATTATTGTAGTTAGCAATTCCTCTAACCTTTTTTCAAGGTTTTTAGCTTCCTTGCATTGGGTTAGCTCCTTCAGCTCGGAGGGGTTTGTTATTACCCACTTTCTGAAGCTTCTACTTCTGTCAGTTTGTCAAACTCATTCTCTGTCCAGTTTTGTTCCTGGCTGGTGAGGAGTTGTGATCCTTTGGAGGAGAAGAGGTGTTCTGGCTTTTGGAATTTTCCACAATTCTTTCTTTCTTTTTTTTTTTGAGATGGAGTCTTGCTCAGTTACTGAAGCTGGAGTGCAGTGGTGTGATCTTGGCTCACTACAACCTCTGCCTGCCAGGTTCAAGCAATTCTCTGTGTCAGCCTCCCGAGTCACTGGGGTTATAGGCACCTGCCACCATGCCTGGCTAATTTTTGTATTTTTAGTAGAGACGGGGTTTCACCATCTTGACCAAGCTGGTCTTGAACTCCTGACCTCGTGATCCATCTGCCTTAGCATCCCAAAGTGCTGGGACTGCAGCACAATTATTTCTTATTATCATCTAATACTCAGTCAATATAGCAATTACCCTTGTTGTCTAAAAAAGTGTTAGGTTGTTCAAACTGGATCCCAAACAAGATCCACATGTTACATTTAACTCTTAAATCTCTTTCACTCTAAACAATTGGCAGAATTTTATGTTGCATACTTGTCAAATAAACTGGATCATTTGTCCTTGGGAATTTCCAACATTCTGGATTTGGCTGGTCTGTGTTCTCATGGTGTGATTTTGTATTTAACAGGTATTTTTTTAAGAAACTTTCTCCATTTGGGTTTTTGTGGCGTCACCACATGATTTGACTCAGGCTGTGCATTTTTGGCAGCAATGTCACAGATGCAATGCTGTGTTCTTAATGATTCACAGAATGGATTAGTACTATATTGATTGCAAAATGAGGATTTTCAGATATCACTTCTTCTATGCTTATTAATTAGCATTCTAAGGTAAGGAAGAACTTCCCTTTCTTCATCTGTTTAGTTTTTTCTATGACTTGTTTTTATCGGCATGGACTCATGAGTTCCTGTTTTGTTTGGTGGGTTATAGCCAGTTACTGTCGTTATCTAGTTCAGTGCTCAAACTGTTGCACATGTGGCCAATTGGAGCATTTCCAACTGGCTCCTGTGGATCTGTTACAAGCCTCAACATTTTTTAAGCACTTCACTTTCTGATAGAAGAACACATTCAGGCCTACCTTGTACCTTCCCTGTACCAGCTCTGGGACCTCTATTTCTGGAATCTCCTTCTCTAAGGTGACGGACGTATCCTTTTAGTGGAGAACCGTATTTAGAAAGCAAATTCTGGGTGCCTGGTGTGGTAATTCTTGTTGCAGTATCATTGATACTAGGCTCTCCAGACAGAGCTAGGGGACACAGACACACACACACATCTATACCTGTCCCACACCCTTACACAACCATGAGTTCACACTGATCCCTCGATTCTGACTGAACAGCACTGCAGATATTCTAGCTGTCTTCCTCCCCATAAGTGCAGCTCCCTTCTCTGGCCATGAGAAACCGCAGTCCCAGTGTGCTCACTATTTTCAGCTCTTTGCTCATTTCTCTTGTACGTAAACAACCTCCTGATCCTCCCACTGCCTGCTCCACCCCAGTCTCTCAGGAGCCGCTGCCCATAGCCACCTCAAGCAAAGGAACAAGAATAGAATAAATACATGTTTTTTGTTGTTGTTGTTTGTTTGGTTTTAAGGAAGGAAAGAAAATGGAAACAAGAGAAAGGCAGGGAAATGAAAGAAGAAAGGGAGCAGCCAGCCTTTTAATCATCTCCTCTACAGGACTGTGAAGGGCAGATAGGATTGTGTGAAGAATGGAAGAATAATGGAGCAGAGATATTCAGCATTGTTCAATGTTACAAAGCCACGGGCTCTTTTTCCTCAACTCAGTCCTTCTTCTACAACTGGGACAGACCAGGAGCTGTCTGTTCTCATTTTAAGACAGAGATGTACCCTGCTAAGAAACCCCTTTTCTCATCACCATATTTTCAACCTCACCCAGCTCCACTTGACCCCCAGGCTGACAGCTAGAAGGGCCACTGACCCTGGAGCCCAGCGCACTCTGGGAGCTCTCATGTGTAAAGGAACAAAGGTCCCTGATCAAAGGCAGGTGTGCAGGAATGCTAGCCTTCCCTGACACACTGTTTACAGGACACCTGGGCAGGCTCGGCAAAGATGGGAAGGAGGTTAGTAGTCAGGGATGGGGACACACGAGTTTTGTGCCCCAAACTGTGAAACAGGCAGCCTGTGTCACAGCAGCTGCTTCAGGCCCTTCCTCCAGAGGCCCCTCTCCCATGTGAGATAGTAGATGCTTGAGAATGGATAGGAAGGCTGTGAAATTTTGAGAGCATGGCATAAAGTGGGCTGAGACAACAGGTGTCAAAGAATTTGGATTTTAAACAAAAGAATAAATTCTGATAGATGAATGTGCCCCCAGAAGTGGGGTTTATTCCTAGATCTGAATTCGGAAATAATCTTCATACTGCAAGGCAGGAACATAGCGCTGGTAGAAGTGGCATTCAGTAAACACAGGACAGGATCATAACTGCGCGAATTAGGACAAGAGAAGATCCTGGCCCTGGTTCTCCCTGACTGAAGACACCACTAAAGCTACAGTAGCTTGGTCGTTCACTTCTATACACTAAGACTTTCAGGTTGGACAGTGAATTAGGCAAGTCACCTAAGCTCTCAGTGCCCCAGTTCCCCATCTAGAAAATGAAGATCATAATGTGTCTGGAATTGGTGGGTTCACTGGTCTCGCTGACTTCAAGAATGAAGCTGCGGACCCTCGCAGTGAGTGCTACAGTTCTTAAAGATGGTGTGTCCAGTTTGTTCCTTCTGATGTTCAGACGTGTCTGGAGTTTCTTCCTTCTGGGGTGCTCATGGTCCCACTGACTTCAGGAGTGAAGCTGCAGACCTTCATCATGACTGTTACAGCTCATAAACGTAGTGTGGACCCAAGGAGTGAGCAGCAGCAAGATTTATTGCAAACAGCAAAAGAATAAACCTTCCACGGCATGGAAGGGCACCTGACTGGGTTGCCGCCGCTGGCTTGCATGGCCAGCTTTTATTCCCTTATTTGGCCCCACCCACATCCTGCTGATTGGTCCATTTTACAGAGAGCTGATTGGTCCATTTTATAGAGTGCTGATTGGTCCATTTTATAGAGTGCTGATTGGTCCGTTTTGACAGAGTGCTGACTGATGCATTTACAAACCTTTAGCTAGACACAGAGCAGTGATTGGTGAATTTATAATCCTTTAGCTAGACAGAAAAGTTCTCCAAGTCCCCACCTAACCCAGAAGCCCAGCCAGCTTCACCTCTCGATAATGCCTGCTTCATAGAGTTATTGTGAGATCTAAATTAGTAATTACTGTAAATCACCTAGTACAGTATCCAGCACCTTAGCATTTTTCCTCTAATTTTTATTTATATGCTGACCAATATCTTCCCCTTCTAAGTTCCATGTGCACAGCTCCTGAGCCCAGCCCCTCAGGTCCCACTACATCAAGGACCCCGCAAGGATGCTGACCACTAAGTCCTAGGCAGTCCATCACAGAGAACAGAGCAGACAGATCTTAGCAGGACTTTTTCTCTGTATACTAGTTCCCTGTGCCCACCTTCTATGAATAGTCACCTGTCCATTCATTCACTGAGTATTGTCACATGCAATCTGTGCAGTAATAAAATGGGCATGGAATTGGAGTCAAAGACTCTTGGGTTTGGATGTTAGACAACTGAGTAGCTGCATCATACTGGACAAGTTACTTAACTACTCTGAGGCTCTGTTTTCTCATTAGTAATAGGAGTACAAATGTCTACCTTGTCATTCCGAAGATTGCTCACATTGCTATTAGACTGCTTGCTCTGTCTGACCAATAGATGGTAATGACACCAATAGATGGTGATGACAACTATCATTTACAGTTACAGAACACCCAACATAGACTACGTACCATATACACACTCAGTGAACTAATGAAGTTATTCTGTGTGACTGCTTTATGTCTCCCTCCATTGCTACTGGGCCCTTTGGCAAAATACACCCTGAGAGACCACTTAGTATAGAGATGTGATTTTACAGAGACAAAAACTGAGCTCAGCTGGAGGACATGACTGGTAGGCTGTCCAGCAAGATGGAAAGCTAGAATCTAGGACTATGAACTCAATAGCCTGAGCTGTCCCCACTGTCCTATGACACACTTTCTTGAAAAGTGTTATTCATAATTTCTTCCAACGTTATTTAAGGATTGTACTTCCCATTGCTCCTTCACCAAGACAGGTCAAGTCCCAAGACTTTCAGATAGGCCCATGAGAGGTGGCTGGTTAAGCTGAACAGAGTCCAGTGCTCCTAGGGCCAAAGTAAACTGATCACTGATCCTTCTACTGCCTCCAGAGTAAACTCCCTTGTTTAATGTCCTCAGGGTCCATGGAAAAAGAAGATCGAAGTTCACCATGTTTCTCAGCTGTCCAAAGTAAATCTCTGACCTATACAGATTTGCAAATAATTGGTGTTAACTGTTGGTTTCTACAATGGAATGATTTTGCTCTTTCAGTTGTTTTAAATATTCCTCACAGATAGGCCTTTTAAACACATATATGTAAAGTGTATACATGTACAATTTAATAAGACTTACCAACCCCCTAGGGTAGCATCTACTTAAAATCAGATCAACAAATCTCCATCCCTATACTTCTACCACTCAGGGAAAGGCAGTGTGAAGTCACAGAAGAATCACTGAACTGAAGCTATGAATGTACAAAAATTGTATGTAAAGGTGTGTGTGTATGCATGCTTGTGTGTGTGTTACTAGAACGAGAGTTCCTGGCTTTTATTAATCTTCAAAGGGATCCATTAGTATCCCAAATATATTGAAATGTTAAACATTAATTGTCTGCTCTGGCTTTCTTTCCAAGTTCTTAGAATTGGGACAAAGCAGAGGTGGTGTTCTTGACAGCTCTCCCTCAGTGCCATTGAAAGACCCCTGTTGGACCAGGGTCTTCAGGCTCCTGCCTCAGGTCTGTGCCACTTAGGACTGCAAGGTTGACTCTCCTGGTATAAAAAATTGGTGGTAGAACCACAAGCCCATCATAGCCAGCAGTCTCTGGGCTTTAGATAACAGAGTCTGAAGATTTGTAGCAGGTGAAACTCCAGGGGAGAGTCTTCCAGAAGCCCAGCATAAAGGATAGGCATGCTCATGTCTTCCTGGGGGAAAACTTCAAGGAGAGAACATAGGACTCAATGTGAAAATGCCATTTCCAGAAGGAGTGAGGTCCTGTCCCCAGAAACTCCTGGGTAGGAAGCTCATGAGCCAGAGGCCCTTCCTGTCCTCTCTAGGACTGAGTTCTAGGCTGGAGAGAAGATCTGCCTTCTGCTGGGTTCTTCAGCTCTGGCAACTAAATGAACTGGAAGAGTCAATCTGGTAGCTCACTGGGTAGATAAGGAGCTTGAGATAGGAGCTCATTTCGCTAGATGTGCTGATATCAATGTAGGGACACAAGAAACATGAAAAAGCAAGAGAATATGACACCACAATAAATGTCCAGTAAGAGGCCACAAAGAAAGGGGAATTTACAAAATACCTGAAAAGAAATTTAAAAATATTGATCTTAAGGAAGCTCAGTGGGATACAAGAGAACACAGACAAACAATTCAATGAAATCAGGAAAACAATTCATGATCTGAATGAAAAAAATCAACAAAGAGATATCATATAAAAGAACCAAACAGATATTGTGAAGTGAAAAAATTCAATGAATAAAATAATACAATTAAGTGCTTCATCAACAGACTAAATCAAGCAAAAGAAAGAAGTTCTGAACTTGAAGATAGCTATTTTAAAGTAACCCAGTCAGAGAGAAAAAAAAAAAGAATAAAAAGGAATGAAGAAACCCTATGGTACTTACAGGACACCATTCAGTGAACAGATATTCACATTATAGAACTATCAGATGAGGGGCCAGGCGCGGTGGCTCATGCTTGTAATCCCAGCACTTTGGGAGGCCAAGGCGGGTGGATCACGAGGTCAGGAGATTGAGACCACGGTGAAACCCCGTCTCTACTAAAAATACAAAAAAAAAAAAATTAGCTGGGCATGGTGGCGGGCGCCTATAGTCCCAGCTACTCGGAGAGGCTGAGGCAGGAGAATGATGTGAACCCAGGAGGCAGAGCTTGCAGTGAGCTGAGATCATGCCACTGCACTCCAGCCTGGGTGACAGAGTGAGACTCCATCTCAAAAAAAAAAAAAAAAAAAAAAAAAGAAATATCAGATGAGAAGAGATTAAGAAAGTCACAGAAAACCAATTTAATGAAATAATAGCTAAAAACTTCTCAAATATAGTAAGAGATATGAACATCCAGATTCAGGAGACCCAAAGGTCTCCAACTAGATTCAACCCAAAAAGATTCTCTCTGAGGAATGTTATAATCAAACTGTCAAAAGTCAAAGACAGAGAAAATTCTAAAAGCCACAAGAGAAGAGTGTCAAGTCACATATAAGGGAATTCCTATCAGACTATCAGCATATTTCTCAGCAGAAACTTTGCAGACCAGGAGAGAATGGCATGACATATTCAAAGTGCTGAGAGGAAAAAAAAAACTGTCAACCAAGAATATTATGTCCCACAAAGTTATCCCTCAGAAATGAAGAGGAAATAAAGTCCTTCACAGACAAGCAAAAGTTAAGAGAATTCATCACCGCTAAGACCAGCCTCACAAGAAATGTTTAAAGGAGTGCTACAACAAGAAACAAAAGGATGATAATTACTGTCATTAAAAACACATTAAAATATAAAACTTACCAGTAGGAGTAATTTCATAAATCAAACTAAGAATACTCAGTGATATAATGGTGGTATAATGGTGCTATGTAAAACTGAATCTTCTAGTATGAAGATTTAAAGTTAAATGGTTAAAAAACAACTACAATTAGTGGCTGAGGAACACATCATAGATAAAGAAGTAAATTAGGGCAACAAAAATATTAACTGTGGGAGGGAAAATGAGTACTTTTATGCAGCCAAAGTTAAGTTGCTATCAGCTTAAAATTGTCAATTATACTTACAAGACTCACATTAGCCCCATGGTAACCACAAATAAATAAATTACAACAGATACGCAAATAAGAAAGAGAAACCACAGAAAACCACCAAACCACAGCAGTAAACAAAAAAAAAAAAGGGAATAAAGAAACAAAGAATCTACAAAACTACCAGAAAACAATTAACAAAAATGTCAGGAGTAACTTCTTATCTATTAATAACAGCCTTTGAATGTAAACGGGTTACATTCTCAAATTAAAAGATATAGGGTGGCTAAGTAAATAAGACTCAACTATGTGCTCTCTACAAAAGACTCATCTCACTATTAAAGACATACATAGACTGAAAGTGAAAAGATGGAAAAAGATATTCCACGCAAATAGAAACCAGAAGCAAGCAGAAGTAGCCATATTACATCAGATAAAACAGACATTAAGCCAAAAATTGTAAAAAGAGGCCAGGCATGGTGGCTCATACCTGTAATCCCAGCACTTTGGGAGGCCAAGGCAGGGAGATTGCTTGAGCTCAGGAGTTTGAGATCAGCCTGTGCAACATGGTGAAACCCAGTCTCCACAAAAAATACAAAAAAATTCACTGAGCTTGGTGGCAAGCATCTGTAGTCTCAGCTACTCAGGAAGCTGAGGTGGGAGGATGGCTTGACCCCAGGAGGCAAAGGTTGCAGTGAGCCAAGATTGTATCACTGCACTCCAGCATGGGTGACACATCCAGACCCTGTCTCAAACAACAGCAACGACAACAAAAACAACCTATAAAAAGAGACAAAGAAGGTCATTATATAATGATGATAATGATGAAGGGAACAATTCAACAAGAAGATATAACGATTGTAAGTAGATATGCATCCAATAGTGGAGCACCCAAATATATAAAGCAAATATTATTACACCTAAATTGAGAGACAAACTGTAATACAGTGATAATAGAGGACTTCAACACTCAACTTCCAACAATGAACAGATTATTTAGACAAAAAGTAAGCAAAAAGAAAAAAGACTTTAATTGCATCATAGATCAAATGGGCCTAAAAGATATTTACAGAACATTCCATCCAACAGCTGCAGAGTATGCATTCTTCTCAACTGCACATGGGACATTCTCCAGGATATATCACATTAGGCCACAAAACAAGTCTTAACAAATTTAAGAAGACAGACATCATGCAAAGTATTTTTTCTAACCACAATGGTATACAACTAAAAATCAACAGTAAGAAAAACTTCAGAATCTTTACATATATATTAAACATCATGCTTCTAAACAACTGGTGAGTCAATGAAGCAATTAAAAAGGAAAATTTAAAAATTCCTTAAGGCAAATGAGAATGGAAGCACATCATACTAAAACCTGTGAGACACAGCAAAAGCAGTTCTAAGAGGGAAATTTTTAGCAATAAACATCTACATCAAGAAAGAAGATTTCTGATAAACAACCTAACTGTGCACCTCAAGGAACTAGAAAAACAAGAACAAACTAAATCTGAAATTGGTAGAAGGAAGAAAATAATAAAACTCTGAGCAGAAATAAATGAAATAGAGATTAAAGAAACAATTCAAAAAAATTAACAAAACAAACATTTGGTTTTTTGAAAAGGTAAACAAACTTGAGAAACCTTTAGCTAAATCAAGAAAACAAGAGAAGATTCAAATGAATAAAATCAGAAATGAAAGAGGAGACATTATAACTGATACCACAGAAATATGAAAGATCATAAGAGACTATTATGAATAATTATATGCCAACAAATTTGATAACATAGAAGAAATAGGTAAATTACCGTACACATAAAACCTACCAAGATTAAATTAAGAAGAAATAGAAAATATGCACAGACAGTAATAAGTGAGAAAATTGAATCAGTAATAAAAAATCTTCCATCAAAGAAAAGCCCAGGACCCGATGGCTTCACTGCTAAATTCCACTAAACATTCAAAGAAGAAGTAACATTAATTATCCTCCAACTATTCCAGAAAATTGAAGAGGGGAGAATATTTTCAAACTCATTTTGTAAGGCCAGAATTATCCTGATTCCAAAACCAGACAAGGACACAACAATAAAAGAAAACTACAGATCAACACCTTTAATGAATATAGATACAAAAATTTCAAGAAGATGCTAGTAAATGAAATCAAATGGCACATTAAAAAGATCATTCACTATAATCAAGTGGGATTCATCCCAGAAATGCAAGGATGATTTAACATAGATAAATCAACAAATGAGATACACCACATTAATAGAATAAAAGACAAAAACCATATGATTATTTGAATAGACACAAAAAAGGCATTTGATAAAATTCAACCTTACTTCATGATAAAAACTCAACAAATTAAGTATAGAAAAACAAATTAAGTATAGAAAGTATGTACCTCAACACAATAAAGACTATCTATTACAGACCTATAGCTAACATCATACTGAATGAGGAAAAGCTGAAACCTTTCCCTTTAAGATCAGGAAGAGATCAAGGATGCCCACTTTCACCACTTCTATTCATCTTAGTATTGGCAATACTAGCAACAGCAGTTAGGAAGGAGAAAAAATAGGGAAAAGGCATCCAATTTGGAAAGAGGGAAGTCAAATTATCATTGGAGGAGTCATAATCCTATATAAAGACAACCCTAAAAACTCCATCAAAAAAACTATTAGTTAGAGCTAATAAACTATTTAGTAAAGTTGCAGAATATGAAATCAGCATACAAAAATCAGTATCATTTTTATACCCATTAATAAACTAAAAAAGAAATCAAGAAAATAATTCCATTTACAATAGCTACCAAAAAAGATAGCTAGGAATAAACTTAATCAAGGGGGTGAAGGATCTCTACACTAAAAACTATAAAACTGTGATGAAGAAAATTGAGGACACAAATAAATGGGAAGACATCTCATGTTCATGGATTGGAAAAATTAACATTGTAAAAATGGCCATACTACACAAAGCAATCTATAGAATTTATGTAATCCCTTTCAAAATAACAATGGCATTCTTCATGGAAGTAGAAAAAAAATTGTAAAATTTATATGGAATCACTAAAGACCCCAAATAGCCAAAACAATCCTGAGCATAAAGAACAAAGCTGGGAGTATCACAGTACCTGACTTTTACTATACTACAGGAGTGGGAGGGAGACACCAAGAGGGACACACTTTGAGCCTCATACCCCTTCCCCACATGCCCAACACTTCCACGCCAACACCTGCAATGCCCATGCAATCCCTGGGAATTAGAGGGGAAAACGTCATGGACAAAGAAAACTGCTTACTTATTTCTATTATGGATAACCATTGTTTGGGTCCTTATTTTAAATACTAATTAGTCTCTCCAGAGGAGGTGCTTGTGTTCTCCCGTTAACAGGGATATGCAAGGGATGACTCTCCGATTGGATCCAAACTCACAATATCGGAGATTAAAATCAGCATGAAAGGTGATTTTGCAGGAATTTTATCACACTCCTATGTCTACTCAGGATTAATGAAGTGAATGTATATCACCATACATTTGTTCCCCTAATCCCATGAAAAATGTTTCTCTGGGTTCAAGGTACATTCTTTGTAAGAAATGCTGAGCACATCAAAAATCAGTGTTATGACACTTGGTTGGAAATGGCTAGCAATTGTCAGGAGCACCTCTCCAGTTTTCTCTCCTATCTTCAGGTCCCTCTATACCTAGCTAGGATCAATCACTCCCATTCACGTTTCCTAAGCTCCACCACACTATTTCTTTCCTTCATGCCCCTTCATAGAATCCCAGTCCTGAATGAGCATGATCCCTTGTCTTAGATGTGTCTGCATCTCAGGGCAAGGTAGGTAAACAAAAAGAAACCTTCCTGATCTTTAACTTCACCTCAGCGTTCCTGCTTTCCTTTCTCTACTCTAGACTAATGGTTCTCAAAGTTGGAGGTGAGGAACCAGCAGCATCAGTGTTGGCTGGAAACTTGTTGGAAATGCAAATTCTGGGGCTCTGGAGGTGGGGCCCAGGGACCTGTGCCTTAACAAGACATCCAGGAGATTCTGATCCGTGCTCAAGCATGAGGACCACTGCTTTAGACAGCTGCCTCCCTGCTCTGTAGAGCAAACATTTTCCCACTTTCCACAAACTTCTGCCTCTCCACATCCCCCTACCCCACAACATTCATACACTGACCTGTGCTTCTGCTTCCCAGAGAAAACACAGAAATCATTATGTGGCTTTTTCTCAGCATCCCTCCAACAGATCTGCCAGCCTGCATCTTCCAGTGCCCTCTTCTGCCGTCCAGGTACAGAGGAGGGAAGGTCTCCCTCCCAGCAAACATGTCCTCACCAGGGACCCTGCCCTCACTCTCGGCAACTTTCTGCTACAGCTATACACTTTATCTTATTCAATTAGAACCTTTCCCTGTTCACTGGGCTCTTTTCATCACATTTATATGTCATTTCATTTTACAAAAACAATAAACCCTGCATTTATCCCACCCTGTTCTCCAGCAATGGGCTTCTCTTCCCCACTCATACAAATACCTAAAAGAAATCATCCTCACTCACCATCAGCACACCTTCCCACCACTCTCCTGGACCCTTGCCCATCCAGCATCCAGGACTCACTCATGATTAAACGTGCTCCCATCAGGGAACACAGGGGCCAGTTCTTGGCACATATTTTATTGGACCTCTCAAGTTCATTCTTTCCCCAGTGATTTGAAATGTCACCTTTGTTACAAATTAATGGCAATGTATCCATGAATCTCTCTTGGACCTCAATTCTTTTCCACTTATTTGTCATTCTTGCACTTAAACCATCTTTAAACCATTATTACATCATTATAATGTGATTTTTGTATCTAGGAAAACAAAATTCCCTTTGTGTATTCAGTTCTTGTTTGGTCCCTCAAGCATTGTTACGTTTTTGAGAACCGACTCCCCCCACTCCGGCCGCCTCAATCCATGTGGTCACAGTGGAGGCAGCTGTCACCCTACAATGTGACTTCACTGCATGAGTTGTGTGAACAGGAAGCTTTCACCCAGACTGTGGTGTCAATCCCCCTTCCTGAGCATTGGGACGAATACGCTATGGTCTTTGTTTGACTGCTCCTTTACAACCGATGAACTGTAACAACATTGGGACTGCTGGTTGCAAACATTTCCCTCCAGGTAGCCTGAGAAACCAAAACCCACCCTGCAGGGAAGAAGAAAAATGAGGCAGATGTGCAGAGAAAGACAAGCAGACGGGAGAGGCAGGGTGTATCCCCTTATATTAAAAAAGCATGTGTTGTCTATTTGGAATTCTAATTTAACTGGACATCCTGAATTGTATGTGGCAACCCTACCCTTAAAGCATTTTCGTTGGCCTCCTAGGCTCAGGTATCAGCCATTTCAAGGAGGGAGCACCCAGAGCACCTGTCAAGACAGTGCCCTTGGTGTAAGCTGCTTCACATGAGGTTTTCTCACTTACAAACAATGGGGTCCTTGTTCATTTTATAGAAGAAGAGACATGAAGCAAGGTAAGTAGATAAAATATGTAGTAAGCTAGAGAGTAATAAGTGCTAAAGAAAACATAACGCAAGAAAGGGGGATATGAAGTATTGGCAAGGGTATGTGCAAGCATGTGTGTTTATAGGTTTAAAATTACAGAGTGGCCAGGAAAGTCTGCCCTGAGAAATCCTAAATAAAATGAGGAAACTAGTCACGATGATCCGAGGAAGACAAGCACTCCAGATGGGGGTAGGAGCAAGTGCGAAGTCCCCGGGGCAGGAGTGTGCCTGAGGTCTTGGAGGAACAGCTGAGATGCCAAGCCTACTGGAACAGAGAGTGCACGGGGAAAGAAGTAGGAGATGAGGTTGCGAAGGCCTCTTAGATTACAAAGAACCTTATAGATCAAAGAGCCACCTTAACTTTTACTCTGAGTGATATGGGAAATCACTGGTGGGCTTTGAGCAGAGAAGTATTAATGTAATGCTTTAGGTTTAACAGAATCACTTCGGCTCATGTGTTGTGGAGGAGAGTGGGACAAGACAGATGCATGGAGACCTGTTAAGGGGCTATGATAAAAATGTGGGGAGAGAAGATGGTGGTTTAGATCAGCATGGTATCAGTGGAGATGAGCAGAGAGATTGATTCTGGATACCTTGAGAAGGTACAGCCAATATAATTTGGTGATGGACGAGATATGGGGTGTGAGAGAACAAGGGCAGGCATAGAAAGCAGCAAGGTATTGACATTTTTTCCAAAATGAAAAACAGAGTTGCCCTTAACTGAGATGAGGTGGACTACAGGATGTAGCATTTGGGTGGGAGTGTATGGAGTTTCAGGAGCTCAGTTTTGGACGTTTAAGTTTGAGATGGTGGTTAGAAATCCAAGTGGAAACAGCCAGTAGGCAGCTGGATCTACAAGTCTGGGGTTTCAGGAAAATGTCAGAACTAGAATGTAAATTTGGGAATCGTCAGCATACAGAGATAAAACCACCAAGAGAATGGGCAGGCAGAGAGAAGAATTCCAAGTACAGAGCCCTGAGTCATGCCAGCATGTAGAGGCTGGGGAAGTGGGCAGAACCAGCAAAAGAGACTGAGGTGCAGTGTCAGGAGGGGGAGGGGAGAATCCAAGAGAGTGTGGTATTCCGGAAGCCAAGGAAGAAATCCAAGAGGAGGAAGTGATGGGGGTTGCCAGTGATGCTGGTAGATCAATTAACACTGGAACATGAATTAAAATAAATTAAAGAGTGTGTAAGCTGATTCTTTAAAAATCCTGCAACAACACAAGGACCAAGAACTGGCCTTTCGATTTAGCAACAGAGGTCACTGGTGTAGTTTCATCTCCACAGCGGTCGGTGGTGTACCAAGGGGGTTGGAGTGGTGGGAGTAGCCTGCCCATACTCTGACAATAAAGAGGTATATTTTCTGTAGATCACTGAAAAACAATAATAAAACCAACTGCATGCTGGGGGTTTGGGGCCTGAACAGATTCTTAAACTGGGTCCTGGGGAGATTTAAAGGAGAGAAATTTGAGTCAGCAAAGATATTTAACTCTTTTAAGGAATTTTGTTGTAAAAAGAAGAGGAGAAATGGGAGAGGAAAGTGAGGTGGAGGTTTTACTTAGTTATTTGTGTTTCAGATGGAAAAACATAGCAGCATGTTTTGTATGATGATGGAAATGATCTAGTAGAGAAGAAGATTTGACGCTGCCGCAGAAAAAGGGAGAACTGCCAGGGCAACAATCCTGAACAGGTGCAGGACAGGACTTAGCGAGGAGACAGCCAGGTCACCCCAGTAAGAGGAGGGAAGGCAGTGTGTAGGGCCACAAATGCTGGCATGTGGGTAGATATGGCAGTGGGGTGTTGTAGAATTTATCTTTCGATTTCTTTTCTTAGGAGAAATAGGAAACAAAGGTATGAAAGGTGGGGGAAGAAGTGTTGGAGGCTTAAGGAGAGGAGAAATTATGGAATTGTCTTCTAGGAGAAATGGGGTAGTGGGAGGACTAGAGATACATGGCTCATTTAACAAGGTCCTCATCACTTAAAGGGAAGCCAGCCAGCCTGGAAGTGCAGGCATGGTTGATTGTGAAATGTATGCTAGGAAAGGATGGAAAAAAAGGCCAAGGGGAAAGGTGCAGGACCGATAGATCACAGGTCAGCAGGAGTGAATGGCTAGAGGAGTCAAGAAACTTAAAGGGCCGGGTGTGGTGGCTCACACCTGTAGTCCCAGCACTTTGGGAGGCCGAGGCGGGTGGGTCACCTGAGGTTAGGAGTTCGAGACCAGCCTGGCCAACATGGTGAAAACCTGTCTCTACTAAAAATACAATAATTAGCTGGGCATGGTGGTGGGCACCTGTAATCCTAGCTACTTGGGAGGCTGAGGCAGGAAAACTGCTTCAACCCAGGATGCAGAGGTTTCATTGAGCCGAGATCGCACCACCACACTCCAGCCTAAGTGACAGAGCAAGACTCCATCTTAAAAAAACAAACAAACAAACAAACAAAACTCAAGGAAGTGAAAAGACAGGTAAGACAGGTAGGAGATGGGGAGAATGAGAGGTTTGAAGCTAAGACTGCTTTTTATGTGTATGTTCATTTTGGAAGAAGCTGTGGTTCTAGACAGATCATCAAGCCTAACACCAAAGCACCTTCTGATGTAAAGAAAAATTAAGCGATTTCATCCAGATTTAATGTAATAACAGTATATGTTGTTGTAGATCTGTGAAAATATGTAATTTATGCATGGCTTATGAAAGAGAGAAAACTTTGGAGAGGGCAGGACAAAGTATTCTGGTAGTGGAATACCCTGCTGTCTATGAATAACAGAGAAATTTCTAGAGCCTCATACATTGTTCACATAACTCATTCATACAGCACTGCCCTGCTTCCTCAAAGGTCCAGCACTGCCCACAATACCTAGAGTTAAATCTATGTCCTTAGCCAGGCCAACAGGGCTCCAAGACAGCCAGTGCCTCTCTCTCTGTGCCCTCATCTATAGACCTTCTTCTCTGGCCTCCACACAGCATGACTTGCCCTGCCCCCATGCCTTTGTGCTTGCTGTTCCTTCATCCTAGGTTGCTCCTCCTCCAGGTTTTCTCAGGCCTGATTCCCACATGACCCCTCTGCCTGCTGAGGCCTGCCCTGACCACCTTTTCTAAAATTTCTAAAACTGGTTGCTGCTGCATCGCCTCCCTTGGTTCCTCAGTAGCACTTACAGTTGGAAAGTATTCTGCCCTTTATTTATGTGCTGTTGTCCTACTTTCCCCAGAAGACTGGGAGCAGGGGAGGGACAGGTGTTATGTGTGGCTTTGAGACGAGGAGGGACAGGACTTGGTACCCCCCATACCCCACCAAGGACCTCACTGCAAACTGGTAGAGGGGAGGCCCCATGGGTGGCAGGGACCCCAACCAGACCTTGCAGACCTTGCAACATAAACCTTGCTCAAGGAGCCATACCTGCTGACTGCCAGACCCTGAGGAAGCTAAAAGCAGCAGCTCCCACGATAAATCTTACTATCTCACATGCACGCAGGCCAGGAGAATGACTGATCCTTAACCTTAGCTTCATTATAATACTAAAAATCACACCTGGGGGTGGAGATGTAACATGCTTATAAGACATGCGATGCATGAAGAAGCATGTCATCAAACTGTGGAGGTGCTAAAAGTTCCCTGCCTCTACATTCCTAGACATCACTCCTTTCTCACCACGGCCCCTTTACAATTTCCTTTTCAACGCCCTCTGGGGAGCCAGCCAGAAAATTCTCTCTCTCTTGTGTTGCCTCCCACATTCCTGGGCATAAGCTCCAACAAAGCCTTGTCTGGGAAAACTATCTTGGCCTTATGACAATTTCTATTGCATTGAGAGCCCAAGAACCCATGTTTGGTAACAGCTTAACTGCTGTAACACCTCTAGTTAGAACAATACCTATTAGGTGCTCAATAAATATTTCTTGAATGGATGGAGGAGCCCAGGAATATCTATTTTTAAAATATACTCACCAGCCAAGTGTAAGAAGTGAGGTGTCTGGTGTCCCTCCTGTGACTTTAAACCAAGACTCTGGTGGATTCTTGACTTGTCCACAATCACACATAAGAAAGTGGCAAAAGTAGAATTACAGTCGTGACTCTGCCGCCATCATTCTTGCTTCTCCCTACGTGCCCTAAGGTGCCCTAAATCATCTGGGTCTGCAGGAGAGTGCCCTAGAGAAGAGCTGGACTTGAGTCATTGGAGCCATTCAAAGTTTGCAGTAGTTCTGTTTCCTAGATTCTGGCTCCTTCCAAATGCAGCAGCCAGATGCTGGGATGATGGAAAAAGTGAGAGGACAAGAAATGTACTGGGTTGGTGCAAAGAGAAAGGTGGTGCACAGACACTACTTGCCTGAAAGCCCCACTGGAGCCGTAGTACCTCTCCTGGCTGTTGTGAGCCCATGTGTGGGCAGGATTGCACCTGCCACCACACAGAGCACAGAGAGGGGAATCCGGATTAGACCCAGGGGCACAACTGCAACTGAAGAAATTATCTGCGAGAAAGGACAACCAGAGGTCAGGATCAGCCCTCCCTGCCTGTGTTAGCAAGAAAGCCTCAGATTCTGTCCCCAAAATTGCCTGATAAAGACACATTCAGTTATTTGTAACATATTATTAAAAGCAAGACTTTATGGAATTAAAAAAAAAAAGGGGCCAGGTGCGGCGGCTCACGCCTGTAATCCCAGCACTTTGGGAGGCTGAGGCGGGTGGATCACGAGGTCAGGAGATCGAGATCATCCCAGCTAACATGGTGAAACCCTGTCTCTACTAAAAATACAAAAAATCAGCCGGGCATGGTGGCGGGTGCCTGTAGTCCCAGCTACTTGGGAGGCTGAGGCAGGAGAATGGTATGAACCTGGGAGGCGGAGCTTGCAGTGAGCGAGATCGCACCACTATACTCCAGCCTGGGTGACAGAGCAAGACTCCGTCTCAAAAAAAAAATAAAAAAATAAAAAAAAAGGTTCCAGCTGGAGCTAAGTAAAGGGGAACTGACTCAAGTTGGATCAAGGGCCTGTGAGCTCACAGAGGTCTACTCCATCCCAGCACAGGGCAGAGGCATCGAAAGATGGACACAGAGTTTAACAGTGAGGGGACAAAAGAGATGTCCTGGCTCGCGGAACCTGGAGCACATGTTTTCTGGGCTCTGCTGCCGTTGCCCTTTTTCACGAGGTGTGCCATCACAGCTTCAAGTCCAGGAAGAGTCTAGAGAGGCACAGCTGCCAAGCCTTGTGCTGGGCTCCAGGGCACCTCCATGAGGAAATCAGACACAGGCTCTGCCCTCTTGAAAACCTGCAGCCTGTAGGGCGATAGTCAGAACTCAAGTAACCACACCAGTAAATTCATGTTTCCCTCTTTGCTCTGGGAAAAAATTATAGGGTTCCATGAAGCTACAGTAAAAGAGCCCCTTGCAGCCCTAGGGGTCAGGGAGAACGTTTAAGCCGAGACGTGAAGAGTGAGTAGGAGTTACCCAAGTGAAGGGTGAAGGGGAAGAGCCCTCCAGACAGGGGACCAGCATCTGCACAGGCCTGTGTTGGGGTGGGGTGGAGGCACGGCACAGAGAGCCTCATGGAGGCCATCAGGACTAAACCACCAAGAAAATGGTGGTGAGTGCAGTGGGGGGCAGGGTCCAGACCCTTTTACTGTCATAAGTTTTGTTCTTTATCCTTAGAGAGATGAGAAGTCTCTGAAGGGTTTTAGACAATGCTGGGCCAGGGGCAGTAAGCTGGATATGGTCATATCTGCACTTTGCAAAGATTGGCCTGGCAACAGGGTGGATGGAAAACAGAGCAGATGTGGAGTTCGGGTGGCAGACTCCTGGAGAAGTTCAGGGGAAATGAGGGCAGCTGGGGCTAGAGGAGCACAAAGGGGAGGGAGATGAGTGGAAGGAGGAGAAATTGGCACCCCTGGAGATGGATGGCTGTGTGGAGGATGAGGCTTCCAGCGGGCACAAGGGGATGGACTGTAGGGTCCTCCAGCACGCCAGGTAGTTCTAGAAAAGGACCAGGCTCAGCAGGGATGGTGCATTCAGTTTTGAAGAGGATGAGCTTAGTGTGCTTTTGAGATATCCGTCCAGAGATGTGAAATAGGCAGTTCAATACATACATGTCTGGAGGCTAAGGAGAGATCTGTGCTGGGGATAAGAATTTGACAATTATCAACACAGAGATAGATAAAAGGCATTTACCTAGTGCTTATCACGTGCCTAGCTTTGTATGTGTAACACCCCTTTGGATGGCAATCAAGGCTGTGGGCATGGATGTGAGTGCTTGGGGATTCTGTTGAGAGTGGGAAAGAGTTTCATTTAGCAACGCAAACATTTCTTAACTAGATTGGGAAATGGGGACATTGTGAGAGTAGAAGAAAAACCAAGCCAGTGTGTTTTCATAAAAGCCAGGAGATATTATTTTAGGGCGATATGAGGAAATGCTGCTGAGAGGTCATGGGGGAAGCAACGGAAGCACATCCTTCCAACTGAGCAGTATGGAGGCCACTGGTGGCTTGACCAGAATCCTTCCTGTGGAGTGAGGCAGAGGAGCCAGGTGACAGGGAGTTGAGGAGTGAGTGGAAGGGGAGTGGTTCCAACCACAATTTGATCACTCTGACCGTAAAGAGAAGGACGGAAGGAAGGCAGGAGCTGCAGGAGAATGTTGGGTGGGTCGGGGGGTGCAGTTTTAAAGATGGGAAACATTGGGTGGGTTTACTTGTTGAGAAAAATTGTTGGACACACCAGAAGGAGAAGTAATAACTGAGGGTTGAGACCATGGAAGGGAACATGGGAGTGACCCACACCCCAGCGCAGGTGGAGGGATTGGCTGGGGAGGGAGGAGGTGGGGAGGTGCAGCCCCCAGGAGGCCCACAGTTTTGGCAGGGAGTTGTTAAGGGAAACTTCTCTGATGGTTTCATTGTCTCCTGCAGGTGCAGGTGAAATGGTCTGCTGAGAAAGGTGGTAGATGGTGTGGGTTTGAGGCGTGTTGACAATTAGGACATTAGGAGAATCACTGGGAAATGTGGCATGTGGAGCAGAGAAGTGGTGGGGGCACTTGTAAATGTTGGGGGCACACCAATGACAGTGCCTGAAGCATTCCAGTGACACAAACTGCTCTGCTGCCCTGTGACACTCTCCAGCTGTGTTCAGCTGCTCAGGTTAAAAAGAGAGCAGGTAATAAGGTTCAGTCAGGGCTGGGATTTTCAGGGAGTTGGAGAAAGCAGAGGGGCAGGAGCCTCCTAGGTAGTGGCATGCGTATAGCTGAAATGATGAATGCATCTAAGAGAGACGAGGATGGTCTACGGCCATACCACCCTGAATGCACCTGCTCTTGTCTGATCTTGGAAGCTAAGCAGGGTCGGGCCTGGTTAGTGCTTGGATGGGAGAGATGAGGATGAACATGAAAAACAGCACTCCAGGACTTACTGGTGGAAGGTTTCCAATTAAGAAGGCAGCCATTTCGGTTTATATGTGAAAACAACACACTCATGCGCACCAACACATCCAGCCCAGTCTTGCTTTGCGAACCCAGGTTTGTTCCCTGAGCCATTTGTGAGACACCAAGGATAGAGCTATTTCCCTGAGATCTGCCCTTTGGGCCAAGATATTCCCCTCAGAAGCAAAAGGATTAGAAAGAGGAGGACCTGCTCAAGGAGATGTGAGGCTCGCCCACAATTTCTGTCAAGCTCTTAAGCCCACCACCCATTTATGGCATTTTCTGCCATTCATCAAACTGAATTTCTCCTTTTCCCAGGCACAGGCACAGGGAATGAACTGCCAGAACACCTCCCAGAACATACTTACCACATTTACAGGACCCAGTTTGATTGTATATTAAGCCCATGGGGATGTTCCAGCTTGCAGAAATGCCAACTGCAGTGTGGCAGGACTTCTTGCCTCAAAGAGAGTTCCAGGTGACATCAGCATCTGATTTCTTAACCACAGCCATGACATAATAGCCTAGAAATTGAAATACCAAGAGGCAATTTCTTCTTTTTCAGGGAGAGAAGGGGAAGGAGGATGAAGAATGTACGATCCAGTGAGATCTGGCCAGCCCTCCTGCACCGGGCCGTTAAATGCCATCTCTATATGGTGGCTATGCTAGAGCTGGTATTCTCCATTTCCATCCTGTCCCTCTTTTGGCTGGAAATATGGAAACCACACTTTCAATGTTTCCTTGCAGCTGTGTTCTTAATGTAAATTAGGATGTGTGAAATTTGGAAGGTGGAAGTCACATAGAGGTCTTTCCCTTCCCCCTCACCTCTTTTCTGCTAGGAAATAAAGTCTTGGAGATGTTAGGCTTTTCTGTCCAGATCTCTAGTATCCCTTCTCCCTCCTAGAGGATTAGAAGCTATTATAGCAAATGCAGCAGCAACAGCCACTATCAATTCTGGCTTCCTATCCCTTGGTCACAGCTACAGGATGTGTCTTGAAATCACTGTTGTAGTAGAGGTCTTGCGGGTAGTAGGTCTCCTAGGGAGTCAGCTCTGTTTCACTATGGGTGGGAGTCATTCCAGGAACCTAGTGTCCACTTTTTGTTAACACTTAATTCCCTGTATTAAATCCCTTCCTGCTTAAAATAGTGCTTCATTTCTTTACTAACCCCTCAGTGATGCACTCTGTCTGTCCTTTCAAGCAGACAGCAAGACCATCTCAGAGGAGATTTCGCTGGCAGCAAGTTGCTCTTTCAGAAAAAAAAAAAAAATCCTATACATTTAAATATATTCATATAATATTTACTTATATACTATGTATTTATACATATATACATATAAGTATACATATTTATAAATATATACATTATAAATTATATATATATGTTTGTACACACATATTTACATACATATATTAGTTGGAGGGGTGCCAAGATACTATTTTCATACCTCCAGGGCACTCTGAAAATATATTTAAGAGCTACTGCTGCTAGCCCCTGCCTGTCACTCTCCCTGGGGAGAGGGAATATCTTGAACCCCTCATGTTACTCTAGTAGAGGACCCTCCTGATACCTATCATTATTAGGTACCGAGCCAAACAGACTAACACTACTGCTCCCTAGCTATGTCTACATACATGCACCCACATATATTTACATACACTGTACTTGTTCAATACATTCTTGCTATGTATTATTTTCTCTTTTTTTGAGACAGAGTCTTGCTGCATTATTTTCTGTGAGTTGCTTTATTCCTCCTCAATAATATATTGTGGACACTTCTTTGATTCAGTAGTGATAGATATGGCTACATCATTCTGTTATTTGGCTGAATCTAAGTTATATCTTATTGTATATGGATGTATCATATCTATGCTGGTAAGTATTTTTATTGTGGCCCATTTTCCCCTATTAAAACCCATTTATTTCTATAAATGTTTGTAATTATGAGTATGCACTTGTTTAAGTTTTTATGTTGAATGTAAGTTCAAAAGAAAGCTTTAATGAGTAATTTTTTAATGTTAAGTCTCTGATTTTCTAGGTTTACAATAATATTTTCTAATAATGACAATTTAATCTCTCTTCTCTTTCCCAATATTTAAAAAACCCAACTCTTTTTCTTATCTTACTGCATTTACTTCCAATGTAATGCTGAATATCTTTGGTGAAAGTGGGTATTCTTGCCTTGCTCCTGATTCTAATGAGAATACCACGAATATTTCATTTATTCCAGTCGCAATATTATATAACTGAATTGTGCTTGTTGAGTAAGGCTTGAACTGCAAACTGAAAAGAATAATAAGATTTGAATCATAAATTCTTAGAATTAGAAGATAATGTGGCTCACCACTCCCCACTTCCCCCACATATACACCCTTCCTCTGTGTTGTAGATCAGGTCTCTACAAATTCAAACTTGGAGAAGTTGGGAGTCAACGTGGCAGGTAGAAGGTCTGTCTTGTCCTTCCTAAGTGACCTCAGACACGTCCTTATCATCTAGGAGCCTAAATTTTTCTTTAGTTAAATGGTGGCAGTGGAACTCCTCCTGCCCTCCTAGAGTGACTGATGGGGATCAGAGGTGCAGATATGAGCGTAGGCACGTCAGGAACGGGAAGGGCAGGTTAGGGAGGTGGCTTTCCAGCAGTGATGCTAGAACCAGTGAAGCAGGTTCTCCTGAGGCCATGGCAAGCCCTTGTCTACCACACTGCAGTCCATGACACCAGTCTGGTAGCTAAATGCTGTCATAGTGCCTTCCTTCAATGCCACTATTTCTGTACCTATGGGATTCATTATTGTCATCCACCTTTCCATGCGTGTGTGTGTGTGTGTGTGTGGTGTGTGTGTGTGTGTGTGTGTGACTCTAAGGTTAACCCTCCCCCTCTCTACTCAGATGGCACCTTCTCCATCACAGTCAGCCACTCTGCCGGTGTCTAAACTGTCCTCTAAGCATGCTTGTTGATCTACATTTGTGTATCATTGCAGTTTCTGAAAATGTCAACTACTGTTGAAGCAGTTAGGGTTGTTTCTGATTATAAATGATCAGAATAGAATACATAGCAGATAGAAGGTTGTTTGCTGGACTTTAGGATTAGGGATGAAGACACAATTTAGAGAAGACTTCTCAGCCATGGCAGCAGAGAGGGATGAGGTACAGCATATCCCTGGGCTGGGGTCCTGCCACACAGGAAGGAGAGCTGCTGCAGGTGAGCAGGGAAATGATGCCTCCACTTTGCATTCCAGTGGCCTTTGTGCAGGGTGGGCAGTGCAGGGTCCTATGACCCAATGCTCAGCAGGGGACAGAGACCACAGCTCCTTGTGCTGTGATGCTCCAAATTCCTCACCTTCCCCAGCCCTCCTGCCTCAGAAGAAACTCTAAACCCAAGTGTGCACTTGGTTTTCACTTCAGGATTCTCTATCACAGCAGTTTTCAAACCATAATGTGCGTTAAATTTGTTAAAACATAGATTGCTAGCCCCAGTCTCAGAGCTTCCGACTCAGATCTAGGATGGAGCCCCAGAATTTTTGTTCCCAACAAACTCCCAGGGGATGCTGATGCTGCTGGTCCAGAGACCACACCTGAGAACCACTGCTGTATCCATTTTCCAGGAGTAGGTACTAGAGACAGACCCTCTCTGCTTATCTGGAGGCACAAAATGGAGAAACTTGCCCCCTAGTGGTGGTCTTCTACTCTAAAGACTGATCAACTCCTCTGCAATCAAGCTCCAGCTGGCTAAAAGCTGAAAGGTGGATTTTATTTTCCTCCTCATCTTCATTATCAGCCTCTATGAATCTCCTTCTCTCATGAGGTCTCTACTTAGCCCAGAAATGCCAGGAATGGGCCCCGGTGTGGACCTTCACACAGAGATGGGCAGGCGGCATGTGCTCAGGCGCGTGGTGCCAGGAAGGGCCTGGGGTTTCCAGCCATTCCCCCTCTTCTCAAACCCAGGTGCAGCCGCCTCCTGGCTGTGTGGCCCTGGGCAAGTCACACAGTCCCTGAGTCTCAGACTCCAGCTCCATAACATGAGACAACAATGCCCACATACTCCAGGGTTGCTGAGAAGAGGGAACAGGAATAGTGCAAACAGGAGTCCTTTGCCAACTATAAAGTACCCTGCAAATAGTATTATTACATCCCAGGATAGATTTGCATATTAACCATTAACTGTGAATTTTTTTCCACCTCCAGTCATTTTTATTTGTTTTTAAGCTTTCCTCTCCCCAACAATGGGCCTTTACCTTTGAGCCAGTGTTACTGATTCTAACTCACCTTCCATGGGTAAATTCACACACTTAGACCTAAACTGCTCTAAAAAGAAAAAGAAAAACAATCAAGGTACATGACATTAAACCCTCACATTACTCCATCCAAAGTCAGGAGCTTCTCAGTCTCAATAGTCAATAATAATATGAGCAAGGTATCACTGGGTATCAGTGGGTTAAGGTTCTGCAAGTCCATTTTACCCTCTTCTGCTCTTTCGTATTTGAACATAGGTTCCATTCCAAAATCTCCCCAGTACTCTAGCAGATGCAGGCAAAGAAAGTGGAGGTGCTCATTGAAGGGGAAGAGAGGGAGAGGTCATATCCCTTTGCATTAGCTGTGTAATAAGTCATCCTGATATCTTGCTTCCCTTCAGAGTCTTAGACTGTGGTAGGCAATCATTATTTTTGCTATACGGGAGGTAAAGAACCCAGTCCAGGGAGTCAGAAAGATCTGGATTCAGTCTTTATTCTACAATGGAAACATCACTTATCCTTTTTTTTTTTTTTGAGATGGAGTTTTGCTGTTGTTGCCCAGGCTGGAGTGCAATGGCACGATCTCAGCTCACTGCAACCTCCGCCTCCCAGGTTCAAGCGATTCTCCTGCCTCAGCCTCCCTGTAGCTGGGATTACAGGCGCCTGCTGCCATGCCCAGCTAATTTTTGTATTTTTAGTAGAGACAGGGTTTCGCCATGTTGGCCAGGCTGGTCTCGAACTCCTGACCTCACGTGATCCACCCACCTTGGCCTCCCAAAGTGCTGGGATTACAGGTATGAGCCACCACACCCGACCCATCACTTATCTTTTCTAAGCCTCAGTTTTTACAGCTATAAAATGGAGATACCACTATTTACCTCACAGAGTTGTTTTGTTTTGAAAGATAATGTAGCAGATGAGGTCTCTGCTAAATCTGAGGTCTCTTCCCTAAATCAATGATATTAGGGAAACCCTCTTTTACGCCGGCTTCATTTTTCCATGTGGATGGATCCCCACTAAAGAACATGACCTTGCAGCCCCACCTTCTCAACCACCCAGTGCATCTGGGTGAAGGATCATGAGCACATGTGGCTCAGCTCCTCTTTCTTTCTTGAAGACAATGGGGAGAGAGTTGTTTGGGTCTTCTCACCTATGGTAAAAGGTGTCTCCCTTTGCCCTTAGTCATGGCATAAGCCATCAGACCCGTTTTCCTGAACTAGTGGGCAACTTTAAGGTAAGGGCAACTTGCAGCCCCATGCCAGCTCTACATCACACACTCCAGTATCACAATCTCAGAAGTAAAGGTGTTATTTTGATCTCTTTCTGCCTAATTCCTTTGTCTATATCTTAATTGTTTCTGGCTCCAGGAGAGGGAGATTTTTTTTTCTAGTAGCCCTGTACACTCCAACAATAGTTATTATCTCAACACTCAACTAAGTTACTTCCTCATCTTTCTATGCCCACAGCTCAGGGGAACTGTGGACAGAAAAAATGCAGACGGACACTCCCCTCCACTTACTGTAGCTCTCTGCCAGGACAGGCACCAGACCACATTTGCTTGCTATGCCGATGAATCCTGCATCCAAGCTCATGGCATTAGCTTCTCCTTTCTGAAGTTAAGAAACAAATCAATAGAACCAATAGCTCCAATAGCACAATAGCTGTCTCCTGGTCCTCTGACCCTCAGAGGTTCTCATTTCATTGGCTTCATGTAAACATCCTTGTGATTAACCAATTGTGGATCACTCAAAGCTCTGCCATATAAACACAGGGTTTAAAAAACTGGACATACTCTTGGCCTGTTGACCTGGGAACAAGTTCCAACCCAGGTCATGCCCCCTGGACATCTCTGTGTCCTCTGATGAGACCCATGCTGCATCCTGGACATGACCTCACCACTCCTTCTTTGTGACTATAGTCACTCAACTCAACGATTAACATGGCCAGACTCAGGAAATGCATTTAACCTGTTTCTATGGGATACGTTTCTTCCAGATAATGGAGTTCAAATTTGTTCCCATAAACCCACTAGCACTGTACTCAGTGCCTGGCACAACACAGATTTTCAATAAATAATTCATTTCTCTAGATAATACACTAATAATTCACTTATTATTTTAATCAATTAATTTTTCTAATAGAGTAAAAAATGTATATTTATAGATAAGGTCACCAAGATAAAAACATGCACATACACGCTCTTTGCTTTTGACCTTTTCACTACCCTTCTAGAAATTTAAAAACAGCGACTACAGCAGCAAAAACTTACCAAGCCTTATTATGTGCCAGGCTCCTTTCTAAACACTTCCCAGTGATTACCTCATATATTCCTCACAAACTTCAATAAGCTAGATACTAGAATTTCCCCTCTTTTATAAATGAAAGCAGAGAGGTTAAGTTTGTCCAATCAACAGCCGCTAAGACTTAAACCTAGGCAATTTAATTCCTTGTAACCACTATTCCAGATGGCCTCCAAGATCTGTCTACCCCAAAGCGCATTTCCCTCAATACTATGCTATTTACATTTTTTTCATCCATAAGTTGGGTAAAAATTATACCCCATAGGTTTATCATGAAGATTAAATGAGTAATACAGTTTAAGAGCTCATAAACATGCTTGGCACACAGTAACTCCAGAAAAATTAGTTACCATTAATATTGAAGATATACTCAGCAATATAGGCATTTATAGATACAAAGATTTTTCAATCCCACATTGTCTATAATAGCAAAGGATTTGGAAATAACTCAAATATAAATACTGAGAAGTTGGTTAAATGGAGGCCAACATACTTGGTGGAATATTACATAGCCATTATTTAAATGAGTGTTTCATTATTTAAGAAAATATACCAACTGTCCCTGGGATTTTGAATAATAATAACAGCTAACACTTACGTACTGCTAACTATATGCCAGGCAATGTTATAAGTACTCAGATTTACTTAATCCTTACAATTGACACATTTAGGAGACTACATAACCATCAAGATCTTAATCTTAGGAATTGGTGCTGGGAAAGTTTACCAAGATGAGGGTCTTCTCAAGTTAAACAAAACAATATGAAACGGTTGCATAGTCTTCTAAGTTTGTCAAATTTTCATTCTTTATTTATAAGTTTATTTTTTCCTAATCACAAAAATAGTTCTGCTCATAAAGTTAATAACAACACAATTTCATCGCTCAGAGATCATAATAAATAAAATAAATAAAATCATTCACAACTTTGTCACTCAGAGATCATCATCACATGATCTCTGAGTGACGATGTTGTGAATGATTTTATTTTTAATTTCTGATTTTTTTAGAGACAGGGTCTTGTTCTGTCACCCAGGCTAGAGTGCAATGGTGTGACCATGGCTCACTACAGCCCTATTTTTATCTATTTATTGTAATATTTTATAACCAGAAAAAATAAACTTACAATTAAAGGATTGAAAAGGTTGATGTGCTTTCACAATTCACAGTAGCCCTGACCATAGCCTGGAATGTCACCCTACTTCCTGGGACTCCTAGGCAAGACACTCCCCCGAGCTAACTGGACTCCAGAGCTGAGCCCCCCAGGAGTCCAGCTCTTGGACTGGCTCTGTGTTTCTGCCCTGCCCAGAGCTGGAGGGGCCTGTGGGGTGGGTGGGAGGCAGCACACAACAGGTGTCCTTATCCTGGAGGCTGAGGAAGAGGCATTTGGGAAGGAGATCTTCAATGCCAGATTTGGCAGAAGTGCTGTGTGTCTGAGTGTCTGAGCCCAGCCTTAAAAGCAGGGCCCTCCAACTGTGATGGCAGTGATGCAGTCCTCTGGGATCTCCTCCATGGTGCACGCCAGGGCACCACCACTCACAGCACTCCACTCATCACACTTGGCCCTCATGGTGGCGCACTGCGCACCACCGCACCCTCGGGAGTCTTCCACATCTAGGCGGGGTGGAGGGATCCAAAGGAAGCGCCAGGTGGGTCTGGGAGCTTAGTGCTGCAGAGTGGCTGTCCAATGAGGCCCTCACTGGCAGCAGCAGAGCTGACATGGCTCATTCCCACGACACTGCTAATTCCTGCCTTTCACCCTCCAGGAGAAATGGGAAACTCAGTTCTCAGAAAAATCAGTGAAGACAGAGCTTCCCCTTGCTTCTGACTTCAGCTCCTCAGGCATCACCTCCCCAGGGAGGCCTCTCTGAGCACCAGCCCAGCTCAGGGCCTTCTGGGGTTTTCTCTTGCAAGACTGGGCTCCCCATCCAGGAAGCATGCCCCACTTGGCAGTTACGAGTTCTGTTCTGGGTGGGCCTGCTTGCTCTCCCCTCACCCAGTGCCTTTGCTCACCACCATATGCCCATGTCTAATACAGTGGCTGCCCTTCTGTAGATACAAATACCTACTGGTTGACTAAATGGAGGGCAAAGCTAGAAGGAAAGAAGGAAGAAATAAACCATAGAGATCCAGTGGATGGCCAGCCCAGAAACCTCTGGATGGTGGTAGTGGCCACGTTCCCACTTCAGTTTAGGACGGACTATTTTTATACTCCATGTCGCATAGATCCACCCTGGGTGGGATGACCCCAGCTAATAAAAAGGAGATAGGGCCATCATGACTTCAAGTTGTCTAGAATATGAAGGCCTTCAAAGCCCTTTTCTAATCACAGAAAACCCCCTCATTAACCCAATGCAGTTAGTAGTTCCCTTGGGTTCTGCAGGCCAATAAACTTTGGGTGAAGCTTGCAGGCACCTGGAAAGCCTCCCATGATGGCCCCACCCCACCCTGCTGCCCAAGCTGGCCAGGTCCCTCCCGGGACCTTACATACCTCTTTTAGGGTCCTGAGTCGCAGAAAAATACTCATATCCCAGGTACAGCTTGGCATCCATCTTAGGTGGGACCATTAAAAACCCACGGGCAGCATCAGTAAACAGCAGATCTGTCTCGTGAGCAGAGCCAAAGGGCTGAAATTCTGATGACTTGTCTTTTCCAAAATGTTTCTGTTCAAAGGACAAAAGAGATGGTGAAAGAAGGAGGATGGCATAGAGGTAAAGGTAAAACAAACCCCAAAACAGACAAGGGAAACATAAAGCAAGATATGAGTGGCTGAGGGTGAAGACAGTGGCCAAGGTCCCCAGCATCCCTGGCTCATGGTAAGGGAAAGCTCTCCTCAGATCCCAGCTTGTCTGCCTGGTGTGGCCTCAAGGAAACTGCCAGGGGCCACCCCCCTGATCCATCCCTTTCCACTGTGGACTGCGGCTCTGTGTTCCCATGGGGCAGTTCAGCAAAGGCTGCCTCACCCTCAGGCCATCTGATCAGCCTAAGCACCCGTGGCGGTCTCCATCCTGAAGAGGATGGTGATCCAGCACCATGGGCTGCGATCAGATTTCCTGAGCTCTTCTCCCTACGCCAAGCCTGCCACTGAAGGACCAGCTGTGGGACACCAAATGGTCCCTTCCCCTTTCTGGCCTCCAAAAATCAAAGGGCTCTTTGCCTATGACTCCTATTGACTGGCCCAAAGCCACTCCTGACATAGCTCACAGCAGCACCTACCCACGTGCTCTTTCAAGTGGCTGGCTGGTGTTTGCTTTTGCAGCGACTCTACATGAAATGTCACCTGCTGCCCTCCCTGACAACCCCCACCCCCCTCCTTAGGATGCACACAGTTACTCCCCAGGGCCCAGGAACTTTCCCAGATACACCCTGCAAATCAGTCCCTTTGTCCTCCACAAAGGACACCATCCATGTCCATGAGGTAGTGCAATTCCATCGGGTAAGAATCCATACTCCACTTTGGGAGGCCGAGGCAGGCGGATCACGAGGTCAGGAGATCGAGACCACGGTGAAACCCCGTCTCTACTAAAAATACAAAAAATTAGCCGGGCGTGGTGGCGGGCGCCTGTAGTCCCAGCTACTCGGAGAGGCTGAGGCAGGAGAATGGCGTGAACCCGGGAGGCGGAGCTTGCAGTGAGCCGAGATCACGCCACTGCACTCCAGCCTGGGTGACAGAGCGAGACTCCGTCTCAAAAAAAAAAAAAAAAAAAAAAAAGAATCCATACTCATGTGCCTCCCACACTCATCTGTGAATGACTCAAGACAAGTCTTTGCCTAGTTCATCTCTGAATCCCCCAGTGCTAAGGAGAGAGCATTGGCAGAGTTGTCAGGAGGGGAGGATCACATGCCATGGGATGACAGGGGAGGACTTTGTGGAGGAAGAGGGGCATGTGAGCTCATCCTGAGGACCCGTTTAGAATGAAAAATAATTAAATGGGACAAGAAGAACTTCTGCAGAGAGTCTTCAGTCCACCAGGTTCGTGGTTCCAGACGAGGTTTTATTCCTCCACTGTATATAATACATACAGACTGAGCAGCTTGTCAGTGAAGAGGATCACATGTGGCATGGCTCCCACTGTACCCTGAACATACCAGGACTTCCAGAGTGACAAGAAGGCAAGGAAGTTAACCTCCCTCCAAATCCAAGCAGGGAGCACTAAGCCAGAGGGGAGGATGGCAGGTGGGCATACCTGGACCTGGTTGAGAAGCTTCCAGATCAAGTCCTCCTTGCCACCCACACTTCAGGCCATGACAGTACGAGAAGGGACTCAGGCCAAATGGCAGTCCTTGTATCCAACTACCGGCTTCCGGGTGTTGTCCAGGCAAAGCAGCTCATACTGGTCCCTGTCAGCCTTGTTTGCCAGGTTCTCTGGGGAAGGAAAGCCCAGGTGAGCCTAACACAGGAGAGCCAGGAGCCATAGTTAGGATGACCCATGCCCCTCACCGAAACATCAAATATGTGGCCTGAAGAGGACTGAGAGAGAATTTTTTTCCAAAAACATTTTATACAGATAAGGACTAGAGTCCTCAGGAGTGAAACAGCTGGTTCACAATCTCACTGCAGGTAGACACAGGGCTGGGTGGTGTGCCTGGCCCAGGGCCCTCCAACTGCCTGGCTCTGCTAATAGGAATGGTGACAGCAAATGTGTAATGTGCACTCATAGCTCATCAAAGACTTGCTGAAGGCTCTCCAGGCTCTGTTGCATTTAATCCTCACAACAACTTGGAGAGGCCAGTAATATGATTATCCCTTTTTGCAGATGAGGAAACTGAGACTCAGAGACTTAAGGTAACTAGTCTGGGGCTGACGCATTACCATGCCAGGACAGCCCAGGTCCCCCACTAAAGGGGCCACATTCCCTTTGATGCAGAGCCTGCTGGGGAAAGGTGAGAGGGTTGAGAGATGGAAGGAGGTCTAGGGGCCCAGTCAGGGTAACCTGTAGGTACAAAGACGAACCAGAAAGACCCTATGAGGAAAACAGGCTCTTTGATTCCATTGTCTAGGTATTGAAAAGTGTTGTGGGTTCAATAAATTCATATATTGAAGTCCTAATCCACATTACCTCAGAATGTGACCTTATTTGGAAATAGGGACCTTGAAAATGTAATTAGTTAAGATGCAGTCACACTGGGATAGGGTGGACCCCTAATCCAATATGACTGGTGTCCTCATGAAAAGGGGGAGTTTGGACACAGAAGACATGCACACAGGCCATGTGAATATAAAGGCAGAGATTGGAGTGACGTGTCTGTGAGTCAAGCAACACCAGATCAGCAGCAAACCACCAGAAGCGAGGAGAGTGGCCTGGAACAGATTCTCCTCACAGCTCTCAGGAGGACCCAACCCTGCCAACATCATGATCTTGGAATTCTAGCCTCCAGAGGTACCGGACAAGACATTTATGTTGCTTAAACCACCCAGTTCATGGAACTTTGCTACAGCAGTCCTAGAAAACGAATACAGATGTGTTACTGGATGGAAAGTCTTGACTGTGAGTTGTCCAGGTTCTCGGCACATTGAACAAAGAATTGAAGAAAATGCACAAACGAAGCAACAAGAGAATGAAGCAATGAAAGAAGCAATGAAAGTGCAGATTGATTGAAGTGAAAGTACACTCCACAGAGTGGGAGCAGGCTCCAGCCAGCAGCTCAAGAGCCTTGATCACAGTGTTCTTTAGGGTTTTTATTAAGCAAAAAGAATTTGGTAACACCCCAGGTGCTGTTTAGAAGCCTCCAATTGGTTATACCCTATGAAGGACTGGCCCATGGCCAATTAGAGGCTGAAGTGGAGACAGTCTTGTTATCACAGGAGCGAGGATGTGGCCTATATGCTGCCTAATCTTGCCTAGAACTAACTGACTACACCTGCTGCCCTATTGCTTATGCCTTAACCCTTGATTACCCTAATTCCCTATTCTCCTGCATCAGATGGTCTTTGGGGTTGATAAAATCTCAAACTGAAAGAGAAAGAGTGTTACCAGGGCTCCTGTGAGTGATTACAATTTTAATTCTAGAGAAAATACGTTTTAAATCTTTACATTAAAAGATAAATTTCAAAATGATTTAGTAATGTTAGAATTAAATTTAGAGAATCAATATGACCTAATGGCTTCAGAAAGAAATCACTTTTCCACCTTGGCCACTCAAAGGCCCAGGGGGGGCAGCAGCAGCCCAGGGCTCTCTGTCCCCATTCATTGTCATAGTCTCATGGCATTCTCCTACCAGAGAAGAAGAGATCTTACAAAATAGCACACAAGCGACTTTGGGCAAAGGTAAATCAAGATGGTCTGGGACAATCTGTTGTTTCCATAAAGTGAGGATGTTTTGAAATACGTCAGGGGGAGATAGAAGATGCTGCCACTATCATTAAATGTGGTAACTTGAGCATCCAAAGTACATAATAATTATTTGGAACAACTTGATGAGACCCATAGATGACCCCACTAATTAAAATTGTGGATAATAAGACATGCATCAATTGCCAAAATGCTAACAAACCAGTGTAATAATGAGTAATAATTGTAGTCAATGTGTAATAATAATAATTTGATGAGACCCACAGGTGACCCCACTAATTAAAATTGTGGATAATAAGACATGCATCAATGCCAAAATGCTAACAAACCAGTGGAATAATGAGAAATAATTGTAGTCAATGTGTAATAATGAGGAGACAGTGAATTGTGAATAACTGAACAAGGGAACAAAGGACACTGAAGTCAATTTCATGTTAGGAAAGACATTAGGTTGTAAGGAACGGGGACCCATGTAAAAAGCGAGGACCTAAAATTCTCCTCAGGTAGCAGACATTTATTATAAAAATGAGCTTCGCACAGTGAATATATACCTGTATTTCAAATGTTTCGAATGTTCTGTATCTGATAGAAATTTAATTTGTTATAAGACCCAGAATCTGGAAACTCAATTAGTCTGAAATATTTTGTTTGTTTGTGGTTAACTGTCCAAAATTCTGAAAGAGTTTGGGTTTTTTTCTTAAATGTAAAAAAAAAAAAAAAAAAGAAGAAGAAATACATTTTTGTCCATGGCAATAATGCTTTTGTAACAGATTTAATTGCAGATGTGCCAATAAGTTCTGAAATATTTACAATAATTTGTATGTTTTGCTTAAGGTGCCTGAAGAAGTCGAGAGACATTTATAATGAAATGTTCAGGAGAATGTGATTAAATTTGAAATTTCAATGACTAAGAGAATTGATTACAACTTGTTTTATTAGATGGTAAGTATTGTTTAAATGTTCATAAAATTTGTTTAGTAGATTTATAGATGAATCAAACTGAGCACTAAAGAAAGAACAAACACAGCAGTCCCACCTTATTCAAGGGGAATATGTTCTAAGACCCACAGTGGATGCCAGAAATCACAGATAGTACCAAACCCTAATACAGTATTTTTTTACCTATACATACATACTTATGATAAAGTCTGATTTATAAATTAGGCACAGTAAGAGATTAACAACAATAATTAATAAAAATAGAACCATTTTTTTTCGAGACAGGGTCTTGCTTTGTTGCCCAGGCTGGAGGGCAGTGGCGTGATCATAGCTCGCTGCAGCCTCCAACTCCTGGGCTTAAGCGATTCTCCTGCCTCAGCCTCCCAAAGTGCTGAGATTACAGGCCTGAGTCACTCTGCCCAGCCAAAATCGAACAATTATAACAATATACTGTAATAAAAGTTAAGTGAATATGGCCTCTCTCTCAAAATATCTTCTTATACGGCACTCACCCTTCTTGTGAAGGCACTGCTACATAAATGGGAAGTGCCAGGAATAAGCAATTCACAAGTGTTACATTGCCTGCTGTTCTGATAGTGTGATAGAATCTTGCACTGTCCTGCTCTGTCCCTCCCAGGATGTGAATCCTCCCTTTGTCAACGCTGTATCCACTCTGTCTACGTTACCCGCCTGTTAGTTACTTAGTAGCCTTCTCAGTGATCAAACCCACCACTGTGGTATCAAAGGGTTTGTGTTCCAGTAACTCTTAGTTTACTTAGTAATGGCCCCAAGGTGCAAGAGTAGTGATGTAACATTTTTGCACCTTGGTTGGCCACAAGTCCAACTGTGTGAAGTGATACTATGGATAAGGGGGAATTACTGTAACAGAAATGCTTGCATAGAAACTCTCCTGTGTCAGGCCGGGCGTGGTGGCTCACGCCTGTAATCCCAGCACTTTGGGAGGCCGAGGCGGGCGGATCACGAGGTCAGGAGATCGAGACCATCCTGGCTAACACGGTGAAACCCTGTCTCTACTAAAAAAAAAAAATACAAAAAATTAGCCGGGTGAGGTGGCGGGCGCCTGTGGTCCCAGCTACTCAGGAGGCTGAGGGAGGAGAATGGCGTGAAACCGGGAGGTGGAGCTTGCAGTGAGCCGAGATTGCGCCACTGCACTCCAGCCTGGACAACAGAGCGAGTCTCTATCTCAAAAAAAAAAAAAAAAAAAAGAAACTCTCCTGTGGCATTAATGAGCTTCACCCATCTCTAGATATAAGGCAACTTATATCTAGAGATGGTGGCTTATGCCGGTAATCCCAGCACTTTAGGAGACTGAAGTGGGTGGATCACGAGGTCAAGAGATCGAGACCATCCTGGGCAACATGGTGAAACTCTCTCTCTACTAAAAATACAAAAATTAGCTGGGTGTGGTGGCATGTGCCTGTAGTCCCAGCTACTCGGGAGGCTAAGACAGGAGAATCGCTTGAACCCGGGAGGCGGAGGTTGCAGTAAGCCAGCCTGGTGACAGAGGGAGACTCCATCTCAAAAAAAAAAAAAAAGAACCAGCTCCTCTGGCTAGGGTGGGGTCCACACCATCCTTCAGACACCTGACAGGAGAGCCACAGTCAGGCACAGGCCTCACTTCTCCCCCATGCAGCCCCTCTGAGGGTCAGCCCGGACTGCTGGCTCACAGGGCTTTGCCCAGAGTTCCTGAGTATCAGTCTGTCCTCACAGAGGTGACGGCTTTGTCTGAAGGGCCTTTGAACCCCACAGCCAAGCCCAGGCCAAAAGCAGCCAGGATCCCTGGAAGTCACCAAACAGACAACTCTGAGGAGGCAGGATGGGAAAGAAGGACCCTCATTTTCTTCTTAGAAAGCAGCCAAAAGCAACAGGTTGAAATAAAAAAAACAAAAACAAAAACCAAAAAACAAAAAACAAAGAAACTAAAGGCTTAAAGCCTTTACATGGAGACTAATAAACTTTGGATAGCTTTGGAGTAGTAGCTATTTCTCTTATGGAGCATGGAGTGTGCAGAGTTGCCTGCAAGGGGGCTGAGAGGGAGATGGGGAGAGGCACACACAAGAAGCAGCTCAGCAGAAAGTTGTGAGCTGGGAGTTCCTGGCCTTTGGCTCTGCCGAAAGCCCAGACCCATGTCTGTAGATCTGAGAGTCCTAGACATGAGTCTGTCTCCCCAGCATTCCCTTGTCTAGGAGGGTAACACGGGCAGACCCCAAGCTCTGGGGAGGCCAGGGGCTCCCACACAGAAGAGTGCTCTGTGGATGGTTAGGAGCAAGGCTTGGCCATGGGAGGCACCTGGGACCCCAGACTTCTCACCGATGCTCTAGGTAGCCTGGGGTGGGCCCTGTTCACTCTCTGTGTCTTTGTCTCCCCAACGTCAGGCTGAGGAGGAAGAGCAGTGGGGTCTCACTCACTTAAGGCTCTTGCGTAGCCAAAGTACGGTTCTTGGGAGGAGCAGGCACACTTGTCTGTCCCTTTCCCTGCACACAGTTGACACAGGCGGGGGAACTTCTTCATGTCCTCATAGGGGATGCAGCTGCTGGAGAAGAACTTGGCCGCTGCTGCTCAACACAGAGACATGGACCCCAGGGCATGAGCTGGCTGGGGCCTCCAGGTCGTACAGGTGTGTAAGAGAGTGGCCCTCACTGAGAGCCCATGCATCTGCACACACCTCCCAGGACTGGCTGAGGAAGTGGGTGTGCAGGGGCCAGCCAGTGCAGCCTGCTGGAGGTGGCTGGCAATGCCCATGCCGGAGGGAGTGCGTGGCCCAGGGTCCCTATGGGTTTAGGCATCACACTCATGGGGTGATGGAACCCACAGGAAAGTTCCCCAGCTTGTCCGCTGCAGGGTGTGAGAGCTGCTGACCTACAGTGAACCAAGACTTCAGTCCCAGTGGCACACAGCTCTGCTAACTCACCCACACGGAGGCTCGAAGGGGCCAGGCTGAACTCTAAACACAGCAGGAACACTTGCACGTCAGCCAAACCCCAACAGTCCTTCTTTACCTCAAGAAACGCCTCCCCCTCAACCTCCCCTTGTGTATCCAGAGGCTGTGATAGCTTATGGGATATGCCTTCTGGGAAAGTTGGGACAGCTTGTCGAGAAGGGGGTAGGAGGTGGGCTACCAGCCACTGCACAGCTGCCCAGATGGATGTCCAGTAGCACCTGACACTGAGGCAAGTGATCACTCCCAGAAAGGGCAAAGCATGGCCAGAGCTGCGATCCAGGCTGTAGCCCTTCTCAGGTCCCTGCGATCACTTGTCCCTGTCACAGTCAGACATCAACACTGCAGAGGTTGGCCGGACTCAAAAAGATGTACTTTTGCAGAGTTCAAAAAGATCTGGCCATCATCGTTCAAGGGCTGAAAAATCACCCTAGGCTTACTGTGCCTCAACATAACTGAACAGGGAGCCTGGAGAACACAAAAAGTCCTAGCGCCAGCCCAGTCACCCTTTCCTTGCCCATGTCCCAAGCCCTCACCTAAGGCATGTAGGCCTGAGTGCCAGCAGTGTGTCTAGAATCCCCAGTGAGCCTTTCTGGGAAGCTGGGAGGGAGGTGGCTTTTCTTAGTGGGCCTCAGTGATGGCCCTTGTCAAGCCAAGCGACTAGGGATAAGGAGGAAGGTGGGACTGACACCTTTCCTCAGAGAAGACTCAGCTGCCAGCTCCCAGGAGTTCCTGGTGCACACACCCAGCCAGTGCATGTTTAAAGCAGGTTACCCTCACTCCATCTTGGAGGCCGTGGACACATGCACTTCACAGTGACAGTGTGACTCCAGCACAGCCCATGTGGGTGACCAGTGCAGGAGCCCTGCCTGGGCACACCCAGCCCCAGCTGGCTCATCGGTTTCAAAGGCAGCTAGGGGGAAGCAGTGTCCTAATGGAGATGTTCTATCCAGCAGACCAGCCCAGGCCCATGTGGCAGAACTTCTTGCCTTGGAGCTGGCTCAGCTGGAAGTTGGTGCCCTCTTCACCATGGCAATGACATAATGATGGGTTTGTGGATCTGCAAAGGAGCAGAAAGGAGGAAGGGCCAAAGGAAGATGCCATATTGTCACTGATCTTCTGGAGCACGTACCATGTAGAACTCTGGGGATGCTAGCACCTCACCATCCCCCTCCAAGTGGGTAGAAAAAGAAAAAAAGCCCTTGACAGGAGAGAGAACACCGTCCCTTTTCAAGGCAATAAACACTAGTTCTTTTTTCTGCTAGTCCCTCCAAGCCAGTGGAGACAGGATCCTCGAGGGCACCAGCTATTACAGGGCCTGCTGAGTGGAGCGCACTTAGGGAGAGCTTCAGCGCCCAGCCATTGTGATGTTACTGCTTCTCCCTGAGGGCTTTTCTCCTTTTCCCCATTTTCCCAACAGCAGTTCTCCCTGCAGCTCAAACACGAAGTAAAGCTGTGAGAGGAAGGATGCAGGGGCATCCCAGGGATATGCCAGGGCCCTGCAAGAGTCAGACTGAGGCCAGCTGTGCTCACACACACTGATGACACAATGACACTAATGGACAAGTATGAGAAAGAGGCAAAGCCTCATTCTTAGACTCCCCCAAACCTCTCCTCACCATAAACCCAGGCCCGTGTTCTGTTGCCCAGGCAGGGTTAGCACAAGGAAGGGGCAGTCAGGTCCTGTGTGTCTCCAGAGAGGGGCCTCCCATGGGTGAGACCCCACTGGGTGAGCAATGGACTCCGGACAGCACTCACCTCTCAGGCTGGAGATACCCTACAGCCAGCAGCACCAGTGGAGTTTCTATCAAAATGTGCAAAGTTTACAGTCGCCCAGGAAGAGCCGATTTCCCAGCCCTCAGGAGTTAGCATCAGAGACAGCCTCCTTCAATCCAAAGAGCTCTAGCAACTTTGTTCCCTACTAAGTGTAATGCTGACAGGGCCCCTGCCACCCACACCCAATATTGCTGCAGTGTCGGACCAGAGACACTGGTCCCCAGGGAGAACACACTGTCTTTTGACTCAAGATTTCTGCCATGATGGGCTTAAGGCTGTAGGGGGCCAGGCGTGCCTCAAACACTAAACCTCCATCAATGGTCATAGCATCTGCTTCATTTGCCTGAAAGAGAAGGGATCAAACCATGCATGATGCCCATCACCTCTGAGAAAGACTCCTCTAACCCTCTGCCAGAGACACTTGCTCAATAGACACTTGCATGACTCAAGCCTCCTTCACCTCCATCACGTCACTGCTCAAATGTCATCTCCTCAGTGAGGCCTTCCCTGACCACAGTCTTCAAACTACCACCTCATGTATGCTGGATGCCACTTTGTTTTCCTTCTGAGCCCTTATCAACCATGTGACAAACTCTGTTTATTGTTTGTCCTCCCCTTTGGAATGTAAGCTCCATGAAGGTGGAGGCATGTTTGTCAGTTCTATTCCCTACTCAATCCCAGCACCTAGAGGAGCACCTAGCACAGGTAGGTGTTCAATAAACATTTGTTGGGTACGTGAGTGAATGCATTGTAGAATATTTCCATCCATAAGAAGTCAGGTTTGGCATTCTCAAATGTGGATTCCCTTGGCAGGGATCTGTCAGCCAAAAGTCCCTTCCTTCAAGAAGCAAGCAACTTCATAGCCTCTTCTCCACAATGAGGTTGGATCATTTCCCTAACCATCATGGAAATCATTCTTTTTATTCATTTGTTAATTGACATTTAAAGCAACTTGAGTTTTTCTGAATTTACTATTATGTTTCTGTATGCCTCCCTTTTCCCCCATCCCACTTTGTCTTATAAATATTTTACTATATATTCATATATATATATGTATATTTGTATCTATGTGTTTGTATATAAAGTTAGGACCCTATTAAATGCATGCATCAGAAACTGTCATGAATTACCTTAAGAAAAGGAGAGATTCAGTATACAGGTAAAAGGGCAAGAAGGCCGCTGGGCCTTGTGAACACCATCAAGATGAGAAGCAGCGAGAATTGACATGGGTTTCAGTCCATCCTGTGGGCTCCAGCTCATGATTATGGCCTCCACTTTACGTATATCTTTCTTACCTGACTGACTCCTTTGCAAACCCTAATAACAGATGCGAAAAGACAACAGTCTTATAGAGACTGCTTAACTAGCACCCACAACTGTATAAGGTCAAACTCCTCTAACAAATCTCTCCCTCTCTCTTCCCATAAACACATACACACACACACACACACACACACACACACACACACGTTACAAAAATAGATGAAAATTTATGCACATCTTTATGACCTTTACAGAATATTTCTGAATTGGTTTCCAGAAATGATATAGAAATGTATGATTTATAATGCCAATAGCAATGCATACCAATTTCACTGCAAACCTACCAGTGAGAAGTGTTATCACTTTAGAAATGTCATTACATTACTAAATATAAACTGTTACTTTTAGAATGGTTTTATTTGCATTTCTTTGTTTATTAAAACGGATGAACATTTTTCCTTTATTGTTAATATTCCTAGTTGTAATGTCTTTTCTGCAAATGGCTTGTTTATAGTTTTTTTATTCTTCAGCATTTCTTATAAGTTTAAATGACATCTTTATATAGTTTGTGGTTTTGTTATAGCTAATGTGATTTTTTTTTGGCATGCTTAGGGCTTTTTAAAAACATTTCTTTGTCACGGTTTAAAATTTTTTACATTTCCAAATTTGTCTACTTTTGTAATTTATCTAGTTATGTCTATGTCTTTTAATCAAGTTGAGTCAAGCTGGGAATTTATTTTGGTGAATGGATTAAGAAGCTCACTTGATTATTTTTTCTGAATGGCTACCCAGTTGTCCAACTAAAGACTCCTTTCTCAGCCATTTGTTTGGCAAGTTTGCCTTATTATACTTATCTAAATCTAGTATACATGTATCAAAACACCACATTTACCCCATAAACATGTACAATTATTATTTGTCAAATAAAAATTCAATTTAATTTGATTTAAAGAACAAATCTACTTGTATCTTACCTAAATTTATTAAGCCTAGGACCCTCGTGCCTATCACAGTTTGCATCTATATCATATCACGTAGATAATTAGATAGTTGAATGGATATACAGAAAGCTGACAATGTATCTGAATTTTGTTCTCTTCTGGGTCTTCTAAATATGTGCCAGTATCCTGTCCTGTGTAACACTGTTATTTAAATATGGTATAGTTTTAGGTAGGACTCAGCCACTCCCCTGCTACTTTTCTTTTTCATAATACAGCTTTAAAATTTCATGCATGTACTTTTTCTCAAGACTTTATAAATATTTTATTGACTCTTTTAAAAAGGCTGTATTTTGATTAAACTTATACTAAATTTATGAGTTAACTTTGGGAGGGTATGCAAGTATGTGATATTTAGTCTTTCCATCTGGGAATACAGCATATGTTTTCATTTGTTAATAAATATTATTCACTTGTTACAGAGTTTTATATTTTATTTATTATTTTATTTATTTATTTATTTTGAGACAGAGTCTCACTCCGTTGCCCATGCTAGAGTGTAGTGGCACAATCTTGGCTCACTGCAACCTCTGCCTCCAGGTTCTCCTACTTCAGACTCCCAAGTAGCTGGGACTACAGGTGTGTGCCACCATGCCAGGCTAATTTTTGTATTTTTCTAAATGGCTAGAGATGGGGTTTCACCATGTCGGCCAGGCTGGTCTCGAGTGCCTGGCCTCAAGTGATCCACCCGTCTTGGCCTCCCAAAGTGCTGGGATTACAGGTGTTAGCCACCACACCCAGCCTATATTATATTTGTAAAAGCCTTGAAGATCTCTCATATAATATTTTTCCAGAAATATTTTTCTTTTTATTATTTTAAATGTAAATGAGATAACAATTTTGGGATTTTTTTTCACAATTAACAATTGTTGGTATATGAAAACGACTTTATGATATATTTATCTTTTGCCAAACTAATGTATTCATTAATAAATAATTATAGCAACGTTTCTCTTGATTCTACTGTATTTTCTAGGCATTCCACCATCTGATAATATTAGTGTTTTTGTTTGTTTCTTCTATCTTATATGCATTTTTTATCTTATTGCACTAACTTCCAAAAACGTTTAGCAATAATACTGACACTAGAGCTTCTTGTTTATTTCTGAGTCTTTATAGATTCTCTTTCAATGTAATGCTAGCTTTGCTTGACATAGGTATTTTACTGAGATTGAAGCCTTCTCTATTAGTTGTTTAATTATGATTAGGATTATGATTTTTGCTATCAATGAATGTTGAGCAGCTACATTTTTCTCTACCCACAGTCCTTGCATTTTCAGATCTTTGGCTTGTTTCTTTCTCCTCTAAAGCATGGTCTGGTTCCCGTGGGGAGAAAGCAATAAACAACAGCAAGTGCAGAAAAACAAAATGAAAGTATAGGCTTTCTTCCACTCTGTTTTAGGCAGCAGTGACTTAACTGTGATGGCCTTAATGTACTCAAGGGAAGACATTCTCTCCATGCAGGTGACAAGGGGACCATCTGCTGGAAACACTTTTTTCATATTGTCTCGGAAACTGGTGCACTTCGTGGCCTCGTGATCTGACATGGCACACCATCTTCCAGTTTTCTCAGGAGCGGCCAGGCACAGCCCTAGGGGAGAGAAGCCAGAGGTGTAAGGGACCCACAGCACTCACTCTTCTGTGCTGGCAGAAGAGGTTAAAGACAAGATAAACGGTCAGCTGAGAAGGGTACACACAAATTCCATAGGCTGCCTGGCTCACATGAATTCTCTGGGCCCATTTCTTGATTCTGCCCCACCCCTCAGCTAAAAAAGCCAAAAGATTCCACCAAATGTTAAACATAGAATTAGCATATAGTACAGCAATTTCACTTTTAGGTATATATCCAAAAGAATTGACAACAGGGACTCAAAGAAACACATGCACACGAATGTTCACAGCAGCACTATTCACAATAGCTGAACAGTGGAAACAGCCCAAATGTGCATCAACAGATGAATGCAAGAACAAAATGAGGAATAGCCAGATGATGGACTATTATTCTGTCATGAAAAGAATGAAGTACTGCTACATGCTGCAGTGTAAATGAACCTCAAAAACTCCAACTTAAGTGAAAGGAGCCAGACACAAAAGGCTACCCACGATATGATTCCATTTATATGAATATCTAGACTAGGTACATCTATAGAGACAGGAAGGAAATTAATTGGTGGTTGACATGTGCTAGGGGGTGATGAAAATGGGTACTGACTGTTTAATGGGTATGTGGTTTTCTTTTAGGGTGGTGAAAATGTTTTGGAACTAGATAGAGGTGGTGGTCGTACAACATTTCCAATGCCCTAAATACCACTGATTTGTACACTTTGGAATGGTTAAATTTTGTTATGTGAATCTCGCCTCAAAAAGGAAGCAAGAAAGAAAGCTTCCTAACCTCGTAGGTAGGGCCTAGTGATTTAGTCAGTATCATTTTTTTTTTAATTATACTTTAGGTTCTAGGGTACATGTGCACAACGTGCAGGTTTGTTACATACGTATACATGTGCCATGTTGATGTGCTGCACCCATTAACTCGTCAGTTACATTAGGTATATCTCCTAATGCTATCCCTCCCCCCTCCCCCCACTCCACAACAGGCCCGGATGTGTGATGTTTCCCATCCTGTGTCCAAGTGTTCTCATTGTTCAATCCCCACCTATGAGTGAGAACATGCGGTGTTTGGTTTTCTGTCCTTGCGATAGTTTGCTCAGAATGATGGTTTCCAGCTTCATCCATGTCCCTACAAATGACATGAACTCATCTTTTTTATGGCTGCATAGTATTCCATGGTGTATATGTGCCACATTTTCTTAATCCAGTCTATCATTGATGGACATTTGGGTTGGTTCCAAGTCTTTACTATTGTGAATAGTGTCACAATAAACATATGTGTGTATATGTTTTTATAGCAGCATGATTTACAGTCCTTTGGGTATATACCCAGTAATGGGATGGTTGGGTCAAATGGTATTTCTAGTTCTAGATCCTTGAGGAATCACCACACTGTCTTCCACAATGGTTGAACTAGTTTACAATCCCACCAACAGTGTAAAAATATTCCTATTTCTCCACATCCTCTCCAGCACCTGTTGTTTCCTGACTTTTTAATGATGGCCATTCTAACTGGTGTGAGATGGTATCTCACTGTGGTTTTGATTTGCATTTCTCTGTTGGCCAGTGATGATGAGCATTTGTTCATGTGTCTGTTGGCTGCATGAATGTCTTCTTTTGAGATGTGTCTGTTCATATCCTTTGCCCACATTTTGATGGGGCTGTTTGATTTTTTCTTGTAAATTTGTTTAAGTTCTTTGCAGAATCTGGATATTAGCCCTTTGTCAGATGGGTATATTGCAAAAATTTTCTCCCATTCTGTAGGTTGCCTGTTCACTCTGATGGTAGTTTCTTTTGCTGTGCAGAAGCTCTTTAGTTTAATTAGACCCCATTTGTCAATTTTGGCTTTTGTTGCCATTGCTTTTGGTGTTTTAGACATGAAGTCCTTGCCCATGCCTATGTCCTGAATGGTATTGCCTAGGTTTTCTTCTACGGTTTTTATGGTTTTAGGTCTAACATTTAAGTCTTTAATCCATCTTGAATTAATGTTTGTATAAGGTGTAAAGAAGGGATCCAGTTTCAGCTTTCTACATATGGCTAGCCAGTTTTCCCAGCACCATTTATTAAATAGGGAATCCTTTCCCCATTGCTTGTTTTTGTCAGGTTTGTCAAAGATCAGATGGTTGTAGATGTGTGGTATTATTTCTGAGGACTCTGTTCTGTTCCATTGGTCTATATATCTCTTTTTTTTTTTTTTTTTTTTTTTTTTTTTTTTTTTTGAGACAGAGTCTGGCTCTGTCCCCCAGGCTGGAGTGCAGTGGCACCATCCTGGCTCACTGCAAGCTCTGCCTCCCGGGTTCACACCATTCTCCTGCCTCAGCCTCCCGAGTTGCTGGGACTACAGGCGCCCGCCACCACGCTCTGCTAATTTTTTTGTATTTTTAGTAGAGACAGGGTTTCACTATGTTGGCCAGGATGGTCTCGAACTCCTGACCTCGTGATCCGCCCACCTCAGCCTCCCAAAGTGCTAGGATTACAGGCTTGAGCCACCGCGCCCGGCCTGGTCTATATCTCTCTTTTGGTACCAGTACCATGCTGTTTTGGTTACTGTAGCCTTGTAGTATAGTTTGAAGTCAGGTAGCGGGATGCCTCCAGCTTTGTTCTTTTGGCTTAGGATTGTCTTGGCAATACAGGCTCTTTTTTGGTTCCATATGAACTTTAGTTTTTTCCAATTCTGTGAAGCAAGTCATTAGTAGCTTGATGGGGATAGCATTGAATCTATAAATTACCTTGGGCAGTATGGCCATTTTCACGAAATTGATTCTTCCTATCCAAGAGCATGGAATGTTCTTCCATTTGTTTGTGTCCTCTTTTATTTCATTGAGTAGTGGTTTGTAGTTCTTGAAGAGGTCCTTCACATCCCTTGTAAGTTGGATTCCTAGGTATTTTATTCTCTTTGAAGCAATTGTGAATGGGAGTTCACTCATGATTTGGCTCTCTGTTTGTCTGTTATTGGTGTATACGAATGCTTGCGATTTTTGCACATTGATTTTGTATCCTGAGACTTTGCTGAAGTTGCTTATCAGCTTAAGGAGATTTTGGGCTGAGACGATGGGGTTTTCTAAATATACAATCATGTCATCTGCAAACAGGGAGAATTTGACTTCCTCTTTTCCTAATTGAATACCCTTTATTTCTTTCTCCTGCCTGATTTCGCTGGCCAGAACTTCCAAATTATGTTGAATAGGAGTGGTGAGAGGGCATCCCTGTCTTGCGCCAGTTTTCAAAGGGAATGCTTCCAGTTTTGCCCATTCAGTATGATATTGGCTGTGGGTTTGTCATAAATAGCTCTTATTATTTTGAGATACATCCCATTAATACCTAATTTATTGAGAGTTTTTAGCATGAAGGGCTGCTGAATTTTGTCAAAGGCCTTTTCTGCATCTATTGAGAAAATCATGTGGTTTTTGTCTTTGGTTCTGTTTATATGATGGATTAGTTTATTGACCTGCGTATGTTAAACCAGGGATGAAGCCCACTTGATCATAGTGGATAAGCTTTTTGATGTGCTGCTGGATTCGGTTTGCCAGTATTTTATTGAGGATTTTTGCATTGATGTTCATCAGGGATATTGGTCTAAAATTCTCTTTTTTTGTTGTGTCTTTGCCAGGCTTTGGTATCAGGATGATGCTGGCCTTATAAAACGAGTTACGGAGGACTCCCTGTTTTTCTATTGACTGGAATAGTTTCAGAAGGAATGGTACCAGCTCCTCTTTGTACCTCTGGTAGAATTTGGCTGTGAATCCATCTGGTGCTGGACTTTTTTTGGTTAGTAAGCTATTAATTATTGCCTCAATTTCAGAGCTTGTTATTGGTCTATTCAGAGATTCAACTTCTTCCTGGTTTAGTCTTGGGAGGGGTATGTGTCCAGGAATTTATCCATTTCTTCTAGATTTTCTAGTTTATTTGTGTAGAGGTGTTTATAGTATTCTCTGACGGTAGTTTGTATTTCTGTGGGATTGGTGGTGATATCCCCTTTATCATTTTTTTTGCGTCTATTTGATTCTTCTCTCTTTTCTTCTTTATTAGTCTTGCTGGTGGTCTATCAATTTTGTTGATCTTTTCAAAAAACCAACTCCTGGATTCATTGATTTTTTGAAGGGTTTTTTTGTGTCTCTATCTCCTTCAGTTCTGCTCTGATCTTAGTTATTTCTTGCCATCTGCTAGCTTTTGAATGCGTTTGCTCTTGCTTCTCTAGTTCTTTTAATTGTGATGTTAGGGTGTCAATTTTAGGTCTTTCCTGCTTTCTTTTGTGGGCATTTAGTGCTATAAATTTCCCTCTACACACTGCTTTGAATATGTCCCAGAGATTCTGGTATATTGTGTCTTTGTTCTCATTGGTTTCAAAGAACATCTTTATTTCTGCCTTCATTTCATTATGTACCCAGTAGTCATTCAGGAGCAGGTTGTTCTGTTTCCATGTAGTTGAGCAGTTTTGAGTGAGTTTCTTAATCCTGAGTTCTAGTTTGATTACACTGTGGTCTGAGAGACAGTTTGTTATAATTTTTGTTCTTTTACATTTGCTGAGGAGTGCTTTACTTCCAACTATGTGGTCAATTTTGGAATAAGTGCGATGTGGTGCTGAGAAGAATGTAAATTCTGTTGATTTGTGGTGGAGAGTTCTGTAGATGTCTATTAGGTCTGCTTGGTGCAGAGCTGAGTTCAATTCCTGGATATCCTTGTTAACTTTCTGTCTCGTTGATCTGTCTAATGTTGACAGTGGGGTGTTAAAGTCTCCCATTATTATTGTGTGGGAGTCTAAGTCTCTTTGTAGGTCTCTAAGGACTTGCTTTATGAATCTGGGTGCTCCTGTATTGGGTGCATATATATTTAGGATAGTTAGCTCTTCTTGTTGAATTGATCCCTTTACCATTATGTAACGGCCTTCTTTGTCTCTTTTGATCTTTGTTGGTTTAAAGTCTGTTTTATCAGAGACTAGGATTGCAACCACTGCTTTGTTTTTGTTTCCCATTTGCTTGGTCGATCTTCCTCCATCCCTTTATTTTAAGCCTATGTGTGTCTCTGCATGTGAGATGGGTCTTCTGAATACAGCATACTGATGGGTCTTGACTCTTTATCCAATTTGCCAGTCTGTGTCTTTTAATCGGAACATTTAGCCCATTTACATTTAAGGTTCATATTGTTATGTGTGAATTTCATCCTGTCATTACGATGTTAGCTGCTTATTTTGCTTGTTAGTTGATGCAGTTTCTTCCTAGCTTCGATGGTCTTTACAATTTGGCATGTTTTTGCAGTGGCTGGTACCGCTTTTTCCTTTCCATGTTTAGTGCTTCCTTCAGGAGCTCTTATAAGGCAGGCCTGGTGTTGACAAAAGCTCTCAGCATTTGCTTGTCTGTAAAGGATTTTATTTCTCCTTCACTTAGGAAGCTTAGTTTGGCTGGATATGAAATTCTGGGTTGAAAATCCTTTTCTTTAAGAATGTTGAATATTGGCCCCCACTCTCTTCTGGCTTGTAGAGTTTCTGCCGAGAGATCAGCTGTTAGTCTGATGGGCTTCCCTTTCTGGGTAACCTGACCTTTCTCTCTGGCTGCCCTCAACATTTTTTCCCTCATTTCAACTTGAATCTGACAATTATGTGTCTTGGAGATGCTTTTCTTGAGGAGTATCTTTGTGGCATTCTCTGTATTTCCTGAATTTGAATGTTGGCCTGCCTTGCTAGGTTGGGGAAGTTCTCCTGGATAATATCCTGAAGAGTGTTTTCCAACTTGGTTCCATTCTCCCTGTCACTTTCAGGTACACCAATCAGACATTGATTTGGTCTTTTCACATAGTCCCATATTTCTTGGAGGCTTTGTTCATTTCTTTTTACTCTTTTTTCTCTAAACTTCTGTTCTCACTTCATTTCATTCATTTGATCTTCAATCACTGATACCCTTTCTTCCACTTGATCAAATCGGCTACTGAAGCTGGTGCATATGTCACGTAGTTCTCGTGCCATGGTTTTCAGCTCTATCAGGTCATTTAAGGTCTTCTCTATGCTGTTTATTCTGGTTAGCCATTCATCTAACCTTTTTTCAAGGTTTTTAGCTTCTTTGCAATGGGTTTGAACATCCTTCTTTAGCTTGGAGAAGTTTATTACTACCAATCATCTGAAGCCTTGTTCTCTGAACTCATCAAAGTCATTCTCTGTCCAGCTTTATTCCATTGCTGGTGGGGAGCTGCATTCCTTTGGAGGAGAAAGGGCGCTCTGATTTTTAGAATTTTCTGCTTTTCTGCTCTGGTTTCTCCCCATCTTTGTGGTTTCATCTACCTTTGGTCTTTGATGATGGTGACGTACAGATGGGGTTTTGGTGTGGATGTCCTTTCTGTTTGTTAGTTTTCCTTCTAACAGTCAGGACCCTCAGCTGCAGGTCCATTGGAGTTTGCTGGAGGTCCACTCCAGACCCTTTTTGCCTGGGTATCACCAGTGGAGGCTGCAGAACAGCAAATATTGCAGAATGGCAAATGTTGCTGCCTGATTGTTCCTCTGGAAGCTTCATCTCAGATGGGCACCCAGCCATATGAGGTGTCAGTCGGCCCCTACTGGGAGGTGCCTCCCAGTTAGGCTACTCGGGGGTCAGGGACCCACTTGAGGAGGCAGTCTGTCTGTTCTCAGATCTCAAACTCCGTGCTGGGAGAACCACTACTCTCTTCAAAGCTGTCAGACAGGGACATTTAAGTCTGCAGAAGTTTCTGTTGTCTTTTATTCAGCTGTGCCCTGCCCCCAGAGGTGGAGTCTACAGAGGCAGGCAGGCCTCTTTGAGCTGCAGTGGGCTCCACCCAGTTCGAGCTTCTGGGCCACTTTGTTTACCTACTCAAGCCTCAGCAATGAGGGGCGCCCCTCCCCCAGCCTCACTGCCGCCTTGCAGTTCAATCTCGGACTGCTGTGCTAGCAATGAGCGAGGCTCCGTTGGTGTGGGACCCTCTGAGCCAGGTGCAGGATATAATCTCCTGGTGTGCCGTTTGCTAAGACCGTTGGAAAAGCGCAGTATTAGAGTGGGAGTGACCCAATTTTCCAAGTACCATCTGTCACGGCTTCCCTTGGCTAGGAAAAGGAATTCCTCAACCCCTTGCACTTCCCAGGTGAGGTGATGTCTCACCCTGCTTCAGCTCATGCTCCATGGGCTGCACCCACTGTCCTGCACCCACTGTCCACCAAGGCCCAGTGAGATGAACCTGGTACCTCAGTTGGAAATGCAGAAATCACCTGTCTTCTGCATAGCTCATGCTGGGAGCTGTAGACTGGAGCTATTCCTATTTTGCCATCTTGGAACCTCAGATCCTAGTCAGTGTCTTAACTTCGGTGACTCAAAGCTTACATGGTACTAATTGCGGGGGCATTAAAATCAGTGACTTTAGTTCACTGGCATTGGAAGCTGCAATAATTAGTGTAGAGAGCACTAGAAAGGCAAAATGCTGTTTATGAATCTGTAGTATTTAGGCAAAACATTATTTAAATGAACTCTAGAAGGTGAAGTTTACAACAATAACAGCTACCATTTTTGGCTGAGCTCCCATATGTCAGGCAGTGTTTCTTCCCTCTAATTTTCACAGTTATTATTGTACCCTGTTTTAGAGATGAGATTTTTTTAAAAAACTGTCAGGGAATTAAATAACTGGAGTTCAACTTAACATTTGAACCATCTGGGTCTGTTTGACTCCAAAACCTATACTGCCTTTTAACTGTCTATAGGTAGGAAATATTAAAAGAAATAGTACAGAAGATACCTTACACAGAATCCCATGCCAGTGATGAAAGGGACAAATAGAGCCCTTCAAATTTACTTGAAAACATCTTCAGTAGTGGCAAGACAGGGTAAGAAGTACAACCGACGGCATGGAATTATGCAGGCCATGTGCCTTTGTGTGGAATGTCAAGATAAGGCCTTTTTTGGAAGTCAGTATTTTCAGTCACCACTGTACTTATGTCAAAAAAAAAAAAAAAAAAGAAAAGAAATAAAAGGTGCAGAGTAGCTGGATGCCATACTGTGTGCCTACAATCCCAGCTGCTAGGGAGGTTGAGGCCGGAGGATTGTTTGAGCCCAAGGAGTCTGAGACCAGCCTGGGCAACATAGTGAGACTTGTCTCTACAAAAAATAAAAAACTAGCTAGGTGTGGTGGCATGTGCCTCTAGTTCCAGCTACTCAGGAGGCTTAGGTGGGAGGATCTCTTGAGCCTAGGAGGTCGAGACTGCAGTGAGCCATGATTTTGCCACTGCTCTCCAGCCTGGGCAACATAGTGAGAACCTATCTCCAAAAAAAGAAAGAAAAAAAAGAAAAAGAAAAAAAAGTGTGAGTAACAGCCAGGAAGCCTCCCATCATTTAAAAAAAATGGAGAAAAATTTCACATAGAAACATCATAAAAGACTATATATGGATATAGGAATGGCCAATAAGAACATGAAAGAGCCTCACATCATGAGTCCCCAGAGAAATGTAAATTAAAACCACATAGAGATTGATTTCACTACATACCTATTAGAATGCATACCTATTAGAATGGCTAACTGTGAAAAGACTGAAACCACCAAGCACCAGCAGGACATGGAGCAGCTGAAACTCTTATATGCTGCTGGTGGGAATGTAAAATGGCACAACTACTCAAAGTCAAGTTGAACATACACTTACCAGTATAACCCAGTAATTCTAGATATTTAACCAAAAGAAATGAAAATACATGTCCTCCCAAAGACTTGTCCACTAATGTTCATGGCAGCTTTATTCATAATAGCCCCAAATGGGAGACAATCTAAACATCCATCAACAAGTGAATGGGTGAATAAGCTGTGATAAAGCCATTCAATAGAGTACTACCCAATAATAAAAAGCAATGAAGCATGCTACATACAAGAACATGGATGAATCTCAAAATAATTATGTTGAGTAAAAAAAAAAAAAGCCAAAGCACAATATAGTGTATGATTCCCCTTAGGTGAAATCCTAGAAAGGACAAAACTTATCTATAGTGGCAGAAAGTAGGAATGACTGGGGGCATTTTGGGGGTGATGAAAATGTCATTTATCTTGGTGATAATTATGTGAATAGTTATATTTGCGAAGATTCACTGAACTATATGTATACTTTAACTGAGTGCATGGTATTATACTATAGGTAAATCATACTCAATAAAAATAACTTAAAGGCCAGGTGCAGTGGCTAACACCTGTAATCTCAACACTTTGGGAGGCTGAGGCAGAAGAATCACTTGAGCCCAGGAGTTCAAGACTAGCCTGGGCAAGATGGTGAGACTCCATCTCTACAAAAATTTAAAAAATTAAAAGTTAGCTGGGCTTGCCAGGTGTGGTGGCTCATGTCTGTAATCGCAGCACTTTGGGAGGCTGAGGAGGGTGGATTATGAGGTCAGGAGATCGAGAACAGACTGACCAACATGGTGAAACCCCAGCTCTACTAAAAACATAAAAATTAGCCAGGTGTGGTGGTGCCCACCTGTAATCCCAGCTACTCAGGAGGCTGAAGCAGGAGAATCGCTTGAACCCGGGAGGTGGAGGTTGCAGCGAGCCAAGATCATGTCACTGCACTCCAGCCTGGGTGACAGAGTGAGACTCCATCTCAAAAAAAAAAAAAAAAAAAAAAAATAGCTGGGCCAAAGGAAACTATCATCAGAGTGAACAGGCAACCTACAGAATAGGAGAAAATTTTTGCAATCTATCCATCTGACAAAGGATTAATATCCGGAATCTACAAGGAACTTAAACAAATTTACAAGAAAAAGCAAACGACCCCATCAAAAAGTGGGCAAAGGATATGAACAGACACTTCTTAAAAGAAGACATTTATGCAGCCAACAAACATATGAAAAAAAGCTCAACATCACTGGTCATTAGAGAAATGCAAATCAAAACCACAATGAGATACCATCTCACGCCAGTTAGAATGGCAATCATTAAAAAGTCAGGAAACAACAGATGCTGGAGACGATGTGGAGAAATAGGAATGCTTTTACACTGTTGGTGGGAGTGTCAATTAGTTCAGCCATTGTGGAAGACAGTGTGGTGATTCCTCAAGGTTCTAGAACCAGAAATACCATTTGACCCAGCAATCCCATTACTGGGTATATACCCAAAGGAGTATAAATCATTCTACTATAAAGACACATGCACACATATATTTATTGCAGCACTATTCACAAGAGCAAAGACTTGGAACCAACCCAAATGCCCATCAGTGATAGACTGGATTAAGAAAATGTGGCACATATACACCATGGAATATTATGCAGCCATAAAAAAGGATGAATTCATGTTCTTTGCAGGGACATGGATGAAGCTGGAAACCATCATTCTCAGCAAAATAACACAGGAACAGAAAGCCAAAACCACATGTTCTCACTTATAAATGGGAGTTGAACAATGAGAATGCATGGACACAGGGAGGGGAACAGCACACACTGGAGCCTGTTGGGAGGTGGGGGACTAGGGGAGGGATAGCATTAGGAGAAATAGCTAATATAGATGACCGGGTTGATGGGTGCAGCAAACCACCATGGCATGTGTATATCTATGTAACAAACCTGCACGTTCTGCACTTGTATCTCAGAATTTAAAGTATTATAATAAAAAAAATTTTTTTAAATTAGCTGGGCATGGTGATGCACACCTGTAGTCCTAGCTACTGAGGAGGGTAAGATAGGAGGATTGCTTGAGCCTAGGTGTTTGAGGTTGCAGTGAGCTATGATCACACCACTGCACTCCAGCCTGGGTGACAGAGACAGATCCTGTCTCTATAAAAAAGAAAAAAAAAAAAAAAAGAAATGACTTTTGTTGTTGTTGTGTTTTGTTTGTTTATTGTTTTTTGTTTTTGAGACAGAGTCTTGCTCTGTTGCCCAGGCTGGAGTGCAGTGGCATGATCTTGGCTCACTGCAACCTCTGCCTCCCAGGTTCAAGCGATTCTCCTGCCTCAGCCTCCCGAGTAGCTGGGATTGCAGGCACCCGCCACCACGCCTGACTAATTTTATATTTTTAGTAGAGACAGGGTTTCACCATCTTGGCCAGGCTGGTCTTGAACTCCTGACCTCGTGATCCACCCACCTTGGCTCCCCAAAGTGCGGGGATTACAGGCGTGAGCCACCGCGCCCGGCCAATAAATGATTTTTAAAAGAAAGAGAAAGTATGTGCAAGCAAGCTAAGCCAGAGTCAAGTAACCTAGACTAGGTCACTCACTAAAAGCACCGGCCATATGACAATTTAAAGCAGAGGTAATCAGAGCCCACTGTGAATATTTCAGACTGATCCTGAAACGGGAAAGCTGCTGATGCTCACCGAATAGAGAAAGTTCTTAAGCAAGGGCAAGAAGCTGAGAAAGGAGGTGGAGGCCAAGGTGGAGGTACAGGCTGTCTGAGCCCTTGGCTCCTGGCTCTTGCAGGGCATACTAATAACTGCCCCCTTCCCTTTGGTCTATTTTCTTCAAGCTACTTTGCATTTTCTGTCATTTGCCACCAGAATAGTTCTTATTTGACTAGAACACTGAGCTTTGAAGAAAGCATATCCCAGACTCTGGCCTGGTCCAGCAGCCAAGAAGGAGGGAAGGTGAATGAGGAGGCTGAAATGGGCAGCTCTTGTCTCTAGTTTGTAAACACAGGGTGAATTGGGAAAATGAACTTTTGGTCGTAGCCTGACATTGCCAGGACAAGAGACAGAGGAAGAACAAACAGCACAAGCCCTATTCAAGAAGAATTTGGGAACGATCCCAGTGGGGCTGCACTCTGGGTTTCCTTGTGACTGCAGTTGAATTACAACTGTGCTCTGCCTTCCAGCTTTCCCTAGCCCCAGCAGAGCTCCCTATGTGGCCCCACATGGCCGTGCTGAGCCAGGGAGGGGCCACCACAGCATCCCCTTCCCTTCCTGCCTTCCTCTTGCTCTGCCCTTCACCCCTCACCCCACATAAGATACCCTACCCCAGAAATTATTTACAACAGCCTCAGACATGACAGAACCAGGGCTGGACAGAACCAACAGTTGCTGAGCCAGGGAGGGCTCTTCACATGCATGAGTTCATTGTCTTTGCATCACTCCCTTCCTCAAATCACCCCGCTAAGAGCCCTGGAGGAGCTCACCCTCGCAAAACAGGAAGGGGACCCTTGCATTTATGTGCAGACTTTTACCAGTGTAACTCACCTGTGCCTAGAGCTCTGCATGCCAGTAGACACAGTATCTCATTTTCACAGTAATTGTGTGTTTGTTGTGAAAACGCATTATTAGTGAATGAAACCAGCTCAGAGATGTCAAGGGAGAGCTCAGAGTCACACAGCAGTGAGTGACAGGTGGATCTCATTCTACGGTGATTGTTTTTTCCCTACATCTCTCTACCTCTCTGTTGTATGATAAAAGTACTGGAAGCACTGTCCAGTTTGAGGCGAGAAAAACCCTTCTGGTTAGACCTTAGGCACACCTGACATGTGTCCTGCCTGCTCCTCCCCCTCACTTAATAATAACCCTTAAGCCCCAGGGGGGAAAAAAATCCCTTCTCTCCTCTAACCCCATTTCTTTCACTGTAAACGAGATCAACAGCCTCTAGTACAGGGGTCATGAACTTATTCTGTCACGGGCTAAAGAGTAAATATTTTAGTCTCTGTGGCAACTACTCAACTCTGACCTTGAAGCCTGTGAAAGTTGATCATACAGAAGTGGGTTATTTTTGTCATACCCAACTAAAATACAGTGAGAAGTCAGGGGCAAAAAAAACACTCAGGGCACATAGCATTGCTCCACATGTGAAATTCTTCGCAAGCCTGGCTGCTGAAACTGCCTGCTGTAACCTGAGACCAGCTGTAGTTAACAGCTGCTGAAACCTGCTGTGACTCTAAGGCTAATTTTACCTGTTATGGTCCCTCACTAGTCAGGACTTGCCAGTTCTCCAAAATTTTACTTTTGCCAATGAACTTTCTAGAAGAATATTTCTCCTTTTCTATGAAACCTCCAATCTTCTCTTTGTCCTTTGGACATATAGAAGACCACCCAGTCTGTGTGTATGCTTAGAATTTCAATTCTTGCTTCCCAAATAAAATGTTTTAAACTTAGGGATATTTGACTTGGACAAGCCTGAAAGCTGTCATATAGACAATATTTAACCGAATGATCATGATTGCATTCTAATAAAATTTTATTTATGGACGCTGAAATTTGAATTTTATATAATTTTCATGTCACATAATATTGCTCTTTTGATTTCCCCTTCAATCTTTTTTTTTTTTTTTTTTTGACAGAGTCTCACTCTGTGGCCCAGGCTGGAATGCAGTGGTGTGATCTCGGCTCACTGCAACCTCCCTCTCCTGGGTTCAAGAGATTCTCATGCCTCAGCCTCCCGAGTAGCTGGGACTACAGTCGTCCGCCACCACACCCGGCTAATTTTTGTATTTTTAGTAGAGGCGGGGTTTCATCATGTTGGCCAGGCTGGTGTGGAACTGCCATCAGGTGATACACCGCCTCGGCCTCCCCAAGTGTTGGGATTACAGACCTGAGCCACCGCGCCTGGCCTTTCCCTTTCAACCATTTAAAGATGTGAAAAGCATTCTCGGCTCATCTGGGTGTGTACAACATCAAGCCGCAGACAGGATTTAGCCAGCTAGTTATAGTCTGCAATCCTCTCCCTAGTCAATGGGGTTTCTACGAGGACCTAAGTGTCAGGCGCGCCGGCGTGGAGAAAGCACTTTTAGGGGTGCATCGCAGCCCCGCAGGCCCGCTGGCTGTCCGGTTGTCGCGCAGGGTCCCGCTGTGACCAACCCGCTGCTGGCACCCAGTGCCTCCCCGGAGCACCTTGCAGCACCGGCCCCACCTCGACTCCCAGCGCTCACTCACCCAGGGCCCCCGCGCACAGCGGGGCGCAGAGAGCGAGCCTCATTCTCCGTGGCTGGCGCGCGTCACCCACCCCACTCTCGCGCCTCGTCCGGCTTTACCCCACCGGAGCAAACAGCGCCTCCTGGGAAAGGTTCGCCCACCAGGGCAGATAGCTCTCGCCACTCCTCGCACTCCTCCCGTGGGGCAGCCAGCGAGCAGCTTGTGCCCTCCCCGGGACCGGAGGGCTGCAAGATACGAGCCTCTCTCCCGCCCGCTGCCCAGCACCCCGGAACCTGAGCAGCTTCGGAAGGCACTAGTCTGGCAGCTTTACAACCCAGAGAGAGATCTGCGCGGGGTCCCAGGTGAGTTGCTATACGCAGATTTCTGACCCCCGGACCCTCATCTAGCCCAGCAGCTCCTAAACATCTCAAAAACACAAAAGCTTAGGGATTCGAGGGCTGTCCATAGTGTGAAAACTGTGGACTCTTCCCCAGGAAAGCACGCGCTCTCATATACCCAACGTTTTGAACACAATTCTCAAGGATGCTCAGATTCTTCCTCCCAAAGGGGTCTCCATCGAGAGAATGGACCACTCCTGGGTCCTCTCGGAAACTCAACCCAAATGACATTGTCCGCAGCAGCCCTCTGCTCTAGGAGGCCAAGGTCAGGTGAAGCGCTGAACCCAGAGAGGGCGGCCTCTCCTCGCGCCTGCAGCCCGATCCTGCTCAAGTCTGTGACTTCCGCCTGGGGAAAGTCTTAATTTAAATACAATTTTAAGAACTTTTAATTAAAGTATAATAAATATACATAGAACGTCACATGTTCTAAATAAATGTACGGCTTAATTATCATCAAATGAACACATCCACATAAGCAGCACCGACATCAAGAAACAAAACGTTAACAAAGCTGGCACAACCCCTTCCCACAAAGGTACCCATTATCTTGACTTCTAACACACAGACTAATTCTGCTGATTTTTGAGCTTTATGCAGACGGAATCATATCATACATACAATTCTGTGTTTGGCCTCTTTCACTGGAGATGCTATGTGTGAGATTCACCTATGTTGTGTATAGTTGCCCTTTATTCATTCTCAGCGTTGCACACTCTACACTGTGTATGCAGCACATTTTATCTTTCCTCCTGATCGTTGTAGTCTTCAGTTGGGCTCTTAAGGATAGTGCTGCTGTGAATATAATTTTAACTTTATTTTTTGTCTGTTGCTGGTATCTGAAAAAAACAATTGGTTTTTGTATATTGACCTTGAATCCAGTGATCTTGCTGAATTGTCTTATTAGTTGGAATTGCTTCCTTCCTATGCGCATCCTTATATCTTATATGAATAACGTCAGTTTTGCTTTTTCCTTTCAGATCCTTAGGAATCTCTTTCCTCTTGACTTACTGCACTGGCTAGAACTCACATTACATTTTACTACATGTCTTTTCGTGCACTTAGGGATGCATCACTGCAGGGTTTCCCCATACATCATGAAGCAGATGTATGCTCAGCTTGAATAGTTACTGCCAAACTATTAATACAATATTGAGTAGAAGGGTGATAGGGAAAGTTTTCAATAATTCTCCATTATGCAAAATTTTTGCTGGTGTTTTGTTTTGTTTTAAATATTATTAACCATATTAAGGAACTTTCCTTCCTTCCTGGGTTGCCTAAATTTTTTAAAAATCATGAATGGGTGTTGCATTTTGTCAAGTATTTTTTCTGCACCTAAGATACTCATATGATTCCCTTTTATGTTAATGTGGTAAACTCCTCTTATCCTTTCTTTCTCTTTTTTTCTTTCTTTCTTTTTCTTTCTTTTTTTTTTTTTTTTTTTTGAGACGGAGTCTCGCTCTCACCCAGGCTGGAGTGCAGTGGTGCGATCTCGGCTCACTGCAGGCTCCGCCCCCCGGGGTTCACGCCATTCTCCTGCCTCAGCCTCCCGCTTCTTTCTCTTTCCTTTTTCTGTCCCCTCCCTTCCCCTCCCCTCCCCTTCCCTTCCCTCCCCTTCCCTTCCCTTCTCTCTTGCTTGGGTCCTGCTCTATTGCCCAGGCTGGAGTGCAGCTGTGGGATCATAGTTCAGTGAAGGCTCCACCTCCTAGGCTCAAGTGATCCTCCCTCCTCAGCCTCCCAAGTAGCTGGGGCTACAGTGGTGCACCACCACGCTGGACTCCTTTAATTGATTTTTAAATGTTGAACTACTCTTACATTCCTGGAATAAACCCCACTTGGCTATTACGTATAACATTTTTTTACATATTGCTGAACTTGATTACTTTTTTTTTTTAGGATATTTTGCATTTGTGTTCGTGAGAGAAATCATTCTACAGTTTTCTTTATCTTAATGTCACTAAAAGTTTGGTTTCAAGGTTTTAATGGCTCATAAAATGAATTGGAATATGCTACTTCTTTTCTTAGTCTCTGGAAGATACTGTGCAAGAATAGCGTTCTTTCTTTCTTAAATGTTTGGAAGGCCTCACCAGTGAAGCCACCTGTGTTTAGAGTTTTACTTGTGGAAAAGTTTTTGATAACAGACTGAGTTTCTTAAATAGCTAGAGAAATATCCAGGTTTTATGATCCTTCAAGTTTCAATATTGGTAAGTTTATTTTTTAAGAAATTTGTCCATTTTATCTAATTTTCAAATTTATTGATATAAAATCATTCATGATCTTATCCTTTGACATTTTTAGTATATGGTATTTAGTATTTTCATTGCTGATATTAGTGATTTATGTTTACTACTTTCCTTGATTAGTATTGACAGGATTTTACTTATTTCATTAATCTTTTCAGAGAATCAACCTTGGCTTTGCTGTTTTTCTCTATTGTACATTCATTTATTATTTCATTGATTTCTGCTCTGTTGACTTTCTTTGAGTTTTGGCCTTTCTCTAGCTTCTTTCTTTCTTTCTTTCTTCTTCTCCTTCTCCTCTTTTTTTTTTCTTTTGACAGAGTCTCGCTCTATCGCTCAGGCTGGAGTGAAGTGGCATGATTGCGGCTCATTGTAACCTCTGCCTCTTGGGTTCAAGTGATTCTCCTGCTTCAGCCTCCTGAGTAGCTGGGATTATAGGCATTAGACACACAGCACCCAGCTAATTTTTTTTTTTTTTTTTTTTTTTTTTTTTTTTTTTTTTTTTTAGTGGAGATGGAGTTTCACCATGTTGTTCAGGCCAGTCTCGAACTCCTGGCCTCAAGTGATCTGCCTGCCTTGGCCTCCCAAAGTGCTGAGATTACAGCTGTAAGCCACCATGCCTGGCCTCTCTTGCTTTTTTTTTTTTCTTTTAAGGCAGTTAAGGTCATTGATTTTTCAGCCTCTCTTCTCCATTGTATGTGATAAAGGCTATAAATTTCCCTATAAGCATTCCTTTTCTTGATATATTGTAACTTCACGGTTATTCAGTTCAAAATATATTCTAATTTTATTGTGATTTCTTATTCAACTCATGGTTTATTGAGAAATGTATTGCTTGATTATCCAGGTGGGCCAATATCATCACAAGGGTTCTTTAAATGTAGAAGCAGAGCCTCCAGAAAGGAACTCAGCCCTGCTGACATCTTGATTTAAGCCCAATGAGACCCACTTCAGACTTCTGACCTCCAAAACTGTAAGATACTAAGTTTTGTTACAGTAGTAACAGGAAACTCATATACTTGATATATTTATTGGAGCCTCTTCAAGGTGTGGCATTATCTTTTTATCTCCTATTCCATGGAACTTCAAATTATGCCAAGTATCTTGAGAAAACTGGCCCTTTGTCAAGCTTAGTTCTCTGCTCCTCCCTTCTCAATGGGATCTTGCCTCCACTTCTGTTTTTCCAGCCCTGAGACTGCCATCAGCTCGGCTGGTTTCTCTGTAAGCCAGCAGTGACCCTCTGCTCAGGCAAAGCCAGATTCCCCCTGGCCATGTGCCGAGTGGTTCATCTTTAACTGTCCTGGCTCTCCCTTCACTTATTCATACATTTGAAAGGAAATAGGGTCTATGAGGGCAGAGATCACTTTTTTCTTGTCCAATATTCTAATACAAGGTTGGAAAACAGTGTCTGCTATAATATTGGGCTCAAAAAATCAAACAGATCAATAAATGCACACAAATGTCTCAAAACTGGGTTAAGCAACCTCCTATGCAGGCCTATGGACAAAAACCAAATAAAGTCCAGAGGTGATCATTCCTTCTAAGGTTAATTATCCACCTAAAACTAACACAGCCTAAATCCAATAGGAGCCACTGTGCCCCGACCCTAGATTAGATCAAACTCTGAAAACTTCGTGTGTACTGGGACAAAGTCATATTGCAAAGATAGGACATCCAAAGTGCTAAAGTCATTTCTGCGCTTTGGTACAGGCTCTCATAAATAGTGAAGCAGAAGGTTAGATGCTTGTATGGTGGAAAACAGTTTAAAAACTTCATGGCAAAGATGGTCTTTGGAAAACTTGGGATTTATAGGTTTGTTATTAATTGTGTACCAGGCACCGTGCTAAGTGCTTCCCAAATGTTAAATGATAGTAACCCCACAGGGCTACTGCCATCCCCTTTTTGTAGGAGAGAGAAAGTGAAGCACAGAGAGGTTAACCAGTGACTTGCCCAAGGTCAGGTGGCTAGTAGGTGTCCAAGCTGGCATTCAAACTAGGCAGCCTGCTTCCATAGTCCGTGCTGTTTCTCATGTGGCCTCTGACATTTGTCTCTGGAGCAATTTCACACTTTCCCCTTTCCAAGGCATCTTGAAGTAATAACGGCATAGGGCACCATGTTTGTTTAAACTGTTTCCAAGTTCAGAATTTGTTGGATTTAACTGTCCTGGCTCTCCTTTCACTTATTCATACATTTGAAAGGAAGTAGGGTCTTATGAGGGCAGAGATCACTTTTTCTTGTCCAACATTCTAACACAAGGTTGGAAAATAGTGTCTCACAAATAGCACTGACTGCTATAATAGCAAAGCTCCAAAATATTAATGGTTTAACACAATAGGAGTTGACTTCTTAGTCATATAAAGCCCATCTGGCAGCAATCGTGGTGATTTGTTAGGGTGGGAGCAGGTAGTTCACTTTCATAGGTCCATTCAGTTATTCAGAGATCCAGGATGAGAGAGGTTCTGCCAATTTCAATACGTGGCTTCCAAGATTGCTCTGTGTTGATATTCAAATGACAGAATAAGGAAGAGAGTGGAAGGTAGTGCAAGAAATTTCCTTCGATCAAGCTCAGATGTGACAAACATCACTTTACCTATACTCTATTGGCCATAACTCAGTCCCATGACCCCACCAATTGTAAAGAGGATGGGAACTGTAGTTCCTGGCTAGGAAACTACTTCTCAGCAACAGCAAAACACTATGAAAGGGGAGCACATGTCTCGGGTCTTTTGTCTTAGTTTGAGCAGCCCCAGAAAACAGACTTTTAGACAAGACTTCCCAGATGTTTTATTTGACAAGTAAAGAAACACAGGCAAGAAAGTAGAGATGTGGCTGGGCACAGTGGCTCATGCCTGCAATCCCAGCACTTTGGGAGGCCTAGATAGGTGGATCGCCTGAGGTCAGGAGTTTGAGACCAGCCTGGCCAATACAGTGAAACCCCGTCTCTACTAAAAATACAAAAAATTAGCCAGGTGTGGTCGCAGGCACCTGTAATTCCAGCTACTTGGGAGGTCAAGGCAAGAGAATCGCTTGAACCTGGGAGGTGGAGGTTGCAGTGAACTGAGATCGCGTCATTGCACTCCACCCTGGACAACAGAGCAAAACTCCGTCTTGGAAAAGGAAAAAAAAAAAAAAAAGAAAATAGAGATGTGAGACAGAGAGAAAGGCATCCAAATAATGTGTTAACAAGTCAGTTGCCACTGTGGACACTGTGGCTTAATTCCCCTGAGGAAACTATGAGAGTCAGAGTGGATGTCCCATCCACGGGACACGCAAACAAGGGTTTTTGTGCACCAACTCCTGTCAGCCATCATTTGGGGGTTTTTTTTCCCTATGGATCATAAATCCTCTAGCCCTCTGGCCTACTGTGCAGGTGGCAGAGCAGATTCCTGGTGCCAGAGAATGCCTTCATGCGATGAACACAGATGCTGGCAGCTGGAAGTTTCCTAATGTGCATGAGTGCTAAGGATGAGGGGGTATGGGTGGGACACTAAGGGTTTCTACATGGTCTCTGCCAGAATCCAGACATGTTTTTGTCCCTCCCTGTCCAAGCACACATCTGCTACACAGTGGGGAATGCGGAGGCATAAACAGAGTAACAACAATAAAACTCCCTTTCAGAAAAGGGAGGAGTGGAGACCCATAGCCATCATTGGTCAGTATCAATTTTGAAGTTGGGCAGGCACTAGGAGGCTCTCGATTGGGGGTTCTGATTAGATCAGATTCTGTTCTGTGACACAAGCTCCTTTGCTCATTGCTCTCCAGGATCCCTGGTACCTCCTTCTGGGAGGATCTTCATTTTCTATTACCCTCTCTATCCATATCTGAATATTGAGGAGTTTGTGCTCCTTGGGGCTGTATGACTTTTCACCTACTTGTGCTGCGAAAATTTGAGGATTAAATCAAAGTCTGAATACTCCAGGTTTCTGGCTGGGTTCAGAAAGCAATTATGTCAAAATGTTCATAACCTTCAGATCTATTTGGTTCCAGTCAGTTTCACATGGTAGTTGTCAATCTCACACATACAAAACAAGGTCAAGGGTAGGGCCTGATATCACCAGTGAACATACTTGAGACATTTTTAGATTTAGATGGTTTATTACTTCCATAGATAGCAACAGAGAAGAATAAGTGAAAGATGTCATCTCCCTGGGTCTGATGATTGCAATGTGAGTTGTAGGATACTCTATTACTAAGGAGTCAAATCTAGATGGCAGCTAGTGCTTTTATATTCTGCAGGCCTATCATGAGGGGAGTGGGGCAGAAAGCCCCATATCTCATCAAAACCTGGGAGGTGATGTGAAACTATGTCATGACAGGCTCTTAGGAGAGATAGAAAGGCGAGTGAGAGATGTCTTTCTAGTAGCTCCTTAGACACCTCCTTTAGGGATGACAAGGTGTTATGCCAGGGCTCAGATAAGTTGCAATTCAAGCCTTTGCCTCTATTGATATGTGTAAGCTTATCAATAGAGGAAGCCATGGCAGAGCTGTTCTTCTACAGAAGTAGTCCCCTCCCTAGTTCTTTCCTGACATAATTTTCAAACCTGATTGCTATCTTTGGCCCCATACCTCTCTCTCTCTCTCAGTTGATGGTGCCTACCTAGCTTGGGTGAGAGGACCATATTCTTTAACTAGATCTTTTCCACATGGTTGGGTTGTAATGGACATTTGTTGCTCAAAACCTTTCTCAGGTTTATCTCTTACTTTTGGGACACAGATGAAGTCAGCTTTTCCAACCTTGCAAAATCTCACATACTTGGAATTTTTTTTTTTTTTTGAGTCAGAGTCTTGCTCTGTCACTCAGGCTAGAGTGCAATAGTGAGATCATAGCTCACTGTAACCTCAAACTCCTGGGCTCGAGCAATCCTCCCACCTCAGCCTCCCAGTACCTAGGACTACAGGTGTGTGTCCTCCACACTCAGTTAATTTAAAAACAAAACAGAAAAAAAACAACTTTTTTTTAGAGACAAGATCTGGCTGTGTCGCCCAAGCTGGTCTTGAATTCTTGGCCTCAAGCAATTCTCCTGCCTCAGTCTTCCAAAGTGCTAGGATTACAGGTGTGAGCCACTGCATCCGGCCTGGATTTTTTTTTTCTTTTTCTGAGACTGTGTCTCGCTCTGTTGCCCAGGTTGGAGTGCAGTGGCAAGATCTCAGCTCACTGCAAGCTCCACCTCCCGGGTTCATGCCATTCTCCTGCCTCAGCCTCCTGAGTAGCTGGGACTATAGGCGCCCACCACCACGCCTGGCTAATTTTTTATATTTTTAGTAGAGACGAGGTTTCACTGTGTTAGCCAGGATGGTCTCGATCTCCTGACCTCATGACCTGCCTGCCTCAGCCTCCCAAAATGCTGGGATTACAGGCATGAGCCACCATGCCCGGCCAGGCCTGAATTTTTAAATTCTCTTTATTTTTGTTTGCAAACAGGCCAATTCCCAGAGCTTGTCTTTTGTTTATCTAATTAAATGCAGCCAGTAGCAACCAACATAGAATAGAATGTGCTAATGACATTCTATTTTACCTCCTCTTTGCTAGAACTCAGCAGACTTGGTAGGCCTATGTTCTACCTTCCAGGTTACTGAAGACAATAGTTTAAACAAATGTTTTGCTAATCAGACTATTTCTGTAGCGATAATATCATTTACTAATTTCACTTCTAAATTGTACATTCAAGGCCAGGTGCAGTGGCTCACACCTGTAATCTCAGCACTTTGGGAGGTCGAGGCAGGTGAATCACAAGATCAGGAGCTCAAGACCAGCCTGGCCAATATGGTGAAACCCCATCTCTACTAAAAATACAAAAATTAGCCAGGCATGGTGGTGCGCGCCTGTAGTCCCAGCCACTCAGGAGGCTGAGGCAGAAGAATTGCTTGAACCCAGGAGATGGAGGTTGCAGTGAGTCGAGATCATGCCACTGCACTCCAACCTGGGTGACAGAGCGAGACTCCATCTCAAAACAAAAACAAAAACAAATCGTACATTCATTTATTTATACGTATTTATTCATTTACAGCATTGGAAACAAACATAAAACTCTATAACTCAAAAAACCTATTTTTAGTTTGGCTTTAATTTTGAGAAATATTATCTATGTAGTAAAATATAACAAGAAATATTCATATTCCCACCATCCATATTGTAAAATAACTATTTAGTCATATTTGTTTCCTGTGTTTTCTTTCCCATTCTTTTTTTTTTTTTTTTTTTTTGAGATGCAGTTTTGCTCTTTTTGCCCAGGCTGGAGTGCAATGGTGCGATATCGGCTCACCGCAACCTCCGCCTCCTGGGTTCAAGCAATTCTCCTATCTCGTCCTCCCGAGCACAGGCGCCTGCCACCATGCCTGGCTAATTATTTTTGTATTTTTAGTAGAGATGGGTTTCTTCATGTTGGTCAGGCTGGTCTCAAATTCCCGATCTCAGATGATCTGCCCACCTCAGCCTCCCAAAGTGCTGGGATTACAGGCGTGAGCCACCACTCCTGGCCTCCTTTTCAATTCTATAAACAGATAAAGTTGCCTGTAATCTCACCCCAAGCAGGGTCTGGAGAGACTGGCTCTATGTGACAGAAGTGCCAGAGAAACAGGGAACTGACCCTAAATGCCAGGAAAGTGAGGGGAAAGTTAATTCCCAACCCCAACTACATTTTTTTTTTCTTTCTTTTCTTTTTTTTTGAGACAGGGTCTCACTCTGTTACCCCAGGCTGGAATGCAGTGGCATGATCATGACTCACCACAGCCTTGACCTCCTAGGCTCAGGTGATCCCCCTACCTCAGCCTCCTGAGTAGCTGGGACTACAGAAGCCTGCCACCACGTTCAGCTCATTTTTGTATTTTTTGTAGAGATGAGGTTTCACTATGTTGCCCAGGTTGTCTCAAAGTCTGGGGCTCAAGCAATCTGCCCACCTTGGCCTTCCAAAGTACTAGGATTACAGATGCGAGCCACAGCACTCGGTCCTCAGCTTCTTTTTTTTAAAAGTTTGTAAATATTAGAGATGGGGGGTCTTGATACGTTGCCTAGGCTGGTCTCAAACTCTCAGCCTCAAGTGATCCTCCAGCCTGGGCCTCGTAAAGTACTAGAATTACAGGCGAGAGATACCATGATGGGCAAATATGGAATGCTTCACAAATTTGCATGTCATCCTTGCACATGGGCAATGCTAATCTCTGTATCATTCCATTTTTTTTTCAGTAAACATGCTGCTAAAGCAAGCACCGAAATCTCAGCTTCCGAGGGCATATCATAACCTTTCCCTGTTTTCACCAAAGTCTTCAGGGACCACAAACCCATATACAGTTAGTTCCTTGTATCTGTGGGTTCCACATCTGAGGAGGTCAACCAACTGGGGATCAAAAATATTCAGAAAAAAATACAATTTTTGTGTAAAATTTGCCATAGTAGAAAAAAATACAACAATAAAAAAAATTAAAAAAAAGTATAACAACCGTTTACATAGTATTTACATAGCATCAGATATTATAAGTAACCTAGTGATTATTTAAAGTACATGGGAGTGGCCAGGCGCAGTGGCTCATGCCTGTAATCCCAGCACTTTGGGAGGCTGAGTCAGGTGGATCACGAGGTCAGGAGTTCAAGACCAGCCCGGCCAACAAGGTGAAACCTGTCTCCACTAAAAATACAAAAATTAGCCGGGTGCAATGGCAGATGCCTGTAATCCCAGCTACTTGAGAGGCTGAGGCAGGAGAATCGCTTGAACCCCGGGGGTGGAGGTTGCAGTGAGCAGAGATTGTGCCACTGCACTCCAGCCTGGACAACAGAGTGAGACTCCGTCTCAAAAAAAAAAAAAGTACATGGGAGTATGTGCATAGGTTATATATAAGGTTCTTGAGCATCTTCAGATTTCGTTATCTATAGGGGGCCTTGGAATCAATCCTCCGTGGATACTAATCATTTCACCCTTTCCTGAAGGACTGCTGTTCAAGCAAACTTTAATATGTATCAAAATCACCTGAAGGGCACAGATTGCTAGCCCTACCCCAAGTGCTCCTGACTTAGTAAGTCTGAAGTTGAACCCAAGAATTTTCATTTCCCCAAAATTCTCAAGAGATGCCGATGCTGCTGGTCCAGAGACTACACATCAGAACCACTGCTCTATCCATTTTCCAGGAGTAGGTACTAGAGACAGACCCTCTCTGCTTATCTGGAGACACAAGATGGGAGAACTTGCCCCCTAGTGGTGAACTCTTACTCTAAAGATAGGTCATTCCTCTGGTATCAAGTTCCGGCTGGCTAAAAGCTAAAGGGTTCATTTTCTTCATCTTCATTAGCAGCATCTATGAATCTCCTTCTCTTATGAGGTCTCTGCTTGGCCCAGAAATGCCAGGAATGGGCTCCCTCCCTGGTGTGGAACTTCACACAGAGATGGGCAGACAGCACGTGCCCAGGAGCAGTGTGGTGTGTCAGGAAAGGCACGGGCAAGTGACACAGTCCCTGAACTTCACTTTCCCCATCTCCACAACATAAGACAATGATACCCATCTATTATAGGGTTGCTGAAAAGAGTAAATGGGAATAGTGTGAGCAGGAGTCCCATGTTAACTGTAAAGTGCCCTAGAAAAATTAATTATTATTACAGATTCAGGTCAGATTTGCACCTTAACAATTAACTGTGGTTTCTTTTTTTTTTTTTCCCCACCTCTAGTGATTTTTGTTTTTTTGTTTTTAAGGCTTTCTTCACCCTTCCCCCAGCAATAGGCCTTTACCTTTGAGCCCCAGGGTTAATTGATTCTGACTCATTTCTGGTAAAAAAAAAAAAAAAAAAAAAAAAAAAAATTAATGGTGGAGCAAAGATGGCCGAATAGGAACAGCTCCGGTCTACAGCTCCCAGAGTGAGCGACACAGAAGACGGGTGATTTCTGCATTTCCATCTGAGGTACCGGGTTCATCCCATTAGGGAGTGCCAGACAGTGGGCGCAGGACAGTGGGCGCAGGACAGTGGGTGAAGCACACTGTGTGCGAGCCGAAGCAGGGCGAGGCATTGCCTCACTCGGGAAGCACAAGGGGTCAGGGAGTTCCCTTTCCTAGTCAAAGAAAGGGGTGACAGATGGCACCTGGAAAATTGGGGCACTCCCACCCTAATACTATGCATTTCCGATGGGCTTAAAAAACGGCACACCAGGAGATTATATCCCGCATCTGGCTCAGAGGGTCCTACGCCCACGGAGTCTAGCTGATTGCTAGCACAGCAGTCTGAGATTAAACTGCAAGGTGGCAGCCAGGCTGGGGGAGGGGCGCCCACCATTGCCCAGGCTTGATTAGGTAAACAAAGCAGCCAGGAAGCTCGAACTGGGTGAAGCCCACCACAGCTCAAGGAGGCCTGCCTGCCTCTGTAGACTCCACCTCTAGGTGCAGGGCACAGACAAACAAAAAGACAGCAGGAACCTCTGCAGACTTAAATGTCCCTGTCTGACAGCTTTGAAGAGAGTAGTGGTTCTCCCAGCACGCAGCTGGAGATCTGAGAACAGGCAGACTGTCTCCTCAAGTGGGTCCCTGACCCCCAAGCAACCTAACTGGAAGGCACCCCCCAGTAGGGGCAGACTGACACCTCACACGGCCGGGTACTCCTGAGATAAAACTTCCAGAGGAACGATCAGGCAGCAGCATTCGTGGTTCACGAAAATCCGCTGTTCTGCAGCCACCGCTGCTGACACCCAGGCAAACAGGGTCTGGAGTGGACCTCTAGCAAACTCCAACAGACCTGCAGCTGAGGGTCTTGTCTGTTAGAAGAAAAACTAATAAACAGAAAGGACATCCACACCAAAAACCCATCTGTACATCACCATCATCAAAGACCAAAAGTAGATAAAACCACAAAGATGAGGAAAAAACAGAGCAGAAAAACTGGAAACTCTAAAAAGCAGAGTGCCTCTCCTCCTCCAAAGGAACGCAGTTCCTCACCAGCAACAGAACAAAGCTGGATGGAGAATGACTTTGACCAGTTGAGAGAAGAAGGCTTCAGAGGATCAAACTACTCCGAGCTACAGGAGGAAATTCAAGCCAAAGGCAAAGAAGTTAAAATCTTTGAAAAAGAATTAGACGAATGTATAACTAGAATAACCAATACAGAGAAGTGCTTAAAGGAGCTGATGGAGCTGAAAGCCAAGGCTCGAGATCTACGTAAAGAATGCAGAAGCCTCAGGAGCCAATGCGATCATCTGGAAGAAAGGGCATCAGCAATGGAAGATGAAATGAATGAAATGAAGTGAGAAGGGAAGTCTAGAGAAAAAAACAATAAAAAGAAACGAACAAAGCCTCCAAGAAATATGGGACTATGTGAAAAAACCAAATCTACATCTGATTGGTATACCTGAAAGTGACGGGGAGAATGGAACCAAGTTGGAAAACACTCTGCAGGATGTTATCCAGGAGAACTTCCCCAATCTAGCAAGGCAGGCCAATATTCAGATTCAGGAAATACAGAGAACGCCACAAAGATACTCCTTGAGAAGAGCAACTCCAAGACACATAATTGTCAGATTGACCAAAGCTGAAATGAAGGAAAAAATGTTAAGAGCAGCCAGAGAGAAAGGTCGGGTTACCCACAAAGGGAAGCCCATCAGACTAACAGCGGATCTCTCGGCAGAAACTCTACAAACCAGAAGAGAATGGGGGCCAATATTCAACATTCTTAAAGAAAAGAATTCTCAACCCAGAATTTCATATCCAGCCAAACTAAGCTTCATAAGTGAAGGAGAAATAAAATACTTTACAGACAAGCAAATGCTGAGAGATTTTGTCACCACCAGGCCTGCCCTAAAAGAGCTCCATTTAGGAAGCACTAAACATGGAAAGGAACGACCGGTACCAGCCACTGCAAAATCATGCCAAATTGTAAAGACCATCAAAGCTAGGAAGAAACTGCATCAACTAATGAGCAAAATAACCAGCTAACATCATAATGACAGGATCAAATTCACACATAACAATATTACCTCTAAATGTAAATGGACTAAATGCTCCAATTAAAAGACACAGAATGCCAAACTGGATAAAGAGTCAAGACCCATCAGTGTGCTGTATTCAGGAAACCCATCTCACGTGCAGAGACACACATAGGCTCAAAATAAAAGGATGGAGGAAGATCTACCAAGCAAATGGAAAACAAAAAAAGGCAGGGGTTGCAATCCTAGTCTCTGATAAAACAGACTTTAAACCAAAAAAGATCAAAAGAGACAAAGAAGGCCATTACATAATGGTAACGGGATCAATTCAATAAGAAGAGCTAACTATCCTAAATATATATGCACCCAATACGGAAGCACCTAGATTCATAAAGCAAGTCCTGAGTGACCTACAAAGAGAATTAGACTCCCACACAATAATAATGGGAGATTTTAACACCCCACTGTCAACATTAGACAGATCAACGAGACAGAAAGTTAAAAAGGATACCCAGGAATTGAACTCAGCTCTGCACCAAGTGGACCTAATAGACATCTACAGAACTCTCCACCCCAAATCAACAGAATATACATTTTTTTCAGCACCACACCACACCTATTCCAAAATTGACCACATAGTTGGAAGTAAAGCTCTCCGCAGCACATGTAAAAGAACAAAAATTATAACAAACTGTCTCTCAGACCACAGTGCAATCAAACTAGAACTCAGGATTAAGAAACTCACTCAAAACTGCTCAACTACACGGAAACTGAACAACCTGCTCCTGAATGACTACTGGGTACATAATGAAATGAAGGCAGAAATAAAGATGTTCTTTGAAACCAACGAGAACAAAGACACAACATACCAGAATCTCTGGGACACATTCAAAGCAGTGTGTAGAGGGAAATTTATAGCACTAAATGCCCACAAGAGAAAGCAGGAAAGATCCAAAATTGACACCCTAACATCACAATTAAAAGAACTAGAAAAGCAAGAGCAAACACATTCAAAAGCTAGCAGAAGGCAAGAAATAACTAAAATCAGAGCAGAACTGAAGGAAATAGAGACACAAAAAACCCTTCAAAAAATCAATGAATCCAGGAGCTGGTTTTTTGAAAAGATCAACAAAATTAATAGACCACTAGCAAGACAAATAAAGAAGAAAAGAGAGAAGAATCAAATAGATGCAATAAAAAATGATAAAGAGGATATCACCACCAATCCCACAGAAATACAAATTACCATCAGAGAATACTATAAACACCTCTACACAAATAAACTAGAAAATCTAGAAGAAATGGATAAATTCCTCGACAAATACACCCTCCCAAGACTAAACCAGGAAGAAGTTGAATCTCTGAATAGACCAATAACAGGCTCTGAAATTGTGGCAATAATCAATAGCTTACCAACCAAAAGGAGTCCAGGACCAGATGGATTCACAGCCGAATTCTACCAGAGGTACAAGGAGGAACTGGTACCATTCCTTCTGAAACTATTCCAATCAATAGAAAAAGAGGGAATCCTCCCTAACTCATTTTATGAGGCCAGCATCATCCTGATACCAAAGCCTGGCAAAGACACAACAAAAAAAGAGAATTTTAGACCAATATCCTTGATGAACATTGATGCAAAAATCCTCAATAAAATACTGGCAAACCGAATCCAGCAGCACTTCAAAAAGCTTATCCACCATGATCAAGTGGGCTTCATCCCTGGGATGCAAGGCTGGTTCAACATATGCAAATCAATAAATGTAATCCTGCATATAAACAGAACCAAAGACAAAAACCACATGATTATTTCAATAGATGCAGAAAAGGGCTTTCACAAAATTCAACAACCCTTCATGCTAAAAACTCTCAATAAATTAGGTATTGATGGGATGTATCTCAAAATAATAGGAGCTATCTATGACAAACCCACAGCCAATATCATACTGAATGGGCAAAAACTGGAAGCATTCCCTTTGAAAACCGGCACAAGACAGGAATGCCCTCTCTCACCACTCCTATTCAACATAGTGTTGGAAGTTCTGGCCAGGGCAATTAGGCAGAAGAAGGAAATAAAGGGTATTCAATTAGGAAAAGAGGAAGTCAAATTGTCCCTGTTTGCAGATGACATGACTGTATATCTAGAAAACCCCACTGTCTCAGCCCAAAATCTCCTTAAGCTGATAAGCAACTTCAGCAAAGTCTCAGGATACAAAATCAATGTACAAAAATCACAAGCATTCTTCTACACCAATAACAGACAAACAGAGAGCCAAATCATGAGTGAACTACCATTCACAATTGCTTCAAAGAGAATAAAATACCTAGGAATCCAACTTACAAGGGACGTGAAGGACCTCTTCAAGGAGAACTACAAACCACTGCTCAATGAAATAAAAGATGATAGAAACAAATGGAAGAACATTCCATGCTCATGGGTTGGAAGAATCAATATCGTGAAAATGGCCATACTGCCCAAGGTAATTTATAGATTCAATGCCATCCCCATCAAGTTACCAATGACTTTCTTCACAGAATTGGAAAAAACTACTTTGAAGTTCATATGGAACCAAAAAAGAGCCCGCATCACCAAGTCAATCCTAAGCAAAAAGAACAAAGCTGGAGGCATCACGCTACCTGACTTCAAACTATACTACAAGGCTACAGTAACCAAAACAGCATGGTACTGGTACCAAAACAGAGATATACATCAATGGCACAGAACAGAGCCCTCAGAAATAACGCCGCATATCTACAACTATCTGATCTTTGACAAACCTGACAAAAACAAGCAATGGGGAAAGGATTCCCTATTTAATAAATGGTGCTGGGAAAACTGGCTAGCCATATGTAGAAAGCTGAAACTGGATCCCTTCATTACACCTTATACAAAAATTAATTCAAGATGGATTAAAGACTTACCCGTTAGACCTAAAACCATAAAAACCCTAGAAGAAAACCTAGGCATTACCATTCAGGACATAGGCATGGGCAAGGACTTCATGTCTAAAACACCAAAAGCAATGGCAATAAAAGCCAAAATTGACAAATGGGATCTCATTAAACTAAAGAGCTTCTGCACAGCAAAAGAAACTACCATCAGAGTGAACAGGCAACCTACAAAATGGGAGAAAATTTTCGCAACCTACTCATCTGACAAAGAGCTAATACCCAGAATCTACAATGAACTCAAACAAATTTACAAGAAAAAAACAAACAACCCCATCAAAAAGTGGGCCAAGGACATGAACAGACACTTCTCAAAAGAAGACATTTATGCAGCCAAAAAACACATGCAAAAATGCTCATCATTGAGCACTGGCCATCAGAGAAATGCACTGGCCATCAGAGAAATGCAAATCAAAACCACAATGAGATACCATCTCACACCAGTTAGAATGGCCATCATTAAAAAGTCAGGAAACAACAGGTGCTGGAGAGGAGGTGGAGAAATAGGAACACTTTTACACTGTTGGTGGGACTGTAAACTAGTTCAACCATTGTGGAAGTCAGTGTGGCCATTCCTCAGGGATCTAAAACTAGAAATACCATTTGACCCAGCCATCCCATTACTGGGTATATACCCAAAGGACTGTAAATCATGCTGCTATAAAGACACATGCACACGTATGTTTATTGCGGTACTATTCACAATAGCAAAGACTTGGAACCAACCCAAATGTCCAACAACGATAGACTGGATTAAGAAAATGTGGCACATATACACCATGGAATACTATGCAGCCATAAAAAATGATGAGTTCCTGTCCTTTGTAGGGACATGGATGAAACCGGAAATCATCATTCTTAGTAAACTATCGCAAGGACAAAAGACCAAGCGCCGCATGTTCTCACTCATAGGTGGGAATTGAACAATGAGAACACAGGGACATGGGAAGGGGAACATCACACTCCGGGGACTGTTGTGGGGTGGGGGGAGGGGGGAGGGAAAAAAATTAATGATATCTATTAAAGCACAGTAAGACAGATTTTATTCAGGACCATCAGGATAGGTATAGCAACCATGGCAATAGGATTCTGAATTAGGAGAGAGAGAGTGGGCTCAACTCTAAATACAGAATGGGCAAGTGGGAATTTATAGCCAAGGAACAAAAGCTTGGGGTCACTGGATAAAAAATTACTAAGAAGGAACTTCAGGAGCAAAGGGGTTTCTTGCTGAAAATAGGTGAAGGTGATCAGACATCACCTTGGATTTAGAGGATGAGGAACCTGATCAGATATTGAGGGTAGAGGGTTCTAACTGGATTTTCCAAGGAAATGCACAGATAAACTTACGAGAAGGTTGAGGAGTCTGACTAAAGTTCGGCCAAGCAAAGAATCTTTGTCACCTTCCATCGGTGTATTCAAACACTTAAGATTCAAGCTGCTCATTACTATCTTTAGGCTCTAAAAAGAAAAGAAAAACAAAAACAATCAAGGGACATGACATTATACTTTTACATTAGTAAATCCAAAGTCATTTTCTCAATCTCAGCAGTCAAGAATAAAATGATCCTCATTAGTATAGTGGCTAGATTTTATAAAATAATAAATTTTTTTTAAAAAATAATAAAATGAAAAGAAGCAACAACGAATCAGTTTTCCACTGGTTATCACTGAGCTAAGGTTTTGCAGGCCCATCTTACCCCCTCTCCCTTTGCTCTCTGCCATCTGAACCTTAGGTTCAGTCCCAGAATCTCCCCAGTACTGAGGCAGATGCAGAGAAAGAGAACGGCGATGTCCACTGAAGGGGAGGAGGAGGGGAGACCACTGAAGATCTTGACAAAGATCCCTTTGCATTAGCTGTGTAATAAGTCATCCTTTCTTCCCTTGCCATCTTGTGGCTGTGTTAGGCGGTGATTCTATTCCTGCTGTGTTGGAGGGAAATCACCCAGTCCGTAGTCAGAAGACCTGGATGCAGTATTAATTCTACCACTTATTAGCCGTGTGCCCTTGAACCCATCATTTAACTTCCTCCGTTTTTACATCTGCAAAATGGAACTACCACTATTTGCCTCACGGAATTGTTTTGGATAATACCTTTTCCCGTGCATGCCTGGTATAAGGCAAGTATAAAATAAATATCTATTGAGGAAATGCTTTCTTTCCCTGGCTTTTTTAACAGTAAAGGAGTATTCCTGGCCTGTGGTCCTACCTCTTGAACCGACGGCGCTGGGCCTACTCGCAGCGGAGACTACGCCCGCCCAGCAAAGCCCTAAACCCAAAGGAATCGGCCCAAGCTTTCCCTGAAGCCCCACCGCCCAGGGACTGCTCACCTCCACTTTTGACATTTCCGCTTTCCTGCTGCAGCTGCTGATGGCGTCACTTCCACCGGAAAAGGCAAGCGCGGCCGCGCGGTTGGCGCGAAAGTCGGTTCCCGTTCTGGGCAATTTCCGGGTTCTCCAGCGTTTGCTTTGGGGTAGGGGCGGCGCCGAGTCGGGGGAGGGGGCTGTGCGCCGGGCTGGCGCCCGACCCCAGCCACCGCTCTGCGGGCAGCGCATCCCCCGACTCGCCGCCCGGAGACCCCGAGGCTCCAACGAGGTAAGTGAGGCGCGGAGTGGGGACTCAGCTCCTCCCCAGCCCCAACTGGGGTTCGCGATGCCTTCTGTGGCCTTCGGGACCCTCTTTTCCTGTCCTGGTAACTGGCCCTGGAGCCGGCGGGTGGGCCTTTGACGCCGAGAGGACGTGGCTTCCGTGATCCCAGAGCCAGGCCTTTTCCTGGAGCTGGGAGTCGGAGCATCTGGCCTTATGCTTGGGCAAGACCATGCTAACTGGCTTCCATGTTTATATTTAAAATCTGTTTACTGAGGGATGAACGAACCTCGCAGGCCGTGGGTATCCGCAGGGACAGATACACTCTGTGTATCCTTAAAACAAGTGCAATTGAATGTCCATTGGCCTAGAGGGCTTAGAGCCTTCATAGCAGGGCCTTCCTCAGTGTATTCAGTTCGGGTTAATTTTGCTCTCTGATTTGCAAGGATTGGTGTTGTCATCTTTTTCCTTGGCTTTGCCCACGTTCCAGGGTTTCTTACAAATGTCGTTGACGAATTCACGGGCAGAGCCAGAATGTCTGTCTTTAGGCATTCTTTTCTGCACAGAAAAATAGGTGGGTTAAACATGCAACTTTATACCTAATGTGGTTTTGTTCTTGTTAACGATTCCTTTATTTTGACAGTTCAGAAATGTCCAGAAATGACAAAGAACCGTTTTTTGTGAAGTTTTTAAAGTCTTCAGACAATTCCAAATGTTTTTTTAAAGCTCTCGAGGTAAGAGTTGAAAACATCTTAATATCGTGAATTCATTTTGTTTTTAAGTGTTTTTGATTTGTTGGGCTTTATGTCTTAGAAATAGATACTTCACTTTCATAATAATTTTATAGTCTACATTAATACAGATATATCATTATCACATATTTTCGAATTGATCTAAGTACATCATTATGTGTTTTGGGGGGCTGGAAGTCTATTATCACATTGCTGTTTAATGTGGCTGACCTGCAGTTCTTGGAAATTAAGTTGCTTTCATTTGTCTCCTAACCAGAGTGGTCCTTTGCATGCTGTAGAAATTTGAGTCAGTCGTATACTGGTCATACTTGAGTATTTTTTGGTTAATTGTTAAAAATTATGTTTTATTATGTACAGTATAATAATTGGATAATAGTTGGGGTGATGTAGAGCCTTGCTTCTCACAGTTCCCAGCAGTATCAGCATGGCCTGGAAGTTTATTCAAAATGCAGAATCTTGGCCTCCAACCCAGACTTACCACTTAGAATCTGCATTTTTAACAAGATCTTCAGTGTGCATTAAAGTTTGAGAAGCATTTGTAGCAGATTTTTTTAAACTTCATTCATTCAGCAAGTATTTATTGAAGTGTTCATGGTTTGATAGGCACTTCTCTAGTCCTTGGGATTTATCAGTGATGAGAACAGGCAAAGATTTCTGCTCTTTCAGAGCTTACATTCTAGCAGGAGGACATAGACACTAATCAGACATGATAAATTAGGAAGAGAAAAAAGCAAAACAGGTTAAGGGGTTCCAGAGGATGTTTATTGGGGGTGGGAAGAGAAGGGGGCTATAATCTTAAATAGGGTGTGATCAGGGTAGGCTTTATGGAGAAAAAGATATTGAGTAAATGTGAAGGAGGTGAGACAGCCTTGCAGATATCTGGAGAAGAATGTTGCAGGCAGAGAGAGCAACCTTATACAGCCACTGGGAAAGTGCCTGTAGTCTCTATCCAAGTTTAGTGTATTGTGTAGTGAGTAAGGGATGGGGGAAGAGTACTAAGGAATGCATCAGAGAATAATGGTAAAGAGGTCATGTAGGGCCTTGTGGGCCATTTTTCTCTCAGTGGAGAGCTATTGGAGGGTTTTAATCAGAAGAGTAAACATGATCTGACTTGTAGTTTTAAAGAGATTACTGTATTTAACATAAGGACCTCAAAATTGGTTCAGAACATTTTTGAGTGCTTACTGGATGTCAGGATATAGTAGCAAACAAGATACATAATGAAACTTCCAGGGGAGAGAGACAAAAACTATATATATATACGTGTGTATATATATATATATATATATATATATATACACACGTATGTACATATACATACACATATATGTGTGTATATATGTACATACATACACATATATGTATACACAGATATGTATATATATGTACATACGTGTATATATATACATACGTGTATATATATACGTGTGTATATATACGTGTGTATATATATACGTGTGTATATACGTGTGTGTATATATATATACGTGTGTGTGTATATATATATACGCGTGTGTGTATATATATATATATATATATATAAATGTATTTTTAAATAGAACAGACTAAAAGGGTAGAGGAAGGGTATTTGAGAAAGCCTGATTAGGTTGGGCATCTCTGGGGAGGTGACATTTAAGCAGACCTGATAGAAGTGGGGGATTAAGTCAGGTGAAAACCTGGAGAAAAAGTATTCCTTGCTGCAAGATCAAGAGCAGAGCCTCTAAATGAGGTTATGGTTGGCTTGTTCCAGGGTTGGCAAGAAAGCGGGAGTGGCTGGAATAGAGTAAGCAAGGGAGATGAGAAGTAGGAGGTAAAGGTGGAAAGATAGGCAGGAACCAGACTCTGTTGTCTTGAAGGCTATAGTAAGAAATGTGGATTTTATTCTGGGTGTGGTGTGAAGACATTAGGTTTTGAGCAGACAGTGACATGATCTGATTTGTATTTTTAAAAAGATTATTAGCTGCTGTGTAGAGAACAGATTTAGGGCAAGGAAGGGAAAAAGAGACCACTTGGGAGCCTTCTGCAGAGGTCTAAGTGAGATGTAATGGTGGCTTTCAACAGGGAAAAGGCTGGATTTGACATGGAATTTGAGTAGGACCTAAATACAGGGGAGTAATTTCAGATACATTCTCATTTTATTTTTTCTTTCAGTCCATAAAAGAATTCCAATCAGAAGAATATCTTCAGATTATTACAGAAGAAGAGGCATTGAAGATAAGGGAGAATGATAGATCACTTTATATCTGTGACCCTTTTAGTGGCATTGTCTTTGATCACCTCAAAAAGGTTTGCTGACTTCTAGTGTGTTCCTTTGGTAGTCTATTTTTTGGTTTATCTTTGCTTTAGTGGACATACGTTCTTTGCTGATTATGAAGTATTATGCAACTTACGAGTACAGTAGAATTCTTTTGGTTTGGCAAGACCAGGATTGAAAGGCTAATTATGTTACAGTAGGCTTTTTTTTTTTTGAGACAGAGTCTTGTTCTGTTGCCCAGGCTTTAGTGCAGTAGCACAATCTTAGCCCACTGCAACTTCTGCTTCCTTGGTTCAAGTGATTCTTGTGCCTTAGCCTCCTGAGTAGCTGGGATTACAGATGTATATACACACCTGGCTAATTTTTGTATTTTTAGTAGAGAAAGTGTTTCTCGATGTTGGCCAGGCTGGGCTGGTCTTGAACTCCTGGGCTCAAGTGATCCTCCCACTTCAGCCTCCCAAAGTATTGGGCTTATAGGTGTAAGCAGTAAGGCAGTTTTGAGTGAAAGGGGCTTTCGAAGTTTATTTCTTTTCTTTTCTTTTTTATTTTTATTTTTATTTATTTATTTTTTTTGATACAGGGTCTCACTCTGCCACCCAGGCTGGAATGCAGTGACATGATCTCAGCTCACTGCAACCTCCGCCTCCTGGGTTGAAGCAATTCTGCCTCAGCCTCCCTAGAGACTGGGACTACAGGTGCCCGCCACTGCGCCCGGCTAATTTTTGTATTTTTAGTAGAGACGGGGTTTCACCATGTTGGCCAGGCTGGTCTCGAACTGACATCAGATGATCCGCCCTCCTCGGCCTCCTCTGAAGTGCTGGGATTACAGGCATGAGCCACTGTGCCCGGCCTGAAGTTTATTTCTTTTAATAGCTTGCATTGTTTTATTTGCTTTTGTGTGTGAGTGTTTAATGTATAGTATGTCTGAGAAATTATATAGTCTTTATTTTTTTCTTATAACAATTTGCTGATTTCTCTACGGTGGTAATCAACTTTGGTAAAGAATTGGTGAATGTTACAAAATGTAATTTTGTAAGACTGGTGGTCTTTTCCTTCTTAACTCATTTAAACTTTTCTCTTTTTTGTAGCTTGGCTGCAGAATTGTTGGTCCTCAAGTAGTCATATTTTGTATGCACCACCAGCGATGTGTCCCAAGAGCCGAACATCCAGTTTATAATATGGTTATGTCTGATGTAACCATATCTTGTACAAGTCTGGAAAAAGAAAAAAGGGTAGATATTGACCTCATCATGATTGATCAGTTTATGTATCTCTCTCTTATTCTTAATTTTTCACTGCATAGAATATAACTTAAAAGACCTTCCACTTATTGTTCATGACTTTTAACAAAATTCAGTGTACAACCACAGTGTGTATATATGTATGCATGTATATTTTGTAAGTAAATTGAATATAGTAGAATTTGTTTTGTTGAAAACTGGCTAATTGAAATTTTTTGTTTTAATTTAAAAGGACACTCTTTTTTTTTTTTTTTTTTTTTGAGACGGAGTCTGGCTCTGTCGCCCAGGCTGGAGTGCAGTGGCGCAATCTCGGCTCACTGCAAGCTCCGCCTCCTGGGTTCACGCCATTCTCCTGCCTCAGCCTCTCCTTGTAGCTGGGACTACAGGCGCCCGCCACCACGCCCGGCTAATTTTTTGTATTTTTTAGTAGAGACGGGGTTTCACCGTGGTCTCGATCTCCTGACCTCGTGATCCGCCCACCTCGGCCTCCCAAAGTGCTGGGATTACAAGCGTGAGCCACCGCGCCCGGCCAAGGACACTCATTTTTTAATCACTTACATTTTTTCCACTATAGGTGGACAGTCTTTAAAAAAAAAAAGGATTCTAAATCGTTTGAATCAGGGAGGCGGAGGTTGCAGTGAGCCAACATCACACCACTGCACTCCAGCCTGGGTGACAGAGCAAGACTTCGTCTTGGAAAAAAAAAAAAAGCATTCTAAGAGAGAGCTATAGAAATATATATATATATTTGGGACAGGGTCTTACTGTCACCCATGCCTGGAGTGCAGTGGCACAATCACAACTCACTGCAACCTTGATTTCCTGGGCTGAAGTAATCTTCATGCCTCAGCCTCCCAAGTAGCTGGGATTACAGGCATGCACCACCAAGCCTGGCTAAAAATATATATTTATATATTATATAGATATAATTTATGTTGTTAAAAATACACATGTGTATTAAAACATATAGAAGCAAACATTTATACATCCTTTGTATAATAGTTTAATACATTAATGGAGTGGAAAGGGATAAATATAGGAAGATAATATTTAAAAAATATTATACATATTTATCTCCCCAAAAATAATTTGGTTATTTAACTTTATAATGTTGTGTAACACTTATGTATTCAAGCTATCAACAGCAAATTGTATTTATGAGATAGTGTATAAAAATGGAAGCAATATTGTTTGCTTCAGTATTAATGTGTTCTCTTTTGGGGCTGCAGGAAGAAGTTCATAAATATGTACAAATGATGGGTGGACGAGTATACAGAGACCTTAATGTATCAGTAACTCACCTTATTGCAGGAGAAGTTGGTAGCAAAAAATATTTAGTTGCTGCAAACCTGAAGAAACCTATTTTGCGTCCCTCTTGGATAAAAACACTTTGGGAGAAGTCACAAGAGAAGTAAGAAAGACATTTTTATATTTTCTAGATTTGAAAAAATGATGCATTTAATCATTTTTGGCGTGTGATATACTCTTTGGATTTATTATTCAGGGAAAAAAATAGTGTCATTACTCTTTTCTCCAGCGAAAACAGAAGAGCAGAATCCACAAGCTCTTATTACCAAGATGTAAGTTGACAGGCGTAGAATGGGCTAAGGGTTTAGCATTAGCTACAGAGTAAGAAATGCTTTGGTGATAAAGTTCTCAGCTGTAAATATTTCTGAAATAATTGAGAAAACGAGTTTGGCAATTCTGTAGCTTTTATGTTGCATTATCCTTCAACACCATTCCCATATGTTAAGATAGATAATAAATTAGTCATTTTGGCAGTTGCATTCCTTCCAAAAGATGGCATATGTAAGGTTGAATATAAACATATGTAAGTCATCAGCTGAGATGTGATCATTTAATAAATGCTAATTGAGCCCATTTTACATATCTGACCTGAGCTAGGCATTAGGTATATGTAGTAAGCAAAACAAGATAGTCACTTCCCTCATGGAGCTTAGAGCCTATTTCAAGGGGCACACTTCAGTTTCCCCTGCAACTAGATAAACAACCACAAGACCAAATACCACAGAATTGTATTGGCATACGAATTGTATCGGCATTTTTCTGGGCTTATTTTCAGCACCATCCAGCATATCCTAAATATGTCTCCATGTCAGCAACTCTCATTCCCAATGTGATTACTTCATCAGCACACCTGCCTAGTATGGCAACAGAATAATGATATTTTTGTTGGTATTTTGCCAAAAATCATTGCTTTTACTTATATAGAATAATGGAAAGATTTAAAAGGTCATTTTTCTAATAGGCAACCAAATTACCTTTGGGTTTTTAAGTAGAGATTCAGACTTATAATTTTGGAAAATATACCACTTTGACCAGCAAGGGCTAGAGTTAAGGAAATATATATTTTTCCCTTAAAATGATTTTGAGAGACTGTATCTGAAACAGTTACTTTGTATTAGAGACATGTTATTGAACTAGGTGAGCAATTAGTGTAATTCTGTTTGGTGGTTCTCCTTTGTAAAAAAAAAAAAAAAGATTATAAATCCTAAAAAATGAGGGAAGCAATAGCGATATTTGTGTTGTTTTTTCATTATTCTTCTGGTAAATTTAATATTTTCTTTTTTAACCGTTTGATTCCCACAGAAAAATAACTAGATATACTGATATAAACATGGAAGATTTCAAGTGTCCTATTTTTCTTGGTTGCATAATCTGTGTGACTGGCTTATGTGGCTTAGACAGGAAGGAAGTTCAGCAACTCACAGTTAAGCATGGAGGTCAATACATGGGACAATTGAAAATGAATGAATGTACACACCTCATTGTGCAAGAACCAAAAGGTAAAACTGTGTTTCACAAAGGGACAAATGAAACATTTTCTCTAGTATTTAATATTTTATTTTTATTCATTTATTTGAGACAGTCTTGCTCTTTTGTCCAGGCTGGAGGGCAGTGGCACAATCTCAGCTCACTGCAACCTCTGCCTACCAGGATCAAGCGATTCTCCCAACTCAGTTCCCGAGTAGTGGGATTACAGGCACCTGTCACCATGCCTGAATAAGTTTTTATTTTTAGTAGAAATGGGCTTTCACCATGTTGGCCAGACTGGTCTCTAACTGACCTCAAGTGATCTGCCCACCTCGACCTCCCAAAGTCCTGGGATTACAGGCATGAGCCACTGTGCCCAGCCACTAGTATTTAATATTTTAAAATCTTTATAGAACAGCTTTTACTTCTGACATGTCATTAATCTAGTTTGATACTGTTTAACGTCTTGCAAAGGTAGTTTGGATCACAATCTATAAACCAATTATATGACTTTTTTCATATTTATTCAGGTCATTGAATAAGTATAAAAAAACCAAAAACTTTTAGTGATGTTTTATTTAAGCTTACTTTTGTATCTTTTGATTTTTAAAAAATGTTCCTCACACAGTTACCAAATAATGAAAAGAAGTTTGGGTAAATAACAAGAAAACTAATAAATATAGCTAAATGGCGTTTCTTTCTAATGACTAATTTTAAAAGGCTTAACTTAGTTTTAGTTTGAATGAACTACAAGTTTTAACTGGAAGACACACCTTGCGGCACATGAGGCAGTAAAAAATGAAAAAGACATTACCAAAAAAAAATTCTTTAAAATTGCTATGAAGTTTGGTGTTCCATAACATTATTCTGGATAAATTTTTATCAGCACTCTTAAAATATACACAAATTGATAAAAGATGAGTTTTGTTAATGTTTTTATTATTGCCCTTTATATGTGTACTGTGTTTTACTAAGCTACCTAGATTGAGAAGAAATTAAGATTAAATGGTAATTGTCCTTAAGTCAGAACTTTGGGTATGGCCGATTGTGATAGGATCACTGTGAGTAGAGTTGTTACTGCTGTTCTTTTTCTGAATCTGAAGACAGTTCATTGTTGATTCTCTCAAGAATCCCAAAAAAACCTTTCATGTGACATATTGACCTCAATTCCTCTGTGATACTGCTTCAAAATACATTGTGTTAAAGATTTTTAAGGTAATAAAAGATACATATTTTTAATATAATATATCTATTGGCTTATCTATCCTGGACTTTAAGTAGAAGCCTGTTGACAATGGAATAGTCTGTTCAAAGTTGGGATTTATTATATAGCACAAATTTACAATTTTCACATTGTACAGCTGGTTTAAAGAAATTAAGTGATGGAGCCTATATGCAAACCCAAGTCCGATATTAAGTTACCCCACAGTTGCTCCTGTCTTCCTGCAGTTTGTATAAAAGATAAAACCTCTCACATGGCATATGTATTTATACAACACGTAGAAAATATAATTAGGCAATAAGCTAAAATACTATTTTGTAATAAACTATGCAGCATACTGTTTTAGAGTAAGTACTGGTAACTTTAATTTTGTTGGTAGGTTTTTGAAATAACCTGCTACAGCCGGGCGCGGTTGCTCACGCCTGTAATCCCAGCATTTTGGGAGGCCAAGGCAGGCGGATCACCTGAGGTCAGGAGTTTGAGACCAGCCTGGCCAACATGGTGAAACCACATGTCTACTAAAAGTACAAAAAAAATTAGCCAGACGTGGTGGCACGTGTCTGTAATCCTAGCTATTCAGGAGGCTGAGGCAGGAGAATCGCTTGAACAGGAGGGAGGTGGAGGTTGCAGTGAGCCGAGATCTCACCACTGTACTCCAGCCTGGGCAACAGAGTGAGACTCCATCTCAAAAAAAAAGAAAAAATTAACCTGTTATAATTTGAATATTTCTGCAAAGATAGATTGTAATGGTTTTCGTTTCTTGGTTTCTCCTGTTTTCTCTGTTTCTTTCTTAATAAACGCTACAGGTCAGAAGTATGAGTGTGCCAAGAGATGGAATGTACACTGTGTGACCACACAGTGGTTTTTTGACAGTATTGAGAAAGGTTTTTGTCAGGATGAATCCATATACAAGACAGAATCTAGACCAGAAGGAAAGACTATGCCCAATTCTTCAACTCCTACCGGCCAGATCAACACAACTGATAGTGAGTCTCGTTGAGATTAAAATAATTATTCCAAAGACAGTCATATTTCTATGTAATAATCAGTATGTTAGTAGGATCACTGAGATAGGGAATTTCTTTTTCTTGTTTGCTGTGCTTCTAGGCACAATTGTATAATAGTCAAATTGTATAAAAAGTTAGCACTGAACTGTTCATAATTTTTTTTTAGAATGAATGAATGCTTTCTTTTATACTCTGATGTAATGCAAAAGATAATCAAAGAAATTAAGAACAATGGTAGATGGAGGCTTAAAATAAAAGTATTAATCTTTTAAACATTATTGACATGCATATATTAATCTTTCCTTAATTTACGGTTTTGCTGCAGTTGTTATAGATTACCTGTATTTGTATAAAAATTAAAACCGTTTCTATTTTGTAGGTGTCGTGTTGGCAAAATGTGTAAAATATTTTTTCAAGTGTAAGCTTCTTGGACCTTAAAGTCAGCAACTTCAGATTTTTATGGGAAACAAGACACTATTAAGAAAATGTGTTAAATCTATTTTCATTTAAATAAGATAGGAGGCTTAATTAATTTCATTTTCCCTTTTTATACTTTGCCTCTAAGATTTCAGTAAACACCCCTGAATCTTACTTTGGAAGTTGTTTATTGCCCTATATTTGTAAGAAAAGTTAATCCATAGACAATATGTAATCATGATTATTTTATCTCCCATAAATTTATACATGTTTTCAAAATATGTAGGTCGTACTCTTTCAGATGTCAGCAATATTTCCAACATAAATGCAAGTTGCGTAAGTGAATCAATATGTAATTCACTTAACAGCAAACTGGAGCCTACACTTGAAAATCTAGAAAATCTGGATGTCAGTGCATTTCAAGCACCTGAAGATTTATTAGATGGTTGTCGGGTATGTCTTTATTATATAATACATGCAGTAGATGATATACATTAACATTTCCTAGCCTGACTTTGAAGACCTTTCAGAGTTGGGCTTGCTCCTTACTATCTATGTAAACCCTCCACTCTAGCTAAGTAGATGCACTTACTAGACCATGTCCATCTTTTGGCTGCGAGAGTCCCTCTGCCTGCAAGGTATCTTCCTCTGTTATCTTTTAAAAGTTCATTTCAGGTTTTAACTCTTCTCTGAACCCTCCTAACTACATTAATCTTTCCATCTGCTATATTTCGAGAGCACTTAGTTTCTGAACGACTTAATTGGATTTTTAAATTTTTTTGAGACAGGGTCTCACTTTGTTGCCCAGGCTGGGATGCAGTGGCACAATCATAGCTTCCTGTAACCTCGAACTCCTGGGCATCAGCCACCCCTCAGTCTCCCGAGCAGTTAGGACTACAGGCATGTGCCACTACACCTGGCTAATTTTTAAAATTTTTTGTAGAGACAAGGTCTCACTATGTTGCCCAGGTTTGGACTCTTATTTATAACTATCATCTAAGGGTTTACAGTGTATTAGACACTGTGCTAATCATTTTATGTATGTTAATATATATATAAAATCTCATTTAATTCTCACAAATAACTCTAAAATGGATATTATCTTGAGGGTAAGACTCAGAGAATTAAAATTCTTGTTCAGAGTCACACAGAGTGACATTAAGTGGCCAGTTATCTACTCCAAAGTCTGTATTCCTCACCATTAGAGCCACTGCTTTGTTTGGTATTTATTAGGTTATTTTTTAGTATATGAATAACTGTCTTATAAGTTTGTTGATGGAAACAGCATATGCTATACTTTTTCCGCTGTCTTAGGTTGGAATACTTAAGGTATTCCTATTTGTAGAATGACTTGGCTGTGCATTAATTTTCACAGAGTAGCAAAAATTTAACCCTACCTTATTGTAAAGAAGGGAAATTGGAGCTGGGCATGCCTGTAATCCCAGCACTTTTGGGAGGCCGAGGTGGGCAGATACCTGAGGTCAGGAGTTCGAGACTAGCCTGGCCAACGTGGTGAAACCCCGTCTCTACTAAAAATACAAAAAAATTAGCTGGGCTTTGTGGCAGGCGCCTGTAATCCCAGCTGCTTGGGAGGCTGAGGTAGGAGAATTGCTTGAACCCAGGAGGCGGAGGTTGCAGTGAGCCAAGATTGCGCCACTGTACTCCAGCCTGGTCAACAAGAGTGAAACTCCGTCTCAAAATTAAAAAAAAAAAGGGAAATTCGGCAAATTACCTTAAACTTTTTTTTTTTTTTTAAAACTTGCCAACTTACAAAAGGTGTGTTTTTTGTTTTTGTTTTGAGACGGAGACTTGCTCTGTCGCCCAGGCTGGAGTGCAGTGGCGTAATCTCAGCTCACTGCAACATCTTCCTCTTAGTTTCAAGTGATTCTCCTGCCTCAGCCTCCTAAGTAGTTGGGATTACAGGTGCATGCCACCACGCCTGGCTAATTTTTCTATTTTTAGTGGAGACGAGGGTTTCACCATATTGGCCAGGCTGGTCTTGAACTTCTGACCTCAAGCAGTCTGCCCACCTTGGCCTCCCAGAGTGTTGGGATTACAGGCATGAGCCACCACACCTGGCCCAGAGGTGTTTTGTATGGTGTTTTATCCTAGATTACTAATTCTAGATATAACTTTTAATTATTTCTTACATATAGAAAGTGTATGATTCCAAATATTTGTTAAAATATATTCTAGTAATGGGGTGATTTAATTTGGGGTGTAAATGCAGTTTGGAGTAGATTTGTCATACTTAAATTTTTTTAAGGGCACCTTATGTAAAATAGAGGTAAAATGATTTTATATTGATTAAATTGGTTTAAATATATATATCCTGATAGCTAAGAATAAATTACTGCATACATGTTATCCTCAAAGCATTGTGTTCAGTTCTTTGACTTATATATATCTTTTGTTCAGTCAACTCTGTGAGTAAGGTAACATCAATTTATAGGTAAGAAAATTGGTTTAAAGAGCGTAAGCAACTTGCCTATTGTCGTTAATCATAGGCAGCTGGAAAAAAACAACCCCCTCCCCTCCAACACACACAATTTAAGCGCAGGTGTTCAGAATTCAGACGGTTAACTACAGTTTACTTTTATAATTACTTTAAAATTTGCAAGTAAGCTTCACAGTGAAAGAAGTTACCTGCATTTTAGAAATTGGTATGCACTAATACTTAGAAGATGTTGGAATCTGGCTTCTATTTTATTTATAGCCTCAAAATACTTATAAAGTATCTACTGTGAAAGATAATGCTGTATGAGATTGTGAAGAGTGATTAAAAACTCAGTTACAGAACTGTTAAAAAATCAAAAGTTTCAGAACGTATTTATTTATATATCTTAAATGTACACAAGTTGTCTTATTTATACACAGTGGATTTAGATATATATTTTTAGTTTTTTTCTGTTGAGAGAAAGCATGTTATATACATTAAATATTTTCTTTCTTGCAGATATATCTTTGCGGTTTTAGTGGCAGAAAGCTAGATAAACTGAGAAGACTTATTAACAGTGGAGGTGGAGTTCGTTTTAACCAGCTTAATGAAGATGTAACTCACGTTATTGTGGGAGATTATGATGATGAATTGAAGCAATTTTGGAATAAATCGGCCCACAGGTTTTTTTCAGTTTTTAATTCAAAGCAATTTCTACTACATAATTTTTCTTAAAATTGCATATCCATGCAGTTCTGGAAACTGCATGACAAGTGAGATGATGGTCTTTATAGCTTGCACTAATACATAATTATGTGCTATTTTTGTAGGCCTCATGTAGTGGGAGCAAAGTGGTTGCTAGAGTGTTTCAGTAAAGGTTATATGCTTTCTGAAGAACCATATATCCATGCTAATTACCAGCCAGTGGAAATTCCAGTTTCAGATCAGCCTGAAAGTAAAGCAGCTCTTTTAAAAAAGAAGAACAGCAGCTTCTCTAAGAAAGACTTTGCTCCTAGTGAAAAGCATGAGCAAGCTGATGAAGATCTGCTCTCTCAATATGAAAATGATAGCTCCACAGTAGGTAAGAAATGCTTGATTAGTATTTGTAGTTAGTAAGAAATATTTTAGTAGCCTAATACATATGTGATCTCTGCCAAGTTTTCTAGATTTTAAGTTAAATTAACCTTTTTCTTTCCTTAAAATTTTGCTTATAACTTTTTTCCTGAGCAGGCAAGACAATAGGGTCCTGAATCCTTTAACCCTCTCTTCTGTCTTCAGCTAACTCGCTCTATTTTGATTTGTTATATTTACAGGCATTGCTTGATTTGTGTGTGAGTTTATAATATCATGAGCCTTTTATTAAAACCTTGTAACAAATGCCTCTTAGTGGATTATTGTGGTCTTTAATGCATGAAACACTGTACTGTGGACTACCACCTCAGTATGTACTCTTATCATGTAGTAAGGTAAATTGCCAGTGAAGCATTATAAACATCATTACTTCTTTTTTATTAAAAAAAAAAGCCTTTATAAAATACCTAATATAGCCAAAAATATATAAATTTAAGTAAATTTAATGTGTATCGTAAAATCTAAAGTTAATCAGAGTTTTAATCTACCTCGAATAAAACAAGAACTTTAGAAATTTTTTTATTTTTGAAGCAGAATTTCACTCTTGTTGCGCAGGCTAGAGTGTAGTGGCACGATCTCAGCTCACTGCAACCTCCGCCTCCCAGGTTCAAGTGATTCTTCTGCCTCAGCCTCCCAAGTAGCTGGGATTACAGGCATGCGCCACTACCCCTGGCTAATTTTGTATTTTTAGTAGAGATGGGGTTTCTCCGTGTTGGCCAGGCTGGTCTTGAACTCCCAACCTCAGGTGATCCACCCGCCTCGGCCTCCCAAAGTGCTGGGATTACGGTCGTGAGCCACTGAGCCCAACCTAAAATACTTTAATGATCACAACTAGCCCTGCTCCCTCTCCCCACTCATCAACATACTCAGCTTATATGCTTTTGTCTAGTATTTTCATTATCTTTTAACATCTTACGATTAGGCATTATTATCCTTTTATATGGTCAATATTTGTTTCATTTACTAACACGTTTAACTGTTTCTTTGCTCTCCCCAGTTCTTTTTACATCTGAGACCTCTCTTCTGGAATCATTTTCTTTCTTCCTAAAATAATATCCTTTAGAAACTCCTTTAGTTTCTCTAAGACTCTTCGGCTGGGTATACGGTTCTAGACAGTTTCTTTAAGTACAGAGATATTGTTTCATTGTCATCTGTTTCCCTGACTGCTGGATAGGAAGTCAGATGTCAGTCTGTCATTCCTTTACAGGTAATCTGTCTTTATCCTCTGGCTGTTTTTAAGATAGTCTTCCTTTTGGTTTTTGTGTCCTAGAGCTTTACCATTTATTTGTCCTGCTTAAGATTCATTGTGCTTTCTGAATCTGAGAATTAGTAGGTTTTTTGCTTTTTGTTAGGTCAAGAAATGTTTATTATCTCTTTGAGTATTGCCTCTCCCCTATTCTCTATATTCTCTTAACTCCCATTTGCTTTGCATGTGGGTCACTTAACCTGTCCTTATCTTCCATCTTTTTGTCTTTCTGTGATTTATTATGTGTAATTCCTTCAGATTTTTTTCCAGATCACGAATCATCTCTTCCGCTATTGCCTAATCTGTTTTACCCATCCGTTAAATTTTCTGTTTTAATAATTAATTTTTCAATTCCTAGAAGTTTTAGCTTTTTAAATAGTCTGTCATTTTTTTTTTTACTTTTAAAAATAGAGATGGGGTGCTACTATGTTACCCAGGCTGGTCTTGAACTCCTGGGCTCAAGCAGTCCTCCCACCTCAGCCTCCCAAAGTGCTGGGATTACAGGTGTGAGCCACCACACCCAGCCAAGTCTGTCATTTTGTATTTGTATTTTTTGTTCTTTATTTCTTAAAACACATTAAACCTATCAAAACATCTGTGAATTGTTCTGTTGGTTATTGTTTATGGTGCCTGGTTTTCTTGTGTTTTGTGATTTTTATTGTGAACTTGTACTTACTAGGACTCTAGGAATTCTAAGAAACTTGGGGTAGGGGTTTGTTACCCCAGAAAAGGTTCGTGTTTGGGTCTGCTGGGTGCCTAGGAGTTTACAAACTCAGTACACCTTTAAGTTGGTGTATTGGCTGGAGGTTTCTTAGACCATCCAACTATATGAATTTATACCCAAACCTACTTTGAGGACCAGCCTCTCATGAACAGATTCTTAGGAGAGGTGTTTTTTCCCCTTGACCCAAAGCCAGTGTTCTTGACCTCTTCCTTTACAGGGCAGATTTGTTGTTGGTTGGTTGGTTAGTTTTGGTCTATTTACTAAAGGTATGTCTTTTCATGGGTTCTGGGTTTGTTCTCTCAGGGTATGCTCTCCTTCACCTCTAAGTTCTATGAAACCAAAGGATTGGCTCCTATCTTTTGTGTGATGCCTTTACATTCCAAGGGTCTGGGTTACTGCACAAATATTTAATAGATTTTGACTAACCATTAGCTTTAGTAACTACTTAATGTTCTGGATTTAGTAACCACTTTAGTGGTCTGGATTTTAATATTTTATCCTGTATTTTGAAGTGTTTTTAGTGAGAGGGTTTCAAAGATCCTAGCCCACCATATTTCTAGAGAGGAAATTCCTAGCATTCCTTTTTTATTTACACTATTTCCATACTACAAAATTGACTTTTCTCAAACCATTTACTTATGCGTTAGTATTGTATCACATCAGGAAATCATCTTAATTTTCCAGGATGCTGTGGTATAACTGAAAGTGATTTTTTTTTTTTTTTTTTTTTTTTGGAGACAGGGTCTCACTCCATTGCTGAGGATGGAGTGTAGTGTCACAAGCTCGGATCACTGCACCTCCTCCCAGGTTCAAGCAATTCTTTTCCCTCAGCCTCCTTAGTAGTTGGGAGTACAGGTGTGCACCACCACACCCAGCTAATTTTTGTATTTTTAGTAGAGATGGGGTTTCACCATGTTGGCCAGGTTGGTCTCAAACTCCTGGCCTCATGTGATCCTCCTGTCTTAGCCTCCCAGAGTGTTGGGATTACAGGTGTGAGCCACCACACCCAGCCCTAGGGGAGCTTGTTGAATGATAGGTTTATTACGTAGTATCTCTTAGGCTTTTGGGTGCAGTCTGTTTGAAAAGAGATCCTACTGCTAAAATAAATGGAAAGAACTACTGTAGAACATGTTAGTTTATTATGAGTCTCTTAATAACTTCAGAGTTTTACTGATGGTTTACAAGAACTTAGTATTTCTACTTTGTTTTTATAGTAGTAGTCTAAAATTCTACTGGATTTCTTCCTCCTTCACATCTTACCAACAACATATAGACATCGAACAAAGTTATTTTTTTCTCCTAGATGTGACTGCGAAATAATTGTACTTGCAAAAAATAAAAATGTTTTTACTTACAAAGCAAACTGTTTACATTTTAACAAAACTGTTTAAAAAACTTCCCGGAATGTTTTGTAGTATTGCATCACCTTTGATTCCATCTAAGTATATTCATTCTCATGAGTATATCTATAAATTGTAAGTATACTATTACCCTTTATTCCTTATATTATGAAACCAAGGGTCAAAAAGACTATAAAACTAGAACCCAGCTCTCCTGACTTACTGATCAGTAAACTCCCTAGACAAAACTACACTTCCTTAGTGTGAATAAGTACAATTTTAATACTTATGTTTAGTAGGAGTCATAAGTTCCTAATATATATTGCAATGTACTTAATTTACAAGTTCTTAATATATATTACAATTTACTTAAAAATGAAAATGCTAGTGTCTATTGGAGATGAGGATAGAAGTACGAAGATGGCACTATAACATGGTGTTATGAACTCTGGAGTCAGACAGGCTTTGGTTCGTATCTCATTTCTGCCACTTAACTGTGTGACCTTAGGCAAGTTACATAACCTCTTCAAGCCTGAGACTCCTTTTGTACAAAAGGGATGTACTGATAGTATCAGCCTCACAGTTAGCATTATGTGAGCATTACATGCATGTAAAGCACTTAGTCACAGTGCTTATATAAATGGAAGAGTGATTCTCGAATAGCTTCCAGCCTCGTTGGAATCACAGAGCAGGGCAAACATTTTCTCTAAAGGAGTAGACAATAAATATTTTAGGATTCGCCAGCCACTTCCTTATAGTTATTTCCATGTTAACATGTTCCATGTTAAAGGCTTGACAGTTATACCATTTAGACTTGTTAATTTTTTTCTTAATGATAGTTTCTTAATTTTATGGTGAATCATCTAAACCAGTTTTGGAACTAAGACGGTCCTGTTGGAGCTATATAATTTTAAACTAATTCAAGTTTCCATTATACTAGGAATACCTAGAACTAACATGATTGCTCTTGTCCTTCCTAATGGATGATGGTGATACTGATAAGGACTCTTGGTAACCCCGAAGACGGGGTGAATCCATATCCCTTTATTATACACGTAAGCTTTAGTTTTGTATGTATGGTCAAAATTATCAGATTCCATGTTACATTAATATCCTTGCTAGGAAGTAAACTGTATAAGGTAAATTGTTGGTTAGAAAACATCTACTTTTCTCTTTCAGTTGAGGCTAAGACGTCTGAAGCCGAGAAGTCTGAAGTTAGGCGCTTTAATGATTCTACTCATGCTGAGCCCTTGAATGATTCTACTCACATTTCTTTGCAAGAAGAAAACCAGTCTTCTGTCAGTCATTGTGTCCCTGATGTTTCTACAATTACTGAAGAAGGCTTATTTAGCCAAAAGAGTTTCCTCGTTTTGGGTTTTAGTAATGAAAATGAATCTAACATCGCAAACATCATAAAAGAAAATGCTGGGAAAATCACGTCCCTTCTGAGCAGAACTGTTGCCGATTATGCTGTGGTTCCTCTGCTGGGGTGTGAAGTGGAAGCCACTGTGGGAGAAGTTGTTACAAATACGTGGCTGGTAAGACAACACTAGTGGTTGAAATAAAGTATTGAAGGATATTTGAATGCCAAGAAGGTTAATGTTTATTTCTTAGTTCGGTTACAGTAAATCGATGTTTGGACTTGAACACTCTTGATTTTGCTTTTAGCAAGGGAAATTCTAAAATTAAATGTGCAAGCTTCTTGGCCTAATCCCGATACAGTAGAGATTACTGTTTCCCAGGGCCACAGCAGCAACATTCCTTCTTAGGAGGTCACTCTAGGGTCATCTCCTGCTATTTGTCTTGTTTTCTCACAACCGAAGCATCACTGGTAATTTCACTGTAGACTTTTTTTTTTAATGTTCCAAGAATTATGAGAAAAATAGTATAAACTAATACATTAGAAGGAATGAAATTTAAAGCAACATTCAGTAACTTCAGTAATAGATCTTACTGATTTTAATAGCCTAATGTAATTAGTCGATGTATGTATATGTGTGTATGTATATATATACTCTAACGTTATGATATGAAATGTATTGAGAATGAGCATACACAAGGTTGTATTAAGGTAAAATTTCTTCTTATCAAAACTAAATTATTGCTCCTTTACCTGAACCAATGTTAACCACTGTTTGCTTATTTCAGGTTGGCTTTACTGTTTCTCTTGTTTTTAAAAGGTTACTTGCATAGACTATCAGACTTTGTTTCATCCAAAGTCGAATCCTCTCTTCACACCAGTCCCAGTAATGACAGGAATGACTCCTTTAGAGGATTGTGTTATTTCATTTAGCCAGTGTGCTGGAGCAGAAAAAGAGTCTTTAACATTCCTAGCAAACCTCCTTGGAGCAAGGTATGTAATATTTTTAATGCACCTGCTGTGTTGGTGTATCTTTTTATTTATTTTGACTTCTTGGAGAGCATTCAAGTTAGAATTTGGTTGGGTGTCTTTATTATATTTCTGGATGTTGTGTGGTTCCTTCTCCACTCCCACTGCTTCACTTGACTAGCCTTAAAAAAAAAAAGTACCTCCGTTGTCCAAAGATGAAAACTTAGGTATCATTAGAGGTAATAACTGCAGTGGGTCCAAACACATGAAATAGTGTTTAAGCTGTGACTTCATAATGACACCAAATAAAGTAAGGTAATTGGTCATCTTTGAAAGATGGTAGAGAACCAGTCCATTACTTTGAAAGCTGACAAAAGGAAAGGATCAAGTAATTACCTTGCATTTCCTGTGCAGTTTGCATCAGGGTAACATGATAGTGGATACAGCAAGGTTTCCGTTTATAAAGATGTTTCAACAAACAAACAAATAAGGAATGATAAGATTGTAACCCCTAATGAATGAAAGAATCTCAGCATTGAACATCAATAGTTGATCACACAATAAAGGGACAAGACATGATGTGCCTTCTTACAAAGAATACACCACCACTTTGAAGTAGTCTTGCCAAAATAATCAAACCTCAATCTGATGATGCTTCTAGATCCAATTCCCAATTTATAGGAAATGCAAACAGCAGAATAACACGTTAAACTATACCACAGTGATATAATCAGCAAGACCCAGACTTTAGTACAACTCTGGCATAAGTGATCCAGTGTCTTTAACAAATATATTATTAAGGGCATGGAAAAGAAGGTAGGAACCTATAAGCTAAAAGACTTGAAAAAGCAAAAGCCTAAATGTAGTCTTTAAAGTTGCCATTATTTGATTATAGAAAAGTAAAGAAGTGATTACTATAAGTGTCCAAATATGCCAAGCACAGTGGCTCACACCTATAATCCCAGCACTTTGGGAGGCTAAAAGATTGCTTGAGCTCAGGAGTTCAAGACCAGCCTGTACAACATAGTGAGACCTCGTCTCTATTTAAAAAATAGTTTAAAAAATGAGCCACGCATGGTGGCATGTGCCTATGGTCCCAGCTACTCAGGAGGCTAAGGCAGGAGGATTACTTGAGCCCAGGAGACCAGGGCTGCAGTGAGCTATGATCACACAACTATACTCCAGCCAGGGCAACAAAGTGAGATCCTGTCTCCAAAAAAAAAGCCCAAATAGTGGCTACTATTAAGAAGGGAGGGAAGGGGGGTTATATGGCATGTTGGAGAGGTTCTGGGGTGGTTAGCAAGATTCTGTCTTCTGACCCGGGTGGTGGACTTAAGGGTTTCACCTTATAATAATTCATTAAGCTGTATATTTCTTTTTTTGCTGTTTTCTGTTTGAATTATATGAAATAATAAAATTCTTTTAAAACTGAAATTGTGGAAGATAATAACATACATGACAACAGACTCCACTGGATACAACTAAAGCTGTAGTCAGCAGGAAAGTCATGTAAATTCTGAAATAGAATAATTAGGACTAGCCCTAACAGTTATTAAAATATCTTTTGTGGCCAGGTGTGGTGGTTCATGCCTGTAATCCTAGCACTTTGAGAGTCTGTGGCAGGAGGCCAAGTTCAAGACCAGCCTGGGCAATATACTGAGACCCTGTCTTTACAAAAAATTTTAAAAATGAACCAGGCAGTATAGCATAAATCTGTAGTCTCAGTTATTTGGGAGGCTGAGGTGGGAGGATTGTTTGAGCCTGGGAGGTCAAGGCTGCAGTGAGTCACAATGGCGCCACTCTACTCTAGCCTAGAGGACAGAGCAAAACCCTGTCTCAGAAAACAAACATACAAATATATATTTTGTGAAACTTCACTAAATAACAGTGTGGTTGCGTGTAGCAGAAAGTTTAATTAATGGACAGCAAATGTAGCAGGAGACCCAAATGTAAAAAGGAATTTATGATAAAAGTGATATTTCAAATATATATAAGGAAGACATGGCTTATTCAATAAATAGGATTCATTAAAGTTGGAGCAGTATCTCATATCTAAATAAGTACTGAATGGATTGGTGGGTTACATTTAAAAAATGAAGTTATAAAAGTACTAAGATAAACACAAAACATAGAGAAAAAGTGCTAGGAAATATGAGAAATTTAAAAACCTGAAAAGTTGGGAACTAGAACGTAAAACCCAGAAGTCATAAAAGAAATCACGGAATTCTGTTCAATCTCAAGTCGTAGACTTCTTTTTCTGCCCCGTATTCTCTGTGTTTAATATCCTATGCTCTTGAGGCACTTAATTTCTCTGTATTTTTTCCCATGTCTATACTTAAATATTGAGAGGATCAAATGAAATAATATGTAGAAATGCTTTGGAAAGTTGTAGTAGGTTAAAAAAAAGAATAATGTTATTTATACACTTTGCTCCTGTCATTTTTTCTATGCCTTCTTTTGGGAGGAAAGGACAAGGCGTGGGGGTGATAACTAATTAAGGAGGTAATTTTGGCTGTGTGAGGTGGTTCACGCCTGTAATCCCAACTTTAGGAGGCTGAAGCAGGAGCATCACTTGAGCTCAGGAGTTCAAGACTAGGCTAGGCAACATTGTGAAACCCCATCTCTACAAAAAATACAAAAATTAGCCAGGTGTGGTGATGTACACCTGTAGTCCTAGGTACTGGGAAGGCTGAGGTGGGAGGATGGCTTGAGCCTAGGAGGCGGAGGTTGCAGTGAGCTGTGATTGTGCCACTGCACTTCAGTCTGGACAACATAGCAAGACCCTGTTTTGAGGGTCTTGCTATGTTGTCCAGAAAAATCCAAAAAAAGGATTTTTGCTGTCTGTTCTTTGCATGTCTAATTATGTTTTATAAAAAGTTTGTTACAGCAATACATTTTTACCATAGGGTAAGCATTTGTAAGGGGATTAGCTTAATTTCAGATAGAGTAAACCAACTTTTAATCAGTATTTTTTTATACTTACATGATCTCTAACCACACTGTTGTGTTGGAAATTTTGTTAGTTTTGTGGGTTAATTGTATATGTGACCATTTCCACTTCTTTAATATAAATTTCAGTGTTCAAGAATACTTTGTTCGCAAATCCAATGCAAAGAAAGGCATGTTTGCCAGTACTCATCTTATATTGAAAGAACGTGGTGGCTCTAAATATGAAGCTGCAAAGAAGTGGAATTTACCTGCAGTTACTATAGCTTGGCTGTTGGAGACTGCTAGAACGGGAAAGAGAGCAGACGAAAGCCATTTTCTGATTGAAAATTCATCTAAAGAAGGTTAATACTTTTATTCTGTTCTTTTATATATATTTACAACTAGATGGTTTCTGGGATATAAATGTGCCAATGCTTGTGTTTAGGAAAGGTCATTGACTTTTGCTTTTCACATTGGGTGCAGTGAGGGTCTCAGTGTTTGAAGTCTAAAGATGTAAGCTTGGCTCCTATTTACTGTTGATTCCTTCTATGGCTCATAGTAACACACTATGTAATTAAGATGCTCTCTCTCCTCTTATCTTTGGGCTTCTGCATGTTTCCTGTAGACCACCTCACAGTTGCCTGCTCTTCCTGCTTATCTTTCAGTTCTCAGCTAAGATACCACTTTGCCTGGGAAGGCTTTCTTTTTTTTTTTTTTTTTTTAATTTATTATTATACTTTAAGTTCTAGGGTACACGTGCACAACGTGCGGGTTTGTTACATATGTGTACGTGTGCCATGTTGGTTTGCTGCACCCATTAATTCATCATTTACATTAGGTATTTCTCCTAATACTATCCCTCCCCCATCCCCCTATCCCACGACAGGCTCTGGTGTGTGATGTTCCCCGCCCTGTGTCTGTTCAATTCCCACCTATGAGTGAGAACATGTGGTGTTTGGTTTTCTGTCCTTGTGATAGTTTCCTCAGAATGATGGTTTCCAGCTTCATCCATGTCCCTACAAAGGACATGAATTCATCCTTTTCTATGGCTGCGTAGTATTCCATGGTGTATATGTGCCACATTTTCTTAATTCAGTCTATCATTGATAGACATGTGGGTTGGTTCCAGGTCTTGCTGTTGTGAATAGTGCTGCAATAAACATACGTGTACATGTGTCTTTATAGTAGCATGATTTGTAATCCTTTGGGTATATACCCAGTAATGGGATTGCTGGGTCAAATGGTATTTCTAGTTCTAGATCTTTGAGGAATCGCCACACTGTCTTGGGAAGCATTCTTGACTCACCAAGTATGGCCTTTGTCTTGGTGTAATGTTTTGTTTCACCATGACGCTCTGTATCATCCCTTTTATCTCTTACCTCAGTGTTATAATGGTGGTTTATTTTGTGTCTCCCTGCTGAATTTAAAGTTCCAGAAAGGCAGTGAACATGCATGTCTTGTGAATTCTGTATTTCCCATGTCTAACACTAGGCATGACATGGAGTAGCTATCTAATAAGTTTTTTTGTTAAATGTTGAAAAAAGGTGGAAGGCAGAGGTGAAAGAATGCAGTACCCTCTCTTGTAAGATAATAGCATCCCTCGGCAAACTTCAGGGACATATCAGCAGCTTGGGAATACCTCTCAGAGTCATTACTTATTTTGCCAGACAGACTGGTAATTTTATGACTGAGGCTAAGTGATGTTTAGATCATATTAAAATTTGATTAAGGACTTTCCAAAACTAGACTGTAGTTAGCTCTGAGTACCTGTAATTCAGATTTTCTTTTTACTCTGTCATTGACTAGAAAGACATTCACTGATAACAATTTTTGGCAAATAGGCTTATTGAGACATAGCAAGATGAAACAGGAAATCTATTTTTGTTTTTTCAGTTAATGTGCTTGTCTAACTCAACATATATTTAATGCATAATCTGGTTTGTTTCTTGGAAAGTAGGTATATAATTTTGTGATTTAAAGTGTACCTGAGAATTGACATGAAAACTAACAGTTAGATTAGGATGCCAAGGTAGATGGATCACTTGAGCCCAGGAGTTATGCAAGAAAGAAGGGAAAGAAAACAGATGTAAAATATTACTTCTTGTGTACCGGAAAAAAGTGGGCATTAGTGGCTCATATTTGTTTCTTTTCATTTTAAATCTCTAGAACAAAGTTTGGAAACAGAAATAACAAATGGAATCAATCTAAATTCAGATACTGCAGAGCATCCTGGCACACGCCTGCAAACTCACAGAAAAACTGTCGTTACACCTTTAGATATGAACCGCTTTCAGAGTAAAGCTTTCCATGCTGTGGTCTCTCAACATACCAGACAGGTCTCAGCCTCCCCAGCAGTAGGACAACCACTTCAGAAGGAGCCCTCATTACACCTGGATACACCATCAAAATTCCTGTCCAAGGACAAACTCTTCAAGCCTTCCTTTGATGTGAAGGTAAGGTTTATAGGCAGTGGTCCCAGAGTTAACAGTTTTACCGTTTATAAAGTTAAAGCACCAAATTCGGCATCACCTCTGAAGTGTAGTAATAAATTTTCCAGAGACGTTGGCAAGTAGATTTATGTTACTGAGTTTGAATGTTTTGAGTCCCAGTATACATTTAGGGTTAAGGTAACAGCTATAGATAAATATGGTGTGAAATTAGGACATCTGGGTTCAAGTACTAGATTGATCTTGAACTGTATGACTAGGCCAATCATTTAACATATCTGAGCTTCAGTTTTTTTTCATACAAAGATAATATTTGCTCTGAAAATTCATAGATTATAAAGATCAAATGATAAAATCACTTTATAAGCTATAAAATGTAAACACACTGCTTCTTTATATATTGGTTCTCAGAGTACACCCACGATTTGCCTTCTGAAAATGTGTGTATATCACCTTACTTGAATTGTTTCCTGTAAAGACATGAGTTAAGTCTGTGTTTTAGTTTGATCTCGTGAGCATTATAGTATGGCTCCCTTTCTGAAAAATGCATTTGTAAATCAGGGGCTAATATAATCTTCCAGATAATTTTCTTTGATTTTCCAAAGCTGATTTTCATCATTATTTCTTTAGCAGCTTTTGACCTCTTCAGTGGCTGTTCAAACCCACTGTCTATGATTTCTTTATCCATGAACCTTTGAAGAATTATTTTACTCATTCATGTGTTGATATTTTTGCTTGTAGGGTATTTAGAAGCAATATTTTAATAATTTTTATTGTTTTGGAGCAGACTTACTAAAAAGTTTATAGATTATTTATATTCAGAAAATAAATATTAATTGATATCCAGGACAGTTTTCCTCAAGCTAATTTATGTCTTTATTTTTGGTCAGAATTCCAGTGACGCACATGAAAAAAAAATGTGTTACTATTAAACTCAAAATTCTAAGTTTTCACATGAAATCTCTTCTGAGGTAACATTTTGTACTGTGATTAATACTCAGGTCCATATCCCTTAAGACATAGAGAAAAATCAGTCTTGGGAACTGTGAGGTGTAGGATCAAGCCTCTTCTTTGCCTCCTACTACCTTTTAAAAGCAAGTCAACCTCTTTCGGCTTCATTATTCTCATCTGTAAAATCCAGGTGATCTCTAAAGTGTCATAGCTCACAGACTCTCTGAAGAGCAAATGTAATAATATTAGTAGGCAAGAAAATAGTAGAAATATTTTCAGTCATTGAGACCATTCTTACATAGATACTTTGCAATAAAAGTTTTGCAGTGGAAAGCTGATAGTTCTGAATAGCCTCAGTACAAAAAACACATTTAAAGATTTTATTGTTTAGAGTCATAGTTTATTGAGCAGTATTTTTTCTCTTTTTTCTTTCTTTTTTGATGGCACATAAATAATGCTTCATCTTATAATCAGTGGTTCTTCAAACTGATTTAATATGGTATGTTGAATTCTTTACTCAAAACATAAAAGGGCCCATGGAATAATCACAAAATTGACCATCTATTAAGCCTCACCCTTGCCCCCTCCCAAAAAAAACTCACCACTTATTTAAACTTAATTTTTAATTAATATACATCAAAACAGTACAATAAATTTACTGCTAATGAAATATCAGTGTTAATCATTGGGAAGCCACTATACACGTTCAGATAGAGACCATGGTCAGTACTGTAAACCCTTCCTTGTGGCTCCATCACTGCTTCCTCCCTAAAGTATACTCCTGACTTCTAACACTATAGTTTTGTTATGCTCGTTTTTGACTTTTAAATATGTGGAATCATAGTATGTATTCTTTTGAGTCTTTTTTTTTTTATTGTTCTTTAACCCTTATTTAGATGTGTCTGTTTTGCTGCGTGCAAATATAGTTCATTTATTTATTCCTTTGTATGGATATACAGAACTTACATTTCCAGTGTACTGTTGATGGGCATTTAGTTAGTTACTAGTTTTTTGCCCTTACAAAATCATTTTACTGTGAACATTCTTGTGCATGTTTCTTGGAGTCTATGTGTGTGTGTTACTATGTGGTATATACCTAGAAGTGAAATTATTGGGTTATATTTCAGCTTCAGTAGAGAATGACAAATTTTTTGCCAAAGTGATTATACCAGTTTATGCTTCCACCAGTAATGTGTTGAGTGTACCCAGTGTTCCTCATCTTTGCTGATACTTGCTATTATAAGTTGTTTTATTTCACTTTTTACTTCAAAATAATTTCTAACTTACAAAAAGTTGTAAAATAAAAGTGGTATAAGGGGCTGGGCGTGGTGGCTCACACCTGTAATCCCAGCACTTTGGGAGGCTGAGGTGGGAGCCTCACTTGAGACCAGGAGTTCTGGACGAGTCTAGGCAATATAGAGAGACCCCTATCTCTAACAAATTTTTTTTTTAAATTAGCTGGGCTTATTGGAGTGCACCTATAGTCCTAGAACTCAGGAGGCTGAGGCGGCAAGATGGCTTGAGCCCAGGAGTTTGAGGCTGCAGTGAGCTATTATCCTACCACTGCACTCCAGCCTGAGTGACAGAGTAAGACCCTGTCTCAACAAGAAATAGGTTCAAGGATGGCTGGACATAGTGGCTCATGCCTATATCCCAGCACATTGAGGCTGAGGTGGATCACTTGAGGCAAGGAGTTGGACACCAGCCTGGGCAACATGGTGAGACCCCACATCTACAAAAAGTTGGAAAAATTAGCTGGGCATGATGATGAGTACCTCTTCTTACTTAAATAGTATTCTTTATTATTTGTCAGTTTTAAATTATATTTTTGACTCCCACTAATTGCCTATATAGAAGATCTTATTCTGTTTCCTCCTTTTCTCTCTTCTATTTTTCATTGCATATTTTTTTACTTTGTCAGGAGGGAAAATATATTTTTTCAACCCACAGACCCCCCCCCCCCCGTTTTGGTCTTAACTCTACAATCGAATATATGAAATGCGTACTCTTCTTTTTGAAGCTTACCTGTCACTTTTGGTAGGATGAATTTCATTTTCCAATAGATTCCTCAGGAATCTGTGTGTACACATGTGTACAGTATTCCTTGAGTTCTGCATGTTCATAACTTTTACTATGGCCTTGCTTCTTCTACAAATTGTTTGGATGTACTATTCTTAGCTTGCAGTGTTTTTTCTTGAGTTTCCTGAAAATGCTCTTCCACTACTGTCTTGCTTTGTATGTGTTGTTTTTGAAAAAAATCTGATGCCAATCTAATTAAATTACTTGTCTTTGTAAGTTATTTCATCTTTTTGCCTGGAAGTCATGTGGATTTTTCTTTTATCTTTTTTTTTTTTTTTTTTTTTTTTTTAAGACAGAGTCTCACTCTGTCACCCAGGACCCAGGCTAGAGTGCAGTGGCACAATCTCAGCTCACTGCAACCTCTGCCTCCTAGGTTTAAGCGATTCTCCTGCCTCAGCCTCCTGAGTAGCTGGGATTACAGGCATGCGCCACCATGCCGGGCTAATTTTTGTATTTTTAGTAGAGATGGGGTTTTGCCATGTTGGCCAGGCTGACCTTGAACTCCTGATAACAAGTGATCTGCCTGCCTTGGCCTCTGAAAGTGCTGGGATTACAGGCATGAGCCACAACACCTGGCCTTTTCTTTTATCTTTGAACTCAAATAGTTTTACGAGGATGTCTAGATGTTAAGAATTCTCAGTCATTTGAAATCAGTTTTCCACAATATATGGTAGGTTTTAAAATTTGATTCTTTTCAAATTTTTGGTCTGAGAGATGAGAAGAATGGAGTTGCCAGTCCAAACTGAGTTGAACAGAACAGGTTGGGATTGGAGCCTAAAGACCAAGAGTTCACATGTTAGACACATTAAGTTTGAGATGCCTATTAGATATCCAAGTAGTTGTTAAATAGGCAGTTGCAAATAAAGCTGGAAGTTTGAGGAATGGTTTGGGCTGGAGATAAAAATTTGGGGTTCTGAGTTTGTATGTAATGTGTAAAGCCATGTGAGAATAGATGCCAAGAGAGTAGGAGAAGGCAAAGAAAGGAAAGAGGTTTTGTTTTGTTTTGTTTTGTTTAAGACAAGGTCTCACTGTGTCGTCCAGGCTGGAGTGTAGTGGCATGATCACAGCCCATTACAGCCTTGACCTCTGGACTCAAGCAATACCTTCCACCTCTGCCTTCAAAGCAACTAGGATTTCAGGTGCATGTCACCACACCTGGCTAATTTTTAATTTTTTTGTAGATATGGGGATCTTACCACATTGCTAAGGCTAGTCTTAAATTCCTGGACTCAAGCAATCCTCCTGCCTTGGCCTCCCAAAGTGTTGGGATTATAGGTGTGAGCCACCACGTCCAGCCAAAGAAAAGAGTTCTAAGCAACACCTTGAGGTGCTCACCTTTAGAGGAGGAACCAGCAAAGGAGACTGAGAAGGAGCTATAAGAGAGGAGGAAAGCCTAGAGATTATTTTAGAAGCCAAGTATTTCAAAGAGGGAGGAGGGGTTAACTATGTCCAGGACTGCTCAAAGATAAAGGTGAGAATAGAAAATTGGCCAGTGGATTGAGCATTATGAAGGTCAATGATGTCATCATAACAGTAAGGGTTTTGGTGGCATGATGGAGGTGGAAGCTGGTGTGGGTTCATAAAGAAATGAGAAGAATCGGAGACATTGAGTGTAAACAACAATTTTTGAAGGAGTCTTGCCATAAAGGGGAGCCAAGAAATGGAGTTGTAGTTATGGGGCAAAGTAGGGTCAAAAGAAGGTTGTTTTCTTTTTAAGGTAGAAGAAATAGCTAGGCTCATTGCTGCATGCCCATAATCCCAGTACTTTGGGAGCCCGAGACGGGAGGATCACTTGAGTCCAGGATTTCAAGACAAATCTGGGCAACGTGGCAAGATCCTGTCTCTACAAAATACACAAAAATTAGCTGGGTGTGGTGGTACACGTCTGTAGCCCCAGCTAGTTGGGAGGCAGAGGCAGGAGGATTGCTTGAGTCCAGGAGATAGAGGACGCAGTGGGCAGTGATCATGCCACTGCACTCCAGCCTGGGTGACAAACTGAGACCTTGTCTCAAAAAAAGAAGAAGAAGAAATAACTATATGCCAGCGTAACTGCTATTAGAGAGCCAATTGATGATGCAGATGAGAGAAGGAAGACTTGCAGGAGGCTTGAGTCTGAGAGGCATTGGGATCTACTCTTAAGTAGAGGAAAGTACTAGTGGCACGTTTGCTGAAGGCAGATAGATGTGGTATGGGAGCTTCTGGTTTTTATATAAGGAATCCTATAAAATGCTTTGAAGAAATTTTAAAAAGTTTAGCATATAGAAAGACTTACTATGTTCTTGCAAAATGGATTTAAGCACTGTCAAGATCTATAAAGGTGTATTAATCTGTTTGCACATTGCTGTAAAGAACTACCCCAGACCGAGTAATTTATTCTTATTTTTATTTTTTTATTTTGAGATGGAGTCTTGCTCTGTCACCCAGGCTGAAGTGCGGTGGCATGATCTTGGCTCACTGCAACCTCCGCCTCCTGGGTTCAAGCAATTCTCCTGCCTCAGCTTCCCGAGTAGCTGGGATTATAGGCACCTACCACCACACCCGGCTAATTTTTGTATTTTTAGAAGAGACGGGTTTCACCATGTTGGGCAGGCTGGTCTCAAACTCCTGACCAAGTGATCCACCCACCTCCGCCTCCCAAAGTGCTGGGATTACAGGCGCGAGCCACCACGTCCAACTTTATAAAGAAAAGAGGGTTAATTGACTCACAGTTCCACAGGCTGTACAGGAAGCACCACTGGGGAGGCCTCAGGAAAATTACAATCATGGTCGAAAGTGAAGGGGAAGTGAGCACGTCTTTCATGGCTGGAGAAGGAGGAAAAGATAGTGGGGGGAGATGCCACAAACTTTTAAACAACCAGATATCAGCTAGGCGTGGTGGCTCACGCCTGTAATCCCAGCACTTTGGGAGGCCAAGGTGGGTGGATCACCTGAGGTCAGGAGTTCAAGACCAGCCTGGCCAACATGGCAAAACCCCATCTCTACCAAAAATATAAAAATGAGCCCAGTGTGATGGCACATGCCTGTAATCCCAGCTACTCGAGAGACTGAGGCAAGAGAATCACTTGAACCAGGAGGTGGAGGTTGCAGTGCACCAAGATCGTGCCACAGCCCGGGCAACAGAGTGAGACTCCATCTCAAACCAGATATCATGAGAACTCACTCATTATCACAAGAACAGCAAGGGGGAAATCCACCCCCATAATCTAGTCACCTGCCACCAGGCTCCTCCTCCATCATTGGGGATTACAGTTCAACATGAGATTTGTGTGGGGACACAAATCCAAACCATATCAAAAGGTAGTGTAGATACTAGGAAAAAATGCAAGCAGAAACAGTATTAAAAAAAACCTGAAAAGTATAATTGCAGGTAGGCAGTAGCCCTACCGTTTATTAAAACCTCCTATAAAGCTTCAGTAATTAAAGCAGTGTGTTGTCACATGAATAATCAAGTTAGTGTATAAGATTATACTCCACAAATAGGGGAATTTATTGTGTAATAAAGGTGGCATTCAAATTGGACAACTAGCTAGCCATCTGAGAATACTTTGTAATTAAAGCTCACACTTTACATCAGAATACTTTTTAGATAATCAACTTTTGGGGTTTTTCTTGAAACAGGATCTCACTTTATCGCTTAGGCTGGAGTTCAGCGGCATCATCGTGGCTCACTGCAGCTTTGACCTCCTGGGCTCAAGCAGTCCTCCCACCTCAGCCTCCTGAGTAACTCAGACTACAGGTACATGACACTGTGCCCAGCTAATTGTATTTTTTGGAGAGGTAGAGTCTCACCATGTTGCTCAGGCTGGTCTAGAACTCCTGGGCTCAGGCAAGTTCTGCCTTGGCCTTCCAAAGTGTTGGAATTACAAGCGTGAACAACCACACCCAGCCTAGATGATCAGATTTAAACATAAGAAATGAAGCCATAAAAATTCCCAAACATGTCATGAATTTGTTTTTAAAATAATCCTAGTGTGGGGAAGGCCTAACTATAACATGCACTCCAAAAGAAATAGAAGATTCGTATGAATTTGACAGCATTAAAAATTCTCTGTGTGGTGGCACACGCCTATAGTCCCAGCTGACAAGGGAGGATTGCTTGAGCCCCGGAGGCAGAGGTTGCAGTGAGCTAAGATCGAGCCACTGCACTCCATTCTGGGCAAGAAAGCAAGACCCTGTCTCAAAAAACAAAAAAATTACCAGCGAGGCACGGTGACTCACACCTGTAATCCCAGCACTTTGGGAGGCCAAGGCGAGAGGATTGCTTGAGCCTAGGAGTTTGAGACCAGCCTGGGAAAGACGGCAAGGCCCTGTCTCTATGAAAAATTTTAAAATTAGCTGAGCACAGGGTTGTGCATCTGGAGTCCCAGCTACCTGGGAGGCTGAGGTGAGAGGATTCTTGAACCCAGGAGTTAGAAGTTATAGTGACCTATAATCATGCCACTGTACTCCAGCTTGGGTGACAAAGCAGGACTCCATCTCTGAAAAAAAAAGCTCCATGGCAAAAATTTGACAAATGATAAATTGAAAATAAATACGTGGGTATCATATCACAGTTGATACATGCACATATAAATTCATACAAATGAATATAAAAGTATATTCATACAAGCAAATATATTTTTTAAAAAAAGACTAACAACCCAGTGGAAAAATGGGCAAAGGATAGGAGCAGATAGTTATCACAAAAAATTAGATATAAATATACATATAGCCAGGCGTGGTGGCTCAAGCCTGTAATCCCAGCACTTTGGGAGTCAAAGGCGGGTGGATGACGAGGTCAGGAGTTTGAGATCAGCCTGAGCAACATGGTGAAACCCTGTCTCTACTAAAAATACGAAAAATTAGCCAGGCATGGTGGTGCATGCCTCTAGTCCCAGCTACTTGGGAGGCTGAGGCAGGAGAATTGCTTGAACCCAGGAGGCAGAGGTTGCAGTGAGCCGAGATTGCGCCATTGTACTCCAGCCCGGGTGACAAAGCGAGACTCTGTCTCAAAAATACACACACACACACACACACACACACAAAGATATTTAACCTCATTCAGTATAAAAGAGTAGAAAATTACAGCATACAGATAAAACTTTTTAGTCTTATCAGATTGTCAAAAAAGAAAAATCTGATTACTGCGATATCAAGCACGTTTAGAAAACACACACACTCATACTTTGCTCATGAAAATGTCAGCATTGGTAGATATATGTTGGTCTTGTTTTTTTAGTTTTTTTTTTTTTTTTTTTTTTTTTTTAAAGAAATTGGGTCTAACCGTGTTTCCCAGACTGGTCTCAAAACTCCTGGCCTTGAGCTGTCTTCCTGCTTCAACTTTTCTGGAGATTACTGACAGGAGCCACTGCACTGGGCTGGTAGATAACATTTTGCTTAAAAGGTTTCCTTTACTCTTGTGTGTGCAAAATGGTTTGTGTACAAGGTTATTCATTGCATCATTATACTAGCAAAAGACTGTTAACCGAAAGCTTATCAGTTGTACACAGGTTAAATACATTCTGATACATACATGGAATACTATACACATGCAAAAAAAAATGAGCAAGCCATTTGGACAACAGTAGCTTCCTTTCAGGAGGCAACTGTTGGTGGCTTTAGAACAGGAATATATTTTGAACTTTTGAAGATTTTTTTTTTTTTTAATTCTCAGCTCATTTTGACTTTCTAGCCTTCCTTATAATCCATTTCTTCGTTATATCCATCGTTGCTTATTTGTTTCCTTCTGGGTTTTTTTGTTTTGTTTTGTTTTCAAATTCAATTCTAAGATTCAGGTAAGAGACAAGCACTGCTGAAAATGTAAGCTTGTTAGTCTCTTTGAACAAATTTGCTGGACAGTGTGGAATTTTTGTTCATAGTATATAGATTCGGTTATATTTTATTCTTTTTATTGTTATTTGGAGGAAAACTAGAGGAAGTTAAACTGTAATCCATTAATTTTTAGGATTCTCCCCCTTCTCTCTCTTTACCCCTCTCTCCTCCTCTTTCTTTTTCCTGTCCTATTAACCCATCTTGCTTCTCTCTCTCTCTCTTCTTTTCTCCGTCTCTCTCTCTCCTTCGTATGTATAGGATGCACTTGCAGCCTTGGAAACTCCAGGACGTCCCAGCCAACAGAAAAGGAAAATGAGTACACCGCTCTCAGAAGTTATTGTCAAAAACTTGCAACTTGCTTTGGCAAATAGCTCTCGAAATGCTGTCGCTCTTTCTGCCAGCCCTCAACTGAAAGAGGCCCAGTCAGAGAAGGTAGGATTAGTTCTGTTATTAAAAGGAAGTTTTAGATAACATTTCAAACGATAATGACTGATCTGTTTCTTTTATTTTCCATGGACAGGAAGAAGCCCCAAAGCCACTTCACAAAGTAGTGGTATGTGTTAGTAAAAAACTTGGTAAGAAGCAGAGTGAACTAAATGGGATTGCAGCCTCTCTAGGAGCAGATTACAGGTAGTTGGCACATCTTTCTGTTTCATGGTGATATGACTGAAATTTATAAGGAAACCTAAAGCTATTGTGAGCATCTACAAGAAAACATTTATTTTGTTTTATGCGTCTTTATCTACAAAATGTCTCCAGTTGATTTTTAATTTGCCACATCTGTTGAAAATAGCCTCTCACATATCAATTCGCTCTTATATGTATAATGTATATTTTTTAGGGTATGCACAACAAATATTGGAGAACCTATTTTGTGCCACTAACTATTCTAGAAACTTGGGATCCATGAATGATCAGTATAGTCTAAAAGAATCCCTGTGTTCAAGGAGTTTAGAGTCTATTAATAGTGATACATCTGGATCTGAGATTAAGTTTATTTTTACTAGTGATTTTTCAGATTAGAGCCCTCTGGGAGTAGTACTAAGTACTCTGGCAGCCCTCCTTTATTAAGATAGTCTTTTTTGAGCATGTTTTCATTATCTTTTTTTTTTTTTTAAACTTTGGAGACTTACATTATCAGATTTTTCTTCAGTCTACCTGACAGCCTAAGCTGAAAACAGATTTCTAGCACAAATGGCATCAGTATCCGGAATTGAGAATCTCTTACCTATTTCAGCCAGTCCTGAGTTGACTGTACTCCTCCACTAGCTGTAATGCTTACTTTGTTGATAACTTGTGTTCAGCCATTCATAGATATCATAAGAATTTGTTTAACAAATGATGAACCATTTCAGGAATATGATTAGTTTCATCTTCCCCTTTGGTAACTCTTATTTCAGTTTGTTTTCTATTTGATAAAGAAATTAGGACAGGAAAATATAGAAGTAAAATTAATCTGTAATAGATATAAGCATCTTAGTGTTTGGTACATCCATTTGAAATAGTCAAGCTCTTCTACGGTATATTTGTATTACCTATTATAAATTGTTATGTAATCTTATCTGTTATTATCTAATTACCTATTATGTTACCTATTGCCAGTTGCTGAGCATTATCTCATTTCATTCTCATAGTAGCCCTACAAGGGGTGTGTGTATATTTTTTTTCCTCAAAATTGAATGTTTCCTTGTTTATTCTGTTTTGATGTAGACATGATATAAGACTTTCAAGGGAACATATAGGATGTATGTTTTTATACAATTTAAAATGCCAGTCCTCTCAGTATAAAAAATAGAATTTATTACTGAAATTCCTAAACAGAATTTAACCGTTGCATTGCATTAAAGTTTATATTAAATCTTTTCCTGAAATGGATTGGTAATTGATAAAGGGAAGAGCCTTATAATATGCGGAGGTTATGATATTTATGTATTCATAGAGTAAAGCAGTTCTCAAGTGAAGTTGTTCCAAATGTTCCCTTCCATGATCTAGTACCAGACTGTCCCAAAGAGATCATCCGATACTGTCTTCTGCCTTCAGACAGTTAAATATGTAGGCCAGATCTTTGCAACAAATCAGATGCAGCATCTTCATTTTATTACAAATATTTGTGTAACATTCCCTCTATTAAAATGAAATTTATAAATATAACCTACCTACTTTTATAATTTAAAAAAGTAGCAGACAGTATAGCACTCTGTGATGCATAGGAGAAATAGAAGGTGCATAATATAGAAAAGATATATGTTCACTTATGTATAATCCTAAGGCTGACTACACTAGAAAACAATGGAGTATTAATACGTTTGTATACCTATGTAAAGGCACCACAAATCCAACAGTCCCAAGGCCGAAACCGATCTGGGGACTCAGATACCATGAGTAGCAGTGGTCTTCCATCAATTTATACAGTAGTCACGTTTTTGGAATATTAGCATATATTAAAACTGCAAAAAAATAACGTGTTTATATGTCAAACAGGTTCTAGACTCATCTAATTATAAACAACTTTTTTTTACATACGTGAATTTGTCGGGACATTAGAATATCATGCAAGATATGACATAATTTTATGTATGACTGTTCCCCAGAATTTCCAGCATCCTGTACCTTACCCACTGCATGCTAGTAGCACCCTTCAACATACAAACACACATTGTAACAACCAAAATCACCCTCACAAATGTCCAAAATAACCCCTGAAGTAACACTTTTGCTGAAACCACTGATCTAGACCAAGGGTGGATGGGCTGGTTCATCTGTTTTTGTAAGTAAAGTTTTATTGGAATACAGCAATGCCTTTTCACTTACAAATTGCCTATGGCTGCTTTCACATACAAGACAAAAGTTGAGCAGTTGCAAAAGAGATTGTTTGGCCTGCAAAGTCTAAAATATTTACCATCTGGCCTTTTAAGAAAAAATTTGCCAAACTCTGATGTAAACCATCTACAACCACTGACAGTCTGTTCTTGAATGGCCTCTGAAGACTAAAACTCATGGTTTCCATATTGTCGTAGTGGAGTTGACTAGTAAACCAAATTGATTCAGGCAAAAATTCTCCTCTGTTTTTCTGAATTATCTTGATAATATACCACTACAGCAGAAAGGGAGACAGTTATTCTGAGAACTAACAAATTAGGCAAGGTGTATTTTTACTGTTATGTTTTAGGATACATGGTTAGTAGGAAATAGAGATTTTTATAATATAACTTAGGAAGCAATAGTACTTCTTACTTCTTATTCTTAGTTCTTTTATTTTTTTGAGAGGGAGTTTTGCTCTTGTTGCCCAGGCTGGAGTGCAGTGACACAATCTCAACTCACCACAACCTCCACTTCCTGGGTTCAAGCGATTCTCCTGCCTCAGCCTCCCGAGTAGCTGGTATTACAGGCGTGCACCACCACACCCGGCTAATTTTGTATTTTTAGAAGAGATGGGGTTTCTCCATGTTGGTCGACTGGTCTCAAACTCCCGACCTCAGGTGATCCGCCCACCTTGGCCTGCCAAAGTGCTGGGATTACAGGCATGAGCCACCACACCCAGCTTCTTAGTTCATTTGTCTATTTAAAAAGTTCAGAGATATTCCTTACTTAGAAAATGGAAAACATTAAGTGTCCCTAAGGATAAAATTATGTTTATTTTGGTGATTGTATTTAGAAATATAATTTTTACCTACCCTTTGGTTTTTACTTGATGTTTCCTAGGTCAAGAGAATATTGAATAGGGGCCGGGCACAGTGGCTCATGCGTGTAATCCCAGCACTTTGGGAGGGCAAGGCGGGTGGATCACTTGAAGTCAGGAGTTCGAGACCAGCCTGCCCAATATGGTGAAACCCCGTTTCTACGAAAAATAAAAAAATTAGCCGGGCGTGGTGGCGTACGCCTGTAATCCCAGCTGCTCAGGAGGCTGAGACAGGAGAATTGCTTGAACCCAGGAGGTGGAGATTGCAGTGAGCCAAGATCGTGCCACTGCATTCCAGCCTGGGTGACGAGCGAGACTCTGTCTCAAAAAAAGAGAGAATATTGAATAGGAAGAATTGGGAGATCATAGCATAATATAATAGTTAAGAGCATGGCTTTTGAAGTCAAAGTGATCTCTATCATTTACTCATTGAATATCCTTGAACAGGGTACTGAACCATGTCCCTTAGTTCTTTTATCTTTAAGATAAATGTAATAATACCAGTGTTTGGATTGTTGTGAGGAATGGATGAGATAATGATGTGTAAAATATATATAGTCTGTTTTGGGGCATACAATGAATAGTGACTGCCAGCAACTGGAGGGCAAGTTGGATGCTTTGCAATTTATTAATTTGAAATACTTTTATGGTTACTGTAAAAGTGATACTTTTTATAAAAGAAAATTGAAACAATTCAGAAAAGCATAAAGAAGAAAGTAATATTTTAAAGAATATTCTTCTAAACCTCTCTCTGTATTTATATACCTACAGATATATGCATAAAATTTGTCCAAAAAGATAGAGCCTGTCATCATTTTTTTAACTGTTTTTTTCTTGAGGTGGGGTCTTGCTGTGTTGCCTGGGCTGAAGTGCAGTGTCTGTTCACAGGGGTGATCATAGCACACTACAGCCTCAAACTCCTGGCCTCAAGTGTCCTCCTGCCTCAGCCTCCTGGGTAGCTGGGACTATAGGCATGTCTCACTTGGCTTGAGCCTGTCATTTTAATGGTCTTGTTTACTGTAGTCCGAAAGTTTTGGGAAGGTCAGAATATTCTGTTCATAGTAAATAAGGATCATCTTAAACTAATGAGGATGTTTCTCTTGGTTATTTGTTTTTTTGTATTGGTTATTTCAGGTGGAGTTTTGATGAAACAGTGACTCATTTCATCTATCAAGGGCGGCCAAATGACACTAATCGGGAGTATAAATCTGTAAAAGAAAGAGGAGTACACATTGTTTCCGAGCACTGGCTTTTAGATGTAAGCAGTGCTTTTTTCCCCTCTCTGTTAATTGAAAATGTATACAAACATTATTTCAGAGCACTAACTCAAGAGTTTTCACTCTCAATGGAACTAGAAGCCAGTTTAATAGTCTTGGTTAACTGTACACATTTCAGTTCTTTGGCATCAAAAACTTAAGATCTTTAGTCCTTAAATACTTAACAAATCTTTAATGGATACTCTTTCTAATTCTCCATTTCCCTTTACTAATTAAAAATGTGGTATGAATGGAAAGTTTATAATTATTTCGGGAAAATTTAACATATCAATAGAGTTTAGATCTGTATTTCTTTTTTTTTCCTGGGTATTCTCTGGAGGGTAATTGATACCTTTGCAAAAGCACAGGAGTGGTTTCAGATTTTATACTTCAGTGGATATGACATTTAAAACGTGAGGACAATTTGTCATTTGTATGATGCAAATTTTTCAGTGTAAACTACTTTTCAAACCAATTTTGTGAACTTTTTGCCATCTTACAGTATAATGTATTGCTTGTCCTGATCCTACTTAACATCATCTATTCATTAAGATTTTGTCAATCCTGTCTTAAAGCACACCATTGTATTGCAGTGTGCCCAAGAGTGTAAACATCTTCCTGAATCTCTTTATCCACATACTTATAATCCCAAAATGAGCTTGGATATCAGTGCCGTGCAAGATGGCCGACTCTGTAATAGTCGACTACTCTCAGCTGTGTCTGCAACAAAGGATGACGAGGTAGGAGATACGGATGATACATTTACCCCCTCTTAAGCTAAAGGTATAATCAAATATTGCTATGAAACCTTATACAGTGGCTTGGTTTGAGAATTTATAATTTTTCTTTTTCAATAGCCAGATCCTTTGATTTTAGAAGAAAATGATGTAGACAATATGGCCACCAATAATAAAGAGTCAGCACCATCAAATGGAAATGGAAAGAATGACTCTAAAGGAGGTAAAATATTTTATTTATTTTTTAATTAAAAAAGATTTTTTTGAGACAGGGTCTCAATTTTTTGTGGAGATGGGGTCTTGTCATCTTGCCCACACTGGTCTGAAACTCCTGGGCTGAAAGGATCCTCCTGCCTTGTGAGCCACTGCACCCAGCTGTAAAATATGTTTAAATTACTAAATACAAGCAAAGCATATATTAGAGGATTGATTTGCGGTCCCATGCTGACCATTCAGTGATAATTTGCAAAGTTTTGTGTAGTTTAAGTGTAAAGCTGATGAAATTTATGGAACTAGGTTTTTATGGAGTTAGTATGATACAGCCCTATTCCATTAAAGGTAGGTGAAGTTGGTGATTTTTAAAAATCTAGTCTTTGGTCCAGTTCTTTTGAGTGATTTTCAAAAAAGTTTTCTTATATGTACAATATATTTTAACATATCCACATGGTTTTAAAGATACAAAAAGACATATGAAGAGTTTCTTCCACCCTTATTCTCCAGCACCCCAGTGTTATTAGTTCCTTATGTATCCTTCTAGAGCTGTTTTATGCATATATAGCCATAAATATGTTTTTCCCCCATTAAAAAAGAAAAAAAACACATAGGCTGGGCATGGTGGCTCACGTCTGTAATCCCAGCACTTTGGGAGGCTGAGGCAGGCTGATTACCCAAGGTTGGGAGTTCGAGATCAGCCTGACCAACGTAGAGAAACCCCGTCTCTACTAAAAATACAAAACATTTGCCAGGCATGGTGGTTGCATGCCTGTAATTCCAGCTACTCGGGAGGCTGAGGCAGGAGAATCGCTTGAACTCGGGAGGCGGAGGTTGTGGTGAGCCGAGATCATGCCATTGCACTCCAGTCTGGGCAACAAGAGCAAAACTCTTGTCTCAAAAATAAATAAATAAATAAAAATAAATGGTGGACTACTATACATGCTATTTCATACGCTGATCTTTTTGTTACCTTGGGGAGTGTTTTATATCAGTAGATAACTAGGAGCTTCTTTAGTCTTTTTCTTTCTTGCTTTTCTTCCTTCCTTCCCTGCCTTTCCTTCCTGTCCCTCTTCCTCTCCTTTCCCTCTTCTCTTCCTTTCCCTTTCCTTCTTTCTTCCCTTTTCTTTCTTTTTGGGCAACTGTATTGTATTCATTATGAATAGTCCCACTTTGTTTAGGCATCCATTCTTAATAGGCATTTAGGTTATTTCTACTTCTTGCTTTTATAAATAGTACTGCATTGAATAACCTTATACATAGATATCTTTTAATAGATTTAATATGTTCTATTTTCCTTACTCATTCTAACCTACCAAAGCTTTCCCTGTGACTTACCTATTTGGTTAGTCTCACTCTGTTCATTCCAAATGTATTTATTTAATACTTACTCCAGAGTTTAGGCTTTAAAGAAAACCAAAGGTAAATACAGTTGTCTTGTCCCTTGGTATCCATGTGGCATTGGTTCCGAGGACTTACCTCAGGTACCAAAATCCACAGATGCTTAAGTCCCTTATGTATAAAATGACATAGGATTTGAATTTAACCAATGCACATCCTCCTGTATACTTTAAATCATCTCTAGATTACTTATAATATCTAATACACTGTAAATGTTTTGTAAATAGTTATTTTTTTTTTACTGGTACTTTTAATTGTGATATTTTTCATTTTTATGTCTTTAAAATATTTCTGATCCATACCTGGTTGAATCCATGCATGCAGAACTGGCGGATGTGGAGGGCTGGCTGTATATTGTGGTCTGTGTTTTCAAGAGCCTTTGAGGAGTCTGGGCACGGTGGCTCACACCTGTAATCTCAGAGCTTTGGGAGGCCAAGGCAAGAGGATTGCTGACGCTAGGGATTCCAGACCAGCATGGGCAACTTAGTGAGACCTTGTCTCTACAAAAAATTTTAAAAATTAGCCGGGCATGGTGGTGTACACCTGTAGTGCCAGCTACTCAGGATGCTGAGGCTGGAGGATCACTTGAGCCTAGGAGTTACAGGTTATAATGAGCTATGATCATACCACTGCAGTCCAGCCTGGGCCACAGAGCAAGACCCTGTCTCTAAAAAATTAAAAGAATCTTTGGGAAAAATCAGACACATACACAAATGACTGTAATACATCTCAGAGTATAGTACATACCATGAGAGTCAGAAGCAGGCAGGGAGCTTTACAGAGGGATAATCACTACAGGTCTTGATGAAATGTCTTTGAAGGGGGCCGGGCACGGTGGCTCATGCCTATAATCCCAGCACTTTGGGAGAGTGAGGTGGGCAGATCACCTGAGGTCAGGAGTTCAGACCAGCCTAGCCAATGTGGCGAAACCCCATCTCTACTAAAAAATACAAAAATTAGCCAGGCATGGTGCTGGGCACCTGTAATCCCAGCTACTTGAGAGGCTGAGGCAGGGAGAATTGCTTGAACCTGGGAGGTGGAGGTTGCAGTGAGCCGAGGTCGCACCACTGTCCAGCCTGGGCGACACTGCTAGACTATCACCAAAAAAAAAAAAAAAAGTATTTGAAGGGCTTCCTAGTTATTTCATATACAGTGCTTGTGATAAGGGCTGCTTTTTATGTTCTGCAGTATTCATAGTCTTAGTACATTACTATAGCCTGTAGTTGGTATTCAGTAAATGTCAAGTCAATAAGTTTGTGTTCAACCAGGTCTAAACAAAATAGTTAATGTAAGATATGGTAAAAAAGAGGAATTTACCTTGAATGGTGTATTTGTGTTTGTTTCAAGTTCTGACACAGACCTTAGAGATGAGAGAGAACTTTCAGAAGCAGTTACAGGAGATAATGTCTGCAACATCAATAGTGAAACCCCAAGGGCAGAGGACTTCCCTTTCAAGAAGTGCTTGTAACAGCGCGTCTTCAACCCCTGACAGCACTCGCTCTGCTCGCAGTGGACGAAGTAGAGTCCTAGAGGCACTGAGGTGTGTACCTGTCACTGATGGCAAGAAACACTAGATGACTTGAGAGAAAGGATTTACGTACCTGCTGCAGCTGACTCAGTTCCATGAGCTTGGCCTAATTTAGCTTTTTTTCCCCCCAATATGCAGTAAAAGCAGAAATTTAAATATCAAGACTAGTGAAGGGGTTATACGCCTAGGCCTTATTTAGCCCAAACAGTAAATATTATATTTCAGTATTGTCTATTGCTTTTGGCTCTCTGCTGACTAGATTGTTTGTTCTAGCTTGTCCTTCCATCTCTTGCTCCCAGCAGTTCTAGATTTCTTACTCGGAGGTGGAGTAGACATGGAGATTTGTCTTACAACAGCACCTGCTTCACAGTGAGGCATGATTCATACTTTTTATTACCTCCGTTGAGAAAGAAATGATTTTAAGATTTAATTTGCCTCATTTGAAATGGATTCAGTAGGCAGTTCTCTCTGCTCTTTAGTATTAGTATTCAATAGTATTTGTATTAAACAATAAGCACATACATATTTTTTTCAGAGTCTTTTTCTAATGCAATATATAAAATTTTAAAGTTATTTTTGTTGGGATTTTGCATGCATTTTGTATTCTCCTTGTAAAATTTATCTTCTAGAAAAGGTGATTACAGTTTCTAGTGTGATATGACTTAAGCTCAGTTGCATAGCTTCATCTTTTTCGTGATAGAAGAAAAAATCTATAATTGTGTGATAAGAATTATGGGACTTGTATTTTCAGTTGACTAATTGAATTAAGTATAAGATAAACTAGCATTTATCTTATGCTAACTGTATTACATGAGGCAGTTCATTATCTCAGTACTGAGTAAAGTAGCTTTTTAATATGCTTCAGATCATGTTTTATCATTATAGAGAACCTAAATCCTGTACCAAATCAGAGTAAATAAATATAGTGTGAGAATAAAAGGCTATATTCTTTATTTTTGAAGCAAAGGAACTCTTTGGGGGTTCCTTTGGTAAATTGTTTTATGGGTTTTGGTGTTTGGTTTTTTGGTTTTTTGTTTGTTTGTTTTTTGCTTCTCCACAGTGTAAGTTTTATGGTAAATTATTTTTACTAAGAATGAATGAATGAGTGAATATAAAGAAAATTATAGGACTTCTGTTTACTGTCACGTGGAATCATTACGATCGCACCATAAAATGCACTTCCTGTAATTCAGCATATTGCTGTTCCACCATAGACTCTGGAAAGCGGTTACCAATAGCCAAAAGGCCCTTCTGATAAGGCAGCCTTTAGAGCAAGCCTCCCATGTAATCATAGTGCTTATAATTTCGAGTAATTAAAAAATATAACTACTGTTAAGTAAAGTAACCATAGTGTTTGAAACATTACACTGTTTCCCTAACCTGTATAATTAAGGAAAATCACATTTTTAAATGTACCAATTACTTTAGTATTTTTAAAAAATTTCTTGGCCAGGCGCGGTGGCTCACGCCTGTAATCCCAGCACTTTGGGAGGCCGAGACGGGCGGATCACGAGGTCAGGAGGTCAAGACCATCCTGGCTAACATGGTAAAACCCCATCTCTGCTAAAAATACAAAAAATTAGCCAGGTGCGATGGCAGGCGCCTGTAGTCCCAGCTACTCGGGAGGCTGAGGCGGGAGACTGGCGTGTACACGGGAGGCAGAGCTTGCAGTGAGCCGAGGTCGCACCACTGCACTCCAGCCTGGGCAACAGAGCCAGACTCCGTCTCAAAAAAAAAAAAATTTCTTGACAGTGTTGAATTTCTCCTTTGAAGTTTTAGTTCTGTAGACATGTAGTCAAAATATGTGTTCCTAGCTAAAACAGATAACTTTTCTGGAAGAAACCTTAAGCCTTTTAAAAAAAAAAAAAATGTCCCTAGGTTCATTTATTTAATATTTTTAATGCATACTGTGTGCTAGATGGTGGGCATATAAAGGCGAGCCACAACTTTTATGGTCTAACTTATGGATTTAATGAGTTTGGATTTGTTATTGCTGTTTATTTAAACTGTCACTTTTATTCCTTAGGCAGTCTCGTCAAACAGTACCTGATGTCAACACAGAGCCTTCCCAAAATGAACAGATCATTTGGGATGACCCTACAGCAAGGGAGGAGAGAGCAAGGCTCGCCAGCAATTTGCAGTGGCCTAGTTGTCCCACACAATACTCTGAGCTTCAGGTTGACATTCAAAACTTGGAGGATTCTCCTTTTCAAAAGCCTTTACGTGATTCAGAAATTGCTAAACAGGGTAACAAAAAAGAAATCTTGGCATTTGTTTGTATTAAGTACATGTTGACCTCTTAAAAATAAACAGATGAGCATGTTGTAGTTCTCTGAACTGAATGTGCAAACAAAAAAACTTAGTAGATATTTCTGGTTTTGGTTTAAACTTGAGCCAGAAAAATAATTTGTAAATTGAGGTACTTCATCAGTAAATTGAAAAACATTTTCATAAATTTGGAAATTTAGAATTGGGCATTTTTTTCTAGACATGGTGTCTGCCATTGTTCTTTTATTCTAGCTAGGCCTTTTTGTATTTGTGGAGTTAATGCTTGGTTTTTCTTCCTATCATCTTATTTTCATTTAAGTCTTTTGAATTCTGCCTAGCACATACCTACATTTGTTCTTTGGATTGTATGAGTTTCTTTCTGAATTCTCCTATTTTTTTTCTTCCTTGAGCTTTACCTTGAAAACAAAATTTTCCTATCTCTCATCTTTTTTCTTCCTTTTCTTTTTTCACATTGCATGATGACCTCCCTACATTAGATACATAGATTTATCTCTGCTTCTGCTTTTCTCCAAGTGTAGAATTGCTGTCATGTTACAAATTTGGGTTACACTTAACAATGAAAACTTGGTATTTAAGGAAAATGTTGGGAGAAGCCCACAGATAACACACTTGCTCCCTTTAATGCTAATTAATTGCATTTTTTCTTTATTATTATTATTGTTACATGCAGATGGGATGCATTTATTTATAAGTTCTGGAGATAGGATACTTTTTTGCCTGTACTTTTTACATTCCAGAGTTTGTGCTTGACTTCATCTTGGCTAAGACAGATGAGAATATTTCCTAGAATTTGTTTTTAGTCTTATTTGGATCCTGTCACACTGCAGCATTTTATTGTCCTCAGCTGTCTGTGATCCTGGAAACATACGTGTGACTGAAGCTCCCAAACACCTGACCTCTGAAGAACTGGAAACTCCCATAAAAGACAGCCACCTGATCCCTACGCCTCAAGCCCCCAGTATTGCCTTTCCACTCGCCAACCCCCCTGTGGCTCCACACCCTAGAGAAAAGGTTTGTTGATCCTTGATATGGTGATACAGCTTTTGCATACTGCTGTTAGGCTGTATTAGAAATTTGTTGATACCAATGTCAAGGCTTCATCAAATGTTGAAAACTGTTTTTTGCATTGTATTATTATTTGTGTATTTCATAACTTAGAAGACTGAGTAAAATACCACTGTAAAAGAACTGTGTATCTGATCATTTTTAATGTTAATTTTTTCTAAAATAAAACTTTCATTCCAGATTATAACGATAGAGGAGACTCATGAAGAATTAAAAAAACAGTACATATTTCAGTTATCATCTCTGAATCCTCAAGAACGTATTGACTATTGCCATCTGATTGAGAAACTAGGTACCAGTGTTTTACTTAAATCAAAAATGTCGCATATAATAACCATATTTGGAAGTCAAATGTAGTCAATGTTAATATCATTTGTAAAGTCTAGAAGTAGAGGAAAAGAACATGGGTAACTTGTCTAAGGCTATACATTGAGTCAGCATTGGAACTTTGATTTTAAAAAGCTCTGAAGTCAGTAGGTCATGGGATTTAAAATTCAAATGGAATCTAGCAGTTGAGGTTGAAGAATCTTCTGTGCTGTTTGACCATTCACTAATGAAGCTTTAAAGACTTACTGTATAAATAAAACCACATTTTAATGAACTTGAAAGGTTAATAATATCTAGAGAGGAGCTCCCTCTTTTTTTTTTTTTTTTTTTTGTTTGTTTGTTTTGTTTGTTTCCAGTTAGAAACAGTGTGGAGGCCGAGCACGGTGGCTCATGCCTGTAATCTCAGCACTTTGGGAGGCTGAGGTGGGCGGATCACCTGGGGTCAGGAGTTTAAGACTAGGCTGGCCAACATGGTGAAACCCTGTCTCTATTAAAAATAAAAAAATTTTGCCAGACGTAGTGGCACGTGCCTGTGATCCTAGTTACTCAGGAGGCTGAGGCAAGAGAATCGCGTGAACCTGGGAGGCGGAGGTTGCAATGAGCCAAGATAGCGCCACTGTACTCCAGGCTGGGCGACAAAGCAAGACTCGGTCTCAAAAAAAAAAAAAGAAAAGGGAAAAGAAAGAAATTCAGTGTGGAAGAGAGTTCCTTCTTATGTAACATTATTCTTATTCCACTGGTTGTCAGGCTCTCCACCTGACATCATTCTAGAAGCAGCATAGTAAAAGAGCAATCTGGTATGCTGCAGCAGCACTGTCCAATAGAAACAGAATGTGAACCATATAGGTCATTTTAAATTTTCTAGTAGCTGCATTTTAAAAACTAAAAAGAGGCTGGATGCATTGGCTCACACCTGTAATCCCAGACTTTGGGAGGCTGAGGTAGGAGGATTGCTTGAGCCTAGGAATTCAAGACCAGCCTGGGCAACATAGTGAGACCCCATCTCAAAAATAAAAAGTAAAATGAAACAAGTGAAATGAACTTTAAACATACATTTATCATTCAATATGTGATCAGATAAAATATCAGTGAGTTTTTTTTATATAAAGTAAAAATCTAGTGTGTATTTTACTTACAACACATCTCAATTTGGACTAACTGTGCTTCAGGTGTTTGATAGCCACAGATGTCTAGTGGCTACTCTGTTGAACAAAGCAGCTCTATAGAGTTAGGAAAAGTATAGTAAGAGAAGTTAATCTGGCAGCTCAGCATGGAAAAATAAAACATTAAGAAATATTGGTGGGCTTTTTTTGGTTTTGTTTTGAGACAGAGTCTTACTCTGTCTCCCAGGCTTGAGTGCCATGGCACAATCTCAGCTCACTGCAACCTCCGCCTCCTAGGCTCAAGCAATTCTGCCTCAGCTTCCCAAGTAACTGGGATTACAGGTGCGTGCCATCACGCGTGGCTCATTGTGTATTTTTGTATTTTTAGTAGAGACAGGGTTTCAGCATGTTGGCCAGGCTGGTCTCGAACTGCTGACCTCAGGTGATCCACCTACCTTGGCCTCCCAAAGTGGCTGGGATTACAGGCATGAGCCACCGCGCCTGGCCAAAATAATGGTTCTTTTTTTTTTTTTTTTTTTTTGAGACGGAGTCTCGCTCTGTCGCCCAGGCTAGAGTGCAGTGGCGCAATCTTGGCTCACTGCAAGCTCCGCCTCCCGGGTTCACGCCATTCTCCTGCCTCAGCCTCTCCGAGTAGCTGGGACTACAGGCGCCCGCCACCGCGCCCGGCTAATTTTTTGTATTTTTAGTAGAGACGGGGTTTCACCGTGGTCTCGATCTCCTGACCTCGTGATCCGCCCGCCTCGGCCTCCCAAAGTGCTGGGATTACAAGCGTGAGCCACTGCGCCCGGCCAAAATAATGGTTCTTAATAGCGGCCCTGAAGTATCAGGAAAAGATTAAATGTTATTTAATGCTGTCTTTTTAAGAATGTGGAGAACTGTGATATGCTTTTTTTAAAAAAAAAAAAAAAAAAAGATTTATGTCAAATACAGTTGTATACTTGGAAAAACTTTCTCTTTTTTTTTGAGGGTGAAGCTCACAGCTTTATTTATTATTATTATTATTATTATTATTATTATTATACTTTAAGTTCTAGGGTACATGTGCACAACCTGCAGGTTTGTTACATATGTATCCATGTGCCATGTTGGTGTGCTGCACCTATTAATTTGTCATTTACATTCGGTATATCTCCTAATGCTATGCCTCCCCCCTCCCCCCACCCCAGGACAGGCCCCGGTGTGGCTGTTTCTTCTTAGAAACTTTACTCATATAAAACACTTTGTTTCCCAGTTCCCTGATAACTTAGGTGAGGTTATAAGTCAGAATTGCTAAGCTTTACCCAGAACTTATGAAAATGAAAGGCCTCAAGTGTCTGTCTCCTATAGATTTTTCCATCTCTGCAAACTTTGGGGAAGAGTGATAGCAATTAGCAGAGAATTGATCTAGAAGAGGGCAGGGAGCAGAGGCAGATGAGTACAGATTATGCTGGAATTCAGAGTCTTGTAACTCTAGAGGTTTTCCGATATTAGAATGCAAAGAGACATTATAATAGATATCATGCCCAATCCTTCATTTTATAAATGAAGCAACTGTGGCCAACTGATAAATATATAAATCAGTCTATTATGTTGTCTGGGTCACAGAATAAGTTTGTTATATAAAATTGGAAATTGATGTTTATATATTAATATGGAATTTTACCTTCTTGTCTTTTTGTCACTCTGTGATCCTGGGTAAGGTACTCTGTACCAGTTTTCGTGTGCATAAATGCAGATAATAATAGTAACCTTCCTTCATATGGTTGTGAGAATTAAATGAGTTAGTAATCTGGAGCACTTTTAATAGTTCCTGGCGTAAAGTAAATGCTCAGAAAGTGTTGCCGCTATTATTATTAGAGTCATCTTAAATCATGAGTTTGAATGTTCTGTTAAAATCTTAGAAAGTCCTTGATATGGCCGGGTGTGGTAGCTCACACCTGTAATGCCAGCACTTTGGGAGGCTGAGGTGGGCAGATCATGAGGTCAGGAGTTCAAGACCAGCCTGGCAAACATGGTGAAACCCCGTCTCTACTAAAAATACAAAAATTAGCCAGGTGTGGTGGCGGGCGCCTGTAATCCCAGCTACTCGGGAGGCTGAGGCAGAGAATTGCCTGAACCCGGAAGGTGGAGGTTGCAGTGAGCCGAGATCATGCCACTGCACTCCAGCCTGGGTGACAGAGTGAGACTCCATCTCAAAAAAAAAAAAGTCCTTGATATAACTAACTCTGCCCAACCAGTAGTCAAGTTAACCTCTAAGCTATAAATCAACAGCCATGCTTTACATAAGCTTATGTTTACTTATGCCTTCTTCTTTCCTCAAAGTCAGGCTTCATGCATTTATATCTGAGAAGAGGTTCAATTATTGCTTTTTCCCACCTGCTGCTTCATCTCTTATTTATCTGTGTGTGTTTTCTTCCCAAGCTTCTCTGTTGGTCTCCCGACCTTATTTCCACTCACAGAAAATTTCCTCCTGTTTTAAAGTCTGCAGATGCCCCTATTTTACTTCCATCTCCCTGGTTACCCATATTCAGTGCTTGAAAACTGCTTTGGTAATTGAGACTTAAGAGACATAACCAACTACAGTGTGTGGCTCATGTTTATGTTCTATTTCTTTTTGTATCCTAATTATAACAATCCAAGTGAAGACAAACAGGAAAAATTGAACGAGGATTTAGTACTGAGACGGCAGAGAATCTTTGTTAATCCTATTAGATCTGATAATGGCATTATGGCTGTTTAAGAAAATTTCCATATATTGTAGAGATGCATACTGAAATATTTAGGGGTCAGTAACATGGTATCTAGAATTTGCTTTAAAATAGTTAAGCAGGGCCAGGCGTGGTGGCTCACGCCTGTAATCCCAGCACTTCGGGAGGCTGAGGCAGGTGGATCATTTGAGGTCAGGAGTTCAAGACCAGCCTGGCCAACATGGTGAAACCCTGTCTTTACTAAAAATACAAAAATTAGCCAGGCCGTAGTGGTGTGTGCCTGTAATCCCAGCTACTCGCGAGGCTGAGGGAGGAGAATCGCTTGAGCTGGAGGTTGTGGTGAGCCAAGATCATGCCACTGCACTCCAGTCTGGGTGACAGAGTGAGAACCTGTCTCAAAAAAATTAAAATTAAAACAGAATAAAATTAAGTAGTTAAGCAAAAAAAGGTGGCACAATTTTGATAATTTTAGAATCTAGGTAGTGTATGTGTTGGGGTTCATTTTATTATTTTATTTACTTTTGTATTTAAAATGTTCATAATAAACATTTTAATACATACATATGTGTATAAAGTAAAATAATTCTAAGTAAGTCAAGTTTTTTTGGTTTAAATGGTTTGGGGCATTTTATTTATAAATAATTTCTATGCATAGTTGAGATTACATTTTTCCTAGAAAGAAGTTGGGAATCAATAAAGTACAATCAATTTTTCTCTGCTTAAGGTGGATTGGTGATAGAAAAGCAGTGCTTTGATCCCAGCTGTACACACATTGTTGTGGGACATCCACTTCGAAACGAGAAGTATTTAGCCTCAGTGGCAGCTGGGAAGTGGGTGCTTCATCGCTCCTACCTTGAAGCATGCAGGACTGCTGGACACTTCGTGCAGGTGTGTATTCAGATTTGTGGAAGTTTATTTTTCTTTAAAAGCAAGTGTCCACCGGGTGCGGTGGCTCACGCCTGTTATCCTAGCACTTTGGGCAGAGGTGGGTGGATCACCTGAAGTCAGGAGTTCGAGACCTGCCTGGCCAACATGGTGAAACCCTCTCTACTAAAACTACAAAGATTAGCCAGGCATGGTGGTGAGCACCTGTAATCCCAGTTACTTAGGAGGCTGAGGCAGGAGAATCACTTGAACCCAGGAGGTGGAGGTTGCAGTGAGCCGAGATCACGCCATTGCACTCCAGCCTGGGCGACAAGAGTAAGACCCCATCTAAAAAAAAAAAAAAGTAAGTGTTGGCTGGCAGTGGCTGGCTCATGCCACTTTCAGCACTTTGGGAGGCCAAGGCAGGAGGATGGCTTGAACCTAGGGGTTCAAGACCAGCCTGGGCAACATAGCAAGACTCCATCTCTACAAAAAATAAAAACAATTAGCTGGGCATGATGGTTCCCATCTGTAGTCCCAGCTACCTAGGAGGCTGAAGTGGGAGGATTGCTTGAGCCCAGGAGGTCAAATCAAGATCCTGTCTCTAAAGAAAGAAACAGACAAATAAATAAATTTATTTATTTACTTAAAAGAGTAAATCTCAGATTTCATCACATTTGCTGACTGCTCATATAATTGAAATAACCAAATATGGCCAGTTAGAGTATACCAGCTTTTTCAATAACAAAGCCAAACAACAAAACTTCACAGAGCCAGATTCACCTTTAATCACTTTTTAAATGATTTAATTTGAATGTTAGTGTTGTTTTTAATTGAAATAACATTTTCTTTAGAAAGTTTCAAGATTATCTCATTGTAAGCTGTCATCTTTACTACTAGCCTATTAAACAAATTACTTGAAGTATTTTGGTTCCTAACTGGTCATCACATGTAGGTTCAAAAACCATGTAGTTTTTGAAGCTTCCTATCAGGGTCCCTTAGGGATCTCTTCTATAGACAGATAATCAAGTTATCAGTACATACCTCCTCTGAGACTGTGTCCTTTTATGAACTTAGTCTTACAGCAGGTGAGATTTGTCCATCTGACTCTTACCAGTTGCCAAGATATAGGTATCATTTTGTTTCTTAAAAATGTATGTGGTATTTTTCTGATTTCTAATTAAAAGCCAAATATATTTGACTCTTATATGAAACTAATCTACATTTCCTCCATGCTCATAAAACAATATTTACTTAGTACTGTCTGTATTTATAACAATTAAATGTATAGCTTTAACAGTTATTAGACTTTGGGCTCCTTGAGGATCCCTGTATGTTGCACAGTGGCTCCCCAGACTGTAGCAACTCAGGTTTGTTGGACAAATTCTCTAGGAAGAAGACTATGAATGGGGAAGTAGTTCCATACTTGATGTTTTGACTGGAATCAATGTACAGCAACGAAGACTAGCACTTGCAGCAATGAGATGGAGAAAAAAAATCCAGCAAAGACAAGAATCTGGCATTGTTGAGGTATTAAAATACATAATTATATAGGTAATACAAATCGCATTCAATATTATGACACTTTCACATTTGTTTTTAAAGAGAATGTGCTTGAGGAAATAATGATTCTACTTGTGTTTTTTCCCCAGATTTTTGATGGCTCTTTCAAAAATAATTTATATATGTAAAATGTGGCCCATATTGCATTTCTTCCAAAGAATCTTTTCAGCATCTAATGTCAGGGGTTCTTGACCTGAGTCCAGAACCCTCACAAAGGAATTTGTAGATCAAATCTGGGAAGGCCGTGTACTTTGCATAGGGAGAAAAATACATCCTTATTTTTACTAACCTCTAATTGAAAATTAGCACTTCCCGTCTTTTTTTTTTTTTTTTTTTTTAATCAGCCTACATCATCCTTTGAGAAAACTAGCACTTCCTTTAATGAAAGGTCTAGGCAACAAATCACAACACTATCAACTGTACCTGTAATTTTGCACTAACAGAAATCACGTTTCTGTTTTGCATTGTAATTGCAAGCATCTTGAAATACTGTTTGTGTTCATCAGTACTTTAGTTATTTATATTATTTGTTAACTGTTGATTTATCAAGAGAAACTATTAGGCCACATGTTCATGTTTCATAGTTCAGGAACACAAGTCAAAGACAAACTTCTATGTATTAATGATTCAGTCCAAAGAAATTCTTTATATTCCAAAATCACTTTGCACTCTGAAACATAATAGCACTCTTCATCTCAAAATCTTTCATGGAATCATAACTTCTGTAGAAACCAGCATGTCCTTTCTGTTTTGGTTCAGCCACAGCAAACAGAGAGCTGCAACCCCAGGGATACAATGAATGCTCTCACAATATGAAATCACAGACACTTGGCCAGAAGACCACATATCTGAGGTTTCATCAAAGCACTGGAAACCATATTAGTCATTGTCTGCTACTTTAATATAAAGCACATCTATAATTACATCACAAATTTGTTTTTAATATTTTGATAACTTTCAATAAAATGGCTTCCTTTTGTAATCCTTTATATTTTAATTTTAATATTTTCTAAAAATCACCCAAAAGGTTTGGGAATTATATCTCAATACAGCTATTATTTAGAGTAGTCTAATGACCAGACTGCCAAAGGGATCCATGGCTCACAAAAAGGTTAATTGTGTTAGTTCGTTCTCACGCTGCTATGAAGAAACACCCGAGACTGAGTCATTTATAAAGGAAAGAGGTTTAATTGACTCACAGTTCCACATGGCTACAGAGGCCTCAGGAAGCTTACTGTCATGTAAGAGGCAAACATGTCCTTCTTCACATGGTGGCAGGAGAGAGAAGTGCAGAGCAAAGTGGGGAAAAACCCTTTATAAAACCATTAGATCTCCTGAGAACTCACTATCAGGAGAACAGCATGAGGGAACCACCCCCACCATCTGATCACCTCCCACGAGGTCCCTCCCCCAACACTTGGAGATTATCATTCGGATTACAATTCAAGATGAGATTTTGGGTGGGGACACAGCCAAACCATTATCAGAAACCCTGAGTTAAATAGTCTTTCATGTTGTATTCTAAGTTCTCTGATATCTCCAAATCCTTATTAGCCATGATACCCTCTCTTTTGGGGTAATTCCACTGGCTTTTGTTAGTTGTTATTCCCTGCCTAAATATTTTATGTTTCCAATTTGCAAACATTTTTAAAAGAAGTGAAACGCAGGCTTCATCTAACCTAAGGAGCTCTGTTTGAAGCTCTTCCCTTGATTAATCAAAAGAAAAAAATACTAGAAACGACTAAACATCAATCACACTGCTTTGTTTGAATGTTACCTAATCATTAATGGTTTTTCATTCCTCATGTATTTCTTGATGGCCTACTATGTGCCAGATACCATGGATTCACGTTTCAGTGTTCTGACCAGAGATAATTATACTGTGGCAAAAGTAAAGTTTATAAGATTTATTGACAAAACTAAGTCTACAGATAAAATCATGCATTATCTGTATTATTTTGTTATTTTCCAAATGATTTCACCACTGATTATTTTTTATTTGTAGGGAGCATTTAGTGGGTGGAAGGTTATTTTACATGTGGATCAGTCTCGAGAAGCAGGCTTCAAACGCCTTCTTCAGTCAGGAGGAGCAAAGGTTTGTATCAAATTAATTTACTGACCTTTTTACATAAATAATTATCTAACCAAGATTGCTATGATGAGTTCTTCATGTTCTCTACTTTTTGAAATGGTAATCCTTAAGTACACATTATATGGCTGAACTACTTTGGAATACTGGTATATTGTGATACTACTTGTTTTTTCATTAGGTGCTACCTGGTCATTCTGTACCTTTATTTAAAGAGGCCACACATCTTTTTTCTGACTTGAATAAACTGAAACCAGATGACTCAGGAGTTAATATAGCAGAAGCTGCTGCCCAGAACGTGTACTGCTTGAGAACAGAATACATTGCTGATTATCTCATGCAGGTTTGTGAGATTCTATCCTTGACCTCTTCATTACCAGAGATATGTTTATATGCATAGATAAGTAACTGCACAACAAAACCTTCAGCTCATGATTAGTAGAACATTAGTCTTCTGTTATTCTCCTCTATTCCAGCCCTTTCAGTTTTATTCTATTTGTGTTTTTTATTGTAATGAACATATTATGTAAACATTTAGCTTGGAAGTTAAATATGAGAAGAGTATAAAAATCTAGGTACCTCTAAAGGCTTTAAAAATACCCTTTAAAATATTGGAATATAAAGAAAGCAGAAATTGATTCCAGGAGTCCAAGGAGAAACATTTATCCAAAGGTCCTTTAGTTTTCTTGACTGTTTGCTTTCATATACATTAAATAACCTATGTTAGACACTGTGGTAAATTTAAGCATTTGCTATGTGGTGGGCTTACTACTCTCATATTCAGAATTGGCCTGTGTTGTGTAATTTGAATGGGGTAAGAAAAATCTTCTGACACCAGAGTGCTCAAAAGGCCATCAGGAATCAGCAGGCATGACACATAATCATAAGGATTAGATTTCATAATCATAATCTATGACGGATTTCAACTGGGATGATATAGAAATAAGGGGAGGCCAAAACTCAAAGTCAGCTTTGTGATTTTGCTGCTGTGTTTGGAGATTGCCCAGGATTTAATAGAATGCCTAAAACATAAATGTGAAGCCATTATAGAGCAGAGGGCATACTGATTAGTATCCACGATTTTATCTAAGGTTTTCACTCAACGTGATGTTTTTGACATTCATTCAAGTTGTAGTGTATACCAGTAGTTCATTCCTTTTTATTGCTGAATAGTATTTCTTTGTCTGAATATACCATAGTTTGTTCATTTTCCTATTGATGGACCCTTGGACTCCTGGAATCAGAAATGCTCCAATAAGCACTTCCGTTGAGCATCACCTCAGTGCTCAAAAGTTTAGGATTTTGTACCATTTCTAACTTTTGGATTTGAGATGCTCAATCTGTACATTATTGGTGGGAAGTGTAAAATGGTAAAAATCCCTTTGGCAAAAGGCCTGGCAGCTTCTGAAAAAACGAAATATTTACTTATTCTATTACCCAGCAATTCTGTCCTTTTTACCCAGGAAAAATGAAAAAATATGTCCATAAAAAAGCCTGTATATTTTTAGTAGCTGTTTGTCATCTTGGTTATCATTAGTAAAGCTACTAAAAATATACAGGGATTTTTACCATTTTACACTTTCCACCAATAATATACAGATTGAGCATCCCAAATCCAAAAGTTAGAAATGGTACAAAATCCTAAACATTTCTGATTTCTGGGTCTCAGATGCTCAACCAGTAAATATAAATATTCCAAAATCTGAAATACTTCTGATTCTAAGCACTTCAGATAAGGGATACTCAATCTGTGTAAGCCTTCCAGTTATTCCATATTTTTGCCAACATTTAGTGTTGACAGTCATTTGATTTTTAGCCATGTGGTAGGTTTATAGTGGGAGCACATTGTAATTTGTACAAAGTGTTTGTAATTTGTATTTCCCTGATGATTAATGACATTGAGCACTTTTTCTTTCATGGTCTCTTTGTTTTGTTTGTTTGTTTGTTGGTGTGTGTGTGTGTGTGTGTGTGTGTGTATTCTCTAATATTTTTTCTGAAAAGTTACTGTTTTAGCTTTTATGTTTAGCTCTATGACCTATTACAAATTAATTTTTCTTAATGCTATGAGGTATGGACTAGGGTTGATTTTTTTCCATATAAATATCTAGGTGTTCTAGCACCATTTGTTGAACAGATTTTCCTTTCCCACAAAAGCTTTGGCATCTTGATAAAAAATCAAATGATCGTATTTTTGTAAGTCTCTATTCTGTTTCATTATCTACTTGTTGATACCTTTCCTACTGTGTCTTGATTACTGTAGCTGTACAGCAACTTTTGAAGCTAGTATTAAGACTACAATTTTAGTTGTCTTTTTCAAGGTTATTTAGCTATTCCATGTCCTTTGCATTTCCATATGGACTTTAGACTCAGCTTGTTAGTTTCTACAAAAAAAAAAAAAAAGGCCTAGAGTGGTTAAGATTAGGATTGCACTGACTCTGTAGACCAACCTGGGGACAGTTAACATCTTTACAGTATTGAGCATTCTATTCCATAAACCTAGAATGTCTCTATTTAGGTCTTCTTTAATTTCTCTCAGCAACTTTTGTGGTTTTTCAGTAAGGGAACTTGCCTATCTTTTGTTAAATTTATTCCTATTTTGTGATGCTATTGTAAATGAAAATTTTTAGATTTACATTTAGACTTTTTTCTACAATTTGCTGCCAATCCAAAAGAATATAAATTTTATATATTATTATTTATCTATTTTGAGGCAAGGTCTCACTCTGTTGCCCAGGCTGGAGTGCAGTGGCGTGATCTTGGCTCACTGCAACCTCTGCCTCCCAGGCCCAAGAGATCCACCTCAGCCTCCCAAGTAGCTAGGACTACAGGCATGTGCCACCATGCCCAGCTAATTTTTTTTGGCAGGGGGAAGGGGTAGAGATAGGGTTTCACCAGGTTGCCCAGGCTGGTCTCAAGCAGTCCACCTGCCTCGTCCTCCCAAAGTACTGGGATTACAGGTGTGAGCCACTGTGCCTGGCCTGTCAGTCTTTTGTACCCTATGATCTTAATAAAATTCACTTAGTACAATTAGTACCTTAGGCTTTCCTACATGAGCAATCATTTTATGTAAAAAGGGATTTGTAGATTTTCCCTTCCTTATGCCTTTTATTTCTTGTTGTCTTATGTGGCTAGGACCTCAAGTATGCTGCTGAATAGAAGTGGTGAGATTGGGCCTCCTTGTCTTTATTCCCTAGCCTAGGTGGAAAGTGTTCAGTAATTCACCAGCTATAGGGTCTTCATAGATTTCTTTTCCAGATTGAGGAAGAGCCCTTTTATTCCTAGTTTACTAAGATTTCTTTTTTATCATTAATTGGGGTTAACTTTTATTAAATGTCTTTTTCTCCTTCTGTTGGAGTTGTTATAAGGTTTTTCTCTTTCCTTCTATTACTATGGGGAATTGCATGCATTTTCAAATGTGAAGTTTCATGTATCAGTCCCACTTGATCACACCATATTCATCTTTGTATATATTGCTAGATTTATTTGATTAAGAATTTTTAAAATTATTTTCACGGTGGGATATTGGTGTGTAATTCTCATTTTTTTGTAATGTTTTTGTCATCTTTTGGTATTAGCGTTTTGCTGGCATCATAAACAAGTTGGGAAGTGCTCCCTTGGTTTTCTCGAAGTTTGTGTAAGATGCCTGTTTCTTCCTTGAATGTTTGAAGGTCTGGAGTTTTCTTTTTTTTCTGAGACACGGTCTGGCTCTGTTGCCCACACTGGAGTGCAATGGCATGATCTCAGCTCACTGCAACCTCCGCTTCCTGTGCTCAAATGATCCTTCCACCTCAGCCTCCCGGGTAGCTGGGACTACAAGCACATGCCACCAGTCTTAGCTAATTTTTGTATTTTTGGTAGAGATGGGGTTTCACCATGCTGGGCTCAAGTGATCCCCCTCGGCTTCCCAAAGTCCTAGGATTATAGGCATGAGCCGCCTGGCCTGGAGTTTTCTCTTTTTTTGTTTATTTTTTAGATGGAGTCTCGCTCTGTCGCCCAGCCTGGAGTGCAGTGGCGCAATATCAGCTCACTGCAACCTCTGCCTCCTAGGTTCAAGTGATTCTCCTGCCTCAGTCTCCCATGTAACTGGGATTACAGGCATGAGCCAACACACCTGGCTAATTTTTGTATTTTTTAGTAGAAATGAGGTTTTAACCATGTTGTCCAGGCTGGTCTCAAGCTCCTGACCTCAGGTGATCCGCCCGTCTCGGCCTCCCGAAGTGCTGGGATTACAGGCGTGAGCCACTGCACCCGGCCTGGAGTTTTCTTTATACGTGGTTTTTTATAACAAATTTTCTTTACTAGATACAGAGCTTTTCCTATTTTCTGTTTCATTTTATGTCAGTTTTTAATAACTGGTATTTTTCAAATAATATATCCATTTCATCTTATCAAATTTGTTGGCATAAAGTTCTTCATAATATTCTTCTTATCCTTTTAGTGTAATAAGTTTATTCCTGGCTGGGCATGGTAGCACATGCCTGTAATCTCAACAGTTTAGGAGGCTGAGGTGGGCAGATCACTTGAGGTCAGGAGTTCAAGACCAGCCTGGCCAACATAGTGAAACCCCATCTCTACTAAAAATACAAAAAAATTAGTGGGGCGTGGTGGCGTGTGCCTGTAGTCCCAGCCACTCGGGAGGCTGAGGCAGGAGAATCACTTGAACCCGGGAGGCAGAGGTTGCAGTGAGACAAGATCACGCCACTGCACTCTAGCCTGGGCAACAGAGCAAGACTCTGTTTCAAAATAAATAAATAAATAAATAAGTTTATTCCTGATATTGGCAACTTGTGTTCATTTATAACTGGCTTATTTAGGAGTCTGTTGTTTAGTTCCTAAATATAAGAGGATTTTTTTTTCTATCTTTTTAATTTGTGATTGCCCATTGAATTCCATTGTAATCACAGAACATACTCTATAATTTTAATTCTTTTAAAGTTATCGAGACTTGTTTTATCACCCAGCTTCATCTATCTTAATGAACGTATCATGTATGTGAAAGATTTTATATTCTGCAGCTGTTGGGTGTTGTGTTCTGAAAATATCAAATAGGTTAATATGGTTGATAATGTTGATCAGATTTTCTGTGTGTGTGGTTTTTTTTGTTTGTTTAGTTATATCAATTACTGTTACTAAAATCTCCAGCTGTTTGTGGAATTGTCTGTTTTTTCTCTTTAATTTTGTCAGCTTTTACCCCATTTATTTCAAACTTTGTTGCTAGTTGTTTACCCATATATAATTTCTGTGATTTTCACATATTGATCCTTTGTTATAACATGTATCTCTGGGCTTGAATGTACATTATCTGAGGTTAATATCGCCTTTTCCTGTTTACTCTGTGTCATGATATCTCTTTGCATGGTTTTTAATTTTAAACTTGTCTGTGTCTTATATTTAAAATGGCTTTCTTGTAGACAGGATATAGTTGGGCCTTGCTTTTTTATTCTTTGCAGTATTTAGTCCATCATGTAATTATTGATATGATTGGATTTAGGGATGGGGTTTTTGCTGTTTGTTTTCTGTTCGTTCTTTGTCCTTGTTCTTCCTTTTCTTTCTTGGCTTTTTTTGTACTAGTTTAATATTTTTAGAATTTTATTTTATCCATTGGCCTTCTAAAGCAAATATATATTTACCTTTTGGAGGGAGAAGTGTTTATATGTAGATTACAAATTACTTCCTGAGGCTGGGCACGGCGGCTCACACCTGTGATCCCAGCACTTTGGGAGGCCGAGGTGGGCGGATCACCTGAGGTCAGGAGTTCGAGACCAGCCTGGCCAATATGGTGAAACCCTGTCTCTACTAAAAATACAAAAATTAGCTGGGTGTGGTGGCGCACACCTGTAATCCCAGCTGTTTGGGAGGCTGAGGCAGGAGAATCACTTGAACCTGGGAGGCGGAGGCTGCAGTGAGCCAAGATCGTGCTTCTGCACTCCAGCCTAGGTGACAAGAGTGAAACTCTGTCTCAAAAAAAAAAAAAAAAAAACATCGAAAAAAGGTAGATCTCTTGCATCCAAGTTGGTTTGTTTGCTTCCCCTGTCCTTTATACCAGGGGTCAGTAAACTATAGCCCCCTGGCCAAATCTGGCCCACTGCCTATTTTATAAGTAAAGATTTGTTGAAACACAGCCATACTCGTTCATTTATGTATTTTCTGTGGCTGTTTTTGTACTATAATGGCAGAGTTAAGTAGTTTCAGCACAAATCATCTATCCCACAAAATCTAAAATATTTCTGTCTGAGCCTTTACAGAAAGTGTGCTGACCTCTGCTTTATGCAGTAGTTGTCATATATTTTACATCTACATCTTATAGCCCCAAATAAGATTTTACTTTAAATAGGTTTTGCTTTTAACAATTCTGTGCATTTTGAGGAAACTAAAATAAAAAATAGTATTTTATAATTACCCTCATGTATACCAGTTTTGAGTGTCATTTTTCCCTGAAGATCTGAGTTTCCATCTGATAACATTTTCCTTCAGCCTGAAGAACTAACTTTAGTTTGGAGTGCAGCTTGATTGGGGATCAATTCTAGCTTTCTATTGTATGAAATGTCTATTCTAAGGCCGGGCGCGGTGGCTCACACCTGTAACCCCAGCACTTTGGGAGGCCGAGGCGGGCGGATCACGAGGTCAAGAGATCGAGACCATCCTGGCTAACACAGTGAAACCCCGTCTCTATTAAAAAAAAATACAAAAAATTAGCTGGGTGAGGTGGCGGGCGCCTGTAGTCCCCGCTACGCGGGAGGCTGAGGCAGGAGAATGGCGTGAACCCCGGGGGGTGGAGCCTGCAGTGAGCTGAGATCGCGCCACTGCACTCCAGCCTAGGTTAAAGAGCGAGACTCCTCAAAAAAAAAAAAAAAAAAAAAAAAAAGAAATGTCTATTCTACCTTCATTCTTGAAGGATATTTTTGCAGGATACGGAATTATAGATTGACAGGTTTTTTTCTTCTATTAGAGACTTCACTGTCTGCTGGCCTCCATTGTTTCTGTTGAGAAATCAGTGATGGTCATTTGAATTGTTCCCTTGTATTCAATGTGTCATTTTTGAGACCAGCCACCAGCCTGGGCAACACAGCAAGACCCCTGTCTCCCCCTAAAAAAGAAACTCTAGATTCTGTTCTTTTGCTCCTCCAAAGAGTACTGTGTTGTTTAACAGGCAGTTTACTTCATACACTGTGTTCGTGTCCCCAGCCCCCCATTTACTTGGTTTGTTTATTCTCCAGGCTCTATGGTTGCTTTTAATATATTTTGGTCAGAATTTGTAGTTGTTATCCATGGAAGCATTGAATCAAAAGGCACTTACTTGGTATTTTGTGGTGATTCATTTTCAGGTTGCCCAGTCTGCCATATTGCTAGAAAATTAAGTTTTATTACACTTATAATAAGAGGGAAAAGATCCATTTCTTCTATGTTGGGAAATGGTTGTGGGGGGAAAATGCAAGGGTTTTGGAGTCAGATCAGTTATGATTTGGCTTTGCTACCTGCTAGTTATGTGACATTGGTTGTTTTCATTTAACTTTTTTATTTTATCTCTAAAATGGGGATTAAAAACACCAATATGAAATGTTTGTAAGATCTGGGTTAGTCCCACTCTACCTGAGCTATACACGTATTTCTCTGACAAAAAGGTGAGACTTTGTCCCACAGGGTCCATTTTGTTTAATTTGCTGGAACCTAGGAATGAATATGCATTTTCCTTTAAGTTTGTCAGATTCATCCCTGAGAGGTCTGAGATTTAAAGAAAAAATCTATTACCGGATCATGTAAATGTTTGAAATCATTTTAAAAAATCACTTATTTTTCCTTTTATAGGAATCACCTCCTCATGTAGAAAATTACTGTCTACCAGAAGCTATTTCATTTATTCAGAATAATAAGGAACTTGGGACTGGATTATCACAAAAGAGGAAAGCTCCTACAGAAAAAAATAAAATCAAACGACCTAGAGTACACTAATCGCATCTACCCTTTAGTTACCAAACATTAAATGTTTTTAAAAATTGAAAGCCTGAATGTGACTGTGATAGATTTGGGTAGTAATTTAAAGATGAGTACCTGAAGAATTCTGCTTCAGAGTATAATGATGACCCTTCTTGAGTTTTGAACACCTGAAATTGTAATCACTGAAATATTAAGTGTTTCTTAATAAAAAGTTACCTGAAATAACAACAAAATACAACTCCTCAGCTAGCTTGCTGTTAAAACACATTGAAGTCTGTTAAAAGATATTTATTTTTCTTGTAAATATCTGAAGCTGTAGCTTAGTGGAAATTTTAGCAAGGTAATGGATTTTGCTTTAAAATGTCTGCCTTACAAATTCATAACAAGATTTGTCAATCAGCATTTATTCATGTTTTCCCTGATTTTTATCTACTCACCATTTTACCTCTTTTAACAGGAGCCTGAGCACAAGGTTTAATGAGGAGGCTGGAGCTATAAATATGTGTGTATATATGTATATGTATGTTTGTACAAATCTCCATGATGTTTGCCAAGTTTGGGTGCGCAAAACTTGGAAAATGTGATAATAAAGAATAAAAGTAGTAACTCAAATTAGTATTAAGATGTGTTTACATAGATAAATTTTTTAAAAGAGCACCCTGGCATCTGTTCTTCTGTTGAAGCAACAAAACATTTATGTAACTTAAAAAATGAATTGCAGGGGCCTGGGTGCGGTGGCTCATGCCTGTAATCCCAGCACTTTGGGAGGCTGAGGCAGGTGGATCATCTGAGGTCGGGAGTTTGAGACCAGCCTGACCAACATGGAGAAACCCCATCTGTATTAAAAATACAAAAAATTAGCCGAGTGTGTTGGCACATGCCTGTAATCCCAGCTACTCAGGAGGCTGAGGCAGGAGAATCGCTTGAACCCGGGAGGCAGAGGTTGCGGTGAGCTGAGATTGCGCCATTGCACTCCAGCCTGGGCAACAAGAGCGAAACTCTATCTCAAAAAAGAAAAGAATTGCAGGCCAGGCACGGTGGCTCATGCTTGTAATCCCACCACTTTGGGAGGCCAAGGTGGGTGGATTGCTTGAACCCAGGAGTTCAAGACCAGCCTGGACAACATGGCGAAACTCCATCTCTACAAAAAATAGCAAAAAATTAGCTGGGCGTGGTGTCTGATGCCTGTAGTCCCAGCTACTTGGGAGGCTGAGGCACAAGAATTACTTGAACTCAGGAGGCAGAGGTTGCGGTGAGCTGAAATCATGCCACTGCAACTCCAGCCTGGGTGGCAGAATGAGACCCTGTCTCAAAAAAAATAAATGAATTGCTTGTTAACATTTCTGATGTTTGTTATTTAGAATATTGCCCTATTAGATTAAAACATACTGTTATTGGAACTCTGTATTGCATTAGCCTTTATTATGCTAAACCTAAACACCTAATACTACATGCGTTACCAGAATTCTCTATAAATACACCTAATTTCATTTTAAGGACAAACTAGAATCCGTTACGACTGTAATTTTGATGTAAACCGTTCAATTCCAAATGAATTTTTGAAAGGCAGATTCAAACAGTGAAGGAGAGAGCGCTTAACTTGGACACAAAATCCCTTAAATTTTCAACAGATTTTCTTCAAAATGGAGTTGAAGGTATCCCTGCTGCTAGAGGATTGGTCCTTCAGAGTTTTCAGCTTTGAGCTAGTTCACAGCTTAGGACAATACAAATTCTACATAGAGAAATAGGTAAGCATTATGATGTAAACTGTCTCCCTCCCACCAAACAAAAAACCACATGGGCCTGTCTTTATCAGAGCTATTTTATTTTAGCTGAATCATTTTGTAGATTGTAGTACGTTTCCCTGAATTTTATTACTCAGAATTCTTTGAAATAGGCCAGGCACAGTGGCTCACGCTTGTAATCCCAGCACTTTGGGAGGCCAAGGTGGGCAGATCACTTGAGGTCAGGAGTTCGAGACCAGCCTGGCCAACATGGCGAAACTCCATCTCTACTAAAAATACAAAAATTAGCCAGGTGTGCTGGCACGTGCCTGTAATCCCAGCTACACGGGAGGCTGAGGCAGGAGAATCACTTGAACCAGGAGGTGGAGGTTGCAGTGTGCTGAGATCGCACCACTGCACTCTAGCCTGGGTGACAGAGTGAGACTCCATCTCAAAAAAAAAATTCTTTGAAATAGTTACTTTTTATTCCTTTTATTTATTTATTTTTTTTTGGAGACAGAGTCTCGCTCTGTCACCCAGGCTGGAGTGCAGTGGCGCAATCTCGGCTCATTGCAAGCTCCGCCTCCCGGGTTCACGCCATTCTCCTGCCTCAGCCTCTCCAAGTAGCTGGGACTACAGGCGCCCACCACCACACCTGGCTAATTTTTTGTATTTTTAGTAGAGACGGGGTTTCGTCATGGTCTCGATCTCCTGACCTCGTGATCCGCCCGCCTCAGCCTCCCAAAGTGCTGGGATTACAAGCGTGAGCCACTGCACCTGGCTGAAATAGTTACTTTTTAAATTACCTAATATACCACTTTCTTTTCTGCCAAAATTATGAATGGTTTTCCAGTTCAAACTTAGACACACAGTTTACCATTTAAGGCTCCAGGTCTCAGTTTCTCCTCCTAACTTTCCAGCATCTGCCCATACCCTGTATAAGCCACTTGAACTCTGGCTTTGGCTGTTAATCTGTAAATGTCCTAATGCCAGCAACAATATCCTCTTATATACAAATAATTCCAAGCATAGGTAGTCTTCTTGTTTAAAAAGGGGAGGGGGCAGAACTTGCCTTGATTAGATTAGTTTGAGTTTCTTTTCTGAATTGCTACAGTATTTTAATGTGATATTTAAATTATCACCTTTCTCCCTCCACGAATTTTCTTGTGCGTTAGTCTGATCTCACCAACATTCGTTAATTCAACAGGTAGGAATCCTCAACCTGTGCCTAGGATTCAGCAACAAACCACCTGGAACACATGGTCTCTTAGCACTTGAAGAGGTAGGAATCCTTACTGTAAATACAGTACTCAATTATACTCAGATTTAGTATTTACACTGTTAAGGACTGAGCTTGTCCCCCTAAAATTCACAGGTTAAAGCCTAACCTGCTATGTGACTGTAGACAGAGCATTTATAAGGGGATTAAATGAGGTCATAAGAATGAGTCCCTAACCCAACAGGACTGGTGTCCTGGTAAGAAGAGGGAGGCACACCAGGAGTTTGCCTGCACAGAGGAAAAGCCCTGTGAGGACACGGGGAGGGCAGCTATCTGTCTACACACCGGGAAGAAATGTCTCACCAGATACCAACCCCAGCTGTCTCCTTGATTTTGGATTTCCAACCTCCAGAACTGTGAGAAAATATATTTCTGTTTAAGCCACTCAGCTTGTGATGTTCTTTTGTGGCAGCCTGAGCAGACCAGTGACAATATTAACAGTAATAAGGTTCTTTCTTTGGGGCCTGAGATGCCTGGGAATGGAACAGGCTGTTTTGTATATGAGCATTTTTAGGGTAGAGTTCATAATTCTAGAGTTTGGATCTGCGACTTTCCACCCAAAAGTCACAAACCACTGCTCTAATGCAAAACTATTATTTCACAGTTACACCTCTCACCAAGTGCTTTAATACAGGCTGCTTTGTATCAGGGCTTGGTTTCCTTCTGACCCTTCCAGACATAAAAATCATTCTTAGCTTGAGGCCATACAAAAATAAGCAGTGGGCCATAGTTGACTGATACTTATTTTCTATCCCTAAAAAGATTTTAAAATCTAGATCTGTCAACAAGCAAGGCACCCAGCTCATTTTTTTTTTTTTTGAGATGGAGCCTCGCTCTTGTTGCCCAGGCTAGAGTACAGTGGCATGATCTCAGCTCACTGCAACCTCTGCCTCCTGGGTTCAAGCCATTCTCCTGCCTCAGCCTCTTGAGTAGCTGGGATTACAGATGCATGCCACCACGCCCAGCTAACTTTTCTATTTTTGTAGAGATGAGGTTTTGCCATGTTGGCCGGGCTGGTCTCAAACTTCCAACCTCAAGTGATCTGCCCGCCTCAGCCTCTCAAAGTGCTGGGATTACAGGTGTGAGCCACTGTGCCCTGCCACTCAGCTCCTTTTCTACCATCCTGAGTAGCAGTCTATGGCAGACATACTTGACAACAACTCAGGCATACCCTGGGAGGTGACCCTGTGGTCTAAGAAGAATGTATGTTTGGAGTTCCAAGTTAAGGAATCCAGGAGTGGCCAATCCAGACTCACTATCAATGACGGATGTCCATACCCCTGCCCCATTCCTTGGAATGCAAGCTGTATAGGGGATGGTGGCCCTTTGTATTGGGTTAAGTGGAAGTTGCTAGGTAGAGGTTGCTACGTGAAAATGACATGTTAAACTGCATGCTTTTAAAAAACAGTAGCAATTTTTGGCCGTGTGTGGTGGCTCATGCCTGTAATCCCAGCACTTTGGGAGGCCAAGGCAGGCGGATCATGAGGTCAGGAGATCGAGACCATCCTGGCTAACATGGTGAAACCCCGTCTCTACTAAAAATACACACACACAAAAATTAGCCAGGCGTGGCGGCATGCGCCTGTAGTCCCAGCTGCTGGGGAGGCTGAGGCAGGAGAATGGCGTGAACCCGGGAGGCAGAGCTTGCATTGAGCCGAGATCGTGCCACTGCGCTCCAGCCTGGGTGACAGAGCAAGACTCTGTCTCAAAAAAAAAAAAAAGCAATTTTCCTGTCCAGCCCGCTGCTCCTGGACTGTTGTGTAATGTAAGTCCACAATAAACCCTATGTCTCATTCACTGGCTCCACATCTCTTCTTCAGCCTCCCTCACATGGCACCATCCCCAGTAGAGTCAATAGCAGTCTGGCACGACAAGTAGTAGCATTAAGCAGAGCCATCCCATGCTTGTTTAACATTTGGAAATCTGCAGTGGAAATTATCAAGTTTTGGCTGGGCATGGTGGCTCACACCTGTAATCCTAGCACTTTGGGAGGCCGAGGCCGAGGTCAGGAGTTCAAGACCAGCCTGGCCAACATGGTGAAATCTCATCTCTATTAAAAATACAAAAATTAGCTGGGAGTGGCAGTGGGTGTCTGTAGTCCCAGCTACTCGGGAGGCTAAGACAGGAGAATCACTTGAACCCGGGAGGTGGAGATTGCAGTGAGCCGAGATTGTGCCACTGCACTCCAGCCTGGGCGACAGAGGGAGACTCCGTTTCAGAAAAAAAAACAACTTTCTGCTGCTTTGAGGGGAGACTGAAGAAGTCAGGCTCTAATGCATCCCTGCTGACCTTGGAATGGGAACAGGGCAAACAGCATTTTCAAGTCATTTCGAAGGAGCATTTGGTTCTCATGTTCCATCGCTACCCTTACTTAAATCTAAGGTGAAGAGTGGAAGCAAAGCCTCATGGTTAAAAACATGCTGGAGCCAAAACACCTGGGTTGGAGTCCTGGCTCTTTCATTACTAGCTATGACTCCAGGCAAACTATTTAACTTTTCAGAACCTATTTTCTCCTCTTTAAAGGGCTTTCAGGGTTAAATGAGTCAACAATTTGTTACCTGTTGCCTGGCTCAAGGTTAAAAACTATACAATTTTTTAAAATTCCAGTAAGTGATTTAACACTTTTGCCAGCTGGAGCTAAGGTTTTTAAAAAAGAGGAGGATGTCAGGACAGAACAAAAGAATATAATGGAAACTTGCAACCTCTTCTTCACCCCCATTACCATGATGCCACTGAGGTTGGGAGTCCCTGACTTCCTTGTTTAATTCAGGTTCTAATTAAAGACATACATTTGAACTGTAAAATCAGAGAAATCCAGGAAGGAAGCCATAGTAGTCCCAGCAAGTTATAATAAAACCAAAGACAAACCTAAGAGATTCCAGTCTGTGCCCACACCTCATTATGAAAAGATGCTTAAGTATAATCCACATGATCTTTAAAAGGCAGGAACTGGTGAGTAAGGTGAGTCACAGACCCAGAGTGTGTAGGTGGTACAAGCTACACTTGGCCCGAGGTTCTGATTCCTAAATAGTTGAGCTATATGATTCTGCGGCTGCCAAAGCTTATCTCTGGTAAGGTTAATTAATTATGGTTGAATTCATAGTCACCAGGGAGAATAGCAGAATTCTAAAGAAACTCTTAAAACCCAGAGGTGCTATTACTGAGCAACATAATGAAAGGGCAAATTTAAAGTGGCCAGGGGTAGTGTAAGAACTCAGGAATGGTCAGATCTGCTGTCAAAAGACAAGTCAAACATCGTGGAAGCATTGTTGGAGAAGGATAACGAGTAGCTACAGAAGTTACATTGATGATGAGGCAGTTATCTAAGAAATGACAGATGAGATATTAAAAATGGCCTTTATATACTGATAACTACTGAACTACAAAAATGTGTAGTTTTGTAAAAAATCAAAAAATTTAGTATTTCAGTTGACAAGTCTTTCCCTCCAACTTCAGTATCCACTTTCCCTCATTTAACAGTATCCAAAAATGCATTTAGGAATATGATAATCCTTTCTGGTCTAAGAATGCAATTTAAGGGATTTCCTGCTTGAGTTACCCCTATGGTTGTCTTCCAACTGCCTACTAGGGAAATAATTTATCATTTTTTGACATAACCCATTGGTTCCCAGATTTTGCTGCACATTAGAATTGTGGGACTTGAAAAAACATTCCTCTGCTCCGGTCACACTCCATACCAATTAATTCAGAATGTCTGGATGTGGGAGTCGGGCATCACTTTTTTTTTTTTTTTTTTTTTCTTTTTTGAGACAGAGTCTTGATCTGTAGCCCAGGCTGGAGTGCAATGGTGCCATCTTGGCTCACTGCAAGCTCCGCCTCCCAGGTTCAAGTGATTCTCCTGCCTCAGCCCCCTGAGTAGCTGGGACTACAGGTATCCACCACCGTGCCCGGCTAATTTTTGTATTTTTAGTAGAGACGGGGTTTCACCGTGTTGGCCAGGCTGGTCTTGAACTCCTGACCTCAGGTGATCTGCCCACCTTGGTCTCCTAAAGTGCAGGGTTTACAGGCGTGAGCCACCGCACCCAGCGAGTTTTTTTTTTTTTTTTTTTTAAATGATTCCCAGGTCATTCCAAAATGCAGCAGTTTGAGAACCATGGACATAATGTTACAGAGTTGCCCCACTTCTTATGATTAAAGTTGCGAAGGCTGGGTGCTACTCTCCATCATATTTGGAGATGAACCATTTTACAGAGGTTTCTTGGGGCATGCTTTGACTGGATCCCTGAACAGTTAGGTTGAGGGATTAAAAAGACTTTTAAAGTGAATGACTTAAATCCTACCCATCGTCTGTATTACTATATCCAATTTTTTTTTTTTTTTTTTTTTTGAGACAGAGTCTCGCTCTGTCGCCCAGGCTGGAGTGCAGTGGCGCGATCTTGGCTCACTGCAAGCTCCGCCTCCCGGGTTCACGCCATTCTCCTGTCTCAGCCTCCGGAGTAGCTGGGACTACAGGCGCCGGCCACCGCGCCCGGCTAATTTTTTGTATTTTTAGTAGAGACGGGGTTTCACCGTGGTCTCCATCTCCTGACCTCGTGATCCACCCGTCTCGGCCTCCCGAAGTGCTGGGATTACAGGCGTGAGCCACCGCGCCCGGCAATATCCAATTATTTAGAATTCCAGTTCCCACTTGGGCTGCAGATTCAAAAGAATTGAACTGCCTTAATGATTACTTTTATGTATATCCTAAATTCCTGATGTGAACGTAATTCCTATTTTAGATAATACAAATATGATTATTTAAAGCAATTATTTCTAAGGCCAGGTGTGATGGCTCACACCTGTAATCTCAGCAATTTGGGAGGCCGAGGTGGGCAGATTACTTGAGGTCAGAAGTTCAAGACCAGCCTGGACAACATGGGAAAACCGTCTCCACTAATACAAAAAAAAAAAATTAGCCGGGCGTGGTGACATGCGCCTGTAATCCCAGCTACTGGGGTGCCTGAGGCATGAGAATTGTTCGAACTTGGAAGGCAGAGGTTGTGGTGAGCTGGGATCGTGTCACTGCACTCCAGCCTGGGTGACAGAGTGAAACTGTGTCAAAAAGATAAAATAAGCAATTATTTCTTACTCAATATATCACTTATAATATCCATTATCTTTATTTCAAGCCTAGGAGAAGCAATTCATAACTTGCTTGCATTCTGCAGGCCCCATTAGTACCTAGTTGTAGTAACTGGTGAATTAAAACCATTACAAACCTGCAGTTTCAGGATGCTAGTTATTAGAACACCGGTCCATATGATTTTCTAACTTCTTGGCTCTCCTTTTGATCTACCTCCATTAATTTGTTTCCACTCCCTAACTTGAGATCGTGACCTAATTTGTTCCTTTGTCAGTCTAGACACCCATATAGCATGACCTGTCCTAAATTCCTACCCCACACGCTCAACCTCCTGACATCTCCGCCTACGTGTACCTACCCCAGACCAATTTCACATTCTAACAGAGGGAGATAAACAACCAAAATGTTTAGTGTGCTAAATAAAGAGTAAGAACTACAGGCCAGGCATGGTGGTTCACACCTGTAATCCCAGCACTTTGCGAGGCTGAGGTAGGAGGATCACCTGAGCTCAGGAGTTTTGAGATTAGCTTTGGCAACATAGCAAGACCCCATCTCTACTAAAAATAAGGAAAGTTAGCTGGGTGTGGTGGCATGCATTTTAGTCCCAGCTACTTGAGAGGCTGAGGCGGGGAGGATCGTTTGAGCCCAGGCCAAGGCTGCGGTGAACTATGATCACACTACTGCTCTCCAGCCTGGGTGATACTGTCTCAAAAACAACAACCAAAAAATCCCCCCAAAACTGTAAGTCTTGGTGCTGAGCAACTGGATAGTCACATGCAGAAGAATGAAGCTGGAGCCCTAAGTCACAATAAAAAAAATTAAAATAGACCAAAGACCTAAATGAAAGAGCTAAAAACATAAAACTCTTAGAAGAAAATAGGCATAAAACTTTATGACTTGGGTTAGGCAATGTTTTCTTAGATATAATACCCAAAGCACAAGCAACTAAAGAATAGAAAAGGTGGACTTCATCAAAATTGAAAATTTTGTGCTCCAAAAGACACTTCTAAGAAAGGGAAAAATGGTAGGAGAAAATGTTTACAATTCATGTATCTGACAAAGAAGTAGTACCTGAAATTTAAAACACTTGCAACTCAACAATAAAATTATAAGTAAACCAATTTAGAAATTGGCAGAGGATTTGAATATACATTTTTCCAAAGACATACAGATGGCCAATAAGCACATTTAAAGGTGCTCAACATCACTAGTCATTATAGGAATGCAAAATAAAACCATAATGAGATACTTCACACCCACTCGGAAGACTAGAACCAATCTGAAACAAGTGATCACAAGGATATTGGAGAAACTGGAATCCTCTGACACTGCTGGTGGGAATAGTAATATATAATATGGTTAGGCTACTTTAGAAGAGTTTGGCAGTTCCTCAAAGTGATACAGCCTTTCATCCCTAAGTATATACCCAAGAGAACTGGAAATGTTGATACAAAAACTTGCACATGAAAGTTTATAGCAACATCATTCATAATAATGAAACAACCCAAATGTCCAACGGATGAATGTACAATTTAAACATGGTATACCCATACAATTACCTATATTGTTTAGCAATAAAAACGAATCACTGATACATGCTAAGCCTCAAAACATGCTCAAAAACAAGTGTAGAAGCCAGTCGCTGAAAAACAAATTGTATAACCCTGTTTATATGAAATGACCAGAATGAGAAAATCTAGGCCGGGCACGGTGGCTCATGCAGCTGTAATCTCAGCACTTTGGGAGGCCAAAGCAGGTGGATCACCTGAGGTCTAGAGTTTGAGACCAGCCTGGCCAATATGGTGAAACCCCATCTCTACTAAAAATACAAAAATTAGCCAGTCGTGGTGGTGGGTGCCTGTAATCCCAGCTACTTGGGGAGGCTGAGGCAGGAGAATCACCTGAACCCGGGAGGCGGAGGGTGCATTGAGCTGAGAATGCGCCACTGCACTCCAGCCTGGGTGACAGAGCAAGACTGTCTCAGAAAAAAAAAAAAAACAGAACAGAAAAAAGAAACTAGAGACAATAGTGGCTGCCTAGGACTGAGGAATTTGGGAGGAAAGAAGAAAATAATGACTAATAACAATAGAATTTCTTTTTGGGGTGATGAAAATGTTCAAGAATTTTAAGAGTGATGATGGTTGCGTAACTTTGAGAAATGTAAGAAAGTCTTAAATTGTACACTTCAAAAGGTGACTTTTGGCCAGGTGTAGTGGCTCCCAAAGTGGCTGTAAAACATTCCAGCACTTTGGGAGGCAGAGGAGGATTGCTTGAGACCAGGAAGCTTGAGAACAGCCTGGGCAACACAGCAAGACCCCATCTCTTAAAAAACAAAATAGTGCTTGGTGGCACACACAGTAATCCCAGCTACTCAGCAGGCTGAAGCGGGAGGATTCCTTGATCCCAGGAGTTAAAGGCTACAGGGGGCCATGATTGTGCCACTGCACTCCAGCCCAAGACCCTGTCTCTTTTTTTTGAAAAGGGTGACTTTTATCTAAAAAGTTAACACTATAGAAAGAATTAAAGCAGGGAAGACAGAATGTGAGTTTCTGTGTGTGTTCTATCTTAAATAGGGCTGTCAAAAAAAAAAAAAAGATCTCAATCAAGCACAAAGAACAACCAAATAGTAAATTGTTAACATTACATATTTAAACTCCACTACCAAAATGACTGAAATATACTTTTGCTAATTTAGAAATCTAGGGACTATAATCCAAACTAAATCCTGAAATTTAAAATTACTGCTTTTTTTGAGAATTGTAAGATTCATGGAACAAAGCCTTAAATCCTTAGTCTATATAAAGATTTAAGATTCATCTGCCATAGTTTAAGGTAACAAAATGTAATACAGCAACAAGGACAAATGTGTATTTCAAGTTTTCCAAAAATATTTGTCACGGCTTTGCAGCCGCTTTCATACCTCGTTTTGTATTTTTTAAATTTTCTATTTCTTTTTTCACTGTCTTTGGTTTGCCTAAATCCTCATTGGTCTTTTTTATGCTTGAGTACTCTGTAAACACTTCTGAAACAGAAGTACACTCCTGGCCAGGCCCGGTGACTCATGCCTGTAATCCCAGCACTTTGGGAGGCCGAGGCAGATGGAACACGAGGTCAGGAGTTCAAGACCAGCCTGGCCAACATGGTGAAACTCCGTCTCTACTAAAAATACAAAAATTAGCTGGGCGTGGTGGTGCGTACCTGTAATCCCAGCTATTCAGGAGGCTGAGGCAGGAGAATCGCTTGAACCGGGGAGGCGGACGTTGCAGTGAGCCAAGATCACACCACTGCACTCCAGCCTGGACGACAGGGCAAGACTGTCTCAAAAAAAAAAAAAGTACACCCCTGAGTTTAGAGCATCTTCACCTTCCCACAGCAAGAGAGGTGTGACCTCACCTCACCATTTTCAAAGACAGAATAAGGCTTTAAAATAACCATTACAGTCCAAAATCCATATATTTACTTTTTATTGAATTTGTTAATGTTACAGAATTCTTGCACTGCCAAACCATGCCTGAGAATTCAAACAAATGGTACAATGGACAGCCTCATCCACCCATCATACAGTATATTAAAACTTGATTCATGTACATTTTGATATTTTCACAATCTTTTAAAAAGTTATAACAAGAATTATAATTTAAATCTGCTGCAGGTCTTCAGATTTCGAGTACAATATGTCTTTACATAACACCTCCACTTATTCATCTGTTCGTTCTTCAGTAACATAACCCCCAACAAAATTTTGTTGGGAAAAAATGCAGGGAAAATGCACAGTCCAATGATAGATTATTTTTTAAGGTTTTTCGTTCCCAAGTAAAAGTCTTCAGTTTACCAAGAATCCCATTCTGATCTAATCATTCAACCCCCCCTTGGCTGGCTCAGCTACTCACCCAAATATATTAGAAGGCAGGCATCCTGCCTGCCACCTCAAATGTCAACATTATTGCCCAGATGTGAGTGGCAGGTCCTGTCAGGAGATACTGTAACCCTCCTCGGAGTCCAATTCCTGCACGGACACTTTCGTCAAGACTAAACTCCTATCTGAAAATGCTCCCACATCAAAATAGTTTTACTCCCCCACTTGCTTCACTCTTGCCCGTAGCAAGTCTGCAACTCATGCATTTGGCAAAGGGATTTATTATAGAGAAACCCAGACTCTGCATCAAGTGGTCACATTACCACTTTCAGGTATTTCTATTGAACCAGATACAAAACTAGGAAACTGCCAGACCATCTTGTTAGGTGGACACTCTTCTGTAATCCTGGGTAGCCTCAAGTCCCTTTAAATGACCCAAAACTATTAATAGGTATTTTAAGCTGTAATTATTAAAAACAGAAGTGCTACATCACCTGTCTTTCGCCCTGACTCTCCAAATGAACATAAAGACACACCAAAAGGTTGATAACAGAGCTAGCTGGGACAATCACTGCATCTATAGAACAGCCAATACCTTGAAAAACTGGGCACAAGTACATGAGGAATTCTTATCAAATATCGTGCACAATCCATGACACTTAAATGAGTTTTAGCTGAGGTTTTGCTCATGTTGCTCTGAATTTGTAAGGCCAGATCAGTGAACCTCTTAGCCTGAGCAGAAAGCATATTCTTCCCACTGCAGTTTACTACACGATTTAGACCTGATTAGATGAGGCATTATAGCAGCACCTGAAGTACAGCCTCCAGAATCCACTGCCCTTTTCATCAAAGGCTATTTGGTTCCACCCTCAGGATTGGCATACTCACATTTCACAATCCTAATGCATACTTTAGGTTACTTACTTAACCAAGCAATATGCTCTGTCAAAGAACTTATTTCAAGTCAAAGCAAAAAAGGCCTTAATGCAGAACAAAAACAAAACAAAAAAGCACTATCCAAATAAAAAATCACCAAAAAAAAAACAAACCCAAGATTATTCTCTCCCTTACCCCTTCCCCCACTTGGTGGACCCGTTTGGTTGAATTTATTTTGTGGTTACCTCAGAATACAATTAAAGTTTAAATTACAAATCACAGCCCTACACAGATGATCTGAACACATCAGTTCTTTTCAGCGGTGTGTTCCAGGAAGTCTAATATAACCACAGCCTACTACAGACAGTATTCCTTAAAGGTAGGGCACAGGACAGATTAATTAAGGTCACTTAAATCTTCATCTTTTACAGCAGATCAGAACCCAGATGGCTGACTTTTTATGCAGGATTTCTGGTAAGAATCCAGTAGAGCTGGTTGCAAGGTTCACATCGACACTTAATAGTTGTAATCTTCTTATCCAGAAGTTGTGATCCACATGAAGTCCACAATGAGTGCAGCAAATCTGAGGTAGTCAACCCTTATGAAGGCTCAGTATCTGAACATAAAAAGATTTTGAAATGACCACTGGCTGCAGGTTTTGGTTTTTTGTATTTGCAGAGTAAATATGAAAGAACACTGTTGAAACTAGTTCACACATTTATGTAACAATGAAAATTCCCCTAATTCCAATATGCATAGAGCAGTCGTGACACTTTAACTTCCATAGTGCAATAGGGCCAGTCATGAAATCGAGTGGTCTGCATCAGTGTCTGTAGATCCAGCAGAGATCAGATGATGAATGGCTGTTGGTGGTGCAGTCTAGTTACCTCAGAAGGATTAGCAAAGCCCATTCCTTAATTGTATTGTGAGTGGCTGCTTTTCTGATTTTCAAGCACAGCATATTGGTTGTCTAGCTGAAGTTTAAGGGCCTGGTTTTTTGAAACCTCATCCCTACCTCTATTTTTGTGTCTTACTACTTCAAAGCTCTTCTCCATTTCTTTATCCCTAAGGGAAAAGAAATGTAATCAGTAAATATTTCTTCTTCACTAGGGTTTTTGAAAAATATTCGTCCTTGAATTTAAAAAAAAGCCACTCCTGGGGAGGGGTAGGAGTGGAGGCATATATAAAATCCTTCTTATCAAACCATTTTAAGGCTTCAATTCGAACAGAAAACAGAACGCTGTACTGAAGCTCTAGGGTCCTATCTTCTACTGAATAGTATTAACTGTGACCCTATTTCAAGACAAACTTGAAGAAAACTGTTAAAAGCTGTGTAATGACATTCCTCCTAAGACTTTCACTTTTAGCAAGTAATAGATAATCTCTCTCTTTATGCACAAGGGTAACAATTTTCTCATTCAAGTAAATTCTACTCATTAGTCAATGATTTCTCCTCACATCAATTTTGTGGGAGTGGATCTGATTAGATCAGGTAAAGAAACTTGAGTGTGGTGAATCACTGCCCTCCCAAAGGTCCCTTATACATTTTTTAAGACAGAGCAGAGGAGCAAGTCCACGTGGAGGTTTAAATTCAAGCCAGCTGTGCTCTCAAAGTGGTGAAAAGGCTGGGATTTATTCTAAAAGCCACCCTAAAAAACACATTTCCATCTGATGTCATTTACATTTCTTCCCATTTTATTTATTTTAAAAAATTCATGTCCCTAAGTAAGATGTAGATGTGCCATATGTAGTCATTTAATTCCAGGTAGTATTCATTTTAAGTACCTGCTGAAATAAGATTATTTTAATATTAGATTTATAAATGCCAACATCTTCTGTCTATAGTCACATTAACTGGGAATACAATTAAACAGTGCTTTTATATTTCTAGTTTCCATATTATAAGGAGCAAAAGCCACTTAATTATAAAAGAATTTTAACTACATTAAAACTTGTCATTGCTATAAAACAACATAAACCAGGGCTGAGATAAACTTTTGCAGACAGAAGACAAAGTGTCTCCAGTGCTCTTTGCCCTCCCCCTTTCCTCCCTTCTGGGCATATAAAGTCCCATCCTGATTCTCAGCTGCCTGTCAGCTGAAACTCAGGCTTTATTAGTTAAGGAGTAGTCTCCCTTGGGTGGGTATGCACATCCCCTATATCCCACTCCCTGGCCAAGGAACAGAAAAGTCCCAAACAAAATGCAATTAATTATAGTACTTACTTCCGGCTTTCTACATGCTTGGCAGTTGACTGCAGGGATGGGAACTGTGTATCACTGTAGATTTCTGGTGGTCCTTGTGGTGTTTTCCTTGTTGTGGTTAACCTGGCCCCAGGAGGCCTATACACACCACTAGTCATCGCCGGTTCTGGGGTTTCTGTAACTAGTATTTTATAACAACTTTTAGATAAACTATTTAAATGCTCAGCATTTTAATAAGCTATTCTTGCATTCCCAATCATTTAACAATTATAGAAAAAACAATACCAGGGTCTCTGGGTCAGACCACAGGTTAGTCATTTCAGAAAAGGTCTGAAAGTGACAACAGGCCGGGCATGGTGGCTCATGCCTGTAATTCCAGTACTTTGGGAGGCTGACGTGGGTCGATCACCTGGGGTCAGGAGTTCAAGACCAGCTGGGCCAACATGGTGAAACCCTCTCTACTAAAAATACAAAACTTAGCTGGGCATGATGGCAGGCACCTGTAATCCCAGCTACTCAGGGGGCTGAGGCAGGAGAATGGCTTGAACCTAGGAGGCAGAGGTTGCAGTGAGCCAATACTGAGCCACTGCATTCCGGACTGGGCAACAGAAGGAGACTCCGTCTCTCAGAAAAAAGAAAAGTGAAAACATTGTATTTTTCTAGGGTAGTATTCTAACTCCTCCTCCATGTACAACTTTAGTAATCTACGTAAATGATGAGTTCCACAAGCCAAATTACTGGAAGTAGAAAAGGAATCTGCTGGGCCTGGATGACTGGTCTCATCAGGGACTGCCTCTCAGAGTAGGATTTTAGTCCTCAGTTTCCCTATCAGTAAATACGAATTACTTCTTTACCTGATTGGTGGACTGATTAAGATGCCATATGTAAAGAATTTATTTAATGAAATGCCAGTGTGGTTATTTTTTTAAGATTCTAGCCAGGGCTGGGTGCGGTGGCTCAAGCCTGTAATCCTAGCACTTTGGGAGGCTGAGGCAGGCAGATCACTTGAGGTCAGGAGTTCAAAACCAGCCTGGCCAACATGGTGAAACCCTGTCTCTACTAAAAATACAAAGATGTAGCGGGGCATGGTGGTGCACGCCTGTAATCCCAGCTACTCAGGAGGCTGAGGCAGGAGAACAGCTTGAACCCGGGAGGTGGAGGTTGCAGTGACCCAAGATTGTGCCACTGCACTCCAGCCTGGGCAAGAGAGTGAGACTTTGTCTAAAAAAAAGGAAAAAGAAAAAGAAAAAAAGGTTCTAGCCAGGCACGATGGCTCATGCCTGTAATCCCAGCACTTTGGGAGGCCGAGGCGGGCAGATCACTTGAAGTCAGGAGCCAGACTCTGTCTCAAACAAAACAAACAAAAGAAAAAGATTCTAAAGATGATTTAAAAACATAAGACCGGGTGTGGTGGCTCACACCTGCAATCCCAGCACTTTGGGAAGCTAAGGTGGGAGGACTGCTTGAACCCAGGAGTTGAAGACTAGCCTGGGCAACATAGTGACATCTCATCTCTACAATAAAATAAACAGGTGGCGTGCCCCGGTAGTCTACTTGGAAGGCTGGGGTGGGAGGATCACTTGAGCCCAAGCAGTTGAGGGGCTGCAATGAGCCATGATTGCACGACTGCTCTCCAGCCTGGGCCAGAGTGAAACCCTGTCTCTAAAAAATATAAAAATAAAAATTTAACGTATAGCAGTAGTTATCTGTGATTTCTGCATAGCAAGATTTGGAGTGATATGTTGTTCTTTATAACATTCTAAATAAAATGAGTATACATTTCTTTAAAGTAGTGCTCTTAAACTTTCATTATTGCCCTAGGAGACCTTTCAGACATCTGTTTCCTAACTGCACCCCCGCTCCATGAATTAATACTGCAGATATACTATACATCTGTTTATGCAATCTAGTCTTTTCGTGGGCCACAAACGACTGTTAAGGTATAAGATTCCTAGCCGGGCGCGGTGGCTCACGCTTGTAATCCCAGCACTTTGGGAGGCCAAGGCGGGCGGATCTTGAGGTCAGGAGATCGAGACCACGGTGAAACCCCGTCTCTACTAAAAATACAAAAAATTAGCCGGGCGTGGTGGCGGGCGCCTGTAGTCCCAGCTACTCAGAGAGGCTGAGGCAGGAGAATGGCATGAACCTGGGAGGCAGAGTTGGCAGCGAGCCGAGATTGCACCACTGCACTCTAGCCTGGGCGACAGAGCGAGACTCTGTCTCAAAAACAAAAAAAAAAGTATAAGATTCCTTCATTCTATAAGAAGCAACTTTTACCCCCTTCAGAATGATACAATCGGCCCTGCTGAGAATTCATGCTTCAAAAAACAGGAAAGTTAAATAGGGAATGAAAAAGACAAAGCACAAGTGAAAGACAAGGGCCCCTTGTCTTTCTGTCCTTACTCAGCTGTCAAAAATATTTTAAATGATAAAAGCTAGGAATTTTCTCTCTCATGAAAACTTTTGGAGTTAAACCTAACCCTAGGGTAGTTACTACTAAAAATCCTAAATGAAGCTTACCTTGGATTCTAGTAAATTAAAGTCTTTTCCTTACCTTTTCCTCCCTTAGCAAGTAGTTAATATTTAAAGAGAATATTAGAAGAAATGCTCAATTCCAGTAAATGAAACTGGAATCGAATATCTATATAAATTTTACAGCAACATATAGGACAAAAGTATGTCTTTTAACTTCCAGATTCCTTTTATTTAGGATTTAACAAGATATATACACATCCCACTCTACCAGGAATGAAAAGGAGCCTCTCCTCCTCACCCCACCACAGTCATGCACTTAATTGAAAGTGGACCGTATATAAAATCATATATACATTACACATCTGAAACTGAAATAGTAAAATTACCAATTACTGGAGCAGGAGGTGCTTGTACTGGAGCTGTTTTATTCCAGGGACCTGAAGATTTTTCCATACCTCCACCACCACCTCCACCTTCTTCCCAGTTATCACCTGGATCTTGTCTCTTTTCATTATCTTCATCTTCCTTTTCACTGTTGGAAAAGCAAACATGTAAATTCATTAAGGAACCACCAAGAAAATTCTCAGTCCAAATCGTTAAGTTTTATCCATGATTATCTGTACAACCCTGAAGAAGTCAATCTCTTTTAAGACTGAACATCTTACTTATTTAAAAAGTGAGGCCGGGTACAGTGGCTCACACCTGTAATCCCAGGACTTCGGGAGCCAAGATGGGTGGACCACCTGAGGTCAGGAGTTCAAGACCAGGCTGGGCAACATGGCGAAACCCATCTGTACTAAAAATACAAAAATTAGCCAGGCATGAGGGCACACACCTACAATCCCAGCTACTGGCGAAGCTGAGGCAGGAGGATCCCTTGAACCCGGTAGGCGGAGGCTGCACTGAGCTGAGATCGTGCCACTGCACTCCCTCCTGGGCGACAGAGCATGACTCTGTCTCAAAAAAATAAAAATAAAAAAAACTGATGTGCCTCTGTGACAATATGCCTGATCATTTATAGCAGCCCCACATAAGAGCAGGACCCCAGTTACCACCTCAAGCGACTAAGGGAGGGAAGAGAGGATGATACAACCTGAAATGCAGAGAAGAGGGTGAGCTGAAGGATTAAGAGCACAATTACAAAATTTTCCTTGCACCAAAGTGTACAAACAGGCATTTAAGGTAAGCATATTTTTAGTGAGCAAATGAAGAGTTTTGAAAGTTGTATAATTTTATTTGCCAATCCTTTCCCACATAACAAAATCCTCTCAGAATTAGAATTCACATTCCAGCAGATGAAAACAAGTCGGTGTCCAGTGTTTACAGAGGATAGAATTAGCCCCTAAGAGACATGTATTTATCACCTGTTTAAAAAAATATATAACAGCTCAGTCTTTGGCTTTCTAGATGTTATAAATGGAAAAGATACCCTCAGTGGTAACATACCATCTTAAGACTGCTTGCAGTATTTTCTCAATGCTAATTAATTTATTCTTGAATTGACTTGAGTCATAATCTATTTCTCCAAGGTATCTTTATTTCTCTTTTTGCTGGATTACTTTTTATTATTTTATGTAACTTTACATGTCCTAAATTACCGTGTATATATCTTTTGTCTCTTGACAAAAGGGATACTGACAACAGGGATATTAAAGCACAACTATGGCTAAATCGAACGTCCTTTTTGCAACTCTTCACCTTGAAGATACACCTAGCAGAAACTACCAACCTTTTCATCAAATTATTTTTCATGACAATGGTGCTTTTCCTAGGTCTTCAAGCTTCTCAACTCCTTCACCATTCTACCTTTCCCCCACCTACCTGTAAAAAAAAAGGCTGGTTCCCTAAACTCTGTCCCTGGCCTTCCACTTATCACCCTGACTCTCAACTGTATAACCTTGGGAACATCACAGCTTCTCTTGGCTTCTGCAAAAGGATATCTAAGGATGCTTTCCTTCCATTTCTATTAAAACAAGACACATGCTGACTATAAGACAAAGTTCTTGACTAGCTTGACGGTCTCCTTTAAAGATACTTAGAAAAAAATAAGTGGCAAAATGCCATTCAAAAATAATGGCACTGGCCAGGCGCGGTGGCTCACGACTGTAATCCCAGCACTTTGGGAGCCAAGGCAGACGGATCACCTGAGGTCAGGAGTTCGAGACCAGCCTGGCCAACATGGCAAAACCCCATCTCTACTAAAAACACAAAAATCAGCCAGGTGTGGTGACACACACTTGTTATCTCAGCTACTTGGGAGGCTGAGGCAGGAGAATCAGGTGAACCCAGGAGGCAGAGGTTGTAGTGGGCCAAGACTGTGCCACTGCACTCCAGCCTGGGTGACAGAGCGAGACTCCGCAGCATTGTATGAATTACCTACCAACCAGAAGTGACTGCAGAATCTAGAGGCTAGAGTGACAATGAGGAAGAGAGTGGAAAGAAGAACAGATTTATCTCGTCTACATTTACAGCAAGATTTTACTTACAACTTTATCTGAGAGGAAAAAGGATAGAGAATATGGCAATTCATCCCTAAGAGGTCTGAGAAAGAAAAAAATACAATTTAAAATAAAAATATAGCCAAGCCATCCCTCAGTTTTCCTGCTCGTTAACATGTAAGAGAATTCTATGCAGCCATTTAAAATGTAAACCCTATGCTGACATGGAGGTAGTATTCATGTCATACAAACCAAAATTCACTAAAACAACATCTATATACCTAATATAAATACAAAAACATCTACAACAATTTTAAAAAGTTTTATAGAGTAGCTCTGGATGTCAGAATGTATGACTTTATCTTTTTCATGCAGCAAGCAATTAGAAGCAGATTCTAAAGGCTGGCTTCCTGGTTCAAATCCAGGCTCTGCCACTTACCAGCCAGGAAACTTTGAATATGGCACTTAATTTCTTTATACCTCAATTTCTTCTTATGTAAAATGGAGCTGACAACCCCATAATAATCGGCACTATTTACTGATTATCTCTAAGTAGAAGAGACTACAGATAATTCTTACATATTTCTTTATGCTTCTACATTTTTCTCAAAAAAATTCTAAAAACAAGCATATTATTTTTATAACCTACATAACAAAATTTTTTATTTTTAAAAATTTTTTAGAGACAGGGTCTTGCTCTGTCACCCAGGCTGGAGTACAGAGGCCCAATCTTAGCTCACCGTAATCTTCAACTCCAGGGCTCAAGAGATACTCCCACCTCAGCCTCCCAAGTAAGCTAGAACTAAAGGTGCAGACCACCACAACTGGCTAATTTTACTTTTTTACATTTTTTGTAGAGACAGGGTCTTGCCCAGGCTGGTCTTGAACTCCTGGCCTCAGGTGATCCTCCTACCTCTGCCTCCCAAAGTGCTGGGATTACAGGAGTGAGCCACCACGCCCAGCCTCACAAAAAGCTTTTAAATAAAAACTCCTATTTGGTCTGATGGAATAGTGACAGTATCTCAACTGAAGTTTTTTTTTACTGTCTAGTGTCTAACATCTCCTTGCCCTTAGGAATAATAAAAAAAAAAAACCCCACAAATTTAAAATACACCTAGTTTACAAACTATTACCAAAAAATAAGCATAATCTGTTTAATTAGAGGGATTGTACTTCAATAATGAAAGGCACAAGGAGACAATTTAGTATTCTGGATTCTTGGCCAGGCAGTGGCTCATGCCCGTAATCCCAGCACTTTGGAAGGCCAAGGTGGGAGGATCATTTGAGGCCAGGAGTTCAAAACCAACCTGAGCAACATAGGAACACAGTGAGACCCTGTCTCTATTTTTTTTTGAGATGGAGTTTCACTCCTGTTGCCCAGACTGGAGTGCAATGGCCTGATCTTGGCTCACTGCAACCTCCGCCTCCCAGGTTCAAGCAATTCTTCTATCTCAGCCTGCCAAGTAACTGGGATTACAGGCATGCACCATCATGCCCAGCTAATTTTTTGTATTTAGTAGAGATGGGTTTTCACCGTGTTGGCCAGGCTGGTCTCAAACTCCTGACCTCAAGTAATCCACCTGCCTCAGCCTCCCAGAGTGCTGGGATTACAGTGTGAGCCACTGTGCCCGGCCAAAAAAAATTTTTTTTAATAAATATTTTGGGTTTTTCCAAATGTCCATCAATGATAGACTGGATAAAGAAAATGTTGCACATATACACCATAGAATACTATGCAGCCATAAAAATGGATGAGCTCATGTCCTTTGCAGGGACATGGATAAAGCTGGAAACCATCATTCTCAGCAAAATATCACAAGGACAGAAAACCAAACACTGCATGTTCTCATTCATAAGTGGGAGTTGAACAATGAGAACAAATGGGGAACATCACACACCAAGGCCTGTTGGGGGGTAGGGGACTGGGGGAGGGATAGTGTTAGGAGAAATACCTAATGTAAATGATGAGTTGATGGGTGCAGCAAACCACCATGGCACATATATACCTATGTAACAAACCTGCACGTTGTGTACATGTACCCTAGAACTTAAAGTATAATAATAATAAAAATAAATAAGTATTTTGGGTTAAGATTCTGAAATACTAGCTAAACTAAACATGTGGAAATTGTCTAGTCAAGACTCTTCATCAGCCGGGCGCAGTGGCTCACGCCTGTAATCCCAGCATCTTGGGAGGCAGAGGCGGGCAGATCACTGGAGGTCAGGAGTTCGAGACCAGCCTGACCGACATGGTGAAACCCTGTCTCTACTAAAAATACAAAAATTAGCTAGGCGTGGTGGCACATGCCTGTAATCCCAGCTACTTGGGAGGCTGAGGCAGGAGAATCACTTGAACTTGGGAGGTGGAGGTTGCAGTGAGCAGAGATCACGCCATTGCACCCCAGCCTGGGTAACAAAAGCAAAAACTCTATCAAAAAAAAAAAAAAAGAATGAACAAACCAAAAGAACTCTTCATCCAACAACTGAAGTAACTGAAGCCCAGAGATGCTTAGAGGCTTGCCTAAATGCCAGTTAGCAGGGTAGAAATGATTTACATATTTTATTACTTTTTCATATTTACATATTTCAGAAAGTATCAACTCTCCAAATGTCATAGCCAAACAAGAAACATGTTCCAAACGGTTACTTCCATGGGAGACAGGCTGAAATTCAGTGTTTGACCCAAATATAATATATAGCTTCTCATCAGCTAAATTTTATAAATAAACACTACAGTAATGCTGTAAATTCATCACAATTCCACATACATAGTTTTAAATATGTGTAAGTCTGTAAGGCACTACTGGTAAGGTGAGAATAATGACGCTACAAAAGGGGGATTTACTGAATATCTACTGCAGCAGGCAGCATTCCACCCCACTGTACAAAGTTAAACGTCACAGTAACACTAAGGCAGGCAAGAGACCCACTGTATCTATGTATGAGGAAACTTAAGTACCTCCCCCAGGGCTACAAAGTAGCAGAGCCAAAATAGTGTGGGATTCTAGAGGCTATATTATTTCACATTATCTTTTAATTCATTTTATTCCCTTTATAGCTCTAAGGTATGATGCAAAAACATTCTCTAAGATTTGAGAAATGCATTTTCTTTAGTAAGGCTGATAGGATCACACATCCTGCAGCAGTATATTTATAAAGAATAGAACAGCCTTATCTCTTTACCTCAAGAGACATGAGAATTTACACATCCTAACTCCCCTTCCCCAACACTAGGGGGAAGCAGCTAAAACAAAAATCAGACTGGACTGAGCTGCTGGAATACCGGGCATCTCCACAGGTTTGTCCCTATTATACTTAGCATTGCTGCAACAGTAAAATGGGGAGATAAACATGGCCTGATCAGCTATGCCTGGCCTGGAGGTTTAAAATGTCACTGCACCTCATCCAAAGAATCTTTCCTGACCCCTTCATGGATGATGAAATGTCTCTCCTCTGCCCCAGAGCACTTTGCACATCTCTTTGAAATTATCTACTGTTGTCTATTACAGCATGACTTATTCCTACAACCAGAAAACCTCAGTGTCTAGCAGAGGAGTCACATAAGTATTTGCTAGAATAAATCCACCTTGGATAATGTAACCAGCTCTACCAGGTTTAAGTCTAGATTTCTCACCAAAGTTTCTAGAAAACCACTGGGCTCCAAGAACTCAATTATTTACTGAAACATGACAAACGCTCAACACTGTATACCTTCAAGAATTAAATCTTTCTAACATTCTCCCAAAAATCCACTTTAAAGATAGAAGTGGCTGGGCCTAGCAGCTCATGCCTGTGATTCCTTTGCTTTGAGATCACTTGTGGCCAGGAGTTTTGAAACCAGCCTAGGTAACACAGACCTCATCTACAGAAAAAAAGTAAGATTAGTCAGGGGTGGCAACTCACACCTGTAGTCCCAGCTACTCGGGAGGCTGAGGTGGGAGGATCACTTGAACCCAGGAGTTCAAGACTACAGTGAGCTATGATCATGCCACTGCATTCCAACCTGGGTGACAGAGACTGTCTCAAAAAAATGAAAAAATAGAGATGAAAGAGGCCTACAGGGCCTACAAACAACCAAGGATCTAACTCAAATGACAGGCTCCTTTATAACCACCTCAATGGCTTCCCTCTCAAGAATTTGTCTGTAACAGCATGACCTTGAATAAGATCTGTTAATTCAGACAGAAAACTGGGCACATTAAGTACCCTGGTACTTAAATCTTGAGCTGGTTGGTAAATGTGAAATAGGATCTTAATATATAATACATTTGCTGCTAGTGAAAAATTTCCCCTTTCAAATGTACAGGTAAAAGACTAACATGCTAACTACTATAAGGACCAGGGTCAAGAACTTTAAGATTGTATGTGACATCTGGCTGGGCTCAGAGGCTCATTCCTGTGATCCCAGCACTTTCACCTGAGGTCAGGAGTTCGAGACCAGCCTGAACAACATGGAGAAACGCCGTCTCTACTAAAAACACAAAATTAGCTGGGCGTGGTGACACATGCCTGTAATCCCAGCTACACGGGAGGCTGAGGCAGGAGAATCGCTTGAACCAGGGAGGCTGAGGTTGTGGTGAGATGAGATCGCGCCATTGCACTCCAGCCTGCGCAATAAGAGCGAAACTCTGTCTCAAAAAAAAAAAAAAAAAAAAAAAAAAGACTGAATGTGACATCTGCAGCTAACTCTCAGTATATGGAGAAACAGAAAAAGATAAAGCACATGTAGCAGAGATTTGTGGATCTGAGTGAAGAGCATATGGGAAGGAGTGTTTCTCAGTGTTGCAGGTTAGTGGAATACCTCTACTAGGATGGCCACTTAGGGCCAATGACTAGATGTTAAGAAAATTAAAAAAAACAATATAAAAGCTAGTCTAGGCCGGGCACTGTGGCTCATGCCTGCAATCCCAGCACTTTGGGAGGCTAAGGCGGGCGGATCATGAGGTCAGGAGTTCCAGACCAGCCTGACCAACATGATGAAACTCCGTCTCTACTAAAAATACAAAAATTAGCCAGGTGTGGTGGCGGGCGCCTGTAATCCCAGCTACTCGGGAGGCTGAGGCAGGAGAATCGCTTGAAACCAGAAGGCGGAGGTTGTGGTGAGCTGAGATTGCGCCACTGCACTCTAGCCTGGGCAACAAGAGCGAAACTTTGTCTCAAAAAAAAAAAAAAAAAAAAAAAGCTAGTCTACTTCAGGTTGAACAGAACTTAAATGCTTGTACTAGCTGATACTTAGTTATATCCCTGGCAAGGGTGAAGTATGTAAGTTATTTAAGACACTTTTCACTATCTCAAGAGTAACCAAAATAGATCAAGACCAAAATAACCCTGAAGATGAACATGTAATTTATAGTCAGTAACAGAAAAACACAGGTTCTGTTTAAATAATCTCCATAGTTTAACCAAATCAATTTCTACTCCTTAGTGAACTTGAAACCAAAATTTTATCTTCAGAAAAGTGCTACGTTTGCCAAGTTCAACATGGCCAAACACTATTCTTCCAGTAACTCACGTTTTCAAGAACCTGCAGTCACTTAGGAAAGAAAAGACTTAAGAAGAGCCAAACTTTCCAACAGAACAGGAGCCACACACACAGGCAGTTCCACGACACCAAATGGTAAGAACCTCACATTCCCTCCTCCCCATTCTTTACAGGTCAAGCCCCAGGAGACAGAAAAGAGGAAGACACATGAAGGAAGCCAACAAGTGGTTGGGAATCAAACTCAAGTCTAATCACTTCTACTCAACACCACTACAAAGAAATCTCAAGAGTGGAGAAGCCATCATTCCTGAAAGTTTCCCATTATCAATCTGGGGGTTTCACTTTGGTTAAGCTCACAAAATGATGTTTTCACAGTAGAACATTAATGCCTAGCTGTGGTAGGTGTTCAACAAATGTCAATAATATTAACGCAGCTTTGTAAGTTATCGAAAGCTATAGATACTAACATTCAGAGAGGTCAAAAGACAGTTTTCAGTTAAGGAAAGTATTTCCTCCACTGTGCCTCGCACTCACTGGCATTGCCTATAAAATGCAAACTTCAAACTGGAGACAGTTTATCAAGATCCTTTATTTCTTTAAATCGGGAGCAAAGGATTTTTTAATCTTAAAGCAGAACCATATCTTCACTTGTTTTTTCCTACTTTATGAACCCTCTAAAATATAGCACTTACTTAACATCAACCTTAAAGTTGACTGCCATAGACTGGACTTGACAAAATGTTAATTTCAAATCTTCGAAACTACCCAATTTTTAAAAATTACTATGTTTTCTTGAACTTTAAAAAATAACATGTTCACACATATAATTCCATTCCTATGAAGTTTTAGAAAAAATTATGGTGTTAGGATAGTGGTTATGTTGAAGGTGAATGCAGTGAGTAGGTGTTAAGAGGGGAACCTTGTTCTGTATTAGTAATACTGAGTTTCTTGACTTCGTGCTTATTGCACAGGTTGGTTGCACTGTGTGAACGCATAAAACCTCTCTCTCTAAGTATGACATACTTCAACTACAAAAATATATTCACTTGCTTACTGGAGAGGATGTGAAAAACATCCACATTACTTTTGAAACCAAAACTAAGTACAATCACCGATGTTAAAAGTAAACATTTTGAAGCGACAAAATCCACTTTAGCTGTCTGAAATGAGAAGGCCTAACCAGAACTGGAAGTAGGCAAGCTCTCACAGGATTTTAGAGTCAGCAGCTAATTTCATGAGCACACGGAAGGGCTGCCTCCATGGAGTGAGAAAGAGTAGACAGAACCCATTTGAGTCCTAATAAGCATATCTAGAGCACAAGGCTACTATGATGCTGCTTTGGGGCTAAAGGAAAACCTAACTTGTATCCAATATCTGTCCTAAAGGTCATCTAAACACATTTGTAACCAGACTATACCTTATTTGCATTGCCTGAACCCTGAGGCCGCTGTAATCAACCTCTTTTTGCTCCAATTCTTTCCATTCATCTTCGTCCTGTAAAACAAACGCCATCTGATCAATTAAAGTTTTTTGTAGACATATAACTAAGCAAATAACACACTACGAAAAGTGTATCAAGTGGCTGGAACCTAAACTAAGTATGTACTTGTCTTCTGGTCAAAACTCTTGCTTCGTTCTGGGGCAAACTAGGCTAAATGGAGGATAAACATGCTCGTAGGCTAACACTATACTTCCGCTGGGTTCCTGCATGAGAGCTGTTACTTTAAGCAACTAAGAAAAGCCGAAGGAAGAAGTCAATAGGAATTTCACAACTACATTTCTACTTCAACCTTGCCACCGAGAGTTTTCTTTTTCTTTCACGGGCTTAGAGACTAAGTCAACACAAAAGAGCTGCTACAAATGCGGCTGCTGAAAGCGAAAATTCAGCTCAAACTACTGGGCTGAGGTCAGCACACGGAATTACTCAGCCTAGACGTCACCCGATAAACGCTGCTCTGTGCTGGGCACTGCGGCCCCAGACCTAGTGCCCCCGGAGGGTGGCGCCGCCCGGGCCTTGGCTAACGCCAAGCGACGCGGAGTGGGAAGGGCGGCTCCACCGCGGGTGTCGGAAGGGGTCTCAGCCCTGGCAATGCCGGCCCGAGGTGGAGAGCCTGCGTCACGTGGTGGCCCGCGCCCGTCCGCCCGGCCCCTCCCGGACGCTTCCCCGGCAGGCGGGGGCGGGCACATGGGGCACCGGCGCGCGGCCCGGGCCCTGAGTGCCGGCCTCCTGGCCCCTCACCTTCGTCACAGCCTTGGTGGCGGCCCCTGGGCCCGCAGCCCCCGCGCTCGCGGTCCCGCCGTCGCCCGGCCGGGTCCCAGCGCCCGCCCCACCGCCCGCCGCACCCGCGGCTCCACTGCTCCCGCCGGCGCTGCCCGCTGCGCCCGCGGCACTCGCCGCCCGGTTGCTCCGCTCTTTCTTCTTCTTCTTGTCCCTCTTAGCAAAGAAGTTGTCCAGGCTCCGCTCCTCCGTCTCGGCCATGGCCTCGGCCTCCTCGACCCGGATGGGTGGGGCCGGCGGCGGGTGCGGCCCGCGGGGCTCCGAGCTCGGGGTCGAGGCCGGCTCTGCGCTCACGCTGCCGGGCGCGGCGACGCCTCAGCCCCGCGGGGTCGCTGAGGCGTGCGCGGCGAGACGGGCGGCTCCCCCTGCGTGCTGGCAAGCGGTGGTACGGTCCGCCCGGGGGCTCGCGCGCCGCCGCTGTAGCCCGAGGCTGCCGGGGCTGCTGCTGCGGTGGCGGAGCAGGATCCCGCTCTCCCGACAACCTGAGGGGAAAAGGCACGCGAGTCAGAGGCCCTGGCGAGAGTGCTCGGCTAGCAGCGGCGCGTGCCGGAGGAAGACGCGCGCGCGCAGGCCCGGAGAGGAGGGGAAGGGGGTGGGGAGGGGAGGGAGAGGGAGGAGGGAGGGCGGGCTGCTAGAAGAGAGAGGCAGCGCCTGCGCCTGCGTACTTTGCTAGGCCTGCCACTGTGGGATCGCCAAGGGGCGGTGGCGGGAGGAGATGGAGGCGGAGCTGGAAAGAGAGCCAATCAGGTGCCAGGACGAAGCTCTTAGGTGACAATTCCTGACCTAGACGGGGCGGAGTCCAAGCATGGGGGCGGGGAGAGGCGGGTATATGCAAAATAAGTGACGTGTCTAATGACTCCGGTTTCCCGATTGGCCGAGGGTTTAGTCTTGAGGGCGGGCATTTTGAGGGCTGGTTGATGACTTGGCTAAAGAGGTCCAGCAGGAGGGGCGGTGGGTTCCTTTTGGGCGCATGTGCAGGATGCACGTGCGTTTCCTGGCCCAGAACAAACCGTGGCCCCATAGTAGTCGTTTGAACTTTCGCGAAACGGACAGGTACTGCGTTAAGCCAACTGTGTTAAAGATTGTTCCTCTCCTCTGATCGCTTCTGTATTTCCACCCTCTCTAGTGTGGCAACCATTACTTTTCTTCTTTACAGGTTGATTGTGAAAGTGAGAGGAGCAGTGAGCCTGAAGTTTAGGTCCCATTTACTAAAAGCTCTTTCATAGGCTGGTTGGTAGGTAGAAAGGGATTTTGTCTGAACGCCACCCTCTGAATTATGTTTACCAAGGTCAAGTTGAATAAATCCTGTCGTCAAGTCCCTAATCTGTAAAGTGGGTATACTATTTCTTACAGGATAGGGGGATGGAGGGAAGAGAGTCAACATTATTAGCTGCCCAGCACATTGCTTAACGCCCTGACTTGAGTCTAGATGATGATGCAGTTTATCCTTAGCTTCTATCCCTGATAAAAGGAGGGGACTGTCTTATCATAGGGGTGGAGACCAAAATGCCCAGGCGAAGGCCAGGTTTAAATGGGTTTAAAGCCCATTTAAATACCCTTGGGGCCTTGAAAATGAAATGAATTCTATATGCAAAAGGTGGTCTAAAGTAAGCTCTTAAACTTTCTACTTCCTCCTTCTAAAAGCAGAAGAGGGAGCTGTCACAACCATTGAGGAAATGACTCAGACAAATGTTGGTAGCCCTATGGGGTAGACAGAACCCAGCCAGTAAATGGAGTGACTTCTTCGTCTTTTCCTTTACAGTTACCCCATTAAAGTTTCTTTTCCTACCCCCTACTTACAATGCTATTAAAGAACTAACTTCTGGCTGGGCGCGGTGGCTCACGCCTGTAATCCCAGCACTTCGGGAGGCCGAGGCAGGCGGATCACCTGATGTCAGGAGTTTGAGACCAGCCTGACCAAAATAGTGAAACCCCGTCTCTACTAAAAACACAAAAATTAGCCGGGCATAGTGGCTAACACCTGTAATCCCAGCTACAGGCTGAGGTTGGAGAATTGCTTGAACCCGGGGGTGCGGAGGTTGCAGTGAGCCGAGATCGCGCCATTGCACTCCAGCCTGGGCAACAGCAGCGAAACTCCGTCTCAAAAAAAACAACAACAACAACAAAAAAAAAACTAACTAACTTCTGAATGTCAAATAAATGAAGGACCTAGCCTTGGCCAGCAAGTAGCTTGAGCTTACACATATACTATTCCCCAAACATAAACAGCTCCCAGAGTGACTTCCTTCTATGACAACATATATCTTCCTGTGATGCAGGCCAGGTTCAGTACTGCCCATCGCCATCACGCTCCCTTACTATCACTAATCAAATTTATGTTCTTTCTTTTTTTTCTTCCTTCTTTCTCCCTTCCTCTTTTCTTTCCTTTTCTTCCTTCCCCCTCTTTCTTCCTTCCTCCCTCCCTCTCTTTCATTCATTTATTTATTTACTTACTTATTTTTTGAGACAGAGTCTTGCTCTTGTCACCAGGCTGGAGTGCAACGGCACGATCTCAGCTCACTGCAATCTCTGCCTCCCAGGATCAAGCGATTCTCCTGCCGTAGCCTCCAGAGTAGCTGGGATTACAGGCGCCCGCCACCACACCCAGCTAATTTTTGTATTTTTAGTAGAGACGGGGTTTCACCATGTTGGCCAGGCTGGTCTCGAACTCCTGACCCTTGTGATCCACCCGCCTCGGCCTCCCAAAGTGCTGGGATTACAGGCGTGAGCCACCATGCCCGGCCCCCTCCCTCTCTTTCTTTCCTCATCTATGAAGCACTTATTTAGCTATATTTAGGGCAAAGTGCTTTATTCAAAAGTGAGTAATTTGTGATTCCTGCATTCAATTCCCTTATAATCTAGAAGAGAAGATCTAGATATAAATAAGTTTCAGTTATTTATATCTTTCTTAAGTCCTTATCAATTCATCATTGTCTTGAAAGAATTAATGACTTGAGAAAATACAGAGAAGGAACAGTTGTTGAGGGCTGACATTGCAGAATTTCCCACTACATTTTTCAGTGTGATTGATGGCATGATCCCAGAACTTGATCATGTGTGAGAAATTCAGGTCAGGCCAGTAGAGAGACCAGTGTCTTTGTGGTTGTGTCATTGTTTGTAGTAATTCTCTCCTTTGTGAAGCTGGTCCCTTCCTCTTTGAATCACCTGCCCTAAAATTGACAGCATCTGTTCCCACCAGTTGCTCCTTTTAAACCTCCCTTACCACCCTCCTCCAGATTGGTTGCACAGTGCCCTGAATCGTGCTATCATTATCATCATCACCAGGCACCCCCTCATCTTTGAAGCATCCTTCTGCCCTCCCTGTCTCTCTCTCTTTTTTTCTTTTTCTTTTTAAGAGGCGGGGCTCAAGCAATCCTCCGGCTTCAGCCTCCAGAGTAGCTGGGACTACAGGCAGGTGCCATCATGTACAGCTGAATTTTTTTTTTTTTTTTTTTACATTTTTAGAGAAAGGGATCTTGCTATGTTGCCTAGGCTGGTCTGGAACTCCTGGGCTCAATTGATCCTGCTGCCTTGGCCTCCTGAGTAGCTGGGATCACAAGTAGGAGCCGCCATGCCCGGCTCCTCTAGCTCTCTCTTGAAGGAGGTGTCTTCCCCTATGCCATCCAATGTGTTTGGACTGTCTGCATGCTTAAAGCAAACAGACCTTCACTTGTACTTGCCAGATGGAAAAGTTGAATAGTAATGCGTACTATTCCCAGGTATTTCTGCACATCTTCCAAGGTTCCTAATGCTGTCTGAACATGGCAGTTTCCCTCTTGGTCCTCTGAAGTGGTGCAATCCGAAGGACATCATGTATCTCCCTCAACAAGGCCTGCTGAGTTCCAATATTCCATGAGCTCAAGAGCTGGCAAAGGGCAGTTGAGCCCAGCCCCATTGTTTCTGGGTTCTTTTCTGCTGGGCTATTTGTTCCAAGTTCCATTCTGCTACCTAGGCTGGAAATTCCACTCATGCTCAGCTCAAAGGAATGCAGCTCATGCTGGCCAAAGTGCTCACCAGGAAATGGGTGAGTAGAATTCTTCTTTTCATTTCTGGCTTCCTCTCTAACATCTGTAAGGCCAACTATGCCACTGCCTGAACTGTCCCCTTTTCAACTGGGGAGCAACTACTTACAGGTCATCTCTTCTGGGAGTCTCTTCTTATTCTCTACAGGCAGCTTGATTTCCTAAACTTCAGAGGCCCAGAGTCTTTTCATTTGGTATGATAGTTGATGCCTTCCTGGTATTTGCGTGATTGGTTTGTTATTTAACCACTCGCATTCATTCACTCACATATATAAAACATGTATTTAATGAGCACCTACTATATGCTGGGCCCTATGTTAGGAGTTAAATGAGAGATAAGCCCTACCTTCACAGAGCTTGTTGTACACTAAGCTGGTAACTAGAAGGAGACACACAGGTACACCTACAATAGCACATTGAAAACTCTTGAAGGTAGGAATGGCATTGAGCATATAGCCTATATCACACGAGCATTTAACTGATGTTTGTAAAATGAAAAATGTCTCCATTAATCTCCAGTTTTCCACATTAACAGAGGACGGCACAAATCATGGACTCTAAAAGTGTTTCCTTGTTGGCTTATGAGCATAGGCTAACTCTGCCACACATAACAAACAATTCAACCTTCTCCCTCAACCTCAAGTTCCTCCTTAGCTCATTTTTGACATTAGGGCCCTAGTTGGAGGATATATGGACAGCAAGAGGAGGCCCAGCAACTATCCAGGAGAGCTTATTTCCAGAAAGAGGAAAGGGCTGCCATACACCCCCCTCTCCTAGACACAGACACACACACACACATACACCCACCACCATGGCTTGAGAAGGGAGTCAGACTCATTAACCCCACCCCCAATGGGTCTGGTTTGCTGATTGTCGAACCACATAAAATTGCTGCTATTTGACTGCTTTTGACCTGCCAAAAACAATCATTTCAAAAGGTTAAACCTAACATTAGAAAATAAACCAAAAAGTTCTGTAAATAAATGAAGAGCTTGGGAACAACCAACCTATCCATCAAGGTGACCTCCTTGAGCGTATCAGTGAGGGAAGGGCTGCAATGTGATGACAGTTGAATGATCAGCAACCGAATCAACTTTATTGTATGGAGAATGTGTGAACTGAAGGATGAGGGAAGAGGCTGGAGAATAGAAAGAGGAAGGAAAAAGAAATAGGATAAAGCCATGAGGCCAGAAGTTGGCACTTATTACCCACCACTGTCCAGGAAAGAGCAGTGTGAAACTTGTGTTCACATAGACATGCCCTGCTGTAAGGTGGAGATGATTCAGTAGACCGTACCCTGATTTGGCTGAAATAGCCCTCAAAAGGTCAGCTTTCCTTAACTCTTGGGATACACTCACCAACCAGCCTGTTGATGACTAACTTGACTCTCTGAGACTGCTGATATTGGGAAAAGCGTGCCCTAGTTGGGAGAGGAACATTCCAGTTACTGAAAGACTAACACTGGTAGTGAATACATTGGTATGTATGTGGTTATATAGTTTGGCCTCTTATGAGTTGGATTGCTGGGAGTCAGGCTTTTTCAGGCAGATGAACCCTGACAGGACACTGATATGACTATGACCCAGGTTCAGCTCTGTGGCAAATTCGCCAAGGAAAAGCTACTCTGGGTGTCCGCTTTGGGAGCCAGTCGAATGACTCTGGCACAAAGCAAGACATTCTGACTCAATCGTTTTGATCACAGAGTGCAAGGGATATAATTACGTTGGCAAGGCACAATTATCCTGTTCCTGACCCCAGCTCCATTCCTGATCTTACTTCATGATCCAACAGCTACATGTGAGATTGTCTGGCATTTTCTGCTTCTGACTCAGAGCCTCCGTATTCCTGGTTACTAGGTCACTAGGTCAATGCTATTGTCATCCTCCTTAGGCTGACAAAAAGCAGAGAGAGGGTCAGAGTGCAGGGAAACCTTCCGCATGCTGGGTGGAAGGCAAATCCTATACTTTGTCTCGGGGACCTTGCTTTTTACTCCGTGGTCAAGCGCATGCTTTCTAGAGTCAAATCTAGGTTCGAGTACCAGCTCTGCCTACTCCTAGCAAGTCACTTAACTTCTCTGCATCACAGGTTTTTTCACCTGTAAAGTCTGGATGATAAAGACAACTGCCTCCTGGAGTTGTGAGGATGAAATGTGGACGTGAATTTAAGACCACTCAGCTCTAGTGCTTGGCAAATAGGAAACCCAATTAATGTTACAATTAGTGTGAGGGATGATGACGGTGATGATCATGATGGCGTGTATCTTCATTTATAATTACACGGTGGGGGTCTGTGGTTATTTATTATTATTATTTTTTTTTTTACAGAGTCTTGCTCTGTCACCAGGCTGCAGTGCAGTGACGTGATCTCGGTTCACTGCAACCTCTGCCTCCTGGGTTCGAGCGATCCTCCTCCCTCAGCCTCCCAAGAAGCTGGGACTACAGGTACGTGCCACCACGCCCAGCTAATTTTTTGTATTTTTAGTAGAGACAGGGTTTCACCATGTTCGTCAGGCTGGTCTCGATCTCCTGACCTTGTGATCTGTCTGCCTCGGCCTCCCAAAGTGCTGGGATTACAGGCGTGAGCCATCTCACCTGGCTGGATTATTCTCTTATCTGTCCTCCCTAACTCTGCCACTCATTCATTACTGGGTCCTCAATGTGTTCTTTTTTTTTTTTTTTTTTTTTTTTTTGAGACAGTGTCTCACTCTGTCACCCAGGCTGGAGTGCACTGGCGCAATCTTGGCTCACTACAACCTTCACCTCCCAGGTTCGAGCGATCCTCCTGCCTCAGCCTTCCAAGTAGCTGGGATTACAGGCTCACACCACCACGCCTGGCTAATTTTTGTATTTTTGGTAGAGATGGGGTTTCACCATTTTGGCCAGGTTTTGAACTCCTGGCCTTAAGTGACACACCCACCTCAGCCTCCCAAAGTACTGGGATTGCAGGCGCCAGCCACCACGCTCGGCCATACGTTTGCAGTTTCTAGATATGAAATAGCTTGGTATTTGGGGCTTTTCTCTCAAGTGTTCTGATTATATATAGTTTCTATTCCTCATGCTAAACCATCCATGACCTCAAAATGACTGAAATAGGCTGGGTGCAGTGGCTCATGCCTGTAATCCTAGCCCTTTGGGAGGCCAAGGCAGGAGGATCACGAGGTCAGGAGTTCGAGACCAGTCTGACCAACATGGTGAAACCCCGTCTCTACTAAAAATACAAAAAAAAAAAAAATTTAGCCAGGCATGGTGGTGGGCACCTGTAATCACAGCTACTTGGGAGACTGAGGCAGAAGAATCGCTTGAACCCCAGAGGTGAAGGTTGCAGTGAGCCAAGATGACGCCATTGCACTCCAGCCTGGGTGACAGAGCGAGACTCCGTCTCAAAAAAAAAATGACTGAAGCAAAATGACCACTCCCAAGTTCCCTGTCCACTTAGTGACACTGGCTCATTCCTGAGTACATTACTGCTACCTGCTTTCTCACTCAGTCTGTTTGGGAGCTGAGGAGTCACTCTCCCTCTCAGACCAAATAGAACTGGACTGAGGGTGGGGGCAAAAGTAGCCTCAGATAATCACTGATTATTCTCCTATGGAACAATTTGATGGCTGTGACCCAACCCACTTCGTGGATTTAATCCTAGACCATTGGATTCTGGGATCTGCTCCCCCAACCCCTTCCTGGCCTCAGGCAGGCCTCTTCATGCAATGGGAAGCCCAACCTGAGGATGGCCAGAGGATAGAAATTGAAAAGTTTTGTGAAGCTCTCTGGGGCTTTTTCCGTTGTTGCTGGCAAATCTTGTCCTCATGGGCATCTGTGGGCCAAGAGGTCCCGGAGGAACAAAGTGCATGTCATGTATTTGTAAACAATTGTGAATTTGGCCTGGCAAGGAGGCATGAACCTGTAATCCCAGCTACTTGGGAGTCTGAGGAGGGAGGATTGCTGAGGCCAAGAGTTCGAGGCTATAGTACACTATGATCACATCTGTGAATAGTCACTGCACGCCAGCCCAAAGTGCTGGAATTACAGGCATGAGCCACCTCAACCAGCCTGGATTTGTTTTGAAAGATAATTCGATGCTGGGCATGGTGGCTCACACCTATAATCCCAGCACTTTGGGAGGTCGAAGTGGGTAGATCACCTGAGGTCAGCAGTTTAAGACCAGCCTGGCCAACAGGGTGAAAGCCCATCTCTACTAAAAATACAAAATTAGCCGGGTGTAGTGGCACATGCCTGTAATCTCAGCTACTCGGAAGGCTGAGGCAGGAGAATCGCTTGAATCTGGGAGACAGCGGTTGGCTGAGATCATGCCACTGCACTCCAGCCTGGGCAACAGAGTGAGACTGTCTCAAAAAAAGAGAAAGATAATATGATACATTTTGTGTTTTGTGGGGTTATTTTTACATACCTTACCTCCTCCTCTAAAGGCTTAAGTAGAAAGAAAGCAATGGAAACATATATTTAGGGCCAGGTGCAGTGGCTCACACCTGTAATCCCAGCACTTTGGGAGGCCAAAGGAGGTGGATCACAAGGTCAGGAGTTCAAGACCAGCCTGGCCAATATGATGAAACCCTGTCTCTACTAAAAATACAAAAAAATTAGCCAGGTGTGGTGGTGGGCGCCTGGAATCCCAGCTACTTGGAAGGCTGAGGCAGAAGAATCGCTTGAACCCAGGAGGCAGAAGTTGCAGTGAGCCGAGATCACATCATTGCACTCCAGCCTAGGCAACAGAGCAAGACTCCGTCTCAAAAAAAAAAAAAAAAGAAAAAAAGAAACATATTTAGGAAAGTAAAATGTATGGAGATATGAAGCTGGTACAAAACATGTATGTCTCAATGATCTGGGAAGTTGTTTTTTGGGGTTGGGGACAGGGCAAGTCGGGGACTGAGCTTCCTAGCATTTCCCTAGGTGACGTCACCAGGAAATTTCTATCTCAGCCACTGGTGCTAATGTTGAATTCAGGGCCAAATCTAGGTCATTGTCCCAGATTCTCACAATCTGAGGAATCTGGGCAGTATGAACAATTGTGTATCCTTGCATCTAAAAAGTATCATGCCTCTGCAAAGCTGCCTCTGCTCCAGCACGTCCTGTATTTTTTCAACTTTGGATGTTTGCACAAGCTATTATCTTTTGCGAGAATGTCCTGCTCCCTCCTATCCGTCTGTGGAAGTCAACCTTTTTTTAGGGCCCAGAGGAAAACCTATGACCTTCTACACCTTCCCAGATGCCCACCATTTGGGTTAAACTCTGCCTCCTCCAGGTTTGCCCTGGTCTTTTCCCTCTCTTAAAGCACTGGTCCCAGCCCACGCCATTGTGTGTCACCTTGGCTCCTGTCTCCTTCTGGCTGTAGATCTTTGGGAGGGAGGAACTGGGGAATTTTCATCCTGGGGCTATGGGATAGTGCTTACCCCTAAGTATAAAATTAGCAAGAATTCTTGAATTGAAAAGCTCCATGACTTGATAGCTTCCAACAGCCCCTAAAGATGGGGTAGTCCACTGCTCCCTATACAGGAAGGAAGAGGTTCACAGTCTCATGGATTTAGCAGCCTTCGTAGCCTCAGGATCTTTCCCAATGTCCGCAGTTCTGCTGGGCCAGCTGTGGTCTCTGAGAATGCTCAGTTCCCTGGGCTAGGCTGGCCTATGGGGCCCTCCCTCCTGTACCTGGGTCCATGTGACCAAGTGGCCAGCCAGGAAGAGAGCCCTGGGTGATGAGCATCTGGAAGTCAGCTTGCTTGTCTGCCCTAATCACAGCCCTGGGCTCTACCCTCAGGTACCCTACTCACATGGTCCAAGAGGGAACCACTCTCCTGTCATTCCCTCCCCTTCTGCTCTTCATCCTACCCACCCAGCTGTTCTGGGCAGGATCCTGGGGGCATGATGGAATCCTCCCTTTTCTCTACCCTCCATCCCTTTGATCACCTAATCCTACAACTGCCCTCCAACCAAGGTGTTCTTTCCATATCAAAAAATCTGATCAGGCCATCACTCCTCTGTTTAAAACCATTCAAGGGCTACCCACTGCCCTCAGGATAAAGACTAAAATTCTTAACAGGATTTACAAATTCTTCACCTGGCCCTTTTGAGATAAGGGGATTTATAATCTTTTCAAAGCCAACAAGCATCCTGAGACAATCTTAATTTTTGCAGCTGTCCAAGCTATTTAAGATTGATGAGGTCTGCACTAAGTTGTTAAATGGTGATTAATTTATCTGGCCTGAATGGCATGGGAATTCCAAGGGGATCATTTTTCTCTACCTTCCCTGCTGCACATTGGGACACAGCAAGGCCAGGACACCCTTCTTAGGTGACTGGGTAACCAGGTTCATTAAGGCAGTCAGCGCAGAGAAGAAGCAGAAAATGGGGAGGAGTTGTGTAAATGAAATTGCCGATAATACCAAAGGAACCCCAAGAGAGGCTCAGTCTCCCAACAATTGCAGCTTTGCTGCAACGTGGCAGGGTGGGACAGGGGTAGGTTTGGATCTGGGCTGCTTTGCCATGGAAGTGGGGTTACAGGGCAGGGAGTGGCTTACCATCACGGAGCATCTTTAATTGACTTTGTCATTTTACCGAGAACTTACAAATTGAGTTATTCTTCATTGAGTTTATTTGGAAGCAGGTTCAATACATAATACAGTCCTCCCTCTAGAATTTCTGCTTTATGTCCACATGATGCAGCTTGTTCATTTCTGAATTCCTTTTAATGACAAAAACATTTGGAAGGAATGTAAATACTCAAAAAGGGGATGGCATGTAAACTATAGTTGGAATAATATGTGGCCATTTAAAAGAAGTGTTGTCCAGGAGGTGGAGGTTCAGTGAGCTGAGATTGCACCACTGCACTCCAGCCTGGGCCATAGAATGAGACTCCGTCTCAAAAAAAAAAAAAAAAAAAAAGGTAAACATAAATAAATTAAAGGAGGATTTTGGAGGCTTTGTAGCAACATGAAAAACCACACATGATGTCATACTAAGGGGAATGTAGAACACCATCAGTGCCGGGCGCGGTGGCTCATGCCTGTAATCCCAGCACTTTGGGAGGCCAAGGCGAGCGGATCACGAGGTTAGGAGATCGAGACCATCCTGGCTAGCACGGTGAAACCCCGTCTCTACTAAAAATACAAAAAATTAGCCAGGCGTGATGGTAGGGCATCTGTAGTCCCAGGTACTCGGGAGGCTGAGGCAGGAGAATGGCGTGAATCCGAGAGGCGGAGCTTGCAGTGAGCTGAGATCGCGCCACTGCACTCCAGCCTGGGCGACAGAGCGAGACTCCATCTCAAAAAAAAAAAAAAAAAAAAAAACACAATCAGAACCCAGAGAGGTGGTGCAGCTATGTGAGATGGTGACAAGAACATGGATTTTCTAGCTGGATAGACCGGACTGGGGGTTCAGTTTCCATTTCCCCCACTTACAAGCTGTGTGATCATCTGCAAGCTCATTAACTTCTCTGGGCTTTAGTTTTCTTCTTTTTTATTTTTGTTTTTCCTTTTGTTTTAAGCTCCTTACTATCATCATTGAATCTTTGCTTTTAAAATGTGGGCCAGGAGTTGTGGCACATTGCTGTAATCCCAATGCTCTGGGCAGCCAAGGAAGGAGGATCACTTGAGGCCAGGAATTAGCCAGGCATGGTGGCTCATGCCTGTAGTCCCAGCTACTCTGGAGGCTGAGGCAGTGGGTTGGGGTGGGAGGGTCACATAAGCCCTGAAGTAAGAGGTTGCAGTGAGCTAAGATTGTGACACTGCACTCCAGCTTGAGTCACAGAGTGAGATCTGCCTCTGAAAAAAGAGAAAGAAAGAACAAGTAAAATATGGGTAAAAAAGCTTGACTGTTTTCAGTATTGGATAAGGTAATTCACGAGGCCGGGCACAGTAGCTTATGCCTGTAATCCCAGCGCTTTGAGAGGTGGAAGCAGGCAGGTCTCTTTTATTTTCTCAGCTGTTTCAGTTATCTATTGCTATGTACCAAACTGGCCTGAAAGTTAGTGGCTTAAAACAACTACTTCATTATATTTCAATTTTAAAATCAGGAATTTAGGCAAGTCTCAGCCATAGAATTCTTCTGCTCCTTGTGGCATTCACTAAAGCCACTCAGTAGTCTATCTGATGACTGAACTGATGTGGAGGGTCAAGATACCTTCCTTATTCATAGGGCTGGTATTAGGCTCAGTTGAAACTCTTTTATTTTTTATTTTTATTTTTTGCTCTTCAGTCCTACCTGTGGCCTCTGCAGTATGGAGGTCTCAGTGTAAATGCATTTTTACATGGTGGCTCAGGACTTCTAGAGTGAGTGTCTGAAGGACAGGAAGAGGAAGCTGTCAGACTCTTAAGACCTGGGCCTGGAGACTGGCACAGAATCACTTCTGCTGTGTTCTTTTTTTTTTTTTTTTTGACAGAGTCTCCCTCTGTCACCCAGGCTGGAGTGTGGAGTGCAGCCCTGCGATCTTGGCTCAATGCAAACTCTGCCTCGTGGGTTCAAGGGATTCTCCTGCCTCAGCCTCCTGAGAAGCTGGGACTACAGGTGTGTGCCACCACACTCAAATAATTTTTGTATTTTTAGTAGAGACGGGGTTTCACTATGTTGGCTTGGCTGGTCTTGAACCCCTAACCTCAAGTAATCCACCCACCACAGCCTCCCAAAGTGCTAGGATTACAAGCATGATCCACCATGCCTGGGCTCACTTCTACCGTGTTCTATTGTTCAAGTGGTTACAGAGCCTGCCCAGATTCAAGGAGAGTGTACAGAGACCCCACATCTCCATGGGAGGAATGTTGCAGAATTCGAGCCATTTTTAACCTACCTCAGCAACTGTCTGAAAGATATTAATATTAACATTTGTTTTAAAGTGAAATATCAAAATGTTTCCCTGGGAAGATACCTGGCCATTGACTTATGGGGTGTGGCGGTTTCTTGGAGTCAGACAGAGCTGGTGTTCTTATGCCAGGCGGGCACTTAAATTTTCTGAGCTGCAATTTCCTTATCTCTAAAATGGGGATAATAATTTTGCCTGCATTTCATGATTGGTTTGATCATTTGAAAGATCATAGGCCAAGCACGGTGGCACATGCATGTAATCCCAGCACTTTGGGAGGCCAAGGTGGGTGGATCACTTGAGGTCAGGGGTTCGAGACCAGCCTGGCCAACATGGTGAAACCCCACCTCTAGTAAAAATAAAAAATTATCCAGGTGTGGTGGTGTGTGCCTGTAATCCCAGTTACTTGGGAGGCTGAGGCAGGAATCCCTTGAACCTGAGAGGCAGAGGTTGCAGTGAGCCAAGATTGCGCCACTGCACTCCAGCCTAGACGACAGAGTGAGACTCCTCAAAACAATAAAATAAAACAAAATGAAAAGATAATACAGCCGGGTGGGGTGGCTCACACCTATTATACAATCCCAGCACTTTGAGAGGCTGAGGTGGGTGAATTGGTTGAGTCCAGGAGTTTGAGACCAGTCTGGCAACAACAACAACAAAACACGCCTGTAATCCCAGCACTTTGGGAGGCTGAGGTGGGTGGATCGCCTGAGGTCAGGAGTTTTAGACCATCCTGGCCAACATGGTGAAACCCCGTCTCTACTAAAAATACAAAAATTAGTTGGGCTTGGTGGTGCGTGCCTTTAGTCCCAGCTACTTGAGAGGCTGAGGTGGGAAGAATCACTTGAACCGGGGAGGCAGAGGTTGCAGCCAGCCGAGATCGCACCACTGCACTCTAGCCTGGGTGACAGAGAGATACTCCATCTTGAAAAAAAAAATAATATATGTAAAGTGTTTTTCTTTTATTTTTGAGATGGAGTCTTGCTCTGTCACCCAAGCTGGAGTGCAGTGGTGTGATCTAGGCTCACTGCAACCTTCACCTCCCAGGTTCAAGCAAATCTCCTGCTTCAGCCTCCAGAGTAGTTGGGACTACAGGCGGCTGCCACCACACCCGGCTTATTTTTGTATTTTTAGTAGAGACAGAGTTTCACCATGTTGGCCAGGCTGGTCTCAAACTCCTGACCTCAGGTGATCCGCCCACCTCGGCCTCCCAAAGTGCTGGGATTACAGGCATGAGCCACGGCTCCCAGCCTACACATAGCATTTTTATTTAGCAGCCTCCACCTAGCAACCTTCTTTTAACCCAAAACAAAGGGCCTTCATGCCCTGTACAGCCTGTGTTCCAAGGAATGGGCCAAGGATTCAAATGTCCTTCATTGATAATGAGTAAGTCTGTGGGTTTGCCACTCCTGGATTTCTTAGCTCGGAACGCCAAATGCATACTCTTCTTAGACCATAGGGTCATTCTCAGCGTATGCTTAAGTTAAGTTACCGGTGTCAGGTGTGTCTGCCATACAAAGTTCAAAAAGAAGAGAAATAAAATAAACTTCACCTCTAGTTTTTTGGTTTTTGTTTTTTAAAAATTTTTTGTAGCCATTTCCAGGAATCTTAATGACTTCAATGTCCTTAAAGCTCATAACATGGCTTCACTATCACCAGCTTAATTTTTTTTTTTTGAGATGGGGTCTCACTCTGTCAGCCAGGCTGGAGTGCAGTGGTGGGATCACGGCTCACTGCAGCCTCGAACTCCTGGGCTCAAGTGATTTTCCCGCCTCAGTCTCCTGAGTAGCTGGGATTACAGGTGCGTGCCACCATGCCCTACTAATTTTATTTTTTGTAGAGAAGAAGTCTTGCTACGTTGCCCAGGCTGGTCTTGGACTCCTAGGCTCAAGTGATCCTCCTGCCTCAAGCCTCCTAAAACGCTGGGATTATAGGTGTGAGCCACCACTCCTGGTTAAATTTCTTTTTTTTAAAATTTAAAACATGTTATGGGAGAAGAAGAAGAGGAATTCTCTTCACCTCTACTTAAGGGGAGTGGCTAGTGCATGCAGGGATGTGAGAAATTAATGGCAGCCAAGTTTGGAAAGTTGGGTAGGACAAAAGCTGGTGATACCGATTTTTGATGGGAAAAACAGTTGAGGCCTAGGGGCATGGCATGCCTCTAGAGGCCTGCAGCCTTGTGCAGTTGCCCAGGACCCTGCTCTCAGAAACGGCAGGATTGCTCTTGGACACTCAATTAAATGCTCTGTTGTCAGCCATCTTTAAATTCTTGATAATTATTGAACAAGGGGGCCAGGCGCGGTGGCTTACGCTTGTAATCCCGGCACTTTGGGAGGCCGAGGCAGGCGGATCACGGGGTCGGGAGATAGAGACCATCCTGGCTAACACACGGTGAAACCCCGTCTCTACTAAAAATAAAAAATAAAAATAAAAAAAAAATTAGCCGGGCATGGTGGCGGGCGCCTGTAGTCCCAGCTACTCGGAAGGCTGAGGCAGGAGAATAGCGTGAACCCGGGAGGCGGAGCTTGCAGTGAGCTGGTATCGCGCCACTGCACTCCAGCCTGGGCGATAGAGTGAGACGCCATCTCAAAAAGAAAAAAAACTTTTTTTTTTTGAACAAGGGGCCCTGCATTTACATTTTGCACTGGGCCCTGAGAACGTGATCATAGCTCTTATTCCAAGCCTCTTCACAAGGAAGGTTTTTCCATTCCTTTAGAAAAGTGGAGGAAGGGAAAGACAAGGAGAAAAAGAAAGTATTTAAAAGTCCTTAACAGAAGAGCCGTGGGCTGGGAGTGAGGGGCAGGGCCCTATTTTTAGCAACCATTATTGCTCCAGGTTAGAACAGAGACAGTTGAGAAATTTTGTTCTATTTACTGGATATTGACAAAAAACTTCTGGCTAAGAAGAGTGGTGCTACTGCAATGGGATTCTGAAGTCTTACAAGTTCACTTAGCCTTTCTAAGTCTCTGTTTCCTCCTCTAAAACAGTACATTAACCTTACAGCATGTTGGTGAGGATTAAGTGTTGGTAAAGATTAATACAGAAATCTATTTATTTTTATTTATTTTTTTGAGACAGGGTCTTGTTTTGTCACCCACGCTGGAGTGCAGTGGCACAATCACAGCTCACTGCATCCTTGACCTGTAGGGCTCAAGCAGTCCTCCTACCTTGGCCTCCCAAAGTGCTGGGATTACCGGCGTGAACCACTGCTCCTGGTCTGACTTTAAAGGAAATGATATGTCCTCTTTAAAGGAAATGATATGTATACAGTTCCTGGCACATAGCAGTTACTAGCACAGATTCTTGTTCATCAGTGGTCTTTGAAAGCTAGACTCTGGGAAGTCCATTCAATCATTCGCTAAGTATTTACACATTAAGGGCCTATTAAAGTCACTGTGGTAGGCCCTGGAGGATCATGGAGCTTACGTCATAAAAAGAAAGGCCCAGTTGACAACCTCAAGGAGCTAACCCTCAAGTAGAGGTCACGAAACCAATGTACACATAATAGTGAGTTGGTTCATTGAATACATATTTATTAAGCACTAGAAAGATGAATAAGACACAGTCCCCACTCTGAAGCCCACAGGCTGATAGGGAAGACACATTCCCCCAAATAATTATACAAAGAAACTAGTGCTAATACAGGGATAAAAGCACTAGTGAAACTTTACTGAGAGGTTAGCTGTGTGGCAGCTGATATTCACTATGACTGTTTGGTGTAGGTTTTATCATTGTCACTGCCATTTTTATAGATGAAGCAGATGTGATTTAGATAATTTATTTGCTTGAAATCAAGCAGCTTGCAAATGGTGGAGCTGGGATTGAATCCAGGGCTTTCTGTCTCCAAAAGGTATATATGTTATTATGTTGTGTGTGTGTGTGTAATGCAAATAGATGGTATATATATTTACATACTAAATATGTTTCTACAAATGCATCTCACAGAAGAAAAATCAATCCATTCTGCTCAGGTAAATGGGGAATGAAGCCCAGAGGGAGTGGCTTATGAAGGAGTATAAAAGAATTAGGACTTCAATAGGCAGAGAAAGAGGGAAGTAAATTCCAGGAAGAAAAAATAGAATGTGCAAATATGTGAAGTTATGAAAATCCAGAGTGAGTACTTCAAAGAATAACAAGTTGGGCTGGGAATGGGGTGGCTCATACCTGTAATCCCAGCACTTTCAGAGGCCAAGGTGGGAGGATCACTTGAGGCCAGGAGTTCAAGACCAGCCTGAGTAAAAATTTAAAAATTAAAAAAAAAAGTTGTTTTGGAGCATCAAAGGAAAGAAAGTTTGTAAAACTTTATTTGGGAGATTCTGCAAGGCCTTCATATGGATTTTAAAGGATATGGAAGACTTCCAAGGCCAAGTTCGGAAAGAAGACATGTTAGAGGAAATAAAAATCACTAGAAAAGCCATTAATGTGGGAAAATAAGAGATCCGTTAGACGATGAAGGAGTAGAAAAATTTTGAATGAAGTGTAGTCATGAGTGGTAAGTCTGAATAAGCCATGCTTAGAAATAATTTTGAATGCCAGGGCAAAGCCACATCCGTTTCATTTGAAAGGCAGAGGTGAGGTCACAGTTGGCCTGAAGTGAAAAACCCAAATTCTTGCAGGGACTAGGCAAGATTAGTGGTCTGGGCATAAAAATAATCAGGAGGCAGCCATGACCCAACTCCAGCTCACACCACTCAAGAATACAGTCACCTGGCCAGAACCTTTGATTTTTCAAAAGAAGCAAAACAACAAAAATCCAGAAGCTTAGGTAAAATCTCATAATTTAAAATTTTTAGCAACTACTTAAAAATGTGTGCAGGTTAAACAAAACTTGTCTAAGGGCCAGGTGAGGCCCCTGGGTAGCTATGGAAATGTCTGTTCTCCCCAGGTGTCTCCATTAAGCTGTGGTGTGGAGGGCCGCTGGGCAGAGGTGGTAGAGGGAGGATCAGAGAAAGCTCCAGCAAAAGGCCTCTGCTGCTCTAACTTTCTTTCTATCCTGATGAAGAAACCCAAAAGCATTCCTCTCTGAGGTATTTGTATTTTTGGAATTTCTTTCTATTTTTGTCTTTTGGAATCCTCCCTAGCACTGGTTTGCTGGGGAACTTTGAACTGGGCCTGGCAGCTTGTGTTAGGCTGTTCTTGCATTGCTATAAAGAAATACTTGAGACTGGGTGATTTATAGTAAAAGAAGTTTAACTGGCTCATGTTTCTGCAGGCTATACAGGAAGCATTGTGCTGGCATCAGGACTCAGCTTCTGGGGAGGCCTCAGGGAGATTTTACTCTCAGCGGAAGGCAAAGCCAGGAGCTTGCACGTCACACAGCAAATGCAGGAGCAAGAGAGAGTAGGGGAGGTGCCACGCACTTTAGACAACCTGACCCAACACCTCCCACCAGGCCCCTCCTCCAACACTGGGGATTACATTTCAACATGAGATTTGGCAGGTACACAGATCCAAACCATATCACAGCTGGTTTTCACTTCTCAGGCTTCCGAACAGAAAAGTCTTATATAACCCATCTCTTTTCAATGGTTAGTTGCTTGTCCCAAGGGTGAAGACTCTTCTAAGCATTGTGTGTGTGTGTGTGTGTGTTTGTGTGTGTGTGTGTGTGTGTGTGTGTGGTGTAGGAGCAGGGGAGAGAGAGGGAGAAAAAGAGGGAGAGACAGCTGCCTTCTCCTGAAGGACCTTCTCAAGATTAACAGCACGTTCTGTGGCCTGAGCTTTCTGAACCTGGCAGGAGCTGACTCTTATGGGAACAGAACTCTTTGCCTGTCATAGTCTCAGATTGGGCCACTGACCTAGCTCATAATCTTGACTGACTACCTTAGATATAGAGGCTACTAGCAAACCATTGTAGAGGAAAATGTTCCTTTATATTATGCCTGTGAACCTCCATGCCCTGGGATGAGAGGTAACATAGGGGAAGAAATATTAGAATCCATGGAGCTAGAATAGAATGCTTTATTTACTGGATTACCTTGGTAAAGTCACCTCACCTCTCTGTGCCTTATTTCCTACAAGCATAAAAGCTAGCCAGAAATATTCACCTCACAGAGGTATTATGAAGATTCTATGAAATCATGGACACAGAAGTGCCTGACACCTGGTTATGCTGGATCAGAGAGAAAAGAATGAAGAAATTGGAGCTAAGGAGATGTGGATTTAAATCTTGACTCCATGACTTAAAACGACAACTACCATGAATTCAGTAATTTCTATGTACCAGGCTCTGTGCATTATCTTTTTTTTTTTTTTTTTTTTGAGACAGAGTTTCACTCTTTCACCCAGGCTGGAGTGCAATGGCATGATCTCGGCTCACTGCAACCTCCACCTTCCGGTTTCAAGCAATTCTTCTGCCTCAGCCTCCCAAGCAGTTGGGACTATAGGCACCTGCCACCACGCCCAGCTAATTTTTGTATTTTTAGTAGGGCCGGGGTTTCACCATGTTGGCTAGGCTGGTCTCGAGCTCCTGACCTCGTGATCTGCCTGCCTTGGCCTCCCAAAGTGCTGAGATTACAGGCGTGAGCCACTGTGCTCGGCCCTCTGTGCATTATCTTTACAATCCTTGCAACAACTCAGCATGAATGAAAGTATCATGATTATTATTCTCATTTTACAAATGAGGAAACTGAGGCACAGAGAGGTTAAAATAACTTGCCCAAGGCTTCATACAGGTAAGTGGTGAAGCCAGGCTATCTGATTCCAGAGCTTGTACTTTCTAGCTATGTAATTTAGTATAAGCCCCATAAGTTTTCTTATCCTCAGTTTCTACAGCTATAAAATGAGGACATCTTTGTGCGGATTAAGAATAATGTATATAGGCTGGGCGTGGAGGCTCACGCCTGTAATCCTAGCACTTTGTGAGGCTGAAGCGGGCGAATCACTTGAGGTCAGGAGTTCAAAATCAGCCTGGCCAACATGGTGAAACCCTGTCTCTACTAAAAATACAAAAATTAGCCAGGTGTAATGGTGCATGCCTGTGATCCTGGCTACTTGGGAGGCTGAGGTAGAATTGCTTGAATCTGGGACTCCGAGGTTGCATTGAGTCGAGATCGTGCCATTGCACTCCAGCCTGGGCGACAGAGTGAGACTCCATCTCAAAAAAAAAAAAAAAAAAGAAAAAAAGGAAAAGAAAATTTAAGAATAATGTATATAAAATGACTGTCACGGCAGTTTCTGATACTTCATAGATATTAACTATTTTTACTAACTGCTCAGTGTTACAGATTGAATTGCATTCCCTTGAAAGATGTTGAAGTTCTAACCCCTAGTGCCTGTGAATGTGACCTTATTTGGAAATGGGGTCCTTGTGGATGATTAAGTGAAGATGAAGACATTAGGGTGGAAAGTTTGGACACAGAGACAGAGATGCACACGAGGAAAAGGCCATGTGAAGATGAAGAGATTGGAGTGACGCACCAACAAGTCAAGGAACAACAAAGATCGCCACCAAAACACCAGAGGCGAGGAGAGAGGCCAGGAACAGATTCTCCCTCACAGCCCTTCGAAGGATCCAAGCCCGCGACACCTTAATTTTGGACTTCTACTCTCCAGAGCTGTGAGAGGATACATTTCTGTTATTTTAAGCCACCCAGTTTATGGACTTTGTTATGGCAGCCTTGGGAAGCAAATGCACTCAGTACATGTTAATTTATATCTTACCTACTTTGTACTTGCAACCTGTCTCTGGGTCTCTGGTGTACACCAGGGCCTGCCCTTGAGCATACTCACGCCCTTGAGCATACTCAGCACGGGTGTAGCCCTGCAGCCTGACTCTCTGTAGACAGATCAGGATCGGTCTAACATGACATTATGAAGTGGAGCCAGGGTCAGCTTTGGGCCACACCTGCCTTCTGTGCTGGCCTTGGATTATGTTCAAATTCATCTCATGCTACCCCAGCAGAAAAGAATGTCTTCAATAAACTCACTCAAAAGGAGGTACCAGTGAAGAAATTGTCCCTCCCAAGTGAATGAATCACACCCAGATGCTGAGATCTGATTCCTTGGTGCCTGGTTGGAAAAGATTTTGAGGTCAAGGAGGGGCCCACCCAGAATCCCACACCTGCGTACCCTGTAGGCCATGCACCCCATGTACTGTTCTCTGCACAGATCTCATGCTGCCAGACATCAGGGATCTTTTCTAGCAGTGAAGGCTATGTAAGCAGCCCAGGTAAACACCTCAGGCCTTCAGGGAAATAAGGGCCACCTCTGAGAGCATTTGGAAATAGAGAGGTTAGAGGACCCAAGGGAGTCCAAGGGACTTACGGTTAAAGCTTGGAAAACAATTAGAGTTGGAATGCTCACCCAGCAGCAGCCAGGAGACCTGCCCAGCACTGCTCTCCAGAAACTCTAGGAGCAAAATTCCCTCAGGTTGATTTTCAGGAAAGGAAAAGAAATCCCCAAACAGAAAGATCATCACAGCTGTCTAAAACAGGGTAGGCTGGGCACGGTGGCTCACACCTGTAATCCCAGCACTTTGGGAGGCTGAGGCTGGAGGATTGCTTGAGTCCAGGAGTTTGAGACCAGCTTGAGGAACACAGGGAGACCCCATCTCTGAAAAAATTTAAAAATTAGCTGGGCATGGTGTTGCATGCCTGTAGTCCCAGCTACCTGGAAGGCTGAGGTGGGAGAATTGCTTGAACACGGGAGCTTGAGGCTTCAGTGAGCTATGATCACACCACTGTACTCCAGCTTGGAGGACAGAGTGATACCCTGTCACGCGCACACACACACACAAAGGTAGATCCACTACACGATGTATCCATGTGACAAGATTACACTTGTACCCCATAAAAGTTTTTTTCATTTTTTTTTTTGTTTGTTTTTTTTTTTTTTTTTTTTTTTTTTTTTCAGACAGAGTCTCGCTCTGTCGCCCAGGCTGGAGTGCAGTGGTGCGATCTCGGCTCACTGCAAGCTCCGCCTCCCGGGTTCACGCCATTCTCCTGCCTCAGCCTCTCCGAGTAGCTGGGACTACAGGCGCCCGCCACCACGCCCGGCTAATTTTTTTGTATTTTTTTAGTAGAGACGGGGTTTCACCGTGGTCTCGATCTCCTGACCTCGTGATCCACCCGCCTCGGCCTCCCAAAGTGCTGGGATTACAAGCGTGAGCCACCGCGCCCGGCCAGTTTTTTTCGTTTTTTAAATTTTAATTATTGTTTACCCCATACATTTATATAAAATACAGACAACAGGGTGGAGAACATGATCCACTAATGTCCCCTGCTTCTGTTGGGGTGTAACAAACAACCTGTATAAGATATCTCTTGTTGGCCAGGCACAGTGGTTCACGCCTGTAATCCCAGCACTCTGGTAGGCCAAGGCAGGCAGATCACCTGAGGTCAGGAGTTCGAGATCAGCCTGGCCAACATGGTGAAACCCTGTCTCTACTAAAAATACAAAAAAAAAAAAAAAAAAAATTAGCCGTGGTGGTGTGCACCTGTAATCCCAGCTACTCGGGAGGCTGAGGCCAGAGAATTGCTTGAACCTGAGAGGCGGAAGTTGCAGTGAGCTGAGATTGTGCCACTGCACTCCAGCGTGGACGAGAGAACAGGACCCTGTCTTGAGAAAAAAAAAATCTATTATTGTTGTTTAACAAATTATCCCAAATTTAGCAGCTTAAAATAATACATCACAGGGACAGGATTCCATAATCAGCTTAGGCAAATGGTTCTAGCTCAGAAGCTCTCCTGAGGTTGCAGTTAAGCTTCAGCTGGGACTGTAGGCAGCTCAGGGCTTGGCTGGGGCTGGAGGGTTTGCTCCCAAGATGGTGTCCTCACATGACTGTGTGTAGGAGGCCTCAGTTTCTTGCTTGCTATTATCCAAATGTTTCATTTCCTTACCATATGGGCATATGGTGACCAACCATCCTGGTTTGTCCAGGTTTGAGGGAGTTCTCAGGATGTGAGACTTTCAGTGCTGAACCAGGAAAGTCCTGGGAAGTCCTGGAAGGAGTCGGTCACACTATGTGGGCCTCTCCATGGTGCTGTTTCCAACAGGAAGAGGGATCTGAAAGAGTCACCAAGACAGAAGCCACAGGGTCTTTTATAGCCTAATCCAGGAAGTGACACACCATGCTGTATTCTATTAGTCACACAGACCAGGTCTGGTACAAAGTGCAAAGGGCTTATAAAGTGGTGTGAATACCAGGAGGTGGGGACCACTGAGGCCATCTTGGAGGCTGGCTACCACACTACCCCAAAACCTAGGCTTAAAACAACAACCATTTTAGTGTCCCTTATATCTGTGGGTTAACAGGACTCAGCTTGGCAGTTCTTCTGCTCTCCATGATATTGGTTGAAGCTGTAGTCAACTAGGGTTCAACATGGCTGGAATCCAAAATGACTCACTCGCCAGGCTGGCAGTTGTTGCTGGCTATTGGCCTGGAGCTCAGCTGAGGCTGTCAGCAGGAGAGTCTTGGTTCTCCTCCATGTGGTCTTTCCACATGGAATAGGCTGATAATGACAGAGAACATCCCATGTACCCCTGAACTTCAAAGTTGAAGGAAGGCCGGGCGCAGTGGCTCGTGCCTGTAATCCCAGCACTTTGGGAGGCTGAGGTGGGCAGATCACTTGAGGTCAGGAGTTCGAGACCAGCCTGGCCAATATGGTGAAACTCCGTTTCTACTAAAAATACAAAAATTAGCCGGGCATGGTGGCACATGCCTGTAATCCCAGCTACTCGGGAGTCCAGGGCAGGAGAATCCCTTGAACCCAGGAGGCAGAGGTTGCAGTGAGCCAAGATCATGCCATTGCACTCCAGCCTGGGTGTCACAGCAAGACTCCATCTCAAAAAAAAAAAAAGTTGAAGGGAGAAAAAAAAAAAAGAACACCCCAAGGACAGGCACTGTAAGAGGAAGGAAATGGAAGCTACCAGTCTTCCTGAGGCCTGAGATTCAGATGTCCTTGAACATCTTATGATGCATTCTATGGCCAATGCAGTCACAGGCCAGTTCAGACGTAAGGAGAGGGGAAATAAACACTTCTTAAAGTGAAAAGCAGCATATATGTGTGTGTGTGTATATATATGTGTATATACATATGTATATATTTGTGTGTGTACATGCATATATATACACACTACATATACATGTATTTTATATATATACACATGTACATATACATTACACACACACATATATATGTGGAGGGGAGGAATTACTCAGGGCTACCATACACTTAAGAGATTACACTTTGGGGTCTCTCATTGGGAAATTGGGTCTCTCAGAGGCAGAGGGGTAGTTCAGGCACTCTCAAATTCCTAGATCTGTAACCCTTGCTTTGTTTTTTCTAAAAAATATTTCTTAATTAAAAAATTATGTAAGATAAAAATTACATAAGAAACTGATGTTCACTATAGAAAAATTAGAAAATACAGTTAAGCACAAGAAAGAAGCTATCATGCCAATATCCTGAGAGAATCACTGTATATTTTTGGTAGATAGCACCCTGGAATTTATTCTATGCAAAAGTAATACTTTTATTTAAAAAAAATAAAACTACTCTGTACATGCTGTTTTGGAACCTATTGTTTTCACTTAAAATTACAGTTGGAACATCTTTTCATGACAATTCATATGCAACTACATCATTAGTTTAAAGGTTGCATAGTGTTTTATTGTATATATGCTAACCAAGATTCTTTTTTTTTTTTTTTTTTTTTGAAACAGAGTCTCACTCTGTCGCCAGGCTGGGGTGCAGAGGCACAATCTCGGCTCACTGCAACCTCCACCCCCTAGGTTCAGGCGATTCTCCTGCCTCAGCCTCCCAAGTAGCTGGGATTACAGGTGGCCACCACCGTGGCTGGCTAATTTTTGTATTTTTTAGTAGAGACAGAGTTTCACCGTGTTGGCCAGGCTGGTCTCGAACTCGTGACCTCAGGTGATCTGTCCACCTCTGCCTCCCGAAGTGCTGGGATTACAGACATGAGCCACCACACCCAGCCTGGGTTGTCTAATTTCTTCCAAAAGGCTGCTAGGTGTTCTAGAGGCTAACATTCCAGCAAAGAGAAAGGAAGATATGTGGCCTTTTATGACCTAGCCTTGGAAGTCAATAGTGTCACTTTCACCATATTACATTGATCCAAGTGGTCATAAGTCTGCTCAGGTATGAAGGGAGGGGACCTACTCTACTTCTCAATGGGAGGAGTGCCAAAGAATTTGTGGCCATGCCCTAAAGCCACCACAATTAGGGTAAGGTTAGCTGCTGTAACAAAGAGACCCCAACCTAGAGTGGTTTAATGAATACAGTTTCTTTCTCTCACACATCATAGTTCCAATGTGTGTCTCTCACACATCACAGTTCTCATAGTCTAGCTTGGTAAGGCAGCTCTGCACAACAAGACATCTATGCCCCTGGAAGCTAGGCTCTACTACCAACGTGGCAATCTCAAAAGCCGCTCATGGTCCCTCTGTCTTTGTGGGCAAAGCCTTAGGCAGGAGTGTCTCACTCAACCACACTCAGCTCACATGCCTGTACCTTGCCTGCCAGGGAGCAGGGAGTGAGTATATCTGCCTTCTTCCTGATTCTGTAGTGAAAAGCAGGAGAGCTTCCCTACCTTAGAATTTCCCCCTAAGAGGAATGATGATCAGATACTTTATATCTTAATAAGCAGCTAATATCCAGCAGAATATGGATGTATAATATCCCAACATTGCATCCCCTATTGTTACATATTTAGGTTGTAATGTGCTATTAATAACATGATATTTGTCCTGTTGCAAGGGACATTTTTCTATAAATATCTCTGAACACTTGCAAGGTTTTTTTCCTTTAAGATAACTTCTGAAAAGTCAGGTCATAGTTTCTGATTCTGCATCTAGTCCTGTAGGATCCCATTACAGGCAGCACACACACACACACACACACACACACACACTTTTTTAAAAGTCAGGATGGCAACTCAGGAATTTGTATGAGCCTCAGAGAGAGAGTGGAAAGATCCAGCATGCACTTCCTCTTTTTTGTTGTTTTGACACAGAGTGTCGCTCTGTTGCCCAGGCTGGAGTGCAGTGGTGTGATGTTGGCTCACTGCAACCTCCGCTTCCCGGATTGAAGCGATTCTCCTGCATCAGCCTCCTGAGTAGCTGGGATTACAGGTGCTGGCCACCATGCCCGGCTAATTTTCGTATATTTTTAATAGAGACAGGGTTTCACCGTGTTGGCCAGGCTGGTCTCAAACTCCTGACCTCAAGTGATCCACCCACCTCGGCCTCCCAAAGTGCTGGGATTACTGGTGTGAGCCACCTCGCCCAGTCAGCATGTACTTTCAAGGGTGATCCCAGGCTTAGGTGTTGGAGTGTCCATGATCATAACCCACTCCTGTTTATGAAACGCTGTGAGAAGGGCTTTACATATGCTATCTCTAATCTTTACATAAATCTGATGAGGAAGATATTATTTTCATCAGGTGGATGGAGAAGCTGAGGTTCCAAGAGATTAAGTAACTGGTTCAAGATCCTAGAGCTGGAACTGAATTCCAAATCTGTGCTTTGAACCACTTCCTCCCTCTTAGAACACTTGCTCTTAGGATACTCCTGCTCAAAGCCCAGCTGCTATATTGCTATATTGTGGGAAGCTCAAGGCACACGAAGAAGCCAGGTGGAGACATTTCAGTCAACGGCCCTAGTTGAGCTCCCAGTGAACAACCAGCCATCTGAATAAGTCATGTGGGACTTCTTAGCCCAGTTCAGCTCTCGCATGGCTGCAGCCCCAGCTGACAGAACAGGGAGCAGAACTGCTCAGTCAAGCTCGGTCAATCCAAAGAATGGCGAGAGTGAATATGATGGTGGTTGTTTTAAGTTACTATGTTTTGGCAAAATTTGTTACACAGCAATGGATAACCAAAATGGGGAAGCTACTCATTCTTGGATGAGTCCCAGCAGAGTCTGAAGAGGAGATTACTTCCCTGGGGGTGTGGCTGGAGTAGGGGACCTTCAATGGCCTTGATGAGTTCAGTGCACAAGGCTGGGTCTGTGTATGGTGCTTTTTCTTGTTCCCTGCCCCAGCTTGGAACAACTACATTGAGTCACAAGGCTTGGGAGGAGAAACTGTACATAAATGAGTTAACAGAAATCTGGGCAAGATTCCCAAAGTAAATAATGTTGATTCTCAGCACAAAGGAAGCATTGCCTAATGCTGCTTAAACTCACATAAACAGTCATTGCTTCATGGCTGATTTGCTATTTTTGAAATCTTCCAATTTCAAAAAAGTAGCCATAATAAGCATTATTAGAAAAAAAATAACAGCACTTAGAAATGCTAAACACCGTACACAGTTCCTGATGGGCATAAGAGGGTCCTTGTCCTTCGGGACCAGTCTTTACAGTCCTGTGCACAGGGAGTGATGCCCAGATCACCTTGAAGTAGCCCCAGTTGGCACCTGGATCCGAAAGTAAATCCAGCTTCTCCCTCCCATTCAGAGAGCAGAGAAGGGTGTTCACAAGGGCACAGGAAGGTGGTGGTTTTTTGGTCTTTGTCAGCCTCCCTCATTTACTCTCCCATCTCTCACCTCTCAGTCCTTTCCAGCTGGTGGTGCTCAGATTTTAGGGCATCAAAATCATTTGGAAAGTATGTAAAAAATGCAAATCTCAGGTTCTCCCTAAGAAGATTCCCATTCTGTAAGTCTGGAGTGGGGTCCTAGTATTTTTTTTTATTTTATTTTTTTGTTTTATTTATTTATTTTTTTGAGACAGGGTCTTGGCCAAGCCAGAGTGTGATGGTGTGATCATGGCTCACTGCAGCTTCAACCTCCCAGGCTCAAGTGATCCTCCCACCTCAGCCTCCTGAGTAGCTGTGACCACAGGTATGTGCCGCCAAGCCTGACTAATTTAAAATATATATATATTTGTAGAGATAGGGTGTTGTCCTATTGTCCAGTCTGGTCTTGAACTCCTGGGCTCCAAGTGATCCACCTGCCCTGAGTTTCTAAAGTGTTGGGATTACAGGCATAAGCCACCGCACCCAGCCCAGAATTTTCATTTTAACAATAACCAGGTGATTTCTTCTGAAAGTAGGCCCCATGCCACAGTTTGAGGAGCACCGTAACCTCAGACTTTCCCCAAAAGCATGGAATAGAGATGGGAATAACCTTCTTCAAGCTATTCCTACTTCTAGGGACCAGATGGATGGACCTTGGAGAAGGAAAGGGAGAAAATAGGGTCTTCAGATGCCATGCAGGGAAGGATCTAACAAACTCATTTGGAGCAAGTAGTTTTAAAACTGTGCTTTTGAAACCCTAGAATAGCCCTCAGAAGTGCTGTCACTTTTACCCCAGCAGTTTATTTTAATCTGTTTTATTATAGTGGGTTTCCAAGAAAGATTTCATTAGAAGAAAACATTTGATTACTAAGTGGCCTCCCTGTTTTAAAAAATTCTCCTTTTGGCTGGGCGTGGTGGCTCATGCCTATAATCCCAGCACTTTGGGAGGCTGAGGCAGGTGGGTCAGGAGTTTGAGACCAGTTTGGCCAACATGGACAAACTACATTGAGTCACTACTAAAAATACAAAATTAGCCAGGCATGGTGGCGCATGCCTGTAATACCATCTACTTGGGAGGCTGAGGCAGGAGAATTGCTTGAACCTGGGAGGTGGAGGTTGCTGTGAGCCAAGATCATGCCATTGAACTCCAGCCTAGGAAACAAGAGTGAGACTCCATCTCAAAAAAAAAAAAAAAAAAAAAATTCTCCTTTTGGCAACAATGTGGGGAAATTGGAACTCCCTTACATTGCTGGTGGGAATGTAAAATGATGCAGACACTATGACAAACAGTTGGGCAGTTCCTCATAAGTTAAACATAGAATTACCTTATGACCCAGCAATTCTACTCCTGGGTTTATACTCAAAAGAATTGAAAACAGGTATTCAATTTAAAACCTGTAATGTTCATAGTAGCACTACTCACAATAGCCAAAAGATGGAAACAACCCAAATGTTTATCAACTGATAAATGGATGAACAAAATGTATCTATTCCTACAACAAAGAGTTATTCAGGCATTAAAAATGAATGAAATACTGATGCATGCTACAATATGGATGACCCTCAAAAACAGTGTATTAAGTGAAAGGAGTAAGACACAATGGGCCACATATTGTATGATGCCATTTATACAAAACATCCAGAACAGGCAAATCCATAGAGACAGAAAGCCAACCAGTGGTTGCCAGGGTCAGGGGGAGGGGGCGATGGGGAATGACTGCTTAATGGATATAGGGTATCTTTTGGGGATGATTAAATGTCCTGGAACTAAGTAGTGATAATGGTCATACAACATTGTGAATGTACTTAATGTCAGTAACAGTAAATTTTAATTGTATTTTACCACAATAAAAAAAATCCTAATAGACAGATCTAGAACAACCGTCTCATTTTTTACTGACAAGGAAACTGAGGTCAGAGAGCAGAAATGATGGCTGTGTGTGGTGGCTCATGCCTGTAATCTCAACACTTTAAGAGGCCTAGTTGGGTGGATTGCTTGAGTCCAGGAGTTTGAGAGCAGCCAAGGCAACATAGTGAAACCCTGTCTGTACTAGCAAGAACAGCAGCAGCAACAACAACAACAACAACAACAAAACAGAAAGAAAGAAAGAAAGAAAATAAAATAAAAGTAAAAAAAAGAAAAGAAAAAAAAAAGAAAATGACCTGGTGAGATCATTTAGAGGCATCTGTCCACGTAGTGGTGAAACCACAGACAACCACCTGTTAGAGGTGAGGCTAGGACTGCTGATCCCCTAGCCCCCTACAGCAGTCTGCCTCTCTTCCTCAACCACCCCCTCCCCAGAACCCCTTACCAAAAAAACTAAGTTTCAGGGGCATGCAAAGGCCTGAGCTGCATGCCACTCCATAGTTTCTGTAAAGGCTTCTGCTGTCTCCAATGCCTGTTCCCTGCAAGTAAGTTGAATGAAAGACAAACCCATGTCTAGCTTCATATTTAAGTAAATCTTCCCAAGGGCCTCACCCACAGCTGCAGCTGTCTGAGCGGGTTGATAAGGGTTGGGTGGATCGGATTCTTTACATTGCAGACATTGCTCAGTTTCCCAAACTGCAGCTGAGCAGATAGCTCGCGGGAGCTGGCGATGGTCCTAGGAATGGCTAGGATTAATCCTTGCCATACACATTTGTGGGCAGTTGGCTCTTCTCTCTGACTAGGACCATATACATCTGTCACATAGTACATGCTTAATAAAGATTCATCAGTGCCTGTGGTTTTTGTCTTAGAGTCATCCTGGGAATGTCTTCTTCAGTCTAGTTAAAAGAGTTCAGGAAAAGGCCTGCTTTCTCAATGTTTCTGAGACGAAAAGACTCAGGATGAGCCTATATGAGAACTGAGAGTCATTTTATCTGGTCAATTTCTGAGATAGAATTATTGATCATTCTGGGAGGTGACAACAGAAAGGAATAGCTTATTCACATGTGTATTACAGGTGAACTTTGGAACAAAGGTCTTCTGGAACTATGCACAGTCCCTTTCCCAGAGTCTTAGGGTTTTGCTAAGGCTGTTTGGTCTGCCCCAGATCCTGACCTTTCCTTATATCTCTTAGTTACAGTCTCAAAACATATGATGGGTTTTTAAAGGAAGTTCATTAACCTACAAGAGGGCAATAGAAGGACCCAAGAAAGCCAGCTATCTTGAAATTTACTGAACTCAGCAGCTGAGAGACCTGGCTGAGATGGGAAAGCCAGCTCTGCCCACATTGTTTAGGGCCTGCTTCAGGACGAGAATAGGAAGGGAGAATTCTCTCCGTCCTGACAAGATGACCCTCTTCTCTTAGCCTCAGAAGACTACCTAAAACCATGAACTTGGAGGTTTGCTTCACTCAGAGGGAGCGAATGGGGACACTGTGGAAGGCTGCGGAGCAGCAGTGACTGGAGTTTCTTAAATTACTATTTAGACTAAAGTAGGAAAGGAGAGAATTTCTACAATGCAGTGATTGGGGGTGAATGTAAAGTTGAGGCTGACGTTGGTGGTTGTCTGTGGTTTCGCCACTACGTGGACAGATGCCTCATTTCCTGATGCAGCCTTTCCCAGCTGGATGGTCTCCCAGGAGCAAGAGGTTTAGGAAACTCTGCAGATTCCATCCTTCATTGGATATTTCAAAGTGTACAACTATGTTCAATGCTCTGAGAGGTCCTGCATTAAAGAAACCTGCTTTGGTGTTATTTAACGCAATGTTTCCCAAAGTTATTTGATCCTAGCATTTCTTTTGCCCCTTCATAACATTCATACTACTTGAGAGCTAAGTTTCTAAGAATACACTTAGGAAATGCCACCCTAATGCCCAGTGCAGTTGGTTCTGGCCCTGTATGCCTTGCTGTGTGCAGTGATGGTTATTTGGGCAGAACATGCAATGATCCTGCTATGATCATCCAGGAAATACAATCATTTATTGTACCTGTCAGGCTCCTTTCCAAACTGAGATTTTGTTATCATTATTATTTGAGACAGAGTCTCGCTCTGTTGCCCAGGCTGGAGTACAATGGCACAATCTCAGCTCACTGCAACCTCTGCCTCCCAGGTTCAAGCAATTCTCCTGCCTCAGCCTCCCAAGTAGCTGGGATTACAGGTGCCCACCATCACGCCCAGCTAATTTTTTGTATTTTTAGTAGAGACAAGGTTTCACCCTGTTGGCCAGGCTGGTCTCGAACTACTGACCTCAGATGGTTCACTTGCCTCGGCCTCCTAAGGTGCTGGGATTACGGGTATGAGCCACCACGCCCAGCCAAGATTTTATTATTGTTCTCGGCACCAACAAAGGGAACCACTGACATTTACTGAGCATCGTGCACTAGGAGCTTTTTGTATGTTATCTCTGTAATCCTCACCTGGACTCTATTATCCCCATTTTACAGATGAGGAAATTGAGACCCACAGAGGAGATATAAGGACTTCACTCAGGTAAGTATGTGGCAGAACCACAGGATTCAGGCTGAGGACTGTGGGGCTCCACACTGGTATTCTCTCCTCACCTCACTAACAAATTGCATTTCCATGGCACGATTTTCAGAGTGCCCGATTTCTGTTCTGCTCTTGGGGAATCCCAGCAAATCCCGTGAGGAATTTGTTTGGACTTAAGTGAGACATTCGAATGTAGAGGCTACTACAGGCAGCTGAAAGCATTTAGAGTCTAGGGGCGAGGACAAGACTGGAGAAAATAAAATTCATTTCAGATGTTAGGTCACCCAGAGGGAGGGTAGCTCTGGCAGTGAATTCAGCTGTTATCAATATCAGCAAGTCTAAGGTTCTTTCCTTCTGTCCACTCTGCCATGCAGGATGGTGGTGGCAGGTCCAGATCTCACAAAGTTTGGAAGAGGGAGGACTGCTGATTTTTCCTTGTTTTTGTTTTGTTTTTAGCCAGGAAACATTTCAGAGAAACCCTTCTACTGGCTAGCAGCTTTTTTTCTCTCACTTCTTATTGGCCTGAACTGTATCATGTGACCAATCCTAAACCAATCACTGACCAGATAAATGGACTACAAAGATTAGCTTAGACCAGGTAGGAAGTATCCCCTCTGGCTGGAGCTGGGTCAGATTTCTTCTTGTAAAGGAGAAAAGCAATGGATAGTAGGTAGACGACTAGATGCTTCGTGTGTGTGTGTGTGTGTGTGTGTGTGTGTGTGTGTGTGTGTGTGGCGGGGGTGGGGGGGGTCCGGTTTGGGGAGTATGAGAGAATAACTGTTATCCACTGTGACCTTCAACCTCCTCCCTTGAACTGCTTCTCATCCTGTCCAGTCTCTCATTTTCCTTTCCTTTCCTGTAGTTAGATGATGTTTTTGGTCCCTATTTATCATCCCTTCCTGTATCCACATCCTTTACAATGTAACTTGGCAGTGTCTTCTGTGAATTCCACCTGGCTCTAAACTTTGGGTTTGGTTATGTCAGTAATGCAGAAGTGAACACACCTGAATTCTGCACTTAGGTCTCAAGAGACCTCATGTGTTTCTGCTTATCTTTGTACACCTCTGCCATCACCATGAGAAGAATATGGCTCCCCATAGCCCCCTAGGGAACATGGGGAACAGAGCTGCCCCAGACAAACCCAGCCTAGATAAGATCCTCCAACCAACCCATAGATGCATGAGTAAGCTCAGAGTAGATTGGCCACACCTCAGCTGACTCACACAAGTGAGCTTAACAATCAATAATAATTGTTAAGACGCAGAGTTTTGGGGTGGTTGGTTACGTAGCAGTAGCTGACTGATACACTCCCCACACATCCTCTTCTCTCTCCCTGTTGCTCTCATTTTCTGTGCCTGTTTTTTATCCTAGACTTTGACAATTTCAGAAATTATTATAAAGAAGTTAAACAACAGTAATTCTGAAACAAAGAAGGGAGAAAAAAGTCACCTATAATTCCAGTCCTGTAAACAGCAACTGTTTTCATTTTTGTGTTTCCTCTCAGTCTTTGATTCTATGTATATATAGACGGACTCTGATTTACAATGGCTTGGCTTACAATTTTTCAACTTTACTATGGTGTAAAAGCAATATACATTCAGTACTTAGTCAATAAATTCCATAAGATATTCAACCCTTTTTTTTTTTTTGAGATGGAGTCTTGCTCTGTCACCCAGGCTGGAGTGCAGTGGTGCGATCTTGGCTCACCACAACCTCTGCCTCCCAGATTCAAGCGATTCTCCTGCCTCAGCCTCCCGAGTAGCTGCGATTACAGGCATGTGCCACTGCACCTAGCTAATTTTTTGTATTTTTACTAGAGACAGGGTTTCACCATGTTGGCCAGGCTGGTCTTGAACTTCCAACCTCAGGTAATCTGCCCAGCTTGGCCTCCCAAAGTGCTGGAATTACAGGCGTGAGCCACAGTGCCCAGCCTTTTATTTATTTATTTATTTTTTGAGACAAAGTCTTACTCTGTCACCCAGGCTGGAGGGCAGTGGTGTGATCTTGGCTCACTGCAACCTCCACTTCCCAGGTTCAAGCGATTCTCCTGCCTCAGCCTCCCGAGTAGCTGGGATTACAGGTGTGCATCACCACACCTGGCTAATTTTTGTATTTTTAGTGGAGATGGGGTTTTGCCATGTTGGCCAGGCTGGTCTTGAACTCCTGACCTCAAGTGATGAGCTTGCCTTGGCCTCCCACAGTGCTAGGATTACAGGTGTGAGATACTGTGCCCGGCCTATATTCAACACTTTTAAAAACAATTTTTATTTTGATTTTGAGACAGGTGTCACTCTGTCACCCAGGCTGGAGTGCAACAGCACCATCATAGCCCACTGCAGCCTTGACCTCCTCGGCTTAAGTGATGCTCCTGCTTCAGCCTCCTGAGTAGCTGGGATTACAGGTGCACACCACCACGCCTGGCTAATTTCAATTTTTTAAATTTTTTGGTAGAGACATGTTCTCCCTGTGTTGCTCAGGCTGGTCTCGAACTTCTGGGCTCAAATGATCCTCCCGCCCTGGCCTCCCCAAGTCTGGGATTACAGGCGGAAGCCACTGTGTCCAGCTGTGACTGATTCAATTGAGGGAATGCAGTGAAAGTGATACCGTGTGACTGGTCAGAAAAGGCCATGAAGCTGCTGCCTGATTCTTTCTCCTGGGAGAGTCAGCCACAAAGTTGAACTACCTTGAGACCACCATGCTAGAGAGGCCACAGATAGATGCTCTCCAGGATAGCCCAGTTGAGTTCCTGGCCAACATCTAGCACCAACTGGCAGCCATCTAGGATTTTTCAGCCCAGTCGAGCCTTTGGATAATTCCAAGCCCAGCCACTAAGTCCTCCCAGCCATAGAGTCTTCCCAGCTGAAGCCCTACTCATTGAGGAGCAGAGATAAGCCACCCCACTGTGCCTTGTCTAGATTCTTGACACATAGAATCCATGGATATCATTAAATGGTTATTTTAAGCTGCTAAATTTTAGGGTAATTTGTTATAAGCAACAGTAACTAGAACAAGCTAGTAACATTTTTATGACTCCTGTTAAATTTTACAAATTGCTTTTTGTTGTCACCAACCACGTCTGCATGCATGAGTTTCAATAACACATTTTGCTGGCTTTGAGACTTTTCACTTTAAAAAATATCCATCCATTGGGGTATCCTCATATATTTTCATGGAATTTTTGAATTTACTCTCTAGCTGAAGGACATAAACACAGGTTATTGTCTTTACATCCTTGGACATCTGTAAAATTCATTCTTTTTGGGGGGAGTTTTTTCTCCTGAAGGTATTTTGTTTATCTTGGATTTGAAACACAGCTCTGATACTTACTTGTTTTGTAACTTTGGGCATCTGAGTTTCAGTTTCGTCATCTGTAAAATGGGATAATAATCTTCTGGTTTTTTTCTTCTCCTTATTTTTTTTCTCTTTCTTCTTATTTCTGTCTTTTCCTCTTTCTTTCTTAATTTCTTTCTCACTTGTTTTATTTTTCCATTTTCTCATAAACCCCAGACTCTTATATTAATTTTCCCTGGAAGATCCTTAAAACTCTGCCATGGATCCTCCCTAAAATGGCTTGAGAGGCACTGATGTTTTTCCAGTAACAGAGACCAGTAGAGAAGGTGGCTGCTGATTGATTCCATGTCAGCCAGGGGGTCCTGTGCTCTGCATCTAGAATAGGGCAGTTTCCAAGGTGACTGGGACTAGTGTGTGAGGATAAGGTGAGGCCCTGGAGTTATGAGCTGCCAAACTCATAAACCACACAGGCTTCCCCTGAGCCACGCGTTGTACACTACTCGCCAAGCAATTTAACAACTGACTTGAGGCAAAATGTTCCAACAACATTTAATGATCAGTGCAGCTGTAAATAGGATCATAGAACAATTTGGATAGATGTTAATATATGGGTTCAGCACTGGAGTGACTAAACCTTGAGTTATTTTGACCTCAGAGAGCCATCAAAAATGTGCTGCGAGGAACAATTTTGTGGTTGTCTGCGGCAGATGTTTTGTTCCTGTTTGACGTGTCCTTGTGTGTGTAATTTACTAACGTGATAACAACCTGCTGTTTGGCAGTTTGCAATTTACAAGTTGCCTTTACACACATGTTCTCATTTAATCCTTGGAAGATACGCACTATTACTGAGAATGGGGGGAAACAAGTAACTTGCTCCAGGACATGCAGATCAGGACGCAGAGAGGGGAGTGAGGTGGGATGGTGGTGGTGGTGGTGATGGTGATAGTAGACTCCAGATTTCAGACAAGGACTGTGTGGCTCTCAAATTGATTTTCCCTCCTTATTTCACCCAAATCCTGATGTTCTTGTTTAAAAGACTTGGAACAATAATTCCTCTCCTATCTTCACAGAGGCCAGCCCACTGGGTTCCAGCACCCAGATCTCTCTTTTATTACTTCACATTAAAAGTGGGCTTGCCAGATTTAGTAAAGAAAAATTCAGAGCACTCAGTTAAATTTAAATTCTATATAAATAATAAATAATATTTTAGTGTAAGTATGTCCCATGGTGCATTTGATCTGGCAAGCCAGTTAAAAGCATTGTTGGCTGAGCGCGGTGGCTCACGCCTGTAATCTCAGCACTTTGGGAGGCCGAGGTGGGTGGATCACTGAGGTTGGGAGTTGAAGACCAGCCTGCCCAACATGGAGAAAACCTGTGTCTACTAAAAATACAAAATTAGATGGGGATGGTGGCACATGCCTGTAATCCCAGCTACTCAGGAGGCGGAGGCAGGAGAATTGTTTGAACCTGGGAGGTGGAGGTTGCGGTGAGCCGAGATCGCACAATTGCACTCCAGCCTGGGCAACAAGAGTGAAACTCTGTCTCAAAAAAAAAAAAAAAAAAAAAGCATTGTTATTAAACATTTTTCCCCTAAAAAATAACATGGAATTCTTATAGAAAATTATAAGCCTAGTGCGGTGGCTCACGCCTGTAATCCCAGCACTTTGGGAAGCCAAGGTGGACGGATCACTTGAGATCAGGAGTTCGAGACCAGTCTGGCCAACATGGCGAAACCCCGTCTCTACTAAAAATAAAAAAATTAGCCGGGCTTGGTGGCAGGCACCTGTAATACCTGCTACTCAGAAGGTTGAGGCAGGAAAATCACTTGAACCTGGGAGGCGGAGGTTGCAATGAGCCGAGATTGCGCCACTCCACTCCAGCCTGGGCGACAGAGCTAGACTCTGTCTCAAAAAATAAATAAATAAATAAATAAATAAAATTATGAAAAGCCAGGTAAACAAAAGGAAGAAAATAAAAATTACTCTTAATTTAACTAGCTGGCAACAACCGCTGTTACTATTTTGGATAATTACTATGACCTTTTTTCTTGTGCATATATTTATGTGTAAAAATTTTAAAAAAATAGTGAGATTTACTGAATATACTTGCTTGATATTAAGTAAATATATATATAGTGATATACTGAAATATATTCAGTAAGTCTTACTTACTTACTGAAATATACTCAGTAACTGAGACTTACTGAATATACAGACTTGCTTTTTTTCACTTCCCTATATGTCACAAATATCTTTCCATGTCCTCATGTGTTTTTGTAATATTCAAGTGACTGCAAGGTCATCAGTTGGAGAGCATACTGTGTTTAGCTAATCCCCTGTAGTCAAACCCTTAGATTGTTTCCAATGGTTTATTATTACAGACCTTGCAATAAACAATCTTCACTGTCTCTCTGCACATCCTTGGAATACATTTCTGGCAGTAGAATTTCCAGGTCAAAGGGTAAGCAAACTTTTAAGGTTTTTGTTATATATTGTCAAATTGTTCTCTGGAAAATTTGTGCCAAATTATATTCTCACAAATAATATCTGAACATGCTTATTCCCTTGCACATTGTCAACACTTGGAGTTATTAAAAACAAAAAAGAGAAAAATCCCACTTTGATTTTGAATCTGCCCTGATTCCATAACCATACTCAATACTCTGTAAGCTATGCTTAGTGATCTCATTTCTTTCTACTGAGTCTTCAATTCAAAAAGAGGGGAATGGACTAGATTAGGGACAGAAACTAGCACTGTCCCATCACATGCTCATGCCAGGCAGAGTTCAAAACCAACCTAGCCAACATAGTGAAACCCCCCTCCCGCCATCTTAAAAAAAAATCAGTCTTGGCACTCTTTCTACTGGACTTGGACAAAGCTTCAGAATCTTGTTCATCCCAACCTTGCAGGTAGCCATTACTAAATAAATTGCTTCTTAGAGGAAATTTAATACAAGAATTTAGGCCGGGCGTGGTGGCTCACTCCTGTAATTCCAGCATTTTAGGAGGCCAAGGCAGGCAGATCACCTGAGGTCAGGAGTTCGAGACCAGCCTGGTCAACATGGTGAAACCCCCTCTCTACTAAAAATACAAAAATTAGCCGGTCGTGGTGGTGCACGCCTGTAATCCCAGCTATTCAGGAGACTGAGGCAGAAGAATTGCTTGAACCCGGGAGGTGGAGGCTGCAGTGAGCTGAGGCCATGCCATTGCACTCCAGCCTGGGTGACAGAGTGAGACTCTGTTTCAAAAAAAAAAATTATATTTTTTAAGGTGTGATAATAGTATCATGCGTATGCTTTTTAAGAAAGAGTCCTTATCTATTAGAGCAGTAGTTTTCAGTTTTGACGTTTTACCCCCACACCCCCAGGGGAGATTTCTGGAGTCATTTTTGTTTGTCAAAACAGCGGGGGAGGGGTGTTACTGGCATTTAGTGGGTAGAGACCAGGAATATTACTGTACGTCCTACAACACACAGGACTGTCCTCTACAACAAAGAATTATTTAGCCCACACATCAATAGTGCTGAGGTCTAGAGACAATGTTTTAGAGATACAGAATGAAACCTTTATTGGTAAAATACAATGGGTAAGATTTGCTTCAAAATAATATGTGACAGAGGAAGTAGATGGAGGTATGAATGAATAGGACATTGATGGTTGTTCGTTGGGATTGGGTAAGGGAGCTTTGTTGTATTCTGTTTCCTTTTAGATAAGTTTGAAATTCCTTGTAATGAAGAAATCAAACATCTCCATGAGGTACATTGCCATGTCTTCTCTAAGAAGCCTCCTTAACATCCTCTGGTTGCTCCTGAACTTTTTCTGTTTTCATTCACAGGGAAACTGTGAAGCAGGCAAAGTTTATTTTGGGTGTCTGCCTACCTCTTCCTTCGCGACCACCAGAAGAGAGGTGATCAGGTTGAGGTTCCCTAGTCTATTTACTCTTTCTACTTCCTCATCGGCAAAACAGGGACACGAAGGAAACTTGCTTACCTCATGGGGCTGCCCGGAGACTTGAGGTTACATCTTGTCTAGTATTACCAAAATTGTGATACTGTTCTCCACCCCGTAATAGCACAGTCTTTGGTCTCAACTTGAACTAAAGTCTTTTTTTTTTTTTTTTTTTTTTTTTTTTAACAGCATACCACTCTGTCACCCAGGCTGGAGTACAGTGGCACGATCATGGCACACTGCAGCCTCAACCACTAGGTTTAGGTGATCTTCCCACCTCAGCCTCCCAAGTAGCTGGGACTACAGGCATGTGCCACCATGTGCAGCTAATTTTTTGTATTTTTTTTTTTGTAGAGATGAGGTTTTGGATGTTGCCCAGCATGGTCTCAAACTCTGGAGCCCAAGCAATCCACCCACCTCGGCCTCCCAAAGTGCTGCAATTACAGGTATGAGCCACCCTGCCCGGCCTTGAACTAAAGTCTTTTAATTTCAGTATAATTTTAGCCTCATAGAATTAGTTGAAAAGTAATCCCCCCACTAGATTTTCCAGAAGTATATAATTGGTATAATTTCTTCCTTACATGTTTGGTAGAATTCATATGTGAAACCATCTGGATCTGGATTTTTATCTGTGGAAAGGTTTTAAACTATATGTTCAGTTTATTTAACAGATAGAGGTCTATTCAGGTTGTTTATTTCTTCTCAAGTGTCTTTGGTAGTTGAATTTGTCCCTCTCATCTAAGTTGTCAAATGTATTGGCATAAAGTTGTTCATGACTTTTCCTTACCATCCTTTTAATCTTTGTGATATCTCCTCTCTCATTTCCCTTTTTTTTTTTTTTTGTGAGATGGAGTCTCGCTCCGTCACCCAGGCTGGAGTGCAGCGGTGCGATCTCGGCTCACTGCAGCCTCTGCCTCCTGGGTTCAAGCGATTCTCCTGCCTCAGCCTCCTGAGTAGCTGGGATTACAGGTGTGCACCATCACGCTCAGCTAATTTTTGGATTTTTATAGAGACAAGGTTTCACCATGTTGACCAGGCTGGTCTTGAACCCCTGACTTCAAGTAATCCACCCACCTTGGCCTCCCAGGGTGCTAGGTTTACAGGAGTGAACCACCGTTCCCGGCCTCCTTTCTCCTTCCTTCCTTCCTTCCTTCCTTCCTTCCTTCCTTCCTTCCTTCCTTCCTTCCTTTCTTTCTTTCTTTCTTTCTTTCTTTCTTTCTTTCTTTCATTCTTTTTTTCTTTCCTTCTTTTGACAAAGTCTCACTCTGTCACACAGGCTGGAGTGCAGTGCAGCGATCTCGGCTCACTGCGACCTCCGCCTCCTGGGTTCAAGCGATTCTCCTGTCTCAGCCTCCTGAGTAGCTGGGATTACAGGCATGCACCAACCATGCTCGGCTAAGTTTTGTATTTTTAGTAGAGATGAGGTTTCTCCATGTTGACCAGGCTGGTCTCGAACTCCTGACTTCAGGTGATCCGCCCACCTAAGCCTCCCAAAATGTTAGGATTATAGACATAAGCCATCGTGCCTGGTCCTCTCTCATTTCTTAAGTTGGTAATTTATGTCTGAATTGAAGTCTTTTAGATGACAAAAATTCAACAGGAAAATCGTACTCCTTTGCTCACATACAGCATCGACTTGAGTTTGAAGTCTTTGCTTTTATACATTATTGTAGAATTGTTTCTCGTATTGAATTAATGTGGCAGAAGGCTCATGGAAAGGTGAAGGGGGAAAGTCAGACGAGAATCTGTTTTGAACGGTCTCTGTCGTTATTAAAGGAGGAAGTAGAGGTGATGGTTGCATTGGGATTTTTTGCATTCTGAGTTAGCTTCAGGGGATCAGGGAGTTTTGGTCAGGGTCATTGACACCTACATTCTGGGTCCTTTCCAAATCATTCTGTTAACTGTCCTATTATTTTAGTAGCATGTGGCCCTAAGTAATGTCACCAGGCCTGTTTACTCCCAAGCTCTAGAGATTGTGACAACATTGACCAGCTCAGATCGTATTCTAGGTCCGCTTTTCCAGGAAGTATCTGGGGACAGTTTGAAATAGTGGGAAACCCATTGCTTTTGGAGTGAGACAGACTTAAATTAAGAGTTTAGTTTTGCCATTCACTAGCTGTGAAGCTAGGGCAAGTTCCGAAAATTCTGTGAACTCTACTTTCCTCATTCAAAAAATGAGGATAATGAGACTACTTCACAGTGCTCTTGGGATGTTTAAATGAGATAATAGCACACGTCAAATTATTTATTTATTTATTTTTCTTTTTTTGAGATGGAGTCTCACTCTGTTGCCCAGGCTGGAGTGCAGTGGCACGATCTTGGCTCACTGCAAGCTCCGCCTCCCGGGTTCACGTCATTCTCCTGCCTCAACCTCCCGAGTAGCTGGGACTACAGGCACCCGCCACCACGCCCAGCTAATTTTTTGTATTTTTAGTAGAGACGGGGTTTCGCCCTGTTAGCCAGGATGGTCTCGATCTCCTGACCTTGTGATCTGCCCGCCTTGGCCTCCCAAAGTGCTGGGATTACAGGCGTGAGCCACTGCGCCCGGCCAGCACATGTCAAATTTGAGTGGATCTCAAAGTGTGGTCCTTGGACCGGCAGTATTACCATCACCTGGAAACTTATTAGAAATGCAAATTCTTTTTTTTTGAGATAGGTTCTCGTTCTGTTGCCAGGGCTAAAGTGTAGTGATGAGATCGTGACTTACTGCAACCTGGACCTCCTGGGTTCAAGCAATCCTCCCACTTTAGCCTCTTAAGTAGCTGGGACTACATGTGCATACCACCATACCTGGCTTATTATTATTATTATTATTATTTTTTTGTAGAGACGAGGTCTCACTACATTGCCCAGGCTGGTCTTGAACTCCTGGGCTCAAGTGATCATCCTGCTTTGGCCTCCCAAAGTACTGGGATTACAGGTGTGAGCCACCACACCTAGTTAAAAATGCAAATTCTTGAGGTCTACTCTAGACCTACTGAATCATGAACACTGAGGGTGAGAGGCTAACAATCTATGTTTTGTTTATTTTGTTTTTGTTATACTTTTTTTGGGGGAGGGACAGAGTTTTACTTTGTTGCTCAGGCTGGAGTACAGTGGCACAATCATAGCTCACTGCAACCTCAAACTCCTGGGTTTGAGCGATCCTCCCACCTCAGCCTTCACAGTAGCTGGAACCACAGATGCGCACCACCATGCCTGGCTAATTACAGATGAGGTCTCGTGTTGCCCAGGTTGGTCTCAAACTCTTGGGCTCAAGCAATCCTCTCGCCTCAGCCTCCCAAAGTGCTGAGATTACAGGCATGAGCCGCTGCACCAGGCCAACAACCTATGTTTTATCAAGGCTGCTAGGTGATTCTGATGGTTGGTTAGGTTTGAGAACCAGTGGATTAGTATGTTTGTTTTTTGTTTTTGAGAGGGAGTCTTGTTGTGTCACCAAGACTGGAGTGCAGTGGCACGATCTTGGCTCGCTGCAACCTCTGTCTCCCTGGTTCAAGCAATTCTCGTGCCTCAGCCTCCTGAGTAGCTGGAATTACAGGTGTGTGCCACCATGTCCAGCCAATTTTTGTATTTCTAGTAGAGATGGGGTTTCACCATGTTGCCCAAGCTGGTCTCTAACTCCTGACCTCAAGTGATCCACACACCTCATCCTTCCAAAGTGCTGGGATCTGGGATTACAGGCATGAGCCACTGTGCCCGGGCAGTTATTTGTATATATATTTTGATATCTATTCTTCCAGCTTGTTTTAACTCTTAAACTAATTAAATTTTCAAGAGTCAAGACAGTCTGTCTCTCTCTTTGTTTCTCTGGCTAATCCTCTTGTTTCCTGTCTTTTCCAAAGATCTTGGGAAGTATTAGCATTCAATAGGAACTCAGAAAAAGTTTACTACATTTCCATCTGTCACATAAGGACAGAATTGCCCTTGGCTTTCCAGCATTTTACTTATTTATTTGACTTATATAGCACCTTGGCTCAATTGGGTGTCTGGAAGATGAAGTGTTCAGTGTGCGCCTGGAGTGAACACCAATCTTGCTCTGACACCAGGGATGTTGGGAGTGTAATGTCTTCCTCCCAGTGTCAGCCAAGCACCACTTCAACCCTAATAAACATAAAAGCTTGAGCAAAGTCATAGACCATTTGGTCTTCAGTAGAGAAGAGATGCAATAAAACCTCATCAATTCACAGCAACTGGAGTGAGTGAGAGGGGAGAGGGTAGGCCAATAAATAAATGAAAAACTTGAGTTGTATAGAAAATTCTTTGTTTGATAAAAATGCAGTCTTATTTGCATAGCTTTTTATTGTTTAAGAAGCACCTAAAACAGGGACCAGTTAATAGCTACCTTACAGGACTCTTGTGAGAAATGAATGCGATTACCAGTAATAGTCTAAGCGTGGTGACTTTAACATTTATTTATTTATTTGAAATGGGTCTTGCTATGTTGCCCAGGTTAAACTTGAACTCCTGGGCTCAAGCAATTCTCCCACTTCAGCCTCCCATGTAGCAGGGGCCCTAGGTGTGAGCCACCATGACTGGCATTGTTTATTAAGCATTCCATGAATAGTATTACTGAATTATTACTGGTATTAACAGTAGATGATAGGCAAATATTTAATCGATAAATGGCTAATTGAATGACTGGTTGAATGAATGAATAATCAATTTGTTTTTTTTTTTTGGAGAAGGAGTCTCGCTCTTTCACCCAGGCTGGAGTGCAGTGGCACGATCTCGGCTCACTGCAGGCTCTGCCCCCTGGGGTTCACGCCATTCTCCTGCCTCAGCCTCCCGCGTAGCTGGGACTACAGGCACCCGCCACCTCGCCCGGCTAGTTTTTTGTATTTTTAGTAGAGACGGGGTTTCACTGTGTTAGCCAGGATGGTCTCGATCTCCTGACCTCGTAATCCGCCTGCTTCGGCCTCCCAAAGTGCTGAGATTACAGGCGTGAGCCACTGCATCCAGCCGAATAATCAATTTGTTTAATCACAGAGCTTGTTTTTTGCTTAGTGCAAAAGCAAGCCTCAGGGAAAATTATTCATTCAGTAGTAAGCGAGCCCCATAACAGCTGTCAAGGCCCGAATAAGTACAGTTGAAACTCAAAAAAATAGCTCTATGATAGCCAAAAACTAGAAACCACCCAAAAGGTGAATGGATAGATTGTAGTATATTCATACAATGGAATACTATTAAACAACAAAAAGGAATTTTTTTTTTTTTGAGACAGAGTGCCCAGGCTGGAGTGCAGTGGCACCATCTCAGCTCACTGTAGCCTCTGCCTCCTAGGTTTAAGCAATTCTCATGCCTCAGCCTCCCGAGTAGCTGGGATTACAGGCATGTGCCACCACGCCCAGCTGTTTTATATTTTTGGTAGAGATGGGGTTTCATCATGCTGGCCAGGCTGGTCTCGAACTCATGACCTCAAGTGATCCGCCTGCCTCAGTCTCCCAAAGTGCTGGGTTTACAGGCATGAGCCACTGCATCTGGCCAAGAATGAGATTTTGATACACAAAACAACTTGAATAAATCTCAAAATCATCATGCTGAACAAAAGAAACCAAACACAAAAGGGTATATACTATATGATTTCATTTACATAATGTTCTAGAAAAGGCAAACCTAATCTATAGTGAGGCAGTACATTGGTGGTAACCTAAAACCAGGAGTGAGTGTTGGGATTAACTGCACAGGGACTGTGGAAATGTTTCAGGGGGATGAAGACGTTCTGTATCTTGACTATGATGGCAGTTACAAGAGCATATACATTTTTTTTTTTTTTTTTTTTTTTTTTTTTTTTTTGAGACGGAGTCTCGCTCTGTCGCCCAGGCTGGAGTGCAGTGGCGCGATCTTGGCCCACTGCAAGCTCCACCTCCAGGGTTCACGCCATTCTCCTGCCTCAGCCTCTCCGAGTAGCTGGGACTACAGGCGCCCGCCACTACGCCTGGCTAATTTTTTTGTATTTTTAGTAGAGACGGCGTTTCACCGTGGTCTCGATCTCCTGACCTCGTGATCCGCCCGCCTCGGCCTCCCAAAGTGCTGGGATTACAAGCGTGAGCCACCGCGCCCGGCCAAGAGCATATACATTTTTAAAACTCATTGAGCTGTACATTTTAAATGAATGAATTTTGTTATCTATAAATTATACATCAATAAAATTCATTTAAAAAATAAAATAGCAACAGTCTCTTCTGCGAAGACCTGGAAGCCACTTGTGGTGGCAGTCTGGATTCTGAATCCAGAGTGAGATGGAGTGAAGGCCATACAGTTTAGACTGCCTTTGCTGAAGAAGCCAAGCCTTATCCACACAGGCTCCATTTACTAGCACTGGTCCCGCTGAGGAAGCCAATGCATAGCTGCAATATTGCAGACTAAAATGAAACCACTGCTGCAAGCAGACGAGATACTTCAGACTTGTTCCTCAGGTTCTCTCCTGTTTCGCTCTTTTTTTTTTTGAGACGGAGTTTTCACTCTTGTCGCCTGGATTCAAGCGGTTCTCCTGCCTCAGCCTCCTGAGTAACTGGGATTACAGGCATGCACCTCCACGCCCGGCTAATTTTGTATTTTTAGTAGAGACGGGGTTTCTCCATGTTGGTCAGGCTGGTCTGAAACTCCTGACCTCAGGTGATCCACCCGCCTCGGCCTCCCAAATTGCTAGGATTACAGGCGTGAGCCACCGCGCCCGGCTTCCTGTTTTGCTCTTAAACTAAATGTAACCTTTAATTTCTGCACTGACCTGGCATGTGCCCAAATTGCATTTAAATTCCATGTTCCAGGACCCACAGGAACCCATCAGAGGGCTCCAAGGAATCTTAACAAGTTGTATCACCTTGAAAGGCTATCTTACACATTGCTTTCTGGACTCCGACAATCGCAGACATTCTGTGTGGCCTCCAAGCCCACTGTAGTGCAGTTGTAGTGAAGATTCACCACCAAAGAATCTGGGCCAAAGTCGGGGATGTGCAAACAGGCACCACGGAGGGGCTGCTTCTACCTACCTGGCCACCTTCGGTGATTCATTCATCTAGATATCTTCTCAATTAATATTTCACAATCTAGTTACAAAATCAAAATATGGCCATGTGGCTCATTTGAAGCATAGAAAAAGATAAAAATTAAAAATTACTATCAACAGGGATAACTACTGAATAACATTTTGGTCTATATTTTTTCAGGGATACATCACACATACACACATGCACAGGTGCGCATTTATTTGAAACAAAAATATGATCTTACAGTGCAAATTGTTATTTGGTTTTCTACCACTTAATAATTTGTTGGGAACATTGCCCCTTGTCATTAAGTAGTCTCAATCAACCTTCTATTAGTCAATTATTGCTGCATAACAAACAACATCAAAGTCTCGGGATATAAAACAATAAGCATGGAGTTCTCACTTAGGTGTTTGTGGATCAGCCGAGGTGACTCTGATCCCCATGTCTGTGTCCTGCCCTAGGATCAGCAAGCTAGTTCTAGCATGATCCTAGGATGGTGAGGGAAACGCGAGGGGACACACCCAGCTGGCACACCTCATACCTCTACTTATTTCACAGCTGCTAACATCCCACTGGCCAGAGCATGTCACACGGTGAGCTTAAAGTCGAGGGACAAAGAAGTAGACTCCACTTTTTGTGGAGGAACTGCAGAGTTACACAGCAGAGGGCCTGAATACAGGGAGAGGTGACATTGGGGCCACTATTTCAGTCTACAACAAACCTCATTTTCAATGCCAGATTCACATGGTTATTTGCAAATTTATTTATTTACCACCCATATAGGGCTATGTGCCTAAGCTACTGTTCCAAAAGCTTTACAAAAAATAGGTCTATGAGGTAAGTACTAGTATTAACCCCATTTTACAAATGAGGAAACTGAGGCACAGAGGTTAAATATCTTGCCCTTGATCACCCAGCTGGTAGGTGGGGGAGTGAGGAAGTCTGCATCCAGAGTCCGTGCCTACAAGCACCATGCTAGGCTGCCTCACTTATAATTTGTCCCCACTGCCACCACTAGACTGTGGAGAGGGACTCTGCATCCAGTGTAGTAGCTGACCCTGTGAGCACACAATATATATTTGTTGAATGAGCTCAATCGTTATCCTATCATTAGATATCTAGGTTGGATTTAGTGTGTTTGGCTATTACATACTGTTACGGGCTGAATGCCTTCCAGATTCATATGTTGAAGCCTTAATCCCCAGTACCTCAGAATGTAACTGTATTTGGAGATAGCACTTATATATTTGTTTATTTCTTATAGGGACAGGGTCTCGCTTTATTGTCCAGGCTGGTCTCAAACTCTTAGGCCTTGAAAGAGGTGATTAAGTTAAAATGAGGCCATTAGAATGGGTCCTAATCCAATGTGACTGGTGTCCTTATAAGAAGAGGAGATTAGGACATGCAGAGAGACATCAGGGAAGCCCATGAAAAGATAGATGACCTTGTGAAGAGGCAGCAAGAAGCTGGCCATCGGCAAGCCCAGGACAGGGGCCTCAGAAGAGATCAACCCAGACAGCACCCTGATCTTAGACTCAGCCTACAGAACTGGGAGGAAATACGCTTCTGTTGTTTAAACCACTCAGCCAGTAGTACTTTGTTATGGCAGCCCTAGCAGTTTAATACATACACTATGTCTTTACAAGCATTCTAGTTTTGCCTAAATTTATCTAATCTGTACATATATCCATCAGTACTTGGGGGATCTTTTTAAAATTCCATTTAGCCACCTCTCCTTTGTGGGGAAAGTATTGTTCTTAATTCAGTGGAAGTTGAATATCTGTTTTCTCCTTAAAACTAAGTCATACAAAAACAAGGACTGTGGAATCCAAAGTTATCTTTCCAGCGACTCCTGAATATGGGAGGCACAGGGGGCATTCAACAAACATCTATTATAGGAATTAATAGAATCACACTTTCTTCTTCCTTCTGCCTAAGCCAGAGCCAAGGCAAAGAATTTACCAGGGGCTCCTGGTCAGAATGGACGGTGAGAGGTGGGACGAGAGAGTGTCAGGGCCCAGACTTGTCAGAAGGAAGAAGTGCAGGGGGAGAGAAAGAGAAGAGAAAGAGAGAAGACTTCCTCAGCAAGAAAGGCCAGGTACCATCAGAGAAACAAACTCTTTCCCAAGATGATGAAAGAAAGAGGAGGCGCAACAGCAGAGTTTCAGGGACGACCTGCCTTGCCCAGAGTGCGGTAATGCAAGCGGGAGTAGGACTAACCGGGGCCCCACCACGCTTTCAGAATGACCACTTGATGTCCTTCTGTAGGTATTGGTAAAAAGGGATGCAGATAGTAGGGTAAGAGTTACGGATAGCATTTAGAAATTACCATCCACAGGCAAGGAGCTTCAGAAGTTTAGGACTTAGTTTTTAGCAGTCCAAACACCTCCTATTCACACACCTACTCCCTAACTCATTCATTCAACCCATGTTTATCAAGTGTCTGCCAGGCTGGGCACTGTGCTGGGTGCTGCTCACATGGTGCCTGCATTCTCATTCTTATAAATAGTAGAAGAAAATTTTAAACCCACAGAGTTGAATAAGAATCATTAAATATCAGTCCAGTGATTTCCCCATTCATTAATTTACCATCCTACTGACTTAGTAATATCTGCTTAGCTCCTATTAGGTATGAGGTGATGTTTCAGACATTAGGAGAAGGGGCTTGAATGGGACATTATCATGTCATCTGAGGGCACAAATATAATAATAAGACAAATAACACCCATGGGCCCAAGGGAAGTGATGGCAGTATAACTGTGATAGTATGGTGTGAATGTGGTAGTCCAGGGTGCCTGTGGAAGCGAGTGGATGGGGTAATACAATGTGACTGTAGTACATAAGGTGAATGTGGTGGCATAGGATGACTGTGGTAGTACAGAGAGACTGCCGTAGTGAGTGAATGGTAGTACAATGTGAGGCAGTAGTACTGGTGACTGTGATAGCATAAGGTGAATGTGGTAGTCTAGTTGACTAGGGTAGTCCAGGATGAATGTGGTAACATAGGGTGCCTGGCAGCACGGGGTGACTGTGATAGCATTGGGTGATGACTGTGGTAGCGTAGCATGAAGGTAGTCATATAGGGTGATTGTGGTAGTGTGGTGTGAATATGGTAGTATAGGGTGAATTTGGTAGTTTTGGGTCTTGGGCAGAAAATGGCTTACTTTTCCTGAAAGTGAGTGAGGGCTTCTCCAAGCAGGGGGCATTTGTGCTTGGACTTGAAGGATACACTTGGTGTACAAGAGGGGCAACATGGGTCCTAGTCAAATGTGAGCTAGTTTAATAAAAGGAGGAGGTTTGGGCACATACCAAGGTTTCCTGGAACCAGGAAATAGCGTCTCCTGAGGCCTGGGACCCGGAGCTGGACAGAATCTGGGAAGGAAGGCGGAGCTTTCCTCCCACTCTTCAAAGCTGTGACATCTATCTCTCCTCTGCCTGCGTGTCAGGTTCCTGCCTCTCCTGTAGAGCAGACTTCTAGACTTCCCTACCCCTGTGGAGGAAAGGCCCACTTGCAGCTCTTGACCTGGCCCATCTATGAGTGAAGCAACCAGCAGAAACTGACTCATTCATTTTAGGACTAAATCCACATTCTTGGGAGAAAAAATTCTGATTGACCCTCTGGAGTCAGGTGTCTACCTGTTAATCATGCTTCTCCAGAGCACCAGCAGGATATAGGCACGTAGGTAGGTAGGTAGGAGGTAGATAGAGATCTATGAGATGGGATTTATGAGGGAATTTGCTCATGTCATCACAAGGCTGAGTAGTCCCACGGTATGCCATCTGTGAGCTGGTGAACCAAAGAAGCTGATGGCATGGCTTCGTCCAAAGTCAGAGGCTGAGAACAAGGAGACCCGATGGTGTAACTCTCCGTCAGAGGCTGAAGGCATGAGAACCTGGGAAGCTGCTGGTACAAGGCCTGGAGTCCAAAGGCCAGAGAACCTAGAGTTCTGGTGTCCAAGGGCAGGAGAAGATGGGTGTCCCAGCTCCAGAAGAGAGACAGCAAATTGTCCTTCCTCTGCCTTTTTGTTCTATTTGGGCCCTCAACCAGCTGGTTGGTGCTTGCACATTGGGTGAGGGCTGATCTTCCTTACTCAGTCTACTGATTCAAGTGCCAGTCTTTTCCAGAAATATTCTTACAGACAGATCCGGAAATAATGCTTTATTGGCTATCTTAGTATCCCTTAATCCAGTCACATTAACACCTAAAACTAATCATCAAAAGTTCACATCTTGTCAACATGACACACTTACCCATCTTTTTTTTTTTTTTTTGAGATGGAGTCTCGCTCTGTCACCTAGGCTGGAATACAGTGGCATGATCTCAGCTCACTGCAACCTCTGCCTCCTGGGTTCAAGCTATTCTTCTGCCTCAGCCTTCTGAGTAGCTGGGACTACAGGCACGCACCACCACATCCGGCTAATTTTTGTATTTTTAGTAGAGACAGAGTTTCACCATATTGGCCAGGTGGTCTCGAACTCCTGCCTCGTGATCTGCCCCCCTCGGCCTCCCAATGTGCTGGGATTACAGGCGTGAGCCACCGCGCCCGGCCACACTTACCCATCTTCTTAAACCCATAGTTCCACCTAACATGATACAACTATCCTACATGCAATAAAAGTGCACTAATTCCTTCCCCAGAAGAGGAGATAAAGTCTTTGAGTGATGTTTACTCTTCTCCTGATATCCCATAAATTAAATAATGTAAAATTAACGATACTTAACTACTGATGTAAAGTCAGTACACCTTATGTTACCTGATACAAGAATAAGAGAGGAAATAAAATAAATATGTCTGGGTCCCAGGCCTCAGGAGACCCTATTGCCTGGTTCCAGGAAACCCTGCTATGTGCCCAAACCTCCTCCTTTTATTAAACTAGCTCACATTTGACAAAAGAGGGAGGAAATACTCATGGCAATTACAGCCCTCATTTCTGTAACTGGTCATAGGGTCTTAGATGGTATTTATAACTATCATCTTCTACCGCCCATCCTGTATTCTCTTTGCTTCCAGCAAGCACTTCGGCTGGTCATGATTCTTTACCTAACGTGATGACTCAAAACTTATTCCTGAAGGCTCTGGGCCATTCATAGTCCTAGCTAGATTGGGTTATCACAGTTCCCCATTGACCTTAACCACAGGGCATGGTAATATTAAGAGATAGCCCCAGGAATCACCTGTATTTCAGAAATACCTCCTTACCTCCATTGTGGAGTAGTAGTCCAATTTCTCCTTGTAGTCCAGATCAGTCACTCCAGCCAACACCATAACTCCCCTGACTCAGAGGTGTGCAGAGCCCAAAGTGGCTAGGTGCGAGTCTCAACTTCCAGTTCAATGGAATCATTGTTGTGTCTCCTAGTGAAAGCATTCTTCCCTCTGGAAATAAGACCTCTATGGCAGCAGAGCATAAAGCCATGGGAAGAGGAAGTAACAATTTTGCTAGTAGGTCATTAGGGGTCATGGTGAGTGGTGCCACTCCCATTTCCACCCCGTGATTCCTGGACCTCTACATCCTGGCAATGGGAGAAACAGTACCATGTATTAGATGCTGATTCAGAGCTTATACAGTCTTCTGGAGAACCTTGCCCCTACGAAGTATTATCACCTATCATACTATAACCATTTCTTCAAAAGGCCATTCTACCATTCTATGAAGCCAACTGCTTCAGGATGGTAAGGAACATGAAAAGACCAGTGAATTCCAGGAACATGAGCCCATTGCTATACTTTGGCTGTGAAGTGTGTTCCTTGGTCAAAAGCAATGCTGTATGGAATACCATGATGGTAGATAAGACATTCTTTAAGTCTACGGTGGTAGCTATGGCAGAAGCATTGTGTGCAGAGAAAGTAAAAATCCATATCTAGGCTGGGCGCCATGGCTCACACCTGTAATCCCAGCACTTTGGGAGGCTAAGGCAGGAGGATCACATGAGGCCAGGAGTTCGAGACCAGCCTGGCCAACATGGCAAAACCCCATCTCTACTAAAAATAAAAAATTAGCCAGGTGTGGTGGTGTACATCTGCAGTCCTAGCTACTTGGGAGGCTGAGGCATGAGAATCATTTGAACCCAGGAGGCAGACATTGCAGTGAGCCAAGATTGTGCTACTGCACTCCAGCCTGGGTGACAGAGTGAGATCTGTATCCAAAAAATTATAATAATAATAATAATCTATATTTAGAGTAACTGCCTGTTGAAATAAGAAAAAAACACTGCCCCTTTCATGACTGGAAGCTGTTAATCAACTTGCCACCAGGTAGCTGGCTGAGCATCCCTGGGAATGATGCCGTATCAGAGGCTCCGTATTGGTTTCTGCTGCTGGCAGTTTGAGTACTCAGTCTCAAAGTGGCCATGGCCAGGTTGGCCTTGGTGAGTGGAAGTCCATGTTGCTCAGCCCATGAATAACCTCCATCCCTGCCACCATGGCCATTTTGTTCATGAGCTTATTTGGTTATGAAAGCAAACTGCTTCTAGTGGACCTTATGAACAGGTATAGAGAAAAGGCATTTGCCATATCAACAGCTGTATACCAGGTACCAGGGGATGCATTGATTTGCTCAAGCAATGAAACCACATCTGATACAGCAGGTGCAACTGGAGTTTCCACTTGGTTAACCTTATGATAATCCATTGTCATTCTCCAAGATCCTTCTGTCTTCTACATAGGACAAATAGGAGAGTTGAATGCAGATGTGGTGGGAATAATTATACCTGCATCTTTCAAGTCCTTGACAGTGGCACTAATATCTGCAATCCCCTCAGGGATGCAGTATTGCTTTGATGTATTATTTTCCTAGGTAGACACAGCTCAAATGGCATTCATTTGGCCTTTCCTACAATAATAGCCTTCACTCCACAGGTTGGGGAATTAGTGTGGGGATTCTGCCAGCTGCTAACTACATCTATGCCATCTAAGCATTCAGAAGCTGGGAGAGTAACCACAGGATGGTTTTAGGGACCCACTGGACCCACTGTAAGTCAGAGCTGAGCTAAAACTTTGTTGATCACCTGACCTCTAGAAGCCCCTACTCTGGCTGGAGGGCCACAGTGATGTTCGGGTCTCCTGGAATAAGTGTCAGTTTAGAGCCAGTATCCAGTAGTCCCTGAAATGCCTGTTTCCTTTTCCCCAGTGCACAGTTACCCTGGTAAAATGCTGTAGGTCCCTTTAGGCGAAGCTGAAAGAAATATTAACAATATAAATTTTTGGTAGTGTACCAGGGTCCTTCCTCAAGGGGATGTGGCCTTGCCTTCATTCAAGGGTTTCTGGGTCTTTAAACTGGCTCAAATCTGGGAATTGATTGAGAGGCCGTGATTCTGTTTTTATGAATCAAGTTTGACTCTCATTGACTTGACCTGGAAGATTTCTACTTACACAAATCAAGTAAGAATTTAGTAGGCTTCCTATTTTACTTCTAAAAACTCCGTGATTAACTCGCCAATGTCATAGTCTACACAAGTCAGACCATTCTTTTTTTTTTTGAGACTTGTTGCCCAGTTTGGAGTGCGATGGTGTGATCTTGGCTCACTGCAACCTCTGCCTCCTGGGTTCAAGCAATTATCCTGCCTCAGCCTCTCGAGTTGCTGGGATTACAGATTACGGGTGCCCACCACCACGCCTGGCTAATTTTTGTATTTTTAGTAGAGACAGGGTTTCACCATGTTGGCCAGACTGGTCTCGAACTCCTGACCTCAGGTGATCCGCCCACCTTGCCCTCCCAAAGTGCTGGGATTACAGGCGTGAGCCACTGCGCCCAGCCAAGCCAGACCATTCCAATTGCTGCTTCGATCTTCTATCCATTATGGTGACTATGTGCACCTTGCCTTTGGTAGCTGAGTGCCACCACTTGGCTCCTGACATCCCAATTACTCCCATTGCATTTAACTTTTCCAGCTGAGTGACTGTGATTTCTACTGTAAGATCCGGCTACAGAGAAGAGCAGTCATGGCACTTTCAAGGCATTTGAAAGCTGAGAGTAATCCCAGCACTTTGGGAGGCCAAGACAGGAGGATTACTTAAGCCTAGGAGTTCGAGACCAGCCTGGGCAACATAGTGAAACTCTGTCTCTATGAAATAAAATTAAAATAAATTTAAAAAGAAAGGCAGTTTTACTTAAGAATATCTTCGATGAGCAGTAAAAATTATTGATGTTATTAAACTACTACTCTTGAATGCCCATGTTTTTGATATTCTGTGAACCAGAGTGGGACACATGCACAAAGCACTGCTGTTACACACTGAAGTACTCAATGGTTGTCTTGGGGGAAAGCACTTATGCAATTGAGATGTGAGCTGAATGAACTAGATGCTTTTTCACGGAACTTTAGTTTTACTTGAAAGAATGACCGACAGCCCCACTATCATTACTCAGGCTTGAGTATTGGGCAGACATTTTCTTGAACAAAGTGAGCCTGTCCCTTTAAGGAAAATAAACGGACAATGTTTATTGCCAATAATAATATTCAAGCTTTCAGATGAAAATTAGAATTTTGGAAAACTTGTATCTACCATTATGAACTTTCCATCTTTCCACTACTTGAAGACTTCTGATACTGCTGGTGGTGATATTAACAAATGTAGGCTTTTCAAATCCGTATTGCATAATAAAATGTGTCAACATTTGGAAGATCTGTATAACTTAGTGAACTACTATTTTCCAAATGACCAAAGGATGATGTTACAAAATCATGTATGGGTAAAAGGTCCATTCGAAGTACAAGATAAACCAATGGATTTTGAGGTAATGCAATATGAAAAGTTCACTGATATGGTTTCAGATTTCACACTGCAAAACTAACCTCTAAGAAATGATCACTTGTCCAGTTTAGATGTAGTATCAAAGAAGAATATCCACAATTATCTGGAAGAAGCTTTTAAAATACTCCTCTTTTTCTATTATGTATATGTGAGGCTGGAATTTTTTTAATGTACATAAACTAAAATTTATCTCACAGATTGAATGCAGAAGCAGATGTGAGAATCCAGCTGTCTTCTATTTTAAGCCAGACATTAAAGAGATTTGCAAAAATGTAATTTTGGGGGAAAATATAGTTATTTTTCATAAAATATGTTATTTATGTCAATGTGTAATGGTTTATTATTCTTCTTTAATGAATCAATAAACCTTTTAATTTTTTTCAGTTTTCATTTCTAGTGCAGTAAATATCAATGGATATAGCCTACACACACAAAACTTTTTAGGATCTCGATATGCTTTAAGAGTGCAAAAAGGATGTGCAAAGAGTGGTTGAAATTACTAGAAGTTTATTTCAAGGCAGAGTCTCACTGTGTTGCCCAGGCTAGAGTGCAGTGGAGCAATCTTGGCTTACTGCAACCTCTGCTTTTCACGCTCAGGCATTTCTTGTGCCTCAGCCTCCTGAGTAGCTGGGATTACAGGCGGGCGCCACTACACCCAGCTAATTTTTGTATTTTTTAGTAGAGATAGGGTTTCTCCATGTTGGCCAGGCTGTTCTCAAACTCCTGGCCTCAAGTGATCCTCCCACCTTGGCCTCCCAAAGTGCTGGGATTACAGGTGTGAGCTATCACCCCCAGCCTATTTCTTGCCCATTCAACAGTCCAAAGTGGAAAGGTCAGCAGGCAGCTCTCCCTCACACTCTGATCAGGCACTCGAGCTTTTTCGTTGTAGCTCTACTAATTCGTAGAACCTGGCAATGTTTTGTCTTCAGTTAGTGGGAAGGGAAAGAGCATGGAAGAAGGCACTTGAAAGGTTTTTACAGGCTAGGCCCGAAATAGTACCCATCCACTCCCCACATTCTGTCGGCCAGAACTCAGCTATGTGGCCATTCTTAATTCAAAGGAGGCTGAAAAATATAATCTAGCTGTGTGCCCAGGAAGAAGAGGAAATAGATTGGGGTGAGGGGCTCATAGTTTCTGACGTGACATCCCAGGTTCCTGGTACAAATTTATTTGTTACATTATTCCAGATTTCTCAATCTCTATCTATCTATTTATATACTTTCAAAACCTGTTATTTGAAATAATAATAAACTCATAGAGAGTTGCCATAAATTATTCCATCTCTCCTTAATCTCTATTTATATATTTTTAAAAACTTGTTATTTGAAATAATAATAGACTCATAGAGAGTTTCAAAAATAACATGAAAAGTCTCATGTACACTAAACCCAGCTTCCCCGCAAAAAGACATCTTATATAGCCATAGTACGATAACAAACTAGGACATTGACATTGGTACATTACTCTTAACTAGACTACGAGTCTCATTTTGGTTTTGTGATTTTTTTAGGCCTACATTCATTTGTGTGTGTGTGTGTGTGTGTGTGTGTGTGTGTTTAATTTTAAAAACTGTCCTATATTATGTGTTTTAATATTTTCTTTTTCTTTTTTAAAGACAGCATCTCACTCTGTTGCCCAGGCTGGAGAGCAGTGGCACAGTCATAGCTCACTGCAGCCTCAAAGATTTGGGTTCAAGCAATCCTCCCACTTTAGCCTCCTGAGTAGCTGTGACTACAGGTTTGTGTCACTACCCTTGGCGAATTTATTTTTATTTTTATTTTTTGTGGAGATGGGGGTCTCACTATGTTGCTCAGGCTGGTCTCGAACTTCTGGGCTTAAGTGATCTTCCTGCCTCAGCCTCCCAAAATGTAGGGATTACAGATGTGATCCACCACACCCAGCTTGTTTTAATATTTTGAGGTGTCTCAGATCCATTTTTGAAAGTAAGTAGGCTCTAAACTATAAAGAAATAAAAAGTGTCAAATGGGATGTATCATTAATCTTCCTGACATTTCTGTAAATGGGCAGGGTGGGAAGGGACTCATTTTTGCAAACCTTGAGACTTGTGCAGCCTGGTGCTGTAGCAAGAGTGTGGAAATTGGAGACAAACATAACTGGGGGTTCAAGTCCAACCTCTACCACTTCCCAGCTGAACAATTTAGGGTGTGTCACTTAACTTTCTGAGCCCTCTCTACCCATCTGCAGCATAATAAAGTACAGTCTACCTTACAGGCTGCTGTAAGGATAAAATGGGATTATGCACATACAGAATGTAGCACAATGCCTGGCACAATTGTAATTACAATTGGGAACATTAAAGAAGTACAGAGGATGCTGAGGCTTCTCCTAGGGTATCTGGCAAATTGGTGCAGAAGTGGGATTCTGAAACCCAGCTCCAGAAAAGCAGTGCATTCAGTGAAAATGTAAGTTCCCAACATCTTTGGGCTCGAGAAACCCTTTCTAAAGTCAAAATTTCCAAGAGGCCCTCCTCCCTGCCTTCTCCCTATAACTGTTGCCCTCATGGCCTGTGAGTTCATGATTCTATGGATTCTGTGATTCCATGGATTCTGAAATTAAAGGCTGAAAGGAGACTTTGATGTCATTGGGTAGACACCTCAATTTACAGTTGAGGAAACTGGGGCTCAGAAAAGTGAAGGCTATTGCCAAAATCACAGCAGGCTAGACATCAAGGTCGACAGAATGTAGGCTCCTCCCTGCTGGCCCTGAGCCCTTCCCATGACACCATGGCCCTTAACCTTTCCCTGCCCTCCCTCTTCTTGCCTTCCCTCCTTTTCTGAGCCCCACTTCAAACACCTGGGTTTTATGTCTTCTTGGTCTGAACTTCCTTGATTTGAGATCTTCTCACTAATGCTCATTCATTCCTTCAAGCAGCTCTTTTCCCATCCATCATTTAACAACTGCCTTTTGGTGCCCATTGCTAGTTTCGGCGTCAAATGTACTGAGGGTTGTCAGAAGGTCCTAGTGAATGAAGGCTTCGTGCTACTTTCAGTATCGAGACTAGTCCCTAAACGTAGAAAGAAGTCACTCCCTCAGTGTTGCTTGAGAATAACTAATGATGTGTCAGCATCTTTGTTTAGGAGTTCTGAAGTCCTACAGGCTTCAGAGTGATTTTAAATCAGCCAGATAGTGTATTTACATTGCTTGATCCGCATCTGGCGTCTAGTAACCATTATTTATCTACCTAGTCAGCTTGAAAGTCACATTTTTCCATAGGACACAGTTAAAGCAACCCAGTGAAAGGCTCATGTTTGATTAATCAAGGAGAAAATAGGCATGCACAGACCAAAGACTGAGCTGTGTCATTTTAGCCTCTGGGTTCATGAGTTTTCTTAAGGACCTTTTAATGCCCTATCTTAAGAACTGCTGAAGAAAGATGAAATGTTAAAACTTCTTCAAGACAAACCCATATAAAATCAAGGCTCTCATCACATTCTTTCCAGGAAGCAGATGCTGTAAAATATTAAATCAACCATTGGCATTGTGTTTCTAAAATAACACACGTTTCCTTTTCATGTTATTTCAGTTGTTAAAGAGACAGATGAAACTGATAGTTATTTGGCTGAAAATATTTGTGTTGGGTGATGTCCCTACCCTGTCCTTGCACTCAAGAACTTTACTTAACAAATATTTATTAAATGATGTTATAGCGGAGTGTAGGATTTTCTCAAGCTGTGGGCAACTATATATTGAAGAGTCATGAACTCAATATATTGGGCTGCAAGCAGCATTTTAAAAAATGAAATAGAATCAAATACAATAGAATAGAAAACATCAGTGCAAATTAGTGTAGCAAGAGTAAACATTGTTTTTTTGTCAGAAATTTTTTATTTAAAGAAGTAACATTAGTTATTGATTAGACATATATCACTATGGTTTAGGGTATGAGATATAGTGTCCAATGCGGTATTATTAGTTTAATATATATCTACTTGTGGCAATAGTGAACAGTTTCAAGAGATGAATACATAATTTAAAGGGGGAGAATGACATAACTGCACTTTCATTTCAATGTCTGAGTTTGATAACCAAAAGGACTTGCATTTTTAGATAAAAATTTTCTGTTTCCCAAATCTCAAGACCTGGATACAAAATGTAGAGCTGCAGATTTAGGGCCTGAATGGCTGGAGTAGCAGCAGGTGTTACCTGCACATTTGTGAACATTTTACCAAGAGAAAAAAGGGGAAAGTGGAGATTCTCACGTCTGCATGTGTACTCAGTGAACACGTTACACTGATTAGGTTTGTGGGCCCCATGGTCTCTGAATCAGTTTCAGGTCTGAAGGTAACAAGAGTCATTGAGATAAAACGATTGATTTTTGCCCAGTGAAGTTGGTAGAAATTTGGTCTAGTCTCTCTAGAAGTGACTGTAGAGGACTATAGATACCAAATAGGCAGAAACACAATTCTGCCTGCATATTTAGGGGACAGCATGCACATTTAGGGGACAGCATGCACTTTGTTGCACAAGTGTGAGTTGACTGGAAGTCTGAGAGGGAAAGTCCCCTCTAGAGTAAATTCAGGTTGGCACCTTATGTGTTTATATCATGTCTGGGAATTAGACAGTGAAGAGTAAACATTGTTATATGAAACTTTTGATTGAGTTACCTGTGTGTGTTGTGTGTGTGCATATGAGTACTGCACTGTGCTATAAGGTTTATTTTTTTTTATATGGGTCAACATAAAAAATGTTTGGAAAACACTGAAGTAGCAGTTAAGAGCATAGGCTCTTTTTTTTTTTTTTTTTTTGAGACAGAGTCTCGCTCTGTCGCCCAGGCTGGAGTGCAGTGGCACAATCTCGGCTCACTGCAAGCTCCGCCTCCCGGGTTCACGCCATTCTCCTGCCTCAGCCTCTCCGAGTAGCTGGGACTACAGGCGCCTGCCACCATGCCCGGCTAATTTTTTTTTTGTATTTTTAGTAGAGATGGGGTTTCACCGTGGTCTCGATCTCCTGAACTCGTGATCCGCCCGCCTCGGCCTCCCAAAGTGCTGGGATTACAAGCGTGAGCCACCGCGCCCGGCCGAGCATAGGCTCTTACCTGGAGTTAGACAGCATGAATTCAAATTCTGGCTCCTTAGTTGAAGGATTACTGGCAGGTTGCTTTAGCTGTCTGTGAAATGGGGATTATGATAGAACTAACACAGGGTCAATTCATCCACATAGGCACAATGACTAGGACCCCAAATATTTTTAAGATCTATTAAATGATTTGATTTCTTTTAAAATCAGAGAAAAATGAACCTTTTGCATTGAAGAAAATGTTTTAATTTTTTCTCACATCATGAAAAATTAATTTTCTAGGTACTCAAACATTTATGATGGTGTGAGGGGCTCATGAAGGTTAAAGTGTGTAGGGCTAATAAAAGTCACAATGGAAGCATGAACTGACCGAATAGGTAGGGTGACCAAACTGTCCTGGTTTTCAGTGGAAAGTCCAGCATCCCAAAATCCCCACTCAGTCCCAGGCAAACCAGGATGATTAGTCACCCTATTAATAAGGTTGTTATGAGGATGAAATTAGATGATTGTTGACAAAATTAGGAGATTGCTTTGCACATCAGTGTTCAATACATGCATTAATATGTGTCAGGCACTGTGCCAGCCTTTGAGAATTTTAGAATGAATATGGCACAGGGCGGCCTCAAAATGCAGTGGAAGATAGTGGTTGAGAGTGTGAACTCAGGACCCAGACAAACCTGGTTCAAAGCCTAGTTCTACTACTTACTAGCTTTGTGATTTGGGGCATGTTACTTAATCTTGCCGTGCCTCAAATTCCTTATGTATATGATGAGTATGGTTATAATTGTACCCACTTCACTGGAAAAGTGTAGATTTCAGTGAGTTGGTACTTTTAATGTACTTAGAGCATGTCTAGCATACGGTAAGCAGTCAGTAAATATTAGCTACTTAAGTATATACCAATTAGAGTCCTATTTTCATCAGCTTGGACTGCTATAACAAAATATAGACTGAGTGGCATAAACACTAGATATTTATTTCTCACAGTTCTGGAGACTGAAGTCCAGGAACAAGATCTGGAGGGCTCAGTTTGTGGCGAGGGCTCTTCTCCTGACTTGCAGATAGTGGCCTTCTCATTGTGTCCTCACTGATGGAGGGAGAGAGGAAGCATCTTCTCTGGTGTCTCTTGTTATAAGGGTACTAATCCCATCATGAGGCCCCTACTCTTATGACCACATCTAACCCGGATTACCTCCCAAAGCTCCATCTCCAAATATCACCACATCGGGGTTTAGGGCTTCAGCATATGAATTTTTGAGGGATACAGTTCAGCTCATAGCAGGTCCCTTCAGGGTAGTTCTCTAAAGGTAACATAAACCCTAAGAACATGTTTATAAAGAAAAATGTCTAAAGGTATTTGGTTCGATTTGCTCAGCCATTTAAGAACTCAAGCTCTGGCCTGGTGTGGTGGCTCACTCCTGTAATCCCAGCACTTTGGGAGGCTGAGGTGGGTGGATCACCTGAGGTCAGGAGTTGGAACCAACCTGGCCAACATGGTGAAACCCTGTTTCTACTAAAAGTACAAAAAATTAGCAGGGCACGGTAACAGGCACCCTTAATCCCAGCTACTTGGGAGGCTGAGGCAGGAGAATTGCTTGAACCAGGGAGGCGGAGGTTCCAGTGAGCCAAAATTGCGCCACTGCACTCCAGCCTGGGTGAGAGAGCGAGACTCTGTCTCAACAACGACAACAACAACAACAACAAAAAAGAGCTCAGGTTCTTCCTATCCTTCCCTCTGCTCTGCTCCCCTTGGCATAATATCCATCTTCTCATGGTCACAACATGGTTGCCACAACCCCAACCATCATACTACTATGTCCAGAGCAGGAGGCAAGGGATATAATATTCAAAAGTGTCTTCTTTGCTAAGACACTTCTCAAGGTATATTTCTTTTCTTAAGAAATGAAATATTTCCCAGAAGCTTCTCAGCAGATTTCTATGTACATCCTAATGACCAGAATTGAGTCAGGTGCTCAGCCTTATCACTCACTGGCAGAGGACAATGAGATTTCCATGACTGGTTTAGACTAGTCATGATTCCTCCAAATAACATTGATCTTCTGTTAGCAAGGAAGAAGAGGGAATGGGTATGTTTCTGACAATATCTGCCACTGAGATGCTCACAGATTACCTAGGAAGCCAGACAAAACACTAACAGGTAGTATGGCATGCAAAGGTTGGCACTACTGGTGGCAACAAAGATCAGTGGGGACAGAAGCCAGGCATGATGGCTCACTCCTGGGAGGCTAAGGCAGGAGGATCGCTTGAGGATCCAGGAGTTTGAGGCTGCAGTGAGCTATGATCATGCCACTGCACTCCAGCCTGGATGACAGAGTGAGACCCTGTCTTTTAAACAAAATTTACTTTTATACTAAACAAGCACACATATACTATAATGCAAGATCAGAGTCAAGATTTGCAGGACTAATGAAGATGGAACAGAAGACTTCAAAGAGATTATGAGTTCGTGGGGGACTCCTCTGGACTATGAGCGTAGTCATCCAGGGTCTATTAAAGGACACTTACCGTCCTCTATAATTAGGAGTTGGGTTTGTTGGTGGAAAAGTTGCAAAGCTCTGCAGCAAGTAAACTAGGCCACCAGGAAAATAACTCCCTGGCCCATATTGACCTGTCGGTGCCTGAGACCTCTTTGAACTAAAAACCTTCTTCTTTACTAGAAAGTGACCTTCTGAGGGGATTTCACAAAGAATATCATTTATTTGTAACTTAGTAGGAATGTATCAAAACACACTATGCTAGATTGTTCTATTGTCAGCTTGGTTAAACTGGGAACTACATTTCCAGAATCCTCTTTCTTTCCTTCCTTCCTTCCTTCTTTCCTTCCTTCCTTCCTTCCTTCCTTCCTTCCTTCCTTCCTTCCTTTCTTCTTTCTTTCTTCCTTCCTTCCTTCCATCCTTCCTTCCTTCCTTCTTTCTTTCTCTTTCTTTCTTTTTCTTTCTTTCTTTCTTTTTTTTGACAGAGTCTTGCTCTTGTTTCCAGGTTGGAGTGCAATGGCGCGATCTCAGCTCACTGCAACCTCCACCTCCCGGGTTCAAGTGATTCTCCTGCCTCAGCCTCCTGAGAAGCTGGGATTACATGTGCCCGCCACCATGCCCAGCTAATTTTTGTATATATATATATACATATATATACGCATATATATATATACATATATATATACACACACATATATACATATATATACACACATATATACATACATACATATATACACATATATATACACATATATATACATATATATATATATACGTGTATATATATATATATATATATATTTTTTTTTTTTTAAGTAGAGGTAGGGTTTCACTATGTTGGTCAGGCTGGTCTCAAACTCTTGACCTCAGGTGATCTGCCCACTTCAGCCTCCCAAAGTGCTGGGATTACAAGCATGAGCCACTGTGCCCGGCCCAGAATCCTCTTTATTAGTGGTCTCAGATTAGAGTTCGCTAAAAGAGTAATTTGCACAAAATTTGGGAGGTGGAGGGGAAGCCTCAGCCACTCCTCTCAGAAGGTCATTGTGGTTAGGTGCAGTGGCAGATGCAGAAGTGCCCAGTGGGTTCCAGCTTGTCTTTGCCCTCCACACTCTGTGACCAGCTTTCCTATCAAGTGCTGGCCCTGATGACCAGCAGAAGGCCCAGCCTTATCAGCTGATGCTTGGTGTGGACACATAGCCAATGCAGGCAGGTGCTTTTTGTAGACTTCTCTTAACAGCTTCTTGAATTTGACAGTGGGATCTACTTCTCAGATCCAGATGGATGACTCTCTGATCTCACTTCTTTCCAACCTTCACTTCCCAGCCCCCCCCTATCATTGTGTAAGGTCTAATTCCAAATCCCTTATCCTAGAGCTCTTTGTTTTTTTATTTTTTTAGACGGAGTTTCACTCCTGTTATCCAGGCTGGTGTGCAATGGCATGATCTCAGCTCACTGCAACCTCCGCCTCCCAGGTTCAAGTGATTCTCCTGCCTCAGCCTCCTGAGTAACTGGGATTACAGGCATCTGCCAACACACCCAGCTAATTTTTTGTATTTTTAGTAGGGATAGAATTTCACCATGCTGGCCAGGCTGGTTTCGAACTCCTGACCTCAGGTGATCCGCCCACCTCAGCCTGCCAAAGTGCTGGGATTATAGGAATGAGCCACAGTGCCTGGCCCCTTATCCCAGAGGTCTTTGTAGTTCCGCTTCTCTGATTGAACTTGGATTGATAGACGTAATTTCCTTTTGATGCTTCACTCAGCCCAGAGGAAAGAGAAGATTTGATAGAAAATAAAAAGAGGTAATTTTAAAGCTGTGGCGGTGTTTGAGAAGGTGAGCCTGGCTAGGACATGGCAGTGGGAAGTTGTATGCCCAGAGAGCAGTGAGGACCAACAGGTGGCGGCAATATTGAAAGGGCATGGAGAAGCCAAAGAATATCAAAGGAAAAATGGGGTCTGCTTCCTGCCTCCACTAGGACCTGTCTCTGAGGACAGCTCTCATTCTCTTCTCACTGTCAAGATGGTTTGTTGAACAATGACATGTCACGGTTGATGCTTTCAGACCCAAGAGAGAAACAGAATCAGAGAAAAAGTACAAAGGCAGGAGCAGTGGAAAACAAAACACCAGGCAAGAAGAAAATCACACAATGGACTTATTAATCTAGACAGGACTTTAGAGAATTTTTCTTGTCACATGACTTTATAGAACCACATCTTGTTTTATCGTCTTCCTATTTGGGACCATAAAAGAAACAGTAATAAATAAATAAATCTCTCCTTTTGTTTTGTTAAAACAATTACCAAGAATATTGCCTATTCCATTGTGCATGATCCTATATATAAGGATTCATGTAAAAATTGTCCTTTCAGAGTTCAAAGGTGGGAAGAAATGAGTCTTCCAACACTTTGGAACACAGTCATTTATAAGGCAAAAAGAAGTATGACATCCCTTTCATTTTCTTCTCTGCTCTAGCTGCCAGGAAACCTAGAGATATGTTTTCTGCTCAGATGAAGGAATATTCTTTAGCTTAAGCTGATATTACCATTCCGTACTCCATTCCTTTGAGAGTCTCAAACATCCTTGGACAAGTTTCTTTGTGGCTGCCTAAGGCAACTTTGTCTTTAATGAATTAGCTAAAGGTCCTGCCGCTTGCCTTCCCTTTTTGTTTTAGAGACACCCTAGAGAGGAAATATTTTATTTCTGATACTTGACATCATTCCTTTCCATTTCACCCAAGAAATCAAAAGGTTTTTGACCAAGAAGAAAATAAATGAGAAGGCAGAGGCCACGTTTCCAATTTGAATATAAATAAAATTATGCTTGCACATGGGCACAAAAAATGAGATTATTTTTGTTATGAGATACAAGTAAGATATGGGTCACCTTCAGGATTGCTTTTTTGTGTTGAACTGTTAGAAAAAGCCCTGTAGTTTGCTTCTAAACAGTCAATAAAGAGCTTTCACAGTCATATGATGAATTTTCTTGTAGGTTACCATAGAGACAATGAAAGTATAAAAACGGCTTTCCAATAGAATCATATATGGGTGATCTTATTCTTTTCCAATTTTTGAAAATGTAGTTATATTGTTTGTAATCAAAATTAAATTTATAAAGAAAACATTGTTGCGACAACAAACTGAATTACCATTTGTAAGGCTGAAGTCCGTAAATTTAATCATAACAGTTCTGTCCTCAGGCTACAGAAAAGGGGGCTAAAATCAACATGTAGAATTTAACCTGAAGCCCTGAAGAGAATTCAAACTGGTTCCAGATACCATGAACACAGTGTCAAGGAGAATTCAGTCTTCACTTTGTTAGAGAGACGAAAAGACCTAGATAACACCGCCCAGTTTAACCGTCAGTAAAATGGCAAGAAATGTGTAGTAACTATGTAAACATATTATAGCAAACCCAAATACCTGCCATTGCACACATACTATATACACACACCAGCATACACACACAGTATAAGCACCATGAAAACGAGGACTTTTTCTATTTTGTGGTATCACCAGAGCCCAAAAACTGTCTTACAGTAGTAGGTACTCAAATGTATGTTGAATAAATGATTAGAATGCAAAAGGCATGCAAAGATACCAGTACAGAAGAACATACCTCTCTAACAAGGGCACGTTTTCCACAAATGCTTTGCACTATAAGAACACATCGAACAGGCCGGGCACAGTGGCTCATGCCTGTAATCCCAGCACTTTGGGAGGGCGAGGCAGGTGGGTCACCTGAGGTCAGGAGTCTGAGACCAGCTTGGCCAACATGGCGAAACCTTGTCTCTACTAAAAAATACAAAAATTACCTGGGCGTGGTGGCAGGTGCCTGTAATCCCGGCTACTCAGGAGGCTGAGGCAGGAGAATTGCTTGAACGCAGGAGATGGAGGTTGCAGTGGGCTGAGATTGTGCCACTGCACTCCAGCCTGGGTGACAAGAATGAGAGTCTGTTTCAAAAAAAAAAAAAAAAAACGCACAAAAAACCCCCCAAAAAACCCCACATAGAATATAATTTTAAAATAATAAGATCTATGAGATGATAAGCTAAGACAACAGAATGTGTTGAAGAGGATATTGCAGAGCTAAAGAAAAATTAATATTATTAGTTATGTAATAAATAAACAATATAGTTAGAAACTGAATAGACATGGCTGGAAGCTAAATTTTGGTGGAGATACTTGGGACAACCACTTTTTTTTTTTTTTTTTTTGAGATAGGGTCTCACTCTGTTGCCCAGGCTTGAGTGCAGTGGTGCAATCATAGCTCACTGCAGCCTGGAACTCCTGGGCTCAAGTGATCCTCCCCACTCAGCCTCCTGAGTAGCTGGGACTCTAGGTGGGTGCTACCATGCCTGGCTAATTATTTTGTATTATTTTTTGTGGAGACAGGGTCTTGCTATGTTGCCTAGGCTGGTTTTGAACTCATATCCTCAAGCAATCCTCCCACCTTGGCCTCCCAAAATGTTGAGATTGTAATTGGTAATCACAATTAATACAGATAAAAGAGAGAAAAAAATTTAATTTAAATTTATTTATTATTATTTTTAAATAGTTCCCTGGTTGGTTAGAAAAATTTATTTATTTATTTATTTATTTACTTACTTATTTTTTGAGATGGAGTTTCGCTTTTGTTGCCCAGGCTGGAGTGCCATGGCGCGATCTCAGCTCACTGCAACCTCTGCCTCCCGGGCTCAAGCGAGTCTCCTGCCTCAGCCTCCCAAGTAGCTGGGATTACAGGCACCCACCACCACACCTGGCTAATTTTGTGTATTTTTAGTAGAGATGGGGTTTCACTATGTTGGCCATGCTGGTCTCGAACTCCTGATCCACCCGCCTTGGCCTCCCAAAGTGCTGGGATTACAGGCATGAGCCACTGTGCCCAGCCAGAAAAAAAATTTTTTAATCTAGAAAGAAAATGATAGACATAGAAAAGGGCAAAGATAATCCTTTGATGGCTTTGAAGTAGAGAGTCTAACAAATAAAACCAGAAAAATATATTCAGAGATATAATACAAAACAAATGCCCCAAGAAGAAAAAAGAAGAGAATTTTCAGGCAGATAAAGCATAACATTCATTTGGAAAAACTGATTAAGAATGATGCTAATCAGCCAGGCACGGCTGATTTTTGTACTTTTAGTAGAGACGGGGTTTCACCAGGTTGGCCGGGCTGGTCTTGAACTCCTGACCTCAAGTGATCTGCCCACCTCAGCCTCCCAAAGTGCTGAGATTACAGGTGTGAGCCACCGTGCCCAGACTGTAAAGCTTGATAAAGTAGAAATGATATGAGCAACAAACAAGAGTGAAAGAGAAGGGAAAAGGAAGAAATATACCTATGCCAATAATTACATATTTTATAGTATAATTGATACTATGTAAAAATGAAACATGCACTTAAAAGTAATGTATAACATTTCAACCTCTTAACAGCTTTCATTTTTTTTTAAACCTATAGGAACAGAAGAATCCTATAACAATGAATATTTCCTAAGGTGAAAAAAATGTATTAAAAGTCTAATATTTCTTTCGATTTAATTTCATTTTTTCTTGTGTTAAGTTCAAGTGAAATTAAACTAAAAACCCAGTTTTCTTAAAAAGCAGCATAAGTTGGGCATGGTGGCTCACTTCCATAATCTCAGAACTTTGGGAGGCTGAGGTGGGAGGATTGTTTGAGCCCAGGACTTCAAGACTAGCCTGGGCAACATAGTAAGACTCTGTCTCTATTTAAAAATTAAGGCCTGGTGTGGTGATTCAAACCTGTAACCCCAGCGCTTTGTGGGGCCGAGGTGGGTGGATCGCTTAAACACAGGAGTTTGAGACCAGCCTGGGCAACATGGTGAAACCCCACCTCTACAAAAAAAAAAAAAAAAAAAAAATTAGCCTGGGGTGGTGGTGCATACCCGTAGTCCCTACTTGAGAATCTGAGATGGGAGGGCTGATTGATTGAGCTGGGGAGGTCAAGGCTACAGTGAGCTGAAATTGCACCGCTGCACTCCAGCCTGGGTGACAGCGCAAGACCCTGTCTCAGAAAAAAAAAAAAAAAAAAAATCAAAAACAACAACAACAACAACAAAAGAACAAAAACAGCATGTATAGCATGAGCCTAATCTTTTATACAGTTACAAGAAAATTAGGAAATAAACATTGATACAATATTATTATCTAACTTACAGACTTTGTTTAAATTCCATCAGTTGTCCAAAATGTGCCCTTTATAACAAAAGAAAACAATTTTCTGGTCCAGGATACAATCCAGGTTCATGGGTTGCATTTAGTTGTCTTTAGTTTTCTTTAATCTGCACAGTTCCTCAGTCTTTCCTTGTCTTTTATACACTTGATGTTTTTTGGGTCGTATAGGCCAATGATTTTGTAGACTGTGCCTCCATTTGAGCTTGTCTGATGTTTTCTCAGTATTAGATTTGGATTACGCATTTTTGGTAAAAATATCACAGGAGTGGTATTTTTTCCTCAATTCATCATCAGAACTGGCCTGTGGTGATGCTGCAGGGAGGGGCAGGGCAATAAATACACTGACCTCACTCTCTTTCGTCCCTCATTCTCCTGCTGGTGCTCCCTATTGCTGGAATGCACTGGCGTTCAGCAGGAGGAGCGCCCATTCACATAGCCCGGGTACAGAGTAGGCCTTGAAGCCAAGTGCTCAGTCCATGAGGTTTCAGGAGGAACTCAGGAGTTGCTTTTTAGTAGAGACTAACTGACAACAGTGGTGGACATAGCCTTTCTCAAATATTCTATGACTGTTATTCTCCTACTGTGGCATGCCAAGGGTTCTATATGTTACCTTTGTCTGCAACAGATACTTCCACAGTTATTGGGCGTGCTGGTCATAGGTGCAGTGGCAGGCAGCTGGCTCCACACCTCAGCTTGCTACAGATGCCTTTTTGCTCTATGCCCTGCTCAAAACTTGCAGCCCCTCCATGTGCTCATGCTGATATAAACACACACACACACACACACACACACAAATAGGGGAGAAAAGAACATTCTTTTTTTTTTTTTTTTGAGATGGAGTTTCGCTCTTGTTGCCGAGGCTGGAGTGCAATGGTGCAATATCGGCTCACCACAACCTCCGCCTCCCAGGTTCAAGCAATTCTCTTGCCTCAGCGTCCTGAGTAGCTGGGATTACAGGCATGTGCCACCACGCCCAGCTAATTTTGTATTTTTGGTAGAGACGGCGTTTCTCTATGTTGATCAGGCTGGTCTCGAACTCCTGACCTCAGGTGATCCTCCCACCTTGGTCTCTCAAAGTGCTGGGATTACAGGCGTGAGCCACTGCTCCTGTCTGGAACATTTTTTCTTATAGAAGAAAGCCAACTAAAAAATGTAGATGAAATTATGGAATTTGAAAATCACCATTTGGCAACCATAATAGTAATAATTGACTTGGGTAGGAATCATCAATTGATGCTAAAACTAAAACTCCTGGGAGAGAAAGTTTGAGGAATAACAATATTTATTCAAAATAGACTAAAAGTATTTTTCCACAAGATACTTACTAATTACAAATGGAAAAACAGTAACTCTATAGTGGAGAAGCTTGGCACATGCCACCTTAACCCAGTAAACAAAATTAATATCACCAGGAGAGGGACATATTGATATCACATGCCTCCTGGTGAGTTTTATGGTATTCCAACCGAAAGTGTGCAACTTGAATCCAACCTGAGGAAATAGCAGAACTCAAGTTGAGGAGTATTTTATAAAATAACTGCTCTGTTGAGACAGGTTGAACTGCGACTCCCAAAAAAGATATGTTGAAGTTCGAATCCCCAGTATGTCAGAATGTGACCTGATTTGGAAATAAGAGTTGTTGCAGATGTAATTAATTAAGATGAGGTCCTACTAGAGGAGAATGGGCCTTTAATCTAATATGACAGGTATCCTTATTAGAAGAGAAGAAAAGCCACAGAGACACAGACACACAAAGGGAGAACATCAGGTGAAGACAGAGGCAGGGGCTGCAGGGCTGCAGCTGCAAACCAAGGCAAACCAGGGGCTGCTGGCAACCACTGCAAGCTGGGAATTGGCAAGGAAAGATTCCCCCTACAGGTTTCTGGGGGAGCACAGCCACGCTGACACATTGATTTTGGACTTCTACCTATCAGAGCAGTGGGAAAATAACTTTGTGCTGTTTAAAGCCATCCGGTTTGTAATCGTTTGTTATGGCCGGCCTAGGAAACTAATACATTTGTGTTTGTCAGAATGCCACTGTCATGAAATGCAGATGGAAAGGCTGAGGACTTCTTCAGATTCAAGTAGACTAAAGAGACATGACAACTGAATGTTACTTGTCATCTAAAATGTTCTTTTGTTCTAAAGGACATTATTGAGACGTCTGGCAAAATCTGAATAGAATATTCAGACTGGGTAATAATATTATCACCAATGCTAATTTCTTGATTTTTTAAAAAACTTATTATTTTTAGAGATAGGGTCTTTGCCACCACACAGTAATAGTGAGAGACTATTATATTGGGAGTGTCTTTTCTTCACTTCTATTAAGGAGTTCTGTCGCGTCTGTTAGGTCCATTTGGTTGTGTTGAGTGCAGGTCCCGAACATCTTTACCCGTTTTCTGCCTTGATGATCTGTCTCATACGGTCAGTGGCATGTTGAAGTCTCCCACTATTATTGCATGGTTATCTGAATTTCTTCTTAGGTCTCCAAGAACTTGTTTTATGAATCTGGGTGCTCCTGTGTTGGGTGGATATGTATTTAGGATAGTTAGGTTTTCTTGTTGAACTGAAACCTTAACGATTATAGAATATTAATTATATAAGGGTAACAAATTCCCTTAGTATTTACTTGTCTGAAAAGGATCTTGTTTTTCCTTCACTTATGAGGCCGAGTGGCTGAATATGAAATTCTTGGTTGGAATTTCTTTTTTATTTTATTTATTTATTATTTTTGAGATGGAGTCTCCCTCTGTCACTCAGGCTGGAGTGCAATGGCGCCATCTTGGCTCACAGCAACTTCCATCTCGGGTTCAAGTGATTCTCCTGCCTCAGCCTCCCAAGTAGCTGGGATTACAGGTGCCCACCACCATGCCCAGCTAATTTTTATATTTTTAGTAGAGATGGAGTTTTACTGTGTTGATCAGGTGGTCTCAAACTCCTGACCTCAGGTGATCCACTTGCCTTGGCCTCCCAAAGTGCTGGGATTACAGGTGTGAGTCACTGCGCCTGGCCGGAATTTCTTTAAAAAAAAAAAAGCTGAATATAGGCCCCCCCATCTTTTCTGGCTGTACAGTTTCTACTGAAAGCCCTGCTGTTAGCCTAATAGTGTTTCCTTTGTAGGTGACCTGCTGTTTCTCTCTAGCTGCCTTTAAAACTTTTTCTTTCATTTCGACCTTAGAGAATCTGATGACTATGTGTCTTGGGGATAGTGATCTTGTGTAGTGTCTTGCAGGGGTTCTCTGCATTTCCTGCATTTGAATGTTGGCCTCTAGTAAGGTTGGGGAAATTTTCATGGGCAATATCCTCAAATATGTTTTCCAAGTAGCTTGCTTTCTCTCCTTCTCTTTCAGGGATGCCAGTGAACTGTAGATCTGGTCTCTTTACATAACCTATATTTCTCGGAGGTTTTGTTCATACTTTTAAATTCTTTTTTCTTTATTTTTGTCTGACTGAGTTATTTTGGAGAACTGGTCTTCAAGCTCTGAGAGTGTTTCCTCAGTTTGGTCTATTCTACTATTAATACTTGAGATTGTATTACTAAATTCTTGAAGTGAGTTTTTTAGGTCTATCAGATCAGTTTATTTTTTTCTTAAAATAGCCATTTCATCTTTCATCTCCTGTAGCATCTTATTGGATTCCTTAGATTCCTTGGATGGGGTTTCAACTTTCTCCTGAATCTCAGTGATCTTCACTCCTATCCATTTTCTGAATTCTATGTCTGTCATTTCAGCCATTTCAGGCTGGCTACGGACGATTGCTAGAGAATTAGTGTGGTGGTTTGGAGGTAAGAAGACACTCTGGTTTTTGAGTTGCCAGAGTTCTCGCACTAGTTCTTTCTCATCTGTGTGGGCTGATGTTCCTCCAATTTTTGAAGTTGTTGTGCTTTGGAGAGGTTTTCTGCTTTTATCTTCTCTGATGCTCTTGGTTTGATTTTGGTATATGGTGGGTTTGGTTGACTTGCTTTATTTCTGGAAGATTTTAGGGGGCCCAGGCTCAGCTCAGCACTCCTGGGCTGCGTGCTCTAACTCTGGGAGGGCTGGTGCTGGGCGCCTGGCTGTGTTCTCTGAACCCTCAACGTTAGGAATCTATTCTGCTGGAGGGGCTGGGTTGTTCCCAGTCTGCTGGCCACAGCATTGTGATGGAAGCCAAAGCGCTTTAGCCAAAGCGCTTGGTCAGGGTGGTGTCAGTGAGATCTGTGCTTACTGATGTATGGCAGCAGCTGCAGCAGCATGGCGGGGTACACACGTGTTAGCTGGGGAGGGGTTCCAGCAGAACTGGGGAGGCGGTGTTCCTGCATGTGCTCATGCCAGTGGTGGCGGCAGTGCATTGGTGGGGGTGAAAAAGGGGGCTGGGGCACTGGCAGCCGTGGGGTTGCTGGTGCTGTGCTTGCACTTGTACTGGCGGTGGTGGCAGTTGGGGTGCGGTGCTGGTGGAGGTGAGGTTGCCAGCATTCATGAGCATGTTATAAAATTTTTAAATTTTTGTCTCAATCTTTTTTAAGTCACAGACATTTTTATTGGAAAGCAATGAGCTGCAGCAAAGTGACATTCAGTGCATGCAGCCAAATGGGTGAGGTGGGGGCACAGGTGGGTGCCAAGAGCTGACCCAAGACTAGAGCTCATGACCTCTGGGGCCTCTGGCTATAATAAGCCCTTTGGGCTGGAGTGTGCAGGCCCAGCAGAAATACAAAAATAAACTCTGTGGTCTAGCTGTCCCTGCCTGTGGCAGTTCGTTTGGGCAAGGTGGTTACTCTTTGCAGCAGGTCCTGTGCTGTCTAGTCCAGCCACAGCGTGGGCAGCAGAAGCCTATGAGGTTGAGTGCACACCAACAGGCTGGAGCCAAAGGGCCAGGCAGGTGTGGCCTTGGGCAGTGCTGAGACTCTGACAGCACCAGGGTCTGGCCTGCAGCTGGGGAGGCCTCGGGGCCTCTCAGGTAGGCAGGTCCAGGCATTGCTTGAAGCTGGATGAAGCTGGGGCCTGTGCTCCTCCTCATCACATACAAATCACCGGGAACCCGTCCTCCATGGCCTGGTCTCTTCGGCCCCACCCTCACTGCCTCCGCCTCTGCTTTCTTTCTCTTCCTCCTCTTCCCCCAGTTCCAGGTCCCTCTCGTTGCCTGCCTCTGAGGGTGTGCAGGTGGAGCTGCTAGTGGAGCAGTGGCTGAAGAAGACAATTTGCTTGAGCCCTTTGTTGTAGACGAATTAGTTGAAGGACCAGAGGGTATCTTCTTCCCTGAAGGGGTCTGGGTTCATGTCTGGGTTATAGCTGTAGGTGTCCCATTAAGCCAGGCGGATCTCCTCATCCACTGTGTTCCGCAGCTGTGTTCTAGGACCTTAATGTCCCCCCACGCAGCTGAGAACAGACTGCAGTTAACTGCATTTACCACCCAGCTGAGGCTGGGCTTCCGGCTGAACCCATGGCTGCGGGCTGTGCTGAGGTCATACTCAGGCCTGAAAGGACTCGCTGAGCGTGACAATCAAGTGGAAGAGGGTCTTGCAATTGCACTTGTCCCTGAGGGCGCCCTCTTCCTTGCCACCTTGGTTCTTGCTCAGGCTGCTGGGCCTGAGGCCTGAGGTCTGCGATGGAGAGAGAGCCTTCAGTACGTGGGCCGCCCTCCTGTCAGAACAGTGTTTGTCGTCTCCTGCTATCTTACGTGAGTAGCTCTCAATCCTGCCAATGATGTGGGTATCTTTGCTCTCTACAGTTAGCTGTGAGTTGATGGCTTCAAAGCTCCAGTTCTCCAACAGCTTCCTGTCTCAGGAAGGGAGCTCCATGCTTGAGAGGGGCCATTGCTGCCTGCCTGGCGGGGCTAAATCAGGCCTGGCTGGGTCATCGGCGCTGGTGCATAGGCAGGGCAGGCTTCTCACAGTGTGGGCTCCTCAGCACCAAAGGGTGGCACCGTGGCATCCACCTGGGCCACACTGTATCTGGGGGAAGAAACTCCGTGGCAATGTCTCATTATACCTGGCCCTGCTTGCCCATCCAGGTGGTCACTATGACACACCCCTACCCCACTGCACATCGCCTGCTTTAGCCACCCAACATGCCACCAACCACCACAGATCACCTTGGTCAGCCAGCAACCTCCACCTCCCCCACCAGTCAATGTCTATCAGTCAAAATTCCTAGAACTAAATAAGTATAAAAGAAACTTAACTACTTCAACTTAAAAATAATTTGCTTCTGTCTTCCTATGAAAATGTTAGTATTTGTGAAATCTGAGTGAAGGGTATATGGCAATTCTTCAACTATTCTTTCAACTGCTCTGTAAGCCTGGAATTATGTTAAAATAAAAATTCAAAAACAAAAGCCAAAAACCTTGTACCCTTAAGGGTTGTTACTTGAGTTAGTGGTTCACAGCAACAGATACTCAAATCTGGTTTGCGTTACTTCTGAAAATTAAGCTTTGTGTCTTTTTCTTCATGGCTCTTTCTGGTGTAAAGTACAACTTGAAGCTCGTGTTAGAAGGTCTATCCCAACAAAGCCCAGACCACTGGACTCTAGAGGCTTCACACATGTGGCAGCCTCCTGAATATTGTCAGGCTTTATCTCCCATTTTCTGGCATACAGGTACTTTACTAAGGCATTTAGGTGCTAGCTCTTTGGGGCTCTCCAGGTCCAATTAGCATGATAAAGATATGTAACGGATCAGCTTGGGCTTCTGGGTCCCTCCAGATTGCATTCTGACCAAGTGCAGGTAAGCTGACATAGCCCAGAGGCAGGACAGTGAAAGTATACTGCTGTCCCTGCCACAACAGGGCAGAAGAGGATTAAGGTGGGGGTGGGCATGATAAAGCAGTTGCCAGGTCAATAGTGGCACACCAGGTGCCAGGGTCTGTGTGGATTTGCTCCAGTAAAAATACCATCTTTGCAATTCTGGTTGTGATTCACCTCACCACTGGATTAGTCTGTGATGATCTGTGGTCATTTTCTATGACCTACTTGATTTGTACACTGATCAACAAGTGAGTTAATTGTGGATTTGGTAGGAATCACTACCTTGCATCTTTCAAGTCTTTGGTGGTGGCATTAAGCTCATGTGAGGAGCAGAAAAAAAGTTTGTGAGAAGGCTGGCACACTGTAGGAGCTTGATAAATGATAGCTATCATCATTGTTGTCGTCATTGTGTTATTGTCTTAGCCAAGTCAGGGTCAAAATTTACATTATCTTTTTTCTTTTTGAAGTACCATATTTCATTGCTCCTAAGAAGCATATTGTTGTGTACTTTAACATTTCTGAAGTCAGGATATGATAATAGTTGATGGTATGTTGTGATTGCTGTTGTTTCGATAAAAATTGCGTTTATTTGTAGAGGATTTTTCTTTGCTTCTGCCTGTCACTTGGGGCACAGGCTGTTTTACCAATGAGAGTAAAGCTTCAGGGCCCCTCATTTGCATGGCCCTTCCAAGGTCCTGAAAGGGTTTCACCTCACAGCTTCATGGGATCAAATTACATATATTTTTTTCTGATACAGTCTCACTCTGTTGCCCAGGTTGGAGTGCAGTGTTGATATCTCAGCTCACTGCAACCTCTACCTCCCAGGTTGAAGTGATTCTCATGCTTCAGACTCCAGAGTAGCTGAGGCACACGCCACCACACCCAGCTAATTTTCTTTGTTTTTTTAGTAGAGAGATGCAGTTTCACCATGTTGGCCAGGCTGGTCTCAAATTCCTGGCCTCAAGTGATCTGCCTGCCTCAGCCTCCCAAAGCACTGGGATCACAGATGTGAACCACCACACTCAGCCTCATCATAGGTTTTTATAAAATTTGCAAGAGTAAGATATTTTGTATTTCTTTTTTAAAAGAGGGCATCAAATTATATAAGCTTTGGGTTCTACCCTTGCCAAGGAACTCATAATAATGTGAAACTACAGATGGTCCCTAACTTAGGATGTTTCAACTTATGATTTTCCAACTTTGTGATAGTGTGAAAACAATATGCATTCAGTGTGCTCCTCAACTTACAACTGGATAAAGTTGACTTATGATATAGTCACCTTATGATGGTTTATCAGGACATAACATCATAATAAGTTGAGGTGCATTTGTACATTAAATTATCTGAGGTTTTTTTGATGGCACAAGTAGTACCAGAAAACTGCATGAGAACCAACTTTTGATTCAAATTATGAGGGCAGATTTTACTTCCTCTGTCCATGGCAAAATTGAAACATGCAACTTCTCTTGCTGTCCTACTATGCATGTCCCTTTCTTTCTCTTTTTTCTGTATATTTCTTGTGGACCCCCTCCACAGAGGCCTTTAGTGTCTCAGCTTTATCTGGGGTCTAATAGACTTCTATCTGGAGTAGTTTCATTTTTAGTGGCACATCCAGTAATGGTATCTCTTTTAATCAATGATGCCTTAGGTTCCATGAACATAGTACGTAATAGGGTACTCAAGATGGGTCCCCCTGAGACCAGCAGGCTGGCCTGTGGAGTTTGGACAACACTGCCCCCTAGAGGTCTGTCTTGTAACCTGAGGAGATTAGCCCCCTAACAACTACTGACAGGGAGTTTCTTAAAAATCAGGAAGGATGCTCACTTTTATTTATTATTTATTTTTTATTATTATTTTTGAGACAGAGTCTCACTCTGTTCCCCAGGCTGGAGTGCAGTGGTGCAATCTCAGCTCACTGCAACCTCCACCTCCAGGGTTCAAGCAATTCTCCTGCCTCAGCCTCCTGAGTAGCTGAGATGACAGGCGCATGCCACCATGCCTGGCTAATTTTTTAAGTAGAGATGGGGTTTTACCATGTTGGCCAGGCTGTTCTCGAACTCCTGACCTTGTGATCCACCAGTCTCGGCCTCCCAAGGTGCTGGGATTACAGGTATGAGCCACCGTGTCTGGCCTTATTTATATTTTTAAAAACGGGATCTCGATCTGTCACCCAAGCTGGAGCGTAATGGCATGATCATGGCTCACTACAGTCTCCACTTCCTGGGCTCAAGCCATCTCTCCCACCTCAACCTTCCAAGTGATGGCAGTGGCAGCTTATCTGGAGCAGCCACTGCAAAGATGCTGGCTGCAGTAGGGGAGGCGCACCAGGGCTGTGTACTCCAGGAAGCTGGCAAGAGCTGGTGGAAGCTGGCAGGAGCTGGTGGAAGCTGGGAACAGGAGGAAGCCAGGACTCATTCCTAGTTGGAGAGACAGGAGCCCCACCCTCCCAGGTGCAGCTGCAACTGCCCAGCTGCCCTGCAGACCTAGGCATTACTGCACTCTTGGGGGACAGAAAGTCCTCCATGGCCCACAGGCTTGGAAATGCCTGCTCCTGCTGCCTGGCCTCTCTCTGCTCCTGGCACCCACTCTGATTGTGGAGCAAAGTTGAGGCTGCCCAGCTGTGGCTGCAGACTCGGGCATTCCTGCAGTCTTGGGGGCCAGGGAAGCCCCCACAGGCTTGGAAATGCCTGCCTCTGCTGCCCAGCCTCTCCCCACCCATGGCCACCCATAGGCCAATCAGCATGCATTGCTGATCATTCCTCCCCTTTGAAGACCATAAAAACCCTGGACTCAGCCAGACTTGGGCAGACATCAAGATGACCTGCCTGTGGAAAGGAGCTACCCACTGTGGGTCTCCTCTGAGCTGTTCTGTGGCTCAGTAAAACACCATTTTGCCTTGCTCACCCACCACTTGCCTGCATACCTCATTCTTCCTGGACGTGGGACTTTGGGGTACCAGGGCTGAAAGAGCTGTAACACAAACAAAGCTGAAACACACCCATTGCTCACCACGTTGCAGGTGATGAGAAGGAGAAAAGAGAGAAGGAGAGAAGAGCTGTGGCCCTTTGGAGAGCCCAGACCTAGGATCTCCCTGAACCAGGGCTGTGACACCCTATTTGGGGCTCTGCAGTTCCTGGCATCTCCAAGCTTCTGGGCACCACAGCATTCCCTGATGCCAGCTGTGGAAGCTGCTTGCAGTATGCCTGGTCCAGCTGCAGACTCACAGGGAGCCAGCACCTGTGCCAGCACCTGGAACTGCCCACCCCACCGCAGCCAGTATGCCTGGCTGTGAGAAGTGGCCAGACCCCACACTTGCTTGCTCACACACCCCTTGCCACTCCGTGCCTGGCTCACCCTTGGCTGGAATGGGATTCAGGCCAGTTGCGTGAGCTGAGCACAGCCTGCCAGCCTGAGTAGGTAGAATGAGCCCAGCGGGCCTGAGCAAAGCTTGAGCAAAGGTGCCACTGACCACAGAGATTTCTGGCCAGAAAAGTGACACCCCATCTATGGGCATACCACCCTGAAGGGGCCTGATCTTGTCTGGTCTTGGAAGCTAAGCAGGGTCAGGCCTGGTTAATACTTGGATGGGAGAAAAACAATGCCCCAAGGATCCTGTGACACACAAGTAGCTGGGATCACAGGTGTGATCTACCACATCCAGCTAATTTTTTTAAATTTTATTTTATAGGGATGGGGTCTCCTTATGTTGCCCAGGCTGGTCTCAAACTCCTGTGCTCAAATGATCCTCCTGCTTCAGCCTCCCAGACTGCTGGTATTATAGGTGTGAGCCACTGTGCCTGGCTGGATGCCCACTTTTACTATGGTTATTCAACATAACACTGGAAGTCCTGGCCAGAGCAATTAGGCAAGAACATAAACTAAAGGGCATCCAAACTGGAAAGAAATAAATCAAATTGGTCTTGTTCATAGATGACTTGATTTTATACCTAGAAATACCTAAAGGCCCCACCAAAAAAACTACTGGAACTGATAAACAAATTCAGCAAAGTTGCAGGATACAAAATTAACACACAAAAATCAGTAGCATTTATATACACCAACAGCAAACAGTCTGAAACAAAAATCAAGAAAGCAATCCCATTTACAAGGTACAAAAATATAAAATATCTAGAAATCAGTCTAACCAAAGTAAAAGATCTATATAAGGAAAACAATAAAACTCTGAAAAAAATAGAAGAGGACACAAAAAAATGGAAAGATATTCCATGCTCATGGATTGGAAGAATTAATATTGTTAAAATAACAATACTACCCAAAGCAATTTACAGGTTCAATGCAATCTCTATCAGAATAGCAATAACATTCTTCACAGAAATAGAAAAAAAGCCTAAAATATATATGAAACCACAAAAGACCCCAAATAACCAAGGCAATAGTGAGCAAAAAGAACAAAGCTGGAGGCATCACACTACCTGACTTCAAAATTCACTACAAAGCTATAGTAATCAAAACAGCATGGCACTGGCAAAAAAGCAGACACACAAATCAGTTAGAACAGAATAGAGAACCAAGATATAAATCAATTCATTTACAACCAATTCATCTTTAACAAAGGCACTAAGAATATACAATAGAGTGAGGATGGCCTCTTCAATAAGTGGTGCTGGGAAAACTGGCTAACTATATGCAGAAGAATGAAACTAGACCACTGTCTCTTACCATAAACAAAAATAAAATCAGATGATTTAAAGACTTAAAGACCTAAAGCTATGAAAGTACTAGAAGAAAACACTGGGAAATGTTCCAGGATATTGATCTGGGCAAATATTTTTTGTGTAAGACTTCCAAAGCACAGGCAACCAAAGCAAAAATAGACAATTGGGATTTCATGAAGCTAAAAAGCACCGCAAAGCAAACAATTAACAAAGTGAAGAGACAGCCCACAGAATGGGAGAAAATATTTGCAAACCATCCATCTGACAAGGGATTAACAACAGGAATATATAATGAGCTCAAACAACTCAATAGCAGAAACACAAATCATCCAATTTAAAAATAGGCAAAAGATCTGAATAGATATTTCTCAAAAGAATACATACAAATAGCCAACAGGTATATGAAAAAATACTCAACATCACTAATCATCAGGGAAATGCAAATCAAAACCACAATGAGATATCACCTTACCCCAGTTAAAAGCTTGTATCAAAAAGACAGGCAATAACAAATGCTGGAGAGGATGTGGACACAGGGGAACCTTGGTACACTGCTTGTGGGAATGTAAATTAGTACAACCATTATGGAGAACAGTATGAAAGTTCTTCAAAAAACTAAAACTTGATCCAGCAATTCCACTGCTAGAGATATATACCCCAACGGAAGGAAATCAGTGTATCGAAGAGATATATGCACTCTGTTTATTACAGTATAATTCACATTAGTCAAAATATGTAGTCAGACTGGGTGTGGTGGCTCATGCCTGTAATCTCAGCACTTTGGGAGGCCAAGGCGGATGGATCATGAGGTCAGGCTAACACGGTGAAACTCCGTCTCTACTAAAAATACAAAAAATTAGCTGGCGTGGTGGTGGGCGCCTGTAGTCCTGGCTACTCAGGAGGCTGAGGCAGGAGAATGGCATGAACCCAGGAGGCGGAACTTGCAGTGAGCCGAGATGGCACCACCGCACTCCAGCCTGGGCGACGGGGCGAGACTCCATCTCAAAAAAAAAAAAGAAAAAAAAATGGTAAAGATGGTAAATTATGTATGTGTATTTTACCTCAATTAAAACAATTTTTAAAAATTAAGTTTTAGGGTGCATGTGCACAACGTGCAGGTTTGTTACATAGGTATACATGTGCCATGTTGGTTTGCTGCACCCATCAACTCGTCATTTACATTAGGTATTTCTCCTAATGCTATCCCTCCCCCAGCACCCCCCACCCCAACAGGCCCTGGTGTGTGATGTTCCCCGCCCTGTGTCGAAGTGTTCTCATTGTTCAATTCCAACCTATGAGTGAGAACATGAAGTGTTTGGTTTTCTGTCTTTGTGATAGTTTGCTGAGAATGATGGTTTCCAGCTTCATCCATGTCTCTGCAAAGGACATGAACTCATCCTTTTTATGGCTGCATAGTATTCCATGGTGTATATGTGCCACATTTTCTTTATCCAGTCTATCACTGATGGACATTTGGGTTGGTTCCAAGTCGTTGCTATTGTGAATAGTGCCGCAGTAAACATACGTGTGCATGTGTCTTTACAGTAGCATGATTTATAATCCTTTGGGTATATACCCAGTAATGGGATCACTGGATCAAATGGTATTTCTAGTTCTAGATCCTTTAGGAATTGCCACACTGTCTTCCACAATGGTTGAACTAATTTACACTCCCAACAGTGCAAAAGTGTTCCTATTTCTCCACATCCTCTCCAGCATCTGTTGTTTCCTGACTTTTTAATGATTGCCATTCTAACTGGTGTGAGATGGTATCTCACTGTGGTTTTGATTTGCATTTCTCTGATGACTAGTGATGGTGGGCATTTTTTCATGTGTCTTTTGGCTGCATAAATGTCTTCTTTTGAGAAGTGTCTGTTCATATCCTTTGCCCACTTTTTGATGGGGTTGTTTGTTTTTTCTTGTAAATTTCTTTAAGTTCTTTGTAGATTCTGGATATTAGCCCTTTGTCAGATGGGTAGATTACAAAATTTTTTCTCCCATTCTGTAGGTTGCCTCTTCACTCTGGTGGTAGTTTCTTTTGCCATGCAGAAGCTCTTTAGTTCAATTAGATCCCATTTGTCAATTTTGGCTTTTGTTGCCATTGCTTTTGGTGTTTTAGTCGTGAAGTCCTTGCCAATGCATATGTCCTGAATGGTATTGTGTAGGTTTTCTTCTAGGGTTTTTATGGTTTTAGGTCTAACATTTAAGTCTTTAATCCATCTTGGATTAATTTTTGCATAAGGTGTAAGGAAGGGATCCAGTTTCAGCTTACTGCTTATGGCTAGCCAGTTTTCCCAGCACCATTTATTCAACAGGGAATCATTTCCCCATTTCTTGTTTTTGTCAGGTTTGTCAAACATCAGATGGTTGTAGATGTGTGGTGTTATTTCTGAGGCCTTTGTTCTGTTCCATTGGTCTATATATCTGTTTTGGTACCAGTATCATGCTGTTTTGGTTATTGTAGCCTTATAGTATAGTTTGAAGTCAGGTAGCATGATGCCTCCAGCTTTGTTCTTTTTGATTGTCTTGGCAATGCAGGCTCTTTTTTGGTTCCATACGAACTTTAAAGTAGGTTTTTGCAATTCTGTGAAGAAAGTCATTGGTAGCTTGATGGGGATGGCATTGAATCTATAAATTACCTTGGACAGTATGGCCATTTTCACGATATTGATTCTTCCTATAAATGAGCATGGAATATTCTTCCATTTGTTTGTGTCCTCTTTTATTTTGTTGAGCAATGGTTTGTAGTTCTCCTTGAAGAGATCCTTCATATCCCTTGTAAGTTGTATTCCTAAGTATTTTATTCTCTTTGTAGCAATTGTGAATGGGAGTTCACTCATGATTTGGCTCTCTGTTTCTCTGTTATTGGTGTATAGGAATGCTTGTGATTTTTGCACATTGATTTTGTATCCTGAGACTTTGCTGAAGTTGCTTATCAGCTTAAGGAGATTTTGGGCTGAGACGATGGGGTTTTCTAAATATACAATCATGTCATCTGCAAACAGGGACAATTTGACTTCCTCCTCTTTTCCTAATTGAACACCCTTCATTTCTTTCTCTTGCCTGATTGCCCTGGCCAGAACTTCCAACACTGTGTTTAATAGGAGTGGTGAGAGAGGGCATCCTCGTCTTGTGCCGGTTTTCAAAGGGAATGCTTCCAGTTTTTGCCCATTCGGTATGATATTGGCTGTGGGTTTGTCATAAATAGCTCTTATTTTTTTGAGCTACATTCCATCAATACCTAGTTTATTGAGAGTTTTTAGCATGAAGGGCTGTTGAATTTTGTCAAAGGCCTTTTCTGCATCTGTTGAGATAATCATGTGGTTTTTGTCGTTGGTTCTGTTTATGTGATGGATTACATTGATTGATTTGTGTATGATGTTTAAAAAAAGCTCAGAAAGTGTCTGGGGATGTTGAAACAGATGCCTGGTCACTTGCCTTGATTTGCATGGGGCTGAAACAGGAACGAGAATTCAGCCCAGAGATAGGGTTCAGAGGTGTCAGAAGAACTGATGTAATTTGAGGTGGGTCCTGAAGCTAGATTGAGAGACAGGCTATGAGACCTTGGAGAGGAAAATCACCGTGGGGGAAAGAAGAGACCGGCAGAGTGGTCTGACTGAGCAGGTGGGGGCTGGCTGTCAGGCTGTGCTAGCCTCTTTGATTCAGCTCACTTCTCCCAGGGCTTATGTGGTTAGGAGATTAAGGAAGGGAGAGGGGTATGAAAGAAAACAAAAGGCCTGTGTCAGGGGAGGCTCAAGATCTCTGGTAGAGGAAACTTCCCTCCAAAAGACCTAGTTATGAGAAGCAGTGCAGTGCAATGCAGTAGAAGGATTACGTGGGCCAATTAGGAGGCCTATAAAACTGTTGGAATGTAGCCACTCTGTTTCTAGGTGGGACGCTCACCTGCCAGGAATTTCAGATGTATTTGGTGAGGTAAATTGGTGGGAAAGCAGGACTTCTCACAAATTATCGTGCAAATATGACCTTGATTGTTTTCACAAGCTAGTCAAGATCTACCTCTAGTCAACTTTAATCTATGCTGTCCAATGTGGTAGCCACTGGCCACATGTGGCTATTGAGCTCTTGAAATATGACTACTGTGACTGAAGAGCTGAATTTTAAATGTTATTTAATTTTAATTAAAAATTTAATTATAATCTTAAGCTGTGTAAAATATTTGTCCTGTAAAACTTAAAATAAAAATTTGAAAAGGGATTTTTTATGTTGATACATTTAGACTTGATTCTCAATATATGTAATACCTCCTTGAACATGACGTTAGTAAATACTGAATGAGATGCAAGAGTTAATGAATTTACTTAACTTAGACAGGTGTCGTTTTGAAACTGATGTGCTTTTGCTTCAAAGTCACACGAACTCTTCTGAAAAAGATGAACCACTTATGTCAATGTGGATATGAAGATCAAAGGAAAACAAATTTTGTGATCTTAAATTCAGTTATTGGAAAACTTTTAAGTATGTTTGGAACAGCTTGGGTACGTCAATTTACTTTTTCAACTATAAATTTTATGAAATCTAAATATAGCTCAAGTATTTCTGATGAAGATTTAGTATCTGAGTTGAGATGGGCTATTAGGGTAAAACATAAGCCAGATTTCAAACTTAGTACCAAAAATATAAAACTCTCATTAATAATTTAAAAATATTGATTACATTATGAAATAATAGAATTTCGGATATAACGAGATAATTAAAATATATTAAAATTAATTTCACCGGTTTATTTTTCCCCTTTTAAGATATGGCTATTAGAAAAATTAAAATTACATATGTAGCTTGCATTCTGTTTCTACTGGACAGTGCTAATCTAGATTATTTAAGGGCAGGTTCACATTTTGTACATCTTCATATTCTTGGCCTCTAACATGGCATTGACATATAACAGGGACTGCATAAATATTTATTGAGGAAGAGGATTTAGTTTTGGAGGGAGCTTTCCACTACTCAGCATGATTGTTGCTCTGGTGAACTGCTAAGACTGAATTCCCAAAATAATGTGTAAACCCACTATTTCACTTCCTCAGGACAGTTTATTACCGTACGTGTTTCTCTTGCTTCTTTTCTTTTGGTTGCTGGTACTAAACAATGAGGGGCTGAACCTACCACTAGTCTATTGATTTCCTGTCCCCTATCCTTTTGTTTTCTTCTCAAAGCAACGACAACACCATTAATTATCATCCAGGGTGTTAGTGACAACTCGTCTTAATCATCTTGTCAGGTTTGCCTTTGTCTTTTTAGTTTAAAGTTGTGAACCCCATTTATACATTTTTCCTGTCTAGGATGTCAGTAAGAACTTTAGCTGCAGATAAAAACAAAACAAAAACAAAGTATGCATGACTTGCCCAAAGAAATTTAGTAGTTTTTGCTCATCCATTTTGCAAAGCCCTTTCTTTAAGATGCAACATGGTTTTTTGTCCAATCCCAGAATTACACTGAAAACTGGACTCCCTGTGGTGCAAATTACCTTCCACTCTCAGGAAGGCAGGAGAAAATGGAATATTTCCTCTTGGGCATGATAGCGAAAATTCTGTCGACTCTGCAACACCGCATGTCTATGCTGGGATCTATTCCTGTTCCTGCTCAAACTTTTGTTCAAAATAACCAGTCGATATGATCCAATCAAACCAGTTACTTCAGCTGAGAAAACAGTTTGCTTTATTTCTTCACTAAACTAGCAGACTAATTTCTCAAACACTATGGTGCTTTTGCGTCAGGGGACTGAGTTTCCAATCAAGAATGGGTAAAGACACAGTCTGGGTCATCCTTTCCCCTTCTTGTGTATTGGGATGTCCCAACTGGAAGTGCTAGGCAAACCTTTATGAATTGCTTGATGTCAGATAACTATGTGGGGAATATGAAGTATGGAGTGCTTCTGTCTGATATTATTAGAGCTGCCAGATAATGTTTTAGCATAAGTATGTCTCATGCAACATGTGGGACATACTTATTCTAAAAACCTATTCTTTTTTTATCTGAAATTTAAATTAAACTGGGCATTCTATATTTTTATTTCATAAGTCTGGCAATCCCAGATAAGATTCTGGATTTGTCTCCAAAGAAACAACCCATCCTTTTCTCAAAACAAGCAAGACAATGTAAGGGTTTATAAAATACTATCTATGGGGTGTGTGGAGACAGAGACAGGCATGGTGCTTGATGGTTCTTGCTAAATCAACTTGCTGAAAACCAAGTGAGGTCAGACTCAGATGTCTATTTTCATACCTTTGATGACAAAATGAATCTATGAAGGGGTTGTGAAAACTGTAACATGCTGCTCTGTGTGCTTTGCTTTACTTATCCTTTGCATTGTTGATCCTCCAGTGAGCACACCTGCACTCACCAAGGCTGTAAACCCGTGAGGGCAGAAACTGGGCCTTCTTTTTATTGGTATCCCCAAAATGCATCAAAATGCCGGGGCACCAGTACATGCTAAGAAATGTTACAGATGATTGTGAAGGTAAGATTTAAGGATCTTGATATAAAAGAATGTTGAATCTGAAAGCTAATGGATGCTCTAGCAATCCCATTGGGAATTCACACAACCCTCCAGAAGCTAGGCCAGAGGCCAGTGGAGTTGCCTGGTGTGGAAATAGAGCTCGGTTTTGTTTCAGGAGGTGTCCATTGGGAGCCCTGCTCTGGTCTGCTCCAGAGCAAATGCTCTGTCCTTGACACCAATACAAGCAGCAGCCTCCCCTGCCACCTGTCAGTGAACCACTGCCAAAGCATAATTGTACTGGGATGTTGTGAGAGGAAGCCTGATTTAAACAAGGCCCTGGCAGAGTTGGGGGGCCAGCAGTGCCTTCTCATACCTGTTAATGAAGCCTCATTAGAAACAGCAAGAGCCTGTGCCGGGAACTGGAAGCACCAGTCTGCCACAGCTCTCCCTGCCAAAGGGTGATTAACTGAATGATTTACGGCAGCTGCTCTTTGAGATGACGGTGCGGAGGAGACCAATCATGTGCAGCCCTGCACAGCATGCTGTGTGGTGGAAACTCAGGAGTATGCGCAGATCCATTCTCCCCTCTTTCCAGTGGCCGAAATGACTTCCAGGTTCTAAAAACTGCATGGCCATTCAGTCATAGAAGTACCTCCTTTTGATGGCTGACCTTTTGGGGACTGTCACCTTGGAAGCCTCCAAGGTTAGGAATTTAGGTCTTGCCTGAGGGACCAAAAATTAACAGTAACAAGAAAGACAGAAAAGAAACAGACCTCAGTGTCTTGCGCATCCAACATAGCAAGGCCAGCCACCCACTTTGTTTTCTGGCAAGACTCTTGTACCCAGGCAGTTCAATTATGGGCAGCCCCATAGTGTGCAGCTATGGAGATGGATACTTTGCTAAAATGTAGTTTTAGGGTGTCTTGCCTATTTCCATGTCTCAAACAACAAACTGACCTATGTCAAGGGGCTACGCACATTGTAAATAGCGGTTCTGCTCATGTGATCTTTAATACAATTCTTTTGCTCTTGCAGGCCAAAAAGGAAAACCAGTTGTAGCAATTCCAACCAGGATACCATATATCTTGACTTTTTTTTTTTTTTGTGACAGTCTTGCTCTGTTGCCCAGGCTGGAGTGCAGTGGCACAATCTCGGCTCACTGCAACCTCCGCCTCCTAGGTTCAAGTGATTCTTCTGCCTCAGCCTCCTGAGTAGCTGGGACTACAGGCGCCCGCCACCAAGCCTGGCTAATTTCTGTATTTTTAGTAGAGATGGGGTTTCACCATATTGGCCAGGCTGGTCTCGAACTCCTGACCTTGTGATCTGCCCACCTTGGCCTCCCAAAGTGCTGGGATTACAGGCATGAGCCACCATGCCTGGCCACCTTGCTTCTCTTATAAGCAATCCTTAAGGATAAATAAATGTTCTTTTGTTTGTGTGGGCCTTGGCTATTTGGACTCTCAGGTATGGAGGTTTTCAAATGTACCATGTTGGATACATCCCCCTGTCTGGATTAGCAGCTCACAAACACAAAGACTCAGCTTGGATATTTTGGTCTGTAATTCTGTGTGATAGGTAGACCAACAGAAGTTTGAGGGAGGAATGACAAAATTAAGATTGGGCTTTTTTTTTTTTTTTTTCCTTTCAGTTTTAGAGACACTGAGAACCTATGGTAGGACACAGGTGGTGGTTTCAATTTTAATCAGAAGGCAAGAGAGTCTTGCCTGGGTAGGTGGCAGATGCATGAACTATATTTGGCTGGCTTAGGCCCTGAGAGAACTGGAGAAAGGACCCTGGAAGAAAATTCTGAGGCTGTAAGTGGGGTGAGCAACCACAGTGTAATTAATCCCCCACTTAGATTGAATGGGTTTAGATTGGGCTTAGACTGAAGTTTCCTTTTAACTGATTGAGAGGTGCTCTGCCAATAGCAAGTGAAATGTGTGTGTCTGCACATGAATATGCATGCAGAGTGTATTAAAGAGGTCTGAATACTCCATGATGCCTGTAATTATGAAACATGCGATAAAGCACCACACTAATCCCCTCTCGAGCAAGTGTTGTTTTTTGTCCCAGACTGCGTCAATCCTGCATGCCATGAGCACTGCTTTTGCCTCCACAGCACTTTTATGTTGACAAACCCAAGAGCAGGTGACCCTAGGGAGGCAGATGGCGTCACACTCAAGGGAATCCTTCCAGAAGCCTTCGAGCATAGCTCTGTGAGCAAAGGCCAGACAGATAAAGTGATCTCCATCTCGACCCTATAGTGAGTTGAACAAGGTGGGCAAACTGGACACTGCGCACAAAGCATTTATTTGAAGGAGGACAAGGGAGATTGCTCAAGCTACAGGCTACTCAGATTAAAGCAGAAGGATCCTCTCCACTTCCAGGAAGCTTTTCAGCTCAAGCCGAATTAACCAGGGAATCCAGCAGGAACTGGAGCTCAGGAGAAAGCTCCTCAAGCAACTTCATGGGTCAGCTGGTGAGGAAGGGTGTTTTCTTCATGAAAAGAGGAAGTTTCTCCATCAGCTGAAAGGAAACACATAGGAGTTAGAAGCAATGGGTGAGGAAAATCGGTCATTCTATCACAATAGGATCATGAGAAAGGGGGCCGTCTCATGAAAGAATTTGGCTTCTGGAACAAGATAGTTTTGGGTTTTAAATCATTACTCCGTGGTTATTTGCTGTGAGACCTCGGGCCATGACTTAAGCTCTCTGAGGCTTTGTTTCCTGTCTGTAAAACAGGGATCATGAGGTTGTCTTGGCAGGGTTTGGAGGATAAACGAAAATAATCAAGAGTCAGGTCTGCGTTGGCACTCTCTAAATGAATGTAGCACATAGATTGTTAAGAAGTAACTCAGTCTAACTCACTGCTCTTGCTGTTTGTTTAAACTGACTTTGTGTGTTTATTCAGATGCTCATAGGCATCTGAAAAAAAATACTTTGTTAGGAACATCTGGCTTTTATAATCAACAAAAATCAATTCAATAAAAGACAGTTGGAGAGGAGCTGGATGACATATTTTCCATTTTGAAAGCAGGGCGTGGTTAGGTTTCTTCCTTGAGGCTCTCCCGCCTTGTGAATAAAGAGAGGTTACACTGTTGGAGAGAGCAGGAGACCTGGGCTCCTGTCCCAGTGCTGTCTCCGCCTCCTGTGTGATCATGTGCAAATCTTTTTCCATTCTGGGTCTTTGTGTTCTCTCTTGAATCAGGAGGGGTTGGATGACACAATCACTAAGCTGTCCCTATTCCTTATTCAACATATGTCAGAGAAGGGGCCTTGGAGGGAAATAAGGAGGCATAGAACTATGATACAAAATAAGGGCCTGGGTTTCTGGAAAGAGTTGGCAAGGAAGCTAAGGCCCAAGGCTGATGTATATGCCTCCGGAATCCTTATCTATTAAAAAAAGAATGAGTGCAAGTGTGTGTGTGTGTAATTATGGCAGACTAACTCAACTCCTATTCCCAACCCCTTGCCTGCCTCCACTATGGAGTCTGGAAAAGCTAAAGAGTTGCTTTCTCAGCCTCCCTTGCAGATGGGTATGGCTAGTATAAGCAGGTTCTGGTCAAAGGAGATATAAGGGACAGTCCACTGCAAGCCTCAAAATGTCTTTCCTTCACTGATTAAAGGAGAGGGTCACTCAAGAAAAAGCCTTTTTTTTTTTTTTTTTTTTTCTGCTTCCTCTTCTCTCCCACTTCTGGCCAGGAATGAAGATGTGATGTTTGGATCTGTGGCTGGCATATGGTAACCATGGGGTGACAAAGATAAAGACAAAAAGCCAATGTTATCATAGTATGTTAAAGATGAAAAGAGCTTGAGTCCTTAATGAAATCTTTGAGCAGCCTAGATCACCTATTTCTGGGACTCTTAAATAAATGGTTTACACATCTTTGCTACTCAGAGTGTGATCTGTGGAGCAGCAGTATAGTCATCACTTGGGAGCTTGTTAGAAAGGAAGACTCTCAGACCCCACCTCAGACGTACTGAAGCAGAATCTGCATTTAAGAAAGATGCCCAGCTGGGGTGTCACGGCTCACACCTGTAATCCCAGCTATTCTGGAGGCTTAGGTGAGAGGATCACTTGAGCGCAGGGATTTGAGTCGAGACTAGCCTGGGCAACATACCGAGACGAGACCCTGTATCCAAAAAAAAAAAGATGCCCAGGGTTTTGAATGCACATTAGTTTCAGGAGCACTGGTTTATAGCCTCATTAATTAGGTTCTATTACAAGCAACTGAAACATTCCTAACACTTATTATGTACATCGTAGGTATACACATGTATGTGAATGTATGTGTGTATATATACATACATAAATATGCATATATATAGAAAATGTATTAGTATATGAATATATTATATATCTATTACTTGTATGTGAATAGGAAAGGAAGAACACAGCTAGGCTGTGGGAATGGGTGCCTATGTGAGTGGAAGTCTGGGGTGATTTCTTCTTAAATACTTCTACAGTGTTTGGAAAATAATTATTTTTAAAGCCATAAATATGCATCTCTTGGATAATTGACGCGGAAGCGAGGCTTACCCGCTCTCCTCCCTGTCCAGCAGGGCGTGGTAGGACGCCACGTCCTTCTGCAGCTGGCACTTGCGGGCCAGCAGATGCGCGCGCTCCTGTTGCTGCTGCTCCGCCTCCGCGCGGATTTCGCTGAGCTCCGCCTCCAGCCGGCCGACCACAGCGCCCAGGTTCTGGAGCTCCATGTCATGCCAGTGCTTGGCATCGTGCAAGGTGTTCTCCAGGCCTCGTTTCTACAAAAGAGCGAACCTGGTCCAAACCCGAGGACGACAGGCCGGGCCCTTGAAGAGGGAGGTGTGCAGAGCAGTGGCAGGGGCTGGACTATTCCCCTCGTGGCAGGGACTGGACTATTCCCCTCGTGGCAGGGACCTTGCCAGTGGGGACTGACGGGAGTTAGTGGCTCCGTGGGAAAAATAAGGAATCCCACTCAGGTCAGACTGTGGATTAGTCTGATTGAATGATCTTTTTGATGGGAGAGAAGGTGAGGGAGGTGAAAAAGAGAAGGAGAGAGGGAGGGAGAAAAGAAAGGGAGTGTGAGGAGAGAGAGGAGCGGGCAAGAGGGAGAGGGATAGAGAGAGACAAATGAGAGGCAGCTTGCAGGTGTTTCTTCAAAGAAATCTTGTTCTCTGGGGCTTTTTCTTCTGATTTCTTCACTCCCCAGGGGACCCCTTCTCCCTCTGCTGCTGAAACCCCATCCATCATTTGGCTAGAACACCATCTCCTCCAGCATTCTTTCCCAGATCACTGTCGTTAGAATGAATGTCTCTGGCCTTTATACACTCAGCATTTTCCCCTTTGGTGTTTTTGTAGCACATTTTTGCCCATCCCTTTTCCTCTGCCGTCCCTTCACTGTGGGCTTCCCAGTGCCCACCCTGAGCCCGCTTTTTTACCGAGGGGTGCATCCTGGGTCTATGTTGGTCTCCATCATACTCATGATTTGAACATACTCATGAGTCGTCTCCAGGCCACGTCCTGCGTTGGTAATTCCACCACCAATCTTTCCTTCAGTAGCTATGGACCTGCCACTGAACTTCTTACTGGAAATATATACTCAGACCTCACATCAAGCTGTCCAAAATGAAGCCACTGGCTGCCTCCTGAACCTGCTGGCCCCTCCTACTCTAAGCTTCAACTGGTGAACCCATGTGAGCTGGAAACTGGGGAAAGATGTGTTCCTGCTTTCCTTCCTTCTCTTCCTTCCAAATGCAACCATCACGACCTCCTGTATATTATGAGTCCTTCTTCTTGTATCTCTTGAGAAGTTTTCACATTCTGCAGCCACCATGGCCTGGGATCAGAAGCTTGTCACCTCTCACCTGTGGTACCCTCAGTGGCCTCTTAGCTCATCTCCCCACCTCTAGTTCCTCCTCTTCCTGAGTTCCACACACAAATAGCCACAGTACTCTGTCCAAAGCCCAAACCTAGGCCTATATCTCCTCTGCTTAAACTCCACTGATGGCTCCCCAGGGCCCCTGATGTGATGCACACAGCTGGCCCAGTATGTTTCCATCTTTATCACCACCCTACAGCAGCGTCAACACTTCCAGTCTTGGAGTTTATTTGGTCTGTGTTCTTTCCTCCACCTGCACCATGCTCCTCCATTCCTTCCAGCATCCTCACCTCACTCCTACTCATCCCCAAGTCCAAGCTCAGAGGTAACCTGCTCCAGGAAGCCTTCCTTGAAACTCCTCTGCCACTACCATCACCAAGCTGGGTTAGGAGGCCCTCTGTATTTCCATGGCTCCCCAAGCTCATGCATGCTCTTGAACTTATCACAGTGGGCTAAGCTTGCTTATGGGCACATCTCTTCCACCAGATGGTGAGACTTGGAAGACACCAAGTCTCTGTAGTCCCAGAACACAAGTCAGGGCCTGGCACAGAATAGGTTCTTGGTATTTGTAGATTGCCCTGGATGATAGCACTTGTATTATGGTTACACTTATTGCAATATCTATGTCTCCCCATTAGACTGGAAACTTCTTTCTTCTCATCTTCCCATGCACCATGTCCTGAAAACTACAGAGCTAATCAATAAACCCCTTTTAAAAACTGTATCTGTGTTTAACATTTTCCAATAGCTTTAACTATGGTTCACCTATACTTTAGCATCTGGCTTTTTAATATAACACACAAAAAACAAATATCTTCCTAAATTGGATTCAATTAAATTTTGATGAAACAAGGTTCTGTACTCTGCCCTCCAGGAGGAGACTTTTTACACCCTTATGACCACCGTGGATGAAATAGAAAATTCTGTCATGACACCATCTTGAATCATGACTGCTGTTAGCAGGGATCACCATATTACCTTATTTAAATCTTCTTAATTCCATAGGATTTGAGAATGTTGAGTCAGATTCTCATCTATCTGAGGCATATTTATAAGAGGCAAAATGTGATCACTAGAAAATAAATCTCGATCAGTATCTGATCTAGGGTTATTATTTAACTAATAGAATCTGAAAACCTTTCTATAGCAGTGAGGATGCAGAAATGGCCACCTTGACTTTGAGCATCATTTGTTCCAACCTCCCTGGATTTTCTCTCTTTGTTTATACGTGAAAGTACTTAACTTGTGACGAGTTGTTGTTGACACTGGGTTTGTAACATCTGTGATTTGGGAACACGCTTCACAGAATCACGGTTTGATCATCTGTCTATAGTTTTTGCTCCATCTTCTAGATGAGTTCTTCATGTGGCCTGAGGTTTTTACTTGGTGACTTAGGGCCCACTGCCAACAGGGCATTCATTGGAACCCCAGCCAAAGGTTATATGTGTCTTCCATCTCACCCTTAAAGTCCAAATCCAGCTTCCCCACCTAAGTCCCTGACATTCTGGCAGAAAGAGAGGATGCCTGGTTCTTCCAGAGACACTTGAGCTTGAGTGACTATGATCAGGCTACTGTTGCAGGCAAGTACATTGGCTCCGTCAGCCACACAGACAGCACCAGCAAACAAGCTGAGATTACAGAAGCACGCTTATTCTGCAGGTCTCTGGAGATTTGAAGGGACTTTCTGGGATTGCAAAATCCTCCAGAAAGTAAAATAGTGACCTTCTGTGACTTCTGGCCTTGAATTCCATTCCTGATTTGAGTTAACTGGACACAGAGTTCAGCAGGTCTCAAGCACCATTATTTATGCCTAGCTTCCAATGCAAATAGTGCCTTATTGGCAAAGGGGGCTGAAAGTCTCGCCAGCTTGGCTGTCTGAAGCTTATATAAGCTGTGGGGGCCTTGTGTGTGCACAGATCGCTCTGACAGAGCAACAGGAATGGCTGGATGAACTTCCTGTATCTGAAAACTGTATGAGAGTTCGTTACCTATTTTGTCCCAATCTGTGCTCCTCACCTTGGCTGCAAGGCCCCGTGACCAGAAGGATAATCTACCAGAACCAGCAGGGAACAGAGACAGCCTGTTCTGGGCTATGGGCGTAGACAGAATGGCACTACTCTGAAGTTTTCTGGTTGAGAGTGTAAATTATTTTTCCATTTTTTTTCCCAAGAGTTAGGACCGTGGGTTTAAGTGAGGTGACCAGGTGGCTGGTGATACCAACTCGGAGTTACTGTACTAGTAGCTATTATAGCAATTTTATATGACAATTAATAATAGATGGCATTTATTGACTGCTCACTAACTGCCTGGCACTGTGCTAAGGGCTTGACATACATTATCAAATTAATCATCTCCATGACGTTATGAGGTAAATTCTATTATGATCCTAAAGTGGCTCACACTTGCAATGGCAGCTACAACAATTATCTCCACTCCACAATCGCTTTCTCAATGTTAACTTGCCACTGTCTCATCAAGAAGTTGAATTTATTTCTCTCCCTGTTGAATCTAGGATAGTCTTGTGGCTGCTTTGACCACTAGAATGTGGTATAAGTGGTGTTCAGAGACTTTCAAGCCCAGGTGTTAAGAGGCCTGGTAGCTTCTGTGCTCACTCAGGTGCTATATCAGAAGTTTGACTATGTCAGGCTGTCATGATATGAGGAGGTCTAAGCTAGGTACACGGAGTGGTCACAGGGAGAGAGAAAAAGAGATGCACAATTCAGTCACCAGAGAAGCTAAATGAAGAAGCCATTTTTGGGTGTTCCAGCCCCAGCAGAGGCCACATGATACAGAGAAGAGTTATCCTTGCTGAATTCTGCCTAAATCACAGAATGAGAGAACAAGTGATTCACTGTTGTCTTAAGTTACTAAGACAGTAACTAGATATGATAGCCAAAATACATCCTCACTTTACAAGTGAGAAAATGAAACTCTGCTCATTCACATAGCTAGTGAGTGAGTAGAGCACCCACCATGAAGTCTACCTCCTGACTCCCACAGCAGGGGTGCTCCCTCCCATCTGCCCCTCCCTCACATTTATATCAGCTCCTCCACTGAAGCCACATTAACTCTTTGGAGGCAGGGACCATATCTAATCAGTTTTATGTCCCCAAAGCACTTGGTACAGTTCTAGGAACATAGCAAGTTCTCAAAATAATGCCAATAGTCAGAAGAGCATGCTCATGTGCATCCACACATTGGATCCCCCTAGAAACACTGAGAAGTGGGCTGGACTGTGACTATCATACCCATTTTGCAGAAGAGGAAATTGTGGTTCAGGGATTTGCCTATTTACCCAAGGGATAAATGGAGGAGCTGAGCCCTTCTGACTCTATTACTCTTGATTTTCCTCCCCTCAGATCCTCAGATCCTTTTCTTACACATGCTTGCACAGACCTACATCCTATCATGCGCCTCATTGACTCCAGGCCATCTCAGCTGCACAAGGATTACATGGACCAACCTTTGATTTGCACCAACAAAGCTGTAGTTGGAACAATGCAAATGACCTCCTGGAGGGGACATCTAAGAAAAGCTGTGTTGAATACCCAAATAGAACTTCAATCCATCCCAGAGATCAGAGGGTGGATTGCTTCATTATTAATACATTTTATTATTTTAATAATTATTTTAATCAATAATATGAATAATGAAAGAGACGTGCTTGCAAATCACAGTGAGTCTGAGAGCTTGCTAGATGTCTCAGGTTGGGTTCTCCAGAAGCAGCGCCTGAGTTAGGGATCCTGGAACTCGCGAATCATTAAGGAGTACTCTCAGGAAAAGGGGGAGTGAGGAAAGCAGGACAGGGCAGAGGAAGGCACTAAGCGAGGATGTGGTCTCTGGAATCTGGCTACAGCCTGGTCCTGTGGAGAGCTCTATAGCATGGAGCTAGCTCCCTGTTGAAGCAAGAGGGCTGGGCTTTTAAAGCCCCCTCTTGGTCACTGGCTGAGGGTTGGAGGGCAGGGCCTAACCTCCTGGGCCAGGTGTCCTCAATGTGGGTAAGGGCAGGTCTCTGGAGCAGTGGGGCAGCTGAAAAGGGGCGGCTGCAGATGTTAACAGTCAACATTTACAGCAGCAGCCTGGTAAGAGATATTTCGGTGGGGCACTACAGTGTCTATTGCACCTGCTGTGATTCAGTATCTGATGATCCTTGGGAGTCGGAAGACATTTCAGGCCTCAAAACTCACATGCTGTGAGATGGGAATCCCCTGGAAACTATGATCCATAATACTGGAATTTGACAGTAGAGAGTTAAAATTAGTACAGGGATGCCAGGTCTTTCCTTGGCCCACTTACCAGGGCACGTAAGGATTCTGTCTCAGCCTGGAGGCTCTGGACTTGGCATGAAGTGTTGTGTAACTCCACCCTGAGGGCAGCTGCCAGCTTCTCCTCCTGGGTCTGCGACAGGTGGGCCACCTCCGCCTGTTGCTGTGGAGAATCAGGTCTCAGTATGAGCGGTGATGATCAGGAGCTGAGCCCATCCTTCCTTCCCAGCCTTTCTAATCACCACTCCACTGCCTCTAACCAGAGGAAATACAGCTGTCACGTAGAAACATCTTTTTTTTTTTTTTTTTTGAGATGAAGTCTCGCTCTGTAGCCCAAGCTGGAGTGCAGTGGTGTGATCTCAGCTCACCACAACTTCCTCCTCCTGGGTTCAGGCGATTCTCCTGCCTCGAGTAGCTGGGTTCACAGGTGCCCACCACCACGCCCGGCTAATTTTTTTTTTTGATTTTTAGTAGAGACGGGGTTTCACCATGTTGGCCAGGCTGGTCTTGAACTCCTGACCTCAGGTAATCTGCCCACCTCGGCCTCCCAAAGTGCTAGGATTACAGGCGTGAGCCACCACACCTGGCTGGAAATGTCTTTTTTTTTAAACAGGTCCCTTCACCAACTTGTATACAAAGATGTATTTATTTTGAACATACGAAGCCTGCAAATGAAATACAATTCAAAAGATTTCCTACAGACTATATAGAAAGTCTCATTTTCTCCCGTGTCCTAATTATCCAGTTTTCTTGTTTCTAGTTTCTTATTCCTCTTTCCAGAAATAGTTTATATATTTATAAATAAATATGTATTTCCGCCCCCCCCCCCCGCTTTGGTACTTAATGTATCTTAGAAATTATTCTATGTCAGTATATATTAGGTTGGTGCAAAAGTGATTGCAGTTTTCGCCACTACTTTCAATGGCAGAGACAGCAATTAATTTTGCACCAACCTAATAGAAATTGAGTACATTCTTTTTAGCGGCTGCACAGTGTTGTCTTGTTTGGAAGGGCTGCAATGTATTTAGAAGTATCTGCTGGTTCACACTCAGATTGTTTCTAGTCTTTCTTTCCCTATTACAAACAATGGTGCAAAGAAAAAGCTTTGATCCCTTATTTTTCATACAAGAGCATGTCTTTGAGAAAGTAGTTCTTGTAGTAGAACTGCTGATTAGAAAGGGTATATGTTTTTAATTTTGGTGAATAGTGGCAAATTTCCCTTTGGAAAACTTGAAATCCGTTTCAACATCGTAAGACAGTGCCAGTTGTCCCATACCACCCTCAAACAAGGAGTTATCCAACTTGATCTCTGTCAATCTGATAGTCCCTGTTTCCTTGTGAAAACCATGTGTCTAGCCACAACTCTGACCCAGACAAAGGGAAGCTCTGTGTTTTTAACTTCTCCCCAGAGCAAGATGGACAGAGTCTGATCCCTCTCCATATATTCAGGGGAGCAGGTCACTGTAACTCCTCTTTTCTGGGGAAAAGATGAAAAATGAGAGATCATCCCCATTGTCTTCGATGCAGTCTGATGGAACGTCTCCTAGCCAAGAACGTAGGAGGGAAAAAACTCTACTTTCCTAGGTTACGGTTTTCTGGAATTACCATTTTTACCACATATGAATATTTATTTACAGAACAGTCCAAAGACAGTCCAATCTAATGGACTGGCTAGAAACCCCAAGTCAAGGCTGGGTGCGGTGGCTCACGCCTGTAATCCCAGCACTTTGGGAGGCCGAGGTAGGTGGATCACCTGAGGTCAGGAGTTCAAGACCAGACTGACCAATATGGTGAAAACCCGTCTCTACTAAAAATACAGAAACTAGCCAGGCATGGTGGTAGCGTGAGCCTGTAGTCCCAGCTACTCGGGAGGCTGAGACAGAGAATTCTTGATCCCAGTAGGCGGAGGTTGCAGTGAGCCGAGATGGCACCAGTGCACTCCAGCCTGGGTGACAGTGAGACTCCGTCTCAAAAAGAAAAAAAGAAAAAAAAAGAAACCCCAAGTCAAGAGGCTCATAGCTCAGAAGTAGCATCTCCAATTCTTACTGTTTGGTCTTTACAGAGCCCAAAGAATGATCATTAAAGGCTTTGAAGCTGCTGAAGGAGAACAGAAGCCTTGGACCCAGCTCTGACTGGTTAGCCAACAGCTTGTGTCCCTAAGCCATCATTCAGCCTCTCAGAGTCTCAGTTTCTGCCCATGGAACACAGACCACAATGAATGGAGAATGATACTCATAATCATATAATGACTCCCTCCTGCGGTCACTGTGAGGCTTCCAGCAGATTAAGCATACTGAAGCCTTTAGAATCTTAAAAGCATGAAAACACTGGCTGTATATATTTTCCAAATGCAAAAAGTAATAGTGGCCAACAAATAACTTTTGTTATTTAATAGTTAAATAACAAAGTGGTAATAGTTAAATGCTACTACGAAGAGTTAAATATTTAGTAACAGTTAAATAGTAATAGTTAAATACTACTAATAATAACAAATATGTATTAGGCACTTATTCTGTGCCAAGCATATTGTTAACAGTTTTAATCGATTATCTAATTTAATCTTTACAACCCTACAAAGGAGATGTCATTATTATCCTCATAGGAAACTGAGGCACAGGGAGATTGAGTTATTTGCTCAAGATTATATGGCCAATAAGAGACAGAAACAGGATTCCAGCCCAGCAGCAGACCCAGAGATGTGCTCTCAACCAGTATTTAATGCTGTCATCTCTACCAGTCTACCAATTTAAGATCCCTAAAATTGGAGGTATCTTCCCCAAACTCAGGTGGATCATTTTGAAGTATACTCCTTATCTTCCAAGTTCTTATGATCAGTACCCCAGTTTTTCTCCCCTCTTTGGGGTTGGGGTCCTGGCCAGGTGGGCTGTGTAGGTAGGTGGGAGGCAGGAGGTGGGGCATCCTGGAAGGCAAATAGAGTCAGACAATGTAGCTACAGAGGGTGGCAGGGAGCAGTAGTGAGCTAGAACTGGCTCCTAACAGCTCACGGGAGCTGATTTTTAAATTTTCAGGAATGTTGTAACTTGACTGTTAAACACAGCCATCATTAGAAATTAAATTATATTATTACTGGTAACCGTAAAAGAGGTAGCTAATAGGTAGCCAGTCAGACATGAACAGGGCGGGAGAGGCACCCCCACAACCAAATGAGAATGTCAGATGACCATCAGGTGATGGTCAGGTGGTTGTTAACAGTCTCTCTAAAATAATAACTTGTCACAGCTGGCAGGGAAAAGCAGTCTCCCTAAAGATAGAAAAAACCTGAAACTGGTGATCAGCAACTTCCTGATAAGATCTCAGGAGCTGGGCAAGTGAGCTCAAGCATGCACACTAAGAGGCAAAATGGCAGAGTTAAACTGGTGTATGACCTCCTAGGGGCATTTAGCTGGTAAGAGAAGAATGCCTCAAATGAGCATGTGTACAACTCCAGTAAACACACTGCGCATGCTCCCCTCCAAAGTGCTAGCAGGCCATCACACATGCGGACACCCCGCCCCAAGGGAGGAACCAGCGGAGAAGGGACGAAAGATCCCAGAAGCATGCCAACGTATAAATCCCCAAGTTGAAAGGTCAAATTGTGTACTTGTCTTTCAAGTTGCCTGCTTGGCCCTCTTCCAAGTGTATTTCCTTCCTTTTGTTTCTGCTCTAGAGTTTTTTGTTTTGTTTTGAGATGAAGTCTTGCTCTTGTCCCCCAGGCTGGAGTGCGATGGCGCGATCTCAGCTCACCGCAACCTCTGCCTCCCAGGTTCAAGCGATTCTCCTGCCTCAGCCTCCCGAGTAGCTGGGATTACAGGCGCCTGACACCATGCCCGGCTAATTTTTGTATTTTTAGTAGAGATGGGATTTCTCCATGTTGGCCAGGCTGGTCTTGAACTCCTGACCTCAGTTGATCCACTGGCTTCAGCTTCCCAAAGTGCTGGGATTACAGGCGTGAGCCACTGCACCCAGTCTCTGCTCTAGAGTTTTTAAATAAACTTTCACTCCTGTTCTAAAACTTGCCTCAGTCTCTTCTTCTGCTTTATGCCCTTCAGTTGAATTCTTTCTTCTGAGGAGGCAAGAATTGAGGTTGCTTCAGACCCCCTACAGATTTGCCACCGGTAACAAATAACATGAGTGACTTTTTGCTTAATCAGAAATTAGTAATCAAGCATTTTTTGTAGTCTGATTTTGTGATGCTATTGTTGGTGATAGAATTATAAAAAATGGTTGGTGAATTTTCCAAGAAATAGCAAGTCATGCTGAAGTTATAGGTGTAATTGAAATAGAGTATTTTGTCTTAAAATTTGTGTTATTTCTAAAATTATATATAAAAAAATCAATGGAAATTGTTACATTACCCTTAAGCAGTATTGTGAATTTGATTGGCACATATATACATATACATACATTTCACCCAGAAAGCAGTTGTGAAACATTTACCATCACTCCATGGGGAAGAGCCAGGGAAGGAATGGAGGCAAGTTTCAAAGCCTTGGTGGGCAGGTCTAGTGTAAAGCTGCTGGCCAAGGCTATAGCCACAGTCCCTCACATGATTTGTCCCCTCTCAATCCAGTGAGTGGCTTCCGTGATATTTACTGGTCTCTTGGCTGAAACACTGTGTCTTAGTTTCATTAGCAAAAATACTGTATTTAGCTGTTTCTCAAATGTTCTTGGACCACTGACATGGTTTTTCACACTATCTTAATATTCATGCTATTTTTATTTAAACCAATTCACTCTTTCTTTACAAATAAACGTGTTTAAAATGGAAACTGTAGGCTAGTTATCTGTAAACTGTAGGTTAGTTTAAAATGGAAACTGTAGGTTAAATGCACATCAGCATCACCTTAGGATCTTGTGAAAATGTGGGCTCTGATGCAGGGGATCCTGAGTACAGCTCAGAAATCTGCACTCCCAGGTGATGCCTGGTCCATGGAAGCAAAATTCTAGATCGCTACAGAAACCAATGAAACAGTATCCCTTGCAGTGGGTAGAGGATAACTAAAAAATTAATAAAGTTATAACAAACCACTGTTATTAAATTCCAGCTACCATTGACTGCCAAGCTGCTAAGCCCTGAGGCCTGCTTTCTCTTTGTGGAAAGGTGAGATAAATAAGTACAACAGAGGTGTTAAAGACCTCCCAACACTGAACAAAGACTTTCTTCTAGTTTAAGATTGAAAGAGCAAAAGAATGTAATTTGATCACTACAAGTTTTAATGTCACTGTGTTCCTTCTCAAATCATCTCACCACAAGAGGTACTTCCCACTTAATTGCTTTAACTCACCTAAAGTAACCACTACTAAAAGTAATTCACCTAAAAGTATTATACATTTTTATCCAATGGCTTTTTAGATTTGTGCTTTCTGGTTATTATAACTCTGTTTCTGTTTCCATTTCAACCCTGTGCCTCCAGATTTCTTCTCATAGACCAGATAGTAGATGTGTCATCTAGCCCCTGAGGATAGGAAGGTGGGGCTGTGTTTTGTTGCCCAGTGCAGTTGTTAGGGTGTGTGATGAAATTCAAATATGTTGATCCCTAGGCTTTGAAACTGCACAGGACCTGAGCCACCCATGTTCGCACTACAGCTGCGTAGGAGTGCAATTACTTCTGGGGCAGGAGAGCATGTCGACATTTTGAAACATAATAAAGATTTTCAAATTTCAAAAATTTCAAATTAAATTAGCATGTTTTTGCACATGAAGGATGTAAGAAGAGAAAAGCAATGTGTTCTGAGTGAGTAATAAATATTTGAAGGCCTGACTCTTGAAGATACAAATGGGGACTGGGAAAAAGGAAAAGAACCATCTCCAAGTCCAAGCCTGACCCACTTTGCTGATTAGGATGGCTATTCCTAAAAACACCCTTGGCAATGACCCAGAACTGAGAGAAACGCTACCTTGCAATGTGAGGGGAAGGCGAGTGTTCAGGAGGAGGGAGAGTGAGGAGAGAGAATGATGATACTTCCTGGTCTTTGAAATTGCAAGTGCATTCCCAGCAGATCACATATCCAGGTGAGCTCTCTGCCTCATGTGTCTTCTGCCTTTCACTAAGCAGTTGCTGTGCAGGTTTGAGCAAGTCACTCGAGCACTCTGGTTTTTGCCACTGGTGATCAATTGCTTTATATGAGCATTGTTCTACTGCAGAATGCAGCTACCTGCCTTGGCTCTTAAGCACTTTTCAGATTTCATGAGATCATGCTAATCTCATCGTGCTGTTCATGGAGAAAGGTAAACAATGGTCCCGTGGGAATACAGGGGTTCCCTATCTTGCTTCATAGAAGAATCCCACAAGGAGGGCACAGACCCTTGGTTTGAAAAGCTCCCAACAGAAGTCTGGCATAACTTTTAGCCCCTCAGGACAAAGGCCTCTCCAACCCCACATTCCACAAGATGTCACTTATTTATTCTTAAAAAAGAAATCAGCTGGGCATGGTGGCTCACATCTGCAATCCCAGCACTTTGGGAGGCCAAAGCAGAAAGATCGCTTGAGGCCAGTAGTTCAAGACTAGCCTGGGCAACATAGTGAAATCCTGTTTCTACAAAAAAATCTTTTAAAAACCAAATTAAGGTCCCCCCATTCATGTGGTCTGTCCAGTTCAAACTAGCAGTTAAGAGTGTGGATTCTGGAGTCAGAATGTGTAATTTGAATTCCAGCGTTGCCACTTTCTAAGTGTGTAATTTTGGGCAAATTACCTAATCTCTTTGTGCTTCAGTTTCCTCCTTTATAAAATGCTAAAATCACAATACCTATCTCATGTTGGGAAGATTAAATGAGAACGTACCTGTCGGGTGCTTAGAACCCTTGGTAGATGCTCCATAAAAGCTTGGCTGGCTCTGCTTTTGTGGAAAATTTCATCCTGCCTTGTAGAAGAGTAGCCTTTCCACCCATTTCTTTCCTCCCACAGGTACACTAGCCAACATCCACACTGGACTGTGGGTTCCTTATTTATAGGAACAATTCTTACTCACCCCTCGGCCCCTTTTGGAGATCTAACATAGCTTTTTACACCTAGAACGTGCTCAACAATATTTATTGAAGGTTTACAGTGTAGGCCAGGCACATGCTAGGGACTAGGGAAGAAGAGGAGGATCCATCAGGAATAGAATGAGATCAAAACTCCTTTTCATTAAGAGGATCAGCTATTGTTATTATAACAGTTGTAAGTCATTTTACAGTTATGTGGTGTCATATGTTATTTAGCTAAGGATAGCTTTTGACAGGCAGCACACACTCCCGACCTTCCTCAGCCAGATGTAGGACTTATTTGGGAGAACGCTGGATGCCATCCAGTCTGCACTAGCACTAGATGGGCTCTCCTCAGCGGGGATTAAAAAGAAGTGCACGCCTCACTCAATGAAACTTCAACACTGGCAGAGGAGCTGGCCCGGCTAGGCTACAACAAGTTTCTCTGTGAGTTTACACAAGAACTGCCCAGCTATTGAAGCTGCTGTTTGAGTGTAGGACCAATTCCCAGCCTCCGTTGAAGCTGCCAAACAAAACACAGAGGAGCAAATGGCTTTGTGACCTTGCTGCCCCCTCAGTAATAAGTAAGCTCATCCTCTTGATAAAATCAGCTGAAGAGGCTCAGCAATGAGTCTAATTCTAAAGAGAAAAATAGATTTTTCTATTATTTTATTTTGAGACGGGGTCTCACTCTGTTGCCCAGGCTGGAGTACAGCAATAAGATCATAGCTCTTTGCAGCCTCGACCTCCTGAGTTCAAGCAGTTCTCCTGCCTCAGCCTCCTGAGTAGCTAGGACTACAGTTGCATGCTTCTACACCTGACCAATTAAAAATTTTCTTTTGTAAAGGTGGGGTCTTGCTATGTTGCCCAGGCTGATCTCAAATTCCTGGCCTCAAGGGATCCTCCTGCCTCAGCATTCCAAAGCACCAGGATTACAGGCATAAGCCACTGTGCCTGGCCAGTCCTTACACTTTTTATGGGAAAGATCTATTAAAAAATATCTAAGATATGCTTTGAGATCAGCACAATCAGGTAGTCTGGGACGAGCATTCTTTGAAGTCAGGGACTTCAGGAACCACAACATTAAGTCAGGGCCTTGCACCTGGTTTGTCCTTGACAAATGGATTTTGAATGAATGAGTGAGTGGAGATTCCTTGGTAGAAGATGTAAGAAAGAGGTTGCAATGCTGGGTGATCCCCTATGTAGTTACCCAGATATTGGTAGTCAACCATTTGTGAGTTTAAACACACAATATAAGAAGACAAGGGCCTGAGAGAGCGCTCTACAATGTCTGTGTTTTTTTGTTTGTTGTTTGTTTTTTTGAGACAGAGTCTCACTCTGTCGCTCAGGCTGGAGTGCAGTGGAGTGTTCTTGGCTCACTGCAATCCTCCACCGTCTGGGTTCAAGTGATTCTCATGCCTCAGCCTCCCCAGTAACTGGAATTACATGTGTGTGCCACCACACCCGGCTAATTTTTTGTATTTTTAGTAGAGACGTGGTTTCACCATGTTGGCTAGGCTGGTCTTGAACTCCTGACCTCAAGTGATCTGCCTGCCTTGGCTTCCCAAAGTGCTGGGATTACAGGAGTGAGCCACCACACCCAGACTGTGTGTTGTCTTAACTAGAGAAAAGAAGAGGCAAAGAGTAGGCAGTACCTACCTCAATGAGACAGTCTTTTGGTTTTTCCTTTTAAAATCTACTCTGATTCTTGATTCTCCCTATTCTCTTTGCAGCCGCACCAACTGGTATATGCTACCATAGCACACAACTACAGTCACCCAAATGGGCAAAAGATATGATCTGCTAGTGTACACAAAAGCAATTTGTAAGAAATGCATTTTAACCCGTAGTATTAGCAAAGATCACAAAGTATTGGTGAAGATAGGGGGAAATGGACACTCTCAAATATTTCTGATAGAAAAGTAAATTGTTATAATCTTTGTAGAGAGCAATTGGCAATATTTATCAAAATTACCAGTGCACACACTTTTGGGGCCAAAAATTCCATGTCTATAAGTTCATTTAACAGATACATTTCTATATTTGGAAATGAGAGGTATACCATGTTAGTGACTAATTTCTTGTAATAGAAAAAGATTGGAAACCACCCTCAATGCCCAGCAGTAGGGAACAGGCTAAATAAATTCTGGGGCATCTGTTAGCTAGAACAGAGGTTGACAACTTTTTCTGTGACTAGCTAGATAGTAAATGTTTTAGGCTTAGCAGGCCATATGGTCTCTGTTGCAACTATTGAACTCCGCTTGTGTAGTGCAAATGCAGCCATAGATGAAATGTAAATGAATGTGATGGTCATATTCCAATAAAACTTTATTTGTAAAAACAGGCAATGGGTCAGATTTGGCTTCTGGGCCAGAGTTTGCTGCCCCCTGTGGTATAATATCATACAGTCATAAAGCAGTATGTTCTGAATACTACTTGTGTAAAAAGACAGGAAAAAAATATGTATTTCTTTGTATATGGGTAAAATGTTTCTGAAATGACATACAAGAAAAGGATAACAGTGATTGACCCCCATAGAAAAAAACGGTAGCTAGGACATGGGTTGGATAGCACTTTTCACTTTATATCTTTTGTATGTTTTGAATTTTGAACTAAGTGAATGTGTTATCTATTATACATGTTGAAATAAAATAAAAGTAAATTTAAAAAGACATAAAAGCAAACAGGGGCCCTTTTGTGAAGCTCTCCGTGAGATACGGATATATGAAGATGCTTCGGGATCCCCGTTCAGTGTTTGCCTTGAGCACACTGGGCTAGAGCCATGGCTTATTTCACTGAAGAGCCCTCAGGGAGTCCAGCCAGCTTATCAGCACACAGGAGCCTCTAGATTACAGATGCTGTCAGGTGTCCTGCTTTTGCTATTCCCCTGGAAAGGGACTTTCCCAGGTGGTTAACATGGCAATAGCACAACAGGTCATCTTGTAGTCCAGAGTCAGAGTGGCAGTGCCCGTTTTAATTCAGATTCATATATCTTAGAAAATATTGACTCTTGTTGGTAAAAGCAAGAATAGAAAAAGTCTAGACAGAGTAGCCTGTATAAAATGTCTGTGTTTACAGGGAAAATTATTGTTTGTAAGTGTGGATGACATGGAGACATGCTATTCAAGTTTTCTATTTCTCCTCGTGGGTAAATCTAGACCTATGCTGTCCTCTAATAGAGCAGTCACTAGTCATCTGTAGCTGCTGAAATAAAAATTAAATATAATTAAAAGTTAGTTCCTCAGCCTTATTTATTTATTTTTGAGACAGAGTCTCACTCTGTTGTCCAGGCTGGAGTTCAGTGGTGCGATCATAGCTCACTGCAACCTCGACCTCCTAGGCTCAGGTGATCCTCCCATGTCAGCTTCCCAAGTAGTTCCTGTGGGACTACAGGCACATGTCACCACACCTGGCTAATTTTTGTATTTTTGTGGAGACAGGGTTTTGCCATGTTGTTTAGGCTGGTCTTGAACTCCTGGGCTTAAGTGATCTGCCCACCCTGACCTCCCAAAGTGCTGGGACTATAGGCATGAGCCACTGCACTTGTATAACCCCCTGTGGCCAGTAGCTACCATACCGGATTGCTGCGTGGATTATAGAATATGCCCATCATTGTGATATTTCGGTTAGATGGCCCTGCTTTAGATGATCTTGAATGTTTCTTTTGGCCCTAAGACTATCAACAACCAGAAACCTCACAATTAATTTCAATCTATTCACTTGTCTTCATTCTTAATAGTTTGCACAATCTGTCATCCTGACATGTGACATGAAGGCATGATGGTTACAGCTCAGATAAAGTTCCTAACTGCAGATGCCTCAAACTGACCTGAGGCAAGTGCAGACCTACTGTTAGAGAAGATAGCATGGGAGCAATCCATTTGTTTCTGGCCCTGGGGACTCTTAAGACAGACTGAGTTCTCTCACATCGGGGCAACCACCAGCTTGTGCTGGTGATTGATTAAGCCTTTGGGTATTGTATACATCATCCAGTTGCAGCAGGCAATGGATGGAGAAATGAGGCCTCTGGGAATGAAAGTTTGGAGTTAGCTTTGGGCAAATGGAAATTGAATGGAAGGAGCATCTCAGGAAGAAGGCTAAGAAGGCAAAACAGAGCTTGCATTGCAGGAGGCAGACTTCAGACCAGGCTTAGGGTGTGGGAACAAAGACGTCTCAGTGCCCCGGCTGAGAAATTGGACAAGAAAGACAGGACCTGTGCTCCCCTAGAGGAGGTGGGCTGAGGGCAGAGCTGTTTGCCTGGCAGAGGAGGTGAGATGGTGGGAGTTTGGGGATGGGCATAGTTTTAGTTCTCTGCTCAACACTGAGGGGCCCGGTAGGCAGAATTCTAAGATGGCCTCCGTAATCTCTGCTCTCTGGTGTTATGTCCAATGATTAAATTATGTTAGCTGACAAGGATGAAGAGATTTTGACATGTAATTATGGTTCCAAATCGGTTAAATTTGAGCTGATCAAAAGAGGAGTATCTGAGTGGGCCTGACTTAATCAGATTAAAGGCTTAAAATGGTAATCCTTTTCTGTTGGCCCTGAAGGAGCAAACAGCCCTGTTGTAAATGGCCTCTGAGGAGGACTGGCCTCTAGAGTTGAGGACCTCAAGCCTACTTCTGCAAGGAATTGAACCATGCCAAGAGCCCGAATAAACTCTGAAGATGAGAACCAAGGTACCCTGGTGGGTACCTTGACTGCAGCTTTGTGAGACCCTGTGGTGATGCAGTGTAAACAAACCTATTGCACTGCCAGTCATATAAAAGTCTAGCACATACAATTATGTGCAGTGCATAACACTTGCTAATAATAGTAAATGTTACTGGTTTACGTATTTACTATATCTATACTTTTTATCATTAGCGTACTCCTACTTATTAAAAAAGAAAAACAGTTAACTGTAAAACAGCCTCAGGCAGGTCCTTCAGGAGGAATTCCAGAAGAAGGCATTGTTCTTACAGGAGCTGAAAGCTCCATGCATGTCACTGCCCCGAAGACCTTTCAGTGGGACAAGATGTGGAGGTGGAAGACAGTGATATTGACGATCCTGACCCTGTGTAGGCCTAGGCTAATGTGTATGTATGTGTCCTAGTTTTTAACAAAAGAAGTTTAAAAGGTTAAAAAAAAAATAGAAAACAAGCTTATAGAATAAGGATAAAAGAAAGAAGATATTTTTGTATAGCTGTATGACATGTTTGCATTTTAAGTCAAGTGTTATTATAATAGAGTCAAAAATTTGGAGTTCGGGGCTCTGCGCCCCTTCTCACATACGTTGCCTTAAGCATCTCTTCCATTTGGCTGCTCCTGAATTGTATCCTTTATAATAAGCTGGCAAAAATATGTTAAGTGTTTCCTTGAGTTCTGGGCATTGTTCTAGCAATCTACTTATCCCTCTGCAGAGGAGGTTGTGGGAACCCCTAATTTATAGCCAGTTCATCCAAAGTATGGGAGGGCCAGACTTGTCATCTGAAGTGAAGTCTGTCTTATGGGACTGAGCCCTTAACCTGTGGGATCTGATGCTACTCCAGGCAGGTAGTGTCAGGATTGAATTGAATTATAGGACACTCAGCTGGTGTTTGGAGAGCTGCTTGGTGTGGAACAAACCTACATATTTGGTGTCAGAAGCATTTTGTAAGAGCATAGGGGACAATAAGGGATTTTTTAAAAAAGAAATGGGGTCTCACCGTGTTGCCCAGGCTGAAGTAGAGTGGCTATCCATAGGCATGATCATAGTGTACTTCTCCTTTGAACTCTTGGCCTCAAGCAATCCTTCTGCCTCAGCCTCCTGAATAGCTAGGACTACAGGCACATGCCACAGTGCCCAACTTGAAAAAAAAAAAAAGTTGTTTTGTTTTACATGACTAACTAGGAGGTCTAGAGTGTGGTGTGGCATATCGTCTGAGGTTCCCGAAGCATCCCTGAATACCCTGCATTAGGTAACCACAACAAATAGACAAGGAAGAGCTAGACTTTAAGACCCTCCAGAAATTCTCTGGACCAATCTGATCCTGTCATCACTGAATCATACAACTTCAGAAGTTCCAAAAACTGGACCATGAGGTTCCTGACATTCATAACACCATAGCTGGAAAGAATATGATTACTGCACTGACCTTAGCCAGAACCTCCTAATAAATTTTTTTATGTCTCTATTTTATTAAGCTTTTAATGACTGAAAAAATAAACAGAACTGGCAGATAAGTTCTAGCAGATGCTGACGGTACAGCCTTTATCCCTTAGGCTTTCGCAGTTTAGTGCTCTCCTGTTCCCCCTGCCAGATTCTGCATCTTTTTGCCTGAGAGTTTCTCTGAAGCCTTTGGAAGGCCACTCTGATAGCAGATGGCAGAAGACTGTTGGGAGATGGTATTAGCATCTCAGCTCCCTCGCCTTTCCCCTCTCCTCTATTCTATACCATTTCTCACAATTCTTCTTGGTTTACACGTCAGTCTCCCACAGTGGTAATTGGTTTGATTATGCATTCTTTGTTGGTTCCCTTCTTTGCTTCTCCTCTACTGGTATTTTGTTGGTTTTTAACTCCCGATCTTCCAGGTAAACTACCTTAACTCCAATATTTGTTTCAGGATCTGCTTCTGAAGGAACCTAAACTAAGATATAAATTAATCATGTTAATTAATTTTCAGCCTCTGTGGTCCGAAAGGTAATTAAATGCATGCTTGCATTTTCTTTACAAAAGCTTTTGAAAGCTGTGTGTGCTAAGCCATTTCACATTTATGCTTTGCCGCCAAGAAACCGACAAGAGATGCTCAGGATGGGCAAATGTCAGCCCCTGAGGGCACAACTGCAACTGACAAAACTATTTATTGAAGGAATTCTGGCTGTCAGTTCAGATCTCTGTTGATGATCAGAGGAATTCACTCATTCTGCAAATATTTTCTGAGCTCTGCGTCTCTGCAAGAGGCCCAGGGAGCATTGGCCAAGCTAAAACAAATACTGTCTGTTTTCTCTGAGATGTAGCTTTCAGATTACTCTATTAAAAAACACTAATGAATCTGTTCAGAATTAATGTTTGAGTTACTGTTGGGCTAGTGATGATTCTCCAAGAGGTGAGGAGGAAATAATAATGACTTTTTTTTTTCTTTTTCAAACTATGAAGGATTTATTTCTGATAATTATAATGGTCTGTCCTTTCCCAAAGAAACAGTCACCACAGTGTGGTACACACCCCGGGAGGGCTGGGACAGAAGCAAAGTTTGCAAACTGCTGGGCCTCTGAGATTTAGCTTTAGGAGCAGAGCCAGGGGAGAAACGATACAGCCCAATGCAGAGAAAAGGTCTCTGGACCAAGAACAGGAGAGTTGAACTATGGGGCTCTCAACCAGCTGTGTGATCTTGGGAAGTCACCTGCACCCTCTGGGTCTCAGTTTCCTCGCCCCTAAAATTAGGGAATGGGATCAGATGGTCTCTAGGACCATTAATTATCTGTTACCTGTCATGAGTCTGTTAAAAAAGGCAACGGACCAAACTCAAATCTATGGCTTCACTTTACCTCTGTGTTGCTCCACTTCTCATCAGGTTGGGTGGAGTGAGGGGAAGTCGTTTTTTGAATAACTTGGCGCTATTTGCCATAAAAAAGTGTTTGTAGTGACCTGGCTCAAGGATTGGTGGTTAGAAAGAAAGGAAGCTATTGAAATGGGGTAGGGGTTGGAGAAATGGGTGAGTGAAAGGATGTTTTCTAGGTTGGAGAACATTTGGGGGATCCAGAATTGATGAAGACCCTCCTGGGAAGGTTCCTGTGGATACTTGGGGGATAGAGGGAATATGATGGGAGAAAGGACAGAAAAGGCTCCCCTATTTTTCTTTTCATAGCTTTTTATAATTCTTATGGTTCTCAAATCTGACTGCATATTAGAATCATCTAGAGAGCTTTAAAAATCACAAAGTCCCTCTCCTTCTTCTGATTTAATTGGTCTGGGATGGCGATTTTCAAAAATGCTCTGAAATAATCCTGCTGCGTAGCCAGGATCAAGAACCACTAAATAGTAACCAAGAGCTCAGAAACAGCCTTTTGCCTTAACTGAGACATCTACCTTATTTTCTCTACTTTTCCACATTTTCCTTCCTCTTCACTATTCATCCTCTGTCTCAAGAGTACAAAGTCAGAAACGGGTGGGAGATGGAGAAGGGAAGAACAAACCCTATGCATCCTATTTTCTGGTTAATTCCTGTATTATTTATGAGGTTTAATAAAAGTTGTTTTTCTTCCATGAATATAATGTAGACTATTTAACAAAAACTTGAGAAATACTCAAAAACAAAAAAGAAAAAACATCTCAAAGTGTCAGACTGATCCATCACTCAAAGGCAACAACTGCTAATCCCATTTTAGTCTTTTCTTTCTAAAATTTTTTCTCAATGCCTAGTTTCTTTGTCTGAATGCTTTACCCTACTGTATATACCAGGAAGTGGCAAACTGCAGTCCACAGGCCAAATCCATCTCACTGCTTATTTTTGTAAATAAAGTTTTATTGGAACACAGCTATGCTCATTTGCTACCTACTGGCTACAGCTGCTTTCACACTGCTGTGGCAGCACTGAGGAGTTGCAACAGAGGCCATCTGGCCCAAGAAGCCTGAGATATTTACTGCTAGTCCTTTACAGAAAATATTTTTTGGCTTCTGGCATATACCATTCTGTACTCTCATTTTCTCCTCATTTTACCTTATATTATGAGCACGTTCCTATTTTATAAATGCTTCATAAACATTAATTCTAATAACTGCCTGACATTTTACTGCACATAGGTAGTTGTGGCTTAGATTTTCTTCTACTAGTAAATGTGTATTTTTTTTCACTCTTATAATGCTTCAGTGAGTATATTTGGACATAGATTATTTGTTTTTTCAATTATTCTTTTTTTTTTTTTTTTTTTTTTTTGAGACGGAGTCTCGCGCTGTCGCCCAGGCTGGAGTGCAACGGCCCAATCTTGGCTCACTGCAAGCTCTGCCTCCCAGGTTCATGCCATTCTCCTGCCTCGGCCTCCCGAGTAGCGGAGACTACAGGCACCCGCCACTGCGCCTGGCTAATTTTTTGTATTTTTAGTAGAGACAGGGTTTCACCATGTTAGCCAGGATGGTCTCGATCTCCTGACCTCATGATCCACCCTCCTCGGCCTCCCAAAGTGCTGGGATTACAGGTGTGAGCCACCATGCCCGGCCTCAATTATTCTTTCAGGATTGTATTCAGATTATTCAGTTGGTAGCTAGGGGCATTTTAACACTCTTGGTACATATTACTAAATTTCTTATTCAAAGACTGTGCACTAGTTTGTGCTTTTCAGTAATACAGTAGAGAACCTACTTCTCCACATGCTTGCCAGCATTATTACCATTTTAAACATTTTCTACTTTCAGATAGGTAAGCAAAAAGCTATTATTTTAATTTTCATTTCTTCTGGTTCTAATGAGGTTGAACTTGTTACTAAACTGTTGTTATTTCTTCGTCTGCACATTGACTAGATTTCAGCTCAGCGTGGCCTCCTCCTGCATAGGGCAGAGTGGAGGATGCTGGTCCTGCCTCTCACCTTAGCTTGGAGCAGGGCTCCTGCCTCCACCCGGTGCTTTTCAACATCTCTCTCCCACTGAATTCTGATCGTCTCAAGGATGTCGTCCAGACCAGTGCCAATGGGAACATCCATTTGTTCCAGCTCACACCCTGCCAACTGTTTGTGCAGCACCTTCACATCCTGAAAACAACAATATACATCTTAAGTGAGTTACAGGGGGAAATAAATGGCATAGAATTCTAGCCAGCAGGAAACCAGCTCTGTGGGCAATTCTTTTCTCATTCCACGACTGCCAGACACAGGCTTCACAGAGATTGGGAAAGTCCTTGACCTTCTTCCCAGGGTAAGTGTAATTTCTCTTTTCCCAAGGATGCATTTCTCCCTTCCTTCCTTCCTTCCTTCCTTCCTTCCTTCCTTCCTTCCTTTCCTTCTCTTTCTTTCTTTCTTCCTCCCTCCCTCCCTTTTTCCTTTCTTTCTTTCTTTCTTTCTTTCTCTTTCTTTCTTTCTTTCTTTCTTTCTTTCTTTCTTTCTTTCTTTCTTTCTTTCTTTTTCTTTCTTTTCCTTTCTTTTCCTTCCTTCCTTCCTTTTCTCTCTCTCTCTCTCTTTCTTTCTTTCTTTCTGTCTTCCTCTCTCCCTCCCTCCCTTCCTTCCTCCCTCCCTTCCTTCCTTCCTTCCTTCCTTCCTTCCTTCCTTCCTTCCTTCCTTCCTTCCTTCCTTCCTTCCTTCCTTCCTTCTTGCCTGCCTGCCTGCCTGCCTGCCTGCCTGCCTGCCTTCTTTTTTTTTGACAGGGTCTCACTCTGTCACCCAGGCTGAGTGCAGTGACATGATCTCAGGTCATTGCAGCCTCCACCTCTTGGGCTCAAACAATCCTCCCACCTCAGTCTCCTGAGTAGCTGAGACTACAGGCACGGCACACACCACCATGCCTGGCTAATTTTTGTATTTTTAGTGGAGACAGGGTTTCACTGTGTTGCCCAGGCTGGTCTTGAACTCCTGGGCTCAAGTGATCCCCTGCCTTGGCCTCTCAAAGTGTTGAGATTACAGGCTTGAACCACCATGCCTAGCACCAAGGATGCGTTTCTTAGGTTGGTCTCCACAAGCCCAGGCCCAAAACAGAAATCAAAATAAATAAATAAATAAAACAAAAACAAAGTAAGCAACAACAGCAAAGGGAATTTAGGCAAAAAGCCAGACAAGGCTGAAAGAGACTTAAAAAATAACTTTGGTATCTCTAAAGGGTTACTGTTGGAGAGTAGTCTTAAATCACTGAGCTAAGAACAAGAAGAAACGGGCTTACAGTTGCTGGTTAGCTTAAGTTGGTCTCAAGAAAGAACTTCCCAATGTGAGCATTGTTAAGTGGGTTTTGACTCTTTCAACTTGAATCAGCCTAAATCTCGGATCAGAGAGTAATATGTGTGAGGTGGTTTAGAATTGCTGAAGTCTCGCAGGGAACTAGACCCCATAACTGTTGGAGGTCCTCTTCAGTTTTGTCACTCAATAATCTGACCCAATTTTGTTCATCAGTAGATGTCAACCACAGCTTGGATCTACCCTCAGAGTTATTTTGTTTGTATAATACAGTGTTGAAAAAAAAACCTGACATAGAATGCATTGAGGAGGGGTTGCTCCCTCTAATTTAACACAAGTTCCCTCATTTGCTAGTGCCAAGACTGGCTGCCTTCCCGTTTCCGTACCACACTGGTTCCTGAAGCTATTTGAGTTTGAGACTGCTGGGGTAACCTGACCCACTACAAGGATCTGAAAGTATTTTACAGGTATGTTCCCTGCAGTCCTGGGCATGCAATGTGGAGAGTCAGAGATGAGCTACTGTGGTCTGGTTCTGAAGCACAGGCAGACAGATGTGCACTTCTGGTCTTGTGGCCAACCCAGCAACCCCAGCCCCCTCCTACCTCTTCATAGTTTCTTGATAGAGAGCCAAGTTCTTCTTTCAGACTTTCTATTTGACTCTCCAGGTCCATTTTAGTCAAATTAGCCTCATCAATGACTTTATACAGAGAGTTAATTTCCTCTTCTGCTGCCTTTCGAAATGGCAGCTCATTTTCATATCTGCAGATAAAGGAACTTAATTAGCATAACTGAGTAGCCCAAAAGAAAAAGAATCAGATTATAAATGTTACCAACAGGCCAATTATGTGATAGTTAGACAATGAATGGTAAAAGTCACTGTTTCAATAGATTTGAGGGCACTGTTAGTGCAATTGTCACACATTGATTTATTAAAATGAAGGCAATTGCAGCCAACTTCTGATAACCTGGCTTCATGGGCTACCAGCCTCATGGGAGTGTTGTAACACAGAGCTCCAGCGAAAACTCAGGAGTTCAGATCCAGGTTAGGGGATCTGGCATCTTCACCGCTATCCTGATTGTCCTCCTTTTCAACCAAGGATCCTTTAACAAACATTACTGACAACGTGCTAAGCACCAGGGTGGGGACCCCAAAATAAGAAATGTGGTTTCTATCTCCAAAGCACCCACGTTAAAAGTGTCCATCTCCAGGAGAGTGGCTGCAAACACAGATGCCTTCAGGAACTGAGTGGGAGGTGTAGCTGAGCACGGTTCTCAAGGCTGGATGCACATTAAGTCACCTGGTGAGCTCTAAAACTGCTGAGGCCTGGACCCCACCCCTGGGGACTCTGATTTAATTAGTCTATAGCTTGTGCACTGCACTGACATTTTTAAGTGCCCAGGTAATTCTGATATGCAGCCAGGATTGACAATCATTACTGTAAGCTAGTAGTTCTCAAAGTATTTGAGTCCCAGGACCAGCAGGATCAACATCCCTAGGAACTTGTTAGGAATATAAATTTGGGGCCCGTCTCCAGACCCATTGAATCAGAAATTCAACAGGGTGGGGTGCAGCAATCTCTGTTTTCTGTATGGCCCCTGGGTGATTCTGAGCATTTCAGAGTTTGAGAACCCTGCTCTAAACCAACTGACAGTGGGCAAAATCTTTGAGCCCTTGGGGCCTACTTTATGTCTACAAGGAGGGGTGTGAACTGGATAATCATGGCTCTGTTATCCTGCCAGCCTCCCCTGAGGTAGAAGGTGGATGATGCAGGCTCCAGAACAGCATTATCCACACTGCCCAGGAGTCTAGGGATGTGGAGGGACTGTCGCCTCTGCTGTAAGGCATTACCTCTCTTTAAAGTCATCTGCTCCAGCCTGGATAGTTTCTGTCTGCAGCATAAGCCGGGCATTTTCCAAGACTGCCTCACCCACCTAGAGCGATCACACACACCAAAGGAGACAAGGTCACTGGGAGCGTCAAGATCACTTACCACCATGACTTGTGTTAGGCACAGAGGCTCTGGGGGACCTCAGAGAACCTTTCTTACAGCAAATATTTGTGGAATTAAGGTGTCCCTCTCTTTGGGACAATGGTCAGTGTGGGGGGATATAAATAATAAGGCATAAAATCTGGATATCTTCTAAGAGTTTTTAGAGTGGGATTTTTGGCACAAAAAGACTCTTCAAAGGCCGACTTGTTCATAGCCTCTGTCACAGTGACAAGCTTTCATCTCTCCAGGGCAGAGTCTGGCTCCTTAGATGAAGTTTCACTGGCTTTGCCTAGCAGCTCTTAAAATTTCTGGTCATGGATGCCTTTGCAAGGCTGGTGAAAGCTCTAGACGAGTGCTGAGAGAGCTTCCTGTGATGGTGGAAATGCTCTGTGTCTGCACTGTCCAGCATGGTGGCCACCCGTGGCTACTGTATTGGGCAGCGTGGTTCCAGAGTTTCGTCTCCCCCAAAACATACACATGAACATAAACATTGTGGATATAGTTTAGGGGTTTCATGGAGCCTTGAGGAGTGGTTTTTCAAACTTGAATCCCCAAGCCTCTCAGGATCTCCCACAGGTAGGGATTGCGGGGTGTCCTCCCTTCGACCCAAGAAACTCCTTTATATACATATATAAATGGTGAGCTGAAGGCTGTGATAGGGGGAGCCCGCAGGGTGGAGCCAAGTCCCAGCTATGGGAGAAGAAAATAACTGTGCTCTCCCCTTGCTCCAGTGTGGCTGTCTTATTTTGTTTCATTTCATTGAATTTCTTTTTTTTTTTTCCTTTGAGACAGAGTCTTGCTTTGTTGCCCAGGCTGGAGTGCAGTGGTGCAATATCTGCTCACTGCAACCTCTGCCTCCCAGATTCAAGATATTCTCGTGCCTCAGCCTCCTGAGTAGCTGGGATTACAGGCATGTGCCACTGTGCCCGGCTAATTTTTGTATTTTTAATAGAGACGGGGTTTCACCATGTTGGCCAGGCTGGTCTCGAACTCTTGACCTCAAATGATCCACCCATCTTGGCCTCCCAGAGTCCTGGGGTTACAGGTGTAAGCCACCAAACCCTGCCATTTTCATTGAATTCCCCACTAGCAAAGCTAATCTTTTCTGTTCCAGCTTGGCCTGGGGCACACTGGGGAGCAGGCAGACTAGGGTCTCTCCCTTTCCTAGTTCTTAATCACTCCTGTCTCTCACCTCTGGTGCCTGGAGTTCTCCTTCTGGTTGATAAAGAACTTGCAACTCATTCACATTTAAGTATCAAAGGACTAATATTGGCTTAAAATAGTGATTTATATCCTTCTTTTAAGGTAACAATTCCTACCCTCCAAAATTAAAGCTTATAGAAAACCCATATATATGTACAGTTGTCCTTTGGTATCTATGGGGTCTTGGTTCCAGTCCCCCACAGATGCTCAAGTCTCTTATATAAAATGATGTAGTATTTGCATATAACCTACACACACATCCTTCCATATACTTTAAATCATCTCAAGATTACTTATGATACCCAATACAATGGAAATGCTATGTACATAGTTGTTATTTATTGTGTTATTTAGAAAATAATGACAAGAAAAAAGCCCACATGTTCAGTATAAATGCAATCATCTATTTTTTAAAAAATATTTTGATCCACAGTTGGTTGAATCCATGGATGTGGAACCCATGGTATGAAGGACCGACTGTACTTTGCACTAGTGGTTCTCAAAGTGTGGGTCCTGGACCAGCGGCAGCAGCATCACCTGGGAACTTGTGAGAAATGCACATTTCAGCCCCTGTTTCAGATGAACCTATCAGAATCTCTGCAGGTAGGTCCCAACAATTTGTGTCTCAGCAAGCTTTCCAGGGGCTTACCATGCATACTCAACCTTGAGAACCCCGGTTTCACATGGCCCTGCCCCCAGGCCTGCTCTGGCTGCCTCCCTGCTGCACCTGGAATCCCTCTGTGCCTTTGCACCTGCTGCCTCCATTGAGAGCAAATTGTTTCACTCCCTCCCCCCTCCCAGCCCTCACTGTCTGAGAAAGCCTGCTCCAGTATAATGCTCATTTCAAACATGGCTTCCCCATGAAACTTTTCTATTTATTCACTCATTCATTCTTGCCTTAATTTCTTCAGCACATAATTACTGTTTTTGCCAGGCTCTGTCCTGTTTGTTGAGAAACCAGCAGCTATTGTAGGAGATGAGGTTAAAAAGGTAGACAAGACCAGATCATAGAGGCAAGGCCTTGGACACAATGGAAAGGAGTTGAGATTTACTGAGAAGCCTTTGAAAGGGCTTGAGCAGGGTACAGAGGTGATCTGTGCACTAAGTGGACCTTCTGACTACTGTGGGAAGAGAGGACTGGAGGAGGCAGGAGAAGATGCCAAAGAACCAGTCGGGAGGCTCTTGCAGTGGTCCAGGGAGCCCATTTTATTAATGATGGTGGCCTTGACGAATGATGTGATCATAGGGTAGGTGGAAAAAGGTGGACTAGTTTAAGATGCATTTGGGGGATTGAACAGTCAGTTCTTGGTGGTGCAGTAGTTGTGGGGAGAGTGAGGGAAAACAACTGGGGTGATCCCTCCGTTTCACCCTGAGCTGTAGAGAGCATGGTGGGGCCTTTGCTGATTCTCTTCCTCCCTCATTGGCTGGTTCCTGCATCTGACTCACAGCCCACCCCTGTGGCACATTATCCCTCTCTTACCACATTTAGTATAAACATTTTGTAGACAACGACTGTGTTTTCTTATTCTGGAACCTGGCTCCTCCATTCACCAGCATGGGCCAGTGGCTTAGAGTAAGTAATTCTAAGATTTGGTTTCCTCCCCCATAAAATGAAGATAATAATACTCCCTTCCTCCTGGGAGAATTAAATGAGCCAAGGTGTATGAGACTCAGTGTATGTGTGACTCAGCAGATTGCCTGGCACAGAGTAAATATTGCATGAATGGTAGCCATTATCATCATTGTTATTTGTCTTTGTACAAAGCAGTTGTTCAATGAATGTCGAATGAATTTGACGGGTTTGTGCAGTCTGGCACTGATCCTGCTTTACTTTTCTGAATGTGCACAGGCAGTTGAATGAAGACTTCCATCTAGTGGCTTGATATATATATATATATTTTTTTTCCTTTGTTTTTCCTGTCCATAGTCATTTGAAAAGTCCTAGTCATTTGTACTATGATAGTGAGGACTTTATCCCTTTCTATAATACTACTCCTGTTTTCATTGTGGATGTAGTTATTAAAATAAATGAGCTGGTGGTGGTAGATGAGAGATTTGACCATCATTGTGTTAAAGAAAAGGCAAAGACGAGCAGCGTTTTAAAAAAGGTTATCATTTGGGTCCAAGGGTACAATTAATGGTTTGTTTGGAGTAAAGATATTGGCATCCTGGCAGCTAGAGCTGCAGGCGTGGGGAGGAGGTGGGTAAGACTGAGCTCCTGGGAAATTAAACTCAGCTGGTGCAGTGGCAAGATGCAAGATTCCCTTGGAAACTCTTCCCACATTTATTTGACTTTCAAGTTTAGTATGGATGTTCAGCATAACTTGCTTCTAGCAATAAAGGAATGAGAAATAATTCTCAGTCCCTAGCACCCCAGTGATACTGCTCTTAATAACAAGGCAAAGGCCACCGCATTACCAAGCCCGGCAGATGCTTCTCTGTGCTCATCTTGACCTGCCGGTTGCATTTGTCACAGATGTACTTTCCTGTCTCGGCTTCCATGACACCACTCTCTCTGGACTTCCTCCTACTTCATTGACCATTCTTTCTCATTATTCTCTGCTTCACCAGGTGTTTCTTCCTTATCTGACCTCTAAATGTTAAAGTTTTTCAGGATTGGGTCTTGGTGCTTCTTTTTTTAATCACTAAACGGTCTGACCTATCCACATAGATTTAAATGGCATTGTATGTGCTAATAACTTTCACATTTAAATGTCTATCTCAGAACTTTCTGCTCAGCTCCAGACTTGCATACTCACCCTCTCTTTGAGGTCTTCACTTGGCTACTTCTCACACATCTCAAACTTAACATGTCCCCAAATGAAAATCTAGATAATTTCAGCCGGGCGCGGTAGCTCACGCCTGGAATCCCAGCACTTTGGGAGGCTGAGGTGGGTGGATTACCAGAGGTCAGTTGTTTGAGACCAGCCTGGCCAACATGGTGAAACCCCCGCCTCTACTAAAAATACAAAAAATTAGCCGGGCATGGTGGCACGCACCTGTAATTCCAGCTACTTGGGAGGCTGAGGCAGGATCATCACTTGAACCCAGGAGGCAGAGGTAGCAGTGAGCTGAGATTGTGCTACTGCATTCCAGCCTGGGCAACAAGAGCGAAAATCCATCAAAAAAAAAAAAGAAAATCTAGATAATTTCCCCTCAAATCTTCCCTTTCCCCACTGCCCCTTGATCCTCTTCATCTCAGTAAACAACCCCAATGTCTACCCGGAAACCAAGGGGTCATCTTGACCTCTCACTTTCTGTCGTCTCCCACATCTCATTGATCAGAGTCTAGTCAATTCTACCCCCACAATGTATCTCAAATCCATTTACTTCTCTCTACGTCTCTTGACATCACCCTAGTGCAAGTCACCATCATGCTCTCCTATCCCTTTATAATATCCCATTGTAATATCCTTCCAACTCCCTGATCTGTACCTCCCTCCTCCAATGCATTCTACATCCTGCTTCCAGAGTGGGCTTTTTAAACTCTTGGAATCATATCATGTCACTCTGACTAAACTAAATTAAAACTCTTCAGAGGGGCTAGGTGTGGTGGTTCATGCCTATAATCCCAGCACTTTGGGAGGACAGGGTGGGTGGATTGCTTGAGCCTAGGAGTTTGAGACCAGCCTGGGCAACAGAGCAAAACTGTATCTCTCCAAAAAACAAAACAAAACAAAAAAACAGAATATCCAGGCGTCGTGATGTGCACCCACAGTCCCAGCTACTTGGGAGACTGATGTGGGAGGATCTCTTGAGGCCAGGAGGTCGAGGCTGCAGTGAGCTATGATTGCACCACTGCACTCCAGCCTGAGAGACAGAGTGAAAGTGAAAGCCTGTCTCAGAACAAAAACAACACACAAAACAAAACAAAACTCTATAGAAGTGTCTCTTAAACTTAGAGTAAAACCCAATCTTCTGAAGTGGCCTTCAAGGCCCTGCATGCTTGTTACTCTTCCATTGCTCCCAAGGCTCCAGCCATGTGGGTCTTGGTCTTTCTGGACCATACCAGTCCCTCTCCTGCTCGAGGCCCTAGCACTCGCCGACTCCCCTGCCTGACCCACTCCTCCCCTCCTCTTTGCATGAGTAGCTCCCTCATTCTGGTCACCTTACTGCGAGCAGTGCTTCCCTTTACTCTGCCCCTTTCTCCTTTGTTAGTTTTCTTTAAAACACCACAGCTTGTATTATCAATTTTATGGTTTTAAAATTATTTTATCTGTATTTTCTGCTAGAATATAACCTCCAGGAGGTCAGGCACTGCCTTTCTGTCCTGTTTGTTGTTCCATCCCTAGCACAGTGTCTGGTACAGCAGGTATTAATTGAATTAATGAGCCCAGCAGTAGTGCTGCCTCTTTATGGAGAACCCAAGCAGGGAAGACCCAGTGCCTACCCTCAGGGAACAGCCAGGTTCTTACCTAGCTCCAACCTGAGAATCACCTTAAACATCTCTCTCTCCCTCATCTCACAAGTCAAAACCCATCAATTCCCCAAGTAGATGTGCCGAAATCCATTCCCACTCCATTATCCAGCTTGGTTCAAGTCCTAATCATCTCTTTTCTGGTTTAACCTGATAGTCGTTACCTAGGGACAAAAACTAAGAAGCCCAAGCACAGTGAGTTAAGATTGCATCTGAGGCCGAGTGCAGGGGCTCACACCGGTGGCTCATGGGGATTACAAAGTGAAATCCCAGCACTTTGGGAGGCCGAGGCAGATGGATCACCTGAGGTCAGGAGTTCAAGACCAGCCTGGCCAACATGGCAAAATCCTGTCTCTACTAAAAATACAAAAATTAGCCCGGCGTGGGCGTGCCTGTAATTCCAGCTACTCAGGAGGCTGAGGCAGGAGAATTGCGTGAACCTGGGAGGCGGAGGTTGCAGTGAGCCGAGATGGCGCCATTGCACTCTAGCCTGGGCAACAAGAGCAAAACTCCATCAAAAAAAAAAAAAAAAGATTGCATCTGAAAGTGAACTTAGGGGAAATGTCTTCAAGTAATGGAGAAGTCCAGCCATCTCTTGAGACAGTTCACGCACAAGCACAGTCACAGCCATTGGGTGTCCAAGGAGAATGAGAGACATCTGAGGGCTATGGTTGGATTTCACTCTGGAAGCCACAATACACTTCTGAGCCTGTACTGCAAATAAACCCTGACTTCATCAGACTCTGCTCTGACTGGGAAGGAACATCATTGTAGAGGGGCCAGATGAGCATGCAGTGAGAAGCTAGAACTGCTGGCCGGGGTTTATTTGCCATTGTTGGGCAAACAGGATCACCTTGGCCCCTAGAAGTCTGTCATGCTGAGGACAAAGTTTTTTAGGCTCCTCTTTCGCTGGAAGCCTCTCTGTCCCTCCAAGTTCTGGTTCTGGGCCCACCTAGACTTCCACCTCCAGCAACCTCAGAAATACAAGGGCTTGCTTTGGATAGTAGGCACCAGTGCTGGTCACTAAAGAGGTTTAACCCCTACCATATATAGGGTTTAACCCCTACCATTTATAACACAGTCCTGGGTGTTTATGTCAGATGAGTTTGTTGTGAGACAGCCCTTTAGGGCTTAATTTTCTCCAGCTGCCCCCAAAAAATCTAATTTTGAGCCCCAGGCACATCCAGATACAGTGATTCTGAGGGGGCTCTATTTAGACAGCCAGCATCTCCTGCTGATATGGTTGGCTGTATCCCCACCCAAATCTCATCTTGAATTGTAGCTCCCTTAATCCCCACGTGTTGTGGGAGGGACCTGGTGGGAGGTAATTGAATCATGGGGTAGGTTTTCCCCGTGCTATTCTCATGATAGTAAGATATTAAGTCTCACGAGATCTGATGGCTTTATAAAGGGAAGTTCCCCTGCACGTGGTCTCTTGCCTGCCACCATGTAAGATGTGCCTTTGCTCCTCCTTTGCCTTCTGCCATGATTGTGAGGCCTCCCCAGCCATGGGGAACTGTGGGTTCATTAAACCTCTTTTCTTTATGAATTACCCAGTCTCGGGTATTTCTTCATAGCAGTATGAAAATGGACTTATACACCCTCTGTGACATTGCTTTCTCTCTCTCTCTGTCTCTGCTTTCTAACCTCTCACCCTCCCCCTTTCTACTGGAATGAACTTACTCAGATGCAGATTGGAACTCATGTTTTGAACTCATGTTTTATTTGAAGTTGTGCTCCGGAATGAACCTTCCCATGTCCCCTTGTCCTATGAAGTCTGTAGCCTGGGGCACAATTCGGACCTTGCTCTTCAGTCTAGTTTTATTTTTCCTTCACTCCCCAACCATGAACTGAGTTATTTTTCTGAACAGACTCAGGCCTTTCTGGCTTCCAGACCTTGACTCCTGCTGCTACCTCTGCATGTCACGGCAGACTGCCTCCTACTTTCCTTTGTCTGGTGAACTCCTATCCATCCTTCAAAACCTGGCTCAGGTTGTGCTAGGTATCCTCAGTACTCCCCATACCTACTGTGGTATATCAATCTCTGCAGTTGTCATGCTGCATGTTATTCTGATCTTTTCCTGCCTTTCTCCATCACTGATTTGTGTGTCCTTGGATCAGGGACAGTCTCTCATCTCTGACTCCTTAGCATCCAGTTCAGTGCCTGGTACATAGGTGCTCAATAAATGTTTGTTAACAGAATAGACTAAGCAAGCTAGCTGAGGAGAGAAATATAACACTAAACAACAGCAAACACATAAGGCAGAAAATAATCAGAGGTACAGAACAAATATAAGATGCCTGAGAAGCAGAATTCACATTTTAGAGCCAAACCTTCTTTATAAAACCCCCACATAGAAGCAACAAAACAGACCAAACCAAAATATTTTTTGAAGCACTTACTACACTTATGCCACAGTCAGCCCTTCACAGGCATAATCTCATTTCATCCCTACATCCGATGTGAGTGGTCACACAAAGTGGGTGAACAGCAGTTATTTCCATTATGTGATGAGGAAACTCAGGCTCAGAGAGTTTAAGTAACTTGCCCACATTGCTAAGTGGCTCAGCTAGAACTTAACTCACACCTGTCTGACCTCACAGACTGTGCTTGTTTTAAAAAATATCCTTTTAACTATGGGAAATTTCAACTATGTATAACTATATATAAAGGTAGAAAGAGTCTAGAATAATGACCCCCCCATCCCTCCACTTCAGCAATTGAAGTATCATGGCTAAATTTTACAATCTCTACCTACCAGCTTCCACCCCATCTGGGAGGCTATTATGCATATATTACTTGGAATATCTGTAAATATTTCAGTAGTGCTTGCTGTATTTTGTAGTTCTTCTATTTTAATTTTAAAATTATTCAAGTGATAATTTAATTATCACCTGATTTAAAAAGTTAAACAGCACTAAAGACCTTCTAGAGACCAACATTTCCCTGCCCCACACTTTCCTCTCCCCACACCCTGCTGTCAGCACTTCCACCTGTTCTTTTTTCTTTTTTTATTTTGTTTCTGAGATGGAGTCCCACTCCGCCACCCAGGCTGGAGTGCAGTGGTGTGATCTCGGCTCACTGCAACCTCTGCCTCCCAGGTTCCAGAGATTCTCCTGCCTCAGCCTCCTGAGTAGCTGGGATTAAAGGCATGAGCCACCACACCTGGCTAATTTTTGAAATTTTGTATTTTTAGTAGAGATGGAGTTTCACCATGTTGGCCAGGCTGGTCTCGAACTCCCAACCTCAGGTGATCCACCTGCCTCGGCCTCCCAAAGTGCTGGGATTAAAGGCATGAGCCACCGTGCCTGGCCTCACTGTTTCTTTTGTCCAGAGCCTGCCCACATATTTCTTGATTGCTCAAGTTATGAGCCACAGACATCATTTACTGACTTCTAGCTGACAAATGAATATTTAACTTACCCTCCACCTCCCTTTCCCTTTACTGGCTGTTTTGATCACTTTAAATAATAGAGCTCTATTTCTTGTATCAACTATAGACAGTTTCCTCCTCATACTCACAGTTTCTCTCTTATAATCTCAGATGTTTTATTTTCTAAGTTCAAAACGGAAGACAAAAAATCAGTTTAATGACTATGCTACTCCGCTGACGCTTCTGTGAAATACAGGTCCTTTCTGCTAAGAATTACGATGTAGGTGCCCCTGGCTGTCAGAAGCTATGGGCGGGTAGCCAAATCGTTGTTTTACTTCCCCACTGAGCATTCTCAGGCCTGCAGAATAATGCCAGCTATTTGATTATATTTTTCACAGTGCTCCCTCTCCAGGGCAGGCCTGCAAAACCCATGATCAGCCATCTTGCACTACCCACATGTTTGAATCATGGTTCTAATGTTAAATAGCTCAGTTCCTTCCTTTCTTTCTTTCTTTCTTTCTTTCTTTCTTTCTTTCTTTCTTTCTTTCTTTCTTTCTTTCTTTTTCTTTCTTTCTTTCTTTCTTTCTTTCTCTTTTCTTTCTTTCTTTTTCTCTTTCTTTTCTTTCTTTCTTCTTTCTTTTCTTTCTTTTTTCTTTTCCTTCCTTCCTTCCTTCCTTCCTTCCTTCCTTCCTTCCTTCCTTCCTTCCCTCCTTCCCTCCTTTCGTTTGTTTTCATTTTTTGTGGTTTTTGTTTGTTTGTTTGTTTTGTTTTTTGAGACTGAGTTTCACTCTTGTTGCCCAGGCTGGAGTGCAATGGTGTGATCTCGGCTTGCTGCAACGTCCACCTCCTGGGTTAGAGCAATTCTCCTGCCTCAGCCTCCTGAGTAGCGGTGATTACAGGTATGTGCCACCATGCCCGGCTAATGTTGTATTTTTAGTAGAGACGGGGTTTCTCCATGTTGGTCAGGCTGGTCTTGAACTTCCAACCTCAGGTGATCTGCTGCCTTGGCCTCCCAAAGTGCTGGGATTACAGGTGTGAACCACTGTGCCCAGCCCTCAGTTCCTTTTCTTATAAAATTGAGCTGCTTTGCCTAGTTCAACCATTATGGAAGACAGTGTGGCAATTCCTCAAGGATCTAGAACTAGAAATACCATTTGACCCAGCCATCCCATTACTGGGTATATACCCAAAGGATTATAAATCATGCTGCTATAAAGACACATGCACACGTATGTTTATTGCAGCACTATTTACAATAGCAAAGACTTGGAACCAACCCAAATGTCCACCAATGATAGACTGGATTAAGAAAATGTGGCACATATACACTATGGAATACTATGCAGCCATAAAAAGGATGAGTTCATGTCCTTTGTAGGGACATGGATGAAGCTGGAAACCATCATTCTCAGCAAACTATCGCAAGGACAGAAAACCAAATACCACATGTTCTCACACATAGTTGGGAACTGAACAATGAGGACTCTTGGACACAGGATGGGGAACATCACACACCGGGGCCTGTCATGGGATGGGGGGAAGGGGGGGAGGGATAGCATTAGGAGATATATCTAATGTAAATGACAAGTTAATGGGTGCAGCACACCAACATGGCACATGTGTATATATGTAACAAACCTGCACGTTGTGCACAGGTACCCTAGAACTTAAAGTATAATAATAAAAAATAAAATTGAGCTGCTTTGTCTTGACAGTACCAGGTGCATAGTAAGCCAAACCAGTCAAACCCAAATGCTTTTTAAGCACTTGCTATGTATTATGTATGCCATGGCAGTTCCTCGCTAGAGAGAGCTTAATAAGCTCTCTCGTTTGTGATAGAAAAATTGGAAGCAACCTATGCCTATCAACAGAAAAAGTCAAAACCTATTATATAGACAAGGAACCTTCAATAAATTCATGGAAAAAATGTGTATTATGAAAAAATAATACATAGGTTTTTTTTTTTTTTTTTTGAGACAGAGTCTCTCTCTGTCACCCTGGCTGGAGTGCAGCGAAGAGATCTCGGCTCACTGCAAGCTCCGCCTCCTGGGTTCAAGGTATTCTTGTGCCTTAGTCTACCCAGTGGCTGGGACTACAGGCACACGACACTGTGCCCAGCTAATTTTTTGTATTTTTAGTAGCAATGGCCTCAAGTGATCCACCTGCCTCAGCCTCCAAAATTGCTGAGATTACAGACATGAGCCACCATGCCCAGCCTACATTTCAATTTCTTTTGCACCAAAATAAACTCATACTAAGTTCTTATATCTGAACAGAATAGTTCAGAATCAGATATAAGAGGCACTAAGAAGTATAAGACATCAGTTTGAAAAGAGCCCCTATCATAGCAACATGAATTCTGAAAAAATTAAAGCAAGAGACATCAAATTTGTGGTGAAGCTTGGGTAGAAAAATAATGAAATCATGGGAGATTTATGAAAAGTTTATGGGGACAACACCCTAAAGAAATCAGCAGTTTACAAATGGATAATTCGTTTAAGAAAGAATAAAATGATGTTGAAGATGAAGGCCACAGCAGCAGACAATTTGCAAGGGAAAAATTCATCTTGTACATTCCCTAATTGAAGAGGACCAATTATTGATCGCAGAAAGAATAGCTGACACCATAGACACATCCATTGGTTCAGCTTACACAATTCTGACTGAAAAATTAAAGTTAAGCAAACTTTCCACTCAATGGGTGCCAACACTGTTTTGCCCAGCTCAGCTGCAGACAAGAGCAGAGTTTTCAATGGAAATTTTAAACATGCGAGACCAAGATTCTGAAGCATTTCTTCAAGGAATTGTAACGAGATGAAACATAGCTTTACAAGTACAATCCTGAAGACAAAGCACAATCAAAGAAATGGCTAGCAAATGGTGGAAGGGGTCCAGTCATAGCAAAGGGAGACAGGTCAAGAGCAAAGGTCATGGCAACAGTTTGTGATGCTCAGGGCATTTTGCTTGTTGACTTTCTGGAGGGCAAAAAATGGCAACATCTGCTTATTATAAGAGTGTTTTGAGAGTTAGCTAAAGCATTAGCAGAAAAACACCTGAGAAAGCTTCATTAAAGAGGCCTTCTCCATCATGACAAATGCTCCTGCCCATTCCTCTTATTGAATAATGGCAATTTTGCAAGAGTTTCAGTGGAAAATCATTAGGCGTCCACCTTACAGTCCTGATTTGGCTCCTTCTGGCTGCTTTTTGTTTCCTAATCTTAAAAAAATCTTTAAAGGGCACTCATTTTTCTTCAGTTAATAATGTGAAAAGACTGCACTAACATTGCTAAATTCCCAAGGCTCTCAGTTCTTTAGGGATGAACTAAATGGCTGGTATCATTGCTTACAAAAGTGTCTTGAACTTGATGGAGCTGTTTATTTCACCTGGGTGCAGGCGGGCTGAGTCTGAAAACAGTCAGCGAAGGGAGATAGGGGTGGGGCCGTTGGATAAGATTTGGGTAGGTAAAGGAAAATTGCAGTCAAAAGGGGTTTGTTCTCTGGCGGGCAGGAGTGGGGGTCGCAAGGTGCTCAGTGAGGGAGCTTTTTGAGCCAGGATGAGCCAGGAAAAGGACTTTCACAAGGTAACATCATCACTTAAGGCAAGGACCGGCCATTTACACTTCTTTTGTGGTAGAATGTCATCAATTAAGGCGGGGCAGGGCATTTTCACTTCTTTTGTGATTCTTCAGTTACTTCAGGACACCTGGGTGTATACGTGCAAGTCGCAGGGGATGCGATGGCTTGGCTTGGGCTCAGAGGCCTGACATTCCTGCCTTCTTATATTAATAAGAAAAATAAAACAAAATAGTGTTGAAGTGTTGGGGCGGCGAAAATTTTTGGGGGGTGGTATGGAGAGAGAGAATGTGAGATGTTTCTCAAGGCTGCTTCAAGCGGGATTAGGGGTGGCGTGGGAACCTAGAGTGGGAGAGATTAAGCTGAAGGAAGATTTTGTGGTAAGGGGTGATATTGTGGGGATGTTAGAAGAAACATTTGTCGTGTAGAATTATTGGTGATGGGCTGGATACGGTTTTGTATGAATTGAAAAACTAAATGGAATAAGAGAAGGAGAAAAACAGGTATAAAAGGTCTAAGAATTGGGAGGACCCAGGACATCTGATTCGAGAGTGCCTAAGGAGATTCAGCATAGTCCTGCCAGCAAAGATTATTTATTTACTTCAAGAGTTTAGAGTGGTGGTTTGGGGATAGCACCAAGAGATATCAGCTGTGATGGCTTGGAGAAACAGTGTAAACCGGCAGTGTAAACAAGAGCAGGGCATGTGTGAGTAGTTGAGAACGGTGAATAGGAGTATGACTAGACAGAAAATAGTAGGGATGACAAGTTTTTTGGGGCACAGTCTAAGTTGGTCTGGTGTCTGGAATGAGACTGGGGCCTAATAAAAAGGAGCTTAAATGGGCTGTACCTTGTAGCATTCCAAGGACAGGCCTGAATTCTGAGAAGCAAAAGTGGTAAAAGTATTGTCCAGTCCTGTTTAAGTTGGTGGCTGAGCTTGGTGAGATGTGTTTTTAACAGACCGTTAGTCTGTCACTGAATACTAAGAGCCTGAAAAAATGTTTGGCTGATTTGACTAATAAAGGCTGGACTGTTATCAGACTGTATAGAGGTGGGAAGGCTAAACTGAGGAATTATGTCTGACAGAAGGGAAGAAATGACTGCGGTGGCCTTCTCAGACCCCGTAGGAAAGGATTCTACCTATCCAGTGAAAGTGTCTGCCTAGACTAAGAGATATTTTAGTTATCTGACTCGGGGCATGTTGAGTAAAGCTAATTTGCCAGTCCTGGGTGGGGGCAAATCCTCGAGCTTGATGTGTAGGGAAGGGAGGGGGCCTGAATAATCCCTGAGGAGTAGTAGAACAGCAGATGGAACACTGAGAAATTATTTCCTTGAGGATAGATTTCCATGATGGAAAGGAAATGGGAGGTTCTAAGAGGCGGGCTAGTGGCTTGTAGTATAGCATAGCCTGCCTTTGCTGGTGTGTGGCGATTAGGCCTGGTGGAACTGCCATCAGTAAACTAAGTGTGATTAGGGTGAGGAACAGGGAAGAAGGAAATATGGGGAAATGGGGTGAATGTCAGGTGGATCAGAGAGATAGTCATGGGGGTCAGGTGTGGTATCAGGAATAATGTGGGAGGCCGGATTGAAGTCCAGGCCAGGAAGAATGGTAATTGTGGGACTTAACAAAGAGTGAGTACAGCTGAAGGAGCCGGGGAGCAGAAAGTGTATGGGTCAGGTATGAGGAAGAAAATAGATTTTGGAAGTTATGAGAAATGTAGAGAGTGAGTTGAGCATAGTTTGTGATTTTGAGGGCCTCTAAAAGTATTAAAGCAGCAGCAGCTGCTGCACGCAGACATGAGGGTTAGGCTAAAACAGTAAGGTCAAGTTGTTTGGACAGAAAGGCTACAGGGTGCGGTCCTGGCTCTTGTGTAAGAATTCTGACCGCACTAACCATGCCTAGGAAGGAAAGGAGTTGTTGTTTTGTAAAAGGTGCTGGGGTTTGAGAGATTAGTCGGACACGATCGGCAGGGAGAGCACGTGTGTTTTTATGAAGAATTATGCCGAGGTAGGTAACCGATGGAGAAGAAATTTGAGCTTTGGAGGGGGATACCCAATATCCTTTGGAGAATAAATGCTGAAGGAGCAGAAGTGTGTCTTGTTGAGAAGGTTCAAAGGAGGGGCAAAAAAGAAGAAGATCATCAATATATTGAATAAGTTGAGAAGTGGAGGGGTGGAAAGAAAGTAAATCATGAGAAAGAGCTTGGCTGAAGTAATGAGGGCTGTCCCTGAAACCTTGCGGCAGCACAGCCCAGGTAAGCTGCTGGGACTGATGGGTGTCAGGGTCAGTCCAGGTGAAAGCAAAGAGAGGCTGGGACAAGGGGTGCAGGGGAATAGTGAAAAAAGCATCTTTAAGATCAAGAATGGAATAGTGAGTTGTGGAGGAAGGTATTGAGGACGAAAGAGTGTACCAGTTGGGCACCACAGGGTGGATAGGCAAAACAATTTGGTTGATAAGGCGCAGATCCTGAACTAATCTGTAAAACTTGTCTGGTTTTTGGACAGGTAAAATGGGGGAATTTTAAGGAGCGTTTATAGGTTTTAGAAGCCCATGCTGTAGCAGGCGAGTGATAACAGGCTTTAATCCTTTTATAGCGTGCTGTGGGATGGGATATTGATGTTGAGCGGGGTAAGGGTGATTAGGTTTTAATGGGATGGTAACGGGCATGTGATCGGTTGCCAGGGAAGGAGTAGAGATGTCCCATACTTGTGGGTTAAGGTGGGGGGATACGAGAGGAAGACGCGAAGGAGGCTTTGGGTTGGGGAGAAGGGCGGCAATGAGATGCAGCTGTAGTCCAGGAATAGTCAGGGAAGCAGATAATTTAGTTAAAGTGTCTCGGCTTAATAAGGGAACTGGGCAGGTGGGGATAACTAAAAAGGAGTGCTTAAAAGAGTATTGTCTAAGTTGGCACCAGAGTTGGGGAGTTTTAAGAGGTTTAGAAGCCTGGCTGTCAATACCCACAACAGTTACGGAGGCAAGGGAAACAGGCCCTTGAAAGGAAGGTAATGTGGAGTGGGTAGCCTCCGTATTGATTAGGAAGGGGACGGACTTACTCTCCACTGTGAGAGTTACCTAAAGCTCGGCATCCGTGATGTTCTACAGGGCTTCTGAGGCGATCGGGCAGCGTCAGTCTTCAGCCGCTAAGCCGAGAAGGAGTCAGAGAGCCTTAGGCCAGAGTTCCAGGGGCGCTGGGAGTGGCTGCCAGGTGAGTTGAACAGTCTGATTTCCAGTTGGGTCCCGCACAGATGGGACACAGCTTAGAAGGAATCCTGGGCTGCGGGCATTCCTTGGCCTGGTGGTCAGATTTCTGGCACTTGTAGCAAGCTCCTGGGGGAGGCAGTTCTGGAGGAACGCCTGGCTGCTGCGGTTCAGGCGTTTGGAAGTTCTTGTGTGCTGGAGATGTGGCTGGGGTTTGTCTCACAGTGGAGGCAAGGAACTGCAACTTTTTTCTATTATTGTACACCTTGAAGGCGAGGTTAATTAAATCCTGTTGTGGGGTTTGAGGGCCGGAATTTAATTTTTGGAGTTTTATTTAATGCCAGGAGCAGATTGGGTAATAAAATGTATATTAAGAATAAGATGGCCTTTTGACCTTTTAGGGTGTAGGGCTGTAAAGTGTCTCAGGGTTGCTGCCGAACGAGCCATGACCTGGGCCGGGTTTTTTATATTTGATGAAAAAGAGTCTAAACGCTATCTGATTTGGGATAAAGAAAAAGGAGCATTAACCTCGACTATGCCTTTAGCTCCAGCCACCTTTTTAAGAGTAAATTGCTGGGCAGGTGGGGGAGGGCTAGTCACGGAATGAAACTGTAAGCCGGACCAGGTGTGAGGAGGGGAGGTGATAAAAGGATTATAGGGTGGAGGAGCGGAGGCTGAGGAAGAATTGGGACCTAGCTCAGCCTGGCGAGGAGGGGAGAGGTTAAAACGGTCTGTAGAAAAGGAAGATTAGAAAGACTCATCGATGCTTGGGGTTGGGACTGAGGGGACAGGTGGGAGGGAAAGAAGGAAGATTTGATATGAGTTGCACTGGGAACGGAGACTAGAGAGGGACCGATGTGTAAAAGAATGCCTGAACGTCAGGCATCTCAGACCATTTGCCCATTTTACGACAAGAATTATTTAGATCTTGTAGGATGGAAAAATTGAAAGTGCCGTTTTCTGGCTATTTGGAACTACTGTCGAGTTTGTACTGGGGTCAAGCGGCATTGCAGAAGAAAATCAGAGAAATGTAAATCAAAACCACAATGAGATACCATCTCACACCAGTTAGAATGGCCATCATTAAAATGTCAGGAAACAACAGGTGCTGGAGAGGATGTGGAGAAATAGGAACACTTTTACACTGTTGATGGGACTGTAAACTAGTTCAACCATTGTGGAAGTCAGTGTGGCGATTCCTCAGGGATCTAGAACTAGAAATACCATTTGACCCAGCCATCCTATTACTGGGTATATACCCAAAGGATTATAATTCATGCTGCTATAAAGACACATGCACACGTATGTTTATAGTGGCACTATTCGCAATAGCAAAGACTTGGAACCAACCTAAATGTCCAACAATGATAGACTGGATTAAGAAAATGTGGCATATATACACCATGGAATACTATGCAGCCATAAAAAATGATGAGTTCATGTCCTTTGTAGGGACATGGATGAAACTGGAAACCATCATTCTCAGCAAACTATCTCAAGGACAAAAAACCAAACACCACATGTTCTCACTCATAGATGGGAATTGAACAATGAGAACTCATGGACACAGGAAGGGGAACATCACACATGGGGGACTATTGTGGGGTGGGGGGAGGGGGGAGGGATAGCATTAGGAGATATACCTAATGCTAAATGACAAGTTAATGGGTGCAGCACACCAACATGGCACATGGATACACATGTAGCAAACCTGCACGTTGTGCACATGTACCCTAAAAGTTAAAGTATAATAAAATAAAAAAAAGAAAAAGTTTACATTTTATATTTTTATCTCTTAATTCCATTTTTTTCGCAGGAACATTTTGAAGTCCCCTCATATACAATGAAATGATAGATTTATCAACATAGATAAATCTCAAAAACACAATAAGTGAAGAAAGCAAGTTGCAGATGGAAATAGTATGTGATGGTCAAACAATCTAGATGTTTCTGTGAAGGTGTTTTTGGATGAGACTAACATTGGCATTGGTGGACTTTGAGTAAAGCAGGTTGCCTGCACTCCGTAATGTGGGTGTTCTCATCCAATCAGTTGTGGGATTTAACAGAGTAAAGACTGAGGTCCCCTGAGAAAATAGGATTCCACCAGCAGACAGCCTTCAGCCTTGAACTGCAGCACAGCTCTTCCTTGGGCCTCCCAACCTGCTTACACTTTGATCTTGGACTTCTAGCCTCCATAACTGTGTGAGCCAATTCCCTAAAATAAATCTCTCTCTGTACACATTCTATGGTTATGTTTCCCTGGAGAACCCTGACTAATACACAGTATAACACAATTTAACACAAAGTTTAAAATAATGCAAAATAGTCCTAGGAAAGGTTTTATACATATGTAGTAAAACTTTCATGGGAGTGGTAAGCACCAAATTTAGGGCAGCAGTGACCTCTGGGGGGTGGGGGTGGAATTCAATCAGGACAGAGTACAAGGGTAGTTTCAATTATATCTAAAATCTTTGATTTCAGGTTTTAAAAAAAGGTTTTTAAACAAATAACAGTGAGTTGACAATGCTGAGTATTAGGTGCCTTTTTATGTGTTAAAAATATTTCATAATTAAGAACAAAATGAGATCGCATAAATAAAATCAACTTGGAAAAGAAAACTAGCACAGTGGCTGATATATCTTGGGTCCCTGACAGACACAGGGAGAGACTGGCTGGGACAGGTTTGATGGAGAAGGCAGGTCAGAGCGAGGGCAGGCGGTGTGCAAGTGTGGCCTCAGGGAACAGTGGGCGGGGTGACTGCAGAGGTCATGTGGATGCAGTCCCAGTCATCCAGGTGGCTCTCCAACAGGCCCTGCGTGTTTACCCGAAGGTGGCCCTGCACAGACAGTTATCCCGACTTTCCTCTGACAAGATGTTTCCTGGGCACTTGCCAGCATCAGAGGAATCTGAGTTCCTCGGAAATTCGAGTGGGACCTGTTGAGGCTTAGAGCAGATCACAGGTGCTCCTTTCCTATCCCAGGCGTGGCTGCTGCGGCAGGTACTGTCACTGCTCTGACCAATCCTCTTTTTTTTTTTCTTTGGAACCATTTTTTTGTGTCCCCACGTTCTGTGTGCATTCACTCCCCACAGCCAGGTCCTATGGCTCATTTGTGGAGCAGTGCCCTAGGGCCCCAGAGCCTGGCTTTCTAGCTCTGCCTGACAGCTGGGGGCATGAAAGCCCAGCTCCCTGGCTTGGGGGTGGGGTAGCCCTGAGGTGGCTCCCTTGCTTGCTCCTCCCTCCGTGTCCTGCCTCCCTGCCTCTTGTGGGTTTCTGCAGGAGCACTTCTATAGTACGTGGCCCACAAGAGAATCCTAGGCTTGGGCTTTGCATCTCAGGAATCCAATCTAACATAAGTGTTCTCCTCAGCCTCATGCTTTTCCTCCTGGAAAACCTCAAGGTCACACTAGCTTGAGCTTTAGTCTGTCGAGAGTGGACCCGAGCATACAGACTCTGGAATCCAACTATCCAAGTTAAAGGTTTTGTCTCTGTCACTTCAACCTGTGAACCTTGGAAAAGTTATTTAACTGGTGCTGTGCATCAGTTTCCTCATCTATAAAAAGGAATCATACAAGGAATGGCCTCATAGGGTTGTTGTGAGGTTAAATGATTTAAGATGTGCAAAACCCTCAGAACAAATTCTGGCATATAGTGTGTGCTCAATAAATGTCAGTTTTCTTAATCTCCACTGGAACTAAGGGACACTTACAGGCAGTAAAGGGATAGATATGCTTTACCCCTTGGCCCAGGCTAATGTAACAAAGGGAACTATATTCTGTTGTGCAGAAACATAACTTCAATTGATTCCAGTGGGACATAATGGACAGTTTAGTGTGTTGTTGCCAGGATGGACGTGGCTGATGTCCTATTGGAAGAATCATGAAAGAATCCTCACCCTTACACTGCCTGAAACGCCACCCCATTCTCCAACCCCAAGCTGGCTGAGGAGCAGGGAGGTGGGATTCTGGTAAGCAGAGGATTAGGAAGGGCAGGGAAATGCCCACTCAATCTTGTGTGAACATCAGCAAAAAGAAGGTATAGGACTCAAAGTGTTAGACTTGCATTGGGAAACCAAGGTTCAAGTCCTGGCTCTGCTTTTCACCAGACATCACATTTATCACTGCTGAGCTTCAGTTTCTTTATCTGTAAAAAGGAGGTAATGACACCTGTTCTGCTTATTCTAAAGGGAGGTTGTGAGGATCTAGAGGATACAGCCATGGAGAACATGCTGGGTTCCTTGAGCTGCTAAGCACTGAAGTCCTGCCAATGGTGACAGAGGTTTAAGGAGAACATTGCAATTGCACAGTCAAAATGATCCTTGGAAATTCTTTAGAAGGGCGCCATCTTGGATGGAGACCCACAATCAATAAAACCAGCATGGCTGGGAGTTTTCTCCAGCATTTGAATGAATTGTGTTTCTTTGGTTGAACCATGATGAGATAATTGGCATAAACCAGGAGTCATGCATGGTATCTGGAAACTTCCTCACTTGAAACACCAGCACCATGCTCAGCATGCATACTCCTCTCATCATGAGAGGCACATGGGAAATGAGTCAGCCTGTCTGGAAAGGAAGCACATGCATGCTTTCCATCTCCCACTCAGTACTGGACGTGAGGCTATGCCAGCACCACTTAATGCCAGCACCACTTAAATGATGTTTCTGTCTCTCTGCCCTGTACTTGCTGGAGGCACGTGCCCATATCACATAGGGTGTCAGGGCAGAGGGCTCTTAGGAAGAGCTGAGCTGTGGGGACTTCCTCCCACGCAGAAGAGGGAGGCCTCCGCAGAATTCTCTGCCACGTGCTTCTAGGCTTCCTCAACTCAGAAGTTTTATTATAGAGTTTTAGAATGTGAAGAGCTCTTGGAAATCATGAAAGATGAAGAATCAAGGTGGAAGTTTGATGGCTTGTCCCAGGCCCCAGAGTGGACCCTTTGCTTTTTGGAATCCAACAGCAAGGACTCATGGGAATATCGTGGGCTTTCACTTGGAGAGACAGGGCTCAAACTTCATCTTTTCACTTAGTGATTGTGTAATTCTCTAAAAGTCTCCCTATTTGTAGAAAGGGGATAAGGGAGCTTTCTTTCCTGGATTGCAAGATGATTAAAAGAGATGTATATATAAAGGGATGTTCAGTTGTCTGAGCTGAGATGACTGCAAAGTCACTGCATTCCTCTTACAATGCCTGACAGGTGCTTCCATCTTTGGGAGATGTGGAGCCCTTGACAGGCACGTCAGCAGGGGTCATTTGGGAGGGCAGCCTGCGAGGGTGAGGGCATGCCAGTGGGCCATACTGCAGGGGCAGAAACTTGGGGGGAGGGGTCACAGGCGGTCAACTGAAGAAGGGGCTTGTGCCTGCAGATGCTCCAACAGGGGAGTCTAAGAGGAATCCAGAAAAGTGTCCCCAAGAGAAAGAATCTGACTTAAATGTTAGCCGGACCCAGACGCTGTGACACTAACTTAAAACAATATCTGACAAGGAAGAGCTTTTTCCCTTCCCTTCCCTTCCCTTTCCTTTTCTTCCCTTCCCTGCCCTGCCCTGCCCTCCCCTCCCCTCCCCCTCCCCTCCCCCTCCCCCCTCCCCTCCCCCCTCCTCTCCCCCTCCCATCTGCTCTCCCCTCCCCCTCCCCTCCCCCCTCCCCTCCCCCCTCCCCTCCCCCCTCCCCTCCCCCTCCTCTCCCCCCTCCCATCTGCTCTCCCCTCCCCCTCCCCTCCCCTCCCCCTCCTCTCCCCTCCCCCCTCATCTCCCCTCCCCTCCCCTCCCCCCTCCTCTCCCCTCCCCCTCCCCTCCCCTCCCCTCCCCTCCCCCTCCCCTCCCCTCCCTTCCCCCTCCCCTCCCCCCTCTCCTCCCTTCCCCCCTCTCCTCCTCCCTCCCCTTCCTGCTCCCCTCCACTCCCCCCTCCTCTCCCCTCCCTTCCCTTCCCTTCCCTTCCCTTCCCTTCCCTTGCCTTCCCTTGTCTTCCCTTCTTTATTTCCCTTCCCTTCCCTTCTTTATTTCCCTTCCCTTCCCTTATTTCCTTTCCTTTCTTTATTTCCCTTCCCTTCCCTTCTTTATTTCCCTTCCCTTCCCTTATTTCCCTTCCCTTCTTTGTTTCCCTTCCCTTCCCTTCCCTTATTTCCCTTCCCTTCCCTTCCCTTCTATTTCCCTTCCCTTCGCTTCTATTTCCCTTCCCTTCCCTTCTATTTCCCTTCCCTTCCCATTTCCCTTCCCTTCCCATCCCTTCTATTTCCCTTCCCTTCCCTTCCCATCCCTTCTATTTCCCTTCCCTTCCATTTCCCTTCCCTTCCCTTCTATTTCCCTTCCCTTCCCTTCTATTTCCCTTCCCTTCCCTTCTATTTCCCTTCCCTTCCCTTCTATTTCCCTTCCCTTCCCTTCCCTTCCCTTCTATTTCCCTTCCCTTCCCTTCCATTTCCCTTCCCTTCCCTTCCCTTCTATTTCCCTTCCCTTCCCTTCCCTTTCCCTTCCCTTCCCTTTCCCTTCCCTTCCATTTCCCTTCCATTTCCCTTCCCTTCTCTTCCCTTCCCTTCCATTTCCCTTCCCTTCCCTTCCCTTCCCTTCCCTTCCCTTCCCTTCCCTTCCCTTCCCTTCCCTTCCATTTCCCTTCCCTTTGTCCTACTTAGATTTCAACTGGGCTAGAAACAGCCACAGGGAAGTGGGAGTGAGGAGAATAGCAGGAAAGAGAGACGGAGCTGGCTTCAGCATCCTTGCTAGGTGCTTGGCCCTACCTGGGCAGGGGAGAAAGTGAGGGTTGATATGTTGAATAATATATCAACTGGACATTCTATTTCCTGAGTTGAGACTGTTTTGTGGCTTAAAACAAGTGTGACATTTTTAGTTTCCTGCAAGTGATCAGAAAAATCATGGGACCCTCCATGTTTCCGCCCAAGGGCTGGGAAGAACGTCTACCACCCACTGAGCAAGTTGAAAGGGATCTTGGGTGAGGGTCGTATCAAACCAAAGCTGCCTTTGTAACTGTACTTCCTGTTGGTGAGTCCTTCCTGTTTGACCTACGGTTGACATCCATCACGTGCCCAGCACAGTGCTTGGCACATAACAGGGATGGACCAATACGTGGATTTGTTTACACTTCATCCCTTCTAGACCTCCAGGTCCCAGAGTCCAAGAATTTTGGCTCTAATATTTGAATTCCCATAGTGCTTGGTGCATAGTAAGCCCTCGTTAAAAATCTCATGAATGACCATAATAAAACCGAAACCTGTGCCAGCCTTACAGTAGCTATCATGACAATGTCACACTGAGAGGCTGCTGGTGAGGAAGAAGGCAGGGCCAATGCATGCCACCGTCACTCAGGATTCTGTATTTACACGTGACACTAGTTACACCCACAGGCTAAGGAGTTGTAGCCTTATCTGTGACACTGACAAAGCCTTTTCCCACTGATTTCATTCTCCTTTAAATTTCAAAAGGATCAGGACCAGGCCAGGCATGGTGGCTCATGCCTGTAATCTCAGCACTTTGGGAGGCTGAGCCTAGCAGATCACCTGAGGGTTAGGAGTTTGAGACCAGCCTGGCCAACATGGTGAAACGCCATCTCTAGTAAAATACAAAAATTAGCGGGGAGTGGTGGTGTGCACCTGTAATCCCTGCTACTTGAGAGGCTGAGGCATGAAAATTGCTTGAATCCAGGAGGCAGAGGTTGCACTGAGCCGAGATTGTGCCAATGCACTCCAGCCTGGGTGACAGAGTGAGACTCTGTCTCAAAAACAATAACAACAACAGTCAAAACAAAAACAAAACAAACCCACAAAAGGATCAGGACCATGATGGCAGGTGGAATGATAATTCTCCTTTTCCAGATAAAGCAGCTGGAGGTGGAAGAGATTAGGGACCTGGGCAAAAGTATTTGGTGGGCTGAGACTGGAACTCAGGACCCTTGACTCTAAACTCAAGGTCTGACCTAAGCTCCAAAGCAACCCAGAATGCACCTGAAAAAGGAAAGAAACGAGGTTTCTTCTGTCACCAATAGAAGTAGAAGAGAAAGCTGGGCATAGTGACTCACGCTTGTAATCCCAGCACTTTGGGAGGCTGAGGCGGGTAGATCACGAGGTCAGGAGTTCGAGACCAGACTGACCAAGAAAGTGGAACCCCGTCTCTACTAAAAATACAAAAAGAAAAATTAGCCGGACGCGGTGGTAGGCGCCTGTAATCCCAGCTACTTCTGAGGCAGGAGAATTGCTTGAACCCGGGCGGCGGAGGTTGCAGTGAGCCGAGATTGCGCCACTGCACTCCAGCCTGGGTGACAGAGTGGGACTCCATTCCCCGCCGCCCTCCACCCTCCCCTCCCGCCCGCAAAAAAAAAAAAAAAAACAAAAAACAAAAAACAGAAGAGAATGGAAACAGACTAGCTGGTTAATATATGCAAAGTCTCAGGGGAAAATGAAAATTTATGGTTGATTTATAATCCTCAGGAAATTGGGAGTTGTCCTGGAAATTCTGACATGAACTGGACGACTGCAGGGCAGTATGAATTGCGTGACTGGCTTCCCAGGATCAAGGTGGCTTTGGCAGTCAGGAGGTGATTATAGGAATCCAGGGCTTGACATAACATTTTGCAGCTGAGTGACTAGGTATGCAAGACAGTTCCTGGAGTAGCCAGCAGGTGGCGCCACCTGCCAAGAGAACCAGGTCAGAGGCGGTAGCCCGGGACACCCCCATCTGAAAGGGGCTCTGGCAACTTTGATTTGGCCTGCAGGCCACTCCGAGATCGCTGCCACAAAGTGGAATGCTCCTGAGTCAGCGGGACCATCCCTGTGTAATGCTGTGCAAATGCTCATTCCTCCCCCCTCCCCCGCTGCCCCCCCCTACCCCACCCCACCGCGCTCCCCCAAAGTACGGAAAAGTTGACTGGGCAGGTGATGTCAGAGGGCTGTGCGGTCCATGTGGTTCTTATTGTTTTAAGTACTATAGATGATGACACAAATTACTACCACAGTTTGCCGAATGCTTACCATGGACAAGCACTATGCTAAGTGTTCTAAGTGAATTATTTAATTCCCACAACAACCCTGTGGAGTGAATAGTACAGGACGTTGGAATTCAGAGAGGTTAAGCGATTTGCCTTGGGTCACAAAGCCAGTCAATGGCAAAACCAGAGTTTGAACTCAGTTCTTTTGCACTCTACAGCTTGCACCATTAGCCACTGTGATACTCTGTTGCAGTCTCCCTCTTTCCCTCCCTCCCTTTCTTCCTTCCTCTTCCATCCTTCTTACTTTCCTTATTGCCTTCCTGACTTCCTTCTCTTCTTTCTTTGTGCCTGGCATTGTGCTAGGTTTTCAGAAATAATCAGACTATACCTCTGCTCTTAGGATTTTCAGTGTAACAAGGAAGCTCAAAATCACAGCAGTGGGTGTCTGGAACCATGACGGGGTGTGTCCAAGAAGGAGCAAGAAGGCTCACGTATTCAATACCAGGTATAGGCAGGCACAATCCTGGGGCTGTCCAAGTTAGAAATGCCAGCTGTTCATTGGTTTAATCTGGGCTTTTGTGAACTTGAGTGAGGCGTTGGCTTTGCTGTCTCTTGGCAACCCCCCTGTCTGGACAGTTTCTCCCTACCCTGCCATTTGGCAACACCTGGGCTATATTCTGGCGGGTGCTGGGCTGGGGGTAATATAACTGCTGCTTCATCAATTTTGGGGCATAGGCTACCACCTGAGCCTCAGGAATGAAGGAGGTGCCCAAAATGTACTGAACATTCCCATTGCCAGCCGGCCAACCAAAGAATGGGGACAATGAGCTCATCGGAGGCTGCCTCTGTTCTATAGGCTTCATCCACTGCTCAGAGATGATAGGGAGCAGTGACAGCCTCCTCTATGGCTGCGGGCTTGGGAGATCAGAACATTCCACCCTCTGATTTTACAGATCAGGAGCCTCAGAGGGAAAGGGCTTCATCTCAGGGTACACAGAAGTGAAGAGAGAGGTAGGAGTCAGTGGCACCAAATCTCTGCATGTCCAGGGAAAGGATCCATCTCATCTGCCTACCAGAGTTCTAAAAGGGAATCTGGCCTATTCCCTGTGTGTCTGCAGGGAGACGTCAGTGAGATCCAATGCCTTTATCTAACGGTTAAGAAAACTGAGACTCAGAGAGGTGGAGTAACTTGTCCCAGGTCACACAGCAGCTTAGTGACATTTACTGTGTTTCTACTATATGAACAGCATTCTCTTGGGCTCTCTGTACAGCTTTCCTTTCTGGACCCTAGTAGCCAAAGTAGTCTGATAGGACGTGGTGGATTTTTTTTTTTTTTTTTTTTTTTTTTAAGATGGAGTCTCGCTTTGTTGCCAGGCTGGAGTGCAGTGGCACAATCTCGGCTCACTGCAACCTCTGCCTCCCGGGTTTAAGCAATTCTCCTGCCTCAGCCTTCTGAGTAGCAGGTATTACAGGTGCCTGCCACCAAGCCCAGCTAATTTTTTTATTTTTAGTAGAGGCGGGTTTTCACCATGTTGGCCAGGACGGTCTTGATCTCTTGACCTTGTGATCCACCTGCGTTGGCCTCCCAAAGTGCTGGGATTACAGGCATGAGCCACCATGCCCGGCCAGGATGTGGAATTTAATTTCAAGTACAAAAGGAAGAGAGGATGAAATGGGTTAGGTGCAGAAACACCAATATTTCTGGCAACTTTTTAAATGACAGTTGACAAAACAGGACAAAATGTTACAAATCAGGACTATAATGTGAAAAGAACAATAGCCAGTGTTATGGATTTAATTGTGTACCATCCAAAAGATAAGTTGCAGTCCTGACCCCCAGTACCTGTGAAGGTGACCTTTTTTTTGGAAATAAGATCTTTACAGACGTCATCAAGTTGAGGTCATTAAGGTAGGCTCTCATCTAATGTAACTGGCATCCTTATGAAAAGAGGAAAATTTGGACACAGACATACGGAAGAATGAAGGTAGAGATGGGGGTGATGCATCTATGGGCCAAGGAAGGCCAAGGAGTGCCCGCCATCACCAGAGCTGGGAGAGCAGCCTGGGACCGATTCTCTCTTACAGTCCTCACAAGGAGCTGCCCCTGCTGACACCTTGGTTTCCAGCCTGTAGTCTCCAGGCCTGTGAGAGAATAGCTTTCTGTTGTTTTAAGCCACCCAGTTTGTAATACTTTGTTATGGTAGCCCTGGGAAACCAACATAGCTGCCTCTTATTCACTGATTACTTTGGGGGGCACTTCCATTTGTTGATTTAACCAATATTTATCATGCATCTATGTGCTGGCCGCCATCCTGGGTGATAGAGAAACAGCAGGAGCCAGAGAGGACAGGTTCCTCCCTTCCCGACACATACTTTCTAGTTCACATGCATTATCTCCAGCCAGCATCCCCACAGCAATCCTATGAAACAGGGATTATTCTCCCTCAATGTACAGATAAGGAAATGGACTCTCAGGGGTTAGCAACGGGGCCAGGGCCTCTCTTGTGGGAAAGAGTGAGCCGGACTTCCTATGTTCTAACTCAGTTGATTGCATAGATGCAGGACTGCCAAGGTAGACTCTGGGGGAGAGATGGGTGAGACAGGTAGGAGTGTGGGTTCCGCAGTCACACCCTGCTCAGCATGTGGGAGGCACAGAGTGGGCCCTGCTCCTAAAGTCACAGCCCAGCCCAAGCAATTACCTCTCGGCCTCCAGCCTCACGGGGGCTGCACAGGACACGTGAGAAGAGAGGTCGCTTGCACCTCGGTTCTGACTCCGTGGTCCTCCCACCGCCGTGGAGGAGGAGGCTGAGGATGCCTGCTTGCTGTAAGGAAGTAAAACCATGGCCCTGACCATTGGCAGCTGAGAGCTAGACCAGAGTATTCTCACTTACGCACGAGCGTTTACAGAATATCAGCAATAATCAGACCAGCTCACTCTGTGATCATGGTGGAAGGAGATGGAGACAAGGGCACGCGGTGATTCTATCTGGACAGAGAGGCAAGGACGCCCTGCAACCACAGAAACTCAACATCCCCTCTTCCAGCTGACTCGAGTGATGACTGCTGCTTCTTTACTAACGGCAGCTCTATGCCTGCTTCATTCCTTCCACCTCCTGTGTAAAGATTATTAAGATCCCCAATCATCAAACTGCCCCTACTTCCTGACAGCATCAAATGCAGAGCAAGCCTTTCTTAAACCTTTCCCCAACAACCTAACACAGGCCTAAACCTCATAACAAGCCCCTCCCAACGCCCTTTCCTGAGATGTCCCAGGTTCTCCTGGTACAATTTTCTGTTGCTGCGGCATGCTAATACACCGTTTCCACCTATGAGTATGTGCTCAGGGGTCTTTGGCTGGTGGGATTTCACAGAGCCATGCCTCACTCCATGGAGATTGGCGTCTTGACCCCTACCACTGGGCTAGGTGGTGGTGAGAGGTGATCGCCCCTGTCGGGGGCAGGGGTCTCAGCCCAGCAGTCTGTGGAAATCCCTCATGCCAGGCCTCGCCCACCCGAGCAGGTGCTCACCTCCTGCGGTGGAGTGGTTTGGGGGAGCCGGAGCCACACACCATGGGAAGTCTCTGAACTCTACTCAGATAAAGTCATTCTGCCTCGAGTGCTGACTGCTCAGCACATTTTTCTGAGTATTAAAATCACTGAAAAAGAAAATGAGAAATCCCGAGGAGGGCTGCACTATTCCCCAGCAGCAAAGCTATTAAACTTGCAAGTCTCAGTTCTGAGCCGTCTGATGGGTCGGAAGCCGCTCAGCCTCATGCGTCCTGGTTAAACAGTTAGTTCCAGTTAGAGATGTGCTTGCGGAAGGATCAATCACCCTTTCTGACAGTTTCTTCCAAATTAAAAGAGGCAGAGAAGGGCAGAAAAAGGAGGCACATCCCAAAGTCTGAACTCACAGAGTGGGGCCTGTGTCGACTATAGCTCTATCTTATCAAACAGGGGCACTCTACGTAGACTGTGGGCCCGCCTACCCTTCAGAGTTCTGGGACAGGACTGACTCGGGTCTTATAGATGAATGTGACAGGAAGTTTTTAAACAGTCTTTTAGGGGTAGAAACAACACTGAATTGATCCTGGCTGGAACACTAACTGTGGCCTCAGTTTCTTTATCTGTAAAATGGGTATTATGGGCTGAACCGTGTCCTTCCTCCCCCAAATTCCTATGCTGAAATCCTAACCCCCAGTACCTCAGAATGTGACTGTATTTGGAGAAAGGGTCTTTAGAGAAGTAATTCAGTTAAAATGAGGTCCTGACGGTGAGTCCTACTCCAAGATGCCTGGTGCCCTTCTGAGAAGAGGAAGTTTGGACACAGATGTACAGAGAGAAGCCTGCGTGAGGACACAGGGTGAAGATGCCCTTCCATAAGCCAAGGAGAGAGGCCTCAGAAGAAACAATCCTGCTGACACCTTGCTCTTGGACTTCTGGCCTCCAGAATAGGGAGAAAATGCATTTCTGTTGTTGAAGACACACAGTCTATGGGCCTTTGTTCTGGCAGCCCAAGGCGACAAATACACTGCACATAATCCCATCTTCCTAGGTAGCCCCATATGTTATGGAGAGGCCCAAATTAAGACAGAGAGTAAAAGTTCTTGTTAACGTTTGCAGATGTCATGCAAACACAAGGGTCATATCAGATGCCTGCAGTTCAGTGAAGATTGTGGATGGTTTTATCCTCATGAGTCTTACGGATAAATGATTTTGTTAGGGAAGGAACATGATTTTGTTAGGAAAATCATAGGTATGTTCTCGGTGGTCTTTGGCTGGTGGGATTGAGCAGGTGCATGCCTCACAGAAGATGAACCCAGAGAACTCCCAGAGTGCCTGTGTCCACTCCGGCGGGTGGCTGGATCTGGGCCAACTGCACCCAGGAATTCAGGGGCCTACCCAAGGCTGTTCCTGGAGATGTTCCTGGCCTGGGTGGGCTGGATGCCGCCATGAGCAGGCAGTCTCCTCAGGGACGCTGGGTACGCACACCCAGTGAACTCTCGCAACCTCCCGGGCTTCTCCTCCTTGTCCCAGTTACTCTTCATGTGAGAGTGATGGTTTCATCTTCACTGTGCAGATGAACAAAACAAGGCCTGTGTTTCCATGGTAGGTGAGTGATGATAAATCCCTCCATCACATAACCTTTCTCCTCAGAGCTGGAGGAAGGTTACTTGGGGGGTGGGAATGACGATGATGAAAATGAAGTAAAGTTGAAAGCTGGGAATGGCACCCGGAAGTTCTCTGGGCAGTAGGGCTAGCAGTAGGAGCTGAGGAGGCGGGAGGAGAGGGGAGAGAACAGGGGTGAGTAGAGGGGATAGGACAGGGGTGAGTAGAAGAGAGAGGGCAGGGGTGAGTAGAGGCGAGAGGGCATGGGGGACTAGAGGGGTGAGTAGACGGGAGAGGATAGGGGTGAGTAGACGGGAGAGGACAGGGGTGAGTAGAGGGGAGAGGACAGGGGTGAGTAGAATGGAGAGGATAGGGTCTAGTAGAAGGGTGAATAGAGGGGAGAGGACAGGTGAGGAGAGGGGAGATGGCAGGGGTGAGTAGAGGGGAGAGGACGGGTGAGTAGAGAGGAGAAGGCAGGGGTGAGGAGAGGGGAGTGGACAAGGGTGAGTAGAGGGGAAATGGCAGGAGTGAGTAGAGGGGTGAGTAGAGGGGAGATGGCAGGGGTGAGTAGATAGGAGAGTAGAAGGGAGAGGGCAGGGGTGAGTAAAGGGGAGATGGTAGGAGTGAGGAAAGGGATGAGTAGAGGGGAGAGGGCAGGGGTGAGTAGAGGGGAGATGGTAGGAGCGAGGAAAGGGATGAGTATAGGGGAGGGGGCAGGGTGAGTAGAGAGGAGAGGACAAGGGTGAGTAGAGGGGAGATGGCAGGGGTATGTAGAGGGGAGAGGGCAGGGGTGAGTAGAGGGGAGATGGCAGGGGTATGTAGAGGGGAGAGGGCAGGGGTGAGTAGAGGGGAGAGAACGGGGTGAGTAGAGGGGAGATGGCAGGGCCAAGTAGAGGGGTGAGGACAGGGGTGAGTAGAGGGGAGAGGACAGGGGTAAGTAGAGGGGAGAGGCAGGGGTGACTAGAGGGGTGAGTAGAGGAGAGATGGCAGGGGTGAGTAGAGAGATGAGTAGAGGGGAGAGGGCAGGGGTGAGTAGAGAGATGAGTAGAGGGGTGAGGGGAGAGGGCAGGGGTGAGTAGAAGGGAGAGGGCAGGGATGAGTTGAGGGGAGATGGCAGGAAGGAGTGGAGGAGAGAGGGCAGAGGTGAGTAGAGGGGAGATGGCAGGGTGCATAGAGGGATGAGTAGAGGGGAGAGGACGGGGTGAGTAGAGGGGAGAGGACGGGGTGAGTAGAGGGCAGAGGATGGGGTGAGTAGAGGGAAGATGGCAGGCATGAGTAGGGGAGAGGACAGGGGTGAGTAGAGGGGTGAGTAGAGCAGAGGGGGCAGGGGTGAGTAAACGGGAGAGAACAGGGCTGAGTGGAGAGGATGGGGTGAATAGAAGGGAGAGGGCAGGGGTGAGTAGAGAGGAGAGTGTAGGGGTGAGCAGAGGGGAGAGGGCAAGGGTGAGTAGAGGGGAGAGGATGGGGAGAGTAGAGGGGTGAGTAGAGGGGAGAGGGCAAGGGTGAGTAGAGGGGAGAGGACAGAGGTGAGTAGAGGGGAGAGGACAGGGGTGAGTAGAAGGGAGAGGATGGGTAAGTAGAGGGGAGATGGCAGGGGTGAGTATAGGGGAGATGGAAGGGGTTAGTAGAGGGGAGATGGCAGGGTGCATAGAGGGATGAGTAGAGAGGAGAGAACAGGGGTCAGTAGAGGGCAGACAGAGGATGGGGTGAGTAGAATGGTGAGTAGATGGGAGATGGCAGGCATGAGTAGAGGGGAGAGGACGGGGGTGAGTAGAGGGGAGAGGACAGAGTTGAGTAGAAGGCAGAGGACAGGGGAGAGGGCAGGGTTGAGTAGAGGGGTGAGTACAGTGGAGGGGGCAGAGGTGAGTAGAGGGGAGAGAACAGGGCTGACTAGAGGGGAGAAGACAGTGGTGAATAGAAGGGGGAGGGCAGGGGTGAGTAGAGTGGCGAGTACAGTGGAGGGGGCAGGGGTGAGTAGAGGGGAGAGAACAGGGCTTAGAGGAGAGAGGACAGTGGTGAATAGAAGGGGGAGGGCAGGGGTGAGAAGAGTGAGAGAACAGGGGTGAGTAGATGGGACATAGCAGGGGTGAGTAGAAGGATGATGGCAGGGTGTGTAGAGGGATGAGTAGAGGGGAGAGGACAGAGTTGAGTAGAAGGCAGAGGACAGGGGAGAGGGCAGGGTTGAGTAGAGGGGTGAGTACAGTGGAGGGGGCAGAGGTGAGTAGAGGGGAGAGAACAGGGCTGACTAGAGGGGAGAAGACAGTGGTGAATAGAAGGGGGAGGGCAGGGGTGAGTAGAGTGGCGAGTACAGTGGAGGGGGCAGGGGTGAGTAGAGGGGAGAGAACAGGGCTTAGAGGAGAGAGGACAGTGGTGAATAGAAGGGGGAGGGCAGGGGTGAGAAGAGTGAGAGAACAGGGGTGAGTAGATGGGACATAGCAGGGGTGAGTAGAAGGATGATGGCAGGGTGTGTAGAGGGATGAGTAGAGGGGAGAGGACAGGGGTGAATAGAAGGGAGAGGGCAGGGGAGAGGACAGGGGCGAGTAGAGGGGAGAGGATGGGTGAGTAGAGGGGAGAGGACGGGTGAGTAGAGGGGAGATGGCAGGGGTGAGTACAGGGGTGAGTAGAGGGGAGATGGCAGGGGTGAGTACAGGGGTGAGTAGAGGGGAGAGGGCCTGCGTGAGTAGAGGGGAGAGGGGAGGGTGAGTGGAGGGGTGAGTAGAGGGGAGAGGGCAGGGGTGAGTAGAGGGAAGAGGGAAGGGGTGAATAGAGGGGAGGTGGTAGGAGTGAGTAGAAGGGTAAATGGAGGGGAAATGGCAGGGGTGAGTAGAGGGGAGAGGATGGGGTGAATAGAGGGGAGATGGCAGAGGTGAGTACAGGGGAGATGGCAGGGGTGAGTACAGGGGAGATGGCAGGGTGCGTAGAGGGATGAGTAGAGGGGAGAGGACGGGTGAGTAGAGGGGTGAGTAGAGGGGAAGTGGCAGGTGTGAGTAGAGGGGTGAGTAGAGGGGAAGTGGCAGGTGTGAGTAGAGGGGAGATGACGAGTGAGTAGAGGGGAGAGGGCAGGGATGAGTAGAGGGGTGAGTAGAGTGGAGGGGGTAGGGGTGAGTAGAGGGGAGACAACATGGCTGAGTAGAGGGGAGAGGACGGGTGAATATAAGGGAGAGGGCAGGCGTGAGTATAGGGGTGAGTAGAGGGGAGAGGACAGGGGTGAGTAGAGAGGTTTGTGGAGGGGAGAGGGCAGGGGTGAGTAGGAGAGGGCAGGGGTGAGTAGAAGGGAGAGGACACCGGTGAGTAGAGGGGAGAGGACGGGAGAGGGCAGGGTTGAGTAGAGGGGTGAGTACAGCGGAGGGGGCAGGGGTGAGTAGAGGGGAGAGAACAGGGGTGAGTAGAGGGGAGAGGATGGAGAGGGCAGGGTTGAGTAGAGGGGTGAGTACAGCGGAGGAGGCAGGGGTGAGTAGAGGGGAGAGGACTGGGGCAAGTAGAGGGGAGAGGACAGTGGTGAATAGAAGGGAGAGGGCAGGGATGAGTAGGGGGGTGAGTAGAGGGGAGAGGACAGCGGTGAATAGAAGGGAGAGGGCAGGGATGAGTAGGGGGGTGAGTAGAGGGGAGAGGACAGGGATGAGTAGAGATGGCAAGGGTGAGTGGGGGGAGATGGCACTGTGAGTAGAGGGGTGAGCAGAGGGGACAGGGCAGGAGTGAGTAGTGGGCAGAGGGCAGGGGTGAGTAGAGGGGAGAGGGCAGGGTGAGTAGAGGGAAGAGAGCAGGGGTGAATAGAGCAGACGTGGTAGGAGTGAGTAGAGGGGTAAGTAAAGTGGGGGTGGCAGGCTGAGTAGAGGGGAAAGAATAGGGGTGAGTAGAGGGAAAATGGCAGGGGTAAGTAGAAAGAAGATAGCAGGGGTGAGTAGAGGAGAGAGGGCAAGGGTGAGTAGAGGGGATAGGGCAGTGGTGAGTAGAGGGGAGACGGCAGGGTGAGTAGAGGAGTGAGTAGAGGGGAGAGGACAGCCATGAGTAGACGGGTGAGTAGAGAGGAGATGGCAGGTATCGGTAGAGGGGAGAGGACAGGGCTGAGTAGAGAGGGCAGGAAAGGGGAGAGGGCAGGGGCAAGTAGAGGGGTGAGTAGAAGGGAGAGGGCAGGGGCAGGTAGAGTGGTGAGTAGAGGAGAGAGGGCAGGGGTGAGTAGAGGGGAGAGGGCAAGGGTGAGTATAGAGGTGAGTAGAGGGGAGAGGGCAGGAGTGACGAGCGAGCGCAGGGGTGAGTAGAGGGGAGAGGGCAGGGGTGAGTAGAGGGGAGAGGACGGGTGAGTAGAGGATTTGTGGAGGGGAGAGAGCAGGGGTGAGTAGAGGAGTGAGTAGGGGAGAGAGGGCAGGGGTGAGTAGAGGGGTTTGTGGAGGAGAGAGCAGGGTGAGTAGAGGGGTGAGTAGGGGAGAGAGGGCAGGTGTGAGTAGAGGGGAAAGGGCAGGGGTGAGTAAGGTGAGAGGACGGAGCGAGTAGAGGGGATAGGACGGGGTGAGTATTGGGTTTTGTGGAGGGGAGAGGGCAGGGGTGAGTAGAGGGGCGAGTAGGGGAGAAAGGACAGGGGTGAGTAGAGGGGTGAGGGCAGGGGCGAGTAGAGGGGTAAGTAGAGGGGAGAGGACAGGGTTGAGTAGAGGCAAGAGCTCGGGGTGAGTAGAGGGGGCAGTAGAGGGGAGAGAACAGGGGTGAGTAGACAGGAGCGGACAGGGATGAGTAGGGCGTGAGTAGAGGGGCCAGGCAGGCGTGGGCAGTTACGTTCAGCAGGGGACTTTGTCTTCTGCATAATTTTGCCCAGAGACTGCTGAAATGGGGGGACTTTCTAACTTCCACACTGTAGTGTTATTTCGTTAGCGTTTATTTAGATGGTTATTCACTGGTCCTGAAATAAACATGTAACTAAAAAAGACAAGTTGTTTTCCAGTGGTGGTCAGTTTGGTGGTGGAGATTTCCACTCCTGTGCCCTGCATTTACTGCCTCCTGAGGACTGCTGAAATCACTTCTTGTTTCTGCTGAATAATGCATTTGTGACAGCCAGCTCTACTAGCTCGTTTACAACCAGATAAATGAGTCTTTATGTGCTTTTCCCCAGCCAGACGACAATAAACTAGGTTTATTTGCCTAAATTGAGTCCTCAAATTTGGCGGATCAGCATAAACCCTCTGGGAGAGCGCTGGGGACCCTGCGTAACATTCTGCTTGGTTCAGCCATTCTTTCACTAATTCCCCGTAAAAAGCCACCACATTTGTCCTCAGCACTTGTGCCAGTTGCCTGGATTAGTTTTAATTTAGCTCTTCTGGAGAGTGTAGCCCTTTAGAACATCTTTCCTATTGCTCTTCTCTACGGATGTTTAATTTGGTTGGGTTTGTTTTGAGAGGAGCTACGGAGATGGGTCTTCTCTCCCACCGGGACACGTCAGTAGAAGGGTTCTCTTGCTTGCGTGGAGTTCTGAAGGCTTCCCCTGCCCGAAGACCTGATAGGAATTACGGCTTCCCCCACCACAAAAGCCACTGACAGGACTTTTATTTATTACTGCATATTTTATTTAAGGTAAAACCTCCAAACAGTGCCAAAGAGTATACACCCCAAAGTAAGCCTGCTCCTGCCCTGTCTCCAGCTCCAGCCCTCTCACCAGAAGCCCCCACTGTCCGCAGCCCCTATGTGTGCTTCCAGGGAGGGTCTGCCCCCCACTTTCTAAGAAACAAATAGTAGCAGAGCACAGACGTGGTTACTCAGCGATACATCTTGGCGCCAGCTCCACGTCAGTATCTAACCAGCATCCTGGTTCTCTTCTCACAGCGGCAGAGGATTCTGCTGCGTTGTTTCTCTGTGTCAGACATTGCAGCCGTTTTCTGTCTCACTGCTGGTCTGGAATTTTAGAGAACCCCCGAGCTGGAGTTCTGAATTGAAACCTGGAGCCTGTCTGGTTCAATATTCAACTTTCACCACCAGCCGTTTCTTGAACACCCACTGTGTGTCGAGGTGTGCCTCTCTGTGCCAGGCTCTGGAAGTGGAGAGGAAGGCAGACAGAGCAGTGGCCCCGGCAGAGCTGGCGCTTGGTGGGAGGCCTGCCCGGCACCCAGACTGCCCTGAGGACGCCATGCCCGGCTCCCACCTTGGTCCACGCTGGGCCCCGCCCTGAAGGGCCATCTTCCGGCATCTTCCTTGGGACCCACATTCAGTCCCCACTTCCTGGGGCACCCTCGCTGAGAACTAATCGATACCCTGCACTTTCTGGAAACTCCCACAGCATATGTCGGTTGATCAACGCGCTCATGTAAGCAGCTGTTTGTGTTACTGCTCACTTAATGTATGTCTTCAAGTTTATTCAATTCCACAAACTTAAAGCATTGATTATGTGCCAGGCGATTTACACACATCATTTCATTTACATTCCTGCACCAACCCGATGAGGTAGGTCTTCTAGCTGCATTTTTACGAAGATTTCAAACGTAAGTCAAAAGAAATCTGTTATAATGGACCCCCATATATGCATCACCCAGCTTCCTTGATTATAAGCACGTGACCTATTTTGTTTTACTTGTATCCACGTCTTGCCACTCTGCCTGAGATTATTTTCAACAAATCCCAGACAGCATATTATTTCTTCTTCAAATATTTCAGCCTGTACTGGCAAATTGTAAGAATGCTTTAAAAAGAACACATAACTTCACAACCATGATCATGTCCAAAAATTAATAATCCTTTCGTAATACTTTCTCAATTATCAAATATCTAGTCAGTGTTTGTCTTTTCTCGTGTCTAATATATTTTTTAATAGTTTGAATAGTGATCCAAATAAAGCCCATTTTGATGGGCTGATATGTTAATTTAGTCTCTCTTAATGTATGGATTTCTCTTACCATCTTGCTTCTTTCCCTTGCAATTTTTATTTGTTAAAAAATTGGGTCTTTTGTCTTATAGTTTCCCAGAGTTTGGATTTTGCTGGTTTCATCTCTATAATAATACTTTTATTATTTTCCTTATGACTATCTAGTTGTCTAAATATCACTTATGAAAAAGTCCACCCTTCCCTCTATTGGCTTCAAGTGCTGCCTTTATTAAAACTAAATTTCTGAACACAGTAGAGCTTACTATGGAATTAACCTGTTCATCTGACCCTTGTCTTTTCTGTAAATTAGTAGTTTTATTTTGAGGCTTAATCATATTCAGGTTTTTTGTTTGTCTGCAAGACTACTTCATAGGTGGTGATGTGTACTCCACCCGGAGATACAGAACGGCTGCTGGTCGCATTTTGTGAAGGTCATAGCCATTTGATTATTGTTACTGCCTAGAGCCATTGTTTTATTATAGATATAAATAAAATTAATAATAATTCTATTATTTTTCTTTATTAGCTGGAATACATCTATGAAAAGATAATTCCTCTCTTAAATTATTTATTTTTCTTACCGGATATACCTATAGGTCTTATAAGAAAGGCAGGAAAATGCTTTATTTTCTCTCATTATTTACCAGTTTTAAAAATAATGAGTTGGTTCCTCAGTGGGCTCCAAAGATGATTAGTTGTGTTTTTTTTGGTGTTATACTGATATATTTGATGGATTTCAATCTATTGCAGTTAACGTTCTTAATAATATTCTTTTAAAAATTGATGGATCATGCTTTTATTCTATAACTGACTTATTTTAATATTTGAAAGCTGTAAATGACATTTTCTCTGTTTCCCAAGAGGCGAGCTAACAGGTCTCTATGGATGCACTTGGAAGTCGCTCACGAGTCTTTCTTTAAACTTTAAAACATCTCTGAACTTTTACATTCTTTACTATTAAGACAAAAAGGCAGTTCAAGTTCAATCAGAATTTCATGTTCAATTGCTTCACATAGTCACAATATTAAAAGCTCTGAATGTGTGACTTAGGTCCAGCGGTTAGAAAGGTATTTTCAGCCTGGCGAGATGTGCTTTGCTGCTGGGCTGCAGCTCATTTGCGCTGTCATCATGGGATTGGCTACTGTAGCGCTCAGAGGACAGCTCTGGTTCCACGGACTCCTGTCCGCCCACGGGCTGCACACAGGCAGTAGGTTTCTGTAACATTGAACTGAACTTTGACATCAACGAAGGTGGGAAAGACTGATTTGAGTGCTGCCCACTTGGAAAAGATACATGAGAGGGAGAATCCCCGTTTGCATGAGGGTCCCCAGGTGATCTGGAGCACTGATATTCCTTGCTACGCTGATCATTCCCATGAGACCTGGAATGACTGGAGCTTAACGAAGAGACAGCCTGGGGTTTCCCAGGGCTGGAAGAGCGCGGCTTGGAGTGCTGTGATCCATGCTGGCATTTTTCTCTGGTCTTCTGCTCCCACTACTGCTATGTGAGTCACAGTCATGTCTCTGGCCACGGCTGTTAGTGCCACTGCTGCCACTGTCTACTGGCTACCATGTCCACTCTGTAAGCCTGAGGACTGTTTCTGAGACAGAAATGCTGGGTGCAGAGGTCCTATGGGGGTCCATTTTCATCTGTTATAAGTGGTACTGTAGGCTTGGAAACTGCAATAAGCCTTGGTATAGATTTGTCTCCTATAAAATCCTTCATTTCACCATAGTTTTCAAGCCTACTCTGGATACAACTCGATAACTTATCTTCCTTGCTAGTAGCTTTGTATGGCTCAGCAAAGAGAATAGAGCTAGGTGGGAAGGCAACTTCATCCTGCTGAATTTCCTGATCCCGCCTTTCTTGTTCTTTCATATACCGCACGGTCCGGGCTTTGTGGTTCATGTTGCTTATCTTGACTTCTTTTTCTCCCCAATGCAGCCTCCTTGGTGTCCGTCCTTATGGCAGTTGGACCTCAGCTTTGCTGTTGCTTTAGATTCCGCAGCATGAGGTGTAGAAGAGTCCTGAGCACAGGAGTTCTGTCCCCATGGGGTTGGGGTAGCCACCCTCCCAGCACATTGATGTCTTCTTGTTCACCTTACTGGAAGCCCTGATAATATTCTTATTGATTCCCAACCATCTTTGGTTAGTGGGAGCTTCTTTGAATTGACTCCTAAGTCTTCTGACATGACTGTAGTTTCTCATAGCATCCTTGCTTTCTGGTATGACAAGATATTTCAGACTCATCTTGGATATTTCCTATCCTCAGACCTGGATTCAGCCATTTCTACAAGGAGCCCCCCATTCTTTTAGTGAAAGATGGTTGTTAGAGACCCAAATCTGAGGCTAAAAATGTTCATTGTCGCTAAGTTGGCCATTGCTTCTAGATCTTTTCAGTGGTCAGACTTGGAATCAGGCATATATTTATTTTTATGATCACATATATCATGACTTTATACTGATAATTCCGATTTAAATTCAAGACTAAAGAATTGTCACTAAACGTCATGCATCTTACAACTCTATCTCCTTTCACTCACATTCGTCTCAGTTTTCAATAACACAAATATAGTTACTCTCTTACTCTATCCCACAGCACACACACACACACACACACACACACACACACCAGTGTAAGAATAACAGTGCCAGTGCTGCTACCACCAATGTGATTACTGAAAAATTGTTGATTTTTTTTTCTGTTGCCTTTTGCATCTCCACTAGGAATGTACAGTTAAATTCCTGTGGTTTAAAAAGCCACTTGGAATAGTTCTTCTTCATGTGACTATGCTATCAACTTGGTACATAGTTGGATTCATTTGTTTCTTTTTATTTTTGATTCTTAGAATTGGCTTTCTGAAATCTATTTTTGTTACACAATTCTGTAAAATATTTTCATGGTTCCAAAGTCATCTCCACATAACAAGATAAATTAAAAGAACTCTAGTGTCCTACCCTCCTATAAGTAACATTTAAAAACACTTATGGTTTGTTTTATTCCATTTTCTCAATGTAAACAAATATGTATGTATATATTCATATCCTTCCCTTTTCTTAGCTAGATGGTAGAATGAAATACACACTCTTTCCATCTTGCCTTTTAGCTCAGTAACATATCCTGGAGATCATCACTCCATAGTAGCTATAGAGCTATTTCTTGTTCCTTTGCAGATGCATCATGGTTTATTCAACTTGTCCCCTCCTGCGAGGTATTTGGATTGTTTCCAGTATTTTGGTATGACAGATAGGATTGCGGTGAACAGCTTTGTACATACTTCTTGTTCATATTTTTGCCAGTGTGTCATTGGGAGTGTGTCCTAGAAACAGGACTGCTGGGTCAAATTATGTATACATAAATGCCTATATAATTTGTCTAGATGTTGCCAAATTCTTCTCCACAGGCGTTGTAACATTTTCTATTCGCATCAACACTGTATAAACTTGCCTGTTTCCCTAGAGCTTCACCAACAAATAGTTTGACATACTTTTAGAGTTTTGCTAATCGGATAGGTAAAAGTGGTATCCCAGGTAGATTTTAAACATTTCTCTTATTATGAGTGCAGTTGAGACATTAGGAGCCATTTTCATCTATTTTTTGTGTCAACTGTCTGTTCATACCTCAACATTTAAAAATAAAAGAGTGCTATCGGCTTTTGTAACCTCAAATTTTAACGCTGTGTATAAAATAGGGCTATTTTAACCTTTTCCATCCTACATTGCATTTTTTTTTCTAGTTTTCAGTTATCTTTTAATTTTGCTTATGGTGATATTTTGAAATGCAACATTTTTAATTTTTTTCTTAATCAAATTTATCAATATTTTCCTTTGTTGCTTTTGGATTTTGAATTGTAACAAGAAAAGTTTTTCCCACATCCAGGTTATAAAGGAATTCACCTATGTTTTCTACTTGCATGGTTTCATTTTTGATTTTATATCTAGGATACATTTAGAATCGACCGTAGGGTACAGCAAGAAATGGATCCAATTTTATTATTTTCCTTATGACTAGTTGTCTGAGTATCACTTATTAAAAAGTCCACCCTTCCTTCTATTGGTTTCAAATGCTGCCTTCATCAATACTCAATTTCCAAACACAGTAGAGCTTACTATAGAATGTTCTATTCTGTTCCATGGTTGTCTCATCTTTTTTGTGCCAATGCTAAACTATTTTAATTACAGAGACTTTATAATATGTTAATGTCTGGTGGGGCTGCTGGTCCCCTCCCCAGCCTCCTCCCCTCCACTTTTTCTTAGTTTTCCTTTCCTGGCTATTCTTGCGTTTCTGTTCTTACAAAGGGAATTTAAAACCAACTCATCTAACTCTAGAAAAAAAAAGATGGAATTTTAAAAATTAGGATTGCATTAAATTGATACATTAACTTAGGGAGAAGAGCCATCTTTATGCTATTGAGTCTATTTCAGTGCATGGTGTTTCTTTCTATTTGGTCAAGACTATTTTGTGTGTTTCAGATAGATTTGATTATTGTCTAATATAGATTTCGGACATTTCTGAAGTTTAGAGGTAATTCATCTTATGCTATCATAAATGAGATTTTCTCATCTCTTATATCTTTTTTGTTTATATATAAACAGCATTGTTTGTTGTTTGTTTTGAGATGGCCCTTGCTTTGTTGCCCAGGCTGGTCTTGAACTCCTGGGCTCAAGCAATCCCCCTGCCTCACCCTCTTGAATACCTGGGACTACAGGTTTGTACCACCATGCCCAGCAGCATTTATTTATTTATTTATTTATTTTTCTTTTAGAGACAGGGTCTTGATCTGTCACCCAGGCTGGAGTGCAGCTGTAGAATCATGGCTCACTGCAGCCTCAACCTCCCAGGCTCAAGTGATCCTTCTGCCTTGGCCTCACAATGTGCTTGGATTACAGGCGTTTGCCCCCATGCCCAGCCTCAGCATTGCTTTTTGATGTTATTTTATAACGTGCTACTTCACTAAATCATCTTATTGTTTGTTGTATAGTTTTTACATTGTTCCTTCTGGAATTTCCAGAAAGACAAATTTTTCCCGCTTTCTTTCCAATTCTTATACCAAGTACTTTCTCTTGTCTAATCATATTGATCACTGCCTCTAACCAATGTTACAGAGCAGTAGAGACAGCGGGCATCTTTTTCTCATTCTTAATTTCTGTGGAAGGCCTAATGTTTCCTTCTTAGAGATATTTTATCATGTCAAAGGAAGTCTCTAATCATCCTCATTATTCAGATGAGAAACTGAGGTACAGAGATCAATGAAGACCTTGGCTCAAGATCACGCATTTGGTAAGTGGCAAGCGGCAAGGCTAGGGGCTGTCTGGCTTCAAAATCCCCAGTCTTTGCATCACATCTAGTTTTCATGGAAAACTGACCCCACCCTCTGTCTTCCATTTCCCAACATGGAACTCTCATTTTAAGAGATCTTAAGAGATTTAAGAGTGGCCGAGTGTGGTGTGTGAGAGGGGCTTGGAAAGAGGCCCTGAGTGCCACGCCCTAGTCTCCCTCTGTTTTCTTTAGCAGTTCTCTTGCTTTCCAGACACATTCGACTTCCAGAAACCACCTTTCTTAGAAAGCAGCTTAGTGACTGGCTGGGCACGGTGGCTCACGCCTGTAATCCCAATACTTTGGCAGGCCAAGGCGGGTGGATCACCTGAGGTCAGGAGTTTGAGACCAGCCTGGCCAACATGGTGAAACCCTGTCTCTACTAAAAATACAAAAAAATTAGCTGGATGTGGTGGTGGGCACCTGTAATCCCAGCTACTTGGGAGGCTGAGGCAGGAGAATCACTTAAACCCGGGAGGTGGAGGTTGCAGTGAGCCGAGATTGCACCACAACCTGGGCAACAGAATGAGACTCCATATAAAAATAAATAAATAAATAAAAATAAATAAAGAAGCTTAGTGGCCACCTGCATTATATGAACGAGACCCTTGGGAAGCAGGCTCATGCCTCCTCCCCCTCTCCCATCAAAATATTTCTTCCAGTCATATACCTCACTCTTCCTAAGAGGAATGAATCTCTCTAATGGACTTTTCTCTGGTAGCTACATTTCTAACCATACTGTAGTGTCCCTTATAGCTTGGCTGACAAAGAAACTGCCCCACTGGCCTGCTCTGACCAAACAAATTGCATTGATTAAGAAACAGGCTGAGTGACTTCTTCTTGGGGAAATGTGTTCAGGCCTTTGCAGATTATGATTCTGCCCCCATCGCCTACTTTCCAGGGATGCCAGGTTGTGAATCATGAACAACAAACCCTGTTGCCTTTCTTTCTTCTCAGTGGAGAAGGATTAGTTCTTGTTTCTTTTTCTAAAAAAAAAGTCTTCTAGGACCACAAGTTCTGTGGGAGAGAAACCTGGCCCAGATCTGGATTGCCTGAGTTTCCAGCATGTTCTTCAAATAGGCAGATTCCCTGAGTATGGGCTCTCTCTGTGCAAGGGACAGAAAGAGGGGCTGTGAGCAGCAGGAAAAATAGTCAAATCAGGTCCGTTTTAAACTCTAATCCTTTGCCTTTCAACAGTTTTGATTTCCCATTTCCTCCAGCTGACAGCCTTATCCTTTGGAGGTATAAGCTGCAGTTTTCTCCCATGGAGACCTAGACTAATGTCCTGGCTCCTTAACTTAGAACTTCTGCGCTCCCCTTTCTTCCTCAGGCAGCTTCATTCTCCCCCTGGCTTCAGCTGTTCCTTTTGTTTCGACACCTGGTCTCTGAGGGCTGCTCCTCTGTCCCCACTCTCCTTTCATCTGCAGCTCCGAGGCACAAGGCTGCCTTATTCCAAGCTTGTGTTTGGCCTATTTGAGGGTGAAAGGGCCTGATGTTGCCGCCAGAGCCTATTGTCAGCATCCTTCATTTGGTAAGAAAAGTCAGGAGCACAGAGCAAGGCTGGAGAGGGAAATGGCCCAGGTCTTCCTCAGCCTCTGTAGTTGCCACCTGGGGTTTTTCTGTCTGTTTTCACCACTTAGCGAGGCTTGGAGGTTCTAACACAGCTGAGGAGCGGGAGGAGAGAGGTTTGGAATTGAAATGGAACTTCATATGCATGAACCGTAACTAGGACCAGCTATATAATTTGTGGATCCCAGTGCAAAAGGTGGGGCCCCCTGTTCAAAGAGCAGGAACAAAGTGCGATTTAAGTTACTCAAATATAATGCTTTTTCCTTTCTTCTGTCATGTTTCAACTTGTTATGGTAATTTTTATCTGCTATTTAATTTCCACTCCCTGGGGCATGGGGATGCTCATGCAGACCTTTATAGGCGTCCAGAGGCCTTGCTCCATGATTCTGGGCATGTGTGCACCCCACCAACGGCTGCGGTACCTTTCTTACCGGCCACTGGACCGATATACCATGTCCTGCTGGTAGGGGTGGGGTGATAACCCCCAAGAATATTACGACCTCAGTGCCACCTGTAGGTACCTGGGTCGGGGGTGAGAAAGAGGCTTGTCCTCTCCCTCCAGTTGCTGCCACCCAGGGGCATGGAGCAGGTGTCAGAAGGGGCTCCCAGGGGCAGAGGGGTGGGCCAAGAACCTGTTGTAGGGAGACAGAGGGAGGTAGGACCGTTCAAGAGCCCCTGGCCCATACTCCATTGTCCCACGAGACTTCACTTTCAAAACACAAATTCAAAGATAAAACTATTGGCTGGGCACGGTGCCTCATACCTATAATCCAAGCCCTTTGGGAGGCCAAGGCAGGAGGATCTCTTGAGGCCAGGAGCTTGAGGTTGCAGTGATCTCTGATGGCATCGCTGCACTCCAGTGCAGGGCCCTATGAGACTTCACTGGTGGTGCACCCATGGAGCCAACCCTGGCCCCAAACTTATGTAGTGATAAGGATGGGGAAGATCCCCCTCTCCAGGAAGGCCTTCCTGATTCTGCCATGGTGTGAGCCCTCCTGGCACCCTAGTTTCGTGTTGCTTTCCATGATGCAGCTCTCTGCACAGTGACAGCAATGGTTTCCCTCCTCCTGACTCCTCTTCCTGGCTTTTCTGAAAACCTGTCTTTGTCTCCTCTTGGTGGGGGTGAGACAGGCTGTGGGGAGATTCCAGGGGACAGGGGGCCCCCACTCCCCAGAATGGCCCCAGGAGCTTTCTGTGTCAGCTGGGGTGGCGATGGCGGGCAGGAGAGCCTGTCTCCTTTCCAACTCTTTTCTCCCCCTCTGAAAGCAAGAGGAAATGTTGTTTCCCAAACATTTACGGAAATTGTCGCTTGCTCTGACCTTCCCCACTGCTTGCTCCAGCCTGATCCAAGAAAGTGCCACCAAAATGGACATCCCCACCCTACTCTTGAGTGACTGAGGCCTCTCTTGGATTCTCTGTTTGGGGCCCAGGCTAAGGAGGTCGAATTTCTCTCTAGGTGCCAACTTGGGGCTCAGTTACTGAGAGCTTGCTCTGAGGCCTCAGGCCCTGCATGGGCCCTCAGGAGTCACAGAGGGTTGCCATGGAACTGGGCTGCAGGACCAGGAGGAGTTCTGCGGACAAGGTGGGGAAGAGGCAGCTGCAGGTGGAGAAACAGGAGGGGTAAGAAGTGCTGTGAGGAGCACGGAACACCAGAGCCCGGAGTCTGGAAAGGTGGGCGTGAAGCCCCAGCCAGAGAGGCCTAAGTGAGGGCAGAGGGAGAGAGCTCTGGATTTCTGGAGCCCAGGACCACAGAGTGGCTACCTCTGACCCCAAGTGAGACGAAGGCAGCACTTTGTGAAAGGACTGGGCTGGGAGGTGGCCTTTCCTCTAGGCCTGGAAAGGGGTGGGGGCCTGGTGGGGGCCTCCTGCAGCTCCGCGAGGCCAGATTGACCGAAAAAATCACGAGTATTTCTCAGTTATGGAGTTTTCTTTTGTTCTTCTTGATGGAATAGAGTTTAATATGGCTGAAAGTCTGGGCTGTGCAATATAGAAATAGTAACTCCAGGCTGGGCATGGTGACTCACTCCTGTAATCCTAGCCCTCTGGGAGGCAGAGGCGGGTGGATCACCTGAGGTCAGGAGATCGAGACCAGCCTGGCCAACATGGTGAAACCCCATCTCCATTAAAAATATAAAAAAATTAGCTGGGCGTGGTGGCATGCACCTGTAACCGCAGCTACTTGAGAGGCTGAGGCAGGAGAATAGCTTGAACCTGGGAGGTGGAGGTTACAGTGAGTCGAGATCGCACCACAGCACTCCAGCCTGGGTGACAGAACGAGACTCCATCTCAAAAAAAAAAAAAAAAAAAAAGAAATAATAACTCCATTTTATCAGTTGGTATAACTCTATTTTCAAGTCCATGATTTTTTAAAAAAGAAGAAAAAGAGAACTTTATTCATACCCAGGCCCTCATTTATAGTCACTTAAGAGGAAAGTGAGTCCATATGGGATCCTGACCCACAACTATGGAGGTTGCATGTCTTGGTGTGTGGCTGTGGTGCTCTCACAGGATTTTAGAGCTTCCTAGTCTGTACTCTACCTGTAAGCAGGAGCCAGGCTCTTATTTGTCTATGGATTTGCTGGAATATCTAAGCATTGTTATACCCATTTTGTGGATAATGAAACTGAGGCCCAGAGAAGTCAGTAAGTTGCAAAGGCCCTTGTAGCTATCTGGAGCCAGAACAAGTCAGTATCTATTGAGTATAAACTAAAGTTTTGTGGCCCTACTTTTTAACCTAGCCACTGGGATACTCGATTTCTCCTGACAAGTCTGTGTGGCATCTGAGTGCAAGCGATTGTCCAGCAGATGCTGACATATTGGAGTATCTAGGGATGTTCTGGTGGTTGTTTATCGCACAATATTTGGAATAAGGACAGTCGTGAAGAATCCTGGAGGAATGGCTGCCTCTTAGATTTGACAGGCATTAAGGCCCTGGACTATTGTAAGATGGCTCTCCCTCACAGCCCAGATGGATGCAAGCAGAACAGCAGCACCAGGGGGAGAGCCTGAGAGGATGGTGCTGTTCATCATGCACTCTGTCAGTGCTGTCAGTGGGCACTGACAGCAGTGCAGGAGAAGCATCCTGGGATGAAATGGGAGGCAGGAGGGGCAAATGCGGAGTCCCTGTGTGCAACTGCTTAGCCTCCCCCAGCTACATACAAATAAAATTTTGTGACCTCCTCTTGGGAGGCTGCATACTGGACTCCAGGGGGCCAATGGTCTGAGTTGGCAGTCCCTGGTGGGTTAGAGGCTGATTTTGCTCAGAGGGATCCCAAGGCCAGCATCTGGAGAGAGAGAGGAGGAGGAGAGGAGAAGCCAGCTATCCACAGAGAGACCAGCTGAGAGGTGCAATGCTGGCTGGAGTCCCAGCATTAGAACTACAGGCTGCAGGCCAGACATGATGGATGTGCTCCAGGCGCCGCAGAAATCCCCCTGAAGAGTGGGAAAAGCAGGGCTGACCAAGCAAGGGAGAAAGATGAAACCTCTGCATCCTTCCCTGTCCAATAAGATAGCCATTAGCTACCTGTGGCTGTTTATATTTAAATTAATGAAAATTAGATAAAATAAAAATGCAATTCCTCAGTCTCATTAGCCACATTTCAAGTGCTTGATAGCCATATATGGTTAGTGGCTGCCAGACTGGACAGTGCAGATATAAGATATTAATATTTCCATCATGCAGAAAGTTCTATTTGAATGTAAATTATCTCAATATATTTTGTATTGATTACATGTTGAAATGACATTCTGGACATATAGAGTTAAATAAGCTATAATATTAACTTCACCTGCTTCTTTTTACTTGTTTTACTGTGGGTAATAGAAACTTGTCAATTACCAATGTACTTCATATTTCTATTGAACAGCGTGGTTGTAGGTGGATACAGGAACACACCTCCATTTATTCATTGTTCTTAATACCACATCCATCCAATGGTATTTGATTGGATAATAGCTGTAAAAATCCCTTCTCAACAGTAAAGGTGACTGAGGCAGCCCAGGGTAATGGGGCAAATGCAACTTTGGAGGCACAAAAATTCAGGTTCAAATCTCATCTCTATCCCTCTACTAGCTTTGAAGTCTTGGGCAAATTACATGCCTCAGTTTCTCATCTGAAAAATGCAATCAATGAATGATCCACTGCATAGCATTTCTTTCAAGTTTAAGGAAGATAGTGGATAGTGCACGTTTGGGGGCTAGTGTGGGCTCCTAGCAAACCTCAGTAAAAGGTAGTATTGTTGTTATCATTAGCATTTTAAGTGTGAAAGTGTAGGGGATTATGGTCAGTTTCTCTGGCCTCAGCCTACTCACAACCCTACCCGCTGCCTTCAGCAGCCCCTCCCAGCCCTCTGCAAAGCCCTTGGCACAGCCTGGACACTTACCTGCTGGCAGCTGCTGGCCCAGGAAGCCCGTAGGGCACCCCAATTTCCCGAGCGCGTGGCCTTGCTCTCCAGGTGCATCCGCAGTTGTGTTTCCAGCTCCTGACTGACTTGCTCAAGGGCATGCACTTTGGCCATATATTCCACCAGGCAGCCCCCTAGGTCCTCAACAGCACCATGGTCCCTCTCCAAACCTGGAGCCGGCATGGTGGCCAGGCCTGAGCTCCGCAGGCCCTGAAGGAAGACACTGCTGATGCCAAGGGCCCGGCGGGTCACACGGGCACCCAGGCCACCTATGTACCCACTGGGTGCTGTTCCTACATAGACCCCGGGTGCTCGGACAAGGCCACTCATGGCATTGGTCCTGGAGGCTGGGGGGCTATCCAGGGAGGATGATGACCGTGGCCCCCTGAAGGATGCCCTGCGCCTCTGGAGGGGCATGCTGGAGCTGGCACTGGTGGGCAAGTCCACTACTACTCGCCTCTCACTCATCACCCCTTCTGCCTCTGTGGTGCCCAGTGGGTTTACAGAGTCCAGTGGCTTTTGGTTTACAGCCCCAGCATCCCTGTGGCCTGGTCACGGGCCTCTCTGGAATCTCCCCTATCCCCGGGGCTGCTTTGTCTGCTGTCTTCCATGAGTTTCCATCGTTCACTGAGCTGAAAGAGAAATGGGCACTGCCCAGGGCTGTGTGCAGAGAGGCACTCATGCATTCTTTGATGCAGGGTCATGTGCCCAACCTCCCAGATTATTCTGCTGGTGGTGGGGGAGGCTGGATCAGTGCAGGCTGTGGGGGTAGACCATTTGGGTTTGTGCATTTTACTACCTAAGAGTGGGCAAGGCAGGCATCAAGCAACCCCATTTTACAGATGAGTAAACTGAGGCTCAAGGACCTCAGATCACAAGTGTACTGATCACTTGCCTCAGACCTCAGATTACAAGCTATGACTCAATCTAGCTATTTCAGGGCTTTCTACATCCCTACGTGTACTGGCACATGTGAATGTGAACACATGTCCACACAGGCAATAAATGATGAAAAATGGCAGGAGGCAGCTCCAGGGACCCAAGAGAAAAGACTTGCCTATGGTTTCCTCTCTCAGTCCTGGCAGCAGCTTCAGGTCCTCCCCTCACCTCTCTCCTTTCCTCCTCATCTCTGTCCTCTAATGCTCTGCTGTTCATCAGCTGCTTGCTGTTGGCCAGGATGCTTCCTCCCTCTGGACCTCACTGTCTGAACAGTGGCCTGAGCCTCTAACTCTCTGATGCACCAGATAAGGACCTTGGGCAAATTCAGGTCCCACACATTATGTTCCGGCCATTCCCTACACCTCTGCTTCTCCATCTGTTGGAAAACTGAGAAATAAAAACAAAGAGGGTGTTTTCTGGTAAGCCTCTCCAAGGGTGCCCCAAGTTAGGATATGATGACACCCCCGGGTTTTAATTATTGATCTTGGCATCCCCTAAGCCACCAAGGGTCGCATCTCAATCACTTCTCTAGGATCAGAAAGGTTCCCCCAGTTTCAGGATGACAACATGGACCTAAAAACCTCTGTACATAAGTTTTACCCTGGAGAAACCAGGTCACCAAATCCCAGAGCTGGATATTTTTCCAGATGCTGTAATGTAGGAATGTACCTCAGGTGAGAGAAGGAGAAGGGAGCCAATCTCTAGTGAGTAGCAGATCCAGCCTGGTGTGTGCATGAATCCTGTAGTTTACTTCATGGAATTCTCAACTCAACCTCAGGAGGAAGGAGGTCCAGGGTTGACAGGTACTGCCATGTGGGCTGTGCACCTCACAGCTCTAAAATCACATGTCCTACAGTTGGCCACTGTCCTCTTACGTGAGGAGGACCCTGAGAGCTGCAATGACTCGCCCAAGGTTCCATGTCCAGAAAGTAGCAGAGCTGGGGGCAGACACCCTCTTCCAACCTCTGGGCCAGTGACTTACTTAGGAGTCTCCCTGTTGCCCACCACCCAGAGAGCAGAGTACCCACCCGAGGTCATGCAGGTAAAGGTAAAAAACCTGGTCGCCCACTAGAAGACTCTGTGCACTTCCTTCCTGCTGACCAGGACACTCCAACCCTTCCCTTCTTTATTGTCTTCCACTTTGTCTCTCTGAGATGGCCTGGGAGGTATTTTATAAATATCAGTGTTGGCTATTTGATGAACAGATGAAAGAACCAATCGGATTAAGTAAAGGCCAGTAGTGTCCTTGTTTATTCAGACGTAGCATTAATGCTGTGAACACCACCCCTGATGCACCCAGAAGGGGTATGCGAGCCTGTGTTACAGTAACAGCCTCCTATACGGGTGACACTGACTTGGTTCTGAGGATCTGCATTATTGTGAATTCCAAGGTGTACTGTCCAAGGCTGAATGACAAGTTCAGGCTACTGATTAAGTTGTGCACAAATATGTCATGTTTAGGCATTGTTATTCTCTGCAGAATGGTAACACTCAATGGCCAGGTTAACTTCAGACTTCTCTGGACCAAAGATATTTACTATATACATCCACTCAGCCCTGGAGACGGGGAGAAAAAGGGGGGGATGTACTTTGACACCACTATCTCCAAAGACCTGATGAAAGATGAGTCTATTTTGGAGAAACTGCAAACGTGTTCAAAAAGATTTATTTTATCAAATGATAAATTGCTAATCCTATTAGCTCGTCACATACATAAAACTCAACTTACTGTTAGATTAAAAAATACAGATGGATATAAAGTGGTGTTGGTACTGCCTAAGGAAGACTTAGAGCTTATCTTGAAAAGAATGCAAAATGTATTAGCAACAGAATCCTCTGGCTAATAAAATAAGTTTATTTATATATACATGGCAGCTGAAATCTGTGGATAAGGAAAAATAAGTCATACATCCACATATGTATATATAACATATGTATCTTTGATTACATATATTATATATAAATTTTACAAACAGATTTTTCTCTATGTATACTCACACACATTGGTATATTAAATGTAACAGTTAACAGAAATATTATGGTAAGGTTAAAAAGGTAAGACAACAACATGCTAGAAAATTAAACTTAGAGAAACATTTAGTTGCTTCTTTGTGGGTTGAAGAGTCTTTGAAGAGAGACAACAACCGAACTCATGTGAAGTAGGTTCATACAACATCGAGAACACACTTTCGAAGGCCATCTTTTTCTTTTTTTTTAAGGAAAATGCAGAAAGAAAAAAGTCATGATAGACTACAGCAACAACACAAACATATGACCCAACATTCAAGTTCAATTCCCAATCCGACTATAAGAGCATCTATATTCAAAATATACTATCAAACTATTTTTCTTTTAGACAAAGGAAGTGTCAAAGCAGTAATCATCTCTCTCAGCCACAATCAGGAAAAAATAGAGAAGCAGCCACCTCTGGAAGCCCCTTGGGTGTCTCTGAGGGTCTGACCCTGTTGGCCCTGCTGGACACAGCACGGGGAGGCAGCCAGCCGGCCGGGAACAAGGGGAGCAGTGGAAGCTGAGAGCTGGATGGCAAGTCCACTGGCTGGTGCTGCGAGCAGGTTTGCAGTGCCAAGTAGGAGTATAATGATGTCTTCTCCCAAATGATTTGCTTGGGCAATCTCTTTTTTCTCTTTTAAAGATTGCAGGAGGAAGGTTTCAAAAATTATCGCTCTACTACCTCAAAGCTTCTTAGATAAACATGTTCCTCAGGGGCACGATACCATGGCCTTTTGAGAAAACAAAGCTGAACCCCAATAAACATTTGATCCTTGAAGAAGGGCAAGCATTTTAAAGCTCCAGGGCAGGATCTGCATCTAAACCCTCTCCAAGAGAAAGGCACGGGTGTTTAATGCAGATGTGGGTGTTGGAGGGGATACAGGAATGGGCATAAAGGGAGCATTTTCCCACCAGGGAAAGGCAGTCCTGTTGTTAGCAGTGGAAGTAATGTTAGGGGGACACGGCCTTGGGATGACTTGATGTCCTCCACGGATTCCTGAGGGCTCCATGCTCCTGCCTGCCGTCCACAACTTGGATGGAATTAAACATGACATCCAATGGTGCCGTCATAAGGCTCCAGGGTACTCATCCTCGGAAGTGATGGGATGTTCCCTTTATCTGCTCTGTGCATGAGTCTGCCGTCTTCCCCCGAGGCGGCCCAGTTCCCTTTACAGGTGTGCATATGAGAAGGGAGGAAATGGGGTCACACCAAATCAAGAGGAACCAGAGCTTTAAGAATCACTCAAAGAATTGTGCGCTTGACCACTGTAACATTCAGCTTCTATAGGAGGTCAGTCTCTTACCTCACCTGAACAGGGTTCCTGGGATCCCCAGGTGCTCAAGAATAGTTATTAAGAGAAGCAATCAATGCAACTGCTTTGCTTAGAAATACCTTTATTTTATAAAGCCACAGATCATTCTGTAAAGTTTTTTTTTTTAAACCACACTTGTAAAAAAGATGTTGACAATTCATAGGAAAAAAAGCTGAAAATGTTTCTCATTAAGTCAGGGTTACACAAAGGTTATATTTATAATATATATATTTGTATATTTATAATTTAGAGACGAAAAATACGGAATGGCAAAGTGATGCCTGCTGTAGTTAGATCTCAGATACTTGATCGTTTCCCACAAACAGTGTTTCTTGGCAGAAGGGGTTAACAAGGACCATCCCAGTGTCTCTATAGCCGCCATTGGCTGGGGAGCGGGGCTCTGAGAGCTGGTCCTGGGAAGAGAGAGGGAGGAGATGGAGTGAGCTGGACAAGGCTTAAGAGGTGGCCATTCTTAAAGAAATGTACACATGGGAACATTTATTTCAGCACTGATGGCTTGGTGCACATTTTCACCATCCCCACTGCTAATGCTGAGGTGCCCAGCCCTCTATGCCATTCTTTTAATTAATTTGTGTGTGTGTATTTTAATTTTTGTGCTGTTCTTTCAGATTTTTATAGCAGCTTTCAAAAAATGTTTCCTGCTTCTAGAATCACCCCAATCCCAGGCTGCCAGAGATGGTGCTGCTTTCCTTGTCAAAATCTGGGGGGGGCTTGCCATGCATGACACACATACAGTGCATGGCTCACTGCACTAGTGGCAAAACTCGGTCCACTTGGACCCCAGACTACTTCCTGCCTCTTTCTCACAGACATCTGGGAAACTTCTCTGCTCTTCCTTCCTGAATACACCTAGACTTACTCGCCTGTTTCCTGCTACCCACCTGTCAGGATCTAACAGACCTGTCAAGAGGCTTCAAGGGCCAATTCCTTCCCCCTCTGAGTCCTTCCAGAGCCTGGTCAGAATTATTGCCCCATTTCTTATAGCACTAGTGATGCTGAGCTGAATGGATCTGCATCTCTGTGTGACTGCATAATAAGTGACAGATGAAAATTTCAGTCTGTATGTTCAGTTGCAGGAGGAGAAAAACCTAGAAATAGGCCATCCACTGCCCAGAAGGTAATCTGTATGGCTTTGGCAGGGTTTTGGTTTCACTTACCAATGACAAGCAAACATTTATGGGCTACTAAATGGCTGTACTTGGATTCGGGCCCTGGTGCTAATTTAGAGAGAAAAAAAAAAGAAAGTCGTAGCTTCTTCCAATTAAAACAGCTAATGTCTCGGAACCTTCAAGCCATTTCAGCGCAAAGACTCAACTATAGGCCTAGGTATACCACAATTCTCTGAAGTTTATTTTTAAACAAAACATAAGTAACAGATACTTTCTGCGGAGTACTTACTGCTGTATGAATCATAAGGTAAGGAAGAAATGCCATTGTTGATAAAATGTCTTTTCAGAAGATAAGAATTTCCTTCAGTGTCTGGAATTAGTTCAACACCTATCTAAGGGTAGATATGGGGCCAGCCATCTAAGGAAAATAGTAGAGCACATCAAAGAGGAGACAAAAATCCTTTTCCTCCACCATGGTTTTGGGTTTAATGGTGGAGGCTGAGCTTGGCTTGTCATTTTATAGCTTTCACAAAGGAAGTCTTCACCAAAGGCAAAACCATGTGGGTATGTTTTGCTGCATAAAAAAGAGAGTTATTCAGGAAACAACCAAAGCAAAGGAGAAGAAAAAAGAAGGGAGGAGAGAAGGAGGGAGAAAAGAAGGAAGAAGAGAAAACAGGGAAAAGGAGGAGGAGGAGGGAAAAAGAAAAAAGAATGGAAGTTTCCAAGCACTTTTTGGGCATCACAATTTTGTCTGTACAGCCCTGGATCTGTGTTTTGCTGCTTGCCTCAACACAGCAGTGGGCGCAGGGCAACTGAGGAACTTGCTTAGGCAAACCATTTGGCAGTCTCGAAAGTTAGCAGCTAAAGGGCAGGTGGTGAGTACATGTCCCAAGGATGCGGAACATGGTGGAATATGAACTGGGACCTTATGATTGCTCTAGAGATGGTCGGCAGTGTGTGTGTAGTTGGCTGGCTTCATCCCGGCCCTAGGCTGCCTGTATTTGCCCTCAAATAACGTGAGCCCAGAGAATTGGAACAAATTGTAATATTACCCTAAATAAAGCAGAATAAGAGGAACTGCTTGCTGGGAGGGAAACAGCAAAATCCAATCCACTCTGAAGCCAAGCTGAGCTTTGTGCTGCAGGTCCTATGGCACCCTCCTGGTCTGGAGATCACGACTGGCTGGGGCAGCCCTTTCTCCCAGAGCCTCTGGCTTGTGTTGCATGGCAGCCCTCGTGCTCTGTGCCAAATGACTAACTGGGATGTTCTAAAAGCAAGGGCCTTTTCTATAGTGCGTTCACGAGTATTGTCCTTTGGCTTTGGTTTTCATTTACCAATTTGCAAAGAGAATATGAGAAATTTAACATTCAGGGGTTCACAGACCATATCTAAAGTGGGACCAGCCCCTTTGTCAAGTTACGTATTTTTTTCCACTTACTATAACAGATCTCAGGAACACCTTTTCCATGCAAAATGTGTACAGGCCACACTAAAGGTCAATGCTGCAATGAAGCTGGCCCCTCGTTTGTCCTCTGGTTAAAAATTTTTCTTGGGCATTTACTGTGTGTTAGGCTCTGACTGGGTGATGGGTAAATTGTGGTGAACAACATTTATAGTTCATTCACTTGATAAACATTTATTAAGAGCCTACCATGTGCCAGGCACTGCTCTAGGTGCTGGGAATAGAGCAGTGAGCACAACAAACAATGCTCCTGCCTCAGGCAGCAGGACAGCCAGACCATAAACCAATCAACAGAGAGAGAATGATGCAATGTCAAGTGGTGAGAAGTGCTCTGAAGACAAAGTAAGGAAGAGGAAACAGAATGAGGTTGGAGATTTAATTAATACAGAGTGGTCAGGGAGGGAGGGCCTCCCAGAGGAGGTGGCCTTTGAACAGAGATCTGAAGGAACTGAGGGTTCAAGGTATCCGGGAGAAAAGCATTTCAGATAGGGTGCAAGAGCAAAGCTCTAAGGTGGGGGCAAGCTTCCTGTGCAGGAGGAAGAGCAAAGAGGCCACTGAAGCTGGTGTGTGATCAATGGGAAGCGTGGTGGGGGCTGAGGTGGTGGGCAGGGGCCAACTTGTGAAGGGCATGAGAACAGGAGTCTGGATTTTATTCAAAATGTGGAGAAGAGCCACTTGAAAGTGGAAGCCGTGGTGGACACGGTATCCTGCCTTGAAAAGATCATCTGGCTCTTGTGCGGAGGGCAGACTGCAGAAGGCAAGATGGTAGTGGGGAGTCCTAATTTAGAGGCCATTGCAGCACTCATGGTGTGAGGGAGGAGACTGGCTTGGATCAGGGGCAGAGGTGCAGGCAATGAGAGGTGCTGGTCCTTAGGGAGAACCAATGAAATTTTCTGACAGACTAGAAGTGGGGTGTGCAGGAAGGAAAGGCAGCTGGCAGTACCATCAACATAATGAGGAGCTGCAGGTGAGGTTTGGGTTTTGGGGTTGGGAGGGGGAAATCAAGGGTTCAATCTTGGGTGTGTTGAGTTTGAGGTGCCTATTAGACATGTGCAGCAGGTAGCTGGGTAGGTGAGTCTGGGGCCAGGGGAGACATTAAGGTTACAGGTAGAAATTTGGACTCTCTAGTGCAGAGATGGTATTTAAGTCATGGGACTAAGTAGAAAGAGAAGAGAAGTGACTGGGGGCAGTGGCTCATGCCTATAATCCCAGCACTTTGGGAGGCTGAGGCGGGCGGGTCACTTGAGGTGAGGAGTTCGAGACCAGCCTGGCCAACATAGTGAAACCCTGTCTCTACTAAAAATACAAAAATTAGCCGGGCATGGTCGCGTGTGCCTGTAGTCCCAGCTACTTGGGAGGCTGAGGCAGGAGAATCACTTGAACCTGGGAGGCGGAGGCTGCAGTGAGCTGAGATCACACCACTGCACTCCAGCCTGGGCAATGGAGTTGAGACTTCATCTCAAAAAACAAAACAACAACAACAAAAAGAGAAGAGAAGTGGTGGCAGGATCAAGATGGGGTGCTCCAGTGAATAGAGGTTGGGGAACGGACAGGGAAGCAGTAATGGGAGCTGGGGGAGAGCCTGAGAAGGCGGGGCTTCTGCTGCCATGTCATGGTGCCAGTGCTGCACAGATGGAGTACGATGAGTGCTTCGAATTGGCTACTGGGTTTAGCGATGTGGAAGCAACTGGTTACTCAAGTGGGGGAGAGGGGTACTAAACTAATATCAGACCAGTAGCATATCACAGCTCTAAAAAGGGTCACAATGAAAAAGCACAGGGAGCTAAGACCACCTGACAGGAGAGCTGAACCCAGCCTGGCAGGTTAAGGAAGGCCTTGCTGAGGAAGTGACATTTAGACTGGGCCCTGCAGGATGGGTTGGAATCACAAAGTGAGCAAGTGAAGGGGGTGCTGGGGAGAGCCTGAAGATGTTGCAGGAGAGGCGACAGCCCATGCACACGTCTGGAGTGGTGCTGTGAAGGAACAAAAAAATCCAGTGTGGCTGGAGCTTAGCAAAAGATGGGGAGAGGGGTGTGATGTGAGGCTGGAAAGTTGGGCTGGGTCTAGGTCTACCTTGCAGGTCCTATACAAGACTTTGAACTTTAACTGGAGAGAAATGAGAAGGTTTTAAGCAGGTGAGCGATGTGACCACAATTATGTTTACAAAAGCTCACCCTGGCCCTCTGTGGCATGGACCCACACGGGAAGGACGGGTGGGGTTGTACCTCCACAAGAACTCTTCTCAGCTCTCACTGCCTTACTCAGACGTCTGTTATCTTTCTCCTGGGCCATCTCAATTGCATCCTAGTTGAGCTACCTATTTTTAGTCTGTCTTTCTATGTCATTCCACCCATTTACTCATCCATCAAGCCATTATTTTCTTTCCTTATCCATTCGCTGATCACATATAGGGTGCTTTCACCAGGCCATCAGCATAATCCTTCTAAAACTGGGTCACCCAAAGATCAAAACTTTCAGTGACTCTCTGCTGCCCCAAACTAGAGTCCCAATGCCATAATACCCCATTAAGGCTGTGTCTAATTGGGCCTTTATCCTTCTTTCCTGTTCCACTCTGGCCTCTACTCCACCCTCCATGTGAGGATGGAAACAGCATGGATTCTGTGGTTAAAGTCCTGGGTTCAAAGCTCGGCTCTCTCACTGACCAGCCAAGTGTCTTGGGCAAATACCCTGACACAGTGTATTCTTCTTTCCCTTCAGATCCAGCATGTATCCTCACCTTTCCTCAGGCTACTTCCTCTGCTGGAATGCCTGTTGAAATCCATTAATCTTTCCTAGCATCTGCACTGGAAAGGCTTTCCTCCTTGGGTTTCCACAGCTCTTTGTCTAGAACTCGTCTTGTGTTTCCCCTAATTGGCTTTGTTTTTGGATGATGCTGGGGTTTGTCCCCCAGCCACGTCTCAGAACCTGAGCCCCTTAGGAGCAAGCTCTCATCTTCATAGTGCCCCCGGAGTGCTTGGCACAAAACAGGTCCTCGCTGAGTATTTGTTCACTTGTTCCCAGAAACCAAAAGTCCCAGGAACAGTGCTTCCAAAACTTACTGTGCAGAAAGCACCTGGCGATTCTTGCTAAAACACAGATCCTGGCTCAGTAGGACCAGAGTAGGGCCTACAACCTCTTGGGTGTTACTGATACTGCTGGTCCATAGGGCCATACGTTAAGGAGCAAGGCACTCAGAAATGAGCAGATGTCCCATGGCTCTCTTTGGGCCTGGTTTCCCTGCAGTGGGGCCAGCACTTTCAAGCTCATTACCTCAGAGGTTTCAAGGGACTGGATCTCCCTGGGCAGCTCCACAGCATGCCTGTTGAAGTAGTCCATGGTGATGGTGTTGTTCCAGTAGCTCAGGTTGTTCTCCGGGTTGGCGGTCTTCTTCTTCCTCTTCATGCAGCACACCGTCAGCAGGACAGCTGTGGAGACAGTGCAAGTCAGAGAAGAGAGGGAGGCAGCAAGGATGGTGCCTGGGTTGCACCACCGAACTGATGAGGAGAGTTCCCAGCTGGAGTAAGTGTATGGTGGGAAAAGGGGCAGGGCATGGTGAACTGTACAAAGTGAGCCTTAATTCCACAGAAGACCTTTACAGCAGAAGTTCACAGAGCAAAATCATGGGGCAGAAGTCTTGAATGCTGATAAAATAGCTTTTCTGGTACTATCATCATCATTATCATAAAAAAATCCTTTGCTAATAGTTATACAGGGCTTATATCCCAGGCATGGTTCCAAGCACATTAGAAATATTAATTCATTTAATCCTCCATTTAGCCCCATAAAGTCAGTACTGTTAGGATCCCCATTTTACAGATAGGAAAACTGAAGCTCAGAGAGGTAAAGTGATAGGCCCAAAAGCAAACCCAGACATCTGGACTCCAAAGTCTATGTTTTTCTTTTTTTTTTTTTTTTTGATGGAGTCTAGCTCCATTGCCCAGGCTGGAGTGCAGTGGCGCAATCTTGGCTCACTGCAACCTCTGCCTCCTGGGATCAAGCGATTCTCCTGCCTCAGCTTCCCAAGAAGCTGGGATATTACAGGTGCCTGCCACCATGTCTGGCTAATTTTTGTATTTTTAGTAGAGACAGGGTTTTGCCATGTTGGTTAGGCTGGTCTCGAACTCCTTACCTCAGGTAATCCGCCTGCCTCAGCCTCCCAAAGTGCTGGGATTGATTACAGGTGTGAGCCACCGCACCTGGCCAGTCTATGCTCTTAACCAGCTGATTCCTGCCTTAGACTGACGCAAAAGCTCACCTGCACAAATGGCCTGAGGTGGGCTCCACACAGCTTGACTGAGCACAGTGTGACATGTGACCCTGTCTGTTCATCCCTGAGACTCCCAGTGCCCAGGAGAAAGAATTATGTCTGGATATTGTTGATTAACCATGTGTGAATTGAGTGGCTTGTGAGCAGGGAAGGCTTCTGAGGTCAGAGAGGTGGGGTGGCCTATCCAGATTCACACAGCAGAAGGGTAACACAAGAACAAGGGTGACAGAGGCCTCTTGGGGAGAAGCCATGAAGTGAGGACTGAGTATATCCTGCCCCAGGTTCATCATCACCAGAGCCTCTGGGGATGAGGGGAGCTGAAGCCAAGAGCCACATCTGACATCCTGGTGGTGCCAACCATCTCTGTGCTGGGGAGTCGGGGGCCCAGGCTGGGTTGTCCAGAGAGGCCAGCACCAGGGGTTGGCAGAGGGCCAGCTCTGTCTGCAGCAGCCTGAGGGTCTGGCCAGCATCAGGGGTGGGTTCATGCCAGGGTGTGGGGCAGTTGCACAAGCTGGCACCTGTACAGGCTGAGACCTCAGAGCCCAGAGTCCAGGGCCCTGTGGGCTGCCTGGGGAATTCTGTAGCTTTCTTTCCAGCTGCCAGCCTTGCTGGCCTCTCAACCTGGAAAGGTCTCTGTACAAGGTTAGGAGATAGGGTAAGTTTCTACTTTATCTGATCTGCTTTGATCAAAAAGACTTCTAATTTGCTTTTCAGTCTTCCAGATCCTTTTTAAAAAATCTTTAAAACATAGAGGGAATTTCTGAATGTTTGGGCTAACAGGGAATTTAGAGATTAGCTGGTACAGAACTTGTCAAATGTTGTAGATCTCTTTCCTCTTTCCCTCCTTTCCTTCCAAAGAACCCTTTCTTCAGATGGTTGAAGAGGAAAGGGGCAAGGAGGGGGCTGTGGTGCTCAGCCTGAAACTTGCTAATTTAGGCCACCTCCTTATTCTACAGAGGAGAAACTGTGGCCTAAAGTGCTGGACGACTTGCTACAGGTCACAGGTATGTGAGTGGCAGAGCTGGAACAAGACCCCGGGTCCCCTCTCCCCTTCTCTGGTGTCTCTGTTCTTCACTGTCACTACCTTTCACCCTGCTCCTGTGGCTGGCATGGTGAAACACCTGGAGGAGTTCTAGCTGGTGTGACAGAAGCCATAAAGAGGGAACCATCTGGGAAGTGGGAAAAGTGCTGTTTCCTCAGCTCCAGCTCAGTTTTGGTAGAGTTAGAGCTAGAGGGAGGGGAGCAATTGGGACAAACAGAACAACTCTTCAGTTATCAGCCTGTAGGGGCACATCCCATCATGCCCCACAAAACACTGCCATAGACACAGAACACAGGCTGGCAGGGGAAAAGCGTATCTGTGAGTCAGATTTGTATAGTTTGCACACCTCTCTAAGGTAGATATTTGTGCCTCTGATCTATTGAGCAGTTACAAGCAAACAGAATCAAAGTGACAGATGCCATCTTAGGCCTAGTCAATATGGCAAAAGGGACATCGAATTTAGAATTAGAATCTAGGTGACAATCTATTACTTGCATGACTTGACTAAGTTACTTAACCTCTCTCAGCCTCAGCTTCCTTGGGGAGATTAAATGCAGTCATACATCTGCCAGCGCTTCAAATTGTCCCTGGTGCACAGTAGGTGCTGAACCAAATCAGCCCCTTCCCCCAGCCTACATTCTTATTCTAGAAGGTGGGGCATGGAAACCTAGAGAGGTGAACTTGCTCAAGCCCATGCTAACCTGGGCTGGTAGAGGTTGCAGAATCCAAGTCCTCCACCCCCCAGTCCAGTGCTCTAACAGCCCATGTTGTTAGAATGCCAGATGCAGAGATCCTGCCCTGCGGGAAGGCCTGGGAGTCAGAACAGAAAGTCCTGCTCCATGCTGTCTTCCCCTCACATGTTCGTGCTCCTGGCCTGATTATATTTCTCTCAGAGAGTTTCCAGTGCTTCTCAAACACCATTTCATTTACGTACTGGAAGCCAGCCTGGCTACAGAAAGACCTAGGTTCAAGTTGTGACTCTGCCATGTATTCCACCTGGAAAGTCACTTAAGATGAACTTCATAGGCTTGTGATGAGAATTAAAGAGATCATGGATGCAAAATGCCAAACACAATGTCTGACACACAATGGATGCTTAATTAATGACAGTTCTCTTCCTGTTTTCCCAACATCCTCTACAAGAGACATCTAGAAAGAAAAACTGTGTTATATGACTATTGGGTGACTCAAGGCCAAAGCTCCACCTAGGGGTTAGAACATTCACTATTTCAGTGGTCTCACCTTTCATCCGAGAAAGAAAAGTACAAGTCAGACTTACAGGGTCTCTACTATATTCCCAGCACTGACCCAGGCACTTTAAAGCTTATTTAGCCCACATGATAACTGCCTGAGGAAGGCACTGTTGCTCTTCCCATTTTCAGAACAGGTAACTGAAGGTCATAGAAGCTAATAGTATTGATCTTGATCACCCAACTAATTACTGCAACTTGAATCCAGGTCTTGATGACCTTCAAGTTGATATCCACTATCCTATATTGTCCTGAACACCGGAGGGTATAGAGATGACATATGCAGAAGCGTTTTGTAAACTACGCAGCTCTATGCAAACACAAGATGTTAGCTGTTCCCTTTCCCATTTAGTTGAAAAGCTTCAACTGCTCTTTTTCTCCTGAGGCAGTAGCCATCAAGACTCTGGAGGAGGTCGTGGAGTCCCAATTTTCTTGAGTTTTAAAACAGAGTTGGGAATTAAGCAAGCTCTCTTGGGTTCCCAGGAATGTCACTGGGGAGTCATCCATGGCTTGTCAGATGTGTGACAGGAAGAAGAGGGGTCACTCCATTTTCAGATGGAGCCCTGAGTACTGTATTCACATTTGTGGAAGGGCATGCTTTCAGGTGATAGGACCTGCTCTGTGATGAGAAATGGAAATGAAACCCTGCAGGTCCCCTGAGGATTCAACCTTTCAAACAACTATTGAATTGCTCTTTCCCGGGCCTGTTTGAGTAGGCATTGCAAATCTTAAAAACCATAAGATGACTAATCATCACTGTTTTATCACTGCCATTTATTGAGTACCTTCTCCATGGCAGATGCTAAGATAAGACCTAACATGCATCGTCTCTGATTTTACAAGTCTTCGAGGTTGCAGCCATGAAAATGCCCTGGTCAGCCATGATTGACCATGACAGGGGTACTAGTGCAGGCCTGTTCCTGCTGGACATGGAACCCCTCTAATGGCTCAAGGACACCCATTGGCTGGCAGAAACTTTCTTAGAACAACACTGTAGTCTAAGACTCTTCCTACTGAATTCTCTTTCCTTCTCCCTCTCCTTTCATGGGGGTCAGGCCTGCACTGCAGTCTGGGGCTTCCTCTGCCTACTTCGGTTCCTTCCTGAACATTTTACAGGTGTTTCCCCCAATAATTCTCTTATATACCTAATCCCATCTTGGTGCTTGCATCTCGAAGGAACTAACACAGTGGACAGCAGTCCCATTTTGCAGACAGGAAGACACTGGATCAATGATTAAGTTACTTGTGTAAGTCCTATAGCCAACAAATGTTAAGAGCTGGGGTTGTGTGCAGGTATGTTTGATTCCACAAGCCAAGTCTTGGAAGTACACCAGGCTTCCTCTCTAATGATCTATGCAGACTTAACTGTGAGGACAGGGAGTGATGACACATTTCAGTTTGGCCCCTTTGTTTTGTTGATGAGAAACCTGAGACCAGTGAGGGAAAGGATTCGCCCACGGGTGCCAGTGGGAGGGGTGTACCTGGGCTGTGCACAGCCATTTTCCTTCTTTGGAGGCTGAGGGAGGAGGTCACAGGGAGGCCTCAGGGTATGGAGGGAGGTCAGGCTGGGGGGCTTAGTGTCTGACCCACCAGCCTGGCAGGCGGGAATGTGCCTGTAGAAGGCCATGGCCCTCTTGGGGAGAAGCCATGAAGTGAGGACTGAGTGCTGGCTGGAGGTGCTGGCTGGGATGCACAGGGAAGAGCTGTCAGAGTGTGGGTCTAACACTGGAACAGCTGGGGGACATCCCCTGGATATCCCTGCCTTGCCTTGAGGCTCTCCCATCCCTGTTTGATCCGTAAGCTCCAAGGAGATATGTTTCCCAGCCATAATGCCTTCTGATCCCAATCTCTTCTACTCTTTTCATTGGCAAGAGTCATTCTCACCCGGGTCTTCTTATATAATAATTATAAACTCACTCAGGGCCTGTGAGTGAAAAGGCACACATACACATTCAGGTCTAATATTCACTGAGCAACCATCAGCACAATGGTATGTGATCTCTTTGAATGCTGCACTCATGCTCCAGTATCTAGAAGGAGGCCAGATTGCTCTGGGCCCCAGGTGCAGAGGGTGCCCTCAAGTGTCTAGTGTCAGAGAGGGGCTACTCCACTTTGGCCAGGGTGAACTTGAGTTGGTGATGACAAAATCTGCAGCTAGTCTTTTTTTCTAATCTCACCCTCCAAATGGCCCCATCTTCTTGCAGAGAGGATGGGTGAAGACATTTTCAAAAATGGACATCACATGTGACAAACAAACAGGCAAAGGACCCTGCCAGAGCCACAAAACTGACATGCTCTTGAAAACTCAGACTGCTGACAATGGTGAAAGCCGACCAATTCAGCGCCAGGCGTGGAGGCTTCTGGCAAGATTGGTGGGCTCTGTGCATCCTGATGGTGGCAGCAGAGACCAGCTTGGGAGCCACCTGGCTCCTCTGCCCTAGCCCATTATGGCCTGAATCCAATCAATTTCAGTTCTCAGCACTTCTGAAAATGTGTGTGGCTTAGAGTGTCTGGCAGGGCTCAGGAGAGAAAAGCATTTCTCAGCCCCGGGACACATATATCCTTCCAGGCACTGGTTGCGGCTTGCAATCTGGGAGGGCAGGTGAACTGACACCCTCCCTCCTTGCGCAGGCCTGGGATCTGCCTTACTCAACCCCCACTTCTACCAGGAGCAGAGGATCACCCCTGCCCAGCACCCCACCCATCTGAATTCTGACTCTGGTGGCTTCAGAGAAGCAGGGCAGGGGCCAGTGCTGGTATGAGATGCCAGATGAGAGGAAACTGATGCATGCACTTTGCTACTGACTCAGAGTGCCTGAAATGTCTGGCAAACTGGCAAAGAATGAAACCCTTCTTTGAGGTCTGTAGAGTAGTTTTAAGATAAATGAAGCCACTGAGAAGGTCCAAAACAAGGGGCCATTAGACCTGGAAGAGGTCTGCTTTCCTGATAACTAGAGTGGTGCTGGGCTACGAAAACAGCCCAAATAGACGAGGATAGTTCCTGAGGGCACAGGGTTCTAAAGCTGGACAAATATTCTTCCACCTTAATGGCCCTCTCATTGGAGCCTTCACAGGGTTAATGATGGTCCCGTAGGAGTTGGGGCCATGACTGAGGACATGGAGCTGATGTGGAGGCAGTCAGGGCCGAGGCAAGAGCCTCCTTGTGTATAGTGGAAACGCAAGACAGACATCAAAGGGAGTGGGGTGTGCAGTTCCCAAGGGGCTACCAGTGTCCACTTTAGAAAGTAATATGTTACATCTCCAGCACCTGAAGGCTCCTTTCAGGGTGCCAGAAGAATCCTCAAGGGACAGTTCCAGGCTGTGTCCTTGCTCTTGTCTTGGCTGACATTTTTACGCATGGTTTAGGCAGCCCATGGGCTTTCCAGCTTTGCAGCAAGATCTGATCTAATTTCAAGCTTATACGTAACAGAAGGGCTGGGGGAGAAGTGGGAGTCCTTTTAGAATTGCAAAATCCAGGTGGGTGTAGCCTGTGGGGTGCAGGCTATCCAGCTCAAAGAGGGAGGCCCACATCTCAGATTCCCTCATGCTCAGCACAGTGTCTGGCACACAATGGGCACAAAGGAAATCCTGCACTGAATCAAATAGATTTTGTACTACCAGATCTAGGCTGACTCACTCCCTACCTGTAAGGTGTGGAGGATAGCTGGAGTCACTGTGGCACCTGTGTGTTTAGCAGTGTGTTTGCTTGTTCCTGCTTTTATTTCTCTGGCTGGTCTAAGAATGGAATGATAAAAAAAATAACGGAATGCACTTTGTAAACGAGAGCATCCTAGACACATGTAAAGATTGGAAAATTAGAAAGCTGTCTCTACTGTAGTTACTTCTCAGATATGACCAACCATTATTAAGAATTCATTGGCCAATAGTGCTACATTTTCTCATGATCATTCTTCTGTTTTGGAAGTGGGCAACCACAATTTTAAGAATAAATGTGTAAATGTGTATTTCCATGAGAGATAATAAAGCTCTTTTCATTAAGAATGAAATATGCAACTTGCAAAAACTTTTACTTTTCTTGAATTGGGTCCTTCAGCAGAAGCAGGTTGCCCAGCCCTGACATGGAAAGTTTACTTTGCTCATCAACCTGAAGGAGACCAAAAGCTAGGAGAGGCGGCTCCTGAAAAGAATCTAGACTCCGGATATAAAAAGATGTTGCAACACAAGGCCAAGTGGAAATCATGGTTCACATTAAAGGCATAAACCTCCTGCACTAACCACCCAGGGCAGGAGGAAAAGCTGGGAGACCTGGCTCAGCAACCTTCCCTGAGGGAAGCCTTCGGGGCTTTGTTCCTCTTGAGATCAGGGCAAGTCTAGCTATGACCTGAAGCCAACACAACCAGCAGAGCTGATGCCAGTGCTGGCCTGCCTGAGTGCTACTAAAGAAAGAAAGAGTCCACCATCGGCTCCCTCCTCCGTAGCCAGACACAGGTGGAATGCTGTGCTTCCTTTTGGGAGACAAAGCAGAAGCTACCCCAGAAGGGGCAGATGGGAGACAGGCCCAGGCAATGCAGCCCTACAAAGAAGACTTGAAGGGCCGGGGCTGAGCAGCTTGGATGAAGAGAAGGCTGCCTTTCAGAGCTGTTTCAAATGTTTCAGACGTTGCTAGACAAACGAGTTGTATGGCTTCAGATGGCACAGCTTAGGGCCATAGAGTGGGAATCACAAGAACGCAAAGTTTAGGCCCCCAGGAGAGCTGGGCAACAGCCTGGAGGGTCAGAGGAGAATGGGCTGTCCAAGGAGCGGGGATATGAGGGTGGGGCAGTGTGGCCATCCCTGGAAGGGGTAAGGGAGTGGCAGATGGTAACCATTTGGGGTGGGGTGTGGCCGAGGATTCCTACAAGGCTATCAGAGAAACTCTAAGAATCATAAGAATCAAAGCTCAAGTACATGAGGGAAGACATAATGAAATCCCTAAAGTTCTGAGAGGTTGTATCAGATTCTTTATGGAGAAAACAGTGAGAATGCCTCCTGACTCCTCATTTACAGAGTGCCAGGCAGCAGCAAGGAGAAGCTGGTGGCCTTGGGAGGGCAAAAAATAAGGACAAGGTCCACAATGCAATCAGCTCACATCACCTACGAACAAATAAAGTGGGGTGGGGGTGGAGAGTTGCTAGAATTTACGTAACTCTCAAGCCTTAATTTAGCTGCAAGAACTAGGTTTTTGCCAAAGCTATAGAACTTCCCACCAGATGAAAGCTTTATCTCTTTTTCTTTCTTGGGAGAAGAGAGACAGAAGGAGAGAAGAGGGGCGAGAGGAGAGAAAACACAAGAAAGAGGATGGAAGATAAAAAGGAAGGTGAGGGGTTTGCTAGCTGGAGGCTGTAAATTTTGAAGCATCGACATTGACCTATGGTGTCTTGGTGCCAGGTCGCTAGAGGCATTGGCAGGCTACCTTGAGGCAGAGTGGTGTCATGACAAGGGCACTGGGCTGGAAGACAGCTGCTATAAGCTCTCAGCCCAGCCCTGCCTCTCACTAATTCTGGGATCCTGGGTGAGTCATGTCACTGCTAGCTTGGCATTTTTTTCCTGCAAAATGCAGAGTTGGATTAGACTGCCTGTAAGGTCCTCCCTCAGCTCCTGGGAGTTGTGGCTTTATGATCAGCGGGCATTCAAGCCATGGCCAGGCAGAGCTGAGGACTGGGTCAGGGATAACCTATCCTGATTCCTAGTTTCATGAGATTCTGGGAATTTTTGTAGCCCACTTGGCAACGATGTCAAATCAGGGACAAAGGATTGCTGGGGATGAGCCAGTGAGGTGGTAGAGGGAGAGGATGGGTGGGAGAGGGCAGCACTTACAGCAGGAGGAGATGGGCACGCTGATGGCCAGGATCACCCAGGCGATATCCATCTTGCTCAGGCAGATGGTGGCTCTGTGCTGGGGTTTGTCCCCCTCGGCCACATGGGAGATGTTCCCTGCTGTCCCAGGCTTCCAGGTCCCGGCGGGGACCAGGCGGTTGAGGAAATTGCCTGTGGCTGTGGATACCACTGTGGAGAGAGGACTGGGCACCCTGTCGGTCATGGTGAGGGTGGCCACAGTCTCCTCCTTGGCTCCAGAAATAGTGCTTTCTGAGACCCTGGAGGGATGCGTTGGAGCTTGTGGGGTTGTGGATGCTCCCTGAGGAATCCCCTGGGAAGGGGCTGAGACACTGGTATCGAAGGCAGCTGGGGTAGGCCCCGTGGCAGCCGTGAAGACCCCAGAGCTGGTAGACAGAGGTCTGTTGGTGCCAGGGGTGACAGTAAGCCAAGAGTCACTATGGCTGGGGCCATCCTGTGGGTCACCACGGTGGGGGCGCTGAGAAGGCACTGGGGCAGGTTGTGGACTGACAGGGGCACCTGAGGCTGCTGTGGCATCTGGTGTTCCTCCTTGGCTGGTGAAGGTAGAACTACCCCCCTGGGCTGCTCTGCGAAGGCCTGGCTTGTCCTCTGCAGGCCCCAGGGAGGTGGTGGGGGGTGCCCATGAGGTATTGCTGGGCACTGTGGTCGCAGCCACTGTCTGGGGCTGTGGTGAAGAGGAGTAACCCCAGAGTGGGGCCCTGGGGGTGAGGGTAGAGGGGTCCGGTTCCACAGACCCTGTGAAGTTGCCCTTGTAGATCTGAAAGATTTTCCCCAGGGGCCGCTTCTGCCCCAGAGGTGTGGAGCTTGGATTTCGTCCTCGCTGTCCTTCTTTACTCCTGGAGTGGCCACCAGGTGCAGGCGGGACAGGGCGTGATGAATTACCAGCCCCTTTTCGGGAAAAGCCTGGAGGCCTGGGGGGCCTGCGTGTGGTAGTGCGGGGGGGTGCTGTGGTGGGGCGGCTGGTGGCCCCTGGTGACTTTGTCAGCAGGATGGTGGGGGCAGCCTGCCCTCGAGGGCGGCCCTCTGGCTTGGAGGATGTGGTTGCCATGGCCGCTGGCAGAGAGCTTTCAGAATGGGGGGCAGTTACTGTTGCAGCGATGGTGGAGATGGTGTGTGTAGGAGGGTGCCCCTCTGCACCGGGTGTCGGTGTTGCCATGGGACCTGCAGCCTGTGAGGGGCGTCCATTGGGATTGGGGGCCAGCATCACCACAGAAGTATGTCTGGTAGAGCTGTGGGGTACTGTCACCATGGTTCCTGGGGGAGTGCCTGAAGGGAGGACCTGAAGAGATTTCCTGGGAGATGGTTCCTGGACGGCAAATGCCAGCGCTTCGGTCAGTGCCAAGATCAGCAGGAAACCTTGAGAGGGAGACAGAGAGAAGAGGTAAAATACTTGGGGAGCAGCATACAGCCTGGGCCTTTCTTACCTGTGGCCTAGGACAGTGCTGGGAACTCAGGAAACGTCAGGGGCATTCCCGAGCCCACACGAGTGCCCCAACACTGAATCAGAACTCTCTGTGGAGCTGGGGCAGGTCTATTAGGTAGGTGCTGCCTGGTACCTGCTGGAAAGAGAGACCAGCACCAGGGGAAGCAGAGCAGCTACCCTGGCCAGGCCCCTCCTTTCCCACATGCCTCGGAAACGCCATCAGCCCTCCCCACAAGGGCAACTTTTTGGAACAGGCTGGGGCTGGAGGTGCAGAAGGCTTGTGGCCTCCACATCTGCCTCTTCCTCTGCAGCCAGGAGTGGTCAAGGCCAGCTTGCCTATGGGGAAGCCTGTGTGAACTCTGTGTGAGCCACCCCAAGCCAAATGAGGAAGGCCTGGGTGGCAGTATGTACCAACTCCTATGCCCTTTTCTGAATCTTCCATTTATAAACTACACAAAGGTACAAGCAAACAGACCTCTGTCCCTTCAGGACCATTCGCCAAACAATTATGGAGGTTCAACCCTCTCCCTGACCCTGGAGGACACAAAAACGAACAGGGCAGTCTCTGGCCCTGGATAAGCTCACACATATCCACAAACAATCCTAAAATAAGACAAAGATGTCTCAGTGCCATAGAAGAGTGACAGGCAGAAGAGGACCAGGGTCTAGAGAAGGGCAACCAGACCTGGAGCCCATAAAAGCACTTAGCATAGCCTGGAACAGAAGGTGCCTTCTACAGATGCCGGTCGGTGTCATGGTTGTTATTAACTGCTTTTCCTATGGCATTCATGTGGCTGAACTCTGAAAAATTGTCATTGGTGATACCCAGCCTTTTTGAGTAGAAGGAGCCCTTTTGAACATTTAAAAAAAAAAAAAAAGGATTTTGTATGATAGCCAATGTGCATACTTGCAGTTCAAGAAAATGCACAAGGACAAAAACGTATACATTTAAAAACATTTCTAGTTATGTGTGTGGACTTCATCAATCACAATAGCATGTGCCTATTTTTAAAAACAGTACCTCATGCAAGCATGACATGTAGGAGCCGTTGACAACAAATGGGTTGGGAAGAGCCTGTCTTTATGGCTGAGGAAGGGCCAACAGTCCTTTGAGGCCTGATTCTGACCTGTTAGCATCTCCTTGTCCTGTTAGCACCTCCTTGTTCATAGATCCCCTTGTCACTCTCAGGCAGTTCCTTCAGCCCTTGCTAGGCTCCCCTGACTATGGAGAGAGATCTCTGTCTGCGTCTAATTACTCTCTCAGAGCGTCTTTCCCCCATCAGATTCTAGCAGGACAAATGGCCAAAGCAGGGGCCCCAGCTGTGATTCCCAGGTGTCTGATGGAGAAGGCAGGGCCCTGGCGAGAAGCAGAGATGGGGAGGAGATCTCCAGGCATGCCTTTGACACAAGGCCCAGGATCACCATTTGGTGTGTGTTGGAGCCTTGGCGTGGACCAGTGTCTTCCTCACCCTGCACTTCTAAACTGGTGGGGAGTGGGAGGCTGCGGGGGACTTTAGATTACACTGAGGCTGTAGCACCCACCAACTCTAGGACCAAAAATTTGCCCTAAACCATCTATTTTTTTCTAAACTTTCGTTCATGATCTAGACTAGTGGTCCCCAACCTTTTTGGCACCAGGGACAAATTGTCTTCCACTTGGCTTTGTGGAAGACAATTTTTCCATGGACTGGAGTTGGGGGGTGGGGGGGCGGGTATGGTTTTGGGATGAAACTCTTCCACCTCAAACCAGCAGGCATTCAATTCTCATAAGGAGCACGCAACCTAGATCCACCCCTTGCATGTGCAGTTCACAATAGGGTTTGTGCTCCTATGAGAATCTAATGGTGCCATTGACCTGACAGGAGGCAGAGCTCTGGCGGTAACGCTCTGGCGGTGATGCTCTGGTGGTGATGCTGGCTCACCAGCCTCTCACCTCCTGCGGTGCAGCCTGGTTCCTAACAGGCCACGGACTGGTACTGGTCTGCAGCCCAGTGGTTGGGGACCCCTGATCTAGACCACACACCAACAGCACATTCTGTGTATTCGAGTCAATCCTAAAACCTGTTTACTGAACACCTGCCCTGGCCCAGGCTTTCATGCTTTAATCCGTATGACCACTTGGTGGGGCATGAAATTGAGGTTTGGGGGAGATTAGGCAACATGTGGAAAGTCACACAGTAGCAGAAGTATGTGAAACAAGGGTTGTCTTTAAAGTGCATGCTTATCCTGGTCAACCACTATCAATGATGCAGAAGGAAGAAGAGGACAGTATGTTGCATCCCAGAAGAATTAATGTGCTGTTATGCTCTGACCTGCTCAGGGTTATTCTGGCGCCCCTATCCTGCCCATGGCTGAACACCAGAGAGACAATCTATTCCTAGGGCTAGTGGTGGTGACCTCCATGTTTTGATGGACATTCCCTTTCAAGCGTCTGTTTAGCTCACAAGTGTTAAGTGTTGTTAAGGACTGACTTATGCACCCCCAAAATCCCTATGTTGAATCCCTAACTCCCAGTACCTCAGAATGTGACTATATTTGGAGATAGGGCCTTCAAAGAGGTAATTAAAGTAAAATGAGGCCAATAGAGTGGGCCCTAATTCGATCTGACTGGTGTCCTTCTTAAGAAGAGAAGATTAGGACACATAGACATCTCGAGCACGCGTGCACAGAGGGATGACCATGTGAGGACACGGCAGCTAGAGGGCGCCACCTGCAAGCCAAAGTTAGAGGCCTTGGGGGACTCCAACCCTACTGGCACCTTGAGTTTAGACTTCCATCCTCCTCAACTGTGAGGAAATACATTTCTGTCTGTGGTATTGTGTTATGGAAGCCCTAGCAAACGAATACACATGCCTTATGTTAGAGATCCTCTGAAAAAGGAGAGACAGAGACAGGGCTTTTTGTGCAGGAAGTTTATACTGGAAAATGATCTGTGGGGTCAGCCGTGGGGGTCTGAGATGAGTGAAACAAGGAAAACCAATCTGAGGGCAGGTTATGAGCAGGTCCAGGTGGGCACCTCAAACTCACTGGGGACATCAGTGGAGCTGAGTAGGCTGCAACTCAAATTGTCTGCCTGAAGAGAACACTCACCCAGAGGCTCCCATATTCACTGATCAAGGGCTGCTCCTGTGATGCTCATCACTGCACTTCCTGACTGATGCCAGGTTTCCATTAGCTGGATCAGAGAAGCTCTGGGCCATGGGGCTGTCAGGTTCTGCCTACACCCAGCCTGTGTTTGCTGTAACAGCTGGAGTTAAAATTAAGGGCCCGGGGAATCTCTGGGGCCAGGCACCAGATATGTCAGATACAATAAAAGACCAGAGACCAAGGACACAGCAGTCTTTTGGAAGCAACACTGGCTGACCCCAAGGACAGGCCCTCAAGGGGGAGAGGAGCCACCATGGCCTCTAGGAGAACTTTTGCGGCACTCCAGAGGCAGAGAGAGGGGTTAATACAGACTGATCTTTAAAACACTCAGGGAAAAAAATTCCCCTGACTTTCCCGTCATTGGCACACCAGGAACTAACATCCTCCCAGCTGGGAAGCCTCTGACTGGAATCCTTGGTGTTGTAAGACACCCAGCCTAAGTAAATATGTTTGTCCTTGTTGCCGCTGCCTATTTCCCCCACTCAGCTATCAGCATTCCCTGAAGTTATTGTTCTCTCTAGAAGAACTGTAGAGTTACCTCTTAGCCCTTTCTTCTTCGGACTTTAGGGTACATCTTTGGCACAATGAACGGATACTGCCACTGTGGGTGCCAAGGGATTTTTACCTGGAGGATGATGTTTAAATGTTACAGTGAGAGGGGACCTGGCATTTCACCTAATCCCATCCCCCCATTTCACAGAGTGGGCAACAGAAGGAGGGAAGTGACTTGTCCAAGAACACACTGCTGGTTGGGGACACAGCCTGGACCACAGCCATTATTTCAAAGCAACTTTTCATTTGTGTAATAAAAATCCCTACAATGTTGTGCTAGCCAAACACCACCTCCAACCTCTACTGTCACCTGCAATATGGAAATCAGACAAGCATTTACCTCTCTTCTTTGGCACAAAAGGTTAACAACTGAATGCGATGCACACTGTCACAATAAACATCTAAGGCCTTCAACCCAGGGCTTCCCTAACACATGCAAATTTTCATTCAAGGCCCTTTGTGCTGGACTACACACTCCCCCTCCCCACAATCTGGGGCTACTGCCTCTTTGCATATTATTTGCATGGATTTGCATAATGGACTCTAGAGACTTTAATTCCAAATATGTAGCAGAGACTAAAGCTAAAACCTAGCTTCACATGCTTGAAATGTGAAACCGATTTTTAAAACGTGTCTGAATATGGACAATTGTTGTGGGGTGGAATCTACACATTGATGGGTGTCCAGACATCCCAAGAAGGTCTCCTCCTACTGAAAATTCCAATGCATACATGAGCTCAGGAACCAAGGGAAGGAAGGGTCCTCCTCCTTCTGTTTATTTGGTTGGCTGCCTGCAGTCCATATTGGGCATGACATTTGCATCTGGCAAAGGCAACAAGGGAATTGGTGAAAAGAGAAATAGCTAATATGTACTATACACTGCTCAAAGGGCTAAGCCTGTACTGACACATTTAATTCTCACAGCAACCTCATGAAGCAGGTAGTATTATTAGCTCCCTGTTGCAACTGAGGAAAAGAAGCACAGAGAGGTACAGGAACTTGCCCATGGTCACATAGCTGGGGAATGGCAAGCTGCAATTTGTTCCTAGGCAGCTTGGCTGCAGAGTCTACACTCTCGACTACTTTCATTTATTGTTCTGCTCTACCCATCTCCCCAGGGGGCTCTGCCATTCAAAAGCAATGATTCACATCTTTGGAGAACTGATTCTCTATTGTTGGTCTCTTGACTTTTCTTCTGTCTTGTTTTTTTTCTATCTCTATTCCAGGGCTCTGTATGACACATTTGGTGTTCTTTTAACAGCCCAGTAAATTAACTTCATTTTGTAAGTAACCGGGGGAGCTTGTAGTAGTACAATAAAAGGACTGGAAGCCCCTGATTTAATTTTCTCCTCTTCCCCAATCCTACCATCTCATGCACTCCATCGTTTGGTAGAATAAAAATTATGTATATAAAAACCACAAAATTATATGTGTGTGTGCGTGTATATATATATATATATAAACAAAAATTATATATACACATATATATGCACATTTTCTCTTAAAATTGCTTATATACACACAAGGCATATTTGTTACACAGAAAATTCATAAAAATAGAATTTTATCTCTTTTTTTCATAATTTTAAGTTTCTTCTTTCTAAGTAGATCTTCCTTCCCCATTAAACTACGTTTTCTACTGCAAGATATTTTGTGCATTGCTGTTTTAAACCCTTTTAACAGAGAATCATAGCAGTCTGAGAAGTCTTCTGAACCATCCTGGACTCTTGGTGTGATTTTAAATTGTGTCTACAAGTTCTCTGACATTCTTCCCACCAAGAGGTAGAGTCTATTTCCCCTCCTCTTGAACCTAGATAGGCCTTTGTGACTGCCTTGATGAATACAATGAGGCAGAAGTGACACCCTACATCCCTTCTGAGGCCACTGCCAAAAAGCTCATGCAGCTCTTACAGGTTTCTCTTGGGGGCTTTGGCCCCCTGTAAGAACTTCAGTTCCCTCGAGGTGGCTACATAAAGAGACCTTGCAGAGAGTAACAGGAACGCCTGAGGAGCCCCAGCTGTCCCAGCCCCAGCCAGGCACCGGACATCAAAGTGAAGAGCCTGCAAGATGACCTTGGCCACTGCCGGACTGCAATCACCCAAGAGATCCCAAATGAGAGCTGCCTAGCTGAGCCCGGTCAACCCTAAGATTTTTGAACAAAATAAATGATTGTTACTGCTTTAAGCCACTGTTTTGGTTTCTATTATCAATAGGTAACTGGAACCCTTGGGAATTTAGCTTCTGCAATTGATATTTCAACAACAAAAGAACAAAGCATCTAAGCACACTAAGTCTCACCATCAGGGAGTTTGTTTTCTGCATGAGCAACAGCATACAACCTTGCCAGGAAATGGGCTTTTCTAATTTCAAAATTATTGTTCTTTAATTGGAAGGGATGTTGGGACTCTGGTATCAGCTCCTCCACTTTACAGATGAGAAAGCTGAGGACCAACAAATGAAATGATTTACCCTGGCCACATAGCTAAGCTACACACAGGGTTAGGGACAGGGAGGGACTCAAGCCAACTCATTGCCTGCCAATCCCATTAATGTGCCAAATTCACACTGTATCTATCTATCTATCTATCTATCTATCTATCTATCTATCTATCTATCTTAAATTTATTTATTTTTTTTGAGACAAGGTCTCACTCTGTCACCCAGGCTAGAGTGCAGTGGCATGATCACAGCTCACTGCAGCCTTGACTTCCTGGGCTCAAGTGATCCTCCCACCTCAGCCTCCCGAGTAGCTGGGACTACAGGCACACACCACTATGCCCAGCTAATTTTTGAAATGGGGTCTTGCCATGTTGCTGGTCTCCAACTCCTGGGCTCAAGCAATCTGCCTGCCTTGGCCTGTCAGAATTTTGGGATTACAGGCATGAGCCACTGTGCCTGGCCAGTGTTCTTTTTATACTCACTGTGGTTCCAGTGTTCTAGTATGGTCCATCTCTGAACTCCAATGATTCCTTTTATTAAAGATCAAATATAAACTTCTAATTCCCTGGAGCATGGTTTCCCTTAGCCAAAAATAAATATGTATCACTGACTGCAGGGTGAGCTGGGTGTCTGACCTTAAGAGGCAATCCATGCCTGTGACTTCACTTCTTTATGAAACCAAGGAGTTTTGAGTGCAAACCTTTTCTGCTTCCCTCACTACAGGTTGCCACATTTAAAATGTTCCCTCCTATAAAATCCTGCTGGGAACATGCCTCAGATAAAAGGCTGAAGGACAGAAAGTTCTGCTTAGAGCTAACTGGGACCATTGTTTGGTAGATTACAGACATCTCTAAGATTACTGGTTCAACAGCTAGATTGATGAGGTCCATGACTTGTACTTTGGGAAACTGCTTCCAAGAGTACAATCTCTTGAATACATTCCAGAGGAAAGTCACGTGAGACAGGGCCTGTGTGCCCCAGACACACCTATGGCCTCCAGCCAACATGAATTCACCGTGTGCTGAAGCTCTAGGAGGCTGACAGATCATGGCCTCCTAAAAAACATACGAACAAACACACGTGAACACACACCCACACAGAGTAAGCATAGGCCTTTTTCCAGGGGCAAGAAACAGGGAAGAATGACAAATTTTCAGCTCAAGTCCCCCGTCATCTCCACACTCACATATGGTTAAGTCATTTGTCTGAGGTCAAAATGACCATCAAGTAGCAGTACCAGGATTTAAACCCAGGTTTCTCTGATCCGAACTGCCCAAGAAATCCTGGAAACTGAGAAATTTTTGATCCAGGTAAATGTCCTACATGAGTAGAGGAATGCTTGATGAAGATAATAATAGTAACAGCTGTGATGACCATGACAAAAAAACAAATCTTTCCCCAAATGCAGCAACACTTGGGGGCAACTATGCTGCCTTTAATCTTCAGCTTTAGCTTTTTTGCCTTAGTCACTTGATTCAACTTGGTACAAACATTTCTCACCTAGAACTCATCTGAGAATTCTTCCTGGGCCTTGAAACTGTTGTTAGGAATCCCTCCTTGCGTGCTTATAACCGATAAGCTTATCTCTACTCCAGCTGTCACCTCTCTGAATGGAAATGGCCAGTGTCCTGCCTGTTTCCCTGTCTGAAGCGGAAGCTGCCAGGGCTGGGACCATGTCTGATTCCATGTTATATGCCTATATCTATTCCAGCACCTAGGCTACAAGACATATTCGCTGAAGAATAAGAAACCCTCCTAAATCACTTACTAGCCATCTGTGGCAGCTGGTGTTTTCCAAAAACGACCACCGCAGTACATTCCAATCTGCTTACCCTTCCTAAATGTGACTTTGGCTCTCCTGTTGACTGGTAAGGTCTATGTTCCTTCCCTCAAATCTGGGTGGAGTTTTTTTTTGTTTTTTTTTTTTTTGTGGGTTTGTGACTGTGGCTGCAGTGATGCTACCTGACTTCTAAGGTCATGTCATAAAAGGTAGTATGGCTACTTCTTGGTTTTCTTGTGGTGCTGACTCTTGGGAGCCAGCTGCCACACTGCAAGGAAGTCTGAGCAGCCCAGAGAGGGGCCCATGTGGAAAGGAACCGAGGTGCATGGCCTTCAGCCTCAGCCTAACTTCCAGATGATAGCAGTACAACCCTGTTGGCCATGTGAATGAGCCATCTTGAAAGTGGACCTTCCAGCCCATCAAGCTGACTTAGACTCAGGCCATGCAGCTGAGTCTGGGGAGAGCAGAGACAAGTGACTCCTCCCCAGTTACAGACTTATGAGCAAAACGAATGATTGTTATTGATCTAAGCACTATGTTTTGCAGTGGTTTGTTAGGCAGCAGCAGTAACTGGAATACCATCCATGAAGAAGTGAAATCAAAGCTCTTTCAGTGACCATTCTGGATGGTCATTAAGGGCTTTTAAGTGCTGGAGCTCAACGGGCTGATTTTAACTTGGGTTTCCTTACTGTCCTCCTTTCCTGACCAGACTAAGAGAAGGGAAACATCTCAATGCCAGGCTCTTTCTACAGCATCATGATTTCTCTGACCGACAGCCACAGGTTCCCTCAGGGAAGTAAGGAACAAATGCATACTAGGAGGGCCATGAAGCTTCCTAGCACACACACACACTGTGGGCTGGGGAAACAGATGGAATAAAGCTGGAGGCTGTTATATGGTGCCTGCATATTGAGGACATAGCCATTTCCTTCAAGGAGCTAATAGTATAGAAGGAAATAAAATTCGCGGTGACAGGAGTATAAACTCACATACCAAAGGTGTTCTCTCAAAGACTTGCCTCAAATAAACAAAAATGAGAGTCAAATTAGATGGATGAAAAGGTCAACTCAGCCTCTAATAAAATAACAAGGTCATTAATATTCATGGAACATCTCTCTGACATCATGGGAAAGAACACAAATGCATCAGTCCAGACTGCCTTGTACTCTCCCAAACTAAAAGGAAGAAGCCCATAAAAACTTCTTTCCTTTACAGTAGAGAACCTGAGAAACATGACCTCAGCCAGGTGATCAAGGCCAACATCCACAGTGATAATGTCATGATGACAATATGTACCCTTGATATGAAAGAGGTACTTTATCTCTGTAGTTTTCCCCTCTCAAACCTATAATCCCAGTATAGTTATAAGAAAAACATCAGACAAATCCCAGTTGAGGGTTAGTCTATAAAATAGCTGACCAGTACTCAAAACTGCAAAGGGTCAGAAGCAAAGAATGTTTGAGCAGCTGTCACAGCCAAGGGGCGCCTAAGGGGACATGAAGACTAAATGTAATGTGGTATCCCGGATGACATCCTGGAAGAGAAAAAGGACATTAGGCAAAAAAAAAAAAAAAAAAAAAAGGAGTCTGAACAAAGTGCTACTTCAGTTAATAATGTATCTGTATTACTAACTGTGACAAATGCACTACAGTAATACAAGATGCTAATCACAGAGGAAAGTAGAAACAAGGCATCTAGGAACTCTGTACTACTGTTGCAACTTTTCTGTATATTTAAAACTATTCTAAATTTTAAAAGTATTTTAAAATGGTGCATAGATGGCAGACAGCAGGGACAATGCAATGTGAAGGCTACCCTGTGGGGTGGGCTCTAGAAGGGGACATAACTGAAGGGAGGCTTGTAGGCAACTTTCCCAGCACCCTGGTGTGAGATCATGCACCCACAGATGCGGGCATGCAGGTGGCGGAGTAAGGGTATGGTTGCTGAGACGCTCCCTGCCTTAATGCCAGCTTCTGGATTCTTGGATCTCTTTTAGCCTAGTTGATAGATTCTAATCAAATGTATCTACTGATGTGCTTTGGAGTCCACTTAGAGAGAGGAGGGAAAATTCTAAGACTTTTGCTTTATCTGTCTATATTTCCTGATTCTTACTTTTTAAACATTCTAATTCAAAGTATGGAGTTAGGTGAAATGGTCAGAGAGACAACAACCTGAACATACAGTTTTTAACCTGTTCAAATTCCAACTGCGGAATGAGGGTAAACACCACCCATGTAATATAAACAGCCACTACTTTCTTGACCAAGCAGGCTGAATGAAAATCAAAGCTTATTTGTCAGTACCGTGGGGCTAGATTACCCTGTTGCTTAAATGTGGAAGCCACATATGATGCTGGACATGGATACGTCCAGTCTCGTTCACAATTTCTGCCCATACTCCCTTCCTGCTCGGTGATGATATATTCATCTCCAAAACCCACCTTGACTGTCACTTTGTCTTGGCAAGGTCAAGGTCCCTCAACTCCCCAGGTAGAAATGGTGGCTCCCTGCCCAGTGCTCCCAGACACTCTGTTCCTGTTCCTATTGTGACTCTTCCTCACAAAGAGACCTTCAGTAGAGGGCACAGTGGGAGGGCCATGGGCTTGGGATTAGTGGGATTTGGGTTCAATCTTGGCTTTGTAATTTTCTAGTTGTAGACTTCAGGCAAATTAATTAAGCTTCGTTTTTCTCAGCTGTATGATAAGGAAAATAATGCCTACGTGCAGGGTGCTTTTAGGGTAGGAATATGTGATTAAGATGCTTGGAAGGCCCCACACAGTGCCTCACATTAAATAGGTGATAACTCTTGTTTTAGTTTCTAAACTAAACTTATACCCTCCCATGGGGCTGTGCGTTCTTGAACTGAGCCATCTGGAGCCTCAGAACTTAGTTCACTATCTGATACATCATAAGAGCACAATAATGCTTTTGAAACCATGTGAGAATGAAAGAATAATCTCACACATTTGAGTTATTTGCAGCTGAATGCTTACCACAAAATCATAGATGTTTATTTCTTTGGAGACAATGTCAATGAAAGCAAGCAGTAAATAACATCAGTCCTGTGACACGCCAATTCAGGGTGTGTGTGTGTGTGTGTGTGTGTGTATGTATTTATCTTTTTACTTTGCTTGCTTCTGTGATTAACATTAATTGCATCAAATGTACACATTTCCCACAGGCCAGAGTGAGTCAGGAGAAAGCTGAGCTGGAACCTAACTCCTGTTGATCTGCTGCAGAGACCCTCTCGTCCCACAGTTGCTCCCCCCATGGTAAGCTCCATTCCTAATTACCTAGGCAAACTGGCCTGCATTTCTCTCCAGAGTTCTAAAGGTTGGTGTGAGAGTATTTGCCAAGATTTGGATTTTACAGAGACAAGTCTCAGCTTTTGCTTTCTGGTTCAAGGTTTTGGAAGGGTGTGATGACAGCGGCAGGAAATAGGACAAATAGGAGTTTTAGGGGGGGCAGCTAATAGAACAGCCTCAGGAAGGACCTAGGCATTCCCTACAGATGCAAGGGACAGGCCTGCAGTGGTGTCTCCAGAACACTTGGCTCCTATAAACCCAGTGCACTGAATCCCCAGAGCTTGCAGCCCATGGCTTGGGGTCTGGTCCAGTGCACTCATCAGAGAGCATAACAGGACCTTTGGGACTCCTAGGGAACCTCTTGGAGAGTCCTGGGACCTGCCTAAAGTACCTGACTTGAGCACACCAGCATCTATGCACCCTTAGCTTCAAATTCTCCAAAGCCAGAAAAGGAAAAAGACACAATGTCCTGGCCTGATCATGCCTGAGAATCACTTACCTAAAAAGAACACTGGGGCTTTTGACCTGACATCCTCCCAGGCATGCTGACATCTCAGCACTTCCTATCCCCTCACAAAAGAGCTTGTTGAGGAGGAAGGAGAAGAGACAGCGGCTAGTGGTTAGCAGAGACAGTGGCCAAGTGTCTAGGAAGAGGTGATGGGCAGGCCTACCTGACGAGGGGCTGATGTCTAAGAAGGGGGTCTGCTCCCTCTGGCACACAGCATGCCTGCTCCTGAGCCCCTGTGGTTTCTCCGGGAGCACTGTGCAAGGCTGCTTGGTATTCTCACTTGGTTCTGTTGGATGGCTGCAAAGCTGTCTGGCCCTGCTCTCCTCAGTTGCCAAAGGTTCATTGCCTGCTCCAGTTTGCCTGGAACAAAACAGCTCAGGCAACACAGCTGTGCATCCTTGTGAGACTGCCTAATTTCCCATTTCAAGGCAGGATGCCACATCCCAAGGTGTAATTTCGATTTTGGGCATAAGCTGAATTTCACAACTGAATTCTGAAACTCAGCCCTCCAGGCTGTGCCTGCTTGGGAATTAAAAAGCTTTCTTCTCCTTTCCCTCCTCCACTATCTACCACCCTCCCCAATATCAATACTGATACCATAACTAATGTTAAATTTCCATTTATTATCTACCATGTGCTAGGCACTTGTATGGCTGCACCTGACAGCAATGGCTTACCTTAAGCCTATCCTGAGAATGACGCTATGGTCTAAGAAGAATGTGTGCTTGGAATTCCAAGCTAAGAAATCTGGAAGTGGCCGATCTGGAGATTCATTCCTTACTTATGGGAAACATCTAAACCTCTGGCCCATTTCATGGAATGTAGGCTGTACAGCGGACTGAAGCCCTTTGTTTTGGGTTAAATGAAAGTTGACAGGTGGAGGTTGTTAGGGGGAGGGCGCTACGTGAAAATGCTGTATCAACTGCATGCTTTTTACCAGCAGATGCAGTTCTGTCCAGCTCATCACCACTGGACTCCTCTGTATGTGAGTCCCCTCAATAAACCTGATGTCTCATTTGCTGGCTCCAGGTCTCTTTTTCAGCCTCTTGAACATGGTACCATCACTGAAGTCAACAAGGGTCCAGCATGACAACACTGTACTAATCAATTTCCATATATCACCTTAATCTTCACAAAACCCTACGAGGTAGAAAAGGACAAATCTCAACCCATGTCCTATGTGATTATAAGGGTACTCACCTTCCACCTTTTTATTATTCTCTTTTGGGCTACAAATCTGTGGATTTGCATACCTGAATGATTCACTGTGGTTTTCTGGTAGAAAAACTAATAACACCATTTGTCCATGTCAAGCCAAGAAGACAAGCTCAACATACAAAGAACAAGGAGAGAATAATGGAAGATGGCCTATAATTCAGAAGCACATTGGGTGGAGCATATTGCACGTGTAGAAGCTTGTCACGGAACCCAAGAAAGCTGGAGGAACCTGGGAAGGCTTCCTGGAAGAAGGGAAAGCTGAGTTCTCCTATCACCACTCCACCATTTGTTCATGTCCTCATTTACATATTCAACAAACATTTATTGAGGGCTGAGTGTGGCTTTGTGTATCCCAGATAAACTAGTATCCTGATCTTAGCCATGGATCTCAGCTGCTACTATCTCGTTCCCTACCATGGGCAATAAGATGCATACTGGTAGGGAAAATTCTGGCAAATTTTGTAAAGTTTATCCATAGGCAGAAACACTTTACCCTATGTTATGCTCAGAAGAGGAACACACATTTATTAAGCACCTACCACATCTGCAAATAACTTTACTCCCGAAAACTGATTTGATACTTAAGCAGCTTTTGTAAGGTGTGTTTCATTCCCTAAAACTAAAGTTCAGAGAGTTTAAAAGATTTATCCAAGGTCACACATTCAAGGTGGAGCCAAGATGCACAACTAAGTCTATTACTGTTTTTTACATACTCCCCCGCTTCTCTGTCTCCCTCTTTCTATTCTCAGCTGCAGACACTGCCAGCTGCAAACTTCTTTAGTAGTTATTCCTGATTATTTCTGCTCCTGGTGAGCTTATCACCTGATTAAAGGGCTCCTAGCTTCACAAGACCTTGGAGATGACAAACAGATGACCCTGGAGAGTCAGGCTCTCTAGGGCTGTTCCATTTTGGTCTGGCCCCCATTCCAACCAGGGATATAGTTCAAACCCTGCCTCTGAGTTGAGCCCAAGAAAATAAGACCAAGATGAAAGCTTAAGTGCATCCCCTGAAAGGCTCTTATCTCCAGGTTAAGCTTGGAAGTGGGGAGACAGAGCACCACAACCCAACTTGGGGATGTTGTCTCTTGTAGAAACACCTTCCTCAGTAACAGAAGGGTAGCTGCCCCTATGTCCTAGAGAGGGGGAGTAGGACAAAGTGGCTCCTTGCCTCTGAGATTTGCTTAGCTGATCCTCCCTCACCCCAACCATAGCTCCTAACAAACCCAGGTACCCATAAATATAAATACCACCCTATATGTATTTCCTGTGTCCTCCCTTTTCTCTTTCCTGAGGAGGTATGCAGAGAAAATAAATGCCAGAATTACACAAAACTAGGTATAAATATACTCACTAGCTTTATGGCCTTGCATCAATTTCCCAGATAAGCTAGCAGGGTTGGGATTCTGTCTGGCTCTTTCCATTTATCATGATGTCCTGTTTTTGGTTCTTCTAGATTTTGCATCGGGTTGATGTAGTGGATGCTGTAGTCCACTACCCAGATTCCTCCCCCAACCCACAACAATGAGGTTCTCATTCCGGAGCTGCTAGGAGGGGTGCCAGATAATAGCACACAGCTGAGCTTCTCTTCAGCTATTGCCCTCGGATTAAGAAAGCTGCCTTGCTCAAGGTTACACGTCTTTCCTGGGAAACCAGTATCCGATGACTGGTTCCTGTAAACGGAATGGAGCTGCCTTAAAAGAGCTGCCTTGCTTCAATTTGGGAAGACGATGAAGAGCCATCCCAGCTCTGGAGTTCCCCATAGGGTTGGGTAAGGACTTGGCATGACTGTGTTGCAGCCCAACTTCTCCCCCTGCCTGATCTGGCTTCTCTCACTTTCCTGAAGGTGTTGATTCTGGGAGTACTTCTGGAAAACCTCCTGTATGCAAATTTCCAGGTCCTAATCTGCTTCCTGGGAACCAGGTCTGCCACAGATGATATTTCAATTAATGTTCATGATGAGGGAGACAATTCTTCCTTCTTGTCAATCCTTTCCCATGTCTTTCTCCACAGTATTCCTTTCATCCAATTTAACATCCCTTTAAGGATTTATCCCTTTCAGGTAGGCTTCCTTCATGTACTCCTTCCAGGTTCTGGTCACTCTAATCATGACTGCCACTCTAATAGATGGTATATAAGCCTTTTATTCTTGTCATTATGTATTTTCTCACACCTTTCCATTATCCTGGAAGCTCATTATGACTAGGCAATTTAAAATTTAATTTGAAAATATTTCCTCTCAGTCATATACAGCGATGGTTGGAGGCACTTAATCCTGTTGGCAGAACATGTTTGACAAATCCCTTGTCAGTGCTTCACCTTCTTCTCACTCATTTAATTCATCCAGCATACACTTACTGGCTGTCCTGTCTGAGCTAAGCATTGCCTATGCTATGGGACACACAAAGAAATAATGTTTCCTTCCTACTGTTCAGGGAGTTGTAGTTGAGCAGGAAAGGCTTGTGGTAATGTGGCTGACCCTGAGGCCAGGCTGCCAAAGTTCAAACTTCTCTCTCCCAATTTCTAGCTCAGTGACCTGGGACAAGTTATTTAAGCTCTTTGTGCCTGTTTCCTCACCAGTAAAATGAGAATTATAACAGTAGCCACCTCATTGGATTATTGTGAGGATTAAAGGAGTTAACATGTAAGAAGTCTGTACCACTGGTACACAGTAAGCATTATTTAAGTCTGCCTTGCCCAATATGGTAGACACTAGCCACATTTGGCTATTAAGCACTCTAAATGTAGTTGTGTACTGTAAGTATAAAACATTAATATATATGCAGTTTTGAAGACTTAATATGAAACAAGGTAGAATATTCCATTAATTTTTGTATTGATTACATGTTGAATTATTTTTGATATATTGGGCTAATTATTTTCCACTTTAATTCATGTGGTTGCTATACAAATTGAAATTATATATCTGGCTTGTGTATTTCTATTGGACAGTACTGACCTAAGTCTTTGCTATAAAAATAATAACGGGCCGGGAGCAGTGGCTTATGCTTATAACCCCAGCACTTTGGAAGGCCAAGGTAGGCAGATTGCTTGAGCCCACCAGTTCAAGACCAGCTTGGGCAACATAGCAAAACCCTGTCTCTAAAAAAAAATGCAAAAAATTAGCTGGGTGTGGTGGTGCGCACCTGTCATCCCAGCTACTCAGGTGGCTGAGGTGGGAGGATCGCTTGAGCCCAGGAGGCTGTGGTGAACTGGGATCACGCTATTGCACTTCAGCTTGGATGACAGAGCAAGATCCTGTCTCAAAAAAAAAAAAATAATAATAAAAGCAGAACATAAGAAATACCATCATAAAGGTATATGTACTGCCAGAAAAACTATTCTAAGAGTGAACAACCAGCATCAGTATCACCTGGGAATTTGTTGGAAATATAGACTGTTGGGTCCCTGTTCCAGATAGACTGAATTAGAAACTCTGGGGAAAGGCTCAGCAAGCTATGTGTCCAGGTGATTCGGATCTGACCAAAGTGTAAGAGGTACTTCCCTAAGGGAGTACAGAGGGATCACTAACCAATTCAGTTAGAGGATAAGACCAAGTTGTTCATCACAATAGTATTAGAGAAAAGGCAGGGCAGGGAAGGCCACACAGAAATGGTCCACACATGTAGTAAGTTTGACATAAAAGTAGTTAGGTGGCCTATAGCACATCTCTATCCCGTTCTCCTTGGCTCCTTTAGATGCTGCTTTTTCTGGAAACAACACCCTCTGGCCTGGCTGGGTCCCCTGCCCTCTGCACCTTTTTAATCTAAAGAGAGCCAAGAACAAATGGGATCTAAACTGTGTGCCCTTAATGAAACTAATTTGCGTTTGTAAAGCATGACTTCAAAAGGTGTGTTTATTATTTCCTGTATTGTGCTAGCACCAGCAGGATGTGGGGCAGGTGGACAACCCAGGTTCAGAGAGAGTGCAAGAGAGAAGCAGCAAGAGCTCAGGAGCCAGCTTGTGACAGGCAGGTCAGCCTCTAAATAGAGCTGCTTCCTGAGAGCACCATAAGCTAGGGGAGGATTAGAGGTGGCTGCAGAGATCCTTTCCCATTAGGAAAAGATTCTACATTAACCCCATGATTTTGCACTTTGTATTTATAGCCTTTATTTTATTTTGGGCTCCTACCAAATGAATGCGTTACAGCTGATAAAGCCCAGAATTTGCCCTTGGTCTTCAGTAGGGTCACAGAGAGGGACATGAGTCCAATGAAGCCCCTGCACCATGGTGTGGGTATGACACATCGTGAATTAAGGGACTTGGTAAGCTCTGGCCACATTTGTTTCCCTGGGGGAGTAGGAGTGGAGGGCTGGAAAGAAGGGGCTCCATGGGACATCATCACTGTGGAGGAGGCTGCAGGTTCAGAACAAACTCATCTTCCTACAAAAGCCTTTTTCACCCCACCCACAACCAGTTTCCTTTTTATTTTCAGCTTGTGTATTTGCAGCCATCTTTGCTCATAACAATGATATCATCTTCATGCACAGTGAATTATGTTGTGGAACTTTTGGGCCTGCAGCAAAGTTTCTGTTACAGCATTTCCCGGAAGTATCCTTGGGTCTGTGACCCTCATCTCCCCACAGCAGGAAGGGCAAGCATCAAGCATCACATCATCAGTATTGAAAGGTGCATCAGGTTTACCAGCAATAACACTAATAATGTTAATTATAGAAGTGATAGTGAGGTGGGGGTGGTGGTGATAGGAATGGTCAAATACATATCATTTATTTGGTCCTACTTTTTCCAGGTGTTAAGCAGTTTTCTACTATGCCAGGTTATATTTTCCAAACATGACTGCACCAAAATATCCCATCTCACAGGTTCTTACAATGTGATGTTGCTATTTACTGAGAAGTGGGGTCTGCATTCCCTCCTCTTTCATATGGGCAGGTTTTTGTGACTATGACAGAAGTGATTCCATGAGTTCCAAGCCCAGGTCATGAAAGATAACTTGTAATAAATCTGGCTACCCTGAAGCTGCCATGCTCGAGAGACCACACGGAGATGGAGAGAGATGCTTAGGAGTCCCAGCTGTCCAAGCCTCCAGCTATGTGAATCTTCCCAGCAGCAACTGCCAGACATGTGAGTGGGCAAACCTTCAGGTGATTTCAGCCCAGCTGATGCCAACGGAAGCCGAGACAGGCTGTCCCCACTAAGTATTTTCCAGACTGCACACTTTCAAACAAAACGAATGGTGTCATTATTTAAAGATGCTGATTTTTGGGGTGGTTTTATTGCTTAGCATTAGTAAATGGAACTCCTCTGCTACCTCATTAAACCCACATCATAACCTTTTAAACTAGGTATTATGATCATAGTTATCTTACAGATGAGGAAACATACAAATGGATTAAGTAATTTGCCTAAAACTTCACAGCTGGTATGTAGCAGAGCTGAGCCACAGTCCAGGACTGTCTTGCTCTTCGTGCAGGCTCTTTGAGTCACACCTTACCTGGCTTGGCCACACTCTAATGCATGTGCTACAGTCCCCACTGGGTCTGTCGCAATGCCTAGAAATGTCTGCTAGATTACATGTGACTCTAGATAGACAGCTATAAGCAGAAATGATTGCAAGGTTTAAAAATGTGTCATAGGAAAGATGACTTATCTTTAACGGTCGGCAAGTAAGGTTGATTCCTATGTCCAGTATGAAGAGACACGACCTTGAAGTGGAAATAGGAACAAAGGATACAGGCGGTCTTGAGGTTACATGAGGGCTGTGATGTCCTAGAACTCTAGTGGCCTTTTAGAGATCAGCCTATTTTTTTTGTTTTTACCATTCATAATAGTATTTTAATCAGGAAATGTGTTCTAAGAGTCAAATAGCTTCTTCACTGTCTCTTACCTTGAAGTCCAGATGGTTTGTAAACTGGAGATAGCCCACTGGGGATAATCTTTCAAGGCTGCAGTGAGGTCTGATGTGCTGCTTACATTTTCACCAAGTGGTACACCCAAAATGACTTTGGGGCTACACTTGGAATTGGCAAGGTTCCAGAAAACGGAGGGACTATCATCAGAGACAGCGCACAAAAAGTGGGAGAAAGGTCACCAGCCTCACTCATGGTGAGTGGGAACCTTCAATCAGGTGAAGCAGGTTTGCTTCTGCAGAACTAGTTCTCAGACCAGCTCCCTCAGCTGGCTTGGACAAAGAACAAATGCAGTCAGTTAAGGGCTGCTCATTTGTATTTCTCTGGGGGTTCCAGAGAACGGATGCCTAGAGGGTGACAGTAACCTTCTGCAATCAACTGTAGGGCTGCTTGACCCCATTTTATTTTATTTTTTATTTATTTATTTTTTTGAGACGGAGTCTCGCTCTGTCGCCCAGGCTGGAGTGCAGTGGCGCAATCTCGGCTCACTGCAAGCTCCGCCTCCCGGGTACACGCCATTCTCCCGCCTCAGCCTCTCCGAGTAGCTGGGACTACAGGCGTCCGCCACCATGCCTGGCTAATTTTTTTTTGTATTTTTAGTAGAGACGGGGTTTCACCATGGTCTCGATCTCCTGACCTCATGATCCGCCCGCCTCGGCCTCCCAAAGTGCTGGGATTACAAGCGTGAGCCACCGTGCCCGGCCTCGCTATGAACATTTGTTTACAAATTCTTTGTGAGGACACATGTTTTCATTTATCTTGGGAAAATACCTAGAGATGGAACTCTGGGACATATGGTAAGCGTCTATTGAACTTGATTAAAAACTGCCAAACTGTTTTCCAAGTGCTTTACCATTTTACCTTTTGGTTTAAAAATTTAATTATGTTGACTGACAGATGGATTAATTGATTGTTTAGGTAATAAAGTATATTGGCATAATGCAAAAGTCAAGATGCAGAAAATAACTACTGTGTGATGTCTTTCTCCCAGCTTTAACCTGCCTAAAGGTGAGTAGCATTACCAGTTCCTCATGGACCTTTCCAGACACAATTAAAACGTCACAAGCAAACACTTACCTACGTTTCCCCTCTCTCACTTTTCACACAGATGAGTGTGTCCTGGACCCACCTTGTTTTTCTCACTTAACAAATATCTTGGCTCTTGTTAAAGAGCCATTTCCCAAAGTGTGTTCTCAGGAGCTCTACCTATCACTCTGTACTTGTAAGAAAAGGGTTCCCAAATAAACTTGGGAAAATGCTGCAAACTATGGCGACCTCTTAGAAATTCATAATGCACATTAACTTATTAAAAACTCTAAGAAGTCCTGGAATGATTTGACTACAGAATTTTCTTGCCAGCAATACCTATTTAACATTTTGCAGAATGAGAATTCTGTAGCATACTCTCAAGGAGGCACTTATGGGAGTCAACAACTTTACTTTCTGTAAATGATCAGATAGTAAACGTTATAGGCTTGATGGATATGGTCCTGACCAAAATTACAGTACTCAATTTTGCCACTGTAGGGTGAAACCACAGATCTGATGTAAATGAACGGGTGTGGCTGTTTCAATATAACATTATTTATAAGAAGAGATGGCAGGCTGTAGTTTGCCAACTCCTCATCTAGAGATGGTAGGGGTTGAGGTGGGGAAGGTTCCCAGTAAGTTTTTAAAGTGTTTCCCCAAGGCCTGTTTGTGTTGCTTTCTCCCTACATGCTCCCATATCCTTCTCCACCCCAACTAATCTGCCACCACAAAGTTTAGAAGAGGGATGGGAAGGGAGGAGAGGAGTGAACAGAAGCAAAAGAAGTAGCTGTGGGCTGGGGGAGAAGGGACAGGAGAGAGTGAATTGGAGGGACGGTGTCCTGGAGCAGAGGCTGGAGAAAATAAAAACTTCCAAGAGCAGAATGAATAACTGCTCAAAGAGAAACCACTTCCCTACCATCTTTTCCTCTCCTTCCCCTCTATTCCCCTTTATGCCCAGAGAGTCCACCTGGAGCACTGGACAAGGGCATCCATGCAGCACATTCTCATGCTGTATGTGAATAAATAAATAATGGAGGCTTTTGGGCTTGGGCTTCAGCATCTCCATCTGTAGGACTATAGACTTGGCCAGGCACAGTGACTCACACTTGTAATCCCAGGACTTTGGGAGGCTAAGGCGGGCGGATCATGAGGTCAGGAGTTCGAGACCAATCTGGCCAACATGGTGAAACCCCGTCTGTACTAAAAATACGAAAATTAGCCAGGCGTGGTGGTTCGCACTCGTAATCCCAGCTACTTGGGAGGCTAAGGCAGGAGAATTGCTTGAACCTGGGAGGCAGAGGTTGCAGTGAGTTGAGATCGCACTACTGCACTCCAGCCTGGGTGACAGAGCAAGACTTCATCTCGAAAGGAAAAAAAAAAGACCATAGACTCCTTAATAGCTTCCTTCTTCAAGGATGCCATGAAATTTTTGTTGCCCATGTCAAAACCATCTGAGGACAAGTGAGCTTGTGGCCAGATAAGTGGTAGACATATGTGATTCTAGGAGTAAATTTTATGAGTTTTTCATGTAACAACTGGGCAGTAGGTACAATAGTTATCTAAGGAAACTATAGCTTGTCTTTTTTTTCACTTTTCTATTATTAAGCTACATTTTTTATATCAATATTTTTGGGGTACAGGTGGTTTTTGGTTACATGGATGAGTTCTACAGTGGTGAATTCTGAGATTTTAATGCATCTGCCACCTGAGCAGTGTACACTGTACCCAGTATGTAGTCTTTTATCCCTCACCCGCCTCCCAACATCCCCCTACGCTCTGAGTCCCCAAAGTCCATTATATCACTCTGTATGTCTCTGCATCATCATAGCTTAGCTGCCACTTATAAGTGATACCATACAGTATTTGGTTTTGCATTCCTAAGTTACTTCACTTGGAATAATGGACTCCAGCTCCATCCAAGTTGCTGCAAATCACATTATTTTGTTTCTTTTTATGGCTGAGTAGTGTTCTATAGTGTATGTATACCACATTTTCTTTATCCATTTGTTGGTTGGTGGGCACTTTGGTTGGTTTCATATCTCCGTAATTGTGAATTGTGCTGCTATAAACATGCATGTGCTCATATCTTTTTCATATAACGACCTCTTATTCTTTGGTAGATACCCAGTAGAGGGATTGCTGGATAGAATGATAGATCTACTTTTCGTTCTTTAAGGAATCTCCATACTGTTTTCCATAGCGGTTGTACTAATTTACATTTCCACCAACAGTGTGACAGTGTTCCCTTTTCACCACATCCACACCAACGACTATTGATTTTTGACTTTTAAATTATGGCCATTCTTATAGGAGTAAGGTGGTATCTCATTGCAGTTTTAATTAGCATTTCCCTGATGATTAGTAATGTTTAACATTTTTTTCATTTTTAATGGCCATTTGTATATCTTCTTTTGAGAAATGTCTTTTTATGTCCATTGCCCACTTTTTGATGGGATTGGTTTTGTCTTGCTGATTTAAGTTACTTGTAGATTCTGGATACTAGTCCTGTGTTGGATGCACAGTTTGCAAACACTGTCTGTTTACACTGCCTATTTTACTGTGTAGAAGCTTTTTAGTTTAATTAGGTCCTATTTATTTATGTTTTTGTTGCATTTGCTTTTGGGTTCTTGGTCATAAATTCTTTGCCTAGGCCAATGTCCAGAAGAGATTTTCCAATGTTATCTTCTAGAATTTTTATGGTTTCATGTCTTAGATTTAAGTCTTTGATCCATCTTGAGTTGATTTTTGTATAAGGTGAGGGATAGGGATTCAGTTTCATTTTTCTACATGTGGCTTGCCAGTCTTCCCAGCACCATTTATTAAATAGGGTGTCTTTTCCTCAGTTTATGTTTTTGCATGGTTTGTATATCAGTTGGCTGTAGGTATTTGGTTTTATTTCTGGGTTCTCTATTCTGTCCCATTGGTCTAAGTGCCTATTTTTATATGAGTACCATGCTGTTTTGGTAACTATAGCATTGTAGTATAATTTGAAGATTGGTAATGTGATGTCTCCAGATCTGTTCTTTTTGCTTAGTATTGCTTTGATGATGTGGGCTCTTTTTTGGTTCTATATGAATTTTAGAATTGTTTTTTCTACTTCTGTGAAAAATTATAATGGTATTTTGACAGGAATTGCATTGAATTTGTAGATTGCTTTTGGCAGTCTGGTCATTTTCACAATATTGATTCTTCCCATCTATGAGCATGGGATGTGAATCCATTTGTTTGTATTATCTGTCATTTCTTTCAGCAGTGTTTTGTAGTTTTCCTTGTAGAGATCTTTCACCTCCTTGGTTAAGTATATTCCTAGGGTTTTCTTTTTTTTCAGCTGTTGTAAAAGTGATCGAGTTCTTGATTTGATTCTCAGCTTGGTTGTTGTTGGTGTATAGCAGTGCTACTGATTTGTGTACATTGATTTTGTAACTTGAGACTCTGCTGAATTTGTTTATAGACCTAGGAGCCTTTTGGATAAGTCTTTAGGGTGTTCTATATATATGATCATATCGTTGGAGAACACTGACAGTTTGATTTCCTGTTTTCCAATTTGGATGCCCTATATTTCTTTCTCTTGACTGATTGCTGTGGGTAGGACTTCCTAGTTCTTCTTTTTTAGGTCCCATATTTCATCAAATGTAAGAAGAAATACACTATTTTTTTGTGCCAGTTAGAAAGAAAAAAGCTAGCAATTAAACTATGTCACAATGGTTTCTTCCATTTACAATCTTTATTCTATCCTTATTGAAATAACTCCTTTAGACTTATCTAACCAGTTTATCATACATCCCTGCTGCCTTCAGTTATAGTAAGTAGTGTGTAACTGCCAATATTTTTGCAAGCATCTCAGCAACAAAATACCTAGTTTCAACTGCTTTGTGAATGTCTTCTTTCCTTTGGTCCCTTGTAGAACTCGGTTGTTGCTTTGCAATATGGAATGGAGACCATTCTCACAATGATGACATTTGTTCCATGAATATCAAATTTCTGGCCTGCTGCTCTGCTTGCCCTTCTGCACACATAACAACTTTTTGTTTCAATGCTAAATCACAGTAAATCTTTGTGAAGGCTTTTAAAACAGCAGTTAAATACACATAGCACCAGTGATGCATTTGCCTCAAATGGAGAGATGATGAGGTGAACAACTACAACCAATATTCACCCATCACAAGCAATGGTAACTACGTCATGAATCTGGCTCACAGAGACCATAAGACGCATCCTGGTTTCAGAGGTATTAAGATAAACAGGAGTTTCTCTAACAACATAAGCCTAGATGAAGATGTGTATTTAATTAAAGTTCTAATTTTGAACTTTAGGAGGTAAAAACAAAAAAGAAAAAAAGGAAAAAACCAATGGCCTCAAAGCGGCATGTTGTATCATTTTTCTTCTTTATAACCATTCACAAATGCTCTGCAGTGACATTTAGATACATCCAGCTGAATATCTGTGCACTGGAAGTCAAGTGGGTGGAAATAGGTCTCACTATGGAATTCTTGTAGGTGCGAACTTGGTATGACCCACAAAACTGTATCTTTACACTTGCCTACCCTTCCTCCCATGAGTTCAAAAAGGATCTTACGGTTTACATAATGAAATATTCATGAGTATGAAGTGAGGATCATTTTAAAGTAAGAAAATCAGAAGTCAACTACAGCTAGTTTTTTTTTTTTTTTTTTAAACATGTGCTTAGTACAGATGCCAAAGGAATGTGTAAAGGAAAAAGCCAAATTAGGAATTTATATCCATTTGAAAAAATGGTTATATGACATTTAAAGTAGAATGTGACAAGCTTCTGCTACCAGTGAAAAAGTCTGCCTGGCTCCTTATGCCCCTCTCTGAGCTGGGCTTGCTGGGTTCTGTTTAATGGGGGAGGGGGTGCACGATGGGGTGGCAGGGAAAGTACCCTGCTATATGGCCAACCTCTGCTGTCACAGACCTTGTGACCTTCTCCTGCTCAAGGATCAGGTCTGTCTTACTCCAAACCTCTGTTCTTTCTATCTTATGCTAATTCACAGAGGTGCTGCAAGAATCCAATATAAAAACGCCAATACTTCTGTTCTGTACAACTCACTGTAGCAAACAAGCTTCCTTGCGAAGCTCCCATGGAGATTGGGCTGAGCGATCCAATGTTCTAGATGTCAGCTCACCATTCTGGGCCCCTGTAATATGGCTAGAGTCTCAGATGCCTGGCCAGGTCTCTTGGGTGGCTCCACATGATCTGAATCTCCAGATGTGCCCCAGCCAGGCAACATCCCCAGCTGAGAGCTTTACCAGCAGTCCCCTGATGTGGTGTATGTCGTGCTCTCACCACAGACATGGAGGTCTGAGATGACAGAGTTGGTCTGTGATGTATGTCTTTCATTTTTTCAAAAACGCTTCAAGGTGGTTTATAACAGGACAGGCACAAACACAAGTTTTATAACATAAAAACTGACGTCAAGACTTAATAGAGAAATAGGAGTCTAAAATGAGCTGAAGCAGAGGTGGAATAAACACAGCAGGGAGAAACAAGAGCCACCTGTGAAAGTCCATGCTGCTCACCCTGCCTCCTGCAGCCTTATTGCTAAGCAAGCTTAAAGGACACAAGCAAATCAATAAAGGACACAAGCAAACTAGTGCTTCTCCAGAATGTCAAGAAACAAAGTTTGGAAGAGATCATGTGCCTGCCTGGTGCTTATAAAGCAAAGTTTGGGCAAATAGGCTGTATGATTAAATTGGATTGTAGGCAAGACACACTGTTCGTTCTCTGAAAGGGAGAGCCTGAACAAAGATTGGGGAAGATAAAAAGGTTCTTGGCAGGCTCCTAAACCACCTCTATGTGTGTAAGTTTAAGAAGTGATTATTCCTCCCACTTGTACCACCTTTCTTTCTCCCAACTCAAATCTCAAATCCAAGACTTTCTTTGCCAGTCTACAAGCATACAGGTGATATAGAGTTGAGACAGACCATACACCCACTTCAAGTTAAAGATCCTAATTTATTGGGTCAGAGACATGTGACCACACAGGCAAAGGCAGATACAGCAATCCTTGTCATGGGGCCCCTCCTGGCATTCATTTCCCTAGTGGATAAGATGTTTATGGTATATGAAGTCACACTGGATTCTTGTTATGCCACTGCTCTTGCAGGCTAGAACTTAAATCTCCATTTTAGAAGAAGACCAGTAATATACTGCATATGCTTCCATTTAAGGAATTCTTACAAAGAAGGCTCTCCTGATGCTTAAGACAGAATCAACATTAGATTGTACTCCATAGATTCAACTTCATGGAGGTTGGAATGTGTGGATAAGGGTGGCATTATTAATGCCCTGACTTCCCTGAAAACATCTTTGTCTCTAGCTTTCCAGTATTAGGGAAAGGTTCTCCTCCACCCTCAGCATGTCGTTCTTCTGTTCAAAAATCATGCTGGCTGCTTTCAGTTTCACGAGACATTTCAAGGTCAAGATCACAAAGGTGGTTAAGTGGTTGTGACATAATAAGAAATATATATTTGGTCTCTGCCTGGTTTCCTGGCACACAGCTTCTTTTTGTATGCTAATGAGGTGACTGGTGGCTGGGGGGCTCCTGGAAAGCCTCCAGATGGGGGCTGGTTGCCAGGGGAACCAACCAAGTGATTAGAAGGTTGTAACTTTCAGCCAGAACCCCTGACCTCTAGGGAGGGGAGGAGAGGGGTTAGAAGTTGAGTTCATTGCTAATGGCCAGTGATTTAACCAAGCATGCCTATGTAATGAAGCCTCCATAAAAACCCAGAATGTAGGGTTCAGAGAGCCTCTGGATTGCTGAACACATGACAGTGCTAGGAGGGTGGGATGCCCAGAAAGGGCATGGAAGCTCTGTGCCCCTCCTATACACCTTGCCCTAGGCATGTCTTCTTTCTGGCTGTTCCTGAGTTGTATTCTTTTCTAATAAAGCAGTAAGCTACTAAGCATATGGTTTTCCTGAATTCTGTAAGCTGTACAAGCAAATTATTAAACCTGAGGAAGGGGTTGTGGGAACCTCTGATTTACTGCCACTCAGTCAAAAGCATAGGTGGCAACCTGGACTTGTGACTGGCATCTAAAGTGGGAGCAGCCTTGTGGGGCTGAGCTCTTGACTTATGGGATCTGACGCTATTGCCAGGTAGATAGTATAAAAATTGAGTTAAATTGTAGAACACCCAGTTGGTGTCTGGAAAGTTGGAGAATTGGCTAGTGTGGGAACCCACTGCCCCCCACATTTGATGTTAGAAGAGTTGTGTGTTGAGTATGAGCACAAAGAAAAGCAGTTTGGTTTTTCCTATCTAGTAAAAGGGTTGAAACTTGAACCTGCGTTTTCTAACTCTTCAGAATTATGACTCCCTACCACACATGGGCGTGTATGGCAGCAACTAGAATTCCCAAGCCCAATGAAGCTGCTATGTTCTGTGTTTCTGTTTAGTTACCATGCCTGTTAGCTTGATATGAAAATAAATTTGTAAATAAGATGCTCAAAGTGGTCATGAGATTACCCAAGGTGTAATCTTAAAGTTTAAGAATGCGGTTAACATTAGCTTTTAAGATGATACCAACTTTGTATTCTAGAATTATGTCTGTGTATATGGTAAGTAGTTCTCAACCTTGCTTCTCAATGGAGTCAACAGGGTTTTAAAAAACTCCCCAAGTGGATATAATGTGAAGCCAAGACTGAAAGTCACTGATCTAATAATAGCTGCACACTATGTCCTCTGCTGGTGAGCTGCATAGCCTGAGAGGAACTGGAGGTGGTAGGGAGAGTGATGTCTCCCACCTATACCCCCAACCTCAATAAAACCAATTGTAAAGATTGTTGTTTTACAACTCTTTAAATCTGATTTGGAGAATACCACAGCCTGGTGTGGTGGTAAAGAAACACGCTTTGTAATATAACTTAGGGAATCGTGGATGTCAATTTCATGAGATCTTTCCTTTCAGTCTCCTGCCTGGAGGGTGTGGCTCTGGTTACTAATACTTTGCAAGCAAGCTAGGAAGAGGGCCAGGGTCTCAGCCTTCAGTGGGTAAAACTGCCTTTACACCCTATTTTTGTAGACAACGCTTGGTGTTTCCATAGTCATTCAACCAATTCTCTGACCTGTAGTTCCACCTCCACCCCCATTCCCTGGGGTTCCTGGAATTACTGCCAATTCTTAAGGTTTTGGGAGGTTCTACAGTTGGTTCCAGGTCTTCCCGACTCCTAGTTTAGGATTCAACTTCATCAGGTATCTAAGGAAGTTACCCTTTCTTCATTTGTTTTCTAGATTTTGGTTTTTATTTTTTAATTGACACATTGGAATTGAACATATTTACAGAGAACAATTTAATGTTTTGGTTAATATCTATGTTGTATAATGATCACATCAGGGTATTTAGCATATCTATTACCTCATGCATTTATCATCTTTTTTTTTGTGGTGAGAACCTTCACAAGCCTCTCTTCTAGTATTTAGTAATATACTATGTTTTACTATTAACCATAGTCACCCTACTGTTCAATAGAACACTAGAACCTATTTCTCCTGGTTGTAACCTTTTACCTATTAACCAACCTCTCCCTATTCTCTCCTTCCTCTCCTCCCAGTCTCTAGTAATCACTGTTCTACTCTTTGCTTCTATATCACCTCTTTTTCTTTTTTTAGATTCCACATATGAGTGGTGAGATCATGTAGTATTTGTCTTTCTGTGGCTGCCTTATTTCACTTAACATAATGTCCTCCAGGCTGATCCATGTTGTTGCAAATGACAGGATTTCCTTCATTTTTATGGCTGAATAGTATTCCCTTGTGTACATATACCACATTGTCTTTATTCATCCATTGTTGGATACTTAGGTTGATTCCATATCTTCACTATTTTGAATAATGCTGTAATAAACCTAAGAGTGCAGATATCTTTTGATATACTGATTTCATTTCCTTTGGATATATATACAGTAATGGGATTGGTGGATCATGTGGTAGCTCTATTTTTAATTTTTTGAGGAACTTCCATACTGTTTTCCATAATGGCTGTACTAGTTTACAATCCTACCAACAGTGTGCAAGTATCTTCTTTTCTTCACATGCTCACCAGCACTTGTTTTCTTTTGTCTCTTTTAAAATAATAGTCACTTTAACTGGGTGACATGGTATCTCATTGTGGTTTTGATTTGTATTTCCCTCATGGTTAGTAATGAGCATTTTTTTAATGTATCTGTTGGTCATTTGTTTATCTTGAGAAATGTCTGTGAAGGTCTTTTGCTCATTTAAAAATCAGGTTAGTTTTTTTTTTTTTTTTGCTATTAAGTTCCTTATATATTCTGGATATTAACCCCTTGTCGGATGTATAATTTGCAAATATTTTCTCCCATTCTTTAGGCCATCTCTTCACTCTGCTGTTTCCTTTGCTGTGCAAATGTTTATTAGTTTCATGTAATCCCATTTGTCTATTTTTGCTTTTGTTGCCTGTGCTTTTAACTTCTTAAATTATATTGCTGTGTTTGCTCTCCTGTTTTCTTTGTTCTTGTGGTCTACTATTTTAAATAATCCCTTTATTATTTAATAAGGCTTTGATTACATGTGTTTATATTGTGCCACATTAAACCAGCATTCAACCCTAGATTTGAATGCCTCCTCTGTTATGTTCCTGTGATGGGACTTCAAAGAAGTTACTTAAACTCTATAGGCCTCAATTTTGGTCAATTTAAAGGGGAAAAATAGCATTAAATTTGTATTCCTTTGGCTATTAATGAAATTGAACATTTTTCCAGAAGTTTATTGCTCACCTGTATATTTTCTTTTGCTCAAGAGCACTGTCTGCTTTATATTAGTCTTTAAAAATCTATTTGTAAGTATTTTTTTAATATGTCAAGGCTATCAACTTGGTAACAATCATGTTTACTGAAAATATTTTCCCCCAATAGTTTGTCTGCCTTTGATTTTGTTGTGTTTTGTCTATGGAGTTTTGTTTTGTTTTTGACCAAAGAAAAGTCCTTCCCAATCCTGTTTTTGGAAATATTTACCAGTATTTTCCTCTATTTGTTTTATAATTTCATCTTCTACACTATGTAGTGGATGTTCTGTGCCACTCAGGTCCCCTCTTGAAGACTTAGGCTCTCATTCCTGGAGTGTTGGATGCTGATGGCTCATTGTTCAATCTTTCTCCCAGAAATCTCACTGAGCCAAAGGGAGTTGCCTCACTCTAGACTATGCCCCTCCAGGGTAAATCCCACATTCAACACCTGGTTGATGTCAGGGAACACAGGCCCTTGTCTCAATTTGGGACAGCTGTGATGGGCTATCCCCGCTCCCCAGCTCCCTGTGGAGTCAGCTGAGCTCTTTGTATTAGCATGTATTAGAGGGGCTGTCCACCTCCACTCCGCTTCACTCTATCTCCCAGTGCACTCAACACTAAATGCCCTATACTAAGACTTCTCCCCAAGGTTTCCTGAGAAACCAAAGACAAAGAGTTCAATCCATTTGTAATTTACCTCGATATACTGTGTGTGATGAAGCTCTAACTTTTTTTCCAAGTAATTAATTCTCCCAATACCATTTACTGACTTATCCTTTGCCCAGATTTTGAACTGCTACCTTGATTATATTTAAATTTTAAAAACTTAATAAAACTGTTATAAACAAACTGTTTCAGGGCTATCTAATCTGCTACCCTAATCTGTTCTCTTATATTTGTAATACAATATTTTGCATTACTTGATGACATGTTTTGATTTTTGGTAGAGCAAACCTGGCCCCCCCATTACTCTTATTTTTCAAAAATATCTTTATTACTTTTTTCTGTTTATACTTTTAGATCAACTTTGGACTCATCTTCCATAGGTTAATTAAGAATTCCATTATTAGAATTTTGATTTGGATTTAGATAAGGCTATTTATTGTAACTAATTTGGGAAATCCTGGCAATATTAAATCTTCCTTTGAGATAGAATGTGATCTCTCTCTTCATTAATTCAAATCTTCTTTTATGCTCCTTCTTGCAGTGAGGCTTTATAGTTTTCTTTATGTGTTGGTTAAATATTAAGTTTCTCTGTTGCAATTATGAAAAAAATTTCTTTATATTATATATTCTACAGTCACTCCTGGTATATAGTGGAAGTATTAGTTTTTTATTAACTTATTTTAGTGAGGTATAATTTACATATAGATAAAGAACAAGACAAGAACGTTACCTGTCACCACTCCTATTCAATGTCACGCTGGAAGCCCTAGCTAATGCAATAAAGCAAGAAAAGGAACTACAAGTATACAGATTGAGAATAAATAAAACTTTGTCTGCAGATGACATGATTGCCAACGTAGAAAATCCCAGAGAACTGACAAAAAAAAAACAAAAAAATACTGGAACTAATAAGCAATATTAATATAAAAAAGTCAGTTGGTTTTCTATATACCATCAATGAACAATTGGAATTTAAAATTAAAAACACAACACTATGTACACTAACACCAAAAAGAAAAAAAGAAAGGAAGGAAAGAAAACACTTAGGTATAAATTTAACAAAATATGTACAAGATCTGTATGTGGACAATGGCAAAACTCTGATGAAAGAAATCAAAGAAGGTCTAAAGAAATGGAGAGATATTCTATGTTCATGGATGAGAAGACTCAATATTGTGAAGATGTCAGTTCTTCCCAACTTGATCTATAGAGTCAATGAAATCTCAATAAAAATCCCAGAGAAAGTTATTTTGTGGATATTGACAGACTGATTATAAAGTTTATATGGAAAGGCAAAAGACCAATAGCCAATGCAATACTGAAGGAAAACAAAATTGAAAGACTGACACTACCCAACTTCAAGACTTACAATAAAGGTTCAGTAATGAAGGCAGTGTAATATTGATGAAAGAGCAGAGAAACTGATCAACAGAACAGAATAGAGTCCAGAGACAGATTCATGCAAATAAAGTCAACTGATCTTTGACAAAGGAGCTAAGGCAATTCAATGGAGAAAGGACTGTTTGTTCAATAAATGGTGGCAGGACAACTGGACATCCACATGCAAAACATGAACCTAGACAAAGAGCTTACATCTTTCACAAACATTAACTCGACATGGGTCATAGAACTAAGTGTAAAATGCAAAACTATAAAACTTGTAGAAGATAACATAGGAGAAAATTTAGGTGACTTTGGGTTTCATGATGAGTTTTTAGATACAACACAAAAAGCAAAGCCTATGAAAGAAAAAAATGATAAGCTGGACTTTATTAAATTTAAACCTTCTGCTCTGATAAATTCAAAGAATAAAAGTCATCGACTGGGAGAAAATATTTGCATACATTCAATAAAGGACTTGAATCCAAAATATACAAATCTCTCTTAAAATTTAATATAAGAAAATTCAATTAAAAATTGGGCAAGAGATCGGAACAGATACCTCACCAATGAAGATAATACAGATAGCCAATAAGCGTATGAAAAGATGTTCAATGTCATATATCATTAGAGAACTGTCAATTAAAACAACAATGGGATACCACTACACACCTATTAGAATGGCTAAAATAAAAAACAAAAAAACCAAAAAAAACAAAAAGCAAAACAAAACTGATAATTCCAAATGCTGGTGAGGAAGTGAAGGAACAGGAACTCTCTTTCAGTGCTGATAGGAATGCAAAATGGTACAGCCACCAAGGAAGAAAGTTTGGCAGTTTCTTACAAAGTTAATCATAGTCTTACTATATGATCTAGTAATTGTGCTCCTAGGTATTTACCTAAATGAGTTGAAAATTTAAGTTCGCACAGAATCCCACACATGAATGCTTATAGCTACTTTATTCATAATTGTCAAAAACTAGAAGCAACCAAGATGTCTTTCAACAGGTGAATGAACACAGAAACTGTGGTACATCTGTATGATGAAATATTATTCAGCAATAAAAAGAAATGAGTTATCAAAGCACAAAAAGACATGGAAGATCCTTAAACATACTGCTGAGTGAAAGAAGCCAGTCTGAAAAGGCTACATACTGTATTACTCCAATTTGCATATAGCAAAATTCATATATCTTGAATGTGGATTATATATCTGTTAATCAGCATTCTAATCAAGATACAGAACCTCTCCATCACCTGTCACTGGAAACTTCATATTCCTTTTCAAGCAATATTGTCTTTCAGAGCAGAACTTAATATGAATAGAATCATTAGCTATTAATTTTTTTGTATGTTAACTCTGTAACTATATATTTTGCTAATGTCTCAGTTCTCATGGGTTAGGATCTTTCAGGAAAACAATAATGTTCCTTTGAATAATAATTTGGTGTTACTTTCATAAGTTTGTAACTCTTATTTTTGTCTTTCATCATATTGCATTTATTTGTGTGTCTGGAATTATTTGAAGGTTATCTAGTAGTCATGGTAGTGGGCATGCTTGTTTTGATCCTGGTTTTAATGGTAAGGACTATACATAATAAGAGCTATTGGTGTTAGGATAAGAACATATCCTTCTACATCTAATTGAGAGCTTTTATTCCCCTAAAGGAATAAATATTAAAAATTATCAAATGATTTTTCTGTAATATTTTGAAATGGTCATCTAGCTATGCGTCTCCTTAGACCTCATGATCTATATTAATGGTAATCCATGGATTAATAGTAATCCATCTTTGCATTCTTAGAATAAACTTCATTTGATCTTGATGTATATAATTTGACAAAACTGTTTCAGATTGCTGTATCTTTATTTATGATTAAGATTGGTCTGTAAGTTTGTTGGGTGCACATGTGTGTGTGTTTAAGGTTTCAAGTTTGGCTTTGGAAACTGGGTTACATGAGTTGTATAATACAAACCGAGAAGCTTTAAATGTTTTCAGTGACATAGGCCTCTTTATATATCATCTGAAATACTTGTTCATTAAACTTTTGTTGTTAAAAGCCTACTTGTAAATAGTAAAAAACTTCTTTTTGGGAATAATTCTTTGACAACTTAAAAACTTAAAAATACCATCCATGCTTATAATTCTGACTTCCTATATAATTTTGGTTGATTTTTTTCCTAGGAGATTTTGAATTTTGTTGAAAATTTTACACTAAATATGTAATACAAAGTATAGTACAAAGTGTAGCAATTGCTTTAAAGTTTTCTCATCTGTAATATACTTTTCTCATACCAAATTTTTTTGTTTTGCCTTACTAAATTCACATTTTCCCTTACTAGACTCAAAGGTGCACATTTTATTATTTTGTTCCCAATCAACTACTGGATAATTCGTAAGTGTGATTGTTTTTCTAATTTCTAATTATATTCATTTTTTCTCTTCATATCTTCTTTAAATTCATTTTGTTATCTTTTGATTTTTTTTGAGCTGAATTCATAGGTAATTTATCTTCATTCTTCCTTATTAAAAGATGAAAGCTTTGTCTGGAAGGATATATATCTTTTTGCTTTGCATTCAGAATTTATTACCAACGCATCTTCTTTCCTTCTGTTACTTATGCCTTGAGTACTTCTATAAAATAGTATATTGTGATCATTTTCAATCATAAGTTTTGACATGTAGTTTTTGGACTGATGTTATTTTCTGTGCAATCGATATTTGAATTTTTAACTTTTTCTAATATCTAATATTTATTTAGGGTAAGTTTGCTTTAATGCCAAAATAGATGTGAGATTTTTGTTTAAATTTTTTATTTTTTAAATTTCTAATCCTAGTTTTTATTGCACTAGGGAGAAGTTTTACTTTTTTGAATTTAAGGGTTTTTAATTGTTTGGTCCAGTATAGAATAATTTTTAATAAATGATCCATGGATTTTTGAAAAGAAGATTATATCATCTGTAACAGTGGTTCCCAACCTTTTGGCACCAGGGACTGGTTTCATGGAAGACAATTTTTCCATGGATGGAGTGCAGGGGGATGGCACTCTGTTTTGCATCCTGTGACTACTATATTTTCGATATGGTTTGGTTGGAAAAAGGTTGTGTATAAGTAGATCTATGCAGTTTAAATGTATGGTGTTCAAAGGTCAACTGGATATTCACTTTCCCCAGTCTGCAGTCCAACCTTGGACTCTCAAATCTAGTTGATTTTTTTTTATTTTGCATATATTAAATCTCACTGTCTGTGATAAACATCTTATAAAGGTTTGGTAAATGCATACCATCAGCTATCCAGAACCCTAGTAAGAGTTTATACACCCTAACATTTCACTGTACAGCCCATTTTTAGTCACCCTGACCCTCCTCCCACAATCACTGACAACCACTGATCTATTTTGTGTCCATATAGTTTCCTTTTCTTTTTGGATCTGGCTTCTTTCAGTTAACAAAATCTACTTAAGATTTATTCATGTCTTTGCACAAATCAGCAACCTTGTTCTCTTTTATTGCTTAATAGTGTTCCACTGCAGATTGTACCACAGTTTGTTTACTCATTCACCTGCTGAAGGACATCTTGGTTCTTAACAGTTTGGAGATATTAAGAATAAAGCTACTGTAACTATTAAACATTCACATGCAAGTTTTTGTGTGAACATATATTTTCAATTTACTTGGATAAACACCAAACAGTGAGATTGCTAGGCTGAATAATATCTATATACTCAGCTTTATAAGAAACGTCTACACTGTCTCTAAAGTGATTATATCATCATTTCTTCCCATCCTCAATTAATTAGAGTTCCTGTTGCTCCACATTCTCACCAGCATTTGTTGCTGTCAATGTTTTAGCCATTCTAACAGTTGTGTTGCGGTATTTCATTTTGGATTTAGTTTCCGCTTCTCTAAGGACAAATAGTCTTGGGCATTTTTTTTATATGCATGCCACCCATATATCTTTATGAAATGCCGCTTTGTATCTTTTGCACATTTTTTCTTGACATGTAATAATTGCACATATTTATTGGCTATAGAATGATATTTCAATACAAGCATACAATGTGTAATAACCAAATCAGGGTATTGCCATATTCATCATTTCAAACATCTATCATTTCTTCGTGTTGGGAACATTCAAAATTCTCTTCTAACTACTTGAAAATATACAATAAATTATTGTTAACTATAGTCACTCTGCAGTGCTAATAACACTACATCTTATTTCTCCCATCTAGCTGTAATTTTGTATCTGTTAACTAACCTCTCCCTATTCTCCTCTCCCTACTCCCACCCTTCTCAGGCTCCAGTAATCACAATTCTGCTCTCTACTTATATGAGACCAACAATTTCAGCTCCCACATGATTAAGAAGATGCAGTATTTATCTTTCTGTGCCTTACTTATTTCACTTTACATAATGTCCTCCAGGCTCATTTGTGTTGCCATGAATTTTCATTTTTTATGGCTGCAGAGTACTCCATTGCATGCATATATATATACATTTTCTTTTTTAACTTTTTTAATTTTTAATTTTTGTGGTTATATAGTGGGTGTATATATTTTGGGTTACATGAACTATTTTGATACAGATATACAATGCATTATAATCACATCAGGGTAAATAAGGTATCCATTCTGCCTCAAGCATTTATCCTTTGTATTACAAACAATCCAATTATACTCTTTTAGTTATTTTTAAAATGTATAATTAAATTATTTTTGACTAGAGTCACCCGGTTGTACTAGCAAATACTGGGTCTTATTCATATACCTGTTTGACATGTATATGTCTTGAGAAATACCCATTCAGATATTTCGCCCATTTTTTAAATTGGGGTATTAGATTCTTTTCCTATGGAGTTGTTTGAAATTTATATATTCTGATTATTAATCCCTTGTCAGATAGATTGGGCATATATATATTTAAATATATTTGAAATTATTCGATCTTCTTGCTGAATTGACTCCTTATCATTATAGAAAGCTGAAACTGGATCCCTTCCTTACACCTTATACAAAAATTAATTCGAGGTGGATTAAAGACTAAGTCTGATGTTTCTTTGTTGATTTTCTGTCGGGAAGATTTGTCCAATACTGAAAGTGGAGGGTTGAAGTTCCCAGCTATTATTGTATTGGGGTCCATAGGTTTGTTTCCTTTCCTTCTGGGCAGCAGGTTTCTCCAGGCCCCAGGTGGGTCCAGAGGTACCACCCAGGAGCCAGGGGCTGGAGTCAAAAACCTCAGAAGTCTACCTACCTGGCATTCTACTGTACTGTGGCTGAGCTGGCACCCAAACCATGAGACACAGTCCTTCCCACTCTTTCCTCCCCTTTCCTCAGGAAGAGAAGCCTCACCTCACAGCCACTACTACCACAGGCCCACGGGGAGTACTGCCAGGCTACTGCCAACATATACTTTAAGCCCAGGGGCTCTTCAGTTGGCTTGTTGTGAATGCTGCCTGGCCTGGGGACTCACCCTTCAGGGCAGTGGGCTCTCCTCTGGCCCAAGGCAGGTCCAGCCATGCTATCCAAGAGCCATGGCCTGGAATCAGAGACCCTAAGAGCCCCCTCACTGCTCTGCCCCTCTGTGGCTGAGCTGGTACACAGGATGAAAGACAAAGTCCCTTTTACTTTTCCCTCCACTTTTCTTAAGCAGAAGTAGTCTCTCCCCATAGCTACCACAGCTGAGAATGTGCTGAGTCTCACTTGAAGCCAGTAAGTCTCAGAGTCCCACCCAAGACCCATGGCAAAGTACCTGGGTATTGCTGCTGGTTATTTATAGCCCAAGGACTCTTTAGTAGGCAGTGAGTTCCCTTCAGGCCCAGGGTGTCTAGCAATGCCATCTGGGAGCTAGGGACTGGAAAGAGGGCCTCATACTCTGACTGTTGCCCTATCCCACTCTGATGAGCTGGTATCCAAGAGGCAAAACAAAGTTCTCTTAACTTTTCCCTCTCCTATTCTCAAGTGGAAGGAAGGGGTCACTTTTGGAGCCATTAGCTGTGCAACTGGGGTTTGGGGAAGGGTGGGATAAGCACTCTCCAACCCTTAGGTTGGGGGAAAGGTGGCATAAGCCCTCCCAGCTGGTGTCTCAGTAGGTCATGTGCCTTAAAGTCCACTGGTTCTGAGCCCAGTTCAGCACTAGAACTTACCTAGGAATTGGAGTCTTTGTGACCAAGACTGCCTTTCAAGTTTATTTAGGGCCCAAAGGCCTTTAGCCCTCAGTGGTGAGGCTTGCCAGAACTCAAGTTCCAACTACTGGGATGGGCAATTCCTCTCTGGCTAGGGCTGGTTTAAATACTCCCTTGATGTGTAGGTGTCAGCTGAGTTCAGCCCAGTTTTGCTTTCTGTTGTGACAGGGCAGCACTGAGTTCAACACACTGTCCCACAATTGCTGCACTCTCACACTGAAGTGAACAGATTCTTTCTCCGTGCCGTGCAGCTCCTGGCAGAGGATGAGGGAAGGGTAGCATTGGTGATTCGAGACTCTGTTTCCTATCCTCTTCAATGACTCTTTCAGTGATATGAAGATAAAACCAGGTACTGTGAGTGTTCATCTTATTTTTGGTTCTTTTGAAGGTGCTTTTTTGGTGTAGATAGTTATTTGGTGTTTCCGCATGGGGGAACAATTGATAGAGGCTTCTATTTGGTCATTTTGCTCTGCTCATTCTATATACCACATTTTCTTTATCAAATCCTATTTAATTTTGATTCCATAATTTACTAAAGACTAAATATGATATGCTAAGTTTTTCATAACAATTACATTTTCTCCCACTTTTTTCTTGTCTTCAAATAGCTTTTGCTTTTGTATTTCTGTGCTATGTTATAGTACATTACACATTCATTGTGGATTGCAACTTTTATAAAACAATCCTCTTTATCCAAAGCATTTTCCTCTGGAGTTTTATTTTAACCAATATTAATAGTGCCACTACTACCTTGTTCTGACTTGCTTTTTTGATTTAAAAATATATTTGTTTTATTTTTGTCTGATTTTTCTCTATCTTTGTATTTGTAAATCTTTTGTGTCATTTGAGTTAGGTGAATGGAGCACATGGCTATGTTTTGTTTTAAATGAAAGTCTTTGCCATCCAATGGAGGACTTTAATTCATTTACATTTATTGACATAAATGTTGGTAGGTCTTATTTCTCTCATCTTGCTTTACAATTTCTATTTTACTGCTTGTGTTGCTTTTATTTTGATGCTTCCTTATTTCTTCATTTTTAAAGTATATGTACTGCTATTTTCCTACCATAATTACATTTCTCTAATTACAAATATGAAACTCTGAATCTCTTCCTTACCAATCCTATGTAAAATAAGAAATTTATCAAGCTGCTGGGCTTGATAAAGGGCTTACCCATTCCTGTTTCTAAACAAACAATTATGCTTATTTAAACAATCTGTTCCAAACAACTACCAGCAAAAATGTGAACTGTTCTTCATTAGTCTACTAATTGAATTTTCTAACTATCCTGATGCCAGGAACACCATGTATCAGTTATGCCTAAAATGTCATTTAAAAATAAAATTGCCTGAGAACAAATCAGAAATTAGCATCTTTAACTATTTACCTATTTAATTACTTTAAGGGCTCCTGGTCATAATTTCCACATTCTACTTCCTTCTCTGTTACAGACTTGAAAGCGTGTGTCAGATCCCTTCACTATATCTTCAGACCTGCCCCAAGGAGTGAGGAAGGGCAACACCAAGAAGTTCTCTCCAAGGATCATAACCTGCGAACCCCATCTCACCTCCTCCTGCCAGATGGACACAGTCATTGTCCTCCTGGCTGATCCCATGTCCATGTCTTGCTCTGGCTACTTTCATACACCCATAATGACATTTTCCATCTACTCAATTTTTTAAAAGCTCAGCTCAAACCTCACGGATTTTCCTGACAATCTGCTTCTCTCAATGGCCTTAATTTAAGTGAGGGTTGTCAGTCTTACTGGGTCTTGTTTTTTGTCTTAAATAATAACTATTTATGGGTATCAAGTGTCTCCTCAATTTGGCTATGATCCTTCAGGGCAGAAATACTGTCTTATCTTGTGATCACGGAGTCACAGGATTTCATGGCTAGGAAGATTATTAAAATTAATCCTAGATTGAGGATCAGGTAGTATGTGGTCTACTTTTAACTCAACAACTTTCAGAAACTCACTTCTTTTTTCTTTTTTTTCCCCAGGAGGAGCTACCATATTAACTGATGAAACTCACTTCATTTCTTTGGACCTGCAAAATGAGGATGGGCTCTAAACCACCTCTAAAGTTAATATTCTACGATTCCATGATAAGGCTATTTGTCCTTTATTAAAAAAGGAATTTCCACATAGCCCAGAGAAAGGAAATGACTTTTTCAAGTTTACAGAGTCAATTAATGGAAAAAATATAATTTGAAATTCAATCTCCTGATCCCCAGTCTACTGGGAGTTCTTTCAGAATGTCCCTTGACTCTCTCTCAAAGTGCCAGCATGTATGAAACCTTGTTAAGGATGGATGCTCAATGAAAATACATAAATTGACTTATTAAGAAACTAAACTCTCCAGAAAGATGCAGTTGACCCAAAATTCTGAATATCTTTTATGTTTAAAACTTTCTTTTTTGAACAAAATTGTACAATTACTTCTCTATTTCAACTCTTAAGCCTTTTATGCCATGTCAAAGGTTAGCTCTCTTTTCTCTCTGTTAATAAAGTCGTATTCTTGACTTTGGAACTGTATGCCAAGCTAAGGGGTCCTTTATTGTTTATTTATTTTCTGATTCTCTACTTTTGATTCACACATCTTTTCCACAAGAAAGACAATTTATAGCAGGGGCATATTACTTTCTTTGGGCCTCTGTGTCTTTATCTATAGCCAAAAGGTATGGAAATAAATGTTTTCTAAAGGTCTTTCTGGCTCTAAGTTTTTTTTTTTTTTTTGGAAGAGGGGCCAGGGAATGGATAAGCAGAGTAAAGAAGGTGAAAAAAGTAGTCTGAGACATGGTTAAAATGTAGAGAGTTTATTTTGGAGAGTAATTTCAGAAAACAGGTATGGGGGACTGGAAAGAATGAAAAGGTGAGGGAGAGAAAGAACATCCAAGGGTGTGTTGTTTTAATGAAAATTTAAATTTAATAGCCAGTGTATGGCTACTATACTGGACAGGGCAGGTCTAGAACTTTCATCATAGAACTAGAGGCATGGCTTCCCTCAAAAAAGCCACAAGCTCCCACAGAAGAGAACTTCACCCTGCAAGGAAGGAGAGGTGCTGCACCCACATACAGCTCACTAGGGCCTTGTCACCATGGCATATGCAGCCATTCCACCCTGGCTGCAGATGGGGTCATGATGGATTCATGTCAGGGACTGAGGAGATGGTCTAATTCTTTGACAAACCCTCAGGGATCTGATACTTGGAGCACTACAAGGGATAAACTCTCTTTCTGTATGTCAATTTATCTTCCTGAAATAGTTTGTGAAAGTAACACAAACGGTTATTCACTTTCCTAATGGTTTCTTGGTTAAAGGAACATGCTATGCAGTGTGAATGATCAACTTAAAGGATAGGAAGAAGACTGAATCTAGCTGATTGAAAATGACTAAAATAGAATGGCTATAAGGTATAACCCTCTATCTCCCATTTTGAGAAAAGTCTTGAAATATACCAGCACCTGAGATTTAAGTTTGGGGCTATAAGCATTTCTTAATAAGGCTAATTACCACAGCATCAGAAGGATCTTGTTCTAACACTATTTTACCTACCTGCCTAAAAGCCAGTGTCTACACTGAGATGGATCTCTCTGGTCCCTGTGTGTCACTGTTGGTATCTCCTGCCACATATTACAACTCTTCCCAGCTTTCCCTGTTTAGTGGGCATGTTAACTAGCTTTCAGAGCCAGACTTTAAGGTAGAAATAAATGAAACCATTTTCCTCCCTCATACACTGTCCTTTTTAATATAAGGAGTGGCTGTTCCACTGGCAAATTGGACACCTCAGCCACTTGGGATCATGATCTGCCTGGATAAGTCAACTGAGGGACCCTGGGAGCTATAGGGAGCCTTCTGGAGATTCACTGTACAATTTATCATCTTCTGCTCCTTGGGCACCCCTCCCCTATACGGCTTCAGATGATATTTTTGGTGAGGTCCTTAAGATAAACTTAGAGAGTGTCTAGGTAAGTGTGTGTGTGTGTGTGTGTGTGTGTCACATGTACACATGTGCACAAGTTTTCTTACAGCCAATATGTAACTCTATAAAAAGCACAAGAATGTGCTGCAGAAACTCAAGGTTGCAGTCCCCTAAGTGTGACTATAGTCTATACGTTCAGACCTGGCTATATCAGGTCTGACTATAAGACCAGATCACGATCCAAACCCTGTAGCCAGAAAACTGAACTCAAAGTTTCAGTACATATTTTTGACATAAGCTGACTTCTGGTCTGGCCTCTTGGGTCTTGAGGCCTCCCCATCCTCCATCACTAGAATTCCCCTGACAAGTACTAATAAGATTGTTTCTTCTGAGTTCTTGAGTATGTGTATCATTGAACACAGAGGGCCATGCCTGGGAAAATCAGATGAGAAATGCTAATCAGTATGGGTCCTTGGGAGTCCCAGTAGATACGTAGCTTGTAGTCTATAAACAGCACTGACATAGTTGCTCAGGGCAGTTTCTATATGCCTTGTGCTCTGCAGAGGGTTCTGATAGGCTAAGAAAGGCAATATTTTGGCTGTTTAACCCATATACTGTAGTCCACACTGGATAGTTTGTCATTGGTTTTAGGAAATACAGTCATTTGTCTAGTTTCTCTGCCTCTATTAATATTCCATCAGAGGAATGTTCCATTAGGATGCTAATGCTACATTGGGCCATAAAGTAATCAACAATGGGAGAGACCTGTTAACCCTGGATCAAATCCATATACTCACCCTTGAATATCGTTTCCCTTCTGCGTAACCAGCATTTTTTCATTACAAATAAGACATCCGATGACAGTGAGCGTCTCCAAACCAATCAACCACCCACACCAAACGTCAGTATATTCCCTTTAGTAAAATGTTTTTCTAGCCTGCAGCCTCATTTTGTTGAGGCCTACCATGATTTCTTCCATATTTAAGAGCTGAGAGACACATGGACAACTGCTTTTTACTTTATGACTTTTTGAGTTTTTATTAGAGATTTAAGTAAACCTCTATGTAGTATCATAAGCCTCCCATGCACCAAACATTATCAGCCCCCAGTCAGTCTAGTTTCATGTAAAATCCCCATCCACGTCCCTCCTCTCCTATGTTGTTTTAAGGTAAATTCCATCAGATAATTATAACTTTTATATATTTTATTTATTTGATCCTCTTTCTCTGCTATGTTATGTTGTCTACTTATAACTTCTAATGCTTTGTTTTGAGGTAAATCCCAAACATCATACTTTTAAGGAATCCCTTTCTTCCTCTTAGCCTGATATACTCTGTTATAAAGTTATTTGTTCAACTAGTTTCTATAGAATTGAACACATTAAAAAAACAGATGCAACTTGGTCAGCATCAAAATATGAGTTAGAATACATGAGGCCAACAAAGCTGGCTGCATTGTCTAGAAAACGCTAAATATAATTGGAAGACACAAGCACTTTATTTTTGCTAAACAACAGAACAAAGCAAATACACTATTAACACCACCACCAACAAAAAGATAAACACAAGATACACTCTGTGTAATCAGACACTTTCTTGTAAAATCAGATGGTTTTACTACCCAAGACTTTCTCCTACGTCATTCTAGAAAAGGATTTTTCCAAGAAAACTAACTATAACCCACATATCAAAATAATACATATTCTCATATTCTCTCTCTTACACACACATATACACACACCCCACCTCCAAACCCACACCCATCCTTGAATATTGTTTCCCTCCTGCTTAACCTTTTCTGATGGAGAATCTGGATTTAGACAGGAGAGCTTCCTCGCCACCTTTTTGCCTCTCCAGGAATCCCCTCCCCTGCAGCTGCTCTCCATAGCAACTGGCAGAGGAGTCTCAGCAGCAGCTACTGCACCGCAGGCTTCTGCAGGGGAAGCATGGCCAGCAGAGAGGAAGCTTCTTATCTATTGAAAGGAAACTTATTTTTTAAAAAGTTGTCTTCATCAAGGGAACTGATCCAGCACATTTCAGGGTAGGTAAATAGCTAGAAGTATTTATGGCATTTTTAATGTTCCTTTTCCTCCTGTATGCTGTCACAGATTTTTTTTTTTCCCCAAAAGTAAGAAACTGCCAGATGCAAAGCATAAAAAGACAGGTGGAAACTCATTCCTTAGAGAACCTGTATTGCATCTTTCCCAACACCAAGATTCTTGATGTAGGAGATTTTAGACTTAATCCTCTCTAGGTAGAGGGAATATAACCACATACTACCATACAACCCTTCTCTTACGGAATCTAGATCATAGCCTAGAAACATGTTTACTCAGCAATTAAGTGTTTACCATGCAGTACAATTTTGGGTGAAGGCTAAACAGAGGGTGCTGGGTCTTCACTTTGCAATTTGCTTTTTCTCCTGCTCTTGTGTGCCTGCAGGCTATGATAAGAATTGTTGAAACTTTTTCTTTGCCTTAAAAAAAAAAATAAATAAAAGGAGGCTTTCTGAGGAAAGGAAAGGATAAGTAAAATCTCTCCCAAAAGACCTTCTTATGTGATTAGCAAAGCTGCTCAAAGATGAACCTGCAGGGAAAAGCAGCCACTGGAGGTTGGGTTTCTGCCACTCCCAAGATTTCCCCCTTCCTTTTCACTGGAGCTTTTCTTTTGAGGCCTGAAATCCTGACTGCTGGGACAAGACATAGCAAAATTCTGCCAGTCACCTGCCAGGCTGTCATAGGATCTAGGCAGCAATGAACTGAAGCTGTAATGTGTCACCTGCTTAGGGAAAAATATTTACCTTTCTCAGCAAAGAGCCCCAACCTCTTTCCCCAAATTCCATCTCTGAATCTAGTGAAGGCAACTTGGAAAATGGTCCCAGGCATTAGGCAATTTGGGGTGTTCATGTTTTTTAAAGCAGACACTCCCCTTCCCAACTGCAACTACCACACAAACCATAAGCCTGAACTGAATAGAAATAGGGTTTTCACAAAGTACTAGTGTTGCCACATACATTCCTAGACACGTGCATGTCACAATTTCTCAAACACTTATTTACTATATTCCAGACATCACACTAGATTCCGAAAATGGTTAAAACAGTCCAGACACTCTTAGACAGACTGAAGCGGTTGGGGGTGGGTGTGAAGACATACAGATAAATAAATACCACCATGATATAATAAGGATTAAAACAGAGGCATGGATTTAGCACGATAAGACTGAAAAGAGAGCAGTGAATAATTACCTCTAACCATCTTCCTCCTTGATTCCTTCCAACCACTCCCAATTATTTGGGGGAACCTGTGGCATAGAAGGTTCAGAAAGCATTGTTCAGGGTTCATTCCTACATTACATCTAGCCTACTGCAAACTCGGAAACTAAAAGTAAAATAAACATGTGGTTCCACCATCCACTGTTCTCTGGGGATGGATTCTGTCTGCAGCTGCATGACAGTCTGACAGCATGAGATGAGAGAGGGTGGGATGAGGTTAGGAAAATCCACCTCTGCTATGTGCCTGGAAATGTCTGATAACATTGTTCTCACCCTGCTTGAGTAGAAACAATCAGAGTCCCTCTGCTTCTCACAGAGTGATAGAGAGGGAAGACACCCTGCTGAACCAGGCTGGGGCCACCATACAGTATAAAGGCCACTGAGTGCTCATGTACTTTTGTGACTTGCAGAAACAGAAAAAACTAATCAAATGACTGGGACTTTCATTTATCTTTACTAGGCTTTTAGTCTACCACCATACCACCCTGAATGTGCCTGATCTCACCAACCCGACTTTTATATCCGGGTGACAGGCTTAGAGTTTTTTTCCAACGATACCTCATTTTCCTGTGATCAGAAGGTCATGACATGGTCTTGTACTCAGGCACAAATGATTAATTCCCTATTAGGCACACACCGTTGTCCTAAGCAGTTCCTTCTGACCTCATGACATTAGGATACAACATTTAAAATGATGAACAGAAGAGTCTCCTGTTTGGGAAAGCACACCTCTAACTGTAGTTCTGAATGTAGGTCTGAATTTCCCTGGACTTGCACTCTTAGACTCCAACACAACACACTGACATAAGATCAGAGACAGATGAATGGAACTAAACAGCAAGCCCCCAAAAGATGAAACATTAGTCCACAACAAAGGTGGTATTAGAAAACAAGGAGAAGAATAATTTCCCAACAAATGGCATTGGGGCTACCAGTTAAGCATGTGGGAAAAAATATTGAGATGCATATTTCACTCCATACCCTTGTTACAGCTACCTCCCTCCTGCCTGCACTTTTTCCTTCACTGAATTTCACTGCTGCTTTTCACAACTTTCTTTTTTTTTTTTTTTTTTTTTTTTTGAGACGGAGTCTTCCTCTGTCGCCCAGGCTGGAGTGCAGTGGCGCAATCTCGGCTCACTGCAAGCTCTGCCTCCCGGGTTCACGCCATTCTCCTGCCTCAGCCTCTCCGAGTAGCTGGGACTACAGGTGCCCGCCACCAAGCCCGGCTAATTTTTTGTATTTTTAGTAGAGATGGGGTTTCACCGTGGTCTCGATCTCCTGACCTCGTGATCCGCCCACCTCGGCCTCCCAAAGTGCTGGGATTACAAGTGTGAGCCACCACGCCCGGCCCTTCACAACTTTCTTGACTCTTCTTTTGTCTTTGCTTGTCCTGACAGACTTTAGAATCCTTTGACCCTGCCCGCCATCCACAGAAATGAGCCTTACCTCTGCTCTTTCCTTTCAGAAAGGTGGGATCCCTGCCCCTGAGCCTCTGTAGCCTTGAACTTTTGCAACGAAGTAGCAAGACTGACAACGGCAAAGAAAATATAACTGCACATCCATTCTGACCTTGACACCAGTCTGAGGTGGCAGCACCTCTTCAAACACTTCAACAGAAGCAACAGCCCTCAGGCGCTCCTGCCAATGGACATTTTCTAGGGGGCTCCTATCACTATTCAGGATTTGCCTGGCATAAGTACGACCTGATGCTGCTCTGGCTGTGCAGAGCTGACTGGGACCTGAGGGCAGCCTGGGGAAAAGTCACTTCCAACATGCAGTCAGGCCTAGTTGGATAACTGGTATTTACATACTTCTGTTTTCATAATAACCCTAACACCATGAGGCCCAGGCCAGGGACCTGAATTAACCACAAAGAAACTTTAATATGGTCAAAAAATGTGGCTTTCTTCAAAGAAAGCCCAGTGCTCTAATAATATCAATTAGAATTATTTTTCCTCTTGACCTTGGCACTAGTCTCAATCATTCTTTATAAATTCCTTTCTCTGGGTGACTGGCATTTTTCTTCTGAGCAAGGACATGTTTGTCCACTCAGCATCCTTCACAAAGTAGACAAAGGCACCCTTCTTGTGGCAAACAGTCACACACACTCACAGCCTGGGGAGTCCACCTAGGTTCCTATGTTCAGTGAAAAACCTGAAAAGCTGTACCTGAAAGGCTTCTGAGGCATTCACGTTTCAAAGAAGCATCTGTTAAACTCATTCATTCTCCAAGTATCAAGAGAGGACCTAATGGAGGTGGGAAAATAATACTTCTCATGCCCCAACTATACTGTGGGCACTTGAATGTCTTCTTTCATTAAATCCTCTAAGTGGACATATTATTTCACAGATAAGGAGGCTAAAACATGTCAAAGGCTCCACAGTTAGTAATCGATGAAGACAGAATTTGAACCTAGGACTTTCTGACACCAAGGCCATGTTTTTCCCATCTCACTATTTTGGGAACACCAAAAGCACAAAGTATGGTTCCTTCCTTTAGGAGATGTAGTCCAGTGGGGAAGGCAGATGTGATCTAGGAAAATGTCAGTCATTCCCACTATAGAGACCACTTCTTCATCGATTCATTGTTGGGTCTTAGTAGACCAGTATATTTAGGAGCCCAGATTCTTGGGAAGAACCCTTGTTTATACTATTCCATTTGATCATCACAACAACTCATAAAGGCCCAGTAAGGTAAAGGGCTTTACTCAATATTACATAGCTACTAAAGGGAAGGTGAGACTCCCGGTGAAGGTTGTTCTAATTCCAAAGGACTAACTTATTTCATTATATCAAATTGCCTCCTGGGATCCTTGGGTGACATGTCCTTGGGGCTGGTTGCATAAAAGCCAAAGACCCACAACAGGAGAGTCTACAGTAAGCAGGAAGTCCAATGTCTAGGTCAGTTCTATAAACCAGGGCAGGAAGGGGCACTAGTATACATGTTTTGACCATTAGACTGGGGTGCATGCCCAGGCTTGCCCCCAGTCTAATGGAAGACACAGCACTTACGAAAGTGGCAGGTGGTCAGTAAATTCCACATTCACCATGGTGAAAATTTTGTTTTGTTTTGTTTTACTTTTTGTTGTGGAAATTCTTACGCATCTATAAAATTGGGATTAAAAGTATAACCACCTTCATGAACCCATCACCCAGCTACATCAGTGATCAACATGTGGTCAATCTTATTTATTTGTACTCCCTTCAATGCATTATTCTAAAGTTAATCCCAGACATCATATTTCTTCTGGAAATATGTTAGTATGTACCTCTAAAATGACTCTCTTTTAAAATGTAAACATAATAACACCTTAAAAAACCCAATTCTTCAATATTATCAAATGTTATTAGTATTCAAATTCCCAGCCATATTTCATATATTGATTTTACATATATATACACACATATGCACACTTAAAATTATATATTTTTATTTATTATTTATATATATTCTTTTTATTTAAAAATTTTTTTTAGAGATAATCTCTCTGTTGCCCAGGTTCACAGCAACCTTGAACTCCTGGGCTCCAGTGATCTTCCCGTCTCAGCCTCCCAAGTAGCTAGGACTACAGGCACATGCTACTACATCTGGCTAACATGTACTGATTTTAAACAGTTTGTTTGAGTCAGGATCTGAATAAGGTGCAAATATTGATATTTGTTGTCTCTTGAGTAATTTTTATTTTTACTTTTAAAAAATTTCATGAGTTTTGGCAGAACAGATGGTGTTTGGTTGCATGGAAAAGTTCTTTAGTGATGATTTCTGAGATTCTGGTGCACTCATCACCTAAGCAGTGTAGCCAATGCATAGTTTTATCCCTCACCCACCTACCACATTTTTTCTTGAATCCCCAAAATCCATTATATCATTCTTATGCCTTTACACCCTCATAGCTTAGCTTCTGCTTATGAGAACATATGATGTCTAGTTTTCCATTCCTGACTTACTTCACTTAGAATAATGGTCTTCAAACTCCATCCAGCTTGCTTTGAATGCCATTATTTCATTCCTTTTTTATGGCTGAGTAGCATTCCATGGTGTACATATACCACATTTCATCACCCAACCACTTGTTGGTTGATGGGCATTTAGGCTGGTTCCATATCTTTGCAATTGTGAATTGTGATGCTATAAACATGCATGTGTTTGCGTCTTTTTCATATAATGACTTCTTCTTCTTTTTTTTTTTTTCTGAGACAGAGTCTTGCTCTGTTGCCCAGGCTGGAGTGTAGTGGTGCGATATCAGCTCACTGTAACCTCCGTCTCCCAGGTTGAAGCAATTCTCCTGCCTCAGACTCCCAAATAGCTGGGATTACAGGTGCCTGCTACCATGCCCAGCTAATTTTTGTATTTTTAGTAGACACAGGGTTTTACCATTTTGGCCAGGCTGGTCTTGAACTCCTGAACTCATGATCCATCCATCTTGGCCTCCCAAAGTGCTGGGATTACAGGCGTGAGCCACCGCGTTCAGCCAATGACTTCTTATTCTTTGGGTAGATACCCAGTAGTGAGATTGCTGGATCAAATGGTAGTTCTACTTTTAGTTCTCTGAGGTATCTCCGTACTGTTTTCCATAGTGGTTGTACTAGTTTACATTTCCACCAACAGTGTAAAAGTGTTCCCTTTTCACCACATCCATGCCAACATCTGTTATTTATTGATTTTTTAAAATTATGGCCATTACTACAGGAATAAGGTGGTATCTCATTGTGGTAATGACTTGCATTTCCCTAATAATTAGTGATGTTGAAAATTTTTTTCATATATTTGTTGGCCATCTATATATCTTCTTTTGAGAATTGTCTATTCATGTCCTTTGCCCACTTTTTGATGGGATTGTTTTTTTCTTGCTGACCGGTTTGAGTTCCTTGTGGATTCTGGATAGTAGTCCTTTGTCAGATGCATAGTTTGCGAAAATTTTCTCCCACTCTCTGGGTTGTCTGTTTACTCTGCTGATTATTTCTTTTGCTGTACAGAAGCTTTTTAGTTTAATTAGGCCCCATCTATTTATCTTTTTGTTCAATTTGCTGTTGGATTCTTGGTCATGAACTCTTTGCCTAAGCCAATGTATGTTATCTTCTATAATTTTTACGGTTTCAGGTCTTAGATTTAAGTCTTTGATCTATCTTGAGTTGATTTTTGTATAAGGTGAGAGAGGAGAATCCAGCTTCATTCTTCTACATGTGGCTTGCCAATGATCCCAGCACCACTTGTTGAACAGGGTGTCCTTTCCTGACTTTATGTTTTTGTTTGCTGTGTTGAAGATCAGTTGGCTGTAAATATTTGGCTTTATTTCTGGGTTCTCTATTCTGTTTCATTGGTTTAAGTGGCTATTTTTGTACCAGTACCATGCTGTTTTGGTAACTATGGCCTTGTAGTATAGTTTGAAGTCAGGTAATGTGATGCCAACAGATCTGTTCTTTTTGCTTAGTATTGCTTTGGCTAGGTGGGGTCTTTTATGATTCCATATGAATTTTAGGATTATTTTTTCTAGTTTTGTGAAGAATGATGATGGTATTTTGATGGGAGTTGCACTGAATCTATAGATTGCTTTTGGCATTATGGTCATTTTCACAATATTGATTGTACCCATCCATGAGCATGAGGTGTGTTTTCATTTGTTGGTGTCATCTATAATTTCTTTCAGTAGTGTTTTGTAGATTTCCTTGTAGAGATCTTTCACCTCCCTGGTTAGGTATATTCCTAAGTATTTTATTTTTTTGCAGCTGTTGTAAAAGGGGTGAGTTCTTGATTTGATTCTCAGCTTGGTCACTGTTGCTGTATAGCAGTGCTACTGATTTGTGTACACTGATTTTGTATTCTGAAACTTTACTGAATTCATTTATCAGATCTAGGAGCTTTTTGGATGAATCTTTAGGGTTGTCTAGGTATATAATCATATAATTGGGAAACAGTAACAGTTTGACTTACTTTTTACTGATTTGGATGCCCTTCATTTCTTTCTCTTGTCTGATTGCTCTGGCTGGTACTTTTAGTACTATGTTGAATAGAAGTGGAGAAAATGGGCATCATTGTCTTGCTCCAGTTCTCAGGGGGAATGGTTTCAACTTTTCACTGTTCAGTATAATGTTGTCTGTGGGTTTGTCATAGATGGCTTTTATTACCTTGAGGTATGCCCCATCTATGCCAACTTTGGTTTTAATCATAAAGGGATACTGGATTTTGTCAAATGCTTTTCTGTGTCTATTGAGATGGTCATATGATTTTTGCTTTTAATTCTGTTTATGTGATGTATCACATTTATTGATTTGTATATGTTAAACCATCCCTGCATACTTGGTATAAAACCCACTTGATCATGGTTTATTATCTTTTTGATACATTGTTTGATTTGGTTAGCTAGTATTTTGTTGATGTTTTTTGCATCTATATTCACCAGGGATATTGGTCTGTAGTTTTCTTTTTTGTTATGTCCTTTCCTGGTTTTGGAATTAGGGTGATACTGACTTCACAGAATGATTTAGGGAGGTTTCCCTGTTTCTCTATCTTTTGGAATAGTTTCAGTAAGATTGTTATCAATCTTTTGAATGCCTGACGGAATTCAGCTGTGAATCTGTCTGGTCCTGGATTTTTCTGCTGTTAATTTTTTTATTACTTTTTCAATTTCACTGTTTGTTATTGGTCTGTTCAGAGTTTCTGCTTCTTCCAGATTTAATCTAAGAGGGTTGTGTATTTCCAGGAATTTATCCACCTACTCTAGATTTTCTAGTTTGTGCATGTAAAGGTGTTCATAGTAGTGTTGAATGATCTTTTGTGTTTCTGTGGTGTCAGCTGTAATATCTCTCATTTCATTTCTAATTGAGCTTATTTCAATTTTCTCTCTTCTTTTCTTGGTTAATCTTGCTAATGGTCTATCAATTTTATTTATCTTTTCAAAGAACCAGCTTTTTGTTTCATTTATCTTTTGTATTTTTTTGTTTCAATTTTATTTAATTCTGCTCTGATCTTTGTTATTTCTTTCCTTCTGCTGGGTTTCGGTTTGGATTGTTCTTGTTTCTCTAGTTCCTTGAGGTGTAACCTTAGATTGTTTCTTTGTGCTCTTTCAGACTTTTTGATGTAGGCATTTAATGCTATGAATTTTCCTTTTAGCACCACTTTTCCTGTGACCCAGAAGTTTTGATAAGCTGTGTCACAATTATCATTCAGTTCAAAGAATTTTTAATTTCCATCTTGATTTCATTGTTGACACAAAGATAATTCAGGAGCAGATTATTTAATCTCCATGTATTTCTATAGTTTTGAGGGTTCCATTTGGAATTAATTTCCAGTTTTTTTCCACTGTGGTCTGAGAGGGCACTTGATGTAATTTTGACTTTCTTCAATTCATTGAGACTTGTTTTGTGGCCTATCGTATGGTCTATCTTGGAGAATGTTCCATGTGATGATGAAAAGAATATATATTCTGCAGTTGTTGGGTAGAATGTTCTGCAAATATCTGTTAAGTCCATTTGTTCTAGGGCATAGTTTAAGTCCATTGTTTCTTTGTTGACTTTGTGTCTTGATAACCTGTCTGGTGCTGTCAGTGGAGTATTTTTGTGTTGCTGTCTATCTCATTTCTTATGTCTAGTAATAATTATTTTATAAATTTGGGAGCTCCAATGTTAGGTGCATATATATTTAGGATTGTGATATTTTCCAGTTGGATTGATCCTTTTATCATTATATAATGTCCCTCTTTGTCTTTTTTAATTGTTGTTGCTTCAAAGTTTGTTTTGTCTAATACAAGAATTGCTACTCTTGCTCACTTTTGGTGACCATTTGCATGGAATATCTTTCCCCACCACTTTACCTTAAGTTTCTGTGAGTCCTTATGTGTTAGGTGAGTCTCTTGAAGACAGCAAATAGTTGGTTGGTGGATTTTTATCTATTCTGCCATTCTCTATCTTTTAAGTGGAACATTTAAGCCATTTTACATTCAGTGTTATTGAGATGTGACATACTGTTTTATTGATTGTACCAGTTGTTGTCTGAATACCTTTTTCTTGTGTTATTGTTTTATGGGCCCTGTGAGATTTATGCTTTAAGAAGATTCTATTTTGGTGTATTTTAAGGTTTTGTGTCAAGATTTAGAACTCTTTTTAGCATTTCTTGTAGTGCTGGCTTGAGAGTGGCAAATGCTCTCAGCATTTGTTAGTCTGAAAAAGACTTTATCTCTCCTACATTTATTAAGCTTAGTTTTTGCTCAATACAAAATTCTTGGCTAGCAATTATTTTGTTTGAGGAGGTTAATGATAGAACCCCCATCCCTTCTGGCTTGTAGGGTTTCTGCTGAGAAATGTGCTGTTAATCTAATAGGTTTTCCTTTATAGGTTACCTGATGATTTTGCCTCACACCTCTTAAGATTCTTTCCTTGCCTTGACTTTGGATAATCTGATGATTACGCGCCTGGGTGATGACCTTTTTGTGTTGCATTTCCCAGGTGTCCTTTGAGCTTCTTGTATTTGGATGTCTAGATCTCTAGCAAGGCCAGGAAAGTTTTCCTTGATTATTCCCCCAAATACGTTTTCAAAACTGCTAGATTTCTCTTCTTCCTCAGGAACACCAATTATTCTTACATTTGGGTATGTAACATAATCCCAATTTCTTGGAGGCTTTGTTCATTTTGTTTTGTTTTTGTCTTTTTCTCATTGGGTAACTGGAAAAACTTGTCTTCAAGCTCTGAAGTTCTTTCTTCTACTTGTTTGAGTCTACTGTTGAAACTTTCCAATACATTTTGTATTTCTCTAAGTGTGTCTTTCATTTCCAGAAGTTGTGATTGTTTTTTTTTTCTTTATGATAGCTATTTCTTTGGAGCATTTTTTATCCATATCCTGTATATATTTTTAAATTTCTTTAAGTTGGTTTTCACCTTTCTCTGGTATTTCCTTGAGTCACTTAATAATCAACCTTCTGAACTCTTTATCTGGCAGATTCAGATATTTCTTCTTGGTTTGAATCCACTGCTGGGGAGCTAGTGTGGTCTTTTTGGAGTGTTACAGAACCTTGTTTTATTTAAATGTAGAGATGGAGTCTATGTTGACCAGGCTGGTCTTGAACTCCTGGGCTCAAGTGATCTTCCCACCTCAGCCTCCCAAAATGCTGGGATTACAGGCATGAGCCACTGCGCCCAGCCAGAACCTTGTTTTGTCATATTATCTGAATTACTTTTCTGATTCCTTCTCATCTGGGTAGACTATTTCAGTGGAAAAATCTAGAACTAAAGGGCTGCTCTTCAGTTTCTTTTGTCCCATGAGGTGGTCTCATGAAGGACCCATGAAGGGTCCCCTTCCCCTAGGGATGGGGCTTCCTGTGAACTAAACTGCAGTGATTGTTGTTCTTCTGGGTCTAGCAACCCAATGGGGCTACCAGGCTCTCGGTTGGTGCTAGGGAATGTCTGCAAAGAGTCCTGTGATGCAATCCATCTTCAGGTCTCCCAACCATGGATACCAGCACCTGCTCTGGTGGAGGTGGCAGGGGAGTGAAGTAGACTCTGAGAGTCCTTGGTTTTAGATATGTTTAGTGTACTAGCTTTCTTGAATGCTAGTTATGTTAGCAGTGAAGTTGTCACGTGGACAGACTCAGGACCACTGGTCAGCCAGAGTGTTGCATGCAATGGAATTAGATGTTTTCTCCTTCCTTGCAGCAGGGTTGTTCTGTCATGAGTTGCTGTAATGTCCTGAGTTTGTTGGCCTACAGCCAGGAGGTCATGCTTTCAAGAAAGCACCAGCTGCAACAGAAGGGGGTATAAGCTTGCCCTAAGTTGGCCAGGATAAGTGTTCAGGTTTTTGAGGCAATGGTCAGGGTCATAAAGCTCCCAAGAGTTTATGTCTTTCGTGATTGGCTACCGGGACAGGTAGAGAAAAATCATCAGGCGGGGGCAGTGTTAGGCAGGACCCAGCTCAGACTCTTCTTGGGCAGGGCTTGCCGTAGCTACCATGGGGAATAAAGGGTGGTTCCTGGGCCAATGGGGTTATGTTCCAGAGGGGATTAGGGCTGCCTCTGTCACCACAGAAGTGAGGGAAAGCCAGTTGTGATGGGCCTCACCCAGCTCCCGTGCATTTGGTGAGGCCAGTCTCTCACTCACTGTGGCCTGTGAACAACGCTGAGTTTATCTCCAGGCAGCCTGTCCACAGGACTCAGACCTAGCCCCAAGCTATACATTTCCCCTGAATTTTTTTTTTTTTTTGCCTATCTCACAGAATTTGCTGCTTCTTTCAAAGGATCTAGTAATTATTTTGGTTTTCCTGGTATGCTCCTGCAGTGGTTCCTGGAACAAAATTCCATGGTGTGAGTCTCCACAAGCTATTCTGTCCATCCAAGTGGGAGCTGCATGTCAGTCCTGTCTCTGATTCACCATCTTCCCAGAACTCCCCCTCTTAAGTAATTTTTAATCTATATGTTATTTTCCCTTTCTCTTTTTTCTTATAATTTATTTGCTGAGAAAGACAGGTCATTTGTCCTGTATAGTGTCCCACTTCAGATTTTGTTGAGTGCACCCTCATCTGGGAGAGATTTTTAGAGTAAAAAATGAGGTACTTATGAGAACATGGCTGGGTGTAATGGAAAGTTTATAGATTCTGGAATCAGACAGATCTGGTTTTAAATTCTTGGACTGCAACCAGCTTTCAGCAAGATACTTAATTTTTATTTTCCAATTACCTAATCTATAAAATGGGTTTGAAAAATGACAGTGCCTAACAGATGGTAATTCTAATGAAAAAATGTTAAAAAGAAGCAACTATGAGCCTATAATATCCTTGAGATGTAAACCAGTTACTATCCCCAGTTTTCCTCCCCTATGCTGTCACTGGAGTGGAAAGTACCAGGGTAGTGTCTTCCAGGGGCGTTCACTCCAAGGCAGAAGTCTCCCTCTGGGCAATCTGTGGCTTTGTTTTACTGGCACAAAAGAACACTACTTGGTGTGTCACTTTTAAAGTTTGAAATCCAATGTGTTTCTTAATTTCCCTTGTGTCACACAGCAAAGCACCACCAGCAATCTGAACTGTAAGAGCTTGTTTGTGACAAAGATCCCACAGTCTGCTTCACTTGATAGATAGGGAAATCCAGAGAATGAAATGACTGGCCTCCTGCCTCCCACTTTGGAACCCATTTCTGTTCCAAAATTAGACTACTGGCTGAATTTTTCTCCTTTCCAACTGGAGCACTATCCTTCAACACATATATTCTCCTTTCTGGCTTCACATTTTTTTCATTGCATGTATCCCTATCTAACATACTATACATTTTACTTCTTTATTCCTGTTCACTAGTCTTTCCCCTCTAGAATATCAGTACCATGAGGGAAAGGACTTTTTTGGTTTTGTCTGCTGCTATGTCCCCAACTCCTAGAATGGTGTCTGGCGTATAGAAAGTACTCAATTCGTATCTGCTGGATTGAGTTATATTGAAAATAAACCCTTTTGGTTCTTATTATTTGGGGCATTCACACCAAATAACATCTCTAGCCAAGATGACATTAAAGGTTGCAAGCAATTACTATTTGTTAATGCTCGTCACATTTCTATTCTGCTTATTTTCAAAATTAGGTCTGGTGTTTACGTTCCTGCCTATAATTTAAGTTCTGTTTCCAGTCTGTTATTCTGTAAGCCATCTGGGAAATGTGTAAATCTATTACCCACAATTTGTAGAATCTCATTTCCTATAAAAGTCATATTATTGATATATGCCAAGATCTTCAAGATTTAGCAAAAATTTCCCTTTTTCACCCTTTGAGATAGGGTCATTGTTGACTTAGTAAAGGTGGTAAAAGCTCAGTATTTTGCTGAGAGCCTGTCAAGTATCTTGTATCAAGAGAATATTATACACAGTTTTTTCAAAGGCCATCATAGTAATACAGTAACAGCAATGCATATATTCCTTGGGGATACAAATCCCTTTCAACGTCCCTATTATTGAATTAGATGGGTAACAATAGGGCTGTGGATACACAGAGAATGTTTGTCAGTCCACGAACTTGGAATGCTTTTCAATCACTCACAATAACAGCTGTAGTTCACATTTAAATAAATCCTCACTTTGACAAGCACAAAGGTATCTACAAACCTTCCCATCCTGGCCACACTGGAATTTTCAGTAGCGTTCTTTTATGCTAAAAGAGGTTGCTGCAGATCCCTTTCACTTACAGAGGGAATTTTCTCCCACCCACAATTTAATTTCCCTGGGCTCTATCTTCTGGCTTGGTATTCAGATTTTCCTGCTCTGTCTATGTCAACTCACTTAGACGGTCTGTCTGGCCTTTGAATTTGGCATCACCCAAGGCCCTGTTCTTCAGCTCACCCTGAGGTCTTGCCCACTACAAACTGAGGACCAGTATGCTAACCTTGGGTCTGATTTGGGTCCCTGGGGACCTTGCCAGCTAGGCTGTTTGGATAGAATCTGACATTTTGGCTCATTCTCAAAACATTCCAGAGTTACTGGTAAGGTATAGAGTTTGGCCACACTTCTTTATCCACAAAGAAAAGATGTTTATACGTGTTTTTAAATCTTTTTCCTCTCCCTGCCTTATAATGGGAAGGTCTTCAGTATCTAAGGTTCAGACCTTTTTTGACAAGCACTAGGCATAATGATGTTCAAGTGATAGTTCAGCACACTTTCACTGGGATAAACCTAATGACCACACAGCTCCCTAAGTGATGATGCTAAAGATGTAGCCTCTTCAGTGTATACCCTTACAACTGGTACCCGCTGGGTACCAATTTTCTTTTAAAGGTACTTTAAAAATGTACTTTTTTCAGTTTCCATTGTAAAATATGTTCATATAATATGGAGGATATCTATAAAAGAAGGGAACCAAACTGAGTGCCCAGTCTCACCGCTCAAAGGGAATCACTCAACCTAATGATTTTTTGCAAGAATGTGGGGTACATATTTCATTTGTTTTATTTCATGTTTATTTATCTCCCCCTTCCCTATATGTGTGTTTCTATATATTCTCCTTATTTTGTGTGATGGATGGAATACCTAATGAAACAGTGACTCCAGACCAGCTGATTACCGGAAGAAATGTTTGTCTTTTTATTAGTCTCTCTTTTTATTTTATTATTTGTGTGTTACAAGAAAGGCTTCAGGGCTTTAAGATGTCTCTGGATCTTAGTAGTGCAGAGGTCTATTTTGAGGACATGTGCTAGCTAAAGCTGCAGAGTATGTATACATGCTTTTCATGTCTCAATATAAATGTGTAACAGCAATGTTCACTCCATTATGTATTCCTTACTCATTTAATGTTAATCTATAATATAAAATAAAGTGATTTTGCAAACAAGTATTTGTAGGGGTTGTCCATTGCCAAAGTTAGGTTAATAGTTTTCATTCCCTAAAGATCTAAAGTTACAAAATCCATCTCTTGGCTACTTCCTTGGTCTTTATTTCTGAGACAGACTTAACTACTTTTGCTACAGCCACTGTGGCTGTTGGGTTTGGTGAAACCAGCACATCAGCAAGACTTCCTGCTGGGGTAGCTGTGGGCCTGGAAGAGGCAGAAGCAGTGGAGATTGTGTTGTTAGTGTCCCCATCTTGTCTGGCTCTTTATGGAATCTGTGTTTGGCTGATACCACAGATCCAAGCTCTCCTGGGCCTAGGGCCTGGGGTGAGGGGCCAAGCATTTCTGTGGGGACACAGGCTGGTCCAGGCCTCCTTCCATAGACCCAGGTGTGGTCCTCAGGCCTTTCTGTGTTTCAAAGTCATTTAAGTTAATGAAATGCACAAAAGATTGGAGGGAGGAGGGACCCTCCCCAGGGACCTATAAAGCAGAACTCAAAAGCTCTGAGTGGCTTCTCTTTATTGTGGGTCACCTATCAATTACTATGTGATCTTAGGCAAGTTACTGAACCACTGGTTACTTCTTCAACCATAAAAACAGGATATTAATCCATGCCTTTACTTTCTCCAGTAGAATAATAGGATAAGGACAACAATACTTAACCTCTATTAAGCACTTCCTGTGTGCATTGCTCTAAGCACTTGATTGATGTTATCTTTAGTTCTTACAACAACCTATTAATAGGGATCCACTATTGTCTCCATATTACAGATAGGAAAACCGAGACAAAACAAGATTAAGTAACTTTGTTTGAGATTATACAGTCAGTGGATGGTGATGCCAAGTTTTAAACTAAGGCATTTTGGCTATATTGCCTGAAAAAAGATGTTTCCAAGAGTGTCTTGAAAGAGCAAAGAGCTATGCAAATCCAGGTTGTCGTTGTCACTGTTATTTCTTTCAGAGAGCTATATCAATAGTAATAAGCTTTTGGTGTTGGAATGAGCTATTTCTAAGGACTAGATCATTTCAAAATCTGAACTGATGCTGTCTGTTCTCGTCCCATAGACTTTTGGGCAAAGCTATCCATCCACCAATTACCAGGATGGATTCCATGCTACAAAGCACCAGCAGATCCCAAACAGTCATAGACACTGAGGGACTAGGTGGAGAAATGGCTTTAGTGTGCACATCACAGCTCTCAGGTGACCTTGGCTGTAATGTATAATGGGAATACTTAGACTTTAGAGGCAAAAGTGACTTGGAAAATGAGGGTTCTTAATGAGGACCAGTTATACAACCATTCTTTCCCAAAGCATGCATGTTCCTAGGAAAATTATCAGTCTAAGAATTGGAGTTGATCTGGAAATTGCGTTCCATCATTGAAATCACAGCTAATAATCTAAAAGCGCTTTTGAAGGCAAGTGATCCTTCTATTTGGTTGTGCCTTCAATTAGCATCTACATGATTTAATAACAAAGCTGCCATCCTCTCCTATTAACTGGATGAGAGATACTGATGAGAGATGGTATACACTTCAGAGTTGTCATCATCCTTTTTATTTTCCCAAGCTATTATAAATATTTTTTCCAAGTATTACTCTTTCCAGTAAAGTCCGAGCCACTTCTTTTCTTTCAAGATGTTCATTTATCTTCATTTGATGAAACAGAAAAAATAAACTCTTAAAAATTCCTGCAGGAACACAGCTCCATCCATTTATTCATGAACAAGCATGGCAGGAATCAAATCAGAGAAGTTTTTTTGACTAGAGATATTAATAAGACAGCAGAAAGGAGTTATTTTTGTACTAGATTATAGTGGATAAGAAAACTGTCATCCAATCGGTAGCAGCTTTCTCTAATTCTAATCATCCATGCATTAGGGAAAATCCTTAAATACACATTAAAAAGGTCTTCAGGCATTAATGCCATTATAAATGCTCTCTTCACAGGGGTTAGCAATTACTGTGTTGCAAGCAGAAGAGCAGTTCCTCTCTTTTCCAGGGACACTGAGAAAAATCTAAATGTGCTGGTCCAAAAAAGAAGTCCGAGGACTTACTAAATGCAAGGGGAAGATAGTAATTACACAGTGGGGAAACTGAACAACATCTTGATTGGGTGATGAAAATTAACATCAATGAAGGGCAGATGGACATTGCATGTGTCCAGAAAGGATGCACTAGAAGGATATGGCATCAACTAAGTGGTATTCCAACTTGGGAGGCACAGCACGAATGGAATCAGGAGGAAACGTGAGACAAGAGAGAAAGAATATTTATTTAAAAATGTATCTTAAAACACATTTTAAATTATTAAAAAATTTGGCCAGGCGCGGTGGCTCATGCCTGTAATCCCAGCACTTTGGGAGGCCAAAGCAGGCTGATCACGCGGTCAGGAGATTGAGACCACAGTGAAAACCCGTCTCTACTAAAAATACAAAAAATTAGCCAGGCGTGGTGGCGGGCGACTGTAGTCCCAGCTACTTGGGAGGCTGAGGCAGGAGAATGGCATGAACCCGGGAGGCGGAGCTTGCAGTGAGCTGAGATCGCACCACTGCACTCCAGCCTGGGTGACAGAGAGAGACTCTGTCTCAAAAAAAAAAAAAAAAATTATATATGTGTATTTGCAGAAATTATCCAGAAATTTTGAAAACGTATTTTCAAAACTGTTAATGCTATAAATGCAAAGAAAGGCTAGACAAGCGTTCCAGATTAAAGAGAAATGAAAACTAAGTAAATTTTGTGGTCCTAGACTGGGTCTTGCTTAGGAAGAAAATATGTTATAAAGCACATACTGATTGATAAAATTACAATATGGATAATAGATTAGATGAAAGCATTGTAACAATGTTAGATATAGTAGAGATATAGTAAAGTTGGTAATTCTACTGTGGTTATGTAAAAGAATGTCATTCTTAAGACAATAAAATGAAGGAGGGAGGGTTCCATTCCAAGATGGCCCAATAGGAACAGCTCTGGTCTGCAGCTCCCAGCGTGATCAACACAGAAGACGGGTGATTTCTGCATTTCCAAGTGAGGTACCTGGTTCATCTCACTGGGACTGGTTGGACAGTGGGTGCAGCCCACAGAGGGTGAGCTGAAGCAGGGCGGGGCGTTGCCTCACCTGGGAAGTGCGAGGGGTTGGGGGATTTCCCTTTCCTAGCCAAGGGAAGCTGTGACAGACTGTACCTGGAAAAACAGGACACTCTGCCCAAATACTGTGCTTTTCACATGGTCTTAGCAACCGGCAGACCAAGAGGTTCTCTCCCGTGCCTGGTGGGTCCCACACCCACGGAGCCTTGCTCACAGCTAGTGCAGCAGTCTGAGATTGACTCGCGAGGCTGCTGCCTTGTGGGGGGGAGAGGCGTCCGCCATTGCTGAGGCTTGAGTAGGTAAACAAAGTGGCCAGGAAGCTCAAACTGGGTGGAGCCAACCACAGCTCAGCAAGGCCTACTGACTCTAGGACTCCACCTCTGTGGGCAGTGCATAGCTGAACAAAAGAAAGCAGAAACGTCTGCAGACTTAAACATCCCTGTCTGACAGCTCTAAAGAGAGCAGTGGTTCTGCCAGCATGGCGTTTGAGCACTGAGAATGGACAGACTGCCTCCTCAAGTAGGTCCCTGACCCCTGTGTAGCCTAACTGGGAGATACCTCCCAGTAGGGGCTGACAGACACCTCATACAGGTGGGCACTCCTCTGGGACGAAGCTTCCAGAGGAAGGATCAGGCAGCAATATTTGCTGTTCTGCAATATTTGCTGTTTTGCAGCCTCTGCTGGTGATACCCAGGCAAACAGCATCTGGAGTGGACCTCCAGCAAACTCCAACAGACCTGCAGCTGAGAGACCTGACTGTTAGAAGGAAAGCTAACAAACAGAAAGGAATAGCATCAACATCAACAAAAACGACATCCACACCAAAACCCCATCTGTAGGTCACCATCATCAAAGACCAAAGGTAGATAAAACCACAAACATGGGGAGAAGCCAGGGCAGAAAAGCTGAAAATTCTAAAAACCGGAGTGCCTCTTCTCCTCCAAAGTATTGCAGCTCCTCGCCAGCAATGGAACAAAGCTGGACAGAGAATGACTTTGATGAGTTGACAGAAGTAGGCTTCAGAAGGTTGGTAATAAACTTCTCTGAGCTAAAGGAGCATGTTCTAACCCATCGGAAGGAAGCTAAAAACGTTGAAAAAAGGTTAGACGAATGGCTAACTAGAATAAACAGCATAGAGAAGACCTTAAATGACCTGATGGAGCTGAAAACCATGGCATGAGAACTTTGTGACGCAGGCACAAGCTTCAATAGCCAATTCGATCAAGTGGAAGAAAGGGTATCAGTGACTGAGGATCAAATTAATGAAATAAAGTGAGAAGACAAGTTTAGAGAAAAAAGAGTAAGAAGAAATGAACAAAGCCTCCAAGAAATATGGGACTATGTGAAAAGACCAAATCTACATTTGATTGGTGTACCTGAAAGTGACAGGGAGAATGGAATCAAGTTGGAAAATACTCTTCAGGATATTATCCAGGAGAACTTCCCCAACCTAGCAAGGCCAACTTTCAAATTCAGGAAGTACAGAGAACACCACAAAGATACTCTTCGAGAAGAGCAACCCCAAGACACATAATTGTCAGATTCACTAAGGTGGAAATGAAGGAAAAAATGTGAAGGGCAGCCAGAAAGAAAGGTAAGGTTACCCACAAAGGGAAGCCCATCAGACTAACAGCATATCTCTCAGCAGAAGCCCTACAAGCCAGAAGAGAGTGGGGGTCAATATTCAACATTCTTTTTTTTTTTTAAGCTTTTATTTTATCACTCTTATCAAACACACATCAGAAAGCGTATCAACAGTGCATCTTATGGTAAGTCAGTTTACAACAAAGCTGAACAAGGCAATTGTGTTTACAGAAAAAGTCTTCAGCAAAAAAGTGCGCAATATAGTCAACTGAAACACATTGTTCATACTTTTTAATGAGAACTTTGAAGGCCGAAGTGGAGAAGGGTTCCATGTGAACAGCAGTTGAACGTGGCTCAGACAGTCCTGAGAGAAGAGCCAGCGCAATTCCAATGGAATGGCTTTTTAAACAAGTCTTTATTCCGCTTTTTGGTAGTCAATGTATATGTAGTGATTGGAACTGCCTCTGCTGTCTTAGACGGTAGGGGTTTGTGAAGATAAATGACAAAGATGTGGAGCATAAAGATAAATGGGACACATCTGCAATGACACAGATGAAACTGCAGGGCATTATATTAAATGAAATAAGCCAGGCACAGAAAGACAAACACCATACAGTCTCATTCACATCTGGAATCTAAGCAAAATGTTAATTTCACAGAACTAAAGAGCAGAATGGTGATCACCAGGGGCTGGGGCAGCTAGGGCTGTGGGGGAGTTGGGGAGATGTTAGTTAAAGAGTACAAAATTTCAGTTAAATATAAGGAATACACATTGTATTCCTATTGTACCACATGGTGGCTATAGTTAATAACAATATATTGTATCCTTGAAAAATGCTAAAGGAGTGAAGGAGCATTCTCACCACAAAATTGATAACCAAGGAAGGTAATGTACATATTCATTGGCTAAATTTAGTCATCCCATAATGTAAATATACTTTCAAACATCACATTGCACATGATAAACACATAGAATTGTCCCTGTCAATTAAAAGTTTTAAAACAATGTAAGAGATAAATGGAATCCAATAACAGTGGAACCTACATGAGCCCCAGCCTGCCCATATGAAGACATTTTTTTTATGTAGAACACATAAGCAAACAGGTATCTTTTTAGTTATTTCTTATCTCTAGTCATAATAGATAAATGCACTTTTTTTTGGCTGTAATTTGTCTATTTATTTATTTTTATTATTGTATTTTAAGTTTTAGAGTACATGTGCACAATGTGCAGGTTCGTTACATATGTATACATGTGCCATGTTGGTGTGCTGCACCCATTAACTTGTCATTTAGCATTAGGTGTATCTCCTAATGCTATCCCTCCCCCCTCTCCCCACCCCACAACAGTCCCCGGAGTGTGATGTTCCCCTTCCTGTGTCCATGTGTTCTCATTGTTCAATTCCCACCTATGAGTGAGAACATGCGGTGTTTGGTTTTTTGTCCTTGCGATAGTTTACTGAGAATGACGATTTCCAGTTTCATCCATGTCCCTACAAAGGACATGAACTCATCATTTTTTATGGCTGCATAGTATTCCATGGTGTATATGTGCCACATTTTCTTAATCCAGTCTATCGTTGTTGGACATGTGGGTTGGTTCCAAGTCTTTGCTATTGTGAATAGTGCCGCAATAAACATACGTGTGCATGTGTCTTTATAGCAGCATGATTTATAGTCCTTTGGGTATATACTCAGTAATAGGATGGCTGGGTCAAATGGTATTTCTAGTTCTAGATCCCTGAGGAATCGCCACACTGACTTCCACAATGGTTGAACTAGTTTACAGTCCCACCAACGGTGTAAAAGTGTTCCTATTTCTCCACATCCTCTCCAGCACCTGTTGTTTCCTGACTTTTTAATGATGGCCATTCTAACTGGTGTGAGATGGTATCTCATTGTGGTTTTGATTTGCATTTCTCTGATGGCCAGTGATGATGAGCATTTTTTCATGTGTTTTTTGGCTGCATAAATGTCTTCTTTTGAGAACTGTCTGTTCATGTCCTTTGCCCACTTTTTGATGGGGTTGTTTGTTTTTTTCTTGTAAATTTGTTTGAGTTCTTTGTAGATTCTGGATATGAGCCCTTTGTCAGATGAATAGGTTACGAAAATTTTCTCCCATTTTGTAGGTTGCCTGTTGACTCTGATGGTAGTTTCTTTTGCTGTGCAGAAGCTCTTTAGTTTAATTAGATCCCATTCGTCAATTTTGGCTTTTTTTGCCATTGCTTTTGGTGTTTTAGACATGAAGTCCTTGCCCATGCCTATGTCCTGAATGGTAATGCCTAGGTTTTCTTCTAGGGTTTTTATGGTTTTAGGTCTAACTTGTAAGTCTTTAATCCATCTTGAATTAATTTTTGTATAAGGTGTAAGGAAGGGATCCAGTTTCAGCTTTCTACATATGGCTAGCCAGTTTTCCCAGCACCATTTATTAAATAGGGAATCCTTTCCCCATTGCTTGTTTTTGTCAGGTTTGTCAAAGATCAGATAGTTGTAGATATGTGGCATTATTTCTGAGGCCTCTGTTCTGTTCCATTGGTCTATATCTCTGTTTTGGTACCAGTACCATGCTGTTTTGGTTACTGTAGCCTTGTAGTATAGTTTGAAGTCAGGTAGTGTGATGCCTCCAACTTTGTTCTTTTGGCTTAGGATTGACTTGGCAATGTGGGCTCTTTTTTGGTTCCATATGAACTTTAAAGTAGTTTTTTCCAATTCTGTGAAGAAAGTCATTGGTAGCTTGATGGGGATGGCATTGAATCTATAAATTACCTTGAGCAGTATGGCCATTTTCACGATATTGATTCTTCCTATATATGAGCATGGAATCTTCTTCCATTTGTTTGTATCCTCTTTTACTTCATTGAGCAGTGGTTTGTAGTTCTCCTTGAAAAGGTCCTTCATGTCCCTTGTAAGTTGGATTCCTAGGTATTTCACTCTCTTTGAAGCAATTATGAATAGGAGTTCACTCATGATTTGGCTCTCTGTTTGTCTGTTATTGGTGTATAAGAATGCTTGTGATTTTTGTACATTGATTTTGTATCCTGAGACTTTGCTGAAGTTGCTTATCAGCTTAAGGAGACTTTGGGCTGAGACAATGGGGTTTTCTAGATATACAAACACGTCATCTGCAAACAGGGACAATTTGACTTCCTCTTTTCCTAATTGAATACCCTTTATTTCCTTCTCCTGCCTGATTGCCCTGGCCAGAACTTCCAACGCTATGTTGAATAGGAGTGGTGAGAGAGGGCATCCCTGTCTTGTGCCAGTTTTCAAGGCAAATGCTTCCAGTTTTTGCCCATTCAGTATGATATTGGCTGTGGGTTTGTCATAGATAGCTCTTATTATTTTGAGATATGTCCCATCAATACCTAATTTATTGAGAGTTTTTAGCATGAAGGGTTGTTGAATTTTGTCAAAGGCCTTTTCTGCATCTATTGAGATAGTCATGTGGGTTTTGTCTTTGGTTCTGTTTATATGCGGGATTACATTTATTGATTTGCATATGTTGAACCAGCCTTGCATCCCAGGGATGAAGCCCACTTGATCATGGTGGATAAGCTTTTTGATGTGCTGCTGGATTCGGTTTGCCAGTATTCTATTGAGGATTTTTGCATCAATGTTCATCAAGGATATTGGTCTGAAATTCTCTTTTTTGGTTGTGTCTCTGCCTGGCTTTGGTGTCAGGATGATGCTGGCCTCATAAAATGAGTTAGGGAGGATTCCCTCTTTTTCTATTGATTGGAATAGTTTCAGAAGGAATGGTACCATTTCCTCCTTGTACCTCTGGGACAATTCGGCTGTGAATCCATCTGGTCCTGGACTCTTTTTGGTTGGGAAGCTATTGATTATTGCCACAATTTCAGAGCCTGTTATTGGTCTATTCAGAGATTCAGCTTCTTCCTGGCTTAGTCTTTGGAGGGTGTATTTGTCGAGGAATTTATCCATTTCTTCTAGATTTTCTACTTTATTTGCGTAGAGGTGTTTGTAGTATTCTCTTATGGTAGTTTGTATTTCTGTGGGATCAGTGGTGATATCCCCATTGTCATTTTTTGTTGTGTCTATTTGATTCTTCTCTCTTATTAGTCTTGCTAGCAGTCTATCAATTTTGTTGATCTTTTCAAAAAACCAGCTCTTAGATTCATTAATTTTTTGAAGGGTTTTTTGTGTCTCTATTTCCTTCAGTACTGCTCTGATTTTAGTTATTTCTTGCCTTCTGCTAGCTTTTGAATGTGTTTGCTCTTGCTTTTCTAGTTCTTTTAATTGTGATTTTAGAGTGTCAATTTTGGATCTTTCCTGCTTTCCCTTGTGGACATTCAGTGCTATAAATTTCCCTCTATACACTGCTTTGAATGTGTCCCAGAGATTCTGGTATGTTGTGTCTTTGTTCTCATTGGTTTCAAAGAACATCTTTATTTCTGCCTTCATTTCGTTATGTACCCCGTAGTCATTCAGGAGCAGGTTGTTCAGTTTCCATGTAGTTGAGGGCTTTTGAGTGAGTTTCTTAATCCTGAGTTCTAGTTTGATTGCACTGTGGTCTGAGAGACAGTTTGTTATAATTTCTGTTCTTTTACATTTGCTGAGGAGAGCTTTACTTCCAACTACGTGGTCAATTTTGGAATAGGTGTGGTGTGCTGCTGAAAAAAATGTATATTCTGTTGATATGGGGTGGAGAGTTCTGTAGATGTCTATTAGGTCCGCTTGGTGCAGAGCTGAGTTCAAGTCCTGGGTATCCTTCTTAACTTTCAGTCTCATTGATCTGTCTAATGTTGACAGTGGGGTGTTGAAGTCTCCCATTATTATTGTGAGGGAGTCTACGTCTCTTTGTAGGTCACTCAGGACTTGCTGTATGAATCTGGGTGCTCCTGTGTTGTGTGCATATATATTTAGGATAGTTAGCTCTTCTTGTTGAATTGATCCCTTTACCATTATGTAATGGCCTTCTTTGTCTCCTTTGATCTTTGTTGGTTTAAAGTCTGTTTTATCAGAGACTAGGATTGCAACCCCTGCCTTTTTTTGTTTTCCATTTGCTTGGTAGATCTTCCTCCATCCCTTTATTTTAAACTTATCTGTGTCTCTGCATGTGAGATGGGTTTCCTGAATACAGCACACTGATGGGTCTTGACTGTTTATCCAATTTGCCAGTCTGTGTCTTTTAATTGGAGCATTTAGTCCAATTTACATTTAAAGTTAATGTCGTTATGTGTGAATTTGATCTTGTCATTATGATGTTAGCTGGTTATTTTGCTCGTTAGTTGATGCAGTTTCTTCCTAGCCTCAACGGTCTTTACAATTTGGCATATTTTGCAGTGGCTGGTACCGGTTGTTCCTTTCCATGTTTAGTGCTTCTTTCAGGAGCTCTTTTAGGGCAGGCCTGGTGGTGACAAAATCTCTCAGCATTTGCTTGTCTGTAAAGTATTTTATTTCTCCTTCACCTATGAAGCTTAATTTGGCTGGATATGAAATTCTGGGTTGAAAATTCTTTTCTTGGCCGGGTGCGGTGGCTCACACTTGTAATCCCAGCACTTTGAGAGGCTGAGGCGGGCGGATAACGAGGTCAGGAGATCGAGACCACAGTGAAACCCCGTCTCTACCAAAAATACAAAAAATTAGCCAAGTGTGGTGGTGGGCGCCTGTAGTCCCAGCTACTCGGAGACGCTGAGGCAGGAGAATGGTGTGAACCCGGGAGGCAGAGCTTGCAGTGAGCCGAGATCGCGCCACTGCACTCCAGCCTGGGTGACAGAGCAAGACTCCGTCTCAAAAAAAAAAAAAAAAAAAAAAAAAAAGAAAATTCTTTTCTTGAAGAATGTTGAATATTGGCCCCCACTCTCTTCTGGCTTGTCGAGTTTCTGCCGAGAGATCTGCTGTTAGTCTGATAGGCTTCCCTTTGTGGGTAACCCGACCTTTTTCTCTGGATGCTCTTAAACTTTTTTTCTTTCATTTCAACTTTGGTGAATCTGACAATTATGTGTCTTGGAGTTGCTCTTCTTGAGGAGTATCATTGTGGTGTTCTCTGTATTTCCTGAATCTGAATGTTGGCCTGCCTTGCTAGATTGGGGAAGTTCTCCTGGATAATATCCTGCAGAGTGTTTTCCAACTTGGTTCCATTCTCCCCGTCAATTTCAGGTACACCAATCAGACATAGATTTGGTCTTTTCACATATTTCCATATTTCTTGGAGGCTTTGTTTGTTTCTTTTTATTCTTTTTTCTCTAGACTTCCCTACTCGCTTCATTTCATTCATTTCATCTTCCATCACTGATACCCTTTCTTCCAGTTGATCGCATCAGCTCCTGAGGCTTCTGCATTCTTCATGTAGTTCTCGAGCCTTGGCTTTCAGCTCCATCAGCTCCTTTAAGTACTTCTCTGTATTGGTTATTCTAGTTATACATTCGTCTAATTCTTTTTCAAAGTTTTTAACTTCTTTGCCTTTGGCTTGAATTTCCTCCTGTAGCTTGGAGTACTTTGATCGTCTGAAGCCTTCTTCTCTCAACTCATCAAAGTCATTCTCCATCCAGCTTTGTTCATTGCTGGTGAGGAACTGGGTTCCTTTGGAGGAGGAGAGGCACTCTGCTTTTTAGAGTTTCCAGTTTTTCTGCTCTGTTTTTTCCCCATCTTTGTGGTTTTATCTACTTTTGGTCTTTGATGATGGTGATGTACAGATGGGTTTTTGGTGTGGATGTCCTTTCTGTTTGTTAGTTTTCCTTCTACCAGACAGGACCCTCAGCTGCAGGTCTGTTGGAGTTTGGTAGAGGTCCACTCCAGACCCTTTTTGCCTGGGTGTCAGCAGCGGTGGCTGCAGAACCGCGGATTTTCGTGAACCACGAATGCTGCTGTCTGATCGTTCCTCTGGAAGTTTTGTCTCAGAGGAGTACCCGGCCGTGTGAGGTGTCAGTCTGCCCCTACTGGGGGGTACCTCCCAGTTAGGCTGCTCTGGGGTCAGGGACCCACTTGAGGAGGCAGTCTGCCTTTTCTCAGATCTCCAGCTGCATGCTGGGAGAACCACTACTCTCTTCAAAGCTGTCAGACAGGGACATTTAAGTCTGCAGAGATTACTGCTGTCTTTTTGTTTGTCTGTGCCCTGCCCCCAGAGATGGAGCCTATAGAGGCAGGCAGGCCTCCTTGAGCTGTGGTGGGCTCCACCCAGTTTGAGCTTCCCAGCTGCTTTGTTTACCTAATCAAGCCTGAGCAATGGCAGACACCCCTCCCTGCCACCTTGCAGTTTAATCTCAGACTGCTGTGCTAGCAATCCATGAGACTCCGTGGGTGTAGGACTCTCTGAGCCAGATGTGGGATATAGTCTCCTGGTGTGCCATTTTTTAAGCCCATTGGAAAAGCACAGTATTAGGGTGAGAGTGACCTGATTTTTCAGGTGCCGTCTGTCACCCCTTTCTTTGACTAGGAAAGGGAACTCCCTGACCCCTTGTGCTTCCTGAGTGAGGCAATGCCTCGCCCTGCTTCGGCTCGCGCACGGTGTGCTGCACCCACTGTCCTGCGCCCACTGTCTGGCACTGCCTAGTGAGATGAACCCGGTACCTCAGATGGAAATGCAGAAATCACCCGTCTTCTGTGTTGCTCACACTGGGAGCTGTAGACAGGAGCTGTTCCTATTCGGCCATCTTGGCTCCACCTAACTCAACATTCTTACAGAAAAGAATTTTCAATGCAGAATTTCATATCCACCCAAACTAAGCTTCATAAATGAAAGAGAAACAAAATCCTTTACAGACAAGCAAATGTTGAGAGATTTTGTCACAACCAGGCCTGCCTTACAAGAGCTCCTGAAGGTAGTACTAAACATGGAAAGGAACAACCGGTACCAGCCACTGCAAAAACATGCCAAATTGTAAAGACCATTGATGCTATGAAGAAACTGCATCAATTAACAGGCAAAATAACCAGCAAACGTCATAATGACAACATCAAATTCACACATAACAATATAAACCTTAAGTGTAAATGGGCTAAATGCCCCAATTAAAAGACACAGACTGGCAAATTGGACAGAGTCAAGACTCATCAGTGTGCTGTATTCAGGAGATCCATCTCACATGCAGAGACACACACAGGCTCAAAATAAAGGGATGGAGGAAGATCTACCAAGAGAATGGAAAGCAAAAAAAAAAAAAAAAAAAAAAAAAGAAAAAAAAAAAGCAGGGGTTGCAATCCTAGTCTCTGATAAAACAGACTTTAAACCAACAAAGACCAAAAGAGACAAAGAAGGCCATTACATAATGGCAAAGGGATCAATTCAACAAGAAGAGCTAATTATCCTAAGTATATATGCACCCAATACAGGAGCACCAAGATTCATAAAGCAAGTCCTTAGAGACCTACAAAGAGACTTAGACTCCCACACAATAATAATGGGAGACTTTGACACCCCACTGTCAATATTAGATAGATCAACGAGACAGAAGGTTAACAAGGACATCCAGGACTTGAACTCAGCTCTGCACCAAGTGGACCTAATAGACATCTACAGAACTCTCCACCCCAAATCAACAGAATATATATTCTTCTCAGCACCACATCACACTTATTCTAAAATTGACCACACAATTAGAAGTAAAGCACTCCTCAGCAAATGTAAAAGAACAAAAATCACAACAAACTGTCTCTCAGACCACAGTGCAATCAAATTAGAACTCAGGATTAAGAAACTCACTCAAACCCGCACAACTACATGGAAACTGAACAACCTGCTCCTGAATGACTATTGGGTACATAACAAAATTAAGGTAGAAAAAAATTAAGGTTGAAATCAATGAGAACAAAGACACGACATACCAGAATCTTTAGGACACATTTAAAGCAGTGTGTAGAGGGAAATTTATAACACTAAATGCACACAAGAGAAAGCAGGAACGATCTAAAATTGACACCCTAACATCACAATTAAAAGAACTAGAGAAGCAAGGGCAAACAAATTCAAAAGCTGGCAGAAGGCACGAAATAACTAAGATCACGGCAGAACTGAAAGAGATAGACACACAAAAAACCCTTCAAAAAATCAAAGAATCCAGGAGCTGGTTTTTTGAAAAGATTAACAAAATTGATAGACTGCTAGCAGGACTAATAAAGAAGAAAAGAGAGAAGAATCAAATAGACACAACAAAAAATGACAAAGGGGATATCACCACCGATCCCACAGAAATACAGACTACCATCAGAGAATACTATAAACACCTCTACATAAATAAACTAGAAAATCTAGAAGAAATGGATAAATTCCTGGACACATATACCCTCCCAAGACTAAGCCAGGAAGAAGTTGAATCTTTGAATAGACCAATCATAGGCTGTGAAATTGAGGCAATAATTAATAGCCTACCAACCAAAAACAGTCCAGGACCAGATGGATTCACAGCCGAATTCTACCAGAGGTACAAAGAGGAGCTGGTACCATTCCTTCGGAAACTATTCCAATCAACAGAAAAAGAGAGAATCCTCCCTAACTCATTTTATGAGGCCAGCATCATCCTGATACGAAAGCCTGGCAAAGACACAACAAAAAAAGAGAATTTTAGACCAATATCCTTGATGAATACTGATGCGAAAATCCTCAATAAAATACTGGCAAACCCAATCCAGCAGCACATCGAAAAGCTTATCCACCATGATTAAGTGGGCTTCATCCCCGAGATGCAAGGCTGGTTCAACATATGCAAATCAATAGACGTAATCCATCACATAAACAGAACCAACGACAAAAACCACATGATTATCTCAAGAGATGCAGAAAAGGCCTTCAACAAAATTCAACAGTCCTTCATACTAAAAACTCTCAATAGGTATTGATGGAACATATCTCAAAACAATAAGAGCTATTTATGACAAACCCACAGCCAATATACTGAATGGGCAAAAAGTGGACACATTCCCTTTGATAACCAGCACAAGACAAGGATGCCCTCTCTCACCACTCCTATTCAACATAGTGTTGGAAGTTCTGGCCAGGGCAATCAGGCAAGAGAAAGAAATAAAGGGTATTCAATTAAGAAAAGAGGACATCAAATAATTTCTGTTTGCAGATGACATGATTGTCTATTTAGAAAACCCCATCATCTTAGCCCCAAATCTCCTTAAGCTGATAAGCAACTTCAGCAAAGTCTCAGGATACAAAATCCATATGCAAAAATCACAAGCATTCCTATACGTCAATAACAGACAAACAGAGAGCCAAATCATGAATGAACGCCCATTCACAATTGCTTCAAAGAGAATAAAATACCTAGGAATCCAACTTACAAGGGATGTGAAGGACCTTTTCAAGGAGAACTACAAACCACTGCTCGATGAAATAAAAGAGGACACAAACAAATGGAAGAAGATTCCATGCTCATATATAGGAAGAATCAATATCGTGAAAATGGCCATACTGCCCAAGGTAATTTACAGATTCAATGCCATCCCCATCAAGCTACCAATGACTTGCTTCACAGAATTGGAAAAAGCTACTTTAAAGTTCATATGAAACCAAAAAAGGGCCCGCCAAGACAATCCTAAGCAAAAAGAACAAAGCTGGAGGCTACCTGACTTCAAATTATACTACGAGGCTATAGTAACCAAAACAGCATAGTATTGGTACCAAAACAGATATACAGACTGATGGAACAGAACAAAGGCCTCAGAAATAACACCACACATCTACAACCATCTGATCTTTGACAAACCTGACAAAAACAAGAAATAGGGAAAGGATTCCCTATTTAATAAATGGTGCTGGGAAAATTGGCTAGCCATATGTAGAAAGCTGAAACTGGATCCCTTCCTTACACCTTATACAAAAATTAATTCAAGATGGACTAAAGACTTAAATGGTAGACCTAAAACCATAAAAACCCTAGAAGAAAACCTAGGCAATACCATTCAGGACACAGGCATGGGCAAGGACTTCATGACTAAAAGACCAAAAGCAATGGCAACAAAAGCCAAAATAGACAAATGGGACATAATTAAACTAAAGAGCTTCTGCACAGCAAAGAAACTACCATCAGAGTGAACAGGCAACCTACAGAAAGGGAGAAAATTTTTGCAATCTACCTATCTGACAAAGGGCTAATATCCAGAATCTACAAAGAACTTAAACAAATTTACAAGAAAAAAAAAACAAGCAATCCCATCAAAAAGTGGGCAAAGGTTATGAACAGATACTTCTCAAAAGAAGACATTTATGCAGCAAACAGACACATGAAAAAGTGGTCATCTTCACTGGTCATCAGACAAATGCAAATCAAAACCACAATGAGATACCATCTCACGCCAGTTAGAATGGCAATCATTAAAAAGTCAGGAAACAACAGATGCTGGAGAAGATGTGGAGAAATAGGAACACTTTTACAATGTTGGTGGGAGTGTAAATTAGTTCAACCATTATGGAAGACAGTGTGTTGATTCCTCAAGGATCTAGAACTAGAAATACAATTTGACCCAGCTATCTCATTATTGGGTATATACCCAAAGGATTAGAAATCATGCTACTATAAAGACACACACACACCTATGTTTACTGTGGCATTATTCACAATATCAAAGACTTGGAATCAACCCAAATCTCCACCAATGATAGACTGGATTAAGAAAATGTGGCACATATACACCATGGAATACTATGCAGCCATAAAAAAGGATGAGTTCATGTCCTTTGCAGGGACATGGATGAAGCTGGAAACTATCATTCTCAGCAAACTATCACAGGGACAGAAAAACCAAACACCGCATGTTCTCACTCATATGTGGGAACTGAACAATGACAACACTTGGACACAGGGTGGGGAATATCACACACTGGGGCCTGTCATGGAGTGGGTGGCTGGGGGAGGGATAGCATTAGGAGAAATACCTAATGTAAATGATGAGTTGATGGGTGCAGCAAACCAACATGGCATATGTATACCTATGGAACAAACCTGCATGTTGTGCACATGTGCCCTAGAACTTAAAGTATAATAAAAAAAAATGAAGGAGGGAAAAGTCTTTTCAACAAGTGATGTTGGGATAACTAGAAAGCCATATGCAAAATTAATGAACTAGATTCTTACCTCACACTATATACCGAAATTAACACAATACGGTACTGAAATGTAAGAGTTAAAATTATAAGACTTTTAGAAGTAAACACAGGAGATAATCTTCGTGACTTTGTGTTGGGCAGAGAGTTGTCAAAAATGAGAACAAATGCATAAACCATTAATGAAAGACTCAATAAATCGAACTTCATCAATAAAAATTAAAAAGTTTTGTGCTTCAAAAAATACTATTAAGAAAATAAGGATATAAGCCACAGACAGAACATACAAGCCACAGGAGAAAATATCTGCATAACATAGGTTTGCTAAAGACCTATATCTAGAATATATATAACTGTTACAACTCAATAATAAATTGGGCTCTTACACCCCAATTAAAAAATGGGCAAAATATATGAATAGACTTGTCGCCAAAGAAGACATATGGATGGCAAATAAATATACTGAAAAATGCTCAATATTATTAGTCATTAGGGAAATGTAAATTAAAACCATAATGAATATCACTTCATATTCACTATAATGGCTGTAACAAAAAAGACAATACAAGTATTGGTGCTGATGGGGAGAAACTGTAATATTTATATATTGCTGATGGGAATGTAAAATGATACAGCCACTTTGGAAAACAATTTATCAGTTTTAAAGAGTTAAACACAAACCATACAACACTGCAATTTCACTCCTAGGAATCTATTCAAGAGAAGTGAAAACATGTACACACAAAGACATGTATATGAATGTTTATAGGCATCTTTCTTTCTTTCTTTGAATCAGAGTCTTGCTCTGTTGCCTGGGCTGGGGGTGCAGTGGTGCAATCTTGGCTTACTGTAACCTCTGCCTCCCAGGCTCAAGCGATTCTCGTGCCTCAGCCTCCCGAGTAGCTGGGATTACAGGCGTGCGCCAACACATCCGGTTGTTTTTGGATTTTTTAATAGAGAGAATGTTTCTCTATGTTGGTCAAGCTGCTCTTGAACTCCTGGCCTCAAATTATCTGCCTGCCTCAGCCTCCCAAAGTGCTGGGATTACAGGCATGAGCCACTGCACCCGGCCTAACATTACTGTTAACAGACAAAAACTGGACACAATCCAAATGTCCAATGCCTAGTGAATAGGTGAACAAACTGTGGCATATCCTTATGATGGAATATTATTACACAATAAAAAGGAATGAAATTTTGATACAGGCTATAACATGAATAAACCTCAAAAACATTATGCATAGTAAAAAAGCCAGATGCAAGAGACTATACAGAATGTATAATTTCATCTATATGAATAATCTGGAGAAGGTAAATTTACAGAGAAAAATGCAGCTCAGTGGTTGCCTAGGGCTGGAGGTGGGAGTGAACTGCTATAAATGGGCACAATAAAGAAACTTTTTGGGGTGATAGAAATGTTGTATAACTGGACTATATTGAGGGTTACATAGCCCCATACATTTATGAAAATAATTTAAATGTATATCTACAATGGGTAAATTTGACGATATGCAATATATACTTAACTAAAGCTGTTAAAAATGTCAGTATAGCCAAGTTTAGAAGGAACATGCAATATATGAGACTTCTCTGTCAGACCATTCTTTATGATCATGGCTGAATCGGAATGTCCATAAACCACTGTCTTAGAGTGAGATGACCACAGCGTATTATATACATGAGGGAAAAGTAAAGAATTGAGCATTTCTTGAACTCCTTTTATGCACTAGGTATTATGCTGGTTCATTTTCTTACATTGTCCTATTTAAACATCATGACAGCCAACAAAATTGAGAATTATTCCCATTTTGCAGATTTGGGCTCAGAGAAGTTGTTAGCATGGCAGAGCCCTATTACTATGGGTTGGTGAAGCTGGATCTCCAATCATGAGACTTACTGAAAATAACAGCTACCACCTGGCTATGCTGGATTATGTAGCATGAGCCTAAGAAAAGGAAAGCCCCAGGCCAAGAATAAAATTAGAAGCTACATTAACAGAAAGAGATTCCAATTTCCTGCTTGGGCAGGAAGGAAACAGCAACCACATTACTATAGAATCATTTGTCTTTCCAATAGATTTTTTAATCAATTAAAATTGGAGTCACTTGATATCTCGTTATGATAGCAGAAAGTTTTTCAAAGTGAATTACCACATTATTACATGTGATTTGATCAATCAATCTTGGGTAAGTTAACAATATTCATTTTTAAGGGTGTGTGTGTGTGTGTGTGTGTGTATGTTTATGACTAGGGCATGCTTTCATGTTCATTAAGATAACATAATTCATGAATGAGTAATGAATAAACAATGACCAGATTCCTTTGGGGCTTAAGATTTTTTACTTTAGAAGGGGGACATTAGGAAGTTATTTTCAGGATACTGAATCAGCAGCTTATTAAATTACACTAATTTTCTACACATAGTGAAATGCTTAGGAAGGTACCAGAAAAGAATTGTTTATGGAAAACCTTGATAAGGTTCATTATCCATGAGATTTGTCGTTATTATGAAACACTGCCTTTGAAAGGTCCAAACTTACCCACTTACCCCATTTGAGTGCCATCTGTTCCCTGTGGGGATCCTGACTGACATGATTGGTGTATGACAGGCTGTGTAACATGTACATACTCAAAAAATGGTGGTTACTGCTCAAAAACATCAGAAGTGCTTCAAAGATAACCCTAAATAATATATAAAACAGTGATTATTATTGAGATATGTACCACCACTAAAAAATCAGTTAAGAGTTATATAGTAAAGTTGAAGATGAGTGTCATGGAAAACCTCCCCATAGAATAGCTTTATTCTCAAACATGTCTTTGGTTCTTATCATATTTCCTGGAGCACTTCAGGCTTTACCAGTAGATGGGTTTAAGAACCCATCAAGAGACAGTTTAAAAACAGAGCAGAGGAAATGGAGTCCACTGTTCGATCTGCAACCTAACTTCAGACTTAGGATTCACCAAGGCGTCAAATAAGTGGAGCATGAGGCTTCAACTACTCTTCTTATACCGGAGAGCAGGCATGGTGCACGTGTAGGGTGGCCTGAAGTAGGATAACATTGATCTAAAGGGTCAATGTTACCCAACAATTAGAGTAAAAATACTGTAATATTAAACTGAGATTAGAACAGAAAATTCAAGAGATATTAGCCAGGTGTGGTGGCTCAGGCCTGTAATCCCAGCACTTTGGGAGGCTGAGGCGGGAGGATCACAAGGTCAGGAGATCGAGACCATCCTGGCTAACACGGTGAAAGCCCGTCCCTACTAAAAATCCAAAAATTAGCCGGGCGTGGTGGCAGGTGCCTGTAGTCCCAGCTACTCGGGAGGCTGAGGCAGGAGAATGGTGTGAACCCAGGAGGCAGAGCTTGCAGTAAGCCGAGATCACGCCGCTGCATTCCAGCCTGGGTGACAGAGCAAGACTCTGTCTCAAAAAAAAAAAAAAAAAAAAAAGAAAGAAAAAGAATATTCAAGAGATATTTGAAATTTTACATTTTTAAGTGTTTTTGGAATATCCGCAGTTCACCAATGGTGTAAATTCCCTCCTAGGTAAAGTTTGGTAAGCAGTGTGTGTGTGTGTGTGTGCATGTGTGTGCACACGCGCCTGTGCACACACATGCATGCACTCATATGGTTACACTGATGTGTCACAGTTTGGGTTTTAATAAGAAAATGAGCAGTGAGATGCACAGCATTACACTTTCAACTTTCAGACAACATAAGTGGCAAGATCATGGATTCACCAGATTTAAGAGCCAATTTGAGCTTTAGACAATGATAGTGGCAAGATCACAGATTTGTGAATTTATAGATTCCCCCATTTGCCCTGCATCCTTCTTTCCTCAGCCATTTTACAGGTGGGAGCACTGAGGCTTAGAGATGCAGTGAAGTTCTTAGGGTCATCCATTACATCAGAGGCAGAGGAAGGGCAGGGAGCTGGGCTTCCTGTCTCCATGGTAGTTGGGTGGGTGTGTTTGTGGAGGGCTTCCTGAGTTGCACCCACGCTATATGCAAATCAAGACATGAAATGGCAACAAGAAAGAGTGATAATGTAAAGCTTAAACCATGATTTTACCCAACATTGAGTGTATTTGTGCTGGTCTTTGAATATTAGGAATATGGGATGAAATTCAATGAAAATGATAAAGTTAGTCGGTACAGGCTTGCAGAGAGTATAAAACTGAAAATGACTGTGTTAAATGCTTTTCTATTGTTTTTTCCCCTAATCCCATCCAAATCATCACTTTTATCTCCTAAGTATGCATTGTTAAGAATCCCCCAAAGTAATTATTAACAAGTGAGTCAGCTGGTGCTTGTAAACTGTTTTACAAACACAAAGGGCTCTGCAAATGTTTATTCTCATTACTGAAACTAATTCAACAATGGCATAACATAGTATTTCCAGATAATGCTTTTCAGCAATGCCCACTGTGCATGATAGGAAATGACACAGTTCATGCCTGAACTCTGGTTAAACCTGTGAGGTGAGCTGAGAAAAGTGCATTTTCCACTTTCCTGCATTGAGACAACCAAAATGACCAGACAGGAGTCCTGCACTTCTTGGAGTTATTCTTTCAAGCCTGTGACTCATGGAATATATGCTGCTGTTGTATAAAATCCTTTAATGTTCATTAGGTCCTAAGAGCAAATCTTGAAAGAAGAATGAAGTGAGGCACCTTGCTTGGCATTAGAACTGACTGCAGACTTGCAGGATGTGTACTTGGCATCAAAGGGACAGGGAATAGGAGATCTTCCAATAATACTCTTTAAGGTTCCTTACATGCTCTGTGAACATCAGTCCCTAAAACAGAGATGCCTCTTATGTCTCAAAACAGAGAGTAGAACTTGTGTGTGTGTGTGTGTATACTGGCGTCTGTATTAATTCTATTTTTTTTTTCTTTATTCTTATGCTGTGGCATCTGAGGCCTTCTGCATCTGGGTAGGGGTTGACCCTTCCATGGTTAGATAATTCCTAGAGATAGTAAACTTGTCTGCAAGCACACCTTTGATGTGCAAATCCACCAAACCAGAGTTCATATACCTCCCACCCCCCATCTCCTTTAATCAGTCTCTTGCAGTCCAGGACACTATCCCTCAGCCCTAATCACCCCAGGGCTAGGTACCTGGCAACTAGGGACAATCCCTATAGCCCAGAGCCCACTAAAATCATTCAAACTAAACCTGTCTACCGTGGTTTACCCTGTCTTACCCATTTCTTTTCATAAAAACCACAAAAAGGCTCTCTGCATCCTCATTAAACCTGGTGCTTCCCCGTGTGGCCCTACATGGTGTGCAGTACCTCCTCTTTCCAGGGATCTGTGAGTATAAACTTCTTCCTTCATGACAGTCATTTCCATGTCTGCAAGTCTTACCACATCTGATGAAAACAAATCCCAGCTACATTTTTAAAAAGAGGTCCCTTACCCAGTTGCAGCCACAGTAAAAAAACAGGGGTGGGGTGATAAACCTAATTCATCTGAACACATCCTCAATTCCCCTCTTTCTCTGGGACTCTTGCTGCAGGACTGGCTGTATGTAGGTTGCCAGGCAACACCATCAGGTATGCTGCATACTGCCTACAGACATTAATCCCTCTCCTTCAGGTCTTATTTACTTACTCATTTTACATTCTTAAAATGTGGTCAGGACCACCACCCACCCCCCCATACCAGCCACAGAGTATTCTTGCTTATTTAAACAAACATTTTGGAGGCTTTCAGTGCTTGATAAATGATACAGTGAGCTATGGAGTAAGGGAAGGTGTGGACCAATGAAGTAGTCTACCGATTCTAACTATGCCATTAACACACTTCATTGAGGCCTCTTTGGCTCACTGCAATTTACCTGAACACTTAGGGGTAGAAATCAGCTATGTCTATTTCTTCTTACTCTGACATTCCACTTTTTTCAACTCTGATTTTCAGATTTATCACTTCTATGTGATAGGAAGACTGTTTTAATAAAATGTGCTAATGGGATATGGTAATTACATTTATATTTGGGAAGAATGGGGAACAGATGTATGATTGTTAAAAGTGGGATGGTCCAGAAGAACGTCCCTCTGCCAGAAGAGTGTGTGTGTGTTGGCTTGAAGATGTATGATGGCCTGGCTCTCCCAAATGGAAATTGTCTTCAGTTTTTGATATTATGATATCATTCTAAGCAAAGAAGAACAGTGGGACTGTGTCATATATGAGAAAACACAAAGAAATGCCCTGTGAGATATCAAGACCTCTGACAATTTTGGCCCAACATCGGCTGGAAAACCTTAAGCATGATGGGGGCATAATCTCCATAAGCTCCTGTGCTCCAAGTCATCTTCTATATAAACGTACTGCAGAAGGGAAAACCTATGCTTGCCATGCAAACACAGCTTCACAACAAGTCCCCTTAGCACCCCCTTCCAAAAGGACTGCCAACTCCAACCCCATCTATACAGAAATTCTACAGAACACAGTTTGACCTCCAAACCAAACTTCTGTCTACAGGATGTCAAAACATCCAGGTTGAAGGAGAAGGACTAAGCTCAACTGGTTGGTTAATCTATCTCCCACTAAAGAGCTTTTCTGTTTTTATATCCCTACTGAAATAAATAAAACAGTTTTTCTTATTTAAAGAGGGGCTTTACGGCTGCCAAGTCAACCAGGAGACAGTAATTGAGCACTAGCTGGCTGCAAGGTATCATCCAACATCTGAAGCCTTCATCTTCACTAAACTGTGAGCTTTATAGTTTTCCCTTATTGTTCCTAGATTACCCTGGCCATGAATCAAGCACTAACAAGCTCATGAAAAAGTGTTCCTTCTCCCCACAGTTCAGATTTCCCCAATGAGAATTCATGTAAGACTGTCAACCCTGTCTGTCAGCTCAAAACAGCAAGTGTCGCAGGCAGATCTCTTGGAAAACCTATCCTAAACAAATAATCCAGAAGAATAAAATGCCACAGGCAGTCGATGGTCTTTGTAGTTTTTATAATTATAAAAAACTACAAGCAGTTTAAATATTAAACAGTAGAAAGGTGGTTAAATAAAATGCCAGCATAGCATAGTGGTTATGAGCACAGCTGAGCACATGCCCGTCTCTGTCACTCACAACTGTGTGAGTCCTGTCCTTGGGCAGGTAGCCTAACCTCTCAGCCTTGGCTTCCTCACCTGTAACATGGGCATAATATGGTTGAGTGTGAAACGAATTTATAAATATTATGAGAATGAATTGCATTAATATTTATTATAATATTTATGTACCTGATACACAGGAAGCACTAGGTAAGCGTTTGATAAACAAAGTGGTACCTTTTCTAGAAGAAGAATTTTACAGCTTTTACAAATGATTGTCAAGAAAGAAGAAAAATGTCCCATAAAATCACGAGCACTCTAGGTAAAATATGAATAAGAAAATTCATCAGGGGACTAGATGAAATAAACATAGTTGTATTGGGTTGAGAGGATCTTCTGCTTTCCAGACATTCTGTATTGCTTTTGTAAGTCAAAGAAGTTTTGATAAGGCTTGGAGAGGGCTAGGGGAAGGCGTTGGAAGAAACATTCTTCCTGGGCCTCTGATTGAAACAAATCACTTGGTCCTTCTGGCAGAGCTGGGAGGGTTGTCTGCTCTACCCAGAGAGTTAATAGAATCCTACTAATAAAAACTATCTTCAAAGAGAAAGACAGATGAAGAGAGAGATTTCAGCAGCCAGAAGCCAGGAAGAGAGTCTAAAGTCAGTGGGGCTACCACCTCCTTTCTACCTACTCCAATTCTCTTCAGTAGTGTGGCCCATCAGGTGAGGGCAGGAGCTCAGAGCATCTTGGCAGATTAGATGGCTGGACAAAGAGATCAAAGCATCTGAGACTTACAAGGTAGAGATGCATTACTCTTATTTGTCAGGGACTTGTGCACATTTAGTGAAATAAGTATCTCCAGTAATGGAAAAGAGGTGTCAATACCAACATCAACACATCAACACAAACTACCAACATTCCTTCCTTTCCTCATTCTCTGATCTCAGTATCTTATCAGCTTTCGCCTGGAGGGGTGCTTCTTCTGCAGTGTAAAGCAACATGAATACAGCAGTGTGTGCCCTCTGTGTTCATGTGGTCCCCACCACTCCTTTTGCTCTCTTCTTACAGTTCTTAAGGCTAGAAAGAAACCTTAGAGATTGCCTCAGCCCACTGGCTCTCAAGACTGACCCATAGCCTACTGCTGAAGTGACTGAGAATCTCCCAGGGAGCTTAAAAATAAAGTTCCCTGGCCTTACGAAGTAGTAGTTCTGGGGTGGGGCCCAGGATTCTGCATTTTTAGTCTCCCCCACACCCCCAGGTAAATCCCAGTTATGTGTGAGAATCAGAAATCATCTAGATCATGTTTAGTGCAAGGAAGCGACAAGCCGGAAGCTTTCCCTCTTTCTTCTTTCAATCACTTTCTATTTTCTTCTCTTCTTTCACTGTACTTCCTCCATCTTCCTCTACATCCCTCAAAATCTGTCTCTTTTTCTGAGCTGGGATTTGCATTTTAACTACAAAAATGAAAACCCTTAGATGGGGGAAAGAAGGCTGACAATCTATTTTTGCTAATAAACATGCTGGCGCTGTGCCAGCATGGTCCAATACCCTGACATCTGTCTCAGGCAGAGGGAAGTGTGCCTGAGCCACGCACACATCTGTCCTGGCAACTACAGCGAAGACACAAATGAAATACTCTGAATTAAATTCGAGTGAGCTATAAGCCTAATGAGCATTATTAGCGTATCTGCATGCATTTAAGAAAAAGCTGTTAGCCTGATATTGTTCGGACCTCCTTCAGAGACCAGGAGGATCTGAGAATTTAAGCTCAGACCTGGGCCTTGTTCTATTGTCTTGATTGGTTATCTGGGGACTAGACCACCACCATCCCCCCGACCATTAAGAAAGTGGGGATAGTTGATATCACTAGGGGGGCTGTCATTCTCACTGGCTTGTACTCTCTATTCTTCCTTCTACCTGATGAGAAAGTTGTCTGCAGAGATTCTATACTTGAGAATTAGCTTGACATGCTTTGCATTCTAACCTAATTTCTGACAGTCATCCTGGACACTCCCTCTATGTGTGCTCCTAATCCTTCTGTGCCAGCTCTCAGCCCCACTGTCCATCAACAGCCCCCAAGTCCCCCTGTCCTACTCTACCGCTCACTGACACACGGGTTGCTTTGGCTTAGGCATGTTCCTTCTCCCGCCTGTCCATCTCCCTACAACGACTGGGACAGAGATCTGGACAAATATAAGGCTCAGTGAAGACATCAGACTACTGCTTTTTATTAGTGTTTTTTTTTTTTTTTTTTTTTTTTTTTTTGGCAGCCTAGCAACCTGGTATTAATAGCTTAATGCTTATGTGATACTTCTTGGTTAGCCTGGCTAGTTGATATTTCGGGTCTGGGAACACAGGGAAAAACATGTGATTTCTTTGTGCATAAATATAAATCCCCATGAGCGTTCTAAGCCCCTTGACTCTGGTGTGTGTGTAATTCCTGTTTTAAGAATGCAAGTGTTATTTTGCATTTAATGAACTCAAAAAAGCAAGGGCTCTGGGGGCAGATACTCTGAGATTTAAATCTTGGCTCCACCAATTTGACAGCTTTAATGATTATTCTATTACTTCTGCTTTGTTTTTTGCCTGCCTTTGATATATAGGAAAATTCTTTAGAAAACTTGAACATGACTAAGAGAAAACAAAAAAAAAAAGGGGGCGTGCTTTTCCTAATGTTTGAACTAGACATTAAGGGTAGACACGCACTCAGACATTAGACATGCTAGAAACAGCAGGAATGAAAACAAGACAAGGATACTTTTTTGGGAGGGAAATAGTCAATTTGGACAAGAGCCCTTCTCAGTTTTAAAATTATCTGTCTAGCTCTTTCATTTTAATAAGAGAGGTTGTTCACCTATAGACAGTCCTGTTACCCTTTTTTGGCTACAAATTATTTTCATTCAGGGGACCTTGGTGAACTGTGTACCCCACATCATGTGGGTTTTCTTTTCTTCAGCAGGCCCAGCTGCAATGCTGATGCTGCTTATCCAACATCATCACTTCTGGCCTGTAATTATGTTTTCCCATGAAATTACAAGGCAAAGTAATGTAACCAAGTTGCCCAGAAGCCAGTGGTGGCCTTAACATTGCACTCACTATCTCCCTCCTGGCTCTCTCAATGTCCCACAGGATCAGGAAGAATCTGGACTGGAGGTTGGAACATCTTGGATTCCAGGTCTAGTTTTACCAAATAATGCTTTTGGGCAAGTCACTGCACACTTCTGCTCTTCTGAAAAGTGAGGAGGGCCTTTCTAGATAATGTTAATAATAACAACTCACCCTGACAAGGGACTTTATAGTTCACAAAATGCTCTTAGGATGTTTCACTTCATGCTGACTACTTTCCAGGTAGGCATATGAGTCATCAGCCTCTCCAATTACAGAGAAGGAAACAGTGGGCTCAGGAGTTCCCTAATGGGCCTAACACCACATGCTAGATGATGGTGACCAGGGGAATTAAAGCTCTAGGTTCTCAGCTCCTTGCTCTCCTTACTTCTCCATCCCTCCCTCCAGAAAAGCTTTGCTCAAAGCCTCCTTCCAGATCTCAAATGCTATGGTTCTCAGGGTTCCGGGCAAACTTTGTCTAGTTTCTGCATAAAAAAATTTGGATAACTTATATCAATCTCCAAACTTGCCCTTTTAATGAAACATTTAAAAAAGTGCTTATGATCTAAATGCTAATAACATGTGACTGCAGCATCTCAAGTTTTATTTAAATCATCATTTTACCATAATTTGTTGTTACAAAAGTACCTAGTGGGGAGGGGACACCTCACAAATCAGTGGCGAAAGACTTTTGTTTACTTGATAGATAAACTCCAAGTACTTTTGTCCACAGTAACACTCCCAGGTTGGTGAAATTTGATTTCAGGCAAAGAATGTACATTATTCAGTTAGTGGTTCTGTTCTGATTAGATTGAAATGGCACATACATACATTTCTTTATTAAAAATTCTTCAGGAAATAGGACATATGGATGCTTTAAATCTCGTAAATCTGAAATTACTCCAATTGTGAATCAGCCAACATCATTAAAGGGAATGGGCTGGCCTACAATTTCCTGAACTTCACCATCTCAGTAGCAGCCATTTAATAAAAGCTGATGTGCATTAAGTTTTAATTAGTTTCCATCAATAGTTACAGAAGTTTAAAAAATAATCAAGCAAACCAATAAAAATACATCTCAATATTGCTACTTGGGAATTAAATTGATTCTATCCTTCTGCAGATAAGAGAATTATCACAGGAGGCAAATACCCCATCTCCAGAAATAATCATTATACTGGTATTTAAATTAAATTGTCTGGAAAGAATCATATTTGAAGGAAGTAGAAAAAACATCCTGAGAAGAGTCATCGTGAGGTGATGGCTCTGGGACATAAGGCTGTGTGTTTTTGTAGTCTTATAGTTTTCTTTAGCTTCTCAACCCTAAATTGCATTTTTTAAAAAGTAAATAACACAAAAATGGTGGCTTCACTTTTTATTACCTAATTCTTCTGAGAAGTTCAGAGAATTTTAGTGCCATGTTGCTATCAGCTCAAAATAACCCTAGGGTTGGAAGATTTCTACCCTTGAGGAGTGTGATAAAGGCTTTCATGGAGAGAAAGTTTTCTTCCTTATATTTAACACTATCACTTATTTTCTGCCTGAAGATGCCCTGCATTTTTTATAAGGATGAAAAATATAAATGCTTATTATCCAGAAAAGCACTTCTAGTAAATTAAATTCATTCAAACCACATCAAATAAGGCAAAGAGGACCAAACACTTACAGAGAGTGGTACATTAATATTCAGTCATAACAAATCTGAGACTTTCTGCACAGTACCCTGGTCTATCTTTGGCAAAGGATGGCAGTGTTCCAGTTTGCAACATCTCCCGTTGGTGTACGGAAGCTGATTTCTATGTTGCCAGCTGCCACTGGATGCAATTTTAAAATTCAAATTGACAACCTCTTAACTCTTCTGTTACACTCTAATTGAGGTGATGGTCTCTGCTTCCAATCTGAACTAGACAAGACACTGTGAGATAAGAGGAATCTGCAATATGTAAAAAAAAAAAACCTCACACACAAGATGTAGGCATGTTCTACTTCAATTTCATGTAAGTGGAGAAAAAGAAAATGGACTTAAGCTGCACAAAGAACGCTCATGCTTGATGAGTTAGCCAGCAAAACCACTCAACATCCTTCTTAGGAAGGAACTAAAAATAAAGGGTCCTAGTTATGCTTGAAAGTTGGCAATGGCATAAGGCAGGAAGTTGGTGAGATGAATCCTTAAGATCCACTCGAATCCAGGAATGTGTATTTTATTATTAATCTTTGGTCTTGAGTGCATCTAATTCAATACTGGACAGTGTCCAAACCTCATTCATTTAATAGCCAACACTTGTCAAGGGCTTTCTATGTGCCAGGCTCTGTGTTAGGCTTGGGAACAGATACAAAGAAGAAGGTTTCTACCCTTGAGGAGTGTGATAAAGGCTTTCATGGACAGAAGTGCTAAACTTGATGAGAATTCAAAGGTAGGCATGATTGATTCATCTGTGGACTCAGTATTGAAGAAAATTGGAGGATGGATCCTTTGATGAATGGCAGATGGTTTAAATGAATACTCTATCAATGAGAATTAACATTTCCTAAAAGGTATTTACTGGTAAACTGATTCCTCTTTGTGTCTCAGAAAAAGCAACTTGTCTTACAAGGTTAAATTATGCACAATTCTGTTCCCTGTTGTTCTTAAGAATATTATGTTTATAGCATGTTACTCTTTTCTCTCAAAGCTCCATTCACCTAAGACATCACTTGTTATTTCTGGTCTCAGAAATAAAAGCATGCTAGTACACCAACTTTATAGACATGGAAACTATGACCTAGAGAATGTCTCATTTGGCCAGTTATTTGGCTTACGTTGGTGTAAGCAAGTGGCATATGAAATAGAACTGGAAGCCAAGCATCCTTTATCTCAAGCCCAGAGCTCTCTACAAAGTTTTGCTTGATCAAACTGCTAAGTTCAGAATTTTACAGCAGGGGAGTTGTGGCTAGGGCATCTGTGTCTCTGAGAAAAGGAGAGGACTTCGATGCTTTAGAGTTTGAAACAGATGCTTTAAAAAAAACTTTATAAAAACTGTCTCCAGGGTCCCCATAGCAGGCAGGCTCCGAAACAAAACCATGCGTGTCTACCACCTAATTGCAGAACACTTGGGTGGGCTGTTCATGCCTGACACATTTTATAAGCAGCAGAATTCCAAGTTCCACGCATGTTGTTTATTTCTCTTATGATGACAGTCAGTGCCAAAGCTAACAACAAGCAAGAGGCAGACAATGGTAGGATCAAAGGAAAGCTTGAGACCAACTGAGACCCTGGCAATGGGCCTAATGAGGACTGGGCAAGGAAACCATCACTTTGTGAGGTTAAAACAATAGAACTGGAGGGGAGCTTAGCAGTGAAACCTTTATTTGAAGAAATCTTATGAAGAATCTTGATATTTACAAAACAATTTCCATCCTACCTGAGCAGTTTTTTGGAGCAGAGTTTGAAAACCTTGAACTTGCCATACATATTTCCTTATCCATACTGTTGCACACATGGCATTTTATATCCCATGTATAAAAACATTCTATTCTTCCCTTTACCAATCTGATAAACTTCTACGCAACCATGAAGATTCCCACAAAGTGTTTTCTAACAGAATCATCTGAGGCACTTCTTAAGAATACAAATTCATGGGCCTCATCCCAAATGTACTAAATCTAGATTTCTCTGGTTATCAAGCTCCTGGGGGGATGGATTCAGATGTGCAGAGGGTTGAGAACCACTGCAGATCCTGCTCAGCCAAATGATTTTCAATAAGACATGACTTACAGTGGGATTAACTCTGAATGTTTTGGGAAGGGAGGAAGGCAGTAGAGAGATCGTGTATGTTCGTACTTTGCCAAGAGTCTGGAGCTGAGAAAGGCCAAGATAGAAGGGAAAGGAGTTGAAACAGCTCCAGGTACCTTCAGGAACCCTGCCTTCTGCATCTTAGGCAGTGTAATATAATGAGTTTGATGGCTTCATTAAGGACAAGTTCAGGGACATAGGACATCTAAGGGGCTTATAATAACAATAAAAAAAATTCCAACTCTCTCTTGGGTGAGGCTCAGAGGAATTCCATAGCTCCATGAAGGTTGCAGCTGTCCCATTAAAAAAAAAAAAACTCAGTGGTGGGCCTGGTGTGCTGGCTCACGCCTGTAATCCCAGCACTTTGGGAGCCCCAGGTGGGAGGATCACTTGAGCCCAGGAGTTTGAGACCAGCCTGGACAACACAGGGAGACCCTGTCTCTACAAAAAATAAAATTAGCTGGGTGTGGTGGTACATGCTTATGAGCCCAGCTGCACGGGAGGCTGAGATGGGAGAACTGCTTGAGCCTGGGAGGTTGAGGCTGCAGTAAGCTGTGATGGTGCCACTGCACTCCAGCCTGGGCAACAGAATGAGACCCTGTCTCAAAAATAAACAGACAAACAAACAAACAACAACAACAGAAACAAAAAATTCCACAGTGGTAATTTAAACTTGCTTTTTCTTCTGGTATTTCCATTTATATGGGCTTTATAGGGTGACAGAAAGAAAACAACCCACTGCTTGTTCTGATTGATGGTTCTAATCGCAATTAGAACAACATTTTTGCGATTGACCTCTGTATGTTATACATAGCTTGATTAAAAAATTCTCCTTATGGCCCTTTGCTCCCATCTTCATAAAATATCTCCATACAAAAGCAAAATATTATTATATGAGCAGCTGGTGTTAATACAGTGTTGATCCCATTTAAAACATCTAAGCATTTTAGTCAGTGTCATTTTCGATCTGAAATCATAACATGACTTATTTGCATAAAATCTCTGGGCCCTTCTTCATTTCTCATTGCAAATGAGGTATAGGGCTGAGCTGGTGTGATTTTTATTACCCTTGTTCCCTCATGCTCCAAGTTCAGGTTCCACTGGAAAAAGTGAAGGTAATCCACAGAGAAGAAAAAAAGTTACACACCATTTTCTTTTGCTTTTTCATTAACCACTCTATCTGATGCAGGCTAGTTCTTGTCAGTTTCCTATTTGTTGTATAGTTTAACTTCAGGGTTCTGTTTCTGAATTGGCTTTTTGTTTGTTTGTTTGTTTTTTTTTTTTTTGAGATGCAGTTTCACTCTCTTGCCCAGGCTGGAATGTAGTGGCACTAACTTGGCTCACTGCAACCTCCGCCTTCTGGGTTCAAGTGATTCTCCTGCCTCAGCCTTCTGAGTAGCTGGAATTACAGGAGTGCACCACCATGCCCAGCTAAGTTTTGCATTTTTAGTAGAGCTTGGGTTTTGCCATGTTGGCCAGGCTGGTCTCAAACTCCTGATCTGAGATGATCCACTCAGCTTGGGCTCCCAACGTGCTGGGATTACAGGCGTGAGCCACTGCACCTGGCTGAATTGGTTTATTTTTTCCATGAAGAGAGAACTAAGTCTCATAGAAAAGAGTTAGAAAACAAAAATGAGAGAGATAACTAAGTGGTTGATGGTTCTCTCGCCTCTTTCAGGTCTTTACCAAATTGTCACCTTTGGGACGCCTTCCCTGGTCACCTTGTCTAGAATTTCACCTCCTCCCTGCCCTCCACATTTCCTATCCCCTAGCCTGCTCTGTCCCCCTCTTCCTAGCACTTACCACAATCTAATAGAATGCGTGCCTACTGTTAATCCTGTTTATTGTCTGTCTTTCCTCCCAGCAGACTCATCAGGGCAGGGACTCTGTCTTGTTCACTGCTATATGCCCCCATCTGCACAGTGCTTGGAACACAGTAAGCGTTCAACATGTATTGGTTGAATGGATAAGTGAATAAACACACATCGCTTCTAATTAGGGGGGTGAACCAGCTTATGGAACAAATATTTGGATGGTCCATGTTTTAGCTTCCACATCTCGGGTGTTATAATATAACGCAGGGATTCCCAAATGTTTTCGATTCATGTGGCCCTTGGTTAGGTCCAAAAAACTTAAAAATTTATATCCTAACAACTTAGTAGCTGTTTGAAAAAAATTACATATAAACTGAGAGAAAAATAATTTCATTCTTAAATTTGCCCTTACTTCCTAATGGGATGCATATACCTAAAGGGCACTACACGACTTTTCAAACCTCACAGTCAGATTGCACACCATCACCCACAGTTCCTGTTCCACATTGATTTTCACATGGTGCTTGCCCTCAATGACAAGTGCTGAAAACCCAGCTTCCCAAAGAAATGACATCATCATAAGGAAGGTAGTGAGATCTAATGTGGAAACTGTGAATTTGAGCTAGTATGGTAGTTCATGTGGTGTCTGACTGATGTCGAGTGCTGCTGTGCTTCCATCCACAGTCAGTTCACTGTAGTACCCTGGGGCACCTTGGTGCAGTTTCACAACCTTGAGTACAGTGGCTGAACGCAGATTCTTTGAAATTGTGTGAACGTGGGCAAACTTTCCCATCTATAAGAAAGTGACAAGAATAATATCTACCTCAAAGTTTTGGTTATTCTTTTTATTATGGAGAAATTTCAAACATACATGAAAGTGTGCAGGATAAAATGACGGAACCCCAAATCCCATCCCCAAGCCCCAAGAACCATTAAATCATGGCGAACCCTGTTCCAGACATACTTCCATGCTCCACTCCCCATAGTTAGGACATAAATTCCAGATCTCATCTGGAAATATTTCTATATTTACAATATGTAAAAATTACTATTACTATATGGGGACTGGCATGGTGCCTCATGGCTGTAATCCCAGCACTTTGGGAGGCCAAGGCAAGCAGATCATTGAGGTCAGGAGTTTGAGACCAGCCTGGCCAACATGGTGAAACACTGTCTCTACTAAAAACACAAAAATTAGCCAGGTGTGGTGGCACACACCTGTAGTCCCAGATAGTTGGGAGGCTGAGACAGGAAAATTGCTTAAACCCAGGAAATGGAGGACAGACAGCTGAGATTGCACCACTGCACTCCAGCCTGGATGACAGAGCAAGATTCCATCTCAAAAAACCCCCAGATTATTTTATGTAAAAATACCTCTTAATGAATTAATATACATAAAGCATTAAGCACAGTGCTGAGCATCCTAAAGTGTTAGGTACTATATATAAACACTCAATGCCTCTGCTGCAGGCAAGCATCATCAGACAGGTAGGAGGTGGAGTGTTTCATGTGATTTTCCCTAGCACAAAGGTACACCCATGATCACAGGGAATAGGACTGCTGCAAATGCATGTACCACTAGTGTATTTGAACAAACATTCTCTCCACGAAGAACTTCTATTCACCTCCCATTGAGAACACATGATGTTCTAAAGGCATCCAATTTAAAGAATACATCTAAACAACCAAGTCACATTGAGTTTAGTCTGATTTCTTTGTTCTGGGTAGAAATGTTCTTTGGGTGGGGGAAAGCTTAAGGCCATGTCCATCTATCTTAACTCCTGCTGCTTTGGATGCAGTGAGGCTTTACTTAATTAACTGCATCAGAATGCTGCTTATCTGTTATAGCACAAATTGAGAAGTATTAGGAAAAATCAGTTCAGGGCAGGAGGTTGAACTTTCCTGAAACTGTCCCGCATACACATTTGATTGTCAGGAAGGTGGAGCTACTAATTTATCTAGTTGTTCAGGCAAGAGGTGTATAAATGACCATGCAGGCAAGAAACAAATGCTCTTTTCTATTAACAATTTCACATAATTCTCCCTTCTATTCTGGGGCTTGATTAAAATGCAACTGAAATTGTCCCTCTTTTGAGATCTCCAGGTCCATCATGCTGAACCCAGCCTAAGGCTCCCAGTGAGCAAGGGATGATGTTGGGAACATAAAGTGTATCTTTGATTTTTACGCTACAGCAGCAAAATTCTCCATTCAGTGCTTCTGAATTTGCTTGCTCTTGAACCTAAGTGATTATCTGTGTTCAACAAAGTTAAACAAATTATTGATCTGTATATTTTTATTTTGAGAGTGTTTGGTAACCAATCTAAAAGGTGCCCTAACTAAAATTTTTTTTGGTTTTATTTAGTTGAAGAGCAAATTTTAAAATTAAACCATCTATAGCAAACATCTATTTGTTTTAGGTGATAAGTATATCTTAGAAGATGTTTTGAAATCTTATCAACATATCTTCTCTCAGTGTTCATCTTATCATCTACCATCATTATATCGTAATTTCTATCTAGCACCTCCCAGAGACAACTGACAATCCCATACAAAGGAGCAAGGAAAAACATTCTTTGGCAAACAGAATGAACTGGCTAGAAGTAACTCTATTAACCTCCAGGATAACTTACAGAGGGTCGTGATTCAATAAAATCACATTTGTCAGTAGCTTGTTCAGGGAGTAGATGCGCATGATGTACTGTATTAGATACTTGACTAATCCATGGTGATTTGTTTAAACCCAGTTTTCACTGGGTTAATAGAATCATTAACTGAGGTCATTCATACCCATAGATATACTCAACCTTGATCCTTTTTTTTTTAAAAGGTTTTATAAGTAAGGTTTGGGAAGAATTTTAATCCATATTCTTTATGAGTGATCTGCTCATTTTTTTTTTTTTGCAGAAACTCAATTATTTTATTGATTAAGTACAGTATTGTTGGATAGCTAAGTTCTAGGGTTTGAGTCAAATGAAATTCTTTTTTTTTATTATTATACTTTAGGTTTTAGGGTACATGTGCACAATGTGCAGGTTTGTTACATATGTATCCATGTGCCGTGTTGGTTTGCTGCACCCATTAACTCGTCATTTGGCATTAGGTATATCTCCTAATGCTGTCCCTCCCACCTCCCCCCACCCCACAACAGTCCCCGGAGTGTGATGTTCCCCTTCCTGTGTCCATGAGTTCTCATTGTTCAATTCCCACCTATGAGCGAGAACATGTGGTGTTTGGTTTTTTGTCCTTGTGATAGTTTACTGAGAATGATGTTTTCCAGTTTCATCCATGTCCCTACAAAGGACATGAACTCATCATTTTTTATGGCTGCATAGTATTCCATGGTGTATATGTGCCACATTTTCTTAATCCAGTCTATTGTTGTTGGACATTTGGGTTGGTTCCAAGTCTTTCCTATTGTGAATAGTGCCGCAACAAACATACGTGTGCATGTGTCTTTATAGCAGCATGATTTATAGTCCTTTGGGTATATACCCAGTAATGAGATGGCTGGGTCAAATGGTAGGAAGCTCGAACTGGGTGGAGCCCACCACAGCTCAAGGAGGCCTGCCTGCCTCTGTAGGCTCCACCTCTGGGGGCAGGGCACAGACAAACAAAAATTCAGCAGGAACCTCTGCAGACTTAAATGTCCCTGTCTCACAGCTTTGAAGAGAGTAGTGGTTCTCCCAGCATGCAGCTGGAGATCTGAGAACGGACAGACTGCCTCCTAAAGTGCGTCCCTGACCCCCGAGCAGCCTAACTGGGAGGCACCCCCCAGTAGGGACAGACTGACACCTCACTCAGCCAGGTACTCCTCTGAGACAAAACTTCCAGAGGAACTATCAGACAGGTGAATTTGTGGTCTCATGAAAATCCACTGTTCTGCAGCCACCGCTGCTGACACTCAGCCAAACAGGGTCTGGAGTGGACCTCTAGCAAACTCCAACAGACCTGCAGCTGAGGGTCCTGTCTGGTAGAAGGAAAACTAACAAACAGGACATCCACACCAAAAACCCATCTGTACATCACCATCATCAAAGACCAAAAGTAGATAAAACCACAAAGATGGGGAAAAAACAGAGCAGAAAAACTGGAAACTCTAAAAAGCAGAGCACCTCTCCTCCTCCAAAGGAACGCAGTTCCTCACCAGCAACGGAACAAAGCTGGACGGAGAATGACTTTGACGAGTTGAGGGAAGAAGGCTTCAGACGATCAAATTACTCCAAGCTATGGGAGGAAATTCAAAACAATAGCAAAGAAATTAAAAACTTTGAAAAAAAAGTAGACGAATGGATAACTAGAATAACCAATGGAGAGAAGGGCTTAAAGGAGCTGATGGAGCTGAAAGCCGACGTTCGAGAACTACATGAAGATTGCAGAAGCCTCAGGAGCCGATGCGATCAACTGGAAGAAAGGGTATCAGTGATGGAAGATGAAATGAATGAAATGAAGCGAGAAGGGAAGTTTAGAGAAAAAAGAATAAAAAGAAACGAACAAAGCCTCCAAGAAATTTGGGACTATGTGAAAAGACCAAATCTACGTCTGATTGATGTACCTGAAAATGACAGGGAGAATAGAACCAAGTTGGAAAACACTGCAAGATATTATCCAGGAGAACTTCCCCAATCTAGCAAGGCAGGCCAACATTCAGATTCAGGAAATACAGAGAACGCCACAGAGATACTCCTCGAGAAGAGCAACTCCAAGACACATAATTGTCAGATTCACCAAAGTTGAAATGAAGGAAAAAATGTTAAGGGCGGCCAGAGAGAAAGGTGGGGTTACCCACAAAGGGAAGCCCATCAGACTAACAGCAGATCTCTCGGCAGAAACTCTACAAGCCAGAAGAGAGTGGGGGCTGATATTCAACATTCTTAAAGAAAAGAATTTTCAACCCAGAATTTCATATCCAGCCAAACTAAGCTTCATAAGTGAAGGAGAAATAAAATACTTTACAGACAAGCAAATGCTGAGTGATTTTGTCACCACCAGGACTGCCCTAAAAGAGCTCCTGAAGGAAGCACTAAACATGGAAAGGAACAACCGGTACCAGCCACTGCAAAAACATGCCAAATTGATCTGCTCATTAGCCTTAAACCTCACTACATAAAAATGTCTGGAGCAGGTGACTTATTAAGAATACCAAAAACCATCTTGCCAGCCAGCCAGAGCCTCAATTCCAGTAGCACCAAGGCAGGTCTTTGAGGGACCTGAGCCTCCTATTTGTCAAAGCTCCCTGCCTGTTTTTAAAGCAAAGAGGAGCACGGGATTCAACTGTTGGAAGCAGAGAAATAGAGAATACTCAAATGTGGGTATAAACTAGTTGCAAATCTAAGAAAATAGGGTTAGAGAAGCAGATAGCAGAAAGAGACTACCTAAAAAAATCAAACCAATCCAACTCATATTGGTCTGTTTTCTGCTTTCCTGATAAGAGAAGTTTTTTTAGTTACTAAGGCAGTGGGGATCTAGAGATAGGATCTATGTAAGTGTTCAATGGATATACAGGTGTGCTCAGGACCATTTAGTGGCCAACGGCCCAGATATTTCACTACTGTTTTGTTCCCCTTGCTATTATCCTATGTAGCCCAAGGTTCATAGAGGTAGGAACATGTAAATCACAATTGAGAATTTTCAGAATTGTTGAAAAGCTGAGTGTGGGCCTGGTGCAGTGGCTCATAGCTGTAACACCAGCAATCTGGGAGGCCAAGGCGGGAAGACTGCTTGAGCCTAGGAGTTTGAGGCCTGCCTAGGCAACATAGTGAGAGTCCCATCTCTACAAAAAAAATTTCTTAATTAGCTGAGTGTGGCGGCATGTGCCTGTAGTCCTAGCTACTTGGGAGGCTGAGGTGGGAGGGTCCAGGAGTTCAAGGTTACAGTGAGCTATGAAGACACCACTCTACACCAGCCTGAGCAGCAGAGTGACACCTTGTTTCTAAATAAATAAATAAATTAAAAAAAGCTGGATGTGGTAAATTAGAGATGACCACAGATTCTTTGCTGCTTCTCCCAATCATGTGTTTGTTCTATTTCTACGGGTTTGTGTGGCTCAGAAGAAGAGAGCTTTATCACTGTACATCATCCCACTGAGATACTATAGAAGGAGTTTATTGAAAATTTATGGGGTTCCACTCTGCAGGTAATGTTTGTCTTGAGGTTTGATATTTCATTTATTAATTCAACACACATTTAATGAGAACCTATTGTGTTCTGTCACACAAGTGACCAAATGCTTAGGGAATGATGAGGTAGTTGTGAAAGTCTTCATGTGCGTGCTATAACTGGAAATATTACTGGAGGTGACACCATTGGGTCAAGATAGCTTCATAAGTTCATGTCATGAGGTGCCCCCTCCACCTCAAACACACAGCAATGCCAGTTATAATACAAAAATAGAAAACTAAAAAGATATGACTGGACTCCAAAACAAGATAAACATATCCAAGGGCCAGAACGGAACAGAAAGGCAAAGCAGTGAGGGGGTGCTGAAGCAGCTGGGCGCCCAGTCTGGAGGCAGGCAGGCAGTGATGGTGGTCTAGCTCTTGCAGGAAAAAGGGACTAAAGTGACTCATAAAAACTAGGGGATTGGGATTAGGCTCATGGCCTCATGTTTGGGGCTAAGATAGGGCTCTTTTGCTTGAAAAAGTAGAGTGGAAAAAATGTGCCATTGCTTGCTACTGCTAGGGGCTATAGCTTTTAGCAAGTGGTAGGTCTACAAAAGAAGAACAAAGACATGGTCTGATCAGAAACTGAACCAAGCTGCCTGTGGGTGCTTCAATATTAACAACGTCTCTCTGAGGCAAGAGCTTCAAAACACCATTTAAAGACGTAATTCTAGACTGCTGTCCCAGTGGAGAATACTGAAAACCACTAAATAGGAAGGGTGGACTTCCTTCCCAACTCCGCTTCCCCCAGCCACAGAAAAAATAAATTATCTTCCACTTAAAATGAGCTTGAAAATCAAAATTCTAAAACACAGGAGGAAACCTAATACTAACAAAATCAGCGATTGCTTTTAAAATTTATTCTACATCTGTGTTATCTAATATGGTGGCCACTAGCCTTATGATTTACATTTAAATAAAAATTAATTAAAATCAAATGAAATTCAAGGACTCAGCCATCATATTGGACAGTGCAGATATAATTTCTTTTATTGCACAGCACTGTAGATGAAATATATTTTACAAAATAATTCAGCAATGATTTTAAAACAAATTTATGATGCTCAAAAGATAAATGAAGAAATCTCTTCCACTTGAAAAAAGAAATTATAAAACAAAGAATGCCAAAATGAGGCAAGAACAAATAAATAAGAAAGCATTGGTAAACATACTCATCAAAGTAAAAAAAAAACAAAAAACAAAAAACTTGAAACATGGAATAAGCCTTAGGTAGTGATTCAAGAGAAGACAAAACTGAGGAATTAATCCAGGATGTAGCACAAAAAGAAAAACTGAAATGATCTTGCAAAAACTAGTTGAGAAGGAGGGTTGTAGATAATTCTTGGTTTGAATACGATAGTGTTTTGTCATTAATCTGGGATGGTCTGAACAACAGAGGCAGCAATTCAGAAAAATAATATGCAAAGAAGAGAAGAAAGCCATTTTTTGGAAGATGTAAACTCAAAACAGCTGGCTGATCACCAAACGGTCCTTAGTCACAGCAGCCATGGGAGCTGGGATTCAGCATTTCCAGGGATGTGCTGGCTGTGACCTTTCAGGCTCCTATCCCATGCAAAGAGGACAAGGTAGGAATGTCAGCCATTGTGTAGTGAAGGTGGCCATCTGAAGACAGACTGAAGGAACAAGGAGAATCTGTTGTTGGTGCTTAGAAACTAGTTTGCCTGAGAGAGGCAGGCCCCCAGATGGGAGGCCTAAGCACTGCTGGCCCCTTGAACAAACGGCCCTTTCTATGCATAAATTACTTAGGACTCTGGGAAGTATGAGACTCTCAACAGAGGGTGTGAAGGTGGAGGAAAGGGCTAACCCTGCAGAATCCAGCATGATTCCACCTCGCTGACAGAGACTGAAGGTAGTGTGAAGAGCTAAGCAACAGAAATGGCTGGAATATGACATGCCCTGCAGGGGGATATATGCTGCCTCTTCCTTCTGTCTTGGAGCTGGTGACTAAATAGAGGAGCCCAAAAAGAAGGATGAGAAAGACATGGCTGGCTGCAGGGCAAGCTACACCCTCCTTGACCCTGAAGCACCATGCAATCTCTAATAGCCCAGTGGTAAGGAAGACTTCCTGTCAGAATGCTTTAGAACTGTGCTTTCCAGTATGGTAGCCACTAGGCACATGTGACGACTGAGTGCTTAAAATGTGGCTTGTCCACATTTGCTACCTGGAAACATTCTGCACAAGTCTTGCCTCTTACATCTCTTGGTTCAGAAATGCTATTGCTGAGTTTTCTGAGTATCTGAGAGACACTAAATACGTGGCATATGAATTATAATTTTCAAAAACACAGACAGCAACACCAGACACCAACTGCAATTTTATCTTTCTTTGAAATTTCAAAGTTCGCATGCTCTATCTCACTGCCATTGTTAGAAACATCAGTTATCAGCACACAGTACTATAATTGCTGAAGGTGTAAGAAATTAAGCTTCATCTGGACTGACCCTATGACAGAGCTTGAAAGGTGTTTTTGGAAGAGTTCCCTGATTCAGTCTCTTATTTGTCTCACTTTCAAAAAGCAGACTATAGAGGAAAACTGCTAACTTTCTGGTTGCTCAGATTCTGAAAAAATAGCACTTTCCTGTAATTAAATTGTAAGGAGTTAATTGTAATTAAATTGCACAGCATATGAGAAAATCTGTCACTTCTCAGAATTAGCTCTGAGAATAAAACTGAAATGACAGGGTAATTAACACCTGAAATGCAGAGGTTTTTAGACGGTTCTTGTCCAGGATGGAATATATGGTTATTCCCTGAAATCTTCATTGCGTTATTTTCCCTCACGCTGGTAGATAATCAGAAAGATTACCACACCTCCACGCATAGGATGCTGGGTTATTAATCTGGGGAAGAAATTTTTTCTCTATCTTTTATTTGCTTAAATCCAGAGGTAGATATAAACCACCACCACCTCACTCTTTACAAAAATCCTATTTAAAAATATTTTTTAAATGGCATAAATAATTATATTTTTAACATTTAAAATCTAAGTAATGCAGATAAGACAAAAATTCTCACTACTCTTGCTACCCCTCATCTACTCTGCTGCCCAGAGTAAACTGTTACTACCTATTTGTGTGACCTTCCTGAGTTTTCTTGTTTATACACATACATGTCTACACTAAGATAAGCCTTCACATAAATAACACCATATTATAAGCATTGGTTTTCATTTATCCATATGTTTTGGAAAATGTTCCATGTTAATACCAATGAACCTTACTCTTTTTAACTGCTCCTTAGTATTCTCTTAAATAGTGGTACTTTTTTTTTTTTAAATCAAATCATTCCTTTCTTTATGAGCATTTACGGGGCATTATGCCCCACTTTTCGTTATTACAAACAATGCTGCAATGTACTTCACCTTTCATAAAGAGACATGGAGACAGGGAGTAAATACATTTTTAACTTTACAAAAAACAGAAGGAGAAATAAAATTATGATGGGCAAATGGAGAAGCACAATAGCAAAACAATGGCATGTTTTCGATTGGTGCCAGGTACAGGGGATTCTTCCAGGGTACCACCTGAAAACTTGAATTAAACATCCATGAATTAAAATGACAAGCTGAAGAAAGTGCTCTAAGCCCATCAGAGATGAAGAGTTTATGCAAGGATGTAAGAAACAAGATGACTGTGTAAAGAAACATGGATATGTTGTGGTGGGAGAAGAATGTAAATGAGACTGTGATCCTGTATCTCTGGAATCCAGCAGGGAGCCCCATGTAGCTTTAAATACAACTAGGAAAACCTGAGAAGGAGAGCCTTGTAAATCCCTTTTAGAGTCCCTTTTGATTCTTATTTGCTTAATTACTCTCTTACCTCAAAGAAAAGCAGCAAAAGTAGCTTTGGCAGAAAGGCCTGTGGTCAAGAAAACTCAGCTGGAGTCAAAATCAAAATTTTTCTAAAAATACTCTTTTGTCCTTGTCTATCTTATTTTGTATTTTATTTTATTTTATTTGATTTATTTTTTTGAGACGGTGTCTCACTCTGTCGCCCAGGCTGGAGTACAGTGGTGTGATCTCGGCTCACTGCAAGCTCCGCCTCCCGGGTTCACACCATTCTCCTGCCTCAGCCTCCCGAGTAGCTGGGACTACAGGTGCCCGCCACCATGCCCAGCTAATTTTTTGTATTTTTAGTAGAGACGGGGTTTCACCGTGTTAGCCAGGATGGTCTCGATCTCCTGACCTCATGATCCGCCCACCTTGGCCTCCCAAAATGCTGGGATTACAGGCATGAGCCACCAAGCCCAGCCTGCCTTGTCTATCTTTTGGGATAAGCCATCATGTGCTGGGATATTCAACTAATTTAGTCTTACTAGTAGAAGGAGTCATAGGGATGATCAAACCCACCCTCCTACATGGTAGAGAAGGTAACCAAAGCCCAGAGAGGGAAAGTGACTTAGGCAGTGTCATAGAGCTGCTTAGCAGCAGAGCCAAGACCAGGAGAAATGCTACCCTGAACCAGCCCTCCACTGCTCACTGTAGCATGCCTCATTATCACCACCCAGTGTGCCAGCTGCTGTTGTACTTCTGCCTCAAAGTGCCACCTCTGCTCATCACTTTCTTAGCCACGTGACATAACAGTTTTTGTTTAAACTAAACTTCTCTGTCCTTGGTTACAATGCAAAGAAAAAAGATGCTCAACAGCTATAATTGTACTTAGCTGTGTATGGTGTGTACCATAAAGGTTAACTTTTATCTGACGTTATAACTCTGCATCCTCTTGAAGCATGGCTCTCTGGCAAAACCACATACACACACCTGTGTGTGCACACCCTATTTTTTCTAAAGTGGTTATTTATTTTCCCATCAAAACCAAATTTATAAACTCCAATAGAATGACCAGGCCCTGGCTCTCATTTTCCCGCTTTGATCTGACTATATTTAAACATGTGAATCCCCTGATTCCCATTCTCTCTTTTTTTGCCCTGCAGTTTAAACATTATTTACTCATTTCATTCAAGACTGTATTTCCTTTGTTGTGTTTGACTCTGGTAGACTGCAAAAACGACTGCAGTTCTTCCCTTCATAGTATTTATGCCCCTTACAATGTGACTCTGAAATTCTTTCCCATCAAGAGGTGAAGTTTATTTTCCCATTCCTTGAATATAGGCTTGCCTTGTGACTTGCTTTGGTCAACAGAACATAGTAGAAGTGACAGTGTGAAAGCTTTAAGGTTGGACCTCAAGAAGGCTCATATATTTCCAATCTTTATTCTCTGGGACACCTGCTCAGCCTCCATGTGAATAAGCTTGAGCTAGCCTGCTGTAGCACGTGAAACCATGTGGATAAAGTTAAGTAGTCTCAAATGAGGTCATCTGAGACCAGCCATCCCTGCAATTCACTTGGCAGCTGAGCACAGAGGCATGAGTGAACCTAGTCAAAACCAGAAGGACTACCTTGCTGAATCCAGTCCAGGTTGCTAGCTTGTAGAACTGTAAGCCAAATAAATGATGGTTGTTTTAAGCCACTAAGTTTTTGGGGGCATTGTTATGTAGGAAAAGCTAACTGATATAGATCCCTTTATTTGTGTCCGCAGGAATGTTAATTAAATCGGGCCTCACAGAGCAAATGGATTACGTTTTCCACTTAGTTCTGTATATTATCTACATGAGCAATGAAAATTTAGAACAAAAATTTTCTTGAAGGGAATGGGAAAATGGGAAAAAAACTGAAGAACTTTTGATTTTCACTTTCCCCCTACACTCAGCCCACCCCAACATCTACAGCCTGTGATTAAGGAAATAAATAGAAATGCACAGGATATAGGGCATTCCATTAATCAATGCTAGGGTAGTAAGACAAGCAGCAGAAAATTTTCTCTTTACACAAAACCATACAAAATATATATTGGGAAAAATCATCTGGGGGCAGGGTGAAAACCCTGTAATTTTTCCTACATGTTGACTTTCCTGGTTTTTGCTGCACTATTTCTTTCCCTCTGTCTTGGGGTCTATCTCAGATAGGCAGCATCTCGTCTGCCCTGCTTCAGACTCCTTAGTAGGGGAGAAGAAACACCACCTCACCTGACTCCTCTGACTGGGGATCTTTTAAATCCTTCTTAAGCTCTAGACACTAACTTTTGGGGCTTCCTTCATGCCACATTTAACATATTAAAATGTGCCCACATATCAAAATTTAATATAATCTACATAGAACTCTTAAGGGGCAAGTTGCTCTTGACTAGTTGGCATAATATTATATTTTACATCCAGCTAATTACACATTTTAATTTCTACTTTGCAGTTTCCTTTTTGTATCCTGGAGTCATTCTGTTGTTAATGTTCAGGTCTGAAACATTTTCATAGGCCCTGACAAGCTCATAGATTCTATTCTGGGCTTTGTACCTGTAAATGCCTAACAGGAAAGTTACCCTGACCTAGTTAATCAAACAACAGGCATTTACTGAGCACCTAGTATCTATAAAGTGCTGTATTGAAGTCTTCATCAGATTCATTCATTAGGCAGCCATCTACCATGTCCAGGCACTGAGTATGGTACATGGCTGCTGGGAATGAAGATAAAGTCCCCTCAATTCCTGCCTTTGAGGGGTCTGCCTTAGCCAACCAAGGGATGGCCCAAAGTAGAGCAAATTCAAGAAACTGTGGAGTTACGAGAGGCCCCAGAATATTTTCCTTTAATCTACCCAAGGGTGAGCAGGGTCATTTGGGGTCATTACTATCTGCCACTTCTGGTAGCAAAGGGAGACTGGACAGGCTGTCCTAATTCTTACTTGCAAGTGACCTTGGGTTATGTCTTTACATTCCTTTCTCATCAAAACTAGGATGGTCTCATGATAGACATGGTGGTCTCCAGACCCAGACAGAAAGCAGGACTTGGGAGTAACAGGTGTCTCAAAACTCATAGCTGATTGTCGTACACCACAGTGATGATGATGGAGGTAGCACAGAGGATTTCGTCCATGCGTGTAGACCTGTGCTGAGGCAGAAGTTGTGTCGAAGTGCAAGTGCTTACTTTGACACAGTGTGTTTTAACATCTGCTAGAGACTAGGCTGGTTTGCCCAACCCTCACAAGATATACTCGATAGTCTGAATAGGCAAAACACTAGGCCTTGAAGGGCCTGGTTTTAAGTAAGCCCCCTTAGGCCTCTTTAAAGGCACCACCTCAAGAATCAACTCAAGGGTGGTGTTTTACCTCAGAGCTCCTCAAACTTTCATGTATGTCCTCAAACTTTTCATGAATGCTCCGGACAATTTACATGTTGTTAAAATGTAAATTCTAATTCATTAGGTCTGGGTGGGGCCTGAGAGTCTGCATTATTCGTTTTATCCCTGGTGATGTCAATGCTGAACTACACTTGGGTAGCTAGGCTGTACATTACATAGCCCCTTACAGTTTACCACGAGCCTCCTTGTATAGTCACGTGCCACATAAGGACATTTTGGTCAGTGAAGGACTCATATATGATGGTGGTAACATAAGATTATAATACTGGATTTCATTGTACCTTTTCTATGTTTAGATATGTTTAGACATACAAATATTTACCATTGTGTTATAATTGCCTACAGTATTCAGTACAGTAACATGCCACACAGGTTAGCCTAGGAGCAATAAGCTGTTCCATAGAGCCTAGGTGTGTAGTAGACTGTACCATTTAGGTCTGTGTAAATACACTCTACAATGTTCACATAATGGTGTTAGCATGATGAAATCACCTACACACATTTCTCAGAACATATCCTGTTGTGAAGCAATGCAGCACTGTACTTTATCTCACTTGTTTAATCCACCAACTATATGGAGCACCAGTGTCCCCATTTTATAAATAAAGCAATAGGCTCGGAATGGCCTGCTTTAAAATCACCAGCTACTAAGTGGCAGAGCCAGCATTCTAATTCAAATCTTTTGATTTCTAGTTCAGCATCATTGCTATTCACTCACAGCCCCAGACATGTTTTTCTCTTTACTTTTACTTCCCATGTGTTGTGAGGTCATTTGTCTGAAGGTTAAAGTCCAGAGTTAATTCCATCCTTTTCAAACCTTTTGAGCCAATAACCTGACCTTGCTTCTCATGCTGTGTGGCAGCTGTGGAAGAAAAGATTTTCAAAAGCATTCTTGAAAAGGCTTGCTGTAGTTTTGTTCAAAGTGATTATGCCACTAGGAAATGAATCATGCTTGGAAATACTGCTCGAAGTTGCCAGCTGAATAGGCTTTCCACTGGGGTTTGCAATAAGGTTTCAAATGGGGCAGAGCCTGAGTCTCTGGTCCACAGATTTGGTGACAGATTGCTGCTCCTTGCACCTGATGAAAATACAAGACTCTGGAGCCATCAAGTCATGGTCTTTCTATGGAAACAAAGACATATTTAATTTTGGGGAAATATCTATTGCATGCCACTCAGCAAGGTGCCTTGCAAACATCACCTCCAATCTTAGCAGAAAGGCTGTGAGGTAAGTTACAGTGCCCCATCTTACAGATTAGGAAACTAAGGCTCAGCAAGATTAAATAGAACAATGTGGTGCCCGGAGGAACGCCAGGGCTGACTGAGTCTGGTGCATGGGCTCTTACCACTACACCAAATCCTGAAACTGAAAGTCAGTGAAGTTCTAATTTGGGCAGCTCCTGATTCAGGGAGTCAGGGATCCTCACCTCTCCCATGGCTATCCCTTTGGAACATCTATCTTTGGATGGTGTCATGCTGTTGTTCTTTTATCTTTTATTTAAACAGTTTATAGAAAAGTTACAAGAATAGTATAATAAACTTTTGTACTCTTTAGAGAGATTTACTAATAAGTAACTTTTTGCCACATTTTAAAGTGGATATGCATGACTGTATTATTTTTTTCTGAGCCATTTGAAACTATAAAGAAACCTTTTACCCTTAAGAAGGTAAAAACTAGGAACAAAGAACAAAGGCATTCTCTTACATAACCACGGTACAATTATGATCAGAAATTTTAACAATTACAAAACTACTGTCTAATAAATGACCTATATTCAAATTTCACCAATTGTCTCAATAATGTCCTTTATAGGAACATTTTTTTTTCTGGTCCAGAGTTCAATCTAAGAACACATACTGCATCTGCTTGTCATGTCCTTTTAGTCTCCTTTGATCTGAAACAGCTTCAGTCAGGTCACTGCTCTTGATCCAGCACCTCACACGTCATTAGAAAGGGTGGCACTAAAGTTTGAGGGACCCTGAGTGGACCCCACTGAATGAACAGATATCATGTCATCCTCTCCATAGTCTGTCAAATTTGCCACCTGCTTCTGCTGACTCTCTCTGGGATACATAAAGCCCCATATTGGCAGGGAATGCTGGGAATGACGCTGTTTACAGAAGCCGAAGCCACTTTTGATGCAGGCTCTGAGCCTCCCCAGCCATGCACCTGGGTGAGCCAGATGGTTCTTAAAGCAGCACTTCCTCTTGGCACCTCTTAATTTCTGAGGCATTTAGAGAGAGATTTATGCTCTCAACAAACGCCCACCACTTCCCACCCCATATTTAAAAAAATAGAGATAGTTCCTAGTTCACTCTCTTCAGTTTTCTTTCTGGAATCCTTGATAGAGATTAAGAAACCCCCAAATCAGGGGCTACATGATTGGGGTGTGGCTATGACCTGACAAGATTCTTAAGGGCTTTAAGACAGTCAGTTAAGAACACCTGTTAGATTAGCCTTCTGCCATGATCAAGGCCCACATCAGGATTGCAAATGCCATACCTGTAGCTGAATTCTTTGTCATTCCTAATTTTTTGGATTCTAGAATCAAAACAACCAGATTTCCATTCTCCTTAACCATCCAGCCTGCTTTATATGGTCTTTCTGAGCAAACATGATACAAGATGAGAAAGTCTTCCCTTACACTCCCTCGGCTGGCCCCACAAGAAGCAGTAACCACTTGCTGAAATGGCTTTTAACATGGTAGAGGTGCCAGAGTTAAAACATAAAATGCAGGACACTCAGTAAAATTTGAATTTTATATGAAATTCAAATATTGTATGGGACATGTTTACACTTAAAATGTGTTTGCTATTTATCTTAACTTCAAATTTACCTGGGGATCTTATATTTAATCCAGCAATCCTAAGTCTCCATGGCCTCCATGGGTCACCCTTTCAGCTTGCTGGAGACAATTACTACTACTAAGAGTCAAAACAAGGGAGACGATTTAACCAGAATGCCACGTCCATGGCTAGTCAAAAGACAACTGCACTGCCATAGTAATGCTGGGCCAATTTTTGACAAATAAAGCAACTAAGCAAATACTGAACCTAATACTGAACAGTTTTTGTGATACAGACTCACAATCCTTTATCTGCAATTTCAAAAGGCAAATCCTCTGAAAAATGAAAGTTTTTTTTCCCTGTAACTCACTTGGCAGCAATACTCAACCTATATAAAGCTATTTATTGTCTTTCTTTATCTCAGTGTGTATTGTCATACTTTTTGCTACAGAAATATTTATTTGTTTGATCATGGAGTGCTGCTCCAGGTCCCCCTGGGGTATTAATAAATAATAAATACTGTATTTCATTTTAAAACATAAAAAATTCTAAATTATCCATCTAACCTCAAGAGTTGCAAGTAAAAGATTGTGACAGACAGAAAAAAAATTAATAGCCAGAAAAGAGTCAGGGCTGCATTATCCAATACAGTAGCCATCAGCTACATGTGGCCAAACTGAACCTTTGAAATGTGTCTAGTCTGAACTTACATGCAATGTAAGTGTAAAATACACATTGGATTTCAAAAACTTAATATGGAAAAAGTATGTGAAAAATCCAGTTACATGTTAAAATAATATTTTGCATATACTGGTTAAATAAAATATATTATTAAAATTAATTTTACTTGCTTTTTATTTTTAATATTGCTAAAATTCAGAAAATTAAGAATTACATATGTGGTTCCTATTATATTTCTAGTGGACAGTACTGCTTTTAAAGAGTACCTAAGGAAAAAACTCCCATTTTCAGTTGGGGAAACTAGATAAGAAAGTTACTGGGGTCACGTGGGCAGTTAGTTGTAGAGTCGGAGCTAAACCTTTGGTCTTCTGACTCCTGATCTAGCGCTCTTTCCCCTCCCCCATTAAAAGAATTAAGTCCTCTATACTTGATGTTGGAATTCTAAGACCACTTTTAGAGTTTAATTGAGTATTTATGGTTTTTGCTGATGGAAATAGGAAAATCAAGCACCAACTTGGAACCAATGGTTTTTAGATACTTCTTAGCATATCTAGAGCAGTGGACTTCATTTAGAGACTCTGAGGTAAGCTCCTTCATCAGCTCTGCTGGCAATGGCTCAGGTGTAGAAACTCACACCCAGCAGGGAGGGTAGGAAATGTGTCTAACCCCCTGACTGGCAAATGGTACAAAGGTCCACTGCCTGCAGAAATGTGACCCCTTGACCCAAGGCATTCACTTAATTAGATACTTGTCACCCAGGGGAATGGTTGTTATTATTGCAGTGGGCAGGTTGTCATTTGTTCAGCAGTAACTACAGCTCTCCTACAGGAGGCAGTGGGAAAGGACTTCTTGCTGAACAGCACACCACTCTCTTTAGATAAATTCACAGAGAAACAAATCTACAAGGGAAAAAGAATGAAACACTTTGGGGGACAAAACAAAGCCCCCAGCTAAGTGGAAACCATCCTGTGAAAGTTAGGTACAGATTCCCTTTTGACACCTCCAAGCCAGGCTTGGGAAGATCTCCAGGCACTGTGCATGCAGAAGTACACTTGGTCCCTCCCATCAGAAGAGAAAGGAAAGGTTTGAGGCAAGAGAAGGAAAGAAGGGAGTCACTCATCAGCCACAGTTTAAATCACGACATACTGTCCTAACAGGATTCTCTACAGCCTTGACGGAAGCACAGTTTATGAAAAACAAAACAAAATGAAACCAAAGTCAGAAGGCTTGTCCTCAGCATACTGGAATAACCAAGAACAATCTGAGATGGGTCTTGTAGATGGGAAGGCAATGGGGCACCTGCTGTGCAGATAATTTTAGCTGTTTGAGAGCATCGTTAGCTGTGTTCATTCATACAAACTCGCTGGGAAGCACTGGGGTGAAAAGAACTTGGCCTAGGAGTCACATAGGACTGGGTGTGAATTTTGACTCAACTGAAAAAGTACTTAACCTCTCTCAGCCACAGTTTCTTCATTAGTAAAACAGACAAGAAAATAAGCCCCCAAGGATTGCTGTCAGGAGTAAATGAGATGTAAAACCCTTGAAGAATAGCTATCCTATAAGACTGCTTGGTCTGACTGTTATGCCTGACCCTAAGTCTTCTCTCACAGAGTGGTAGTGAGTCATCCATCTCTCCTCTCCTCTATTCTCTTCAACAACACCATGGAGGCATGATAGGCTAATCTGTTTCTTCCTTTTGCCATGACTTGTTGCAAATGGACAAAATAGAGCATCTTGAAATGGAGCATTTTGTAATTTAACTGATTTAATGAGTCAGAAATTACTCAGCACATTTTAAAACAGTATCTGATTTACACCTTGACTAGCATTTAAAGCCTGCAGTTCTTCCACCACTCACCCAGGACTCACACTCCTGAAGAAGGGACTCTCCAAAGTTCAGGGAGAGGGACCCTTTGAAGTCAGTACCCACTCCTACTTCCTACCTCAGTCCTGCTGAGTACTTACCATGGGGAGAGAAAGGGAAGGAAGGTGCGGGAGGTAGATGCGGTGTTTAGTTTGACTATCAATAGGAAATAATAGCTATACTTCTTAAGTGATGGATAAAAATCCAAGGCTTCTGATGAATGAACAAAAGAAAGAATCTAAGAGTCTGGATACCACTGTGTTCACTTGGTAGGGAAAAAACCCACATTTACTCTTCATTACATTGGACACATCATAAGACAATTTTTATCCATAAGAAAACACATACATATTTAATTTTCTCCACCTTTAAGTCTCTTTTTAGACTAGGGTTATTTACCTGTGGTTCATTGATGGGTTAAAGGGGCTCATTAACCCACTAAAATTAAGGGCAAAGTTCTTGTGTATGTGTCGGTTTCTATGAAGAGGAAGTTTTATTTGATTCTCAGAGGGGTTTGTGACCCACCCCTAAATGTACACACAATGACAAATTACTGGGTAAACCACCTCAGAGCCTGGTCCCTTCTCTGTCTGTAATGGGGGCTCTTTTCATAGTTATCAATGGGGATGCTGTTGACATCTGGGGCTGGGTGATTTGTCATTGGTAGAACTGTTCCACTCAATATATGTTTAGCATCCCTGGCATCCGCCCATTAAATGCCAATATCATTTCCCAGTCACTGGGACAGCCAAAAATGGTCCCGTACATTTCCATATCCCTCTTAGAGGGCAATACCTCCCATGGCTGAGAAGATCAGGTTCACCTTCCCCATCTTCTCTTTCTTCATCAGAAAAACGCAGGAGGTGAGTGAGATGACCTCTTGGAGCCCTTCCAGCTCTATGATTCAGTAGTATCTCATACATCACTCCCAACCCCTGCCCCTAATGTAATGCTTGTTCCTAGTCATCCCACTATGCTGACAGATGTGTGCCCCTTGAGGGGACCTGCAAGGTACCATAAAAATTGCAAAGAACTGAGGCCTTGGTCCTAGACTTGGCTCTGCCCGTGGTTAGCTGCGTGACTTTGGGCAGTCTTTTAGCATCCCTGGCTTTAACCTCCATCAACTGTAAAAAGGATGAGTTGATTTAGAAGGTCAATGCCAGCTCTAAAATGGGATGATTCTTTGCAATAATGACCATAGGGTCTATGAGATTTCTGTACATCAAGGAAATTCCTAGAAGTCTACTCTCAGATATTAAAATAAGTCCTCCTTTAGGAAACACACACACACACACACACACACACACACACTCATACGTGTATGGTGTTCTTATAAGGCTGAGTCAGAGCAAGATACTCCACATGCCCCTCCGCCCCATTACCCTAAGTGTTAGATGACACAAATAAGATGCCTAAGAGAAAAAGTCCTACGGGAAGGAATATCCTATTTGGCCTTATTGACGAGAATCCAAGAATCTGCACAGCCTTAAGGAAACTGTGAGGCAAAAAGCTCAGCTGTTAACTCCTCTAAGAGGCCTTCTTTAGCTCCTACAGCAGAGTTAGGCACTCAAAACATAATTTAAATGCATTTTTATTGATTCATTAATTTTGCCAATAGCTGTTATTTGCTAATCTATTTGCCACTGTATCAAGTACATGAGGTCTTTGAAGACAGAGATCACGTAAGATTTCTCTTTGCCTTGTTGATACAAGCCCAGCACAGAGGCTGAAACACAGTAGGGACCCAGATGAATGCAAAAAAGCAGGAATAAGGCTGGCCCATGGGCTAGAGAGAAATGAGATGATTAAAACAAGCTTAGCGTGCTTCTAGGTGGGGCTGGCTCATGACAGTTTGTAAATGTAGGCTCCAAGCTTTGTCTCCTCTGACTCCTATAGGAGAGTCAGAGCAGCATCTGTTGTGTTAATCACTCCCTCCCTGCAAACAAGACACTTCCTGAACTCACACACTATCTGGGCAATCCTGTGAAGCCACCATACTGTTAATTCCTGCTATTTCTCTCTCGTGAATAGCATCTAATGGGCAGAAACACCTTCTGCATTTTTCTACAGAGACTTGACATCATATAAGAAATTATTTCCAAGAAATCACTTTTGAAATCCTGAATTCAAATTTTCCTAGTCAAAAATGACAGCCTTGTAGTAGGAAAGTTTGTGGACCTTTTGAGATGGGTTTTGAACATAGTATTGAAAAGGTAAAAAAATTTAATATTTTTCTAATGACAAATGTGATGTGGTTGTTTCCAATTCCGCAGACAATTTACCTCTACAGGGTTGTCGAGCACTGCCTATTCTCTGGTCCTCCTCCTGTTTCCCGATTCTTTCCCTTCTACAGCAGAACTCTTGACCTCCTCTCTCAACCAGTGAGCTGAGTCTTGTCTGGTCTCTACAATTGTCCATTTTGGCCCCTTGGGGATGGTGAGGAGGGCATGGTGTTGGGGGAAGGGCATGGCAAGATTGGCCAGATGTTGGGGTAGAGTTTGTGGATCGAAAGCAGGGTAGTGGGTTCATTTGAGGTAACTAGGAGTAGCAAAAACCAAAGAATAACAGAAGGTAGTGCCAAAATAGTGGTTGTGTCAAGAGGATGGCTTGGGGGCTTTGGAACTTCAATAATTTCATCAGCAATCCCTCTGCCCAAGCTGCACCAGAGAGAGTGAGGGCTGAGATTATGATCCTTTTCCTGACAGAGCTGTACGTTGCTTTGGTGAGCCTGGAGGGGTAGGGGTGTGTGTGTGTGTGTGTGAGAGAGAGGGTGTGTGTGTGTGTGTGTGTGTGTGTGTACATTCTTCGAACAGGCAGTCTTATAAAAAAAAAAAACGGGGAAAATCCTGGCAGCAGAAGTTGGCGATTATGACCAAGGAATGGAGCCAGGCTGCAGCCATATTTGACTGCCAAGATCCTCTTGAGGGCAGAAGATGCTCATGATACCTGCCTACTTCTCGGTAGGACTCAGAAAATCTCTTCTATGGATTAGGACCAGTAGCCTCCAGTCTTCTTCCCAGCTCCATCCAGCAGCCAAAAGCAGCAGCAGGTGGTAGGAAGGACACAGGGTTAGGAGAAAGATCTGGATTCACCTTCTAGACTTGCCCCTGCAGATCAGCTATACGACCTAGGGAAAGTCACAAACTCTCAGGGTTTTAATTGGTTTATCTCCAAATAAAGATATGAAACAGGTTTCAAGGTCCTTTAGAATCTTAAATTTATTCAAATAATATTTATTGAGTGCCTGCTGTGTGCCAGGTACTTTCTAGGTGCTGGAAATACAGCAGCAAACACAAAAGACTAAAATACTTGTCCTCAGCTTGCATTCTAGTGGAGGGAGGCAGAAGGTAAAGATAATAATAACCTATACTGTAGTTTAGGAGGTAACCAGTATTATGGGATGAAATAGAGCAGAGTAAGGAAAAGAGGACTTTGACTGGGGGAGGGGAGAATTGCAAAATCTCTAATATCTTATTTTCTGGAATCTCAGAGAATGCTTTCAAAGGCAAACCTCTGAGAAATGGGGATATGATGCCTATTAAGCTGAGATAAGCAAAAATAGGAAAAAGAGGTTTATCTTTCATAAGATTTGGGAATATTCTTAATTAGCATCCCTTCCCTCAACACTAGCTCACTCCAGGAGGAGGTAGATCTTACTTTTAATACTCACTCAAGGTTTGGTGTGGGAGTATTGACATGAAAGTCCTTGAAGTTCAGGAGGGAGTGGTATGATTGAAAACTTCCCTACCTACTCCTTGGGAACCCCAGAGGAGGAGGTGTTTATAGGTGACAAGCAGCTTTGAGCTCTTCTCCCTAAGGCTCTATAATTACTGGCAGTCTCAGATTTACTAGTCAGAAACATGTCTAACCACTCTAAATAGCAACGATAACTTCATATCATGTGAGAGTCCAATTAAAAACTGACTCAATAAATGAGCAATAACTCATTGGAAACTAAACTATCAGGGGTTGGAACACAGGAGGGAGTCAGGCAGAAGGGCCAAGGAAAAGATACCAGTTTTCCTTTCACTTTTCCTCTATTTGGACATATGCCAATGAAGCCATTTAATCTCTAGTAGCTCCTGGAGCCAGTGACCCCAGTGCTCTTTGATGAGTTTACATAAAGTACCTCCTGATTAGTAGTAGGGACAACAGTTCATGCCTGGAGAAGAATGGGACTAAGGCTCTGGGAGGTCTGAAATCATTAGCCACCAAAGCATTGGAACATGCTGCAAGAGGAAACTCTCCTCCCTCCATCAATGAAGTATTCTCATTGTGTCAATGCTCATTTATCAGTTTTTAAAAGGTAGATCTGTTTCTTGCTGCCTCCCTCCCTCCCCCCTTTCTCTATTTCTCTTTGCAGAACTAGCAGCATATTCATCTGAGTTCTGAGATCCAGCACTAATTGATTTATATAATTTTCTTAACTGTAAAGAGGTAGGTGGAAGAATGGAGGGGGAAAAACAAAGATTGACACATGGCCAATGTTGGCAGATGGCACTTGCCAGCCGGCAGACCAGGAGAACGTCACAAGATGCACTTGTGCTTAACAAGTTAAAAAAAACTACTGGATGGTGGTTCCTGTTGACCATATGCAAGTAATGAATTTCCTGGCAGACATTTACTGTGTGAAGCCCAGTAGTTAATTGGCTCCCACATCTAATCCCAGAAAAGACAATGCTTGGAAAGGTCATCTGGAAATCAGGACATTTTCCAGAATGTGCATTATCTTGTAGCTTTCCAAATCTCTGTTTATCACATTATTCCATTCCTCATGGCCCCTTTTCTGAAAATTTAGCTATCTTGTTCTTCAGACTCTGAGACAAAAGAAATAAGCTGGTTGGAAAATGATGTAAAGTTTAGAGCAGAGAAGTATTCAGTAGGTTTCCTCTGCTGGCAACATTTATTTACATGGTTACCATTTATAACAACAGAGAAAGCCCTTCTGTTATTAGATCATACCATATCATTACTGATGCTGTGAATGCCCAAAGCTCTCTGGATCTATTCTGTAGATTTCAGTAAAAATTTACAATATGCATTCTAGTTTTGAAGTAGAATAAACATGACTTCAGAGTCAGTCTTCTTTCCTCTGTGTTCCTAATTATTTCTACAACGTCCTCTATAATAGCACTTCTCAAACTTTTAGGTCCACATGAATCAGATTCTATTATGTCTAACCTGATGCCTGGGAGTCTGCATTTCTACAATCTCCCAGGTAATGTTAAAGCTGCTTGTCCATGTACCACATTTTGAACAATAAAGGACTATATTTCTATGCCACAACTGCCCTGATATGGGCCCACATGATCTTGCTGGATTTCTGTGACAACTAACTGGCCCTTCTGTTCCAAGGACCTTTCTCCATACTGTCCAAGAAGCCTTTCTAAAATGTAAATCTGACATCGTCAATTCTCTTCTTACTGCCTCTGCAGCGGCTTCATGATGCCCACACGTGAAGTCTCAGCTCCTTATTGATGGTCTTTGGGCTCCTTCAGGATGGGGCTCTGCACCTAGCCAGCTTCTTCTGCCATTCCAGATCATAAGCTTGATGGCCTTGTGTGGTAGCCAGCTTCAAGATGTCCTCAATGATCCCTGTTTCGTGCCTTTGTGTAGTCCCCTCCCATGCTGAATAGGGCTGATCTGTGTAACCTCTAGGATTCTGTGTGACTTCCAAGGTTATTACATAAAAGATATTTTGGCGTTCACCTTGCCCTCTTTTCATTCACTCTGGGAGAAGACAGCTGTCATGTCACAAGGACATGTGAGTAGGTCTATCAAGAGACACACATGGTAAAGAATTGAGGAGGGCTCCTGTCCATTGCAACATGAGTAAAAGATTTTAGAAGCAGATCCTCTAGCCCCAATCAAGCCTTCAGATAACTGTAGCTCCTGCTGACCCCTTGACCATAACCATAACCACATAACAGACATTTCATTAGAATCTCCAGTTAAGCCACTCCTAAATTTCTGATCTATAGAAATTGTGAGGTAATAATTTTTTATTGTTTTAAACCACTAAGTTTTGGGGTAATTTGTTATGCAGCAATAGTTGACTTCTTCTATTCACAGTATATAGTTTCCCACATAGTGCTGGCCCTTCTTCTTGGGATATCCTTCATCTAGGGTAACTCCTATGCATCCTTTGAGATCCACTCTCTAGTTGCTTTCTCCAGGAAGCCTTGATTGACGTTTTCTTGCAAGACTTGAGCAGACGCCTCTCTGCTGGGCTGCCATGATGCCCTAGGCATGTCTCCATTCTTGTATTTGCTATAATGTGTAGTTATTATCTATATGTCTGACAGTTCTACTAGACCCTGTGAGCTCCTTAGAGGCAGGGGACTATATCATTTTGGTATCCTCAGTGCCAGAGTACCTGGTACATAGTAGGCACTCACTACATGTTGGAATAAATAAATGAATGAGTCAACTGCACTGGAATCGTGGCTGTACAGCAACTATATCCCTTTACCTTGGGAGTTTTTTTTTTTTTTTTTTTGAGATGGAGTCTTGCTCTGTTGCCCAGGCTGGAGTGCAGTGGCGTGATCTCGGCTTCACTGCAAACTCTGCCTCCTGGGTTCACGCCATTCTCCTGCCTCAGCCTCCCGAGTAGCTGGGTCTAACGGCACCCGCCACCACGCCCGGTTTTTTTTTTTTTGTATTTTTAGTAGAGACGGCGTTTCACTGTGTTAGCCAGGATGGTCTCGATCTCATGACCTTGTGATCCACCCACCTCAGCCTCCCAAAGTGCTGTGATTACAGGCATGAGCCACCACGCCCAGCCACCTTGGGCGTTCTTTAAACAACTGTCACTACTCGCCTGACCAGCCAGGTCACATGGGTCAGCCAATATGCAATCCATTGACTGTTTAATTTCCAGTTCTTGCTCACACCACTCACTGACTGACTGACTTTAGTGCACTTAATCAGGAGAACATACCAGAATTACCTGTGGAGATTTAAAAACTATACAGTAAACCTTCATTTAATGTCATCCACAGGTTCTTCGAAGCTGAAACTTCAAGCAAAACAACTTACAACAAAACCAATTTTATTTTCTCTTCTACACTATGATGAAACAACACTGAACGTGTCATTTGAGGACCTAATGTATGTTGTTTTGCTTAAAGTCACAGTTGCCAAAAACCTATGGACAATGTTATGTGAGTACTTCCTATATTCTTATCTCAGTCCTGATCCCAAAGATTCTAAGTCACTAGTCATGTGGTAAGCTCCAGACATGTACATTTTAATTCTATAGGTGACTTTCCATACCAATGTTGATATTCATGAATTTGATATCTAATCTATGCCCCAAAGGAGACAGGTGGTTTATAAGAATACAATTAGTAAAACAAACAAACAACAACAACAAAAAAAACCCAACAGCAACCCCCAAAACTCTTCAATAGGGAAGTACATTAACAAGCACAAGTGATGATAAGGCTGGGTGGAGGAAGAATATTATCCAGAAAATCTGGGCTAGGGAAACTTTTTTAGAGCTTTCTTGGAGTCAAGGCAAAAAGAGATCTGAATATATTACACAATTCTCAATATTTGCAAAGAGTAGCATATAAGTTTGTCAGTAAAGACAACCTTTGTCTTAGTATTGCATTATAAGAGGAATTTATCTTACAGGTCTTGATATAAGAGGCACTGGACAACACAATGAATGGTATCTTTGGTAAACTTTTTAAAAACAAAAAAGTATAGGAATGTTTCACATACAGCCATTTTCAAGAAAAAGTCAAAAGCATAATGTTAAATTTTAGGTTGGTGAAGGTATTCCTACAAAGAGCCACATAATAAAGTATATAGCTTCCCTGTTATCTGCCTTGATATAGGAGAACTATGGAATCTGGAGGGGAAAAAGCACGCATATTCCATTTATTTTCAATGATCTCATTCAGGCTTTTTGCAGAAGCACAACAGCAAACACCTCTTCATTCCACCTCCTTACTTGGAAGTCCAAACTTGGGATATTCTCTCACTGCAGCTCTGCTTGTCAAGGATGGCAGGTTGAGATGGAAAGGTTAGAGGTGTAGATTAAATGCTAGCACATTGGTTCACAAGGGCTCCCACACATTGGGTTCAGAATCACTGCACCACCGACTCAGCAAATGATAGGAGGATAGGTATATTTTATCTGCAAGTGCTAGTGCCGAGAGTGCTGCACTGTAGTGCAGGCTACAGTGATCACATTCAACCCAAAGTATGTGTTCTGCCTACCAACAGGTTGGGAGCTCAAGGACCCATTTTTAAATGAATTATTTCAAAGCTTCAAGGTAGAACATCAAACCTCAAAGACATATAAAATGTTAGAGACAGGAACAAAAAGCTGTCTGGAGGAAGTAAGTTAATAGAACACATAACCAAAGGATCCTGTCTTGCCTGTGTCTGGCAATGATGATTCCTAGCAGATCTATGCTAATTGGATCCATCTAGGTATATGTAATCTTTGATTAATGTGAGTGTTCAGAATGATCAGCAGTGAGGCAGCTGTACTCAGCATTTCAGTATCTTGGTCACCATTTTGTTGGTGTTTAGAGATGACTGTGGCGAGTGCTGGTGCCCAGCAAGAGTCATTCCTGACCTCTGGACTGCTGCTACAGTGGAGTGTGTCCTTGGACGCCACAGTTCCCAACATCTACTGCCTTAGCCTTCCCAGTGATTTTGGAAGCATATAATTCCTTATATGCAATCCCTTTCTGCTTGAAATACCTAGAGTGATTTCTGTTTCCTGCACTGTTTTCCTGACTGACATGCCTGCATTATTTCATCTGGTCCCTTCAGTAAGCCTACAGAGTAGGTAACTTCATCATTGCTTGTTTTACGAATGACCTTCAAACCCTGTTCTTTTTATGGTAAGTGTTTTGCATATGCATGAACTCATCTTTTCTCCACAAATTTATACTTGCTTCACAGACTGTTCCAAAAGCCAGTGCACGCACTTAGACTATCACTACTTTTTTTTGTGTGTGATGAATTTGTAACCAAAGCAGACAGAAACAATATAATGACAACTTGCAGAGGAATGATGCTATCTTTGCTACAAAATGGTATTACACTTGTGGACATTAGTTCAATCCCAAGTTAGTTGGCTTCTTGCTGAGAATATCACAGTTTCAAGTTAATAGAATAAACTTCTAACCACAGACGTGCAGCTGCAAATGTGGCTCCTGCTCATGAGCAATCTGGACAAGAGAACATAGATGGCTGAAGTAATCTATTATTAACCGGGAAAACAGCGTGATGGATAGCTTTCTTTGGGTGAATTTTGTTTTTGAGACTGAGTCTTGCTCTATTGCCTAGGCTGAAATACAGTGGCACGATTATAGTTCACTGCAGCCTCAAACTCATGGAGTTTGAGCAGTTGGGACTAGATATGTGCCACCACACTCAGCTAATTTTTTTTTAAAAAGTTTTCTTTTTTTGTTGTTGTTTTTTTTAAGAGATGGGTTCTCACTACGTTTCTCAGACTGGTCTTGAACTCTTAGCCTCAAGTGATCCTCCTGCCTTGATCTCCCAAAGGGCTGGGATTACAGGTATGCATCATCACACCTGGCCTGTTATTTACTTCTTGAAAGTAGAATATCTAAAAATTTTCACTTCTACTTCCCTGATACTCCATAATTCACCTCTGAGCTGGACAATGATTATTTCCTTTGCAGGATGAAAGAATGACTATTCCATAAACAGACAAAATAACTGCTCTGAAAAAGGCTCAAGTTAAAGGAAGAAAACAATTATTTCTGAACTGGATGTGCCTTTTGCAGTAGCTCTCCTATCCCTTGTCCTCTCACTGCAGCTGTGTGGTCTGGAAAAAGACAGCATGGCAGACTGACTTCTCCACCCTGCCCAAATGCTGCCTGCAAGTTTTGATTACATAGTTTTGGGATTACCTGTGTCCTTCTCTCTCTTCCATTGCTAATTTTGGGCCACTTCACTGTTTAGAAGTCTGTCCTTCCTGGGGTTGACACAAATGGTAAAATTCAAACTTAAGCAACAAATTTGACTTTTTAGTGTTATTAGAATCTCTAAGTATTATCACTCAAGAGCTTCTTTTCACCTTTCCAACAGGTCAGGGAACAAGGATACAGCGTTCACAGATTTGGGGAAAAATTTCATTGTTATACTTATGGGATTCGCCAAGCACTGAAATGGTTTATTTTACTTTAATTGTGATCAGGATAGAATAGAAACATAGCAAACAGTCCCAAACAAAGTATACTAGAAGAATTGATAGAGCTTTTATAGGCAGCAAACACTCAGGTAATAACTTAGCTTCAGATGGCATGTTCTTTGCTACCTACTTGCTTATGCAGAAAATGGAATTCACCTAATTTCTCACTTGCCACTCCAGTTCCTTCCCTTTAATTTACCACTATAGTATTTCAATTATTTTTCTCTAAGAAAGTAAAAGCTCTCCAGTTCACCACACAAGGCTGTCTGGAGTCTTATAACACATATGGTCTCTACCTCACCTGAGGCATTCTCAAGAGGTCAGGATTTTTGCAAGAGAACACAGCAATTGGTTTACAAAGTGTTAGAAACCATTGCCTATGATCTACAGCAACAGAGAGCTTCCAAAAATACACAAGTTTTAAGTATTTCAATACAGGTTCCCGTTTTCACTCCACTAGCAGGGTATTCAGGACAAAAATTTGATTTATAATCATATACTTCAGGAATCTATTCTCAAGAGATTTGGAAAAGACGCCTGTCAGAAAAGGGAACATATTTGGAACTGCCAAGACTTCTGCAAAGCAACTCTTTTGCGTGAGAGGGGTGCAATTACTAGACTGTAAGTTCTTTGAAGGGAGCAACCATATCTTCTCTTGTGTGCATCCCCCGCCTAGTGGGGCTTGGTACACAGCAGGGGCTTAATAACTAGCTAATGAACTGACTTCTCAGGAATTCACAAGTATTACAACACCCTCATCTCTATTGACAGTTAGTAGCCTCTAGGATATATCTCCCTGCTTTTCCACACGCTGTATCTTAGTTGGTGGGTGCACAGCAACCCAAAGCAGTGAAGATAAAAGCTCAGTGCTATGTCTCTCCCATTTTTGTTTGAGCAATCTTTCTACATTACTATGGTAACGTCTGGTACCAGGATGCTCTATAAATGAAAATAGGGAGGAGGAGGAGATCATGAGATTGATGTAGTTCATAGAAAATATGCCCAGAGGGCAACCTCCTTGGCAATCTGCAAAACTTGTGCATGTCCTATTTTATAATAAATACATTTAAATAATACATGACACTATACAGAATAGATATAATATGTTGAAACAGATCCACTGAGCCCAGGAAAACTGCATTAAGTATGAAATTATAAGCAAGTGAATATTTTAAGACATTTGAAAAAATACCAGTGAGAATTTAGTCCACAGGCAGATAAGACACTCATTCATTTCAACATATAAAGGTAATAGCTGCAGAATTCCAAAGATGAGTGTATGAGACTATGCTGAGTGGAGGTAGAATATTAAACTGAGCTATAACCTAAATGGTAAAGTACATTGGCAACTGTAGTTACGAAGGGCAGGGATAACCTAAGGAAAAAAATACATACATTAATGATACTTGCCCTCTGATAAGTGCAACTTCAAGGCTGTTTATGACCAATGCTAGAATTTGAGACAGGTGAGGGAGAAAAGGCATGAAGTAGCTGACAACTGAACCACGAACTCATGGTTTTCCACACCAGCTTTACACTGCGCTAACTATAACATATTAACATCCAAACTGGGAATGCATCTGTCTGCCTGAAGCAGCCGCTATAATACCATAGAAAACCTTCCATCCTGCAGATCATTTTGTGTGAGGACATTTGAAGAAAGCCACCACCATAGCTTCTTGATTTATGGCTTCATTAAAATGTTTGGGCTTCAAACCTCCATCAACGTTTATTGGAATTAACAGCTTCTTAAAATAGAAATATTCAATGATAAATTAATGCAGTTTGGATCTTGTGAGAGGGAAAAATAGAGTGCTTTCAGACACCCTTTACAATCCTCCAGGAAAACAGTAATACTTTCAGCTACCATACGCCAGTAAGTCTCAGGAGTGGGCAGGTGAGAAGAGGTAAGTAAGAGTATGAGGAGCACAATCACTGATGCACAGCCAGGAAGAGTGAAGATGTCTGCTTTCTTTTCAGAAATGCATTTTAAAAAGGGTCTAAGTTATTACTGCTGTAGAAAAACCAAAACCAATCCAGAAATTAAAGGGCTGCTTTGTTGATTATAGACATTAACTAACTTGATGTCCACAGAGGTCTCAATCCAAAGGTGTGACTTCATGGCGGGCTGTTTGTGAAAATTCCCATAAGGAATAAGAGTGTGAGCATCTGAGGTAGAAATTTAATTTATCTTTTTATATTCAGAACATTTATCTATGCCTAGCAGATATTACATCTTTGATGAATGAATAAATGAATGAAACAGGTACCACTTCCAGAGATGGCCCCAGTTTTGTCCTTGTGATTTCTCACTGTCCATGTGTTCCAACCACAACAGGATCTACATATGATGCTGTTGTTGCCATCAGCACTGAGGTCACAAAAAGCTCATTATCTCTTTCTTTATAATGAGCAATTTTGGACCTAAAACCTATCTGGTTAGGACATCTTTTACTCTGTTGACTGTCCGGGTTGACTGAACTTGCCTCTCTCACTCTATATCATCCAATTCGTGAACAAATCCTTTTGACTTTACTTCCAAGATGTTTCCTGACTCTCATACTGCCCCATATCCATGACTACCACCTTAGTCCAATTTGTCACCATCTCTTCTTGCCTGACTACTGTAATCAACTCCTAACTGGAAACACTGCCTCCACTCCTAAACTCCTACAATCAATTCTCCACAAAGCTGTCAGTTATCTTTTCAAGACATAAAGAATATCATGTTATTTATCTGTTTAGAATTTTCCAATGGCTCCTCATTACACTTAAGATAAAACCCAAACTTTTTACTTTTGCTGCCCAACTGCATGCATACCTCATCTCATTCCACTGGTTCTCTCTCACTACTATGCTCTGACTACAATTGGCCCTCTTTCTATTCCTCAACAATCTCAAGCAGGTCCCTACTTCAGGGCCTTTACCTCTGCTGTTCTTCTATCTGCAAATTCTTTCCTATTCACCTTGACAGGTGTCATTCACAAAGCAACCTAATGTCATCCATTCTGAGATGCTTTCTTGACCACCCAATCAAACTAGCTACTAGTCACATGCCATCATAATAACCCCATTAATTCTCTGCTTAGTAGGGATCTCACGCCGATATTAAATTATTATTATTATTATTATTTTTTTACTATTGTCTAGGTTCCCTAACTAGTCTATATGCTCCAGGAGGGAAGATATCTTATTTGTCTTATTAGCTACCTAGAATGATGACTGGCACACAGTAGGTATCCAATATTCTTAGTGAAAGAATGAAAAGAAGACCCAAACAGTCACAGGTGAGCAGTTTTACAAGCAAGAAAATATTAATGCTTTACTGAAGCAAAGACACTTAACACCTGGCTCAAGGTGCAGATGAACTGGTGCGGTTGTTTTCACATCTGGCAGGAGGCTCACTAATCTCTTTGTGCCTACAAAACCAGTTCTTACTCTTCTTGGCTCTGGGCCCTGCAGATCCTTTCCTGGGCTCTGTTACCACAGGCCTTCACCTATCTGGACTCTGAAGAGCCTTCTGTGGGCATCTGCCTGTTCTGCACTGACACAGGAACTGCCTCCTTGGCTCTTTGGGCCAATTAAAGAACTGATCTCCTGAGAGACCCATTACTCCAAGGTTTGTCCTATTTTTAAGAATCACACCCATACTCCAGGTATTAGTAAACTTTCCTTGCCTCTGTGGTAAGATATCATCACTAGTGGCCACTGGGCCCTGTATTGGGACCCAAAGGTACTCTTGTCCTCCTACTGAAAAATTCTATTTCCTTGAACCCATTATTTCTCCTAACTGCCAATACCAAATAGCTGAAAGAAAACTGGGCTTGCAGTCAGAGGCCGGGAATTAAAATCTTAATTCAATTATTTATTTGCAGCCAATTTAACCCTGAGTATTATTTAACCTTATTGAGTCTCGGTTTTCTCATCTGTATAATGCAGATAACACCACCTACCTCTTAAGTAAATATGCGAAAGCAGTGGGGCATGCACTTTGTAGGCACTCCACATCTGAGCCAAGGAGGGAGGCTAGTCCAGAACCTGTGGTCTTGCCCACTTCTCAATGGCTTCCCCTAGTGGTTCCTCAAGCATTCATAGGAAAGAGATAATTCCAGAACTCCAGAAGAATTTCACAACACCAAAAACCCTTCTTCGGTCATCAAAACACAATTCTTATAAAGGAAAGAATGACATCTCACCACAGGCAACAGAAGCAAGCATTAGAAGCTAAATGAAAGAATCAGTCCAGGTTTATTAAAGTACGAAGTGAAACAGATGACAACACTTAATTATGTAAGACATCTGACTTAGTGGTGGTAACGTATTAAGGCCAATAAGGTCTCCTTGGTAACTGGGAGAAATGTTAGTGGACTTGCTACCCTATATTAAAAAAGCTACCCATCAGGACAGTCTGAGACTGAAGGATAAACCAAGGGCAAAATGAAAGGATTATTGCATATGGGCCTGCAAATACTAAAACAAAAGCAATTATTTTCAAATCATTCTCTCAATCTTACATTTCACTTTTCTACATCTTGTCAGTGAATTTTAAGCCACTTGGAGGCAAAGATCAGTGAATTGTTGCCTATATAACAATTCTAAGAATAATACTTTTCTCTTGGATAACGTTCTTCAGGCCGTGAGGTATGCTCACCTGGTTCCCTCCCCAACACTCTCTCTGTCTGAATGAAGAGTTCCTTTTGTTTCACACAAAGTCTTGGGGATGACCACTGAGTCAGAGTGGATACAGCCCGAAGGGGATGAAGAATAGCAGTATGAGGCAGTGGTGATGCCAAACAGCTCTGAATGCTGACTGGTTCTAGGGAATGCACCTCTCTGCCCTCTGAGCTGCAGGGACAGGGAGATGAGATGGCAGCAGTTGGCTCAGAGATAAGGATGTGAGACACAAACACCTAACGAATTCCTTTGGACTTCTATCACCCCCCTCCATCCAACTTTATCAAAAGCGAGGTGGTGTGGGCAGCTGGCTCCTTTCAGCCTGGGCCCACCACATAGTATGCTTTCCTGCCTTCACAACATGCCCTTCTTGTAGCTTGACGGAAACAATGGTGAGGATCTTAGTCTGTTAGGGCTGCTATAACAAAATACCATAGACTGAATGGTTTATAAACAACAGCAATTTACTTCTCATAGTTTTGGAAGCTGGGAAGTCCAAGATCAAGGTGCCAGCAGATTCAGTTTCTGGTGAGGGCCCGCTCACTGGTTCATAGATCATACCTTCTCACCGTGTCTTCACATGGAGGAAGGGGTGAGAAAGCTCTTTAAGGTCTCTTTTGTAAGGACATTAATCCCATTCGCGAGGGATCCACCCTCATGACCTAATCACCTCCCAAAGGCCCCACCTCCAAATACCATCACATTGGGCTTCAGATTTCAACATATGAATTTGGGGGGATCATAAACATACAGTCTACAAAGGGTTATAAATGGTATTTTCACCATGGGACTCAGGAGCATCTGAATCCTGCCATACCCATCTCCCTTTAAGGGAGATACATAAAGCAATGCCTCCTAGAGCCTTTCATATTGGGGATCCTTCCCTTTAGCAAAAATTGTCTGGGCCTCTGACTTCTTCCAAACAGGGATAGCTCAGTGTTATACACTAAGTAGGTCACTGCGTGAAAAAAAAAAAAAAAAAAAAACCCTGCACTTGTCTTTCTCAACACAGAACTGGCTGAAGTTTACAACTAGGCAGTATCTACTCTACTTAGTTTAGATACACTACTTAACTCTACCAGAGAGTTTCATCCCTTTTCATTTGCTCCTTTACTCAATAACAGCTCTCAAAGATGGGGAAAGAAGAGAGGCATATCTAAGTTTTTAATATTAGTCTAATTTGCCAACTTAAGCTTTCAAATACCACTGAATAAATGACAAGTAGATTCACTGAATTTAGAAGGAGAAACACAATACTTCTTTAGGTTTTGTTTCAGGGGGATCAAGTTTTAAGAGGCAGTGAAATGAAGTCAGGTTCAACTGTTCCAAATTTCTAGACACGAGCAAAGCTTAAGCCATGCAACAATGTATTGCTTTTCTAAGGATTATTAATAATGCATTTGTAACTACTCAGAGACTGGCAATAAACTTTCAGAGACTGAATAAGAATGTAATCTGTCCACAGCAACACAGATAAGTTACTTTGATAAATTCTTTATGAGGGTGCCTCATCTCCTGCAATTCTTGGATTGGTTACGAGTCTATAGTTAATCCTTCAATAACTCCCACAAGCACCTCATTACTCATAATACTGTGACATCCTGAGTTGTAAAAGAGGTGCTGTTATCTAACACAGGCACTGTATAGCAGCCTTTGGTCATGAATATTAAGAGACAATCTCAAATGGGATAATATCAATAAAGACCTCCTGTCATCTCTACCCAAGAAATAAACTAAAAGAAGGCAGTGTCCTTGCAGGCATTTTGACATCAGGGATGGTAAATGCAGGCACCGTTTCCCTTTCAGTTTCATGATTGTCATCCCTCTCACCAAGCCATGACTTTAGAACTATGTTCATGGGTGAGATTGACTCAGTAATTTTACTTTCTCATATTATCTTTTTCTGGCTTTTGCATTAAGGTTATAGTAATTTCATAAAGTGAATTGTGGAGCACTTAACTGGCTAGTTTGGTCCATTTACATTTACTGTGCTTACTGACATTTGGATTTATTTCTGTCTTGTCCTACTTATCCAGATTTCTCTATATCTATTTTCCCCTTCTTGATTGCCTTCCTTTGGACTGAGGTTTTTCTTTCTTATTCTAATAGTTCTGTTTTACTGGTTTGGAAGTTATGAATTCTATGTCTTTTAGTAGTTTCCTTGAAATTTTGCCATGCCTACTAAAACTTGACTATGCCTAAGTTAATTGATATATTTTCCATCCTAACAATACAAGGAATTTATAAGACTTTGATTCTCTTTATCCCCTCCCAACTTAACTGCTATTATTGTCTAGTATATTTATTCTGTGTTGTTTTTCATTAACCCCACATATTAGACATTATTGTATGTTTCATACAGAAAATGTTTGCTTGCGTTGACTACTATGTTTGCCAATTTCTTTGCTGGCTATTCCTTCTTATCTTTAAGACCATGTTTCTCAGAAGAAATGTTCTTTTTCTTGAGGCATATCTTTTAGAAGTTCTGTAAATGAGTGTCCATCTGTGAAAATGTTCTACTTTAAAAAATATCTGAAAATGTCTTTATTTTACCCTTGTGCTTTAATGATTATTTAATCAGATCTTTAATTCCAAGTTGCTAGTTGTTTTCTATCAGCATTTTAAAGATATTATTTCACTGTCTCCTTGATTCTGTGGTGGCTGTTGAGAAGTCAGCCATCAGTTTAAATCTTATTCCTTTACAAGGAACATTTTCCTCTGGCTGCTTTTAGGATTATCTCTTTAATTGCAGTTTTTATAACCAGGCATGCATGCAGTTCTTGTTGTTTGTTTGTTTGTTTGTTTATTTATTTATTTATTTTTGAGAATGAGACTCACTCTGTCAGCCAGTGCAGAGGCTGGAGTGCAGTGGCATGATCTCGGCTCACTGCAAGCTCTGCCTTCTAGGTTCAAGCAATTCTCCTTCCTCAGCCTCCTGAGTAGCTGGGATGACAGGTGTGCACCACCATGCCTGGCTAATTTTTATATTTTTAGTAGAGACGGGGTTTTACCATGTTGGCCAGGCTGGTCTCGAACTCCGGACCTCAGGTGATCCATCCACCTCGGCCACCCAAAGTGCTTAGATTACAGGCGTGAGCCACCATGCCCAGCCCTTATTATTTTTGAGACTCACAGTATTCCCAGAATCTGAGTATGCACATCTTTCATACATTCTAGAACATATTCTAAGCCATTATGTTTTCAAATACTTCTTCTCCCCCATTGTCTCTATTCTCTCCTTCTTGAACCCCCACCTGTACTTATGTTAGGCCTTCTCATACTGTCTTTCAAATCTCAATTACCCGTTCTCATTTTTTCACTTTCTTATTTCTCCATAGTATATTCCAAGTAATTTCTTAAGCTCTGTTTTAGTACATTGATATTTTTAAAGAAGATGTTTAATCTGCTAGTTAAGCCATCCACTGAATTTTAAATTCCAATAATTACATGTTTTTAATTTTGTAAGTTGTAGCTGGGTCTTTTTTCAAGTTGAATAGTCTATCATCTCATAATCCTCCTCCCCCACTTCCATCTTTTGTTTCAGTATTTTTATATAGTGTAACAGACTGTCTCTTTCTAAAATGGATGCAACAATACTCTGGCTCCAAATGCCTTCTCAGAACCTTGCCAATCCTCATCAAGAAAGGAAATATATTTTCTCTTCCCTCAAGCCTGGCTAGGCCATGTAATCTCCTTAATGAGTAAAGTATTGTGGAAGTGATGCTGCATGACTCTGAAGGTAGGTTAGAAAGGATTATATAACTTCTATCTGGTTCTCTCTGCACACACCCTGGGAACCAATTACCATACTGTGAAGAAGTCAAGGCCACATGGAGAGGCCACATTTGGGTGTGTGGTTGATAACTCCAACTAAGGTCCCATTCACAGCCAGCATGAACCACCAGAAATGTGAATGAATGAGCCTTCGGAGTATTGCAGCAGTCAGCTGTCAAGTCACTTCAGCCTTCAGGCCATCTAGCTGAGGACCCAGACAACATGGAACAGAGACAAATCATTCCTCCTATATCCTAAGTTCCTGACCCACAGACTCCATGAGCATAATACATGGTTGTTTTATGCCATGAAGGTCTGGGGTAATTTGTTAAACATTAATAGATTATGAGAATATCAGTTAGTTCATATTCAGTATCTGATAATTCTAAGTTTTTGGCAGTCTTAATCAATCAATCAATCATCAATCTCTTTTTTTCTCCTCTCCCTTTTGCTGATTCTTGCTTACCATAGCTTGTTTTCTTATGTATTTGGTAACTTTTTATTGAGATCACATATTTGACTGATGTTAATATGCAAGTATCTTGAGGCACCTTGGTTGAGAACCTTTTCCTACCAAGAGAATTTCCATTTGTTTTAGCTGGGTCCCAGAAGGTGTTACCGACTGGGACTATTTTTATTTACATGGCCTCTTAGAGTTATTCATGTTGCATATTTAATAGGAATCAAAACCAAAACCACAAGAGGGCAGGCCTGTGGTTTCCAATTCTCAAGGGAAGCCTTTGTTGTTACTATTTTTTTCTCCACTAAGAGCCACTACTGACCAATAGGTTTGTTCACTGGCTGCCTTTGTTGTAGATGAAATTTTCCTAGGTACATTCATTCAACCTACAAACATTTATTTAATAATTTTATTTATTTTGGTAGAGATGAGATCTTGCTATGTTGCCCAAGTTGGTCCTGAACTCCTGGCCTCAAAGGATCCATCTGCCTTAGCCTCCCAAAGCACAGGGATTGCAGGTGTGACCCACTGTGCCTGGCTTGAATACTTTTTAATGTTCTTTTATAGGAATATGACATACATTCCTTTACATGACATATTTAGGAACCCCAGTAGTGCTGCAGCCAGGTTGACAATTGAGTCTTTAAAATTATCTAATTAGTTACCTCCCAAATTTGTTGGAATTATTTTGAAGCTGCATGAGATCAGGCATGTTATCTTTTTCCTTTTGTTTTCTTTAAGATTCATAATGACTACAACAGTGCAATATGCCCAAGAGATGCTCAGAACACATTTTTGAAGATGGCTGTCAGCCAACCAAGGGAAACCTGGTAAACAATGAAAGCAGGTAAAATTAAATTAACCACTGGCAACACGAAATCTTCCCACAGATTTAGAATTCAAAAACCCTATCAGAAAGGGTGATATGTGTTTCTGTTTTCTGTACAAATCTAATACTACCTAAAGGGTTAAATAATTTGATAAATTTAGTAAGCAGTAACAACTGGGATGGACTAACTTGAAGAGACCACATACTGTCATAATTTATGTTTCTTCTTTGGCCTTTGGTGGGCTTTTCCCATGTTATATGACTCCAGTGTGCAGATCTGATGACATTCTGGGCTAATTTTTGTTGTTTTTTATGGCAAAAACATACATCCATTTAAGAATTCTAGAATCAGAGACTAGGAAGAGTCGAAACAACCTTACACATCACTTGATGCACTTTGTATAGGTGGGTAAACTGAGACTCCTTATAAATGGGTAAACTGAGGTTCAGAAAGGTGAAATGATCAACAAGTTGGTAGGAGAGCCAGTATTAGAATCTATCTTTTCTGAATCTCAGACAAATGTTTCTGCCATCAAACCACTCTTCTTGTTTTATATGATATTTCTTGAGTAAAACAACAACTGTAATAGGCTTCTCCGTATAGTCAACCCTTGGTATACTTGAGGGACTGGTCCCAGGACCCCTGAAGAAAACAAAATCCATGCTCAAGTTCCTTGTAATAAAATGCCACAGCATTTGCATGTAACCTACACACATCCTCTTGTATACTTTAAATAGTTTCTCGATTACTTATAACACCTAATATAGTTGACCTTCTGTACCCAGAAGGGACTGGTTCCAGGATTCCCCTTGGATATCAAAATTTGTGAATGCTCAGGTCTTTTATATAAAATTGGGTAGTACAGTCAGCCCTCCATATCCACAGATTCCACATCTGCACATTCAACCAACTGCAGATGGAAAATACATATGGTGTTTTATGTTTCTTTGAACACTGTATGCAGGAATGGAGATCACCTAGTCTATGCCTCCCACTTTACAGATAAGTGATCAGAAGTTCAGAGGTTCACAGAAGTCTCCAAATCTACTCATTTAGTTCTCAAAATGTCATAACTCCTTGACTCCTTCATCTTTTCTTTTTTGTTTCTCTACTTTTCATTGTACTCTCAACTCTCTTCCTCTTGATTTTTCTTGCCTCTTCTCTATAGAAACATGAAATATCTGCTTAAGAAACAAGACTTTCTTACATACTATTTTAAGAAATGTTGATCAGAACTTGAGTTAGCAAAACCTAAAGAGCAAGTTATCAGCTAGATTCCAATGTGCATGTATAGTTGCAGGCTCATGAATTGTGATTAAAATGCTATTGTTTTCCTAGTTACTCCATTGCTAAAATTTTCATTCAGATTCTCCACATATTAGCCACACAACACCTGGAGGACACAATTTATATAGCTTACAATGTGAATGGTGTCCCCACAGTTGTGCAGCATACAGCCTGAATAACCTTAGATGGTAGTCCTGTTTTCATTAATCTCACATACCCAGAATTTTTCAGTTCTTTTAATACTATCATAACAGAGAGTTTAAATGAATCACGTTCTTCTTTCTCTTCCAGTCATTTCAATCTGTGAATAGCAATATTTACCCCCATGAGTCTATCAAAACTTGAAATTAAGGTGGTTCTGGTCAGTCATTCATTATTTCAGGGCATCCACACCAACAGATACATCAATGGTGACAGTAACAATAGAACTCCATAAGAGAAAACTATTAATAAAACAATGCTGTAGGAGTTTCATAGCAACAGTGATTAGAATTAGTTATGTCTGAAAAGCATGCCTATTACCTTTATTTTACTACATATCATAGGCTGTCAGAAAAATCCAATGCTTGACAGTCTGTCTTATTTCATTAGTTTTCTTTGCACCTAGAGTTTTAAGCTTAGAGCTAAGAACAGAGATGACTAGTTGACTATCCAAGATTCACATTTCCTTCCCACAGTGTAGATTTGTTCTTGGGAAGTGGCTTCCCAAATCTAGACAACATTTCCTAGTCCTCTTGCATCTAGATAGGACCACGTGACTAGACAGTGGGATAGGAGCAAAAATTTATACGTATCACTTCTAGTCAGAGGAGGATACCTATCCAATATCTCTTCCCCTTCTATGATAATCTTGAAGGCCGGCATTGAAGATGATGGGATTCTAAGTGGGAGAAGCTTGAGTCCCTGATTACATATTGGAGGAAACCCAGACAACCAGAAATGTTTGTTTTGAAATTTCCTATGAGTGGGAAACAAACTTTTCTTATGTTAAGTCATAGCGATCTTTGAGTTGTTATAGCAGATGGCCTATACTGACTAAAGCAATAAATATCTGTTGGTTGGCTGTATGAAACTCTTTAGAGACCTTATCTTAATATATTATAACCTCTGCAGTGTCTTTTATAGTAAGTGCTTAATAAATGTCCGTAACAATTTGCTTTGGAGAAGGATAATCTTTTAAATTCATCCCTCTTGAGAGTTTAAAATTGTGTTTGTTTTATTTGACTTTTAAGGGATATGCCCAGGATATAGCACAGTACTTGCACATATAGCAGACATTGAAATATTTGTTGAATAAATGAAACTAATGCTTATCTTTGTCTATCAATCTTATTCCATGTCCCTTTGGGTTTCAGAATGGCTGATCATGGACTGGTTGAGATCCTAGGAAAGTTCACCAGCCCAGACTACCCAGCAAAGCTATATGAGTCAAAAAGACTAAACCTCAAATGAAGTGAAACAAACAAGCAAGCAAACAAAATTCAAGAGATTCTTGTCTTGGTAACATGCTATACAATTTTAACACAAGTGGCTCAATACCAAAGATTTCTGCTTTAAGAGATGGGAAAGAAAGAAAAAGAAAAATGGGAGGCAAAGTAAATTTAGAGTTGAAAGGATAGATAAATTAAAAAAATACATCCTCACCCCTATGGTTAAAGATCATAGTTATGTTGTAAATTATTATATTTGCTACTCAGTATTATTTCCATATCAGAACAGAAATCCCCCCAAATCATATGGTAGCCTGAAAAACACAATTGTTTAGCATTTCATGATTTCCAAATATAGCACAAAATCCTATTGAAAAACTACTGAGGCTATTTCTGCTAACTGTACAAGTGGACTTGCTAACATCAAGAATAGAGTTGACCCTTGAACAATGCAGGAATTAGGGGTGCAAACCCCCTGGACAGTTGAAAATCCACATATAACTTTTGAATCACCCAAAACTTAACTACTAATAGCCTACTGTTGACCAGAAACCTTACTGATAACAAAATTGTTGATTGGCACATATTTTGTATGTTATATATACTGTATTCTTACAATAAAGTAAGCTAGAGAAAGGAAAATGTTATTAACAAAATCATAAGAAGGAAGGAACATATTTACTATTCATTAAGTGGAAGTAGATGATCATGTAGGTCTTCATCCTTGTTGTCTTCACACTGGCTTCATGTAGGCTGAGGTAGAGGGGAAGAGGAGGGGTTGGTCTTGTTGTCTTACGGGTGGCAGAGATGGGAGAAAATTCACATATAAGTGGACCCACATTGTTCAAGGGCCAACTGTATGAATGCATGAGAAGTCTATCTCCTAGCATAGTCCTATCTAGAACTAAGCCAGAGTCCTATATTTCTAGATCATTTGATGTTACTCTACTGACACCTCAAGAGCATAATTGTTTGAAGTTTAAAAAGTACACATAACTACTCCGGAGGCCAAGTTGTGAGGACTGCTTGAGCCTAGAAGTTCAAGGCCAGCCTGGGCAACATAGTGAGACCCTTTCTCTTAAAAAAATAAAAAACACACAATGATTTTCATAAACTGAAATTTCCTTTTCTTATTAAAAATGTTTCTATTGTATGCATGATAGTCACTTAAATTACCGTATTATTCAAGTAATTTAAAAGCTCTTTGTTCCTTAATGTAGTGAAAATTTATTCACCACAAAAGTTAATTTAAAATTATGGTGCTTTATATGTTCATCTCAGCACTATTCACTATAGCAAAGACATGGAATCAACCAAGGTGCCTGTCAACAGTGGACTGGATAAAGAAAATGTGGTACATGTACACCATGGAATACTACACAGCCATAAAAAAGAATAAAACTATGTCCTTTACAGCAACATGGATGGAGCTAGAGGCCATTATACTAAGTGAGTTAAAGCAGAAACAGTAAACCAAATGCCACATGTTCTCACTTATAAGTGGGAGCTAAGTACTGGGTACTCATGGACATAATGATGGCAACAATAGACACTGGAGACTACTGGAAGGCGGAGGGAAGGAGGAGCAGTAAAACATCGGTTTACATCCCTCATGCTCAGAGTGTTCCCTACTCTAGTTTTTTTCCCTCAACCCCTTCAAAGCTTTTCTATAATTAACCACAGTGTGACAGAAATAGTTTAAGGGCTAACATTCTCTGCCCTTTACTGCACTGATGCAGCCCAATAGTTTTCCGTACTTATTTATTTCCTCAGTTCCATTTCATCCTCTGAAACACAGTGGGGCTGTCCCATTACTGTCTCTTCCTTCTATCACATCAGCTTGAATGAAGAGGCTTAAGTTCCACAACTAGAGTATCAGACTTGACGCAAATTGTGAATATTTCTTTTGGCACTGTGAAGGAGATGTCATGATTATACATGCTTCCTTTCTGGCCTTTCCTACCTCTACCCTCCCAGGCCCAGCTGGTACCTAGAATAAACTGGATGAGGAGGAGGCCCACCAGCACCCTGAAATACCTCTTTCATCATCTGGTACCCCCTCAGTGACCATGCAAAGGTAACAGCTTTTAATCAGCCGCAGGAGTGAGTGCAGCATTCTCTGATGGCTAGATGAAGACTAATTTAATTCAAGAAACAATTAAGCGGATGTATATTAGGAGCCAGATTTCTTTCCCCATCCTTTTTCACAGTTTCTATAATAATCTAAGACTTCTAAAAATATAGCCATAAGGATGGCACAACCAGAGCCTGCTAACCAAAAAATAATGAGGCTAAATGAGCTACAGATTCCTCAGCTTATAAAAGGAATAACCCACTGCCACAATGGGTTGCAACATTTCCTTTCCTAAATATTACCCAGCCAATATCTGATTTGAGAGCCAATACCTCTATCCTGCTACTGTTTGTTTTATTATTTTAAACAGACCCAGGGGAGAAACAAAAAGACCAACCACTAAAGCTGCTAAAACAAGATAAGGCATACTGCAAGTGAAAGGCTGGCGCAGTTCACTGGCTGAAGTTGTAAAAACTCCATCAAGAGATACACAATCAGATGGCACAACTGTCTTCAGTGGGTCACAGTTTTCCAAGTACAAGGGTGGTGCCTACATGCAACATGGGAAGCTGTGGGATTCCAGAAAATATACTGGACTTAGAGTAAGACAATCTCAGTCTATGTTCCTAGTTCTAGGATTTTAGGCCTACCACTTGGCTTTTGGGGGATTTTATTTTCTTTATAGTAACATGGTATTAAAATGATGCCTATCAATGGGCTTCTCAGGATGAGTCAACAGCATATTAGATGGGAAAACACTATAAAGTACAAAAGGCTTGTTATCGTCAGTCTCCTTTGGTTGTTATATTGGTTAAGGGGACTAATTATTGCCTCTCTCCAAGTTCAGAACTAATTCAAACATACATAGAGGAGTCAGAGGTGGATCAAACATTATCTTTATTACTAGCTAAGTTGGATTTAAGAACATGGCTTGACTTATAGCTTCCTACTGTATCCTGTAACACACTATTTTTTCATATTCTGCCCTTTCTCCTTGATTATACTATAAGCTTTTGGAGAGAAGAAATTATGCTTTATATCTCTGCATCCCTAGAGTTTTTCACACAGCCATAACCCCAGCAGGTGTGCTATCTGATAAAGGAGACTGCATTTGTACCATAGTTTTCTGTGTGAAGCCTTTTTCTCCACTGGCCTGGGAACTCTTGGAGGGCAGGGTTCATGTCTTTTCATTCCCAGTGCTTAGCATAATACCTAGCACATAGTAGATTCCTTATAAAAGTGTGTTGTAAGTCATGAAAACAGAAGGGTACCAAAGGATCTGGTGCCACCCAGGGGTTGCAGAGAGGGATTTATTTATTTTTTATATATATTTTTTTAGGACAAGGTTTATTACGAATAACAGTGAATATAAATACGGATTGCAAATAGTCCTTTTGGTGATTTCAAAATTTTTTGGTTGGCCTCTGAGACAGGTGCATCTTAATGGAAGAGGGAAAGCTCCCCATCTGGGAAGGCTCAGGAGTGGGGCCTACCCTATTTCCTTAACACTCAGGACACTAGGAAGCCTTGCAGTTTACTTGTATCCAAGTGAGGGGATTTGCCTATTCTGTTATCTACTTTGAAATGTTAGTTCCTAAAACATGGGCAGGTAGCTTAAAAAGATGTCTGAAATAAACACTGGATTGAAGACAATGCTAATAATGGAAGCACAAGTGAACAACAAGCAAAAGGCAGGCTGACACTTCTACTATTCTTGATATAAACTTTTCTTCAACCATGTTATAAAGTAAAAATAATGATGAACTAAGCAAAGAGAGATTTAAAGGAGGGCTGTCTTCTAAGGATCCCATTCTTGACAGTTTGTTCATTTGGAAAATAGCACTACCTGCAAATTATTGTGATTGAAGGTTTTATTTGAGACAGTTTTCTCCATGAGAAACTTCAGCTTCTGTTTACTTGTTAGGCACCCTGGCTATCTGGGCATCTGAGCCCTGGACATCTTAATTAGAGTTGGTCTGCTAATGTCCATAGCAGAGAGGAACTGTCACTTGGTAATTAACTTAGAGCCATGACAGAAGCCTGTGACATCTGATGTTTCAGAATATAACAACCCTTGTTCTTCTCCCAAGAGATGTATACACCATGAAACAATTTCCTTTGGAGTTGCTGGTAGAATCTGCTAACATAATATCTAGGATGAGATGGCATGCAGAGGTCTCTGTAAGGGGTGAGGACCTCAAAACACTCTTGTGAAGTATGCTGCTCCTCAGTTCAGGGCCTTGCAGAGGATCTGAGACAGCAAACCTTCCTGTACAGATAAACTCTCAGTGCCTCAGTGGGGTGAGTGCATGAGATGTGGCTTACTCAGCTGTGGCCACCTGGGCAGGGTTGTTGTGGAGTCAGGTCCTCTGCTTTATGTGATTCTCTCTGTGTTTTTTAAGCCCTGAGCTGTGCTTCCAGAGATGTCTGCACCTGTGCACTGCATTTTGGACTATATGCTCTGTGGATGCTGTGAGAATTCCCTAACTTTGCTTTTTTTTAGGACAAATCAGACTAAAACAATTCAACTTTCAAGGTATTAAAAGGATTCACCAACTCCTATCTCTTAACACAATGGCCAAAAAGCTGCTGGGCTCAAGGCACAGTCATGTATTCCTGGCATAAGGCCTGCCTGGGTGTTCTAACTCAACGGGCCCCACATGCCAGACTGTTCCCACAGAGCTGATAGGGGACAGGAAGGGCTAAGGAACTTCAAAACTAATAGTTTGGTACAAGTGATATGGACCTGTGCAGTCACTGACCACATGTAGCACTGAGAACTTGAAATGTTGCAAGTGTGACTGAGGAACTGAATTATTAAAACTTATTTTTAACTAAATTTAAAAGGTGATAGCTAATTCAGTCACTAGAAACATTTTAAGTATGTAAGTCCACTTTTCCAATTGTAAGTTTTATGAAATCTAAATGCCAACTATTTATGAAAAAAATTCAGTGTCTAAATTGAAGATGTGCTATAAAGGCACATTATATAGGAGATTTAAAAGACCTGGTCTGAAAAAAAAGAAAGCAAAATATCTCACTAGATTTTTTTATTGATTATATGTTGAAATAATGTTTTGAATATATTGGTTTAAATAAAAATATTATTTAAATTCCTTTTGCCTATTTCTTTTCACTTTTTCTACTGTGGCTACTAGAAAATTTGAAATTACATATGTGCCTTGTGTTCTATGCCCATTAGACTGGGCCAACCTAGACCATAACTCTCATTCTCTCTAATGAAGTCTCACCCAACAATATGGACCACTCAAGAAACCTGCTTATTGTTCCTCTGTCCAGTTCATTCCACTTTAATGCCATGTTTCTTTGGTCTTCCATGTGCCAGGCATTGTTCTAGGCTAAGAATACAGCATATGGGCTCTTAACTGACTGTAGGCAATAAACAAAGAACCAAAAAATAATTGCATAATTTCAAGTGCTGCGCAGAACTTAAACTAGGGAAAAGTAATGGAGAGAGACTGGGTGATGTGTTTATGCTGAGTGGTGAGGGGAACTGCTGTGAAGAGGTCCTGGGGCTGTAATCTGAACAGCAGGGAGCCACCCATGCCAGGCTGGGACAAACAACTGGTCAAAGAACTTTGCAAGGAATAAATTGAAGTGCTTGAAGAAGGAAAAGAACATCAGTGTGACTGGAGTACTGCTGTGCAGAGGGATGTAGGAGAGGACGTCCTAGCATGCGCACTGCACTGAGAATCCGGACTCATGCTTAAGCACTCTTCTCTCACATCAACTAGGCTTGGATCCTGGGTAAGTCACTTCTCCGCTCAGGATGGCCTCCATTTCCTCATGCGCTAAACACAGTGGCAATTACTAAAGGATCTTCCTTTCAGGTCTGACAGCATAGACTTTTGTGACTCTTCTGTATATTCTAAGGAATAAAAGTCCTGTCCTAGAAAATTAAAGAAAGAGGAAACAAACAGAAACACTCTGACCCTTTAAACCTTTAAAGATTTAGCAACTGCTTATCTGATGCCTACCTTTCTCTTCCTCTCCCTCTTCTTTAAGAAAATGAAAATTACATGACATTTAGCCAACCCACTCTCATATAGCATCAAAAGTAAACTTCTAAATTCCCTGTTGTACACACAAAAATGTTTTCCTCCAAAATCTGGACCATCTTCCTCACAAATACAATCAGATGTCCTGCACAGAGACTGCCCTCCTTTATAATTAGACTACAATTCCTATGAAAGTCGGTATTTTCTAGTTTTCAGAACTTTATGTTTTCGAAGTTCCCTTGAACTTTGGGAAATTTGGATTGTCAGGCTGGCAATGATTCTGCCAAAAGTTTCTTCTGTGGCAAAACATTATCAAGGAGACCACATCTATAAAAGCCACATCTCCAGGGAAAGAATAAAATACCTAGTCATACTCATTTATCATTATGATTTAATAATGCAAAAGAGAGGCCCATGGGACTACATCCCGGGGGAACTTCAATTACATCTCTAACCCAGGGGCATATGACAAATGTTTAATAATCAGCCCTTCACCAGCCATCTCCAGCCCTTACATGGAACCTCCATATTGGTTCTCAGAGAATGAGACTTAGGACAGGGGTTCATAGAGGAGAGGAGGAAGATGCAATAAGTTGTATTTGTAACACGATACATGAGAACCAGGAACAAGGTCCTAGTAATGGAAGGGAGATGAGGTTTTACTTTATATTCAGAGAGATGGGAGGAGTAGGGGAGCACATGATGATGACGGTAAGAATAACATCACCCCAACATTTATAGCACTGTTTAAAACGCTTTGTATATATTAAATGAATTAAACATGTTAACATATAGGTCACTACTTTAAAATGTTTAAACAGAGCTTGGCACATCTTTAGTGCCCTTAACCAATGACTGAGAGATCCGAGATTATAATACTCTGTCACTCGATGAGGACAAGTCCAAGGTGTGACCTATAATCTCACCAGAACTCTCAAGACAGACTGCAACAAAGTCAATCTCTGTGGAGTTTTGCTTGATACTCATCCTTTCTTCCCTTTCCAGGCCCACTACTCCTTTTCCCCTATCAGTTATTCCTGGGAAACGTTCCTAATAAGTCACTCCACAGGACTCTTGGTCTCAGGGTTCCAGGTCTGCTTCTAGGGACCGCCCAACCTACACACTCATTAAAAAAGACATGAGGCCGGGCGCGGTGGCTCACGCCGGAAATCCCAGCACTTTGGGCGGCCGAGGCGGACGGATCACGAGGTCAGGAGATGGAGACCATCCTGGCTGACACGGTGAAACCCCGTCTCTACTAAAAAAATACAAAAAATTAGCCGGGCGTGGTGGCAGGCGCCTGTAGCCTCAGCTACTCGGGAGGCTGAGGCAGGAGAATGGCATGAACCCAAGAGGTGGGGCTTGCAGTTAGCTGAGATCACGCCACTGTACTCCAGCCTGGGTGACAGAACGAGACTCCATCCCCCCCCACCTTCCCCAAAAAAGACATGAATATTGTCCCAATCAGACCAATTTTAGTGTGAAATATGGACATTTTTCCTTATGAAATTTCTACAGCTAGGTTATTTAAATGAGAATTATATTTTATTTTTAGCTCAATTATTTTACACTTAACTGTAGGTCAAAATAACAATAACATCAATTAAATAATGTAACTATATTTGTCTAAGCCTCCTTTTTCTCCTTCAGGGATTCTCCTGTGTCATAGTGAGAACTGGTTAGATGTGACCCCATGTGTTTATACAAGCAAGCTGCCCAGCCACTCTCACTTGCTTTTAAACAGCACTCCTCAGGCTCAGGGGCTGTCCCCACCTCATAGTGACCTCCAGGCCAGCAACTGGAATCTCAACAATTACCATCCCTTCTCAAGTGGCCCACTCTAGAGCTTCCAACCTTTGCATCTCATTCATCTTCCACTGCTTCCAGGGATGCCCAGGCATGACCAACTACTTGGGGCACAATATTGCTTCCCTGGGTGATTCTTGGACCCTTGCTTCTCTGCCTTTTTGGCAAAGTGGGCAAATCATAATTTCTTCATCTAACCAAGGAATTTCAAAGCAAACTGCTGCATTCTTTTTCATCTCGGAGGGTTCTGGGGCTCTCTCCTGAGCTGCTGTATATTTAGCTGACCTCAAGCTGCCAGCACAGAGTCTGGGCTCTGTTCTGTGGAAAATAGTTGTCTGACGTTGAGAGAACATCTTACACTGTTCTCTCAAAGCACTTACACTCAGTGTTAATCTGACTCACTGATCACAGGACAGGGGATTCTCATTCTTGCCTCTTCTCATCAAACACAGCACAATCATGCATCTAGCATCAGCACTGGTTGGCAAGGGCAGGAAAGAGACCCTGTGCACCAGTGCTACATGTGAGCACGAGAATCAGGTGTAGAGCAGTTCCTGCCCATCACTGTGCATCTCACCTCATCTGTAGCTCACATGCCTATAGCACTCAGTCCCCACACACCCTTCCTGGGAGCTTTTAGACCAGCTTAACACATTGGTTTTTAAAACACTCAGCTCTCTATCCTTGCCAGTTGTAGCCTCTTGCTCTCACTTTATGGTTAAACTTCTTCAAAAAAACTGTATAAACTCATGGTTCCATCTCCTCACCTTCTACTTACTTCTTGGCCTGTACCCTCCACTTACTGAGCACATTTTCTGAACTGGGCACTATGCTAAGTGTGTCATATATTAATAACTCTATGAAGAATAGCAATATCACAGTGTAGTTGATTGAATGGTGGTCTCCCAAAGGACATATCCATATCTTAACCCTGAAACCTCTGAATATGATCTTACCGGGAAAAATGGTCTTTGCAGATATAATTAAGCATCTTGGCATGAGCTTATGATAGATTATCCAAGTGTGCCTTAAATCCAATGACAGAGGAGAGATACATGGAAAAGAGGAGAAGGCCATGTAAAACGGAGGCAGAGATTGGAGCCTTAGAGCCTTCAGAGAGAGCGTGGCCCCGCCTCAACACCCTGATTTTGGACTTCTGGCCTCCAGAACTGTGAAAAAAAAAATTCTGCTATTTTAAGCCACAAAGTTTGTGGTAATTTGTTATAGAAGCCACAGGAGGCCGGGGGCGGTGGCTCACACCTATAATCTCAGTACTTTGGGAGGCCGTGGCAGGTGGATTACTGAAGGTCAGGAGTTTGAAACCAGCTTGGCCAACATGGTAAAACTCCATCTCTACTAAAAATGCAAAATTAGTTGGGTGTGGTGGTGTGCGCCTGTAATCCTAGCTACTTGGGAGGCTGAGGCAGCAGAATCACTTGAACCTGGGAGACAGAGGTTGCAGTGAGCCAAGATCGTGCCATTGTACTCCAGCCTGGACAAAAAGAGCGAAATTCTGTCTCAAAAAAAAAAAAAAAAAAAGCCACAGGAAACTAATACAAACACCCATTTTACAGACAGGGAAACTGATGAAGATGCTCTGAAGACATGAGCAACGAGGCTGCCCACAGCTCACAGCTGAGTGATATCCTGGTACAGTCAGAACAAAGAGAAAAGATTCACCTTCAAGGAGCTGCTAGGATGCTTGCAGCAGATAATTGATTCCCTTGAGCAGAAAGGCTGGAAAACGTCTGAGGGGAGGAGCAAAGAGATGAGAAAGCTTGGTGATGCAAATGACCCAAAGGAAGGGAAGGGAAATAGATGAACAGGAGAGGGAGAAAAGAAAGAAGATGCTGCAAAGGGAATGTATCTTAGGTTTGGGGGGCTTTTGGGGTTCTAGCCTGAAGAATCTCCAGTGTCCATCACATATATAAAGGCAATGATTAAGTGTTTCAAAAATGTTTCAGATATTTATTACAAAGACAATATGAAATTGCTGGAAAAAACTCTTTTTTCATTTCAAAAATTCTGTTTGAATTTTCCTTCTTCAGAAAAATCTCCCAGAATTATACCAGATTTTAACAGACAGTTCTGTTTGTTAAAAATAGCCCCAATTCATGGGGTTTATGTGTATTAATGAGCATTCTACTAAATTCAAATCTGGGTGAGGACATCTAGACTACCTTTCACATTTCTTTTTTTTAAATAAGATTTATCAAACAAACATAAGATTTGCTTACAATATTACAACAAAAATAATGTTATTTAAGGATAGTAGGGGGGTGGAGCCAAGATGGCCGAATAGGAACAGCTCCGGTCTACTGCTTCCAGCCTGAGCAACACAGAAGACGGGTGATTTCTGCATTTCCGTTTGAGGTACTGGGTTCATCTCACTAGGGAGTGCCAAACAGTGGGTGCAGGACGGTCAGTGCAGTGCACTGTGCACGAGCCGAAGCAGGGCGAGGCATTGCCTCACTCGGGAAGCACAAGGGGTCAGGGAGTTCCCTTTCCTAGTCAAAGAAAGGGGTAACAGACGGCACTTGGAATATCGGGTCAGTCCCACCCTAACACTGCGCTTTTCCAACGGGCCTGGAAAATGGCACACCAAGAGATTGTGTCCCGCACCTGGCTCGGAGGGTCCTATGCCCATGGAGTCTCGCTGAGTGCTAGCACAGCAGTCTGAGATCAAACTGCAAGGCGGAAGCGAGGCTGGGGGAGGGGCGTCTGCCATTGCCCAGGCTTGCTTAGGTAAATAAAGCAGCCAGGAAGCTCGAACTGGGTGGAGTCCACCACAGCTCCAGGAGGCGGGTCTGCCTCTGTAGGCTCCACCTCTGGGGGCAGGGCACACACAAACAAAAATTCAGCAGGAACCTCTGCAGACTTAAATGTCCCTGTCTGACTGACAGCTTTGAAGAAAGTAGTGGTTCTCCCAGCATGCAGCTGGAGATCTGAGAACGGACAGACTGCCTCCTAAAGTGGGTCCCTGACCCCCAAGCAGTCTAACTGGGAGGTACCCTCGAGTAGGGACAGACTGACACCTCACTCAGCCAGGTACTCCTCTGAGACAAAACTTCCAGAGGAACTATCAGACAGCTGAATTTGTGGTCTCACAAAAATCCGCTGTTCTGCAGCCACCGCTGCTGACACCCAGCCAAACAGGGTCTGGAGCGGACCACTAGCAAACTCCAACAGACCTGCAGCTGAGGGTCCTGTCTGGTAGAAGGAAAATTAACAAACAGAAAGGACATCCACATCAAAAACCCATCTATACATCACCATCATCAAAGACCAAAAGTAGACAAAACCACAAAGATGAGGAAAAAACAGAGCAGAAAAACTGGAAACTCTAAAAAGCAGAGCACCTCTCCTCCTCCAAAGGAACACAGTTCCTCACCAGCAACGGAACAAAGCTGGACAGAGAATGACTTTGACGAGTTGAGAGAAGAAGGCTTCAGACGATCAAACTACTCCGAGCTATGGGAGGAAATTCAAAACAATAGCAAAGAAGTTAAAAACTTTGAAAAACAATTAGATGAATGGATAACTAGAATAACCAATGGAGAGAAGGGCTTAAAGGAGCTGATGGAGCTGAAAGCCAAGTATTGAGAACTACGCCAAGATTGCAGAAGCCTCGGTAGCCGATGCAATCAACTGGAAGAAAGGGTATCAGTGATGGAAGATGAAATGAATGAAATGAAGCGAGAAGGGAAGTTTAGAGAAAAAAGAATAAAAAGAAATGAATAAAGCTTCCAAGAAATTTGGGACTATGTGAAAAGACCAAATCTACATCTGATTGGTGTACGTGAAAATGACGGGGAGAATGGAACCAAGTTGGAAAACACTCTGCAAGATATTATCCAGGAGAACTCCCCCAATCTAGCAAGGCAGGCCAACATTCAGATTCAGGAAATACAGAGAATGCCACAAAGATACTCCTCGAGAAGAGCAACTCCAAGAAACATAATTGTCAGATTCACCAAAGTTGAAATGAAGGAAAAAATCTTAAGGGCAGCCAGAGGGAAAGGTCGGGTTACCCACAAAGGGAAGCGCATCAGACTAATAGCTGATCTCTCAACAGAAACTCTACAAGCCAGAAGACAGTGGGGGCAGATATTCAACATTCTTAAAGAAAAGAATTTTCAACCCAGAATTTCATATCCAGCCAAACTAACCTTCATAAGTGAAGGAGAAATAAAATACTTTACAGACAAGCAAATGCTGAGAGATTTTGTCACCACCAGGCCTGCCCTAAAAGAGCTCCTGAAGGAAGCATTAAACATGGAAAGGAACAACTGGTACCAGCCACTGCAAAAACATGCCAAATTGTAAGGACCATTGAGGCTAGGAAGAAACTGCAGCAACTAACGAGCAAAATAACCAACTAACATCATAATGACAGGATCAAATTCACACATAACAATATTAACATTAAATGTAAATGGACTAAATGCTCCAATTAAAAGACACAGACTGGCAAATTGGATAAGGAGTCAAGATCCATCAGTGTGCTATATTCAGGAAACCCATTGAACATGCAGAGAGACACATAGATTCAAAATAAAGGGATGGAAGAAGATCTATCAAGCAAATGGAAAACAAAAAAAGGCAGGGGTTGCAATCCTAGCCTCTGATAAAATAGACTTTAAACCAACAGAGATCAAAAGAGACAAAGAAGGACATTACATAACAGTAAAGGGATCAATTCAACAAGAAGAGCTAACTATCCTAAATATATATGCACCCAATACAGGAGCACCCAGATTCATAAAGCAAGTCCTGAGTGACCTACAAAGGGACTTAAACTCTCACACAATAATAATGAGAGATTTTAACACCCCACTGTCAACATTAGACAGATCAACGAGACAGAAAGTTAACAAGGATACCCAGGAATTGAACTCAGCTCTGCACAAAGTGGACCTAATAGACATCTACAGAACTCTCCACCCCAAATCAACAGAATATACATTTTTTTCAGCACCACACCACACCTATTCCAAAATTGACCACATAGTTGGAAGTAAAGCTCTCCTCAGCAAATGTAAAAGAACAGAAATTAAAACAAACCGTCTCTCAGACCACAGTGCAATCAAACTAGAACTCAGGATTAAGAAACTCACTCAAAACCGCTCAACTACATGGAAACTGAATAACCTGCTCCTGAATGACTATTGGGTACATAATGAAATGAAGGCAGAAATACAGATGTTCTTTGAAACCAACGAGAACAAAGACACAACATACCGGAATCTCTGGGATACATTCAAAGCAGTGTGTAGAGGGAAATTTATAGCACTAAAAGCCCACAAGAGAAAGTAGGAAAGATCCAAAATTGACACCCTAACATCACAATTAAAAGAACTAGAAAAGCAAGAGCAAACACATTCAAAAGCTAGCAGAAGGCTAGAAATAACTAAAATCAGAGCAGAACTGAAGGAAATAGAGACACAAAAAACCCTTCAAAAAAGTAATGAATCCAGGAGCTGGTTTTTTGAAAAGATCAACAAAATTGATAGACCGCTAGCAAGACTAATAAAAAGGAAAAGAGAGAAGAATCAAATAGATGCAATAAAAAATGAAAAAGGGGATATCACCACCGATCCCACAGAAATACAATCTACCATCAGAGAATACTACAAACACCTCTACGCAAATAAACTAGACAATCTAGAAGAAATGGATAAATTCCTCGACAAATACACCCTCCCATGACTAAACCAGGAAGAAGCTGAATCTCTGAACAGGCCAACAACAGGCTCTGAAATTGTGGCAATAATCAATAGCTTACCAACCAAAAAGAGTCCAGGACCTGATTCACAGCCGAATTCTACCAGAGGTACAAGGAGGAACTGGTACCATTCCTTCTGAAACTATTCCAATCAATAGAAAAAGAGGGAATCCTCCCTAACACATTTTATGAGGCCAGCATCATCCTGATACCAAAGCCTGGCAGAGACATAACCAAAAAAGAGAATTTCAGACCAATATCCTTGATGAACATTGATGCAAAAATCCTCAATAAAATACTGGCAAACCGAATCCAGCAGCACATCAAAAAGCTTACACACCATGATCAAGTGGGCTTCATCCCTGGGATGCAACGCTGGTTCAACATACGCAAATCAATAAATGTAATCAAGCATATAAACAGAACCAAAGACAAAAACCACATGATTATCTCAATAGATGCAGAAAAGGCCTTCGACAAAATTCAACAACCCTTCATGCTAAAAACTCTCAATAAATTAGGTATTGATGGGAAGTATCTCAAAATAATAAGAGCTATCTATGACAAACCCACAGCCAATATCATACTGAATGGGCAAAAACTGGAAGCATTCCCTTTGAAAACTGGCACAAGACAGGGATGCCCTCTCTCACCACTCCTATTCAACATAGTGCTGGAAGTTCTGGCCAGGGCAATCAGGCAGGAGAAGGAAATAAAGGGTATTCAATTAGGAAAAGAGGAAGTCAAATTGTCCCTGTTTGCAGATGACATGATTGTATATCTAGAAAACCCCACTGTCTCAGCCCAAAATCTCCTTAAGCTGATTAGCAACTTCAGCAAAGTCTCAGGATACAAAATCAATGTACAAAAATCACAAGCATTCTTGTACACCAATCACAGACAAACAGAGAGCCAAATCATGAGTGAACTCCCATTCACAATTGCTTCAAAGAGAATAAAATACCTAGGAATCCAACTTACAAGGGATGTGAAGGACCTCTTCAAGGAGAACTACAAACCACTGCTCAATGAAATAAAAGAGGATACAAACAAATGGAAGAACATTCCATGCTCATGGGTTGGAAGAATCAATATCGTGAAAATGGCCATACTGCCCAAGGTAATTTATAGATTCAATGCCATCCCCATCAAGCTACCAATGACTTTCTTCACAGAATTGGAAAAAACTACTTTAAAGTTCATATGGAACCAAAAAAGAGCCCGCATCGCCAAGTCAATCCTAAGCCAAAAGAACAAAGCTGGAGGCATCACGCTACCTGATTTCAAACTATACTACAAGGCTACAGTAAGCAAAACAGCATGGTACTGGTACCACAACAGAGACATAGATCAATGGAACAGAACAGAGCCCTCAGAAATAATGCCGCATATCTACAACTATCTGATCTTTGACAAACCTGACAAAAACAAGAAATGGGGAAAGGATTCCCTATTTAATAAATGGTGCTGGGAAAACTGGCTAACCATATGTAGAAAGCTGAAACTGGATCCCTTCCTTACACCTTATACAAAAATTAATTCAAGATGGATTAAAGACTTAAATTTTAGACCTAAAACCATTAAAATCCTACAAGAAAACCTAGGCAATACCATTCAGGACATAGGCATGGGCAAGGACTTCATGTCTAAAACACTAAAAGCAATGGCAAAAAAAGCCAAAATTGACCAATGGGATCTCATTAAACTAAAGAGCTTCTGCACAGCAAACGAAACTACCATCAGAGTGAACAGGCAACCTACAGAATGGGAGAAAATTTTTGCAACCTACTCATCTGACAAAGGGCTAATATCCAGAATTTACAATGAACTCAAACAAATGTACAAGAAAAAAACAAACGACCCCATCAAAAAGTGGGCGAAGGACATGAACAGACACTTCTCAAAAGAAGACATTTATGCAGCCAAAAAACACATGAAAAAATGCTCATCATCACTGGCCATCAGAGAAATGCAAATCAAAACCACAGTGAGATACCATCTCAAACCAGTTAGAATGGCCATCATTAAAAAGTCAGGAAACAATAGGTGCTGGAGAGGATGTGGAGAAATAGGAACACTTTTACACTGTTGGTGGGACTGTAAACTAGTTCAACCATTGTGGAAGTCAGTGTGGCGATTCCTCAGGGATCTAGAACTAGAAATACCATTTGACCCAGCCATCCCATTACTGGGTATATACCCAAAGGACTATAAATCATGCTGCTATAAAGACACATGCACACGTATGTTTATTGCGGCACTATTCACAATAGCAAAGAGTTGGAACCAACCCAAATGCCCAACAATGATAGACTGGATTAAGAAAATGTGGCACATATACACCATGGAATACTATGCAGCCATAAAAAATGATGAGTTCATGTCCTTTGTAGGGACATGGATGAAACTGGAAAACATCATTCTCAGTAAACTATCGCAAGGACAAAAAACCAAACACCATATGTTCTCACTCATAGGTGGGAATTGAACTATGAGAACTCATGGACACAGGAAGGGGAACATCACACTCCAGGGACTGTTGTGGGGTGGGCGGAGGGGGGTGGGACAGCATTAGGAGATATACCTAACGCTAAATGACGAGTTAATGGGTGCAGCAAAACAACATGGCACATCAATACATATGTAACAAACCGGCACATTGTGCACATGTACCCTAAAACCTAAAGTATAATAATAAAAAAAAAATAAGGATAGTAATACAGGAAACCCATGTTTGAAAGGGATTTTCAACACATGAAATGTTTTTATACCGTATCCATTTAACTCTCACAAGGATCCCTAACGTAGACATTATACTGGTCATCTGTGCATTGTAGTTGAGGACAATGAGGGAGCTCTGGGAGCTGAAGCACTCTGTGCAGTCATATAACTAGTAAGAGACGACATGAGAGCTTGAAATTCTATGCTTTCTCCCACTATGTATTTTAGCAAAAATACTTTCCTATAGAAAACTGGATTTACTCATTAAGGGTTAACATTTGAATTTACATAAGTCAACAGCTCTCCTAAGTATGAGCACTACTTCCCTCACCTGCATTCTTTTGCCAACAGTGTAATGGACTGTACTCAAATTCATAAAATTGAATTTCTTTAAAATATTTACTCTTAGTCCCCATTGGCATTGTTTACAATGAGAATGTCTTATTAAAATTTTGTTTTATCTGCAAAAGAGAATTGTTGACTTATGCAAATTTAAAATCACTACCTAAAACATAAAAGACATTAAATCAACATGACACTTTTAAGGACCTGGTATGCCTAAACTTCCTGGGTTAATATCACCTTGGAAAGAGTCACTTCCCCAAATTTTCTGCATGAATGACTTATCCCTCAGAAGTAAAGAGATCTATTCTGCCTAGAGAACTTTTGCAAATCTTTTCATAATCAAGCCCCCTAAAAAACAGCCTCTAATTTTTGATTTGCAAAAGAATTACACAGCATAAGAAAAAAAAGTCTTACAAAATCAAGTTCTAAGATGAGACAGCTGCAATAAACAGTCAAGACCAAGAGTTACTCAAAAGGTGTTTTCCTTTTGCTTTATAACCCTAGCCAGCCCACTCCTTGTGCCCTTCTCATTCTTAGAGTAAAAACTAACTTCCAGTACATCCTGAAGAATAACATCAAACTTCAAGATCTAACAGTTCCTAACCCCACAACACTTGAGAAGAATTCTGCTAGCTCCTTCTCTGACACCTTCTCTCCATTCTCCTTCCTAACTGATCCTGGTTTTATTCCAGAACTCACTTCTCCATCATGTAGCCCAGGTGAGGTAGGGAAGCTAAAAGCATCTCCTGCTCTTGGATAGCCCTTCGTAAGTCTACAACAGTGATTCTCAAAGTCTCTGGACCAAAGCTTCAGCATTACCAGAGACTTAGATATGTAATTCTTGCCCCAGCCCCAGATCTACTGAATGAGAAACTCTGGGGGTGGGCCCAGTGATCAGTGTTTAAATAAGCCCTTAAGGTGATTCTGTTGTGCACTAAAGTTTAAGAACCAGAGATCAAAGCCAGTGACCCCAGCCCTGGTTGCGCATCAGAATCACTGGATGCCCCAGCCCCAGGCCCAAAGATTCTGATTTAATTGCTCTGGGATGGGGTCTGGGAAGGTGGATTTATTAAAAAAAGTTCCCCAGGTGATTCTAGTGTACAGCCAGATTTGGGAAACACTGATCAAAGCCAATCAAGTTAATCTAGTCTAAAATACTGAATTTTAGTGTCAATGAAGTGGATGCCCTCCAATATCCATAAGGCCAACTGATGACCAGAAGTGTCATTACTGTTACTGCAGCCACTGCTAGTAGCACAAGGGAAGTGCAGGCTGATGAACTGGTCTATGCCACTAAATGCTGTTTATTTCCTCAAGAGCAGTGAGTCTTTGACAGCTCAGGAATGATGAATTTGTAAGGGGTGGTGGACACAAAGCCCAGCAGCTATTTAGCAGTGGTATGTTTTGGATGGAAAAGGACGAAAATAATTTGGAAAATAATTTGTGGTATGCCAGGACTTGAACTCAAGCAATCTTAATCACTGTCCATGAAGGCTGTGACCAAGCAGGGTAAAACACAAGGGAAGACAACTTCACTGGGAAAGGTGGAGGAGGAAAGGAAGACCCCACAAAGAATGGTGAAGTTCCATTCATCTCCTCCCACTAGGGAAATGACTCTGACTCTTATGTATACAGAATGGCAATATCTGTATGATTGCCTGTAACATCTAAAAGGTCATATATTTTTGGAGTCAAAATTTGTTTGGACCTAAATACTATGTCATTTATAATTCATATCAACTTTCCTTCTTCAACTATAGGAAAAATTTCCTCTCATTTATCAGGAGAAACAAGCCATGAAGACAAAATACATGAGCCAGCTTCAGCTAGAGATGACCCAGCTCCTTGAATCTCTCTCTAGTTTCTGAAGGGAAATTCTTTTGTTCCATGAGGCCCACCTAGGGTGGGAGCTAGAACTACAGATGGGTTTGCTGAGACCTGATACTAAAGGAGAATTTAGTGGCAGAGGCTCAGAAAATACATTTCCCAGTTAGCCACAATCCAACTTAATAATTCTGTATTTTATCTATACATGTGTTTCCACATTGTAAGATGTAATTGATAGTGTGTGATTGTTTAAGCAACATTTTGTCTTTTTTAGTGGTTCATAAAATAACAGTGGCTCTTAAAACTAACAGCATCTTAGATTTGATGAAATATGTTAATTAAATCAAACATTTATGACTCCCATTATGAATCAAGCTTCCGATTAGACTGGAAACAAAGGAATGATGAAATAGAATTTCCATGCCTGAGAAGCTAGACAAAAAGAAAAGAAGCACATGTATAATCAGAGCTAAATATTTTGTGGTGGACAGAGTATGTGTTATGATGGCTGGAGCACACTGTGGTTGTCTATTGGGTAGAATTGTGTGGTGTATGTGTGTGAGTGAGGGAGAGGGATATGAAAGGGAGAAGGGATAAGAGATGAGGCTGGAAAGGTAGTCCGGGAACAGACTATTAATGACTCTAACACTAACCTAAGGAATTTAGGATTTATCATTTAGGTCAGAGGTTCTCAAACATTTTGGTCTCATGACCCCTTCATACTCTTAAAATTTATTGAGGACTCCCCAAAGAGCTTTTCAAAATATAGGTTATATCTATTGGTAGTTACTATATTAAAAGTTAAAGCTGTAAAACAAAAAATATTAACTCATAACAAACTCATTACTCTTAACAAATAGCATTTTTAATGAAAAAGCATTTTCTAACACAAAAAATTAGAAGGATGGCATTGTTTTATATTTTTGTAAATCTCTTTAGTGTCTGGCTTATGAAAGACAGCTGGTTCTCTTATCAGCTTCTGCATTCAATCTGTTGAGATATGTTATTTTGGTTGAAGTATAGTATATGGAAAAAAATCTGGCTTTATAAATATGTATAGTTGGAAAAAGAAGTGCCTCACAGACTTCTTGTAAAGGCCTCAGGAGTCCCCAGGGATTATTGGACCACCATATGAGAACTGCTGCTTTTGGTAATGCAAAGCCATGGAAAGATTATCAGATGACAAGCAGCTAATTTGGCAGCAATGTGAAGATGAATTAGAAGGAGAAGAGCTGAGAATAGGACAATAAACAGAGGACTATTAAAATGGTCCAGGAAAGAACATAGGAAGCTGTTCTCTAAAGCTGAGACAATGGGGATGCAGAGACATGAATGGATTCATGTGTTGATTTCAACAGGAGCTAGTATTGCTAGTAATGCATCCAGGGTAGGGTGGGAGGCAAGTCAAGGATGGCTTCATGTATTTGGAGTTGCAAAATCTGGTCGGATGGTGATGATACAAAGGTGTAGATACAGCATAAGAAGATCATTTCTGGTGTTAGCTGGACAAAAAAAAAAAAAAAAGAAAAAAAAAAGGAAGAAGAAACGAGCCAGCAAGGGAAATATGCAGATTCCTGACCCATGACTCTGAGAGATACAGACAAATGTGCAGACCCTAGGAAGCTTACCTCTTTAAACTGCTGTACTGAGTGCTGTTTCAAACAATACCAAAACACTTCAAAATGCAAATATCTCTGACAGCTAAGGAGGGAGGAGCTCCTTAACTCTCCTTAACCGGTAAGCACATCTTGGTATTACTTAGTTTAGTCAAACTGCTTTCCATCTTCATGGAATACATGAGAACTTCAGATCACAGACCACAGGAGGACATCTGAGATGAGAAGGTAGCATACTGGGGGCTTTGGGTCTAATATGGGACAAAAATAAGCATGGAAGAAGAAAAAGAGAGGGGAAATGTCAGCCTCTTGAAGAAGATATAATTATGCGGATCCTTCTAGTTTAAGAAGTAACTGGAAGAAAGAATAGTCACTGGGTAGCTGGTAGGCAAGAAGGAATGGTTAGAGTTGAAAAGGCACCAAAGAAAGTTCTCTCACTTTAAAGTGTTTTCAAAGATTCCACTCAGTTCCAGAGGTCACATGAAAAGCAGATCATCCCATCAGAAAATAGGTTTCAAGTGGAAATGAACTCCCAAGCAGCTTCTCATTAGGCCCAGAAAAATCTACAGACAGGTAATATGGATTTGTGTGTGTGTTTGTGTATATACACACATATAATTCAAATCTGAGACTGAGACATGATCTTCATGCCCCAGGTAAAGATGGCAGAAAAGGGGGTGTATTTTCCTTCTAAATTCTATAGGGTAGGGATCCAAATCCACACCAGTAGTTCTTTTTTCTCCTTCTTCCCCTCCTTTTCCTAAGATAGGGACCTACAGACAGTTCTCTGAGTTGAACAAAAAATTACTTTGTGTGATTTGACACAGACCAGTAGATGCAAAGGGTGCATGAATGAGCGAGCAGCGTGTACTAGAGTAACAATACAGAGCATGATTTAAGAAATTCAAATGTCTGGGTGTATAGCAAACACTGAAGTTACAAAACATAATCACTGCTTAATTCTAAGTATTTAAACCATTCTGATTTGAATAGATATTGTTATGTAAAAACATCATATTCTCATAAAATAATAATTGCCTTAGTCTTCTTAACAAAGTAGCACAACAATTTTCCAGTACACAGTACCCAAGTAAACACCACATCTGCTAAATCAAGACTCAGATTCAGACCCTCCTCAGCAGTGGCATGGTCTTAAGGGATTGTGATGATGCTCTTTACCTTCCATTATTAAAAACTTCTTCAAAAAATTGTGATGTGGCTTGGCAAAAGCAGTCTTGATCATGTCAATTCCTTTCTGTGTAGAATAGGGTCAATAATAATGCCCCACTTGCCTTATAAGGTTGTTGTGAGGACCAAATTATGGGAAAATGCTTTGCGAACCAGAAGGTTCCACACAAATGTTAGTTACAGCAGAGCTCCTGGTTAGATTGTCCTTATGTTTTCCAGGCAAGAAGGCTAGTAAGAAAGATGGCATTTATGTAGAACTTCTATATGGCATGTCATCTCATTCAATACCACCTCAGGTAGTGAGTGATCACATCCCACTTTACATCTAGGGCTCACTGAGGCTCAAGTAACTTACCTAAGGTAAGCCACCTAGAAAGTGGTAAAACTAGAATTTGAACCTGTCTGCTGTCTCAAAAACCCAAGTATTCTTAGCACTAGCTTTAACATCTAATTGATTATTTAGGTCTCAGAAAGAAAACTGAATGACAGCATCTGGTTTTTATATAACCATAAAGGCTCTCATCACCACCCTCATACTCAAGCTTTCAGCTGTTTCAAGATATCACGTAAAATGTGTTAAACCTTCTGAGAGGGCTAAAGCCACTGGGATGAAACACTCAGTACCACACTGTGGAGTAGAGCTCAGGAAATAAAAACAAAGGCAGAGATAGTCAGTTGTAACAAAAGTAAACAATTAAAACCTCAATAGCATTGCCTGCCAAAGACTGCATCCCTTAGCTCCAACTGGGCACATACAAGCCTCAATGACTATTGATTATGATTCAGTGATCTAAAGAACATCTTTTTATTTTGGTCTTACTGTCTTAGTCTGTTTAGTGTTGCTATAAAGAAATACCTGAGGCTGTGTAATTCATAAAGAAAAGAGGTTTATTTGGCTCACAGTTCTGCAGGCTAAACAAGGACGGCACCAGCATCTACATCTGATAAAGGCCTCAAGCTGCTTCCACTGGTGGTGGAAGGTAAAGGGGAGCCAATGTGTGCAGAGATCACATGGTGAGGGAGTGGATGCAAGGTAGAGGGAGGTGCCAGATTCTTTTAAACAACCAGTTCTTGGGGCATCTCTCAAGGTAACAAAAGAGCTAGAACTTGCTCACTTCCCTTCTCCAGACAGGGCACTAATCTATTAATGAGAGATCCACCTCCATGACCCAAACACCTCTCATTTAGCCCCACCTCCAAAACGGGATAAAATTTCAACATTAGACTTGGAGGGATCAGATATCCAAACCCCAGCACTCACCTAACATCACTCGCAAGATGCAAACTTTACTGCTTCTGGGCTAGAACTGTCCCTATCTTAGCTATAAGGGCAGCAGAGGGACCACACTGCTGATTTTTCTGTGTGTGGTAGGGCACCATGGCAGAATGAAGAAAAGGGCACATATGCAGGGGTCAGAGAGACATGGCTGTGAACTGAACTCACTGGGCACCCTGGGCCAGTCCTTGCTTATCCATCGGTAACGCTTCTTCATCTTGAAGCATTTGCCTCTGGAATAATTGAGGAGACTTAGGTAAACTGTCAGCAAATCCTTGTGAACACAGTAGGCACTCAGGAGGGTATAGCTTCTATACTAATAATGACTTATGAACTGGCTAATGTCCACTAGTAATTGTTTTTGTTTTTTTAAACAAATAGATATTCTCTGTAGTAGACTAAAGATAACTGTTTTTTTTTTTTTTTTTTTAATTTTTATTATACTTTAGGGTTTTAGGGTACATGTGCACAATGTGCAGGTTTGTTACATATGTATCCATGTGCCATGTTGATTTCCTGCACCCATTAACTCGTCATTTAGCATTAGGTGTATCTCCTAATGCTGTCCCTCCCCCCTCCCCCCACCCCACAACAGTCCCCGGAGCATGATGTTCCCCTTCCTGTGTCCATGAGTTCTCATTGTTCAATTCCCACCTATGAGTGAGAACATGCGGTGTTTGGTTTTTTGTCCTTGCGATAGTTTACTGAGAATGATGTTTTCCAGTTTGATCCATGTCCCTAGAAAGGACACGAACTCATCATTTTTTATGGCTGCATAGTATTCCATGGTGTATATTTGCCACATTTTCTTAATCCAGTCTATCGTTGTTGGACATTTGGGTTGGTTCCAACTCTTTGCTATTGTGAATAGTGCCGCAATAAACATACGTGTGCATGTGTCTTTATAGCAGCATGATTTATAGTCCTTTGGGTATATATCCAGTAATGGGATGGCTGGGTCAAATGGTATTTCTAGTTCTAGATCCCTGAGGAATCGCCACACTGACTTCCACAATGGTTGAACTAGTTTACAGTCCCACCAACAGTGTAAAAGTGTTCCTATTTCTCCACATCCTCTCCAGCACCTGTTGTTTCCTGATAGACTAAAGATAACTGTTATAAGCTGTTGCTCCTCTTTTCTTTGAGAAGTGAGGCCTAATTCCTCTTCCCCTGAGTTACTGTTGGTTTTACTTCCTCAGATAGTGCAAGGTGGCATGAGTATTATTCTGGGACTTTCAAGATTAATGCATAATAAGTCTTCTAAGCTTTGCCCAAGCCTCATACTGGTAGCTGCCACATAAGAATTCTGACCAATCTGAAGCCACCATGTTGTGGGGGAGCCCAAACTTTCCATGTGAGAAGACCTCAGGGAGCCCTCGGCCATTAGAGTCATTCCAGCCTAGGTCCCAAACACTCTGCAGTGGAGACAGGTTCTGCTAAGCCTTGCTCAAATTACAGATTCATGAGCGAAATAAATAACTGTTATTGCTTTAAGCCACAAGGTTTTAGACTAGTTTGTTATGTAATAATGAAAAACCAGAATACTCAATCATGATTTTTTATCCAAATTAAAAATATATTTTTATATACTTTAATCATAGAGTTATATAAAATATATGAGTTATATAAAATAACATATTGTGTGTGTTGATGCTAGTTCTCAAGTCTATTTTAGACACAGACTAAATGTCTTAAAAACATTTTGTTTGTGGACAATATTAACATACACATAACTTAATAACAGGCTGACCAGTGACATATAGGAGCTATTGTGTGTATATGCATGTCAGTAATCAAGGTAGTTTAGTGAGGGCCACTACCTACCTCCTAACCAGCAGGAAACTACATATTCTGGACTGTTTGCATTTCCCAGCAAGCTTTGCAAACAGCAAGGTGTTAAAACACAGTTGTTTTCTGTAGCTAGCCAGATGATGTTTGAACCCCCTTCAGCATTCAGAGTTGCGCAATATAGGAGGATGGACCTCGTCACAGGATAAGTCTTATCTCTCTGGACTCAGGATAATTTACTGATGCCTTTCAAATAACATATGACCCTAAAATATTATGCAAACTTTGGGGCATACAATCGGCATAGGTGAACTCAACAAACATTTTGCTGTTCCAAAATCTACTCTGTTGTTCTTTATTTCCTGTTTTTCTGGCTACAAAACCTTCCTCCCCTTCTCTGAGGGGTATGTGTGCATGTGTGTATGTAAAATCCTATTTATCCTTCATATGTCTCCTCTCCCATAAAGGCAGAGTTAATCATTCCTTGATGACATTGCTCCTTTAATCTTTAAAGCCTATTCTTTAACAAACAAGCTTATCATTTTTTAAAAAGCAACAAACTGACAGTCCCATAGAACACATGGAAAAGGAACATGAGAAAGTCCCTATAACACTTGGCGACTTTCCACCAGCCTGAAACAGGCTAACGTGATATGTGTTTTAGGGATTAGAATTCAGCAGAAGAAATGAGTCAATTAAAACACCCGGCCAGAGTGCTGTCTGTAGATAAAGTGCTTTGCACTGGGGGTACAACATAAGCTGAATTACTAAATTCTAAGGGCTGACTGACTGGTGATTTGCGTCTCAATATATTTTCATTTTATTCTCTCAACAAAAGTTAACAAGGAGCCACTCAGCCTAGGAAAGATAGGTACTTCATTTACCTTAGCAAGAACAAGACAAACAATGAACTCACAATTTTCCAACTCACTGGCTTTGGTTTGACCTGGAGCGGGTAATGCCTATTGTCTTAAGTGGTTAACTGGAACATCAAACCCACCAATTGGTTTTGGTTTTTACATTCATTCAGTAGCAATTCTAATCCCAAAGAAAGTACAATTGCTACATGGCAATTGGTGCTTTGTGGCACCATACCCAAAACACATCAGTGATGTGCAGAAAGAAAGTCATAATTGAACACTCTTTATTCCACCACAAAACCAAGAAGTCACACTTTCACCACTTGTTATTTGAGAACCATGTATAACTATGCAAAACATTTTAAGTCAAAGGCTGTATGGCAACAGGTTCTATGCATTAAAATACAGAAAATACAACCTACCATTTCCTCTTCATGAGGAATCTACAGCAGGTCATCCTGGAAGAACACTAAACCAAAGGCAATAATGTTTTTGGACACTCATTCCCAAATTAACTATGCTTAACACATCAATTTAGAATTATTATAATGGAGTTTAAATTATAACTGATGTCCAAGTTGTAACTATAACTGATGTTACAACTTCCCTTTGGAATTTAGGAAAAACTGACCAGCATTAACATTAAAACAGAGATCTTAGAATGACTTAATGCTTGACACTTCATCTAGATGAAGCAGAGTGAAACTTTACTGTCCTCTTTCACCGATCCAACCCTGGTCTCCGTCCAAAAAGTAAGTTGTGGGCACCCAGCATATAATAACATTAGTATATTTTAGGGAAGAAGAAATACAGTGTCAACTTACTTAACAGTTGGCAATAGAGGGCCTGTAAACTTCTCTTCATGGTATCATCTGGTCCTGCTTATCCTCCAGTTTATTCATGATTCTGTCTAGGAAATTGGGAGAAGAAAATTGTTACATCTGAGGAACATAATTTAAAAATCAGAAATAACTCCACTCAATAGGATCTTGGTTGTAATGCCTAACTTACCCAATTTCAAAGAGAAAAAATCTCGGGATAAATACACCACAGTTTAATTTACAATGGTGTATATTATAAAATTACCAACTAATCAACTGGTCAAACCCTGAAACTATACACCCCACTGAAGGAAGCTCATAGCGGTAGCTAGTGAGAATCTGGGTTCAGAATTGAAGACTTTTTATGAATCTCTCATGAATCTCTGTAATCATAGGAGAAACAAAAAATTTCTTTTCTCATCTCATTTCTGCTAATGTGCTCACAAAACAAGCAAACACCCAAAGAAAACAAACAAAAAACAAGCCAGAAAGCTTCGCCACACTTGAAACTGTATTATTTTATATAACTTTTCTATTATTTTCTGATTACAAGGATACTTCTGGCATGGACTATTTAGAAAAAGTAAACAGAAAATACAGATAAAAATAAACAAGAAAATATATATTATCCATAACCCCACAAATAAGAGGTGATTACTGCTCACATTTTAGAGTGTATCTCTTTAGCCTTTTGAATGTGCACTTCTATTGGTCTGTTTCATTTTATATTTAATTTTTAATTTAATTTTTCTCCTTAGCAGCAGAAATAGCTTTGTGTTATTACTAATACTTTACAATTTTATTTTACATGGCAAATTGTGTTTCATTAAGATAAATTCCTAGAAATGCAAACACATTATGGAAGGACATAAATTAAGGCTTTTTGAAATAAATATATCACCAAATTGCTCCTCACCAATACTAGTATATTAGAATAACCATTAGACTACACTCTACCCAAGGAAGAAATTAACAATTTCATCTCTGGCGAGAGGCAAATATTCGGTCTCAATGTTTTAATTTGCATTTTATGTTTATTGGTCATTTGTATATAAAATTTTTAAAATTTACATTCTTTAACAATTCTCTACTAGCATGCCAGGTTTTTTGTTTTCTCATGACATCCCAAGTAGAACTATCTTTACTTATTTTTTACTGAGATATAACTCATATATAAAATTCAGCCTTTAAAGGTATACAATTCAGTGATTGGGAATATATTCAAAAGTTGTCCAACCATCACCACTACCTAATTCCAGAATGTTTTCAGCACTCAAAAATGAAATCGCCATGTTAACTATAAGTCACTCCCCAATTTCCCCTCCTTTGGCAACCATTAATCTATTGTCTCTATGGATTTGGCTATTCTGGACATTTTATATAAACAGAATCATATGTGTTTGGCTCTTCCACTCAGCATAATGTTTTTATTTTATTTTATTTTTTGAGATGGAGTCTCACTCTGTCACCAGGCTGGAGTGCAGTGGCGCGATCTCAGCTCACTGCAACCCCCACCTCTTGGGTTCAAGCGATTCTCGTGCCTCAGCCTCCTGAGAAGCTGGGATTATAGGCATGCACCACCACATCCAGCTAATTTTTCTATTCTTAGTAGAGACAGGGTTTCACCATGTTGGCCAGGATGGTCTTGATCTCCTGACCTCATGATCTGCCCATCTCAGCCTCCCAAAGTGCTGGGATTACAGGTGTGAGCCACCATGCCTGGCCTCAGCATAATGTTTTTAAGGCTCATCAATGTTATATAACATTCTAGGTTTTCAAGTGTTTTTTTAATAAGAATTCTACCTACCTCACAGACACTCTACCATGGTTAGAAAGGCCTTCCTTAGTCCAAGATTATATAAATACTTGCCCATATGTTCTTCCTGATATCGTTTGGCCATGTCCCCACCCAAATCTCATCTAGAATTCCCACATGTTGTGGGAAGGACCTGGTGGCAGGTAATTGAATCATGGGGGTAGGTCTTTCCCGTGCTGTTCTCATGATAGTGAATAAATCTCACAAGATCTGATGGTTTTAAAAATGGGAGTTTCCCTGCACAAGCTCTCTCTCTTTGCCTGCCACCATCCACATAAGATATGACTTGCTCCTCCCTTGCTTCCCACCATGATTGTGAGGCCTCCCCAGCCATGTGGAACTGTAAGTCCATTAAACCTCTTTCTTTTGTAAATTGCCCAGTCTTGGGTATGTCTTTATTAGTAGCATGAAAGCAAACTAATAAACTTCCAGTATTTTTTTTTTTTTTTTTTTTTTTTTTTTTGAGATGGAGTCTTGCTCTGTCACCCAGGCTGGAGTGCAGTGGCGCGATCTTGGCTCACTGCAAGCTCCGCCTCCTGGGTTCACGCCATTCTCCTGCCTCAGCCTCTCTGAGTGGCTGGGACTACAGGCACCCGCCACCAAGCCCGGCTAATTTTTTTGTATTTTTAGTAGAGATGGGGTTTCACCGTGGTCTCGATCTCCTGACCTCGTGATCCACCCACCTCGGCCTCCCAAAGTGCTGGGATTACAAGCGTGAGCCACCGTGCCCAGCCTACACTTCCAGTATTTTTTATTTCATTTATTATATTATAAATACTTTCCTATTCTTAGATATTATAAACCAAAAATAAAATTCTAAGCACCCCAACTGACTGAATGGCTCCCTCCTCTCAGCCAAGGGAATTCCAAAGAAACCTGAAAAACTAGCTCAGGCCATGATGGAAGTGGGGGCCAGACATGCCTGATTATACTTTCTTCTCTTTGGATTTGAGGCAAAACGGACCAGCATTAACATTAAAAAAGTGATCTTAGAACTCACAGAACAGATTGTTCGTAGTAACAAGATACCAAATTCCAACCTGACTCTAGTTTAGCATCACATGACAGATAGCAGGCCCTGAAAAATATCAAAGTATTTTACCCAAAAATATATTTCTTTGACATATTTTAAATGGTCCTACAATGCTATCTCTTGTAGAGGAAATTTACATACCGTAGAGAATCCCCTTGCCTTTCCAGGTCTTTTTCTGATCCTGGAAAGATTAGCTGAGAGTCTAGCACCTTTTAAATGTCTGAATAGGAAACATTTGCCATCTATTACCTCTAAGGGCAGCCATTTTATGTGCATAATGAGAATCTTGGTTTCCACCACCCATTATCTTAACCCAGACACTCCTTTCTACTGATTCCAGGTCTTCAAATAATATTAATAACTCCTTCAACAAACTGCCAACCAGAAAATCTTTGAATACACCTATGACCTGTAAGCCCTTGCTTTGAGTTGTCTCACCTTTCTAGACTGAAACAATGTATACCTCACATGTATTGATTGATGTCTTATAAAACTTATAAAACCAGGTTGTAACCCAACCACCTTGGGCACATGTTCTCAGGACCTCCTAAGACTGTGTCACAGGTCATGGAAGAAATCTCTTCAAATATTTTATGGAGTTTGGTTTTTTCATCAACAATCTGTTTCTGGACTTTGTATTAAGTTTTATATTTTTCTGTTTGCTCATTCTTCAACTAGAACAATAAGTGTTTAAATTAAACCACTGGTACAGTGAGTTCTCTATTATTACTCTTTTTAAAAAGATTTATTACTTGAGATTGTTTTTTCACCCCCCTCCAAAATTGACTTTAAGATCACTATATTAAAATCCAGAAAAGGTACATTGGGATTATAGTCAGAATTGCCTTCTATTTGCTTTATTAATTTGGGAGAGACTGACTTGATCTCATCAAAATCCAGCTGGAGTGAGGAAGAACATAAGTATTCCAAAACTTATTGCTCTGGAAATCAGAAGAATTCCTTTCAGGGCTGGGAAGTGCTCTTTTTTGGGGGAGGGGGGTACAACAGCTCAATGACTTTTTTGGTTAGGCAAATTCATCCCCCACCACCAGTGTGATTTGTATGAGGAAGAAAAAGAAGGAGATAAAGTGCTCTACATTACACAAAAATTAATTAGGGGCTGGGCGCGGTGGCTCATGCCTGTAATCCCAGCACTTTGGGAGACCAAGGTGGGTGGATCATGAGGTCAGGAGATCGAGACCATCCTGGCTAACATGACGAAACCCCATCTCTACTAAAAATACAAAAAATTAGCCGGGCATGGTGGCACGCACCTGTAGTCCCAGCTACTCAGGAGGCTGAGGCAGGAGAATTGCTTGAACCCAGGAAGTGGAGATTGCAGTGAGCCAAGATCGCGCCATTGCACTCCAGCCTAGGCGGCAGAGCAGTACTCCGTCTCAAAAAAAAAAAAAAAAAAAAAATTAGGAGGTTTGAGTTTCCAGAGGCTATGGCTAGGAAAAAGGAGTTAAAGGGTCTAGAAATTAGAGGCTGAGGAGATGATACACAAGAAATACTGAGACAGGAGAGGCAACTCCAAAAAATAGTAGCAGGTGGGACCTAAGGATGAAGGATAAAGTGAGAAATTCCCCACAGGAGATGCCCCATGAATGTTAAGATGTCTAATATTTAATGTTTCATTGCTTCTTGTTTTATGCACATATACACTATATATGTATTAGTCTGTTTTCATACTGCTGATAAAGACATACCCAAGACTGGGGTATACCAGAGATAGCTTTGTAGGACCATTCCACACAGCTGGGGAGGACTCACAATCATGGTGGAAGGCAAAAAGCACATCTTACATGGCAGCAGGCAAGAGAGAAAAGAGCCAAGCAAAAGGGATTTCCCCTTATAAAACCATCCACTACCATGAGAACAGTATAGGGAAAACCACCCCCATGATTCAATTGTCTTCCACTGAGTCCCCCTTCCCACAACATGTGGGAATTATGGGAGCTACAATTTAAGATGAGATTTGGGTGGGAACACAGCCAAACCATATCAATATGCTACATCTGTATTCCTTTTCCACAATGCTCATCCACCACTAGTATTGTCAAAACCTCAGTAAAAGTCTGACACAAAACAGCCTTGTATTAGTGATGCTTGACAGGAGCAATGAAAGAGAAGAGACCATGTCTCAAGTCAAGGGCGACCCAGGAGCAGTCAGAGGCAGCAGCCTTAGGAGCTACAGCAATGGTTAGTGGGTATCTATGGAGCGTTTAAATGTGGTAGGCATTCAATAAATGCTTAGTAAATAAATAATGAATGAATGAATAAATAAATGATCAATAAAAAGAGAACAGAGAAACAGTTGTGGTTTAATATATTGATCATAAGCCCTTCAATAGTCTCTGGAAATTCTTAAAGATTTTTGAAAAAGTGACAGACTTCCCATAATACATGGAACAGGTTCACCTTATTCAGTTATCAAAAACAACTGAGCCTATAAATCTAGGAGATTTGGGATCAACTGGGTTACACAGGGCTATCCCAACTAGAAGCACCATTTGGCTATTTATTAAAAATTAATCTTAATTAGGTCTTCTTGTAGAGTTTCAGTGTTTTTCTTTAAGTTCTACAGTCCTGTCAAGTTTTATAGCTTTTAGACATTTTATATTTATTTTTTCACAGTGACAGAATTTCTGTTTCCATTATATTTCCTAATTGCCTCTATATAAAAATGACTGACATTCATTTTGTGACCTAACTGAACTAACTTACTATTCTAATGATGGTTTCTCAGCTGAGTCTCTTGGGTCAATTGTGCTGCTTTGGATAGATGGCAAGCCACAATTAGATTCCATCAAAAGCCTCTTTTAACCATATAATAGAAACTATTAATCACATCAGTCTGGTCCCTCAGAGAATAATTCAGGAGGATGATAACAATTTGGGGGATGAAATCCTAAGAAAGTACAGAGTTACATCCAAAAGGATTGCATAAAGGAAAAACAACCCACCCTTGCAACCCATGCTCCAGGCCCATGCCTACAGACCCAATAACAGGTCTACTACAGTAGTTTTAAGCTCCAGGTTCAATTCCATACACTCGGCTACCAGGCTGACCACCTGCTGACCCAGATATGAAGCCAGGCTGCCTGAAGACTCCAACAGCACGCATGCTCATGGACCACATCAGATGACCTACTCAGAATCTCTGGACAGGTTGACTGATAAAGGGCTTTCCCAAACAAAGCAAGTCTGCAAATATTGGAGTAAGTCCCTATTTCTTCAAACTCACAGACACCAACACATGGCAACAAGGATGAAGAACAATCAAAGAAACATGACACCACCAAAGAACAAAATTATGCACCAGTGATCAACCCTAAAGAAATAGAGACTTATACACTGCCTAACAAAGAATTCAAACAATTGTATAACCAGCCTGGGCAACAAGGCAAGACCCCATTTCTACAAAAAAATTTAAAAATTAGCTGGGCATGGTGATGTGTGCCTATGGTCCCAGCTACTTGAGAGGCTGAGGTAGAAGGATTGCTTGAGTCTGGGAAGTTGAAGCTATAGTGAGCCATAATCATGCTCCAGCCTGGGTGACAGAGTGAGAAAAAAAAAAGTACAAATAATTGTATGAAGGAAGCTAACTGCAGAGAAACAATTCAACAAAATCAGGAGAATAATAAATGACCAAAATGAGAAATTTAATAGAAATTGAAATTATTTAAAACAAGAAAACAAAGTAGAGAATTCTGGAGCTGAAAAGTATAATACAATAAAAGAAATGAAAAATGCAATAGAAGGCATCAACAACAGAAATGGTCAAGCAGAAGAAAAATTTGTGAATTTGAAGACAAGTTATTTGAAAATATATAGTCAGAGGAGAAAAAATAATAAAAAGGAATGAAGAGAGCTTATGAGATTAGTGGGGCAACAACAAAAGAGCAAATATTTGAATTATAGGGGGTTTAAGAAAAAGACAAAGGAACAGAAAGTTTAAAAAAAAATAATAGAAAAGTTTTCAAATCTGGGAAAAGATATAAATATCCAGGTACAGGAAGGTCAAAGGCCTCCAATAAAATTCTATTGAAACAAGACAGATGATATATTATAATTGAACTATTAAAAATGAAAGACAAAGAGAGGGTCCTGAAAGCAGCAAGAGAAAAGAAGCAAATAACATAAAATGGAGTTCCAATAAGGCTGCAGTTTCTCAGCAGAAACCTTCTAGGTGAAGAGAGAGTGGGATGATATATTCAAAGTACTGAAGGAAAAAAAATTGCCAAAAAAACCCCTGAAACCAGCAAAGCTGTCCTTCTGAAATAAAGAAGAGATAAAGACTTTTCCAGGCAAACAAAAGCTGAAGGAGTTCATCACCACCAGGTGTGTCTTACAAGAAGTGCCAAAGGGAGTTCTCTGAGCTAAAAGAACACTAATTAATACAAGAAAACACATGAAAGCATAAAACTTACTGGTAAAAATAAGTGCATAGTCAAATTCAGAATACTCTAACACTATAATGGTGGTATGTAAATCACCTTTATCTTTAGTATGGAGGTTAAAATATAAAACTGTTAAAATAATAAGAGCTATGGTAATTTGTTAAAGGATACACAATATAAAAGATGTAAACTGTAACATCAAAAATTTAAAATATAGAGAAGTGGAGTAAAATTGTAAAGGTTTGTTTTGTAATCAAAGTTAAGTTGTTATCAGCTTGAAAAAAGGCTTTTATAAGTTGCTTTATGTAAGCCTCACAGTAAACACAAAGCAAAACACTATAGTAAATCCACAAAAGTAAAAAAAAATAAGGAATCAATGTATGCCACTAGAGGAAGTCACCTGATCACAAAGGAAGGCAGCAAGAGAGGAAGAAAGAAACAAAGGATCTACAAAACAACCATGAAACAATTAACAAAGTGACAGTAGTCAGTCTGTAAAATAATAAGAAATATGTATTAGACCCTTCTCCTAGTCATTGCACAAAACTCCTTATAATTTACGGAGTGATAGGAGTGCCAGGAGAATCTTTTGTTCTAATATTTGGTCTTGGCACCAGTTCCTGACACAAAGCCCTTATGACCTTTGTTATTTTCTGAGTGATAGGAGCATTTGACACAGGGCTCCTAAATCCCTTGGAATTCCTCGGTGATAGGAGCATCTTTTTTCTAATGAGGCAATTCTTGGTGGGCTCCTGGGTGGGGGCTGGTCACCAGAAAAATCAAGCCATGAATATAGCTTGCAGCTTTCAGCCCCATCCTACATTCTCCAGAGAGAAGAGAGGAGCTACAAATTGAGTTAATTAATCAATCATGCCTATGTGATGAAGCCTTCATAAAACTTCAAGAACTACAGGGTTTAGAGAGCTTACTGGTTGGTAAACACCTCCATATGCTGAGAGGGTAGTATACCCCAACTCCACAGGGACAAAAGCTCTTATGCTTGGGACTCTTCTAGAGTTTACACTATTTATGTCTTTATCTGGCTGTTCGTCTGTATCCTTTATTATTTCATTTATTAATAAACTGGCACATTTAAGTGAAGTGCTTCCTGAGCTCTATGAGCCACTCTAGCAAGTTAATCAAACCCAAGGAGGGGGTAGTGGGGGTCCCGATTTACAGCCAGTTGGTCAGAAGTATAGGTGACAACCTACTACTTCTGATTGACATCTAAAGTGGGGAGCAGTCTTGTGGGACTGAGCTCTTAACCTGTAGGATCTGATCCTACCTCCAGGTAGCTTCTGTTAGAACTGAATTGAATTATAGGATACTCGGCTGGTGTCCATGGGAGAATTGCTTCATGTGTAGGGAAATACCCTCATGCATTTGGTGTCAGAAGTGTTGAGTAGTGTGAGAGTAAAGGGAAATAAATACATAAATTTATTTGAATGTATTTATTTGAATATTTTTTATTCAGAAGTGGAATAACATAGAATAAATGAATAAACTTCTTTCCTTCTAAAAAGTCCTTATCAATAATTACCTTGATTATAAATGGATTACATTATCAAATCAAGAAACATAAGCTGGGCATGGAGGCGCACACCTGTAGTCCTAGCTAGTCAGGAGGCTGAGGCAGGAGGATCACTTGAGGCCAGGAGTTTGAGACTACAATGAGCTATGATCATGCTGCTGCACTCCAGCCTGGTCAATGCAGTGAGACTTCATCTCTTAAAAAAAATGACTAGATGAATAATAAAAAAAAAAGGACTCAACTATATACTGCCTACAAGAGACTCATTTCACCTTTAAAGACACATACAAAACGAAAGTGAAGGGAAGGAAAAATTATCTATGCAAACAGAAATAAAAAGAGAGCAGGGTAACTATACTTTTATTGGATAAAAAAGACTTTTAGTCAAAAACCGCAAAAAAAAAAAATGAAGAAACAAAAAACATCATTATATAAGGATGAGAGGTTCAATTCATCAGGAGGCTATAACAATTATAAACACATATGCATCCAACATTGGAGCACCTACATACATAAAAAATATTAATAGATCTGAAAGGATAAACTCTTAATAACAGCAGGGGACTTCAAGGCTCCACTTTCAACAATGGACAGATATCCAGACAGAAGATTAAGAAAGAAACATGGACTTAAACTACATTTTAGAGCAAATGGTACAGACATATACAGAACATTCCACCTAAGAGCAGCAGAATACACATTCTTCTCAAGCACACATAAAACATTTTCCAGGATAGACTATATATAACACAAGTCTTAAGTTTAAGAAGATCTAAATCATATGAAATATATTTTCCAACCACAATAGTATAATACTAAAAGTCAACAACAGGTGAATTCAGAAAATTTACACTTAGAAATTAAACAACATGCCCCTGAGCAACCAAAGAATAAATTAAATGGAAGAATAAAAATTATCTTGAGACAAATGAAAATGAGCACATAATACACCGAAGCTTGAAGGACATGAAACAAAAGCGGTTCTAAGAGGAAAATTTACAGCAATAAAAGCCTACATCAAAAAAGAAGATTTCAAATAAATAAACTAACATCATACATCAACAAAATAGAAACAAAAGAACAAACTAAGCCCAAAGTTAGAAGGAAGGAAATAATAAAGGCCAAATCATAAATAAATGACAGAGAGACCATATAAACAACAGAAAAGATCAATGAAACTGAGAGGTGGTAATCAATAAACTTTTAGCTAGACTAAGAAAAAAAGAGAATACTCAGAGTTCGAAATGAAAGAAAAGACATTACAATGAATACTACAGAAATACAAAGGATCATGACAGACTACTATGGACAATTATATGCCAACAAATTGAATAATCTAGAAGAAATGGATAAACTTCTAGAGACATACAACCTACTAAGAGCGAATCATGAAGAAACAGAAATTCTGAACAGACCAGTAACAAGAAAGGAAATTGAATCAGTAATTAAAAGTCTCCCATTAGAGAAAAGCCCAGGGCCTGATGACTTAACTACTGAACTCTACCAAACATTTAAAGAAGAACTAATACCAATCCTTCTCAAACTCTTCCAAAAAAAACTGAAGAACAGGGAATAATTACAACTCATTTTTAGAAGGCTAGCCTTACCCTGATACCCAAGCCAGACAAGGATGCTACAGGAAAAGAAAATTATAGGTCAGCATCCCTGATGAATATAGGACACAAAAATCCTCAACAAAATGCTTGCAAACAAAGTTCAACAGCACATCAAAAGGATTATTCACCAAGATTAAGTGAAATTTATCCCAGAGATGCAAGGATGCTTCAACATACACAAGTCTACTAATTAAAGAATGAAGAACAAAAATCATATTATCATTTCAAAAGTCAAAGCGTTTGAAAAAATTCAGCATCCTAATATGATAATAAAAACTCTCAATAAATTAAGTATACAATAAAAGTAACTCAATGCAACAAAGACCATATATGACAAACCCACAGCTAACATATGCAACAATGTAAAATTGAAAGCTTTTTCTTTAAGATCAGGAACAAGACAAAGAAGCCATTACTGTCACTTCTATTCAAAATAGTACTAGAGTCCTAGCCAGAGCAGTTAGGCAAGAGAAAGAAATAAAAGGCATCCAAACTGGAAAGAAAAAAATTAAATGTCTCTGTCTGCCGATGACATAATATTATATATAGAAAACCTTAAAGAATTCACCAAAACACTGTTAAAACTGACAAATCCAGTAAAGTTGCAGAATACAAGAAACAAATACACATAATTAGTTGCATGTCTATACACTAACAACAAACTATCCAAAGAGAGCAATAAAACAATCCCATTTGCAATAGTTACAAAAAAATACTTAGAAATAAATTTAACCAAGAAGATGGAAGGCCTGTACACTGAAAACTACAAACTATTAATGAAAGAAATTGAAGACATAAATAAATGGAAAGACATCCTATGTTCATGGATTGAAAAAATTAATGTTAAAATGTCGATACTAACTAAAGAAATATACAGATTCAATGCAATTCCTATCAAAATTCCAATGACATTTTTTACAGAAAGAGAGAAAATCTTGAAATTGGTAATGAACCACAAAGACTCCAAATAGCCAAAGTAATCTTGAGCAAAAAGAACAAATATGGAGGCATCACACTACCTGACTTCAAAATACACCACAAAACTATAGTAATCAAAACTGTTTGGTATTGACATAAAAACAGACCTATGAAACAGAACAGAGAGCCCAGAAATAAATCCATGCATTTACAGCCAATTGATTTTTGACAAAGATGCCAAAAACACATAATAGGGAAAGGACAATCTCTTCAATAAATGGCATTGGGAAAATTGAATATTAACATGCAGAAATAATGAAATTAGACTCCGATGTCACCCAATATATAAAACTCAATTCCAAATAGATTAAAGACATAAATATAAGACTGAAACTGTAAATCTACTACTAGAAGAAGACATATGGGAAAATCTCCATGACATTGGTTTAGTCAATGATTTTTTGGATATGACCCCAAAGCACAAGCAACAAAAGCAAAAATAAATCAGATTACATCAAACAAACAAGCTTTTACACAGCAAAAGAAACAATCAACAGAGTTATGAGACAATCTATGGAATGGGAAAATGTATTTGAAAACTGGGCATATGATAAAGGATTAATATACAAAATATATAAAGAACTCAACTCAATAGTAAGAAAACAACCAGATTTAAAAATGAGCCAAAAAACTGAATAGACATTTCTCAAAAGAGGACATACCCATGGTCCAGAGGTTCATGAAAAAATGCTCAACATCACTGTACACTAACAACAGAGAGATACAAATCAAAACCATAATGAGATATCAACTCACATCTGTTAGAATGACTATTATCAAAAAGATGCAACATAAATTTTGGCAAAGATCTGAAGAAAAGGGAACTCTTGAACACTGTTGATTGGAAGGTAAGTTAGTACAACTATTATGGAATACAGTAGGGAGGTTCCTGAAACAATAAAAACTAAAACTACCACATAATCCGTCGATCCCACTACTGGCTATATATTCAAGGAAAATGAAATCAGTATGTAGAGATATGCACGTCCATATTCATTGTAGCAATATTCACAACAGTCAAGATATGTAATCAACCTAAGTATCTGTCAATAGATGAATGGTTAAAGAAATTGTGGTATATATATACACACAATGGAATACCATTCAGCATTTAAAAAGAAGCAATTCCTGTCATTTGTAACATGGATAAACTTGGAAGACAGTAAGTGAAATAAGCCCAGCACAGAAAAACAACTACCATACGATATCACTTATATGTTTAATCTAAAAAAGTTGAACTAATAGAAGCAGAGTAGAACGGTGGTTACCAAGGGCTTGGGGAGAGGGAGTTGGGGAGACGTTATTTGAAGGATACAAAGTTTCAGTTAGGAGAAATAAATTCAAAAGATTTATTGTACAACATGGTGACAATAGTTAATAATAACATACTGTATTCTTGGAAATCACTAAGAGTAGATCTTAAGTGTTCTCACCATAAAAAATATGCAAGGCAAAGCATTTGACCACACAAATGACATAGTGGCACAGGTGGGGACTTCACTGATTATTAGCACAAGAGAAACACGGGGATATGAGTAACCTGGACCATACCTTACTTAAGGAGACTGAACGTAATAGAACCCTGCTTCTCAAGCTTAAGTGGGACAGTCATATATCACTTGCACTGAGTCAGCAGGAATACTTCTCAATTTCATAGAACACTAAAAATGTTCTAATTAAAAATGTCTATGGTGTCAGAAAATAGCCATAAAGAGCCAAATGAAAAGCTCTGATATTTGATATGCAAATTGACTTGAAATGACAAGTACATGAAGAGCAAGTAAGGAAGAACAGCCAGGAAATCTCTGGGGGAAAAAAACAAGGTGGTGTGGGGGCAACTGCTGGCCTTATCAGACACTAAAACATACTCTAAAGCCTCTACAATTAAAAGCATTTGATACTGGTACATGAGTAGGCCCAATGATATATGAAAATTTAGGACTGATAAAGGCAGCACATCAAATCAGTTGGGGAAAATATAAGCATTTAACAAATGTTGAGATACTGGTTGAGCAATATGGAAAACAGTAAAACTATACTCATTCCTAACACCATACCGCAACTTAAATTCCAAATCGATCAGATATTTAAATGTAAAAAAGCATAAAAGTACTAGGAAAAAAAATACAGGTATATTCTACTATCACTTGTGAGTACAGAAGCTTTGCTAATTCTGACTCAAAATCTAAAGCAATAAGGAAAAAGACTATGATAAACTTTATTATACATATAAACTCAATAAAAATACAAAGTAAAAGTAAAAATGAAAAAAACAAAAACTCTTCAACTTATAACAGGCAAGGGGTTAATATCCCTAAAATTTCTTTGTAATCCCAAAATAAATACATGGTCATTAGTGGACATGCATAGAGTGGCAAAAAATTTCAGTCAATCAATGCATACATTCCCAGCTTAAGATGAACAAGGTGATGCTCCGTCTTTCTTGTTTCAGCTCTTTACTGGAAACAAATGTCCTCTCCATGGACTATTTCGTGCCTTTATTATTATTTTTTTTTACATTTTTATGCTTTTGTGTTATGGCTTGCAAGCAAAGTGCTGAGGTGCTTTCTAGTGTTTCTAAGCACAATAAGTTGTGATGTAGCTTTTACAGAAAATGCTGTAGATTAGCTTCATTCAGGCATAAGTTACAGTGCTGTTGGCCATAAGCTCAATGTTAGTGAAACAACAATATATACTAAATAAGGTGTCTTTAATCAGAAACACATAAAAGAAGGGTACATACTGATCAGTTCATAAAAGTTTGTGAGAGGCTCAAAGGAACCTAACCTTCTATTTCTCTTATGAGAAATGGTTCCAAATTAGATAATTCAACATTCATGGAGACTATATACAATAGCAGTCCCCAACCTTTTTGGCACCAGGGACCAGTTTCGAGAAAGACAATTTTTCTACAGACCTGGGGTGGGGGACATGGTTTTGGGATGAAACTGTCCCACCTCAGATCATCTGGCATTAGATTCTTATAAGGAACATGCAACCCAGATCCCTCACATGCACAGTTCACAATAGGGTTCCTGCTTCTATGAGAATGTAATGCCACCGCTGATCTGACAGGAGGTGGAACTCAGCTGATAATGCTCCCTCATCTGCAGCTCACCTCTTGCTAATGCAGCCTGGTTCCTAACAGGCCATGGACTGGTACCAGTCTGTGGCCCAGGGGTTGGGGAATGCCGGTTATATAACATAACTACCGTGAATAACAAGAATCGACTATAGTTGAATTGAGATTTAAAATATTTTCTGAGACAAAGCGTGATGATAACCAACAACCTAGGCCAATAGTAGAGCTTAGACAAAACAGAACAAGAGATTTCCCTCTCCCTAGGAAAAGAGAAGATTTGATTAAGTTGGTGGCCAATGTGCCTTAGAGAGTCCTCAGGGAAAATAAAAGACAAGGAAGGTTGAGATATAGAATATAATCCTTCCTTTGGATCTAGTTCCTTGCAGTGGGGGCGGGGAGGACAGAAGTGACTAACATCACAGATTTGTGAGGAGGCTGGGAAAGGAGCACATGCCTGCTTTACAGGTGGGGACATGGACACCAAGAAGTCAAGGTCTTTGCTCAAGATCAAACCTATTATCTATGTGCCTGTAAACTAGTTTCTTGAGCTCTGATCCTTGAATTTCCTGTAATAGGGGTAAGAATGGTACTAGATATACTTGCTGCAAAGATGGAGACAAGGCATGTCAAGCACTTGGCCCAGGGCCAGGTACACAGTAAGTTCTCTGTGCAAATTAGCAACTATCGCCCAGTAGCAGAACGCAAGACAAACTGGGCCAGAGCTCAATTTGAGAGAGTTGTCTCTGTTAACTGTGATTCCCCAAAGCCAGAAATGACCCAAAGGCTTTTGGGCCATTCCCCAAATAGCCCCTTCTGTTAAATCTAGTGTCATATTAAAATTGGATTTATTAATTACTCTTAGGGGTATAAATTGAATTTTAAAGGTCTTATTTGTAAGTTATACTTCTGCCTTCTTTAAAAGGAATCTGAGGAAGCTTACAACTAGATGCAACTTGTATAACCGAATTATTAACACACCAAAGCACAATAATGACTCCAGAAAGAAAGGTCCAAAACAATGTGGCAAAAGGGAGGATTAGTTTTACCATAAGATGGAATGGACAATACATTTCCCTTGGAGCTTCCTGGAAATGAAGGCAAAAAGGATAGCTAGTATCATTTATTTCTGGCTACATAAACAGAAGTACATTTTTTATTTTGTTCAGAAACACAAAACTCATCTGTCACTAACTGCAAAGAAAAGATCATTAGACAGATCTTTTGACAAACATTAGCATCCTCAATAGCAGTTTTATAGAATATGAACAGAATACTCTTGTTATGGCTACTCCTTATCAACCCACAATAAAAACTAAAGTCATTGTGCTAAGTAGTAATTCAGGGAAAGCATTTCAATGAGTAGTGCAAGCACAGTGGCAGGCCTGCCACTTAGTAGCTTTGCTCTGTGACCTTGGGTGAGTTACTTAATTTCTCTGGAGCCTCAACTTTCTCATTTTTAAATGGGGCTGACACCTAATTAGAGCACTGCTAGGGGAATTAAATGTACTAAAACACCTACCATGTGTCTTGCACATCATATGTCTCTCCCTTTCTCCTGAGCTAATAATGGTGTACGGACATGCTGCTTTTGGTTATTTGCGATAGAGAGAACTGGGAAAACAGAAGGAATGAATATTCGGCATGTTACCTCAGGGCCTGAGCATCTTGTTCCATGAGCAACAGGTTACTTCAGGAAGGCAAATATGAAGTTCTCTCAGGCTTACTTATAGCATAAGTCACAAATGAATGCATGTGTCCACAGGGCTGGGTTTGGATTATAATGGCATTTTCAGTCAAGTTCTTTTGATACAGATGCTTTGCATATTAAATGCAGGAATATCCTTCATTTCCATAAACAGTTGTTCTCTCTCATTTTCTTTCTTTCTTTCTTTTTTTTTCTTTTTTCTTTTTTTTTTTTTTGAGGCAGTCTCCCTCTGTCACCCAGGCTGGAGCGCAGTGGTGCAATTTCGGCCCTACTGCAACCTCCACCACCCGAGTTTAAGCCATTCTCATGCCTCAGCCTCCCGAATAGCTGGGATTCCAGGCGTGCACCACAACATCTGATAATTTTTGTATTTTTAGCAGAAACAGGTTTCGCCATGTTGCCCAAGCTGGTCTTGAACTACTGACCTCAGGTGATCCACCTGCCTTGGCCTCCCAAAGTGCTGGGATTACAGGCATGAGACACCATGCCTGGCCGAACGTTCTCTCTCATTTTCCTTGAAATCTGTGCTAGTCCTAGTCTATCTTTTAAATTTTTATATTTTGCACAAGAAATATTTCACTGTCCTCTGAACTTATGATCAACAGTGTGGGCACAATTACAATAACTGTCACTTTGTGGCAGTTCTGTGAGACTACAAGGAGTATAATGAACTAGAAAGCAAATGGGAATAGTGGTTTTTTGACTTACACCAAACAGATCTTTTCTCTTGTTTTTCTTAAGAAAACAGAAAAATTCTCTCAAAAATTTTCTCCTAAGTTTTTAAGAAAAGTCTGAAATCTAGATATTTAGATGGAATTTCCCTATTTTAAAATGCTGGCAATTAATTCATGTAGGCCAAGACTATAAGCCAGATGAAAGAGGACTGTGTAATTCCTGATTTAGAGAGGCTTCCATAATGCAGAATGTACATGGGAACTTTTCTAGAAAACTGAGGAGCAGAGTGCTTGCCCCTGGAGGGATTTGTACTGAGGGAGGAGGCAGAGCAGATCCCTCCCTGCATTCTGCAAGTCCTCCAGCCAGCCTGGAGTCTAGGCTATCACTAAGGATATTTTCAAGGGGGACAAAAAACCCACCTGTAATAAAGCTCCTTTCTGCTCTTCTCTTTCATATTTCCCTCTCTAAAAAATAAAATAAAATAAATGAGGTTGTCAGTTCCACCAAGATGCAGAATTCCAAACAAAAGGGCAAAAAGTGTTAATCTCCTGCTAAGGAAAAGCCTACAAAAGGGAATCAATTAATGTGAATTCTACTTGAGGACTCAGAAGTAATTGCTTGAGTGCTCCTCAAGAATGGCTGCTGGAGTCTATTCGCATTTGTTGAGGGAGGGTGTTCTGCTCTCCACAGCCACTGAGGTCAGCAATGGGGTAAAAATAGTACTAGGAGTTTGAGGCTTATTAGAATGACACAGAACTTCCTTCTTCCGGCATTAAAGTGAATTAGGACCATTTATCTCCTTTGAAGAGACACGAAGGTGCTTGTGCAGGGTGAAGAATACGTATCATACTTCCCTTTTTATAGTTTTGGTGTTAAAGACTGAATATTGAGGTCAGGGAATTAAATGATATTGTAGAGATGCCAAATACTAAAGGAGCACGTTCTATTATTTTGACTGCACTGCTTATGAAAAAGATTATTTCTTGTACACAGCAAACTCATTCATTTTTCTTTTTTCTTTTGCAATGCCTGAAAAACATTTTCAGAAATTGAATTCAGGGACCTAAAAATTATGTGTATTTCCTTTGGGCAGCAGTCAGTTTTCCTGAAAGATGTGCTGATGTTTTTACAGTAGAAAGGGAGGTAAGGTCATAGAAAGTAGGCACAGTTCTTACCAGAATGTTTTACATGTGAAAAGAACATTTAAAGCCAAGAGGCATGCTTTGAAGAGGCAATACACTTCGGCGCGTGAAATTATTCATAATATTATAGTCATTAATAAATTTTAATTTTTTGCTACCAAGTGGCATGTTGATTAAAAATTAGTTAATTTTAATTTTGATCTTTAACCTCAAATTTGCTTTTTTGGGGCCTCATTCCCCTTTCTTAGTTCCTCTCATTCCACTTGAATCCACATAAAAACTTCTTTAAGTCTTAAGCTAGTATAAAGATGATTTTAATACGTGTTTCTGGTTTAATCTTTCAAAATACATCATTTATGTCAAGTGATTCCACAGGGTTGGCAGGCAGTCTATTGAATATATAGCTGGAATAAAAATTATAGTGAAATGAAAAATACGTGAGCAAGAGTAGGTTGGGCCAATATTAAACAGACACAGCTATCATCTGAAGAGTATGGATTAAGTTCACTGTTTGGACTTGTGCAGGAAAGCTTAGTCCCACAGTGAAGTTCATGATATTTCCAACATTTTGAATGAGTTTTATTTTTATGTCTTGCTCCAGGAAGCAAGCATAAAATAATACTATAGCTTTATATCATTATGTTGATAATTCTACCTTGCTTTGATGACTGGAAGGCTAGAAGAAATATCTGAAAGTACCAAGATTGGTAATTTCCCAAGCTAGCTGATGGCCAGAATCTATTTCAAACATATATCCCTAGGTCTTTCCCTTTGGAATTCTGACTCCCAGGTTATGGGATGGAGAAATTTTAAAAGGCTCCCAATATGGCTATTATGATGAGCAAGTCTTGGAATCCAAAAACCTAATCTAGCAGCTCTTAATGCTGAGTGAACACTAGAAAAATGACAACACTAGAAGAATGAAGGAACATAGCAATGCTTGTGCCATGCTACATCCCAGATTAAGGAAATCAGACTCCCTGAAGGAATGTAGGAAGCTTCCAAGTGATTCTACTGTATAGTTGGGTTGAGAACCAGGAATCCTTACTCCAGCCTCAGAGAGTACTAGAGCCACAGTGAGGCCAGGCCCACTTATTCTCTTCCCTGAAAGTGGCAGTTTTATGAGAGATGGAGGAAGTGGGATGATAAATGAAACCACATTTGCAAGTTATATTCAAAACAGCAAAGGAATGAGTCAGTGTTTCTTAAACACTTGGATCCAATACCTTTCATGCAATTCAAGTTTTAAGCAACATGAGCTTTTGGTGATCTTTCACCCAATCTCTGACTCTGATAAGCCTCTCACTTGTCCCTACTGCTTGATTCATAGGGATGTCTCGAAGAATAAGGAGACAGTGACTGAAAAGGAGACAGATGAGGTTCAGGGAAGTGAAGAGGGTGTGGGAAGCCACCCCGACTATGAGCTTGGCATGAAGCTGAAACCACCCTCATCTCTAAATCATTCATTCCCAGGGTGGAAAAGTGCTCCTTTTCCTGAAGATGGCATTCATAGAGAAGATAAACTGAGAGAAAACAGTTGAGGCTGCAAATTCTGAGTGGGGGCAATAAAAGAGAGACTACACCAAAGGAACCTCCTTCCCTGCTGGGGACCATAGCCAACTGCACAGAGATGCGGGGCAGGAAGATGCAGTACACACAGCAGTGAGCCAGGAGATCCATTTCCTTGGAAAATACTAGTGCCACAACTTAACATGCACTGTGCTAAAAGGAGGGGCTGGGGCTGAGAATAAAATCAAATGAGACATGCTCCCCATCTTTAAGAGCTTGCAGCTTGGCATGGAGAGAGACTATCTTGTCAAAAATCACTCTACGGACAGCTCTGCCTATGTATTTGTCTAATGCACTTGTATTAGACAAGGTATATCATAGCGAATTATATTCTAACAAATTAGAAAATGGGGCAGGCATGGTGGCTCATGCCTATAATCCCAGGTCTTTGGAAGGCCAAGGCAGGAAGGCTGCTTGAGGCCGGAGTTTGAGACCAGCTTGGCAAAATAGCAAAACCCCATTTCTTAAAAAAAAAAAAATTAGCCAGGTGTGGTGGCCTGTGTCTATAGTCAGAGCTACTCAGAAGGGGTTGGGGCAGCAGGATCCCTTGAGCTAGTTTGAGGTTTCAGTGAGCTATGATTGTGCCACTGCACTTCAGCCTGGGCAACTGAGAGACCCTGTCTCTTAAAAGCCTTACCCTTCTTGAGTCAAAGCATTCCTATCAATAAAACGGGTATAACATCTATACTGCAAGGTAGTTTTGAGAATAAAATGACATGAAACATCCACACAGAGTCTGGAACACAGAAGTACCAGAATCATGCCCTATTTTTTCTTTAAAAGAAAAATTGTTATCTTCTAGAGTAGCAAGACAAGGTTTCTGAAGGAGGTGGAAATTACTGTAGGGGCCCAGTAATCTGTGCTTCAACAAGCTCTCCAGGATGTATACTAACATTTGGGAACCCCTGCTTTACACACAGGAATTTCTGGGCCTATTATGCTATGGCAGGGTTTTACTGTACAACTGTGACCTTGGATAAATAATATACCTCTATAGAGGACCAATAAAATGAAGAAAGAGGTAGCTGGAGCAGAAAGATCTATCTCCAAGGTCCCTTTCAATTGTAACATGCTATAATTTATTAGTTCACCAGTGGGGGAAATGTTTACAGCTCATTAGTTCAAACAGATGGGTAGTGTTGGCATTTGTAGATCTTGTTGCATGCATTGAGTATGGTATGTTTGAATTCTAATGGCTAATTTTAACATGCTACACATCTTCATTATTAGACTTATTAGGCTATCAATGTTAATGCTATATGATTGACCCCAATATGGAGGGGAGCGTTAAAACATGAGCTTTGTATGAGGAAAACCAAAAATTTAATTGCAATAAATTTCTTGTCTCTGTTGTGGTTACATATAATCATTAAGAACTAGACCTTTCACTGAATTAAAATTCTAAACAAAGGCAGTCAGAATTGATTTAAACAATTAAATCCTGGAACAACTACTTTCAAATAAACCTCTCATCCAGAACCTAAAAAACTTTACGATGATAGCCAATACTTACAGATAATTCAAACATGTAAGCCACTTCTGCCTGACAAATCAGCTCAAATCAGAGGTCCAGGGGAGGGCTGGCAAGATGGCCGAACAGGAACAGCTCTGGTCTGCAGCTCCCAGTGAGATCAATGCAGAAGGCGGGTGACTTCTGCATTTCCAACTGAAGTATGTGGCTCACCTCACTGGGACTGGTTAGAAAGTGGGTGCAGCCCATGGAGGACAAGCAGAAGCCGGGTGGGGTGTCACTCACCTGGGAAGGGCAAGGAGTCAGGGAACTCCCTCCCATAGCTAAGGGAAGCCTTGAGGAACTGTATCGTGAGGAATGGTGCATTCCAATGCAGATACTATGCTTTTCCCATGGTCTTCACAACACCAGGGCCCTGAGTTTCAAGCACAAAAGTGGGCAGCCATTTGGGCAGACACTGAGCTAGCTGAAAGAGGTTTTTTTTTTTTTTTTTTTTTTTTTTTTTTTAATATTCCAGTGACACCTGGAATGCCAGCAAGACAGAACCATTCACTCCCATGGAAAGGGGGCTGAAGCTGGGGAGCCAAGTGGTCTAGCTCAGCGGATCTCACCCCCACGGAGCCCAGGAAACTAAGATCCACTGGCTTGAAATGCTCGCTGCCACCATAGAAGTCTGAAGTCAACTTGGGACACTTGAGCTTGGTAGGGATGGCGTCCACCATTACTGAGGCTTGAGTAGGCGGTTTTCCCCTCACAGTGTAAACAAAGCCACTGGGAAGTTCAAACTGGGCAGAGCCCCACCGCAGCTCCACAAACCCTCTGTAGCCAGACTGCCTCTCTAGATTCCTCCTCTCTAGACAGGGCATCTCTGAAAGAAAGGCAGAAGCCCCAGTCAGGAACTTATAGATAAAATTCCCATCTCCCTGGGACACAGCAACTGGGGGAAGGGGTGGCTGTGGGCACAGCTTCAGCAGACTTAAATGTTCCTGCATGCCAGCTCTGAAGGGAGCAGTGGATCTCCCAGCACAGAGCTCAAGTTCTGCTAAAGGACAGACTGCCTCCTCAAATGGGTCCCTGACACCTGTGCCTCCTGACTAAGAGACACCTCCTAGCAGGGGTCGATAGACACCTCATACAGGAGAGCTTCAGCTGGCATCTGGTGGGTGCCCCCGTCTGGGACAAAGCTTCCAGAGGAAGGAACAGGCAGCAATCTTTGCTGTTCTGCAGCCTCCACTGGTGATATCCAGGCAAACAAGATCTGGAGTGGACCTCCAGCAAACTCCAATGGTCCTGCAGCAGAGGGGCCTGACTCTTAGAAGGAAAACTAACAAACGGAAAGGAATAGCATTAACATCAACAAAAAGGACGTCAACACAACAATCCCATCCAAAGGTCACCAACATCAAAGACCAAAGGTAGATAAATCCACAAAGATGAGGAAAAACCTGCCCAAAAAGGCTGAAAATTCCAAAAACCAGAACACCTCTTCTCCTCCAAAGGATCACAACTCCTCGCCAGCAAGGGAACAAAACTGGATGGAGAATGAGTTTGACAAATTGACAGAAGTAGGCTTCAGAAGGTGGGTAATAACAAACTCCTCCGAGCTAAAGGAGCAGTTCTAACCCAATGCAAGGAAGCTAAGAACCTTGATAAAAGGTTAGAGGAATTGTTAACTGGAATAACCAGTTTAAAGAAGAACATAAATGACTTGATGGAGCTGAAAAACACAGCATGAGAATTTCGTGATGCATATAGAAGTATCAATAGCTGAATTGATCAGGCAGCAGAAAGGATATCAGAGATTGAGGATCAACTTAATGAAATAAACTGTGAAAACAAGATTAAAGAAAAAAGAATGAAAAGGAATGAACAAAGCCTCCAACAAATATAGGACTATGTGAAAAGACCAACCTACATTTGATTGGTGTACTTGAAAGTGACGGGGAGAATGGAACCAAGTTGGAAAACACTCTGCAGGATATTATCCAGGAGAACTTCCCCAATCTAGCAAGACAGGCCAACATTCAAATTCAGGAAATAACAGAGAACGCCACAAAGATACTCCTTGAGAAGAGCAACTCCAAGACACATAATTGTCAGATTCACCAAGGTTGAAAAGAATGAAAAAATGTGAAGGGCAGCCAGAAAGAAAGGTCGGGTTACCCACAAAGGGAAGCACATCAGACTAGCAGTGATCTCTCGGCAGAAACCCTACAAGCCAGAAGAGAGTGGGGACCAATATTCAACATTCTTAAAGAAAAGAATTTTCAACCCAAAATTTCATATCCAGCCAAACTAAGCTTCAGAAGCGAAGGAGAAATAAAATCCTTTACAGACAAGCAAATATTGAGAGATTTTGTCACCACCAGGCCTGCCTTACAAGACCTCCTGAAGGAAGCACTAAATATGGAAAGGAAAAACCAGTACCAGCCACTGCAAAAACATACCAAATTGTAAAGACCATCCACTCCACAAAGAAACTGCATCAACTAATGGGCAAAACAACCAGCTAGCACCATAATGGCAGGGTCAAATTCACCCATAACAATATTAACCTTAAATGTAAACCAGCTAAATGCCCCAATTAAAAGACACAGACTGGCAAATTGGATAGAGTCAAGACCCACTGGTGTGCTGTATTCAGGAGACCCACCTCATGTGCAAAGACGCATATAGGCTCAAAATAAAAGGATGGAGGAAGATTTACCAAGCAAATGGGAAGAAAAAAAAAAAGCAGGGGTTGCAATCTTAGTCTCTGATAAAACAGACTTTAAACCAACAAAGATAAAAAAAGACAAAAAAAGGGCATTACATAATGGTAAAGGGATCAATGCAACAAAAAGAGCTAACTATCCTAAATATATATGTACCCAATACAGGAGCACCCAGATTCATAAAGTAAGTTCTTAGAGACCTATAAAGAGACTTAGACTCCCACACAATAATAGCGAGAGACTTTAACACCCCATTGTGGATATTAGACAGATCAACGAGACAGAAAATTAGCAAGGATATTCAGGACTTGAATCCAGCTCTGGACCAAGTGGACCTAACAGACATCTACAGAACTCTCCACCCCAAATCAACAGAATATACAGTCTTCTCAGGACCAAATCACACTCATTCTAAAACTGACCACATAACTGGAAGTAAAACACTCCTCGGCAAATGTAAAAGAACGGAAATCATAACAAGTAGTCTCTCAGATCACAGTGCAATCAAATTAGAACTCAGTATTAAGAAAGTCATTCAAAACCACACAACTACAGAGAAACTGAACAACCTGCTCCTGAATGACTATTGGGTAAATAACAAATTTAAGGTAGAGATAAATAAATTCTTCGAAACCAATGAGAACAAAGACAAAACGTACCCGAATCTCTGGGACACAGCTAAAGCAGTGTTTACAGGAAAATTTATAGCATTAAGTGCCCACAGGAGAAAGCAGGAAAGCTCTAAAATTGACACCCTATCATCACAAATAAAAGAACTAGAGAAGCAACAGCAAACAAATCCAAAAGCTAGCAGAAGACAAGAAATAACTAAGATCAGAGCAGAACTGAAGGAGATAGAAACATGAAAAACCCTTCAAAAAATAAAAAATCAATGAATCCAGGAGCTATTTTTTGTTTAAAGATTAACAAAACAGACTGCTAGCCAGGCTAATAAAAAAGAAAAGAGAGAATAATCAAATAAGTACAATAAAAAATGATACAGAGGATGTCACCACTGATCCCACAGAAATACAAACGACCATCAGAGAATACTATAAACACCTCTACACAAATAAACTAGAAAATCTAGAAGGAATGGATACATTCCTGGACACATACACCCTCCCAAAACTAAACCAAGAAGAAATCAAATCCCTCAATAGACCAATAACAAGGTCTGAAATTGAGGTAATAATTAATAGCCTACCAACCAAAAAAGCCAATGACCAGATGGAGTCACAGCTGAATTTTACCAGAGGTATAAAGAAAAGCTGCTTCCATTCCTTCTGAAACTATTATAAACAATGGACAAAGAGGGAATCCTCCCAAACTCATTTCATGAGGCCAACATCATCCTGATACCAAAACCTGGCAGGGACACACACAAAAAAAGAACATTTCAGGCCAATATCCCTGATGAAGATCAATGTGAAAATCCTCAATAAAATGCTGGCAAACCTAATCAAGCAGCATATCAAATAGCTTATCCACCACGATCAAGTCGGCTTCATCCCGGGGATGCAAGCCTGGTTCAACATATGCAAATCAATAAATGTACTCCATCACATAAACAGAACCAGTGACAAAAACCACATGATTATCTCAACAGATGCAGAAAAAGCCTCTGACAAAAATTCAACATGCATTCACGCTAAAAACTCTCAATAAACTAGGAATTAATGGAACATATCTCAAAATAGTAAGAGCTATTTATGACAAACCCACAGCCAATATCATACTGAATGGGCCAAAGCTGGAGGCATTCCTTTTGAAAACTGGCACAAAGACAAGCATGCCCTCTCTCACCACTCCTGTTCAACATAGTATTGGAAGTTCTGGCTAGGGCAATAAGGCAAGAGAAAGAAATAAAGGGTATTCAAATAGGAAGAGAGGAAGTCAAATTCTCTCTGTTTGCAGATGACATGATTGTATATTTAGAAAACCCCATCATCTCAGCCCAAAATCTCCTTAAGCTGATAAGCAACTTCAACAAACTCTCAGGATACAAAATCAATGTGCAAAAATCACAAGCATTCCTATACAACAAAAATAGACAAACAAAAAGCCAAATCATGAGTGAACTCCCATTCACAATTCCTACAAAGAGAATAAAATACCTAGGAATACAACTTACAAGGGATGTGAAGGACCTCTTCAAGGAGAACTACAAACCACTGCTCAAGGAAATGAGAGCAGACACAAACAAATGGAAAAACATTCCATGCTCATGGATAGGAAGAATCAATATCATGAAAATGGTCATACTGCCAAAAGTAATTTATAGATTCAATGCTATCCCCATCAAGCTACCATTGACTTTCTTCACAGAATTAGAAAAAACGACTTTAAATTTCATATGGAACCAAAAAAGAGCCTGCATTGCCAAGACAATCCTAAGCAAAAAGAATAAAGCTGGAGGCATCACGCTACCTGACTTCAAACTATACTACAAGGCTACAATAACCAAAATAGCATGGTACTAGTATCAAAACATATATAGACCAATGGAACAGAACAGAGGCCTCAGAAATAATACCACACATCTACAACCATCTGATCTTTGACAAACCTGACAAAAACAAGCAATAGGGAAAGAATTCCCTATTTAATAAATAGTGTTGTGAAAACTAGCTAGCCATATGCAGAAAACTGAACCTGGACCCCTTCCTTACACCGTATACAAAAATTAATTCAAGATGAATTAAAGACTTAAGTTTTAGACCTAAAACCATAAAAACCTTAGAAGAAAACCTAGGCAATACCATTCAGGACATAGGCATGGGCAAAGACTTCGTGACTAAAACACCAAAAGCAGTGGCAACATAAGCCAAAATTGACAAATGGGGCCTAATTAAGCTAAAGATCTTCTGCACAGCAAAAGAAATTATCATCAGAGTGAACAGGCAACCTACACAATGGGAGAAAATTTTTGCAATCTATCCATCTGACAAAGGGCTCCAGAATCTACAAGGAATTAAACAAATTTATAAGAAAATAAAAACAACCCCATCAAAAAGTAGGCAAAGGATATGAACAGAAACTTCTCAAAAGATGACATTTATATAGCCAACAAACATATGAAAAAAATTCATCATCACTGGTCATTTGAGAAATGCAAATCAAAACCACAATGAGATATCATCTCATGCCAGTTAGAATGGCAATCATTAAAAAGGAAAGAACAGATGCTGGAGAGGATGTGGGAAAATAGGAATGCTTTTAAACCATTGGTGGGAATGTCAATTAATTCAACCATTTGGAAGACAGTGTGGTAATTCCTCAAGGATCTAGAACCAGAAATACCATTTGACCTAGCAATCCCGTTACTGGGTATATACCCACAGTATTATAAATCATTTTACTATAAAGACACGTGCACATGTATGTTTACTGCGGCACTATTCACAATAGCAAAGACTTGGAACCAATCCAAATTGGTTCCATAATGGCCATCAATGATAGACTAGATAAAGAAAATGTGGCACATATACACCATGGAATACTACACAGGCATAAAAAAGGATGAGTTCATGTCCTTTGCAGGGACATGGCTGAAGCTGTAAACTATCATTCTCAGCCAACTAATGCAGGAACAGAAAACCAAACACCACATGTTGTCACTCATAAATAGGGGTTGAACAATGAGAATATGTGGACACAGGGAGGGGAACATCACACACGGGGGCCTGTCAGGAGGTGGTGGGGGGCTAGGGGAGGGATAGCATTAGGAGAAATACCTACTGTAGATGATGGGTTGATGGGTGCAGCAAACCACCATAGCACGTGTATACCTATGTAACAAACCTGCACATTCTGCACATGTATCCCAGAACTTAAAATATAATTATTATTTTTTTTAATTAGAGGTCTAAAATTCAGGTCTAAAAGTTGAAGAAAATTGGGCTATACCTCAAAGAAATCAGAGTGGGGATAAGCCTAAAATTTAATAAACAACTAGCCATCTGTTTTCCAGTGCTGCCCTGGCTTAAGCTGTGGATATACACAGACACTTTGATACAGGCTTTGTAAATTAAAATGTAAGTTCTGGGAAAGCAAAACTTTCATGTGTCTTGACTGCTGCAGTATCCTTTGTACTTGGTATAAGTTCAGGCACACAACGGTTTTTCAGTATATTGGTTAAATAAATGCCTGAATGATCCTCCAAAATTAACATAAGGGGTGCTGTCCAAGCGAATTTTCTGTGATGATACAAATGTTCTATAAATTCTACTGTCCAATATAGTAGCTACTAGCTACATGTGGTTACTAAGCATTTAAAACAAACATGTCTAGTTTAACTAGGGAACCAAATTTTAAATTGTAATTCACTTACATTTAAACAGCTATATGTGGCTAATGATTACCATATTGGACAACACAGTTAATAAAGGCTGGGACAAATGTGGGGGCTAGGGAGGAAAGAACAACATAAGACAAAAACAACAAGTGGGTAATACAGAAAACTATTATATACAATTTCTGACCCTGGGAAGTTGTTCATATAAGAGCAGATTGGGTGGGCAATGCTTCTTAGGCTCTGAATTCTTTTTGCTTTCCTTTAAATCCACTAAAAGTTGTGGCAGCAGCTGCTGAGGCAGGGAGGACTGGGTTTCAGATTCAAGGACAAGAGTCTGTATTCTTCTCCCACCAGGGACAAAGTGGTGTTTAAACCATGGACATCATGGCCACTGTGAGAACAACTGCTGGATGGCTAGGGACAGCAAGTGCCTGCAGAAGCATAAGCAGTGAGGAGCTCGGAACTTCTTTCTTGGCTGAGCTTGCTTTCTGGTTCAGGTGTGCATTCATTCAAATATTTTCCAATTCCATGTTCCACATTTCCAACTGAGATACCGGGTTCATCTCACTGGGGCTTGTCAGACAGTGGGTGCAGGACAGTGGGTGCAGCCTACCGAGCATGAGCAGAAGCAGGGCGAGGTATTGCCTCACCCGGGAAGCGCAAGGGGTCAGGGAATTCCCTTTCCTAGCCAAGGGAAGCTGGGACAGACGGCACCTGGAAAATCAGGTCACTCCTACCCTAATACTGCGCCTTTCCAACGGTCTTAGCAAACAGCACACCAGGAGATTATATCCCACGCCTAGCTTGGAAGGTCCCATGCCCAAGGAGCCTCACCCACTGCTAGCACAGCAGTCTGAGATCGAACTGCAAGGCGGAAGCGAGGCTGGGGGAGGGGTGCCTGCCATTGCTGAGGCTTGAGTAGGTAAACAAAGCAGCCAGGAAGCTCAAACTGGGTGGAGCCCACCGCAGCTCAAGGAGGCCTGCCTGCCTCTGTAGACTCCACCTCTGGGGGCAGGGCATAGCTGAACAAAAGGCAGCAGAAACTTCTGCAGACTTAAATGTCCCTGTCTGACAGCTTTGAAGAGAGCAGTGGTTCTCCCAGCACGGAGTTTGAGATCTGAGAACAGACAGACTGCCTCCTCAAGTGGGTCCCTGACCCCCGAGTAGCCTAACTGGGAGGCACCTCCCAGTAGGGGCCAACTGACACTGCATACGGCTGGGTGCCCCTCTGAGATGAAGCTTCCAGAGGAACAATTAGGCTGCAACATTTGCTGTTCTGCAATATTTGCTGTTCTGCAGCCTCCGCTGGTGATACCCAGGCAAACGGTCTGGAGTGGACCTCCAGCAAACTCCAACGGACCTGCAGCTGAGGTCCTGACTATTAGAAGGAAAACTAACAAACAGAAAGGACATCCACACCAAAACCCCATCTGTACGTCACCATCATCAAAGACCAAAGGTAGATAAAACCACAAAGATGGGGAGAAACCAGAGCAGAAAAGCTGAAAATTCTAAAAATCAGAGCGCCCTTTCTCCTCCAAAGGAATGCAGCTCCTCGCCAGCAACGGAACAAAGCTGGACAGAGAATGACTTTGATGAGTTGAGAGAAGAAGGCTTCAGACGATCAAACTACTCCGAGCTACAGGAGGAAATTCAAACCCCTCGCAAAGAAGCTAAAAACCTTGAAAAAAGATTAGACGAATGGCTAACTAGAATAACCAGTGTAGAGAAGTCCTTAAATGACCTGATGGAGCTGAAATCCATGGCACGAGAACTATGTGACGAATGCACAAGCTTCAGTAGCTGATTCGATCAAGTGGAAGTAAGGGTATCAGTGACTGAAGATCAAATGAATGAAATGAAGCGAGAAGAGAAGTTTAGAGATAAAAGAGTAAAAAGAAATGAACAAAGCCTCCAAGAAATATGGGAGTATGTGAAAAGACCAAATCTACGTCTGATTGGTGTACCTGAAAGTGACGGGGAGAATGGAATCAAGTTGGAAAACACTCTGCAGGATATTATCCAGGAGAACTCCCCCAACCTAGCAAGGCAGGCCGACATTCAAATTCAGGAAATACAGAGAATGCCACAAAGATACACCTCGAGAAGAGCAACGCCAAGACACATAATAGAGGAAATCTTGAGAAGAAAGGATTTCTTTGCAAAATGAGATAATTAAATGAGTGTCATTTAATTTTAATTTTTACAAAAGATGTGCCCTTTTTTTCTCTACCCAAACTAGTAAAGACTGTTTGCTGTTCACATGATGTAAGGTCTAAAATTGAGGCTTCAGTTCACATGTTAAGATCCCCTAGCCAAACTGCCCTCCTTATCCAAAGGACCAGGTACAGTTCCTGCTTATCCCTGAGTAGTGATTTGCAGTTACTTGTCAGCCAGTAGAATTATTCAAAGAAATCAATTTTATCCTCTTGAGCGAACCAGGAGGTACCCCATCCTCTTGATCCTACAAAATGGCCTCTGGTTGTTCACACTGTTACCATAAGCAACTCCCATGTGGCCCTGAATGGTGTAAAGCGTCCTTCTCCCAAAGCTATGAGTATATATGACTACTAAATGTCTATTGACCACATCTATCCAGTGTTAGGAGTTGTGTGTTTTGCCATTCTCACAATCCCCATAACCCTAGGGTGGGAATCCCTCTCTCACCAGTGGGTTTAACTAGAGGTGATTAAAACAAGTTATACGAAAATTCTTCATAAATAATTCATCAGTTGCTGATAAGCCAGGTATCATTTATCAATACTCCAGACAACGCTCACCCTTCTGAGCTCTCTCTTGTACCTCAGGGGCATGACGCCTGGAAACTACATCTCTCAGAGACTTTTCTCTCAGGATTTCCATTAATCCCACCATTTGAAGACACTTGCATGTCATTAGAAAGATGAAAGAGGAGAAGCCATTATTCTCCAATATCAGCTATGGGGTAGTGGTAGACAAAAGATGGAAGGTTTTGTCAGAGGCTTCTAAGTGTCCACCAGAGAATCAGTCATTAGATTACAGAAAGGAAGTAAGACTTTTGGTGGTCACTTCCTTATGACTGTCATGTCTGAGTTTCTGAAATTTGCTGTAGCAGATACCTCTGTACCCTGGCTCATATTTTCTTGGCTTCACCTCTGATTTCAGCCATGACTGCACAGTTCCATACAGCCTTCAACTCATATCATGCTGGAAGTATCCTACCTCGGGTGCAGGCTCCACATTTCTACTTTCTGTTGTAGAGTTTCTCCAACAATGCAGATGCCATGGGAGTTAGTTGGGCCCACATAAGTGTGTACGGCTCAGAAATACAGGGAGTTAATATCCCTGGGGGCAAGTCCTAGGAGCCAATAGAGAAATCCTCCTACCTTCCATACTTTGGGTGGACAATTCTGGAAGTTACTCTGTGTGCTTCTCATTAGATTTTGATAGAATCAAGCTCCTACCTACCAAATGCAACCTCTGTAACACACCCCTATGTTGGCCATTCCTTTTTCCTCACTCTACCACTGCAGATCCCTGGTATCACCTCCCAAATAAACCGCCTGCTCATAACTCCTTGCCTTAGGCTGTGCTTTGAAAGGCACACAACTCCTTGCCTTAGGCTGTGCTATGATGATAGCCCTTTCTGATCTTCACTCCTCCAGCCCTCCAAAGGTAATACAAACCTTTAATTACCTGTACTAAAATGTTTCCTATTCCTCAGAGAGTGGCTTCTGTTTTCCTGAACAAACTATGACTAATATACTGCAGTTACATAATAGTCTATGTTACATCATTTTAACTGTTACTCTGTGAATGGATATTGTATGCCTTCATCATCTTACTTTTGTTATCATCAGCACATTGATTTCCATAGAAGACATTACTAAGGCATCGTTTTACTAATAGTCATTCTCTCAATTTCCTAATTTTGTCTAATCTAACAATGTACCTGACCCAAATCTTAATTTCTCAGCCTCTCTTACTGGTAGCAGGGACACAGTTCTGGCTAACGAGAAACGAGAAGAAGTCTACCTGGGATTTCCAGGTAAGTTTTGCCTGTTCTCCTTCCCTTTTTCTCTTCCCACCTGGAACAATGACATGTGATAAACTTGCCATCCTACAATCACAAAAGAACAATGAGGACAAAAGTCACTGAAGGAGCCTTGGGATGTCAATGGCATCATAGAGCTGACTCAACAGCCCTGAATGTTGGTCTACCCACTTCTTGTTACTTGAGATGGATAAATGTCTATTGTGTTAAACCACTGTGATGGTTTCTCTGACACTGCTGAATGCAACCCCCTACCTGATGCACTGCACTTATACTATTAACTTTAGATTTCCTTTGACTAGACTCCCAGAAGAAAATTGTCACATCAAAAGAGGTATAAACATGTAAATTTATGATATAGCTGCCAAATTACTTTCAAAAAGGACTACATCAAGCACACGGCCACCATCATCATTTGAAACTATCTATTCTGGAAAGAAATATTGTACTTGTTTTCTAATTATCTTGCTAACTGGTTTCCATTTTGATTAGCAATCTTGTATACCACTGGTAGGCTCCAAGCTCATAGGCTACGTGGTGATAACAAGCTCTGTGGGAGCCCTATTCAAAATATCTTGGTATTTTTCCTACTCAAAAAAGCAGCACATGTAATATTCCTACAGTGATTGTATCACAGGGTATCAGGACAGCCAGTGTGACCTCCTTCAAAAAGAATTTCCTTGCTGCTCCAATTAGAACACAGTGGTCAAGGAGGCCATAGACATGAGAAGATTAAAAACAATGAGAAGATGACAAGGAGACCAGTGTGGCCAATGGCTTACCAACAGCTAAAGGATTTGCCAAATCTGTAGAAGGTGGACAAAGGTTGAAAAGTCTCTTCAGCATTCCAGATGAAAGGAGAACTGTCAGACAGCAAAAGAAAAAGGTGAGACATATCTATCTGATTGCTCCAGAGCTAATGTGGCCTGCAAGGAGTACTGGCATGGAAAGGGAAATTAAAGAAACATTGGTAAAGAGAAGACCACAGCAAAATAGGTGTGCTCACCACGTATAGGTTTGTCATGTACTGTTTGTGTTCAAAGCTCCACTTCAGATTATATCTGAGCTCATTTTCCCACTTTATTAGCAACTCTAAGAGGAAAGATCCTTGGCTAAGTCATAACAACACTGCTTCCTGGCAGAGACTCTTAGAATGTCACTGGTTCATTTATTCATATTAATCCATTCATTCACTCATTCACACTTTTCCTGCATGTCTACTACCAACAAGTGGTACAATATATCCCCCGGACTCAAGGAGCTTACCCATCTGGGAGTGGTAATTGACACATACAGTAATAATGACAACACAAAGGCACTGTAGGTTAAGAGCCACAACAGAAATACTGTATGCTACATTACAAGAGAACAGGAAAAATTTCCTCCAGACGGGATGACTAGAGGGAAACCCACAGAAAGAAGATGATAGCTGAGCTGAACCATGAAGGGTGGAAAGGATGTCAAGAAGAATGTTTGGAAGAAAAAAGCAATAAATATGACAGGAAAAAAGTAGGGTACAAAATTATGAGATCTTGGATCTTGTCTTAGTCTCTCCCTTAGGATGAGATATTACACGTTACTTAAATTTTGTGAGCCTCAGTTTGCTTACCTTTAAAAATGAGACACAGTATTACCTTCAGGGATTGCTCATTACAAGTATTACATTAGATAATACATGTGGAAGTATCCTACAAATTATAAAGAAGTATAATTAGTTGTCTTTTCTTATTATGATTGTTTTTATTATTCTTCCACATACAGCAAACAGGATTAACAAGTTCAAATGTGAAAAAATTCAGGACATGAACTTTTTGTTTATAAGAAATATTTTATAAATAATAACAAGGTTGTTCTTTCCAGATTTAAGGTCATACATGATTTACATAATGGATGTTTAAATAGTCATCTGTCATCTATTGTCCTTTGAGAGACATGCACACACATGTCAAGTGTTAGTGCCCAGGGGCAGACACTGTATCTCACTATGTCAGTATACATGGTAACTATTATGCCATATCTGAACAGATCTCTGTATTTAGAATTTTTATATTTTTATGATTTTGGGATTTGCTGTATAGGTTTTAAGTAGTTACAATTTCATGAGATTGCATTTAAAACCAGGAAGGAGATCTAACGCCTTTAACATAAGAAAGCTGCTCCCTATTAGAAAGGAAATTGGTCCCAACCCATGTTGTGTTTTGCACACACCTAGGTAGCCTCTCTGGCCAGTAGAGATGGTAGAACTTAGATAAAGTGAATTTGTTTCCCTGTTGATCAGACAAAAAAAAAAAAACATGGAATTTCACACTGAAAACACATCATGGGGCTTTTATTTTCATTTTTGATTCTGGTAAGTTTGAACATTCAGGAAGGTAATTTTTAAAAAACTACCAGAAAAGGCAACTTATTTTTCTTTATTAGGATGAATCTAACTTCTACAGAAGAGATGCAATTTGAGAAAATAGTATTAATGAATTCAGACAACTGTCCACAGAAAAACTGGCATAAACGCACCCTAGAAAAGTCAGAATCTCAAGGAAGTGTCCAGTGAAATTGCTTATATTACTAATTTGTGGGGAAAAAAGATAAGGTTAAATTAAGTAGAAGTTGATATGATTTAGGAATTAATGTTCAGCTGGGCATGGTGGCTCATGCCTGTAATCCCAGCACTTTGGGAGGCTGAGGTGGGTGGATCATGAGGTCAGGAGTTCAAGACCAGCCTGACCAATATGGTGAAACCCTGTCTCTACTAAAAATACAAAAATTAGCCGGTGTGATGGCACATGCCTGTAGTCCCAGTTACTCAGGAGACTGAGGCAGGATGATCACTTGAACCTGTGAGGCAGAGGTTGCAGTGAGCCAAGATCGCACCACTGCACTCCAGCCTGGGTGACACAGTGAGACTATCTCAAAAAAAAAAAAAAAAAAAAAAAGAACCAATGTTCCTACTATTCCTAAGCATTTGTATTTCATTAAACCTTACAATTAAATATTTTATAAATAAGATTGATTTCAGCTAATGTTTATATTTAGTCAGTTTAATAGTAAACTCAACTTTTATACAAAAAGCCTAATTATGTAAAAAAAAAAAAAATGCCCATCTCCTTATTCCAGTTGATCAGTAATATGAGAAAGAGACCTGAAAGTATACCTAAAGCCCTGCCATTTATCTGGGTACTATGTTGGAATTGTAAGTAAAAGCAAAGGAAATGAACATTTATTGTGCAATAACTGTGTGCCCAGCAACATGCCAGATGGGACTGTTTCACTTGATGGCTTCACAGAGGCCTCATAAAATAGGTATTGGCAATCTTATTTTTTTCGAGTGCTAAGAAAGTTTAGGTTACTCAGGGTCATGAAGCTTGGCAGAGCTTTATTTATGTCAATCATAGCAGAGCCATGATTCCAACTCAGGACTTTGCTAAGCTCACTGTCCTTCTATCAAACCATGCTTCTTCCTACAAGATAAAAAAAAATGTAGAGTTTCTTAAAAATTAGCCTTGAAAACCCAAACCTACCAAATGCCCACATCATCAGTAACCACACAGGCTCCTCATAAATGCTTTTCATTCACTGAATTATCTCTGAACATTTATTTCTTTAGGCTCTCTAAAAAGTGACCAAAACAACATCTTTTATCTTTGATTTTTATAACTTTTTTTTGAGGGGAAAGTGCAACTGTTAAAAAGCCTTTTTATCTTGACTTAATGACAAAGTTTTGCCTCTTGTTTAGCCTCCCACACTGAAGATTAGATCCACACATTTCTGCTCCCTTAGTCATAAAAAAAGGAATGTTGCTTTGTAAAGCAATGCTCAAATTCTTTCTAGAGCCTTCTCTCCTAGTTTAAGAATGTACTGTGACCTAGGCTAACAAACACTTCAGGTATGGATTCCTGAAAAAGATTTCTCATGGATTTTTCTACCTTTCTGCTGAAGCTACTGGCTTCTTTTTCTACACACACACACACACACACACACACACACACACACACACACACACACAGTGTAAACTTCTTTTTCAGGAATCCATACAGGCCTCCTCTTGACTAGTTTATGAAGTTTCCTCAGCATTGCCCCATCTCACCTTTTCTTGCTTCCCAATGCATTCTCCTTCCTCATGAAGCTGGCCTCCTCCCCCGCTTCCTCCTGTGCACACTCACAAAGAAGCCTGGAGCTGCTCATTTCCACCTCAGTATTAACTCCCCACAGGAAATGTCCTCTCTCCTTCCCTGTGGCGATTCAAACATATTTCCTTCAAGACTTTCCTCCTCCAAAACCCCTTCCTGCTGTAATTCCTCCCTAGCTAGCTACTAAAATGCTAGCTTCCTGGGCATTCCACTTTCCTGATGCATTTCTCCTCGCTCCACATTCCTCTCAGTTCATTATTCTGTCTCCTCCTCTGACTCCTCTTAAATGGACATTCCTGCCTATCCTAGGCTCCACACTCTTTTCTTCCTCTAAACACTCTCCCTAGGCAATTCCTTCAAAACTCTCAAATCTTAGTTACCTCTGCATTAGTGATGCCTCTAACCACAGACACCTCCCTGAGGTTCCCACATCCCTGCCAGACAACTCCTTGGAAAAGTACTGCTCAAATCTCCTACTCAATGTGTCCAAAATAAGAGGAGTAAACTAGTTTCAATACCTATTTCAACTGCTTCTATATTTCGGTAATGGACTTACTCTTTCAATAACCCAAGCTGAAACTCTTGCCCTCTACATCTTACTAGGAAATAAACCTCAGTGTATCCTTCCCTTGCAATTGTAATGGCTTCCCAACTCTTCCTCCTGCATCCAAAAACTGGTTCTTCAAGCTGTCAGAGCTTGTGCAGCTTTGGCCATGGGACATACATGGATCTCAGCAAAATAGCCAGCTGGAGCTATTTTGGGACAGAGTGGGATAGGGGCAGAGCTGGGAAACTAATCTGATTGGAAAGATTCGTCTTCAGAAGTTGGGCCACTCTGGCATGTCAGCACCACAGAGACATATTCAAGCAGTCTGGGTGCATCAGTAATCAGGTTTTAAACAGGGTGGCAAGCATCATGATTTTACCCCATCAATTCATTCACAGCAGGGTCCACGTCCAGCAGCAGGCACTTGCAATAGTCTCCCACTGGTTTCCTGCCCTCTACCTCCTAGCTTCTAAAATTCCAATCTGATTCCTACACTAGTACACCTCAAATTATTCAGTAGCTTTCCACTGGGCAATGATAACATATGAATCTTGACTAGGTAGAAACAGGAAGTTGAGAAGGAGACTTTAATGGCCAGTGCAAGATTGACAAGAGAATATTTTCTTTACCTGTACCACAAAACTGGCAGAGTTCCAGATAGAGGTGAGACCCATCTGCCTGGGTCTCAGAGTGAAGATGACATAAACAGAGCTGAAGCCCATCCTTTTTGGCATGTGGCATGAGTGAAAAATATACTCGTATGATTGTCACCTACTGTTATTTTGTGGTTGATTGTTACCACAGAATAAACCAGCATACCCTGCCAGATATAGTGACTTTCACAAACATTTCTCAAAACTTCAGAGGAGAAGGGGCTTATTTCATACTAACATAGGTGAAAGTTTGCTTACTAAGCTAAAATAAGGAATAGTGAGAGAGAAAACTTGGTGAATTGAAGACCTGGTATTAAGCCTCTGGAGAGGACTGTGATTTTCTGAAACTAATTGCCTACTCTGAGTCTGCCTCCCTCTATGTATTTTTCTTAAAAGAACCACTTTTGCATGGTTGTATTGCCTATAGATCCTCCCACCCCAATCCTTGAGTTCTATTCATAATAGTACTACTCAAAAATATAGTCTGTCACTTCAATTAACTTTAATGAAAAATGATTTAATGTTTTTAATCATTAAGAATAAAAATGAACCACATTGGTACTCTGGGGACTTTTTTTTCTTTGCTAAGAACTACCATTTAATTGAAATACCAGCTCTTCAATAACTCTGACCAAATCATAACATATCTGGCACCAATGGCTAAAGAATATCTTGAACTATTAGTTTAGATCTTCATATAGAAGTGATTACCTCTAGTAACATTCCGTATGAGCCAATATTCCTCTTTGTTCATAAGAGCAAGGAAGAAAAACACAAATATATGGTCTGAATATTTCAAGCAGCTAGCACAGTGCCCAGCACAGAGTGTGTGACCAATAAATGCCAGGTCTCTTCTTGTACCCAGCCCCTGACCTGCTGCTTTACTGAAGAGATATGGCTGATCAGACTTACTATCATTTTAAGGTTTTAAAACAGGAAGGCAAGTGATTTCTCCACAGCTCTGTTTTTAAAGCAGCTCAGTTTTCTCAACCAGATTAATCAGATGTCCTTTATAGGACTGGTTCCACCATCTTAAAGGGTTTAATGACAGCAGAAGGGGGCCACTGACTTAGCAGGAAAAGAGGATAGTAACATCCAATATAGATTAATTGAATTACCTCCTCCTTCACCCCATTTCTGAGGGCCTGGCAATATCCAGGAAAGTTCAGCAAATGAAATTTCTTATTCTTCTACCCTTGAGATATCTGTGGCATAAAAATGAGGTCATTTTCTTGGTAGGAAAATGGTATCTTGCATGGTCTAAGTATTGCTTCTTCCCTTGATATAAATAAAATCAGGATTGCCATATTAAAAGTCCTAAAGGCCTTTACCTTGGACATTAGCCCTCTGGCTCAGATGCTGTAAGAAAACACTGCTACCAAAGGTCACTTCCACATTCACAAAATTGCAGTTCTTAAAAACAGAGAAAAAATAATTTCCTTTCATATGATATCAAAGTTAAGATTTCTGTTGCCATGGTGATGAGATTTTTTTTTTCCTTGCAGTGCCAGCCTTTTCCTGGCAGATGAAGTCAGTACTACAATCAATAAGAAAGCAATACTTCATTTTCTACATCCCTCTTGGGGTACGGGTTTCCAACCAAAAGCAAAGAGAGCCACATTTGACGGTCCCAAAATGTCCATGGATAGAAATTTGCATACCCAATAATGCCAAACTATGCCTTTATCATGCTTTGCTGAAGGATTTGATGAAAATTTATGTATACAAGCCAAAAACTCACATGCATGTAAAACAATCTGTAGCTCCTATTAGTTCCTTGTCAATTTGCTTCCCTACTTTTGGCCTCCTTTAATAAGTCCTTCATGTGTCTAAATGGTTCCTTAATCAAGAACCAACTTGAGTTGAGAATTTCTTAGATTCTGAATTCTGAAATACAGTCAAGGGGCATAAACCAATCTCTTTAGAACACTGTGTCTCAAATTGTCAAGTAAACTTCTATTAGCTAGACATCTTGGTGATACTTTGCTCCATTATTATTTAAGCTGAAATCTCTCTAGCTTTTAAAAAATCATGTGGTTATCTTCTGGTCATCTTGAAGCCCTAGAATTCTCTCTTCTTCCACACAGAGGAAAGACTTGGTAGACAGGAACAATCATTCAAAGTTTTTCCCAATGTAATGGATGAATGGATGATATCCCCTCTTCCCATGTGTATATAATGAACACTTGGCATTTACTCCCTGTACAATTCCACTTTAAAAATACGGTGATTTAAAGAGGGTCCATGTTTATACATGTTTACCCTTCATAGCAGGAAAGTCCTCCTATGTAAAGGTCATCTCCTTCCAAAGAAAAGCAAATAGAATAATACAGAAGCAGATGGATATTTGCCAAACCACTAGATCAGTTAAATTAAATGCCTTGGTGACATCACAGGTAGATTTCTCTGGGATTAGGAGTACATATGCAAGTACAGGTAGTAAGAGGAAAGAGAACCAAGGGAGAGTCAATATGATGTGTTTACCAAACTTGTTTCTTCCTTCTTCAGGTCACAGAGTTAAACTATATTTCCAAAGTTCCCTTGCAGTTAGGTGGGGCCATGTGACTGAGTTCCAGTCAATGGCCTGGATCCACACCCACCCACTCCTACCCTGCATGATGCGCCATCCACTAGCTTTCTCACTTTCCTGCAGGTAGATACTGAACTCAGCAGAGAAATGCTGATTTCAGAAGATGGCAGACCTACATTATAGATGAGTTCTGGGTCCCTAAATGACTATACAGAACATGAACCCTCTGCAGCTCACCTCCTGTCAACCTGCATTGGGCCCAGGATGTTAACAATAAATAAATTTTTATTATGTCAAACCACTGAGATTTTGGCTTTTTATTAAAGCAACTAGCATTACTCAGCCTGACTAAAACAGGAAGCTAAGTGGATACTCAAATATGGTTTCTTCTGTGAGCTTAGCCTACCTTAGGAAGCCAATAGTGTCCTGAACTAATCCTAAATTAGTTCGTATTAGGATTTTGAAGCAACTTTTGGTAGACGGACAGTGTACCTTTGGGCTTATGGTCCAAGGAAGCAATATTCTTAATAGTACAAACCTGGAACTGGTGGCCAAAAACATAAATAAAAATTATCCATATTCACTTCCCCAAACCCTCCATTCCTAGGAAAAAAAAAAAAAAGGAACAAAATAGAACTTAACATATCACCTCTAAAAGCTGGAACCCACCCACAAATGTCATTTCAGGGCAGGATGGGAGAGGATAAGAGAAGGAGAAAGGGCCCCCTAAAGGGCCCCCCATAATATCCAATCTCTTTCAAATTATTCATTCATCATTTATATGAGGAGATTATCCTACTACAACACCACTTTTCATTTTGCAAATGTGTAGTGTGCAGACTCGCCTGGTTCGATGGGAAAGGTTTCCAAGAAAATTAAATGTCAGAGCTGCTTGGCTTATTGGTTTTGCTCTCTATAAATTCCCTTTTTAACTCAGCTTTGAATAGAACATTCCTCAGTGTCAATGTGACAAATTAGCTTCAATCTTAATGGTGTGTGAGAATCAAGAAAGCAGGCAAAGACCAGCTATGGTTCTCAGCAAGGCAGCAATAAAAAATTAACTCTAAAAGACAGCCTTTAGTGGCTCTAGGAAGTAGAGGTACATAAGGTATCAGATTTTTTTAAATAGCCTATTATTTGTTCCTGTATTTTTTATTTTATTTTATTTTATTTTTTTGCAGCAACTGGTACTCTGATATGTATAAAGTTTAAAGCAAGCTAGAAGGAAACTCTCCTGAAAGTGGATGGGAACCAGGAAACCAGTCATGTTGTCCTGTTAGCTCACACTCCCTCCCTCCCTCCCTTCCTCCCTTCCTTCCTTGACAGAGTCTTGCTGTGACGCCCAGGATGGAGTGCAATGGCATGACCTCAGCTCACTACAACCTCCACCTCCTGGGTTCAAGCAGTTCTCCTACCTCAGCCTCCAAGCAGCTGGGATTATAGGCACCCACCAACATGCCTAGCTAATTTTTGTATTTTTAATAGAGACAGAGTTTTACTATGTTGGCCAGGCTGGTCTTGAACTCCTGACCTCAAGTGATCCACCCACCTTGGCCTCCCAAAGTGCTGGGACTACAGGCGTGAGCCACCATGCCCGGCCCAAAACCACTTTTTATGCTAATCAGTTAGTGACAGCCATGGACACTCAGGCTGAGAGTTTCTCCCTGCTACTTCTCAACCCTGCAAGAGCTCCATGTAACACCAATCTATTACAGAACTTCTTTCTCATGGTTTCTAAACACTGAAGTTGGTAGTGGAAGGGTGACGGTGAAGATTGAGTTTAGGTGTAGATGCAGTATTTTGTCAAAAAGATTTTAATCTTTTAAAAATCTCTCCTTCTAGTTAACATATTAAAATATAAAAGTTAAGAAAACAGTTCTGCATATGTGAATCATATTATTTTAGGCTCTCAGAGATAAAGCCTAGTCTGTGTTATCTGCATATGGAGGACACACATAAGCCTGTGGACTCAAAATTCTTTTCCAGTAGAATAAAAGAATATTACAACTGTGAAGGGCTTACAATCAAATATAGTACAATTCCTTCACATTATAGTGTGAGAAGACAGGCCCGTAAAGGTTAAGTGACTTGCCCAAGGTCTGGTTTTCTGACTGACAGAAAACCAGTGTGTTTCATATGACAGAAAACACACACACACACACACACACACACACACACATATTCACATATGTGTAGGGAAGGAGAGGAGAAATGATATATATTAATTTGCATGCTAAACCCTCAGATGTCTGCAAGCAATATGATATTTAAAATATCATATCCTCAAAGCATGCATCATCTCGCAAAATTATTCTTAAAGACTTGAAACCTATGATTAGAAAAGCTTTTGCCAAGGTTTTATCAAAAGGAAATTTGGATTGGGAAGACTTATTTCCTCACATGCTCTTTCCAGGGATAATGACACAAATCAATGGAGGACACGTTTCCCAGAGATATGTCACAATATGCTCTCAGACTGATATTTCTGTTTCCACTTACAAATAGACTGGGCTAAGTTTTAAACTGGGTTTTGATTCCTAAGCCTTTTCAGGATATTAAAAATTGATCCCAGCCTAGTAGCTGATGCTATGCCTTTTAAAACCAGTTTACATTATGCAGCTTTGTAGGCACGTTTCAGAGATAGGACAGTAAGGAATAAATTATAAGTTGCATTTATAATAGAACAGTAGTATCAGCTCATATGGTTTCTGGGAAGTTAAGCAACACTTCTCTCTGTTAAGCAACCATTCTCTCTTCCGTACTTTGAAAGTAAGATTCAAGAATGTGTCACAAATGGATCACAAACAGTAATCAATACTGTGAAGCCACCTTTAACGGTTCCTAATGAAGTGAACAGTGTTAGTTCTAGAGAAAACAGTAACACAATGAAACAAAAGAAAATGAGTTATTTATCTTGATCACCCAGCCTGGAAATAATGTCAACTCTGTTTTTGAGACTGCATCCTCTGACTGATTAGAAATGCAAGGCCCCAGCTGGGCACAGTGGCTCATGCCTGTAATCCCAGCACTTTGGGAGGCTGAGACAGGTGGTTCACTTGAAGTCAGGAGTTCAAGACCAGCCTGGCCAACATGGGGAAACCTCGTCTCTACTAAAAATACAAAAATTAGCCAGGCATGGTGGCATGTGCCTGTAATCCCAGCTACTGGGAAGGCTGAGGCAGGAGAATCACTTGAACCTGGGAGGGAGAGGTTGCAGTGAGCTGAGATCATGCCACTGCACTCCAGCCTGGGCAACAGAGCAAGACTCTGTCTCAAAAAAAAAGAAAAGAAAGAAAAGAAAAGAAAAGAAAAGAAATGCAAGGTCCCCAATTCATTGGCCAAAGGCAGTGGAGGCACCTGCTCATTCTTGGGTGCAAGTTTTCTGACAGCTGGAGAAATCAATGAGCACTCACTGAAGTCTTGCTCCCTGCTCTACAGCCAGGGGTTGGCTTGTAGAATTTCTGGCTCTACAAACCTGACACACACAGGCAAAATGTCAAGAAGCTTACCAACTCTCCATTCAGCCTGCTCCACTGCAGACTCAGGTGGCCATAGAGAGTTGAGATTAGGCTACTAGATGGGTAAATGATGTCTGAGCATAGAACGGGAGAAGCCTGTATGGTACTGGACATGAAATAGTTAAACAACAGCATCTTTGGAGATAGGCAGAAGTGAAGGCAGGGTAAGAGGCAGAGAGAAATGCAGTAGTTAAACCAAAAGCATCCACATGTCCATTCAATAGGGGAAACAATTGTTTCTAGCTTGGACCCCAATTTGGAAGTTACTTTTCCCACTGAAAGAGGCTTAAAACACCTTCTCCTTTTTAGTCTATTTTCAGAGCAGAGACACTTCTGGAGAATTTGTGGCAGGAAGCAAGCTTTCTAACAAACATGGTAATAAAGATAATATCTTAAAAGATCTTTGATAAGGTATATAAGTAGAATCTAGGATAAATTCTATAGACAAGAAAGAAAAATCTTATTGTTTACCATCATGGGATCAGGAATATAATGGAAAATGATCAGCAGAAAAATCAGTGTTCCACTAAACATCCCTTTACAAATTAGCTATATAATTTATGGTTTGATTAATTATATGTGGAGGGTTTGCAAAGTTAACCTACAATACATGCAACTAAATACAATTAAAAAGATGTCAACTGTAAGTGGACTTTCCTTTTGAGCCTTCATCTGCTGTTACAGAGATCAATCTGTATTTAACTGTCTTGCTGAATTAACTCATTCCTTTTCTACATCATACTTACTGATTCCCCCCAGAACACTGAGAACCTAAAGGTAACAGGGTTTCTCTCTGGGATGTCTCCACACTATCTGCTTTCAAGAGTCAGTTTTGTCTCCAAGTCTGTTTACATCCATTTCTTTTGTTCTTTTAATTACATAATATAATTTAAAAATACTGCCAAATGAGAAAAAAATGACTGAAGGGAGTTGTCTGTATGAAAACTAAGTTGAATGATTTGTATAGACTTAATTAAGGCAAGTTTTCTTTAACAACACTTTCAATTAGGTGTCAAGGCAATGGTAAAAAAACTTTTTAACTGTAGAAATCTAAGATTCTGCACTCAAATTTCTTCACAAGTATCTTAAAGAGTTCTTTGCCCAGTTAAAGAAGAAAATGCAAGTAGAAATGCAGCTGATGCATTAGAGGATGATTTATGCAAGAAATAAGAAGCAAAACTCTAATTGGAAAACCAATACGAAAAGAAAAAGTCTTGGCCCTGAATTAAAATATTGCTAATGTACATTTACATTAAATTAAATTTAAATGTTATATATATAAATTATTTCTGATTCTGTCAATCATTTTTTAAAAATTGGTTCTGATCACATCTGATGTAACAGCTTTTACTCTAGGTAAATATCTAAGCCAGCTTCAAATTTGGTCTAACAATTTAAATAGTCCCTTTAGAAAATATTCAGACTCCTGATAGCGTCCCCTCTTCCTACAATGGTATCTCGGTCCTCCCGGTGTCTGGCGGGGAGTTGGGAGTTATGTAGGCTGTGCCAGTTCTTTTGTCTGTGCTGCCTGGCATCCACTGGCCTGCAGTAATGCCCTTGTTCTCTTACCATCATGTGACCTTTTGGTTTCTGATGGTAAAATACAAGGCTGGCCCTGTCTTTCACTTCCTGCAATGTCCCCAAGTAGGTATGGCCATCTCCCGTTTGCTGGTTCAGCTTCCCTCAGCTGTGGCTGGCTGCAGACCCTGGAGTCTGTGCCACAGCACCATTCAGCCCTAACATCTGTTATGATGCTGCTGCTCACCTTAGCATCCCAGCTCTATGGAAACTGAGCTGCTTCACCTGGGCTTGAAGGGCCTTGCACAGGTTCCTGCCCACTCCCTGTCTCAACAAGAATGTAGGGTAGAATCTTGTGCCTGTGCCTGTGGTGTTTTCCTGAATTCCCCAGTCTTCCAACATCAAAGCTCACAGAGAACTCTGGAGATGCTACGTGTGCTCACTTCTGTCTTCTGCCCCCTTTTCATTCTCCTTCCTCTCCATCCTTACCCTGGCCAGGACAGAGGCAAGCCTTTCTTTTTACATCATATCATCCTTCTTCCTGACTCCAAACTTCTTCACACTGTAAGAGAAGCCTGTGAGCTGATCCCTGCAGGCCTATCTTTTCTGTATCTAAGGAGAAGATAAGCATACCAAGACTTCTCACTCCCCAATGCCACTGTCTCCTACACTGGAGTACTAAGGCCACTCTGACTTAGGAATCATATGCCTTAGGAATAAGATAAGACGTTAAGAGGAAGAGGGAAATGTATTGGTTTAATATTTATGAAAACACATTTATTATTTGTTTTCATTTATATATTTACTTATTATTGCAAAGTGATGGTACAAATATTCCCAACTATAGGTTGAGCACCCCTAATTTGAAAATCTGAAATCCAAAATGCTCCAAAACCTGCAATTTTTTGAATGTCAACATGACACTCAAAGATCATGCTCAAAGGAAATGCTCCTTGGAGCATTTTGGATTTCAGAGGCTCTACTGGTTATGTATACGTAAATATTTCAAAATCTAAAGAAAGTCCAAAATGTGAAACACTCTGGCCCCCGAAATTTCAGATAAGAGATACTCAACTTGTAATACTTTTGTTATTATAAAATCTCCTCTACCTTCAGTTAAGAACTAGTATCTGTTGCTATTATATATAGATGTCTGGACTGGACAGTACAGTGAGAATGCTGGCACCAGAGAGGAAAAACTGAGTTAGATGCACCACTGGCTGAAATACTATCTTCTCAAGACATATTTTGACCTGGGTGCTATTATTACACAAGAGGTATCTTCCTTGAATTCCAGAAGGCTTCATCGAAAGGAGAGGTGGATCCCACCAAGCCTCTAGCTGGGCCTTATGCTTCTGGGATGAAGGAATAAATGAGGTCTGCTTGCTGTAGCAGTTTTTCCAGCACACAATGGGCAAATAAAGACATAAGCCAATGTTTAAGGTTACTAAAACATGAAAGGAAATTGCCTTATCATGAACCTTCAAACCAGCAGACACAAAGACCTCAATGTGACATCAGTATACTATCACCTAATGATCAGGGGATTCCCAGGATTCCCTTCTCATGTTTTGCTAATGCTTAGGTGCACCCAGTGATAAACCCATACTAGAATCTCAGGCGGCTTTCTCTAAAGGGTGATACTCAGCAGGTTTTTAAAAAGAGCCTACTCACATTTAAACTCAGAGCAGCTTTCCAGGGAGAAATCAAACCAATGTATTTTCCTAGATCAAAGCAAAATTTCACCTTTTATATTTGACTTAGGACTATTGGTCCTGAAGGGAAAAGTTAACCTTCCTTGCCTTCAATGTAGTCTGGTTAATCGATCTACCACTGGGAAGAAAGGACTCTGCTTCCATTAAAATTGGAATAAAAAGCCACCATGTAGAAACTATTAATCTTGACACATCTGACAGATAAATGGCAGCTTGATGGCAGATCAAGCCATGTTTCCCAGACAGGTTGAGATCTACAGGGCAGACTATCAGATAGGGAAGATCTGGGGCTTAATGGCAAAGATTATTGCCAAAGGCCCATTTTGGCTTAAAATATCTGTGACTCCATACTCTGGGCAAAGAGACCTCTCTGAATATTTACAATGTTTCAATGTCAACCATCTTCAAATTTTCAGCGCCTAAAGCATAAAAGCTGAAGTTTAATTTTAATCACATTAAGCTATTTGGTAACAGAATTTCTCCAGCCTGGACTCAGTACTACTTTCAGTTGACTAGCTGGTTAATCTCTGTTGCAATTACCAAAGTCCAAGATTAACATGATGATAATGAATAATGTCTCCTCCTCGGTTTAACTAAAATTTGTGCTTCTGAAGCTAGTCTGCTAAAATTTTAATTTTCTTGGAGCACAATTCCTTTTTCTCACTCCTTGACAACCCCCCATATGTTCCATTTAAATGTGCCTGAAAATCTCTTTGCAATGGGATTTCTTCATAAGAGGGAAATCAATCTCTGTCTGGGTCTGGGCCGTGGGAAGGGAAACCTTAGTGATGAAGTGACTCTAAACATTAGATATAATTTAAAAACCATGCAGATTCTGTCCTCAAAAGGCATGGAACTAAGGAAGAAAGATGTCAACTAGAGGGAAATGACACACACACACATACACTTTCCTGATATGGAAAAGAAGTTCATGGTAGTCACAAAGAATAATGTAGCCCCTAGTGATTGCTGGAGAAGAGTTCTCTCTTTTCCTATGATGAAGATAAATGCAGAAATCTGGAATAATGGGGCATAGGTAAGACCACTCAGGCTCTTCTTTTCTGGGACAGGATGATGGTTCACAGATGAGCCTCCTCTATACTTTTACTGATATGGCATTATCACCTTCCTATGCTGCCCAGCTTCCTGTGTCAACAATGAGGCTGATGATGACTTTCAAGCATACAATTTATCTAATATGGATTATCTTTATCGAAAGACAATTGAGAAAAGGTCACTAATTCTCCAAATAAAAATAAATCAAGGGCTTTAGGAGTGCTGTTTTTTTTTTTTTTTAACATAACTGCCCAATAACCAGTACAACATGAAAGATTAGGGCAAGCATTAATGATGTATGTGTGAAAAGCTTGTTAAAAATCTAAGAATGAAGTTTGAGTTAAAAGTTGTTTGAAATTGGAATTTACTGGGACGTCAAAGATTGAAAGAAGTAGAAGATTCTTCCCTCAGGACATGAGGAGGAAGTTGTATGATGATGGTGTGTGTTTTGTGTGCATGAATGACAATTTATAAATGTTGAATTCTGGGCTCCAACAATCACTATCAACAGAAGATCAAGCTGCAAATATTTATGTTTTAAAACTTAAATTATAAAGCTAGTTAAATCTTTCTAACAGCTCATGGGAACATTTTACCTAAGTTACCATTTACATTGTATAGAAAAAGATTCATTTAAACACAAATTAGACATTAGGAATTAGTTTGGGGAAGAGGTTTTTTTGTGGATTCTCTCATATTGCAAAAGAAAAGCTATTTGCCTTCTGGGGAACTGAACTAAATTCTAATCTAGTATTTAAGACTAGAATGCTAAAAACAAAAATATGAAGAAAAATAACACCCTTTATTATTACATCGATTTGCAAAAACATTGTTACTGGAAATTGATTGGGACTTGAGGCCTTCCTCCAGAAAAAAAGGACTTAACTGTCAGGCCTATATTAGGTTCTAAACCTCAATGCCATGTATTTGTATTTATTAAAAATTGTTTCAATGAAAAGTATGTTAGCAGTATGAACTTCTGGTCGGTTGGAAGTTCTTCCATTTGAAAAATGTGATATTCCCACAGAACTGTCTGAATTTATTTATTTTCTAGTCCCTCTCCCCAACATTAGATAGAATGAAGCTAGAATCTTCCCTTTTGATAAAAGAACAAAAAAGAACATGTTATTTATAAATTGATGTTTAGTAACTAGTGATGAACTTGAAACACTAGAATATATTATAAGCCTTAATCCAAGGGAATCTTATGAAAATGAATTTCTTAACTATCTTTTGAACCTATATTCATAATGGTTTTCAAGATAGTTTAAGTTATATGTTTCTCTCTATTTTTCAAAGCTGCTTCTTTATATTGACGCTACTTTTTAAAATTCAGGTGTAATTCATAAGGGGCTGCGTTTTTTTTTTTTGATAAGGCTTGTAAGTATGGCTAGACGTTTTGCTCTAGTCTCCTAAGAAGGGTCATTTTATTTATATTACACTTTAAGTTTTAGGGTACATGTGCACAACATGCAGGTTACATATGTATACATGTGCAATGCTACTGTGCTGCACCCAGTAACTCATCATTTAACATTAGGTATATTTCCAAATGCTACCCCTCCCCCCTACCCCCACCCCACAACAGGCCCTGGAGTGTGATGTTCCCCTTCCTGGGTCCATGTGTTCTCATTGTTCAATTCCTATCTATGAGTGAGAACACGCGGTGTTTGGTTTTTTGTCCTTGCGATAGCTTGCTGAGAATGATGGTTTCCAGCTTCATCCATGTCCCTACAAAGGACATGAACTCATCATTTTTTATGGCTGCATAGTATTCCATGGTGTATATGTGCCACATTTTCTTAATCCAGTCTATCGTTGTTGGACATTTGGGTTGCTTCCAAGTCTTTGCTATTGTGAATAGTGCCGCAATAAACATATGTGTGCATGTGTCTTTATAGCAGCATGATTTATAATTCTTTGGGTATATACCCAGTAATGGGATGGCTGGGTCAAATGGTATTTCTAGTTCTAGATCCCTGAGGAATCGCCACACTGACTCCCACAATGGTTGAACTAGTTTACAATCCCACCAACAGTGTAAAAGTGTTCCTATTTCTCCACATCCTCTCCAACACCTGTTGTTTCCTGACTTTTTAATGATGGCCACTCCAACCGGTGTGAGATGGTGTCTCACTGTGGTTTTGATTTGCATTTCTCTGACGGCCATTTCTCAGATGACCATTCTAACTGGTGTGAGATGGTATCTCATTGTGGTTTTCATTTGCATTTCTCTGATGGCCAGTGATGATGAGCATTTTTTCATGTGTCTTTCGGCTGCATAAATGTCTTCTTTTGAGAAGTGTCTGTTCATGTCCTTCGCCCACTTGTTGATGGGGTTGATTTTTTCTTGTAAATCTGTTTGAGTTCTTTGTAGATTCTGGATATTAGCCCTTTGTCAGATGAGTAGATTGCAAAAATTTTCTCCCATAATGTAGGTTGCCTGTTCACTCTGATGGGAGTTTGTTTTGCTGGGCAGAAGCTCTTTAGTTTAATTAGATCCCATTGGTCAGTTTTGGCTTTTGTTGCCATTGCTTTTGGTGTTTTAGACATGAAGTCCTTGCCCCTGCCTATGTCCTGAGTGGTATTGCCTAGGATTTCTTCTAGGGTATTTATGGTTTTAGGCCTAACATTTAAGTATTTAATCCATCTTGAATTAATTTTTGTATAAGGTGTAAGGAAGGGATCCAGTTTCAGCTTTCTACATATGGCTAGCCAGTTTTCCCAGCACCATTTATTAAATAGGGAATCCTTTCCCCATTGCTTGTTTTTGTCAGGTTTGTCAAAAGATCAGATGGTTGTAGATATGCGGCATTATTTCTGAGGGCTCTGCTCTGTTCCATTGGTCTATATCTCTGTTTTGGTACCAGTACCATGCTGTTTTAGTTACTGTAGCCTTGTAGTATAGTTTGAAGTCAGGTAGCATGATGCCTCCAACTTTGTTCTTTTGGCTTAGGATTGACTTGGCGATGCAGGCTCTTTTTTGGTTCCATATGAACTTTAAAGTAGTTTTTTCCAATTCTATGAAGAAAGTCATTGGTAGCTTGATGGGGATGGCATTGAATCTATAAATTACCTTGGGCAGTATGGCCATTTTCACGATATTGATTCTTCCTACCCATGAGCATGGAATGTTCTTCCATTTGTTTGTATCTTCTTTTATTTCATTGAGCAGTGGTTTGTAATTCTCCTAGAAGAGGTCCTTCACATCCCTTGTAAGTTGGATTCCTAGGTATTTTATTCTCTTTGAAGCAATTGTGAATGGGAGTTCACTCATGATTTGGCTCTGTTTGTCTGTTATTGGTGTATAAGAATGCTTGTGATTTTTGTACATTGATGTTGTATCCTGAGACTTTGCTGAAGTTGCTTATCAGCTTAAGGAGATTTTGGGCTGAGACAATGGGGTTTTCTACATATACAATGATGTCATCTGCAAACAGGGACAATTTGACTTCCTCTTTTCCTAATTGAATGCCCTTTATTTCCTTTTCCTGCCCAATTGCCCTGGCCAGAACTGCCAACACTACGTTGAATAGGAGTGGTGAGAGAGGGCATCCCTGTTTTCTGCCAGTTTTCAAAGGGAATGCTTCCAGTTTTCGCGCCCATTCAGTACGATATTGGCTGTGGGTTTGTCATAGATAGCTCTTATTATTTTGAGATATGTCCCATCAATATCTAATTTATTGAGAGTTTTCAGCATGAAGGGTTGTTGAATTTTGTCAAAGGCCTTTTCTGCATCTCTTGAGATAATCATGTGGTTTTTGTCTTTGGTTCTTTTTATATGCTAGATTACATTTATGTGCTGCTGGATTCGGTTTGCCAGTATTTTATTGAGGATTTTTGCATCGATGTTCATCAGGGATATTGGTCTAAAATTCTCTCTTTTTGTTGTGTCTCTGCCAGGCTTTGGTATCAGGATGATGCTGGCCTCATACTATGAGTTAGGGAGGATTCCCTCTTTTTCTCTTGATTGGAATAGTTTCAGAAGGAATGGTACCAGCTCCTCTTTTTACCTCTGGTAGAATTCGGCTCTGAATCCATCTGGTCCTGGACTTTTTTTGGTTGGTAAGCTATTGATTATTGCCTCAATTTCATAGCCTGTTATTGGTCTATTCAGGGATTCAACTTCTTCCTGGTTTAGTCTTGGGAGGGTGTACGTGTCCAGGAATGTATCCATTTCTTCTAGATTTTCTAGTTTATTTGCGTAGAGGTGTTTATAGTATTCTCTGGTGGTAGTTTGTATTTCTGTGGGATCAGTAGTGATAACCCCTTTATCATTTTTTATTTCGTCTATTTGATTCTTCTCTCTTTTCTTCTTTATTAGTCTTGCAAGCAGTCTATCAATTTTGTTGATCTTATCAGAAAACCAGCTCCTGGATTCATTACTTTTTTGAAAGGTTTTTGTGTCTCTATTTCCTTCAGTTCTGCTCTCATCTTAGTTATTTCTTGCCTTCTGCTACCTTTTGAATGTGTTTACTCTTGCTTCTCTAGCTCTTTTAATTGTGATGTTAGGATGTCAATTTTAGATCTTTCCTGCTTTCTCTTCTGGGCATTTAGTGCTATAAATTTCCCTCTACACACTGCTTTGAATGTGTCCCAGAGATTCTGGTATGTTGTGTCTTTGCTCTCATTGGTTTCGAAGAACATCTTTATTTCTGCCTTTATTTCATTATGTACCCAGTAGTCATTCAGGAGCAGGTTGTTCAGTTTCCATGTAGTTAAGTGATTTTTGAGTGAGTTTCTTAATCCTGAGTTCTAGTTTGACTGCACTGTGGTCTGAGAGACAGTTTGTTACAATTTCTGTTCTTTTACATTTGCTGAGGACTGCTTTACTTCCAACTATGTGGTCAATTTTGGAGTAAGTGCGGTGTGGTGCTAAGAAGAATGTATATTCTGTTGATTTGGGATGGAGAGTTCTGTAGCTGTCTATTAGGTCCCCTTGGTGCAGAGCTGAGTTCAATTCCTGGATATCCTTGTTAACTTTCTGTCTCGTTGATCTGTCTAATGTTGACAGTGGGGTGTTAAAGTCTCCCATTATTATTGTGTGGGAGTCTAAGTCTCTTTGTAGGTCACTAAGGACTTGCTTTATGACTCTGGGTGCTCCTGTATTGGGTGCATATATATTTAGGATAGTTAGCTCTTCTTGTTGAATTGATCCCTTTACCATTATGTAACGGCCTTCTTTGTCTGTTTTGATCTTCATTGGTTTAAAGTCTGTTTTATCAGAGACTAGGATTGCAACCCCTGCCTTTTTTGTTTTCCATTTGCTTGGTAGATCTTCCTCCATCCCTCTATTTTGAGCCTATGTGTGCCTCTGCATGTGAGATGGGTTTCCTGAATACAGCACACTGATGGGTCTTGACTCTTTATCCAATTTGCCAGTCTGTGTCTTTTAATTGGAGCATTTAGCCCATTTACATTTAAGGTTAATATTGTTATGTGTGAATTTGATCCTGTCATTATGATGTTAGTTGGTTATTTTGCTCGTTAGTTGATGCAGTTTCTTCCTAGCCTTGATGGTCTTTACAATTTGCAATGTTTTTGCAGTGGCTGGTACTGGTTGTCCCTTTCCATGTTTAGTGCTTGCTTCAGGAGCTCTTTTAGGGCAGGCCTGGTGGTGACAAAATCTCTCAACATTTGCTTGTCTGTAAAGTATTTTATTTCTCCTTCACTTATGAAGCTTAGTTTGGCTAGATATGAAATTCTGGGTTGAAAATTCTTTTCTTTAAGAATGTTGAATATTGGCCCCTACTCTCTTCTGGCTTGTAGAGTTTCTGCTGAGAGATCAGCTGTTAGTCTGATGGGCTTCCCTTTGTGGGTAACCCGACCTTTCTTTCTGGCTGCCCTTAACATATTTTCCTTCATTTCAACTTTGGTGAATCTGACAATTATGTGTCTTGGAGTTGCTCTTCTCAAGGAGTATATTTGTGGCATTCTCTGTATTTCCTGAATTTGAATGTTGGCCTGCCTTGCTAGATTGGGGAAGTTCTTCTGGATAATATCCTGCAGATGTTTTCCATCTTGGTTCTATTCTCCCCGTCATTTTCAGGTACACCAATCAGACGTAGATTTGGTCTTTTCACATAGTCCCATATTTCTTGGAGGCTTTGTTCGTTTCATTTTATTATTTTTTCTCTAAACTTCTCTTCTCACTTCATTTCATTCATTTGATCTCCTGTCACTGATACCCTTTCTTCCGGTTGATCGAATCGGCTACTGAGTCTTGTGCATTCCTCATGTAGTTCTCGTGCCTTGGTTTTCAGTTCCATCAGGTCCTTTAAGGACTTCTCTGCATTGGTTATTCTAACAGCCATTTGTCTAATTTTTTTTTGAAGGTTTTTAACTTCTTTGCCATGGGTTAGAACCTCCTCCTTTAGCTCAGAGTAGTTTGATTGTCTGAAGCCTTCTTCTCTCAACTCATCAAAGTCATTCTCTGTCCAGCTTTGTTCCGTTGCTGGTGAGGAGCTGCATTCCTTTGGAGCAGGAGAGTCCCTCTGATTTTTAGAGTTTCCAGTTTTTCTGCTCTGTTTTTTCCCCATCTTTGTGGTTTTATCCACCGTTGGTCTTTGATGATGGTGACGTACTGATGGGGTTTTAGTGTGGATGTCCTTTCTGTTTGTTAGTCTTCCTTCTAACAGACAAGACCCTCAGCTGCAGGTCTGTTGAAGTTTGCTGCAGGTCCACTCCAGACCCTGTTTGCCTGGGTATCTGCAGCAGAGGCTGCAGAACAGTGGATATTGGTGAACAGCAAATGTTGCTGCCTGATCGTTCCTCTGGACGTTTTGTCTCAGAGGAGTATCCGACCGTGTGAGTGTCAGTCTGCCCATACTGGGGGGTGCCTCCCAGTTAGGCTACTCGGGAGTCAGGGACCAACTTGAGGAGGCAGTCTGTCCGTTCTCAGATCTCCAGCTGCATGCTGGGAGAACTACTACTCTCTTCAAAGCTCTCAGACAGGGACATTTAAGTCTGCAGAGGATTCTGCTGCCTTTTGTTTGGCAATGCCCTGCCCCCAGAGGTGGAGTCTACAGAGGCAGGCTGGCCTCCTTGAGCTGCGGTGGGTTTCACCCAGTTTGAGCTTCCTGGCTGCTTTGTTTACCTACTCAAGGTTCGGCAATGGCAGGCGCCCCTCTCCCAGCATCGCTGCCGCCTTGCAGTCTGATCTCAGACTGCTGTGTTAGCAATGAGCGAGGCTCCGTGGGCGTAGGACCCTCTGAGCCAGGCTTGGGATATAATCTCCTGATGTGCCATTTGCTAAGACCGTTGGTAAGGCACAGTATTAGGGTGGGAGTGACCCGATTTTCCAGGTGCAGTCTGTCACCCCTTTCTTTGACTAGGAAAGGGAATTCCCTGACCCCTTGCGCTTCCCTGGTGAGGCGATGCCTCACTCTGCTTCGGCTCACGCTCGGTGTACTGCACCCACTGTCCAGCACTCCCCAGTGAGATGAACCCGGTACCTCAGTTGGAAATGCAGAAATCACCCGTCTTCTGTGTCACTCATACTGGGAGCTGTAGACTGGAGCTGTTCCTCTTCGGCCATCTTGGCTCCACCCACCAGCCATTTCATTTTTTAGGGTCACTTCTAAAGTTATGTGGTGATTAACTTTTGAGACCATTTTGCATATGTGTGCTGATACAAATTAAAACCCAAGTAGACCACATTGCATGCTACCTCATGAATGTTGACAATGGAAGGAATACCTTGTCTGTAATATACCTTCACTTCTGAACGGAAAAGTTGAGGAAGAAATTTAATTTTCTTTTTTCCATAAGTCAAAAAAACTTAACAGCTAGTGTGCCCAGTTTTCTGGTTGACCTCAGCAGATGAACAGATAGTGTTAATTCAGATTGAAGAAATGATCTGAATCTTGGTTTGTGTAGATTTACAACCTACATGCAATATTATCTAAATCAGATAGCTTTTACAAATTTCACATGTGTACATAGGCTCCCTCCCACCCTCTTCCATATCCATTAGTTACTGAACTTTCTAAACTGGCATTGAAATATGACAATGTTTTGTTGCACCAATTTTACAAACTTATGCAGTGCAACACATGTTATTTTTCTGAGGCAAACCAAAACTAAATTTCTCAAAGCTGTTGCTGCCTTCTTTTTGCTGCCTTCTTGAGCAGCATTTGATGGAGGATCTCAACTTTTTTACATTGGTGTGGTAGTCTGTTTTCATGCTGCTGACAAAGACATACCCGAGACTGGGCAATTTACAAAAGAAAGAGATTTAATGGACTTACAGTTCCACATGGCTAGGGAGGCCTCACAATCATGGTGGAAGGCAAGAAGGAGCAAGTCACGTCTTACCTGAATGGCAGCAGGCAAAGAGAGAGAGCGTGTGGAGGGAAACTCCCCCTTATAAAACCATCAGATCTCATGTGACTTATTATCACGAGAACAGCATGAGAAAGACCGGCCCCCATGATTCAATTACTTCCCACCAGGTCCCTCCCACAATACACGGGAACTGAAGATGAGATTTGGGTAGTGACACAGCCAAACCATATCAATTGGTAATAGATAAAAATAAATCAGATTGCAAGTTCTTTTTTAAAATCTTAAACCATGTACCAAGTTTTTGGTCCAAATTGTGTAGATAAAAATAAATCAGATTGCAAGTTCTTTTTTAAAATCTTAAACCATGTACCAAGTTTTTGGTCCAAATTGTGTATTATAAGTTAAATCTAAGTTGCAGTCTATTAACCAATATGACTGTATTTCCGTAAGCATAGTTATGTTGAAATAAAGTTTTAAAAAGCACAAAAAAACCCCTGCCCAATAGCACCATGCAACATTCTTTACTTAACACAAGATGTACATAGCAAAACCATAATGAAAGTAATTTAAAAAATCTATTTCAGGGCTTCATTTTATTTCCTTTATTTGCCAAATGGCACCTAGCATGTCATTATTGTCAAATTCTACTAGAACCTCATTTGTTAATAGCTACTTATGTGATTCAAAGCAGTTTTCCAACATCATTTCTAATGACTTCATAAATATTAGCCTTGTAAACAGTAAACATTTAATAATTTCTATAAGAAGCAGGAAAAGGTAATGTTTAAGAATAGGACCCTGGAATCAGATTGTCCAGGGTCCAATCTTTGTTCTATCATTTGTAAGCTACATGCCCTTGAAAAAAATTACTTAACTCTCTATAAGTCAGTTTCTTCATCTGTAAAATGAAAGCATGAGGACAACTGCATCCCTGTGAGGGTTAAATGCAAAAACCTTAGAGCAGTGTCTGGCATGCAGTAAACACTATGTATGGGTTATCATTATAATCATTACCATCAAAGTATGTAAAGAATCTTTAGCATTAAGAATCTAGGTATGTTTAAATCATGGGAACTTTTCACACCAAAAGTGGTAAATGAGACACTAAAGTAGATAAGTGACACTCATGGTTCTTGCAGGAAATTGTGAGAATGTAGCCACTGGTGCTTTTTGATTCTCTAAACGTTGAATCCTCATAAATAGAATACTTAGTGATTCATGCTTGGCTCATTTAAGAGTTAGGTTTTAGAAAAAAATGTGTAACTTAATGGAGTCCTCTCATAACTGTAATTGAATAGACATCTATTTAAGTAAATTTTATGCTCTTTTTCTTCCTGCCCCATGCAGTACTTCTCAAATCCTTTTATAGAGGAGTCTCTAATAAAAGATGCGAGTAAACTAATATATATCATCCTAATCCCACATTCTGGAGTCCTGAGGTACAGTGGAAAGTGACCTCTTTAAGCAGGAAATGTCCCTGAAATCTCCTGTTTCATCTTTACAAAAATGTGTATTTTGAGCCCATGGTGGCATGCACCTGTATTCAGCTATTTGGGACACTCAGGCAGGAGAATCACTTGAGTCCAGGAGTTTGAGGTTGCAGTGAGCTATGATTGCACCACTGCACTCCAGCATAGGTGACAGAGCAAGACTCCATCTCTTAAAGACACATGCATATTTTGCTTTATATTCCACAGCAGGCAATATGACTTTAATATAAATATAATTTTAAAATTATATACTAGCAATAAAACTTGTTTATATTATTGTGCCCCTAACATCCTTAAGCAAAACTGATACTCTCTGAAAGCACATCATATGCATCCATTTATACTAAAGCTTTGCTAACTTCTTTCATGTACCTAGTATGGGTAGACAAACTACAATGTCGATACACAGATTAATAGAAAGCCAGTCATCACCATCACCATCTATCTGGTGGTGAATTATCTAAATGTCAGAGAGAGAAGTTAGGCAGAACCAGTGACCACAGGCTCACAAATGAGTAAATAAAACAATGAAAAAATATCTACTCGTGACCAGCTTGCCTTTCAGTGATACATCTTGCTTTTAATACCTGCTTTTACTTACCTAATCTTCATCACTTGTCTGAATGTTAGGAACATGGGCTGGGTGATACGGGGTTTAACTATTGATTCTCTAGGGGAAGGCAAACCAAACCGACCACGTCTAAGATAATGCATTTGTCAAAAAATTAAACCCCCACAATTCAGCAACAATATCTATATTTTTGAAGGCATCTATTCCTAGAAATATATATTAACTGATATATATTGATATATCTCCTATCATACCTTGGAGATATGTTTCTTCTTTCATTAAAAAAAGCAGTATATTTTAACAGATTTTGATCTTTTTAAAACTCTCACTTTAATATTTTGATCATTTCTTTGTTGAAGCAAAACGATGTTTAGTGCTTGTACACCACCAATACCTAAATGCTTTTTTTTGGATGATGTCTTAGAGTGTGTTAATGTGTTTCTAAATATTGGCTGCATTTTAAACTAAGTATTTTTACAATTAAAAGTTTGTTACCACATTTTACTAGTTTTGGTTGAACCATGCTTTAAACCTGTGATTTTTCTTCTCTTCACTCATACCTTAGCTGAGAGTTGGGAGATCCTAGAGTTTACATCAGGGTTTTGAATAGGTAGCATCTTAGAAAATTTCTTTTTTTTTTTTAACTGAACAGAACCAGAACGATGGCCTAAAACATTTGGGTGGCCTCCATTGTCTTTTCTGTTTCATACAACTTAGTCTTGTGTTTGCATACGTGGTCAATCTGAATATTATGGGAATATTAGTTTTTCTACAATAGTTATGTAAACTGAGCTAAAAATGCTTAGTTTTAATTATTTCTTTTTTTTTTTTTTTAAATCTCCCAGGAAGCACACATAACCATTCTTTACAACTAGATGGAAAACAACATTAAGTCATCTCTTACCATGAAGTTTTAAGGAAATGTTACTTTAATAAAAATGAGAAAGCTGTGGTGTAAAAGTTATCCCCCTCTCCTTATCTCTCTGTTAACATCAGAGCAGTATTGAAATAATGAATGCATTGTTAATGAACCCAAGAAAATAAAAACGATAGTATCTGATCCCACCCTTGTTTCCAGTGCATCTGCGCTGAGATGGTCTGTTGTTATTCAACCAGCTAATCACCATCTTTTGTTCGCATCACTGTGTTTTTACTCATTGAGGCTAATCTACACAGCCATCTGGTATTTGACAGATAATTGCTTTTTCTAAGTCCCACAGAGCCTGAAAAGCATCTCGGGGGAAACTGAACTAGATACATTCTTCTCAGGTAGAGCAACAACTGGAGCCAAGACAGAGGGAAGGCTACAGTGATAATTTTCAATTGGGGTACACATTTTGTCCCAGGTAATAATAAATATGGAGTTATATGCGAAATGATAGCTTTGATAATACTCCATACTATTATGACTTGTTACAGAATCTGCTTCCATTTTCCCTGGCAGCCTCATCTCCTTCCAGAACAACTGAATCAGCCAGCAACTCTAGGGCTGAGGCTCAGAAATCTGCAGCATTCACAAGCTCTCTCATGTGATTCCACTGCATAGTCCGGACAGTAGGAATAAAATAATGAACAACACAGTCCCTCTGCTGTATAGATATTTTAGAGTTCTGTTTATAATAGGATTTTGTTTACAATAATTACTTTTCTGATAACAAAAGAAATACACGCTTACTGCACAAAGCTTAGAAAATACAGAAAGTCCAAAGATGAGTACATAACTATATCATCCAATCATAAAGTTAATATTGCATACTGCTATGGTTTGAATGTGACCACAAAGTTCATGTGTTGGAAACTTAATCCCCAATGCAACAGTGTTGAGAAGTGGGACCTTTAAGAGGTGATTAGGCCACGAGGGCATGAATAGATGAATGCTGTTATCTTGGGAGCAGTGTGTCCGGAATTGGTGGGTTCTTGGTCTCACTGACTTCAAGAATGAAGCCGCGGACCCTCGCAGTGAGTGTTACAGTTCTTCAAGATGGTGTGTCCGGAGTTTGTTCCTTCTGATGTTTGGACGTGTCCGGTGTTTCTTCCTTCTGGCGGGTTGGTGGTCTCACTGACTACAGGAGTGAAGCTGCAGACCTTCGCAGTGAGTGTTACAGCTCATAAAGGTGGTGCGACCAGAGTTGTTCGTTCCTCCTGGTGGGTTCGTGGTCTCACTGGCTTCAGGAGCAAAGCTGCAGACCTTCACAGTGAGTGTTACAGCTCATAAAGGCAATGCAGACCCAAAGAGTGAGCAGCAGCAAGATTTATTGCGAAGAACGAAAGAACAAAGCTTCCACAGCATGGAAGGGGACCCGAGTGGGTTGCCACTGCTGGCTCAAGTGGCCAGCTTTTAGTCCCTTATTTGGCCCCGCCCACATCCTGCTGATTGATTCATTTTACAAAGAGCTGATTGGTCCATTTTACAGAGTGCTGATTGGTCCTTTTTTACCAAGTGCTGATTGGTGCGTTTACAATCCTTTAGCTAGACAGAAAAGTTCTCCAAGGTCGCACCCAACCCAGAAGCCCAGCCAGCTTCACCTCTCAGTAGGTTCCTAATAAAAGGATGTGTTCAATCCCCTTCTCCCCCGCTCTCTCCTCTGCTTTCTTGCCCTTCAAGCCTTCCGCCATGTGAAGATGTAGCAAGAAGGCCCTCGCTAGATGTGGGCCCCTTAACTTTAGACTTCTCAGCTTCTAGAATTGTAAGAAATACATTTTTCCTTACAAATTACACAGTCTGTGGTATTCTATTATAGCATGTAAACCAAAAATAAAATCCTACCTGCCCCCACAACTGACTGAATAGGCCCCTTTGTGGCCAAGGCAACCCCATAAAAATCTTAAAACTGAGTTCCCAGCCAGGATGGGATGGGAGGCCAGACATGCCTCATTACATCCCTTCTCTTTTTCAGTTTAGACACAACTGGCCAGCATTAATGTCAAAATAGAGATCATAAGACTGACAAAACAGACTCTCTGTGGCACTAATATACCAAATTATAAACAGGACGTAAGGCCATGCCAGGAAAGTGTTAAGTCACACACTCCTACCCTTGGAATAAACTGAAAGGTGACAGCGTGCTGGCAGCCCTCACTCGCTCTCGGCACCTCCTTGGCCTCGGTGCCCACTCTGGCCACACTTGGGGAGCCCTTCAGCCCGCCGCTGCACTGTGGGAGCCCCTCTCTGTGCTGGCCGAGGCCAGAGCCGGCTCCCTCTGCTTGCAGGGAGGTGTGGAGGGAGAGGTGCAGGCAGGAACTGGGGCTGCATGTGGTGCTCGCGGGCCAGCACGAGTTCCGGGGTGGGGCATGGGTTCGGCAGGCCCCACACCCCGAGCGGCCAGCCGGTGCCACCGGCCCTGGGCAGTGAGGGGCTTAGCACCCGGGCCAGCTGCTGTGGAGGGTGCACCGGGTCCCCCGGCACTGCTGGCCCACCTGTGCCATGCTTGAATTCTCACTGGGCCTCAGCCGCCTCCCCACAGGGCAGGGCTTGGGACCTGCCGCCCACCATGCCCAAGTTCCCCCATGGTGGGCTCCCGCATGGCCCGAGCCTCCCTGACGGGCACCATCCCCTGCTCTGTGGCCGGTCCCATGGACCGCCCAAGGGCTGAGGGGTGCTGGTGCACAGCACGGGACTGGCAGGCAGCTCCGTCCGTGGCCCTGGCGCAGGATCCACTAGGCAAAGCCAGCTTGGCTCCTGAGTTGGGTGGGGACTTGGAGAACTTTTATGTGTAGCTGGAGGATTGTATATGCACCAATCAGCACTCTGTGTCCACCTCAAGGTTGGTAAACAGACCAATCAGCACTCTGTGTCTAGCTCAAGGTTTGTAAACACACCAATCAGTGCTCTGTCTAGCTAATCTAGTGGGGACTTGGAGAACTTTTATTTCTAGCTAAAGGATTGTAAATACACCAATTAGCACTCTGTGTCTAGCTCAAGGTTTGTAAACACTGGAGAACTTTTATGTCTAGCTAAAGGATTGTAAACACACCAATCAGCACTCTGTGTCTAGCTCAAGGTTTGTAAATGCACCAGTCAGTGCTCTGTGTCTAGCTAATCTAGTGGGGACTTGGAGAACTTTTATGTCTAGCTCAGAGATTGTAAATGCACCAATCAGTACCCTGTCCAAACAGACCAATCAGCTCTCTGTAAAACGGACCAATCAGCTCTCTGTAAAATGGGCCAATCAGCAGGATGTGGGTGGGGTCAGATAAGGGAATAAAAGCAGGCTGCCCAAACCAGCAGCGGCAACCCACTCCAGTCCCCTTCCGTACCGTGGAAGCTTTGTTCTTTCACTCTTTGCAATAAATCTTGCTGCTGCTCACTCTTTGGATCTGCACTGCCTTTATAAGTTGTAACACTCACCATGAAGGTCTGCAGCTTCACTCCTGAGGCCAGCGAGACCATGAACCCACCGGCAGGAATGAACAACTCTGGACGGGAGGATGGAATAACTCCAGACACACCGCCTTAAGAGTTCTAACACTCACCACGAAGGTCTGCAGCTTCACTCCTGAAGCCAGTGAGACCACAAACCCACCAGAAGGAAGAAACTGCGAACATATCCGAACATCAGAAGGAACAAACTCTGCACACACCATCTTTAAGAACTGTAACGCTCACTGCAAGGGCCCGCGGCTTCATTCTTGAAGTCAGGGAGACCAAGAACCCACCAATTTCAGACACAAAACTGCTTATTTATGAGTAAAATAAACGATTTCTTTCCAACTTCTATTTTTAGTTCAGGGGTGCATGTGCAGGTCTGCTACACAGGTAAATGTGTGCCATGGTGGTTTGTGCACAGATCATCCCATCAGCTACGTATGAAGCCCAGCATCCATTAGCTATTCTTCCTGATGATGCTCTCCCACCTCCCAACCCCACCTTCCAACATAAACTATGTTTTAATTGTCACAAGGTTTTTCTTTTTCCCTAGCAGCTACAAACACTGGCCTTGATATAAGCAACATTAAAATAATTACAACTCATCCAGCTCACAGATGCTAACTGAACCCCTGTTCTATCAGCCATAAATACAGCTTTATTGGACAAGACTGATTTCAGTAACTTTCTCCTGATGAGAAGACCACCAACCATGGATTGATTCTGGCTGGTTCACAGATGTTACCCACTTGGGTGCCTTCATGCCCTGAAAAGACCTTTTGACATATAGGGCCTAACTGTAATACATTTAAATGTTAAGTGTCCACCCCAAAGTGAAGATAGGTGTATGTTATATGCATGTTTGTCTAATACACATGTGTTAGGACCAGCTTCATGAATATTCATAGCCCCCTCTGTAACCTGTTCAACATATATGTTTAGCCAACCTGTTTAGCATAAAGCTCCTATCCCAAACCCACCTCCTCCGAAGTGGGTCTTGGTCAGAGGCAGGCTTCTCAGACTGTGGGATGGGCACCTTGCAAGCTATAATTCTTAAGAAAAAATGAATTCTCCTCTCTTTTTCTAAATTTATAAGTTGTGTGTTTTTTAAGGTGCCAAAACAGACTGAAACACATATAAACCTGCAAATACTTCTTTTTCCAAAAAGTGAGATACGCACAAAACAGTCTATAGTCTCTCTTTTCTCCACTTACCAATATGTCATGAGGAGTTTTTAATGGGACATTGTCTTTTTATAGATCTGTAATCTGTCTTACAGTATATAATTTTAAAATGCTCTTCTCTGTCACTTCGAATCATCCAATATGCAGTGCATTTAAGTCTGCCCAGGCCTAATCTCCCTTTGGTATTTAGTCCCTCAGGAAGATCTCAAGAGCTGCCTTTTAGGTTCCAAAGGAGAACATAAGCCTTCACAAAGCCCCTCCCTCACCAGGAAAGGGTGGTCTGAAGATTGTCCTCAATCCATGCCTTACAGCCACTCTGCTCTGCTTCTCTTTTGAGCCTGAAGAGTGATACAGAAATACACCATGTAAATAGAGATGTTTCTTTATAAGCCTGTAGTCTTTCTGGGTGTTCAATGATGACACAGAAGAATAGCTTCTAAGAGAATCAAATGGCATTTCATATAATTTATTTTTAATAAGTATTTATATTCCTTGGATCAAAGGCAGTAGTGTTTATACTTTGTTACTGTAAGTGTACAAATGTGTAAAAAATATTTTCCCACTAGATAGTGTACATTCTTCATCTGTGTTGCTATGCACTTTTGTCAATATGGTGCTCTGGTTGGATACATTAATGCTCTCCCATGTGGACTTTAAATTACGCATATTATTAATTTTTTTCAATAAAAATGAGACCCCTCTTGTGAACATTTAAAGGTCACAAAAGAAGTGACTCTTCTATCATTTAAGGTGCACAAGAACCCCCTAACATTATCTCATTCAAGGGTCACAAGAGCCCCCTAACATAGCCAGGGTTGTCATACTTAGCTGCAAGATCTTGCCACAGTCACCATTGTGTCAGCAGTGCCAAGCACAGTGTCTGGTACACAGGATTCATGAACAGCTGAACAACATCAGGTTAAGTGTTTTGACCACATCATGTGGACAGTAAGATAGCAGAGTAAGGATGCTCCCAAACCTAAGATTCTCACTACAAGTTCAGTGTTGCTTCTACTATATTGCACTGTCTCCTGCCATTCCAGCTCCAATACAAAGATTTTCATTCAGACCCACCAATCATATGACACAGGGTGTTCTGTGTCCAGCTTAGAGACTCCCCACTTATTCAAATGATCAGGCTCAGGAGACAGGCTAGGCTAGAAACTGTGTTAAAGCATCGGTGTGTGTTCAATTACCTGAAGAACTACCCTTAGTCAGAGGTGTTCAGTCAAGCCAGTAAGAAATCCTGGCTCCCATCACCCTTGCTGTGACTTGACACTTGGTCTTGTCTGCTGAGATTAATAAAAGTATTCTTGTCATATAGTAGAAAACGGCACTAAAAATATAGTCCATGCGAAGGCAGACACATAGAGATGGTTGTGACAGCTGTTCTATAAATTGATCTGATTTAAGAGTCCAATTCTACTGCTTACAAAGAGAAAACCATATTATGAAGAGTTAATCAGACTGTGTATCTTTGATAGGAAGTTATAAAATGGAAACCTAGGTAAGGGCAACTAGAAATAGGCAAGATCCTAGCTTGGAATATTGTGAAAACTGAAAATCAGGAACTTGAGACTGAGACAAGTAGCTGTCAGAGAAGAACCAAGTGTGGAACAAACCGGGGCCTTCACCAGCAGCCTAAGCTGTGGGTAACTCGGTAGCTAGGGATGATTTCAACGCAGAGGGAGGAGAAAGATGACAATAAGAGGAGGATGCTACACCCAATGGCAAAATTATCAGAAGACTCATAGATTCAGGCCTCTGAGCATCAACTCTCCCACCTCTTAGTGAGGCACAGAGGTCTGAAATATCCTCCCTCTCTTCATAGTCTTCAAGGCTGCAGCTGTAGTTCATTTATATCTGATGTTCTGGTAGAGAAAGGTTTAGGGAGTTAGAGGAAGGAGTGTGAGCCCCTGTATAACTGTCTCCAAGGCACAGTCCCCACTAGCCTGGCTAGGGCAAACAAGAGCATCTCTCCTTCCTCTACCCTTCTGCTGTCCACCACAACAGCTATTATCACTCATGATTCTCTGTTCTCCTCATTACACCCTCCTTGACCCCTATGGTATATAAGGACTATTTGGACAATGCACCCTTCAGTGGCATAAGTTGGTTGGACAACATCATGCCATCCCAGGGGAACGTGTAGTTCCCACACTTCTCTTGGCTGTTGCCTTCCACTCTGTCCTGCCTCTTCCCCACTGGGCAGGGAAGACAATGGCCGGTGTATAAGTTAATTTACTCTAGGGGGGATGGAGAGAGGAAAAAGAAAGTAAGGCAAGAAGCCAGTAGCCCATCTCAGAAAAAAGGGTTCCCCAACCTGTCCTCTGCTTTCTGAGTCTCTTTCCCTTATGAATATTTATGTGTAGCTCTTTAGCTTGGCACTCTCTGGGAGATGGCAGCTGAGAGGCTCAAGACTGTGGCCACTAAAAGCAATGGAGAACTGACAGGCATGCAGTTAGAAAGCAAGCAACAGACGTTAAACTCAAATTCCTTAGATGTAGACTTCCTACTAAAATCTATATGGGGTGAGAGAAAACCCCAGTCCCAGGTGTTACTATTATGTACATGTTAACTTTTGGAAACCACATACCCAGCAAACTGTTTCATATGCTGCCAGAAATAAACAGACAGAATGCAGCTGGGAACTCTGAGCTGTGCTACTCTGCAAATCATTTTACTGCATACAAATGACAGCTATTATACAACTGGGATCCCCCAGGGAAATAATTTCTATTCCCAACTCCGTTTATAACCTGATGAGTCAGTTGAGGTCAGCAGGTTGAAGCAGTGTATTAATGAAGCCAAGGGCTCAGAAAAGATGCTCTGGCAGACCTGGATATTTTGCACAGTAAAGACCTGCTTTCCCAAGACCACATCCTGTAATCTTAAAGATCTGTCTTGCGCCGGGCGCGGTGGCTCACGCTTGTAATCCCAGCACTTTGGGAGGCCGAGGCGGGCGGATCACGAGGTCAGGAGATCGAGACCACGGTGAAACCCTGTCTCTACTAAAAATACAAAAAAAAATTAGCCGGGCGTTGTGGCGGGCGCCTGTAGTCCCAGCTACTCGGAGAGGCTGAGGCAGGAGGATGGCGTGAACCCGGGAGGCGGAGCTTGCAGTGAGCCGAGATTGCGCCACTGCACTCCAGCCTGGGCGACAGAGCGAGACTCCGTCTCAAAAAAAAAAAAAAAAGATCTGTCTTGCAAATGTGTGCTGGACATAACAGAGGGCATTGATGGCTCTGGAAGCCAGAACCCCACTACTGGAGAAACAATTCAAAGATAAAAGTGACCAGGACACACTCCTGTCTTTAATATGACTCCCACTTTAGGAATCAGGGTCACTGTTACCACTGTGTAGTGAGATCATTTTTCATCTTGGTCTGCTCACTCAGGCTGACTAGTATCGTGTTCTTTTCCTTGTCTCTAATAGTTCCCCTTCCCTTTTAGGTCCAGTTTCTAACCTATGGTAGTTACAAACAAAATAATAAAGCAAGTCAATAAGGTTCCAAGGGAGGACCTATAGAGTAAACAAATGGTTTTAATGCACAAGCTTTGTGATAGTAGAGATCTCCTTCTATTCTGGGTTCAAAGCTTTGTAGCGGGACACCAAGATTAAAGAGATCTAGCTTTTGTATATCTGGAAAAAAAAAGTCTAGGATTCAATGCTCCACAAGTACAGCTATTTAGGATAGTCTTAAGTACTCTTCAGTTTAGAATACACTCACATCTTTAATCAGTTCCCTTTTTTTTGCTGTATGTCTAGCAGGTTAAAAAACTATCAACCTGAGTATTCCCAACCTCACTTCCACCACCCCCAATTTCACTCTAGGTTCCAATGTGCCTGTGTGACTCCTGACCTTTTCTGAATGCTGATTTAGAAACTGGGGCCAAAAAAGAGGTAACAACAGCACCTGAAGGCACTTAGCCAGGTTTTCGAGGAGCTCTTTGGTTGGGGGTTGGCAAACAGACAGAAAGACACAGTTGGCAGAGCTGCCATGTGTGTTGAATACTGTACCAGAAATGGCGAGACAAGATTTCAACAAGTTCTGTTACAGGTGAAAAATACACCTCTCACTTTGGGCATTTTTTTTTTTTTTTTTTTTTTTGAGGGAATGAGTAAAGACGTTAGTTGCTTTTAGTCATATTTTTCTGCCGCACAGTTGTTTATTTGAACATATCACTGCAAAGAATCAGGACTCAATGGAACCCCAGTTATATTTTCACATTTTTGTTTTTATCTAACAAAATAATAATAGCTAACATTTATTGAGCACTTACCATATATCATTTATTCATTCAATAGCTATTAATTGAACACCTATCTACTATGTTCCAGGCACTATTCTAGGCATTGGAGATACAACAGAACAGGACATGAAAGGTCCCCGCCTCATGGAGCTTATTTTCTAAGGAGAGTAGAGAGACAATGGACAAATATACGAGAGGCAGAAAGAGTGACAGAGTGGCTACTTTAGACTGAGTGATGAAAGAATGCCTCTCGAGGATGTTAAGGTGAGAGCCGACGGTGTGAAGAGGCCAGCCATGTAAGATCAATGGACAAGCACTCCAGGAAGCAGAAACTGCATGTACACAAGTACCAATGCAAGTACTTGAAGTGTTAAAACAGAAGGTTGGTGTGGCTGAATCAAAAGGGCCTGGTACAAAATGGTGTCCAAGGTAGAGGCGGGACAAGATCATGTGGGGTTATGCAGGCTTGGGTTTGATTCAATATGCCAAAAATTGAGAAGTCACTGGAGGATTTTAAGCAAGAAACCGATATGATAGAATGCTCATTTTTAAAAGATCGTATTGGCAATAGGTACAAAACTGCTTTTGAAGATTGTGGGGAGGTGTGTATAAGCAGGAGGGCCAGTTAGGAGGCCATTACAGAGGCTCAGGTGACAGTGTAATATCAATGTCAGACATCATGCTTTGCATCAAATCCTTAAACCACCCCCCAAAGAAGTCTACAAAATTGCACAAGGACAAAGGCTTGGCACCAAAGGTGGTGCTGGACTGACCCAGATACCAGATACATAAGAAGTGAAATAGGATGGCTGGGCTGAGTGGCTTGCAGAAAGTAGGCAGATAGGTCCTCAAAGTCAACAGAGGTTTGAAGGCACAGATAGGTTAGCAGTGACAGCAAGGAATTGCCAACTGATTAGATCTACCCTGGGAGAAGCTCCATCAATTTTTCTGTAAATGGAAAGCATTTGAAAGTGGCCGTCCACGGTGGCCGGGCCAGCCTGGCTATGCCCTGTTGCAATAAACCTGGCCCCAGCAACCAAGGCTAAAATACTTATTTAACCTAAACCTGGAGAAGCAGCATTCAATCTGAATGAGTCCTAGGACTCAGTGATTTCACAAACACGGCGTGGAAATTAGGCCTTGTCTGGTTCCTGACAGAGGAACAGAGAACATCATTTAGACCCAAGGCCAACTCCTTAGGTGTGGCTATGTTGAGGTCTGGGAACACACACATGTTCTCACAGTCTCACACCCAGACCCACTAACCAAGGAAACATCGCTATTGGTTCCTCATGTGATTCCACTGAGCGGTGTCAGTTCCTCTTCTCGCACCAGCGCCGCTTTCTAGAACCAGCTCTGAGGACTTTAACTGAGGCTGAGTGACCCACAAGAGGAGCAGCAGCCCTAAAGGAAGCCTGTCTACCTGGAGGGTGCCTTCTGCCTCAGATGGGCCAGAAAACCAGCCGCCTCTTAAGCACACCACAGGAAAACCCTGTAGTCCTCCACAGAGATGGCGTCTGTCAGCAAAGAAGGTGACTGTGAACCTAGCATGTTCTATTTGATTCTGGCCTCTCCCGATGCTTCTCAACATGGATTCTTACTTGCAGTGATATCAGGAGCCAAGCCATTACATTCTCTCTGCACCTTTGCTGGGTCCTCTTAAACAAAGCAGGACAAAACAGAAAGAGATTTCACATCGTTTATGAAGAAAATTTCAGAAAAAAAAAGTGAAAATGAAAACAGAAGGGATACAGGATGAGCATAGAGTAGCAGTTAAAGAAGAGAGGTCCTAGAGCCACACTGCCTGGCTTCAAGTCCCAGATGTGCCAGTAACAGTTGTGTGATGTTGCATGTCATTTAACGTCTCTGTGACTCAGCTCCCTCATCTGCAAAATGCAGATAACAACAATATCCGCTCACAGGGCTATGAGAAGTAAGTTAACATGAACATGTGGAAAAGTCCCTGGCCCAGAGTTAGAGGTACGTACGGGTTATCATCATCATAGTGGGCTTCTTAAATCTGAACGTAAACCCGTAGGGCTGCTCCTGGAAAAAATTATACCAGAAAGACACTGAGTAAGGTGCAAGAGCCCTCAAAGATCAGGTCATCAAAGGGGTGGATCCTTTGGAGTGAACGGAGGAAAGTAACTTAGCTACTCAGAGCATGGATAAATGCAGCCAAAGAGAAGAAAGAGAAATACACAGATGACAGATGTATTAATGTTTTAAAACAGCTAAATTCCAGGGGAATGGGCCATGGAGACTTACCTAACTAGATTAGCAAAGCTAGAATAAAAACTAGTTTATAGTTGGAAAACCATGAAGTATATCACAGTGATAAGTTCCTACTCATCACTATCGACTGGTGTGATAAGGGACACACAGAGCAGCTCGCCTACTTCCTTACAATAGTGGGGAATCATAGAGGATGATCTATCAGAAACCATGGATGTCATGAATGAAGATCTGGGGAGACAATGAATGTAATGTTTTCCCTTTTTATATGGAAAGCCTGCATTTTTGCTGTCCTTCTCTGGGTGATTCATCACATTCACCAACAGATACAGCATGCTTGTGACATTTTCCCTGAATGGGAAAGGGTGGGAATTCTTACAGCCTGCTAAACATACATACATGGCCTGAGCTGTTATTCTGCTGTGTTAGCCACCTATTCACAAACCTTGATTGGCAGCTGGATGACATTAGCCAGCTATGGGAAAGGACAAAGGAGACAGTAACTATGGACATTTAACTTTATGATAGCTCCTCTCATGATTGACTATTTAACTAAATTAAATCTCCTGTCCCTCATCCTTGAGATGCTGAGTTCTCCAAGTACTGCTGGAAGATGGACAGTGCTCCTTCACATCTCGTGCCACAAACACTGCACACACTTAGGCTCAGGAAGGGGACTGCATGCCAAAGTTCAATCACACTTCACTATGCATGGCAGAATGATGGGCAGTTTCTCTTTGACTCTGGCATTTTTGATTTTCTATGAAACAAATGTCAAAGATGTTAAAGAACTAAAAGATTTGCTTCCTTAGGTCAACCTATGTCACAACAATTTCTTTCTTTTTTTTTTTTTTTTTTTTTAGACAGAGTCTTGCTCTGTCGCCAGGCTAGAGTGCAGTGGCGGGATCTCGGCTCACTGTGACCTCCACCTCCTGGGTTTAAGTGATTCTCCTGCCTCAGCCTCTCAAGTAGCTGTGACTACAGGCGCATGCCACCATGCCTAGCTAATTTTTGTATGTTTAGTAGAGATGGGGTTTCACCATGTTGGCCAGGATGGTCTCGATTTCTTGGCCTTGTGACCCGCCCGCCTTGGCCTCCCAAAGTGCTGGGATTACAGGCGTAAGCCACCACATCCAGCCCATCTAACCAGTTTCTAAGATACACCGCAGAGATAAATATGGAGGGCAGAACCCACCTCTGTTTTTTTTGTTTGTTGTTGTCTGAATCTGTTATATAAAAAGGAGTTAAAAGGACTCACAGGATTGTTAAGAGGCTTAAAGGAGATAACCCACTTGTCTAGTACCTGGCATATGGCAACGTAGGCTTTACTCCAAAAAGAAGGGTTAATCCGTTCAGTCTAAAGAGACTAAGCACTCAAAAGGCCATGTTGTAGTCTGCAGTGCTGGCACTAACCAGCCTTTCAACAGAGTCACACTGGGCTAACTGTTATCCAGAACTGGGGAAGCTCATTCCCCTGGCTTACACACACCCTGAGAGAGCTATATTCAACAGGATACACGTAAATCCTCATTATAACTGATGGCTTGGATCATCAGTTACTGACTGTTACACTGAATGGTTACTATATTCTTTAATGCAGATAAGAGTTTAATATAAAGTAGCTATGTTTTAGGCACCCTCCAAGAGAACTTGCTATCTTTAACTTGTTAAAAGTACTCTTAAACAGAATGCCATTCCTTCCATGGCTCTCAAGCACCAGTCTATGGCCACATGTTCTAAAATGGGTCCAATTTTCTCTAAGTGAGAAAAAGGTGTCAAGGAGAGTAAGAACTTAAAATCTGAGCAAGAGTTTACTTTTCCAAAACTTATAAGACTCAGGTTTAATTTAGTGGTAATAACTACAGACTTTTTAAATACATATATGTGTGTGTGTACACACATAAAGGTATAGCTTGTCTTTAATTATATTCAACCACTCTTTCAAATATTGTTATGATCTGCATAGAAACTTTGTCTTGACCAGTAACTTTTCCCTCCAATTAAACTTTTGAAAAATAGAAGTAGACAGAAAAGCCCAGTTCTAGTCCTGGTCTGTAGATACCTTAAATACTTAACAGAAAAGAAGAGAAAAAGACATGACTGGGTTGAAGCCAACATCTTTTTTGGAAAACTGGAGTTAAAAACGGTAGCAAAGATATTAACAAATCTAACACGCAGCAGATGCATGTCTAAAACCTGGATATTCAGGTACTCAAGTAATATTAAGAATGATTGGTATACATTCTAACCAGACTGTTCCAGGAAATTACGTTGCAGTAACAATCCCAATATCTCATTATTTTAACATGACAGAAATTTGTTTCTTGTCAACATCAAGTAGCTGGGGGCTTTGCTCATCATAGCCACTCAAGGGACCCCAGGTCAATTAAGGCTTCACATTGCTTCCACAATCCCAGTGACGGAGAAAAAAAGGGGAAAACAATGATTCACACACAGGCTCTTAAAAGCTTCCACCCAGAAGTGGCATATATCCACTTGGGCCCACATTTCATTGGCCAGAGTAAGACACATGGCCATATCTAACTGCAAAGGAGGCAAGGTAGTACAGTTCTGCCACATGCTTAAAAGGCACAGAGGTGGACATTTCTGTACATCACAAATGACAATCTTATATAAGGATCCCGCACTGTTCTTTCTCATCTGTTATCTCATTTAATTTCTACTCCACCCTTGTAGTTTGGGTTCTATCTGTATCCCCTTTTACAAATAAAAATAGCCAAGCCTCAGAGAGATTAAGTGACTTGCTTAAATCACATAAATAGTAAGTCAAACAGCTTTTGGAATTCCATATTATAATATTCTAGTTAAAAGGCTATTGTGGTACAAATCTTTGTTCTCATAATTTGAAGTACATTCTAACTTATTTGTACTATTCATTAAATGTTATCTGATGCTACTCATCTCTTCATATATACTATACATGTACTCTATCTCAAATTTGGTGCTTCCTGAAGATATATTGTCACATAGTTCCTTGCATTCGCCACAGTATCTCAGCTACTGCAGAGACATAAAAGGCAAATATTTGTAAGTTTGTCTTAGTTGATTTGTAAAACACCTACAGAATCACTATTTTATGAACACCAACCCTGTACTTTGCGTATCTCAGGAGAAAGAAGTTAACTAGAAAAATTAAGGCTAGGCCTGGGCAACATAGCAAAACCTTGTTCCTACCAAAAAGAAAAAATAAATAAATAAAAGAAAAAATAAAAACAAGATTGAAACTGGACCCTCACCTTACGTATTATACAAAAATAAACTCAAGATGGATTAAAGACCTAAATGTGAAACCTAAAGCTATAAAAACCCTGTAAGATTACCTAGGAAATAACATTTTGGATACAGAATCTGGCAAAGATTTCATAACAAAAATGCCAAAAGCAATTTCAGCAAAAATTGATAAATGGAACCTAATTAAACTAAAGAGCTTTTGCACAGCAAAAGAAACTATCAACAGAGTAAACAGACAACCCACAGAACGGGAGAAAATATCTGCAAACTATACATCTGACAAAGGTCTAATATCCAGAATCTACTTAAACAAATGTACAGGCAAAAAACAACCCCATTGAAAAGTAGGCAAAGGATATGAACAGACCCTTTTCAAAAGAAGATACACATGTGGCCAACAAGCATATGAAGAAATGCTCAATTATCACTGATCATTAGAGAAATGCAAATCAAAATCAAAATGAGATACCATCTCATATCAATCAGAATGGCTATTATTAACAACTCAAACAATAACAGATGCTGGCGAGGCTGCTAAGAAAAGGAAACACTTGTACTCTGCTGGTGGGAGTGTAAGTTAGTTCAGCCACTGTGGAAAACAGTGTGGTGATTCCTCAGAAAACTAAAAACAGAACTACCATTCGACCCAGCAATCCCACTACTGGATATATACCCAGAGGAATATAAATCATTCTACCATAAAAACACATGCACACATTATGTTTATTGCAGCACTACTCACAATAGCAAAGACATGGAATCAACCTAGATAGCCAACAACAATAGGCTGGATAAAGGAAATGTGGTATATATACACACCATGGAATACTATGCAGCCATAGAAAAGAATGAGATCACTTCTTTTCCAGGAACACAGACGGAACTGGAGGCCATTATCCTTACCAAACTAACGCAAGATCAGAAAACCAAATACCACATGTTCTCACTTATAAATAGGAGCTAAATAATAAGAACACACGGACATAAAGAGGGGAACAACAGACACTGGGGCCTACTTGAGAGAAAAGTGGAAGTGGGGAGAGGTTCAGGGAAAAAAGTCCCCAGGTGATGAAATAGTCTCTATACCAAACCTCCTAGTCATGAGTTTACTTATATAACAAACCTGCACATGTACCTCCAAACCTAAAATAAAAATTAAAAAAAATTTTATTATTATTATTATACTTTAAGTTTTAGGGTACATGTGCACAATGTGCAGGTTTGTTACATACGTATATATGTGCCATGTTGGTGTGCTGCACCCATTAACTCATCATTTAGCATTAGGTATATCTCTTAATGCTATCCCTCCCCCCTCCCCCCACCCCACAACAGTCCCCAGTGTGTAATGTTCCTCTTCCTGTGTCCATGTGTTCTCACTGTTCAATTCCCACCTATGAGTGAGAACATGCGGTGTTTGGTTTTTTGTCCTTGCAATAGTTTGCTCAGAATGATGGTTTCCAGCTTCATCCATGTCCCTACAAAGGACATGAACTCATCATTTTTTATGGCTGCATAGTATTCCCTGGTGTACATGTGCCACATTTTCTTAATCCAGTCTATCATTGTTGGACATTTGGGTTAATTCAAGATGGATTAAAGACTTACATGTTAGACCTAAAACCATAAAAATCCTAGAAGAAAACCTAGGCAATACCATTCAGGACATAGGCATGGGCAAGGACTTCATGTCTAAAACATCAAAAGCACTGGCAACAAAAGCCAACATTGACACATGGGATCTAATTAAACTAAAGAGCTTCTGCACAGCAAAAGAAACCACCATCAGAGTGAACAGGCAACCTACAGAATGGGAGAAAATTTTTGCAACCTACTCATCTGACAAAGGGCTAATATCCAGAATCTACAATGAACTCAAATGAATTTACAAGAAAAAACAAACAACCCCATCAACAAGTGGGCAAAGGATATGAACAGACACTTCTCAAAAGAAGACATTTATGCAGCCAAAAAACATACGAAAAATTTTTTTTAAAAAAAGAAAAAAAGTCTACTACTTTATTGTTATGGAGAACTTAAGACTACTCCATTTGGAGATGTCCTCCATATACCACCTTCATTTACAAATACAAAGTTTTGTATTTGTAAATACATGGCGCGTGTAAAGTGCCTGTAAAGTGTGGCTATATGTGTATGTGCTTCCCTTTTTCATCACATCAAATCATGTCACACACTACAGACAACACATCATTCTTACTATATACAACCATTGCCTATTTGCAGACTTCTGTTTGCCTTTCTTTTGACACTGAAAGTTCCTCTTTGTGAATTCACTAAAAGTCATTTTTCCATCATTAAGTCATTACCATAATTTCCCCAAAGGCAGATTTTTTCTGAAAACACTGGAATGAATGCAGTGCTCCTGCACAGGACAAGATTGGAAGGATCAAAAGCCAAGTGCTTAATTAGCACCAGAGTCTGAATAAAAAGGAAAAGTGATAATGGTGAAACCAGTTTCCTGACAGCTTGTCTGATCTGTCTTAATCTAACCACAGACTAAAACTCACCTGGGCATGCTACTTAATTTCTCACTTTCCTCACTGTAAAAGTGAGATAATAACAGTACTTATTTCATAGGGATGTTGTGGGGATTAAACGAGAATGCATAAAACACAGAAAATGTCTAATACATAGTAAGCACTCACTAAATGTTATAGCTATTACTTTCCTTTGAATTTTGCCAAATGCTTCCACTTGAGCCAACTGAACTCAGATATTAACATATAATGAAATTTTAGGGCTGGAAGGGAATTTGGAGTCTATCTGCTCCAAAGAAATTTAAGGCATTTGCCTGGAATCAGTTTATGAGGGACCCAAGATGAAATCTGAGTTTCCTGACTGTTAGCCTCATGTAATTTTATGTATAGGAGGAATGTGTTATTTAGAATGGTGTTTGACACAATGGTCTACTTGATTCTGCACAAATCAAATTTGATTTTCTTCAGTTAGTGTTCATTTCCTCTGAAAATCCATCTATTTAAGCACTGAGAACACAACCAACCCTCATGATTGTTAAATCCTGGCCTGAGTACAAAATGAAACAGGCCCAAATATTGAATCAAAGCTCTCTGCAGCCTAGAGGTAGGACTCTAGTCTGAAATTAGTTCTATTTTGCTCACCAGCTTAATGATATTGTCAGTTGTTTTTTAATTAAGTCGCCCTTAATTGCTACACTGAATGAATTTTAAGAGCTGGCAGAAATGCTTTCTGTGTTCCAATGCACTTTAAAGTGAAAAAATTTAAATTGGTTCTCTTTTAAAAGGCTTAGATAAGGGCATTTCAGAAAGCAGCTTAAACATGTTTTTCCAGGTAATAGGGGTCTGGAAATTCCAGCAAGTTTGCATGTTCTCCAGGCTCTAAGAGTTATATTCTCATTCCTCCAAAATAAGCCTTTGAATTGCCTTATCTGTGAAACAGAAATCATGATATACAGGGGAGATATACAGGGGTCATGTGACAAAGGCATAACCCAAATAGATGATGACAATTTCTAAAACAACTATAAAGATGGATTTCCTGTTTTTATTCCTGATTTTGGCTTTCCAAAATCAAATCACTATACAACAGAGAGCAGTGTGCCATCTAGCTTCTCTTCTGCCCTTATGAAGGTTCAACTGAGATACTTCTTGAACAAAATAAATGAAGTGAAGTCAGCATACGTTGCCATTACACTAGCAAACAAAGAAACAGATATTGCCTCCTTCTAAGAGAGCCTGTTGAAACAGTAACGTGAATTCCCAGCAGACCAATTGTTTGCACAATATGCTATTGCTGTTCCTTAGCAACCAATGCCATTCTTCAAAGGCACTATGAATGAAGAGTTAAATACCTTCTTCTGTCCCTTGTATCTAAAGTATGACTTGAGATTCTGATTAAAGTAAATGTTCTACTGGCATTTTGGAAGTACTCAACTGATGAAGCTCGCTCGTGGAGTTGAGTCAGATGCTGTTTTGGTCAACGGAAGTCTCAGAAAACCAAATAAATACGTCATCACCCGATTTGTGCAGGTCAGCTGTAGATGTATACAGTAGCATATGGTCTACTCTGGTTGGCATCAACCACAACATTCAACTCTCCATTCTCTTACTCAGCTCTCTTCTATTCTGCCATAGAAAGAGACAATTGATGTGTGAGGCACTCAGGATATGGAGATGCTGTGAAATGTTTAACAAATAAACCTCTACGTAATTTAAAGTGACAAGATACCACAAATTTAATGACAATCTGCAATTAAAATATTTAGAAACTCTATATAATGGTTCTATTGCTATTTGAATATAAACACAAAAGAAAGTAAGATCTGTCAATGAAATACTTCATTAAATTAGGTTATAAACCATTAAGCCTGGTTTGTTACAATAGGCTCTTTGTTACTATTGTTTATTTCTAGCATTAAAATTCTAGTTTAAGGTCAATGATTTTCCCCTCGAGTTTCTATTAGACTCTTCTTACTGTTCAGAGGGCTTCTCAGAATATAAGAGATAAAATGGCTCTACAAAGAAAATTTATGCTTCATAGCAAAGATGACTTGTAATTTGATTTCCATGATGGTTTTCCCATTAAAGATCTCTGGAGTGGACTTCGGAAAGTCTTCTCAGTAAGCTAGCTCAGATTTAATATTGCTCAATTGTTCATTCATTCATTACTTTGTCCATTCATTTGACAAGTATTTGTTGGGCATCTTGGTGCCATAAACTGGGTTAGGGGCTAGGGATACAACAAAACAAACATGTTCCCTTCCCTCAGGATTACAGTCCTAAGGGGGCAACAGAAAATTAACAGCCAAATACAATGCAGCATGTCAAGTGCCAATGTCAGAGGAGGATCAATGCTAAAGGAGCACCTAGCAAGGTCCCCTTACCTAGACGGGGTTCATAAAAGATATCCTGGAAAAAATGGTAGCGAAACAAGAGAGCTAAAGGAACAAACAAGGGTTCTTGGAAGAGGGGGTAGCAGGTACACAGGCCAGGAAAAGAAAGGCATGGCAAGAGAAAGAAATGGAAACTCATTACTCATATACTCACATTGGGATAATGAGCTCAAAGGAGGTAAACGGGACTGACCGGGAAATGTTGTATAAGCCAAATGAAGGTGTCTGAGTTTCCTTAAAAGTATGGGGGAGGCATTAAAGGTATTTGGAAAGGAAGGTGTGAGTGTTTTTGACTGTGGCCTAGTCTTCCTGCCATCTTGTACTTGTTGGATCGATGTTCACTGTGCCATCAGACTACTTCTCTCATAATGTCTCTGATCTCACCCCAGTTTAGAAACTTCTATGGATATTTTATAACCACAGAATGCCTTTTTTTAAAGCTAAGCTATCCATCATGTTCTTGGTCTGGGCGATCACACACTCTAATTCTCTAATTCTTCTTACTATTCAAGTAGATAAATACAGGTTAAAAAAAGTTTAACTACAAGTTTATGACTATGACTTCAAAAGCACAGGCAACAAAAGAAAAAATATCAAGTGGGGCTACATCAAATTAAAAGGCTTCTGCACAGGAAGGGAAACAATCAACAAATGGAAAAGCAACTTAGAGAATGGGAGAAAATATTTGCTATTATATCTGATATCATATATATAATAGGTGGCTAATATCCAAAATATATAAGAAATTCAAACAACTCAATTGCAAAAAAAGAAAAAAAAACCAAATAACCTGATTTTTTTAAATGGGCAAACGACCTGAGGAGATATTTTTCCAAGGAAGACAAAGAAATGTCCAAAAGTATGTGAAAAGGTACTCAACATCACTAATCATCATAGAAATGCAAATCAAAACCATAATGAAATATCACTTCATATCTACTAGAAAGGCTATTATCGAAAAGTCAAAAGGTAACAAGTGATGGTGAGGGTGTAGAGAAAAGAGAACCCTTGTACACTGTTGCTGGGATTGTAAACTGGTACAACCACTGTGGAAAACAGTATGGATATTTCCTCAAAAAACTAACAGAGCTGCCATATGATCCTGCACTCCTACTTCTGGGTATATATCCAAAATAATTGAAATCAGTATGTCAAAGAGATATGTGCACTCCCATGTTTATTGCAGCACTATTCATAATAGCCAAGATATGAAAACAACCTAAGTGTCCACTGAGAGATGAATGAGTAAAAAATAGCATTCCTTTATGTATATGGTACATATACATAAAGGAATGCTATTTATATATATAAATAGCATTCCTTTATAATAGCTATATATATATATATATATATTCCCTTATGTATCTGGTACACATACATGAATGAGTAAAAAATAGTATTCCCTCATGTATATGTACCTGAGACATATATATATTCCCTTATGTATGTGTATCTGTGGTACATATACCTGAGGGAATACTATTCAGCCTTTAAAAAGAAGAAAATTCTGCCATTTGCAGAAACACAGATGAACCTAGAGGAGGTTATGTTAAGTGAAATAAGCCAGTGTAGAAAGAAAAATACTGTATGATCTCACATGTGGAGTCTAAAGCACTTGAACTCATAGAAACAGAGTAGAATGGTGGTTGTCAGTGGCTGGGAAAAATGTGGGGATTTGGATCAAAGGATACAAACTTTCAGTTATAAGATGGGTTCTGGTGATCAAATATACAGCATAGTAACTATAGTTAATTATAATGTATTGTATACTTAAAATTTGCTAAGAGATCTTTAGTGTTCTCACCATACATTAAAGAAAAGGTGAGCATATGAGGTGATGGATGTTAACTTGCTTGATTTGGTAATCACTTCACAATGTATTCACATTTTGAAACATGACAGTGTACACCTTAAATGTATACATTTTTTATTTGTCAATTATTTTTCAGGAAAGTTGGTGGGGGTAGACAGGAAAAGTGAACTGTTTCATCTGAGGGCCTGTGGGGTGCTGAGTCAACTGAGTAAGGCCTAAAACCTAAGCTCCTATTGGTCATTCTTTTATGGAGTAATATCAGGTAGTGAAGTCCAGCTTGACTGATGTAGGTGTTTTCTTCTCTTATTATATAAGCTAGGTTAAATATTTGTGTTTTCTTGTTGTTTTTGTTTTGTTTTGTTTGAGACAGGGTCTCCCTCTGTCACCCAGGCTGGAGTGCAGTGGCATAATTTTGGCTCACTGCAGCCTCAGCCTCCCAGGGTCAAGTGATCCCCCGACCTCAGCCTCCTGAGTAGCTGGGATCACAGGCATGCATCACCATGCCTGGCTGATTTTATTTATTTTTTGTAGAGATGGGGTCTTGCTATGTTGCCTAGGCTGGTCACAAACTCCTGGGCTCAAGTAATCCTCCCACCTCAGCCTCCCAAAGTGTTGGGATTACAGACATGAGCCACCATACCTGACCAATGTTTGGATTTTTTTTTTTAACCTTACCGGCACATTTAAAAGCTGAGAGGCTCTCTTGAATCACTGCTATCAAGAACATAATTTAAGAAATATCATGATGAAGCCCTGTTAATATGGATTTATATTCTGAACACATGGAAAACTTTCCAGTGAAATCTTGGACTTTTTCCAGTGTTAGCATCACCTAAATGAAAGCATAATGATATGATGTAAGCAGTCCATATCCTCAAGGAAGATTTTTTTTTATTATTAATTAATGCTCCTAGAAATGAAAGTGCAATACTACCACAACAAAACCAGACTCTCTGGCTCCTCAGTTATCCTGTACATTTTCCAACTGCCCCAAGAAAAGTAGCTATTATATTTGCCTAGCTTTGGCCATTAGATGTTCTTTCAGATTGGCTTCTGTGTCCTTTTAGTGTACTGTTTAAATCTTGAGCATTTCCTTACTTTCTGACACCAAAAGATGCTCTCAGTTCCTCTTGTATTTTCCTCTCCCAGTATTAGAATCAGTCATTTCTCCAAGGAGCCCTGGGCTATTTTATCAGAAAATGATATTCAGAAACCAAAATCTGGGTACTAGGAATGTTCACTGCTCTTCATGGATACAGCTGGAAAATATTTGTATGTATGTTAATGCAGGTATACAGAGATATTTGTATTTCTGTAGCTAGCTATCCAAATATGCATTAAAATAAACAGGAGTTCATACTGATATTTCTAACTTTAATCCAGCACCATAGGATTTATCACAGCATTCAGAGGAGGGGAGTTCTTAATCAGAGAAAGATTTTAAGCAAAGAAAAGATTTCTCAAAGCAGGTATGTCTTAGGCCAGATTGAGAGGGGAAAATACTGACATGGTCATTGAGATTCTTTAAATAAAATCTTTGCAGCAGCAGGTAGTAGGCTGTACTGACTACGTTTTACAGGTGAGAAACCTCAGGCTCAAGAGGGTTAAGAAAGTTGCCAACATTTTTATTACAAGCAAAAAACAGACAACCCCATTAAACAGTGGGCAAAGGACATGGACAGACATTTTTCAAAAGAAAACATATATGTGGCCAACAAGTATATGGACAAATGCTCAACACTACTAATCATTAGAGAAATGCAAATCAAAACCACAATGAGATACCATCTCACACCAGTCAGAATGGCTTTTGTTAAAAAGTCAAAAAATAACAGATGCTGGAGAGGTTTCAAAGAAAAGGGAACACACAAGCAAATGCAAAATAACGAAAATCATAACAAACAGTCTCTCACACCACAGTGCAATCAAATTACAACTCAGGATTAAGAAACTCACTCACACCCACACAACTGCATGGAACTGAAAACCTGCTCCTGAATGACTACTGAGTAAATAACAAAATTAAGGCAGAAATAAATAAGTTCTTTGAAACTTTCCTATGAGAACAAAGACACAACGGACCAGAATCTCTGGGACACAGCTAAAGCAGTGTTTAGAGGAAAATGTACAGTACTAAATGCCCACAGGAGAAAGCAGGAAAGATCTACAATCGACACCCTAATATCACAATTAAAAGAACTAGAGAAGCAAGAGCAAACGAATTCAAAAGCTAGCAGAAGACAAGAAATAACTAAGATCAGAGGAGAACTGAAGGACAGAGAGACAAGAAAAACCCTTCAAAAAATCAATGAATCCAATAGCTGGTTTTTTCAAAAGATTAATAAAATAGATAGCACTAGCCAGATTAATAAAGAAGAAAAGAGAGAAGAATCAAATAGACACAATAAAAAATGATAAAAGGGATATCAACACTGATCCCACAGAAATACAAACTACCATCAGAAAATACTATAAACACCTCTATGCAAATAAACTAGAAAATCTAGAAGAATCTGATAAATTCCTGGACACATACACCCTCCCAAGACTAAACCAGGAAGAAGTCAAATCCCTGAATAGACCAATAACAAGTTCTGAAATTGAGGCAGTAATTAATAGCCTACCAACTAAAAAAAGCCCATGACCAGACAGATTCACAGCCGAATTCTACCAGAGGTACAAAGAGGAGCTGCTTCTGTTCCTTCTGAAACTATCCCAAACAATAGAAAAAGAGGGACTCCTCCCTAACTCATTTTATGAGTCCAGCATCATCCTGATACCAAAACCTGTCAGAAACACTACAAAAAAAGAAAACATCAGGCCAATACCCCTGACGAACATTGATGTGAAAATCCTCAATAAAATACTGGCAAATCTAATCCAGCAGTACATCAGATAGCTTATCCACCATGATCAAGTCAGCTTCATCCCAAGGATGCAAGGCTGGTTCAACATACATAAATCAATCAATGTAATCCATCACATAAACAGAACCAATGACAAAAACCATATGATTATCTCAATAGATGCAGAAAATGCCTTCAATAAAACTCAACATCCCTTCATGCTAAAAACTCCCAATAAACCAGGTATTGATGGAACGTATCTCAAAACAGTAAGAGCTATTTATGACAAACCCACAGCCAGTATCATACTGAATGGGCCAAAGCTGGAAGCATTCCCTTTGAAAACCGGCACAAGACAAAGATGCCCTCTCTCACCACTCCTATTCAACATAGTATTGGAAGTTCTGGCCAGGACAATCAGGCAAGAGAAAGAAATAAAGCGTATTCAGATAGGAAGAGAGGAAGTCAAACTGTCTCTGTTTGCAGATGACATGATTGTCTATTCAGAAAACCCCATCATCTCAGCCCAAAATCTCCTCAAGCTGATAGGCAACATCAGCAAAGTCTCAAGGTACAAAATTAGTGTGCAAAAATCACAAGCATTCCTATACGCCAATAACAGACAAACAGAGAGCCAAATCATGAGTGAACTCTTATTCACAACTGCTACAAAGAGAATAAAATACCTAGGAATACAACTTACAAGGGATGTGAAGGATCTCTTCAAGGAGAACTACAAACCACTGCTCAACAAAATAAGAGCAGACACAAACAAAAGGAAAAACATTCCATGCTCATGAATAGGAAGAACCAATATTGTGAAAATGGCCATGCTGCCCAAAGTAATTTATAGATTCAATGCTATCCCCATCAAACTTCCATTGACTTTCTTCACAGAATTAGAAAAAAAAACTACTTTAAACTCCATATGGAACCAAAAAAGAGCCTGTATAGCCAAGATAATCCTAAGCAAAAAGAATAAAGCTGGAGGCATCATGCTACCTGACTTCAAACTATACTACAAGGCTACAGTAACCAAAACAGCATGTTACTGGTTCCAAAACAGATATATAGACCAATGGAACAAAACAGAGGCCTCAGAAATAACACCACACATCTACAACCATTTGACCTTTGACAAACCTGACAAAAACAAGAAATGGGGAAAGGATTTCCTATTTAATAAAAGATACTGGGAAAACTAGTAGTCATATGCAGAAAACTGGCTAGTCATATGCAGAAAACTGAAATTGGACCCCTTCTTTACATCTTATACAAAAATTAATTCAAGATGGATTAAAGACTTAAATGAAAGACCTAAAACCATAAAAACCCTATAGGAAAACCTAGGCAATACCATTCACGACATAGGCATGGGCAAAGACTTTGTGACTAAAACACCAAAAGCAATGGCAACAAAAGCCAACATTGACAAATGGAATTTAATTAAACTAAAGAGCTTCTGCATAGCGAAAGAAACTATCATCAGAGTGAATAGGCAACCTACAGAATGGGAGAAAATTTTTGCAATCTATCCATCTGACAAAGGGCTAATATTCAGAATCTACAAGGAACTTACACAAATTTACAGGAAAAAAACAAACAACCCCATCAAAAAGTGGGTGAAGGACATGAACAGACACTTCTAAGACATTTATGCAGCCAACAAACATGAAAAAAAGCTCATCACTGGTCATTAGGGAAATGCAAATCAAAAGCACAATGAGATACCATCTCACGCCAGTTAGAATGGCAATCATTAAAAAGGAAACAACAGATGCTGGAGAGGATGTGGAGAAACAGGAACGCTTTCACACTGTTGGTAGGAGTGTAAATTAGTTCAGCCATTGTGGAAGACAGTATGACAATTCCTCAAGGATCTAGAACTAGAAATACCACTTGACCCAGTAATCCCATTACTGGGTATATACCCAAAGGATTATAAATCATTCTACTATAAAGACATATGCACACGTATGTTTACTGAGACACTATTCACAATAGCAAAGACTTGGAACCAACCCAAATGCCCCTCAATGATAGACTGGATAAAGAAAATGTGGCACATATACACCATGGAATACTATGCAACCATTAAGAAGGATGAGTCACAATAGCAAAGACTTGGACCCAACCCAAATGTCCAACAACGATAGACTGGATTAAGAAAATGTGGCACATATACACCATGGAATACTATGTAGCCATAAAAAATGATGAGTTCATGTCCTTTGTAGGGACATGAATGAAACTGGAAACCATCATTCTCAGTAAACTATCGCAAGGACAAAAAACCAAACAACACATGTTCTCACTCATAGGTGGGAATTGAACAATGAGAACACATGGACACAGGAAGGGGAACATCACACTCCGGGGACTGTTGTGGGGTTGGGGGAGGGGGGAGGGACAGCTTTAGGAGATAAACCTAATGCTAAATGACGAGTTAATGGGTGCAGCACACCAACATGGCACATGGATACATATGTAACAAACCTGCACATTGTGCACATGTACCCTAAAACTTAAAGTATAATAATAATAATAATAATAATAAAAATTTAAAATTATGATAAGAAAAAAAAAAAGGATGAGTTCGTGTCCTTTGCAGGGACATGGATGAAGCTGGAAACCATCATTCTCAGCAAACTAACACAGGAACAGAAAACCAAACGCACATGTTCTCACTCATAAGTGGAAGTTGAACAGTGAGAACACATGGACACAGGGAGGGGAACATCACACACCGGGGCCTGTCAGGGTGTGGGGCGCTAGGGGAGAGACAGCATTAGGAGAAATACCTAATGTAGATGACAGTTTGATGGGTACAGCAAACCACCATGGCATGTGTATACCTATGTAACAAACCTACACATTCTGCACATGTACCCCAGAACTTAAAGCAAAATAAAATAAAATAAAAGTGAGCGTTCCTTTCCCTTGTAGAATGTTCATAACTTAGAGTATCAGAGAAAAGAGGAAGCAATGCAGGTCAGGGAATGAGTGAAGGCAGAGAAGGGCATGTGCTGGGGCTGGCAAGACACCAGCCTGGTCAAGGCTGAGCATGGAGTCTTTGTGTAGGAAGGAAACCATATTGGCTGTCTGGCCTCCCCTGCAGCCCATTTCAGTGCAGCAGATTTAGGATCTACCCAGGGAGCTCAGGAGAATTACACACCTAAATCTGTTTCTGCCTTCTTGGGTAATTGGCTTCATCTCTCTGTGCCTCTGTTTCCTCATCTGTAAAACAGAATTATGACACCTTTTCACCATACAAGGCAATAATAAAAGGTAAAGGAATGAAAAGATTAATGCAAACTCTTATGCCTCATAAGCAGTTTTGCTTCTGGAGCTGTTATGATAAAATTAAATGATGCAATTGAAGATGACCTATACAAACATAAAGCACTCTTTTTTTTCTTTTTTAAACAGCTCCAGATGAATGCACTGTACTTTAATATCCTGGGGAATATGAATTGAATACATTAATCTATGAAATCTGGAAATAAGACAGATCCAAGCATTCCCATTTTAAAAGATTCAGATTAGGTACACCAATATTCCTAATCCTGAATATATCCAAGTAATTTATGTGATATTAATTCCAAACCCAGAGCTTCTTTTCAATTCACCCCTGGAATGTAAACTCCCTGAAGATAAGCCCATGCTTCATGGACAGTTTTGGATTTTTCAGAGGCCAGAGCTCTGGATATGAACCAGTAATTCCATCAGCACCATACAGTTGTTTCTTTTTTCTATGTAGTTTTTTTGCTATCTATGTCACATACACAATTTTATCAGCATGGATGGAGAAGGGGTATAATATGGGTTAAAAGTACACTGGAGCCAGACCATCTGGATTCAAATGCTGTTTATGCCACTTATTAGGTGCACAATCTTGGGCATATTCAAGGTATAACCTCTTCACACCTCAGTTTCCTCATTCTGAAAACTGAGAAAATGACAACATACTACAACTAGGGCTGTTGGGAAAATAATTGAGACATGTAAAGCATTTAGAACACTGCTTGGAACATAGTGAGAATTTAATAAGTGTTAGTTATAATTATACTACACTAACAGCCTTATCAAGTAGAATCCCTAATGAGGGGGCACAGATTGTGAATTAAAGTATTAGCAGGTGTTTTATTATCACACTTAATCACATGGGGAGAGGAGAAAAGTAGAATCACCAATACTTGTAAGGCCTGATTTCTAGAACTAACTTTATGCCTGGGATGTGATGTTTTAGGGAGCAGGGACATGTGGAGTGTGGAACTGTGCTCCAGGATAGCAGCAGCCTGGTGCAGCCTCCTGCCTCCACTTCCCAGCACACACATCCACCCTGAGCAGGTAATGTTCTCATGGACCTTGACAAACATACTTGCTCCTGTTCCTCTAGCTGAGCTGCCCACCTCATCTCCCCTAAATATGCTGAATGCTGTCCATCCTCAAATGCTGTTTCTATCCCTGGCTCCTCAGCACCCTTCCTGTCCACAGCTAATCTCATATTCTGCTTTTAACTCTTTTTATGTGTAAGTTGAGAAATTCGCTGTTCCAAATTTAACTTTTACCACATTATCCATGTATATGGATTATATTATATTAGGTGTGTTCACCTAACAGGTTTGTGAATTCTTTAAGGACAAAGTCATATCTTACACAAGCTTCTTTTGTATCTTTTCAGCAGTGGTTCTTAACGGGGGACAATTTTGCCCCCCAGAATATATATGACAATGTCTGGAGACATTTTTGGTTGTCACGATGGGGAAGGGGAGTGCTACTGAGATATGGTGGGTCGAGACTAGAGACATTCCTAAATATTCAACACACAAGACAGCCTGCCCCTCTTCTCCCCATAACAAAGAATTATCTGGTCCAAAATGTTCATTGTATTAGGGTTGAGAAATCTTGTCCAATAATAACAAGGACAGTGGGAAAATGAGATTCATTCCAATTATATGATTTTTTTCTGTAATGTCTTAATGGGCCAAGCACTAAGTTTCAACTTCCATTCCAGGGTCATGCCCACTAACCCAACGTCCTTTCTTTTTATTAATAGCAATAATGATAACCATGAAAATAAAAGGGGATATATTTTGTTTTATATTGTTTGGGCCTTGTGGTATTTGTGTCAGCAGCAGGGATTGTTCAATTGTCATTATGAATAGAGACAATGACATCTCATTGGCACAGGGTAGACCACACAGGTCAGTCCCTGGCTTACACCTCATCCAGTTACATGCTCTGAAAGCCTTTTACCAGCAGGTTCATCCCACCTTACTTATCTGAATATTAATACAGCCCATCCCATGGACAGGTAGGGTCTGAGGTTACTTTTTCTGCTCTTGCCCAGGTATATCTAAGGTGACTAAATTGGACTCCTGCACACCACCTGCCTACCTCCTTGCAGTTTTCTTTTGCCAATCCTGCCGCACTTGCCCCAACCCTGTGAATGAGGTTTATGTCTAGGTTCCCAAATGAGTTCTAGTACAGCCCTATAGTTCAGGCCCTCATCCTTTATCTCTGGCTCTCAGCAAGCTTCACTGACCTGGAGATGAGCCTTACTCTCAGTATCCAAGGCATCAGCTGTGGGCCTGCTTCAACCACAATGGCACTGCTGGCACCATAGCTCTGGAAACAACCTAACCATTAGAGAGATCTGTGCCCAAAAGAGATGAGACTATTTGGCCTCAAAATCTCCTGAGTATTAACCTTACCCCTTAAATGGTATGATTTTAACCTTCATTTTAATAATTTAGATTCACAAAAGATATGAGCAACATTACTATGATTTGGTAGGCTGGATCCTTTTGGAGTGAACCTCTATAGTCAGTACCTCTCCCCTAGTCTACTGTGACATGCACAGCCATTTCACTGCCAAAATGGAGCCCATGATTGGCACACATAAAATTTGAAGGAGAGGGGCATGTGCACATATTTAAAAATTTTTTAAATCACAATATATAATTATTAAAAATTAGAAAATAAAATAACTTTTGATTAGAATTATGACTAGTTTCTATCCCATTCTTAGAGCCAGACTTCATTTTAATTTCCTGTCTTCTGGTACTGTGATATGTTGCTATCACTCAAATGTGATTAAAAGCTTAAGACTTCTTATGGAATACAGAAAATAGAAGGGAATAAATGACTACTTTGAGATCATGGCAACCAATCTGGTACTTAATTTCTGTTTTGTGAGGATGCTTTTAAAAGACTCTTTACCACAACTGTATCCTGCCTAGACCTTTTCTCAAAAAAAATCTTATAAATTTGCCAGATTTATTGAAGTAAAATATTATCCAACCGAATATCTTCTTTCTAATCAATCTGTCCTCTGAATTGCAAAATTCACAGGACACAATTCTTCACAACTCTACCATTCAGAATAATGTCTGTTGATATGATCTTTCAAATTACCAACAGATCATCAAGGAATATATATAGCTGACTGTGTTCATTAAATCAGTATGCTTTAGGGCCAAGTCATGGTAAATTGCACCTGCAGGGCTCATAGGAGATAATTGAAGAGACTCAAGATGTTTACAACTATAATGTCCATGCACTAATCTGAACTCAGTTGTAAAATAAGTTTTAAAGAAAACTTATAAATATATGAAAAAGAGGTGGGATTTCTGGAATGGCTTAATGAGGAGCTCGGCAAATCTTTTCCCCAAAGGGCAATGATAAAAGTGGGCACAGTTGTCAAAAACAACCAAATTAAGATTCTAAAAACTGATCAATGGCATATAACAAATTAAAAAGGATTTATCAAGAAAACCTACTGAACCTTAGTAACAACAGTGGAATCTGTGACATCTTCCCCAGGGACTGCTCCTACCCTCTTCCCCCTCACACCTTAGCTCCATTACCTGAAAGTCCTATCCCAGCCTCAGCAGATGAGGAAGACTATGTGGGCAGGCAGCTCCCACTGCCCTGCTGGAGGGGGCTGACTATATTTGGAACAGGGCATGGAAAACAGTGCCCAGGGTACTATCAGAAATAAGAGGTGTCACAGTGGCAAGCAATCAGGACAGCCTAACATCAAGGCTAGCCTAGGTTTTGATACTGGTTGGAACAAGCAAACACAAAATGGCAGAGCAGCCAGAAATTTAATAAGAAAATCCAGGGAAGGAAAGCACTAAAGACAGCCTTTTAAAGATCCCCTTATCTCTAAAGGTATACAAGGCTGGGCAAATGCTTAAAGCTGTGTGTACACAGGAAAGACCAGACAGGGCTCTAGAGAACTACCTGTCCTTTGTCATTGGTCATTGGGTGTCTAGTACATCAAATGATACCTGAATTCACTTATAACTATTTTCTGGAGTCACAAATCATACACTATGGGTCATCTATATCACCTCCTTTATTACACAGATGAGAAACACAAGGCCTCTGAACACTTTAAGAACACGAGTTTCTAAAAAGTTGGTAGAAAATCAACAGAGGTTGTTTTTTTCTTGTAAATTTGTTTAAGTTCTTTGTAGATTCTGGATATTGGCCCTTTGTCAGATAGACAGATTGACCCAGCAATCCCATTACTGGGTATATATCCAAGGGATTATAAATCATTCTACTATAAAGACACATGCACACGTATGTTTATTGCAGCACTATTCACAACAGCAAAGACTTGGGACCAACCCAAATGTCCATCAATGATAGACTGGATAAAGAAAATGTGGCACATATACACCATGGAATACTTTGCAGCCATTAAAAAGGATGAGTTCATGTCCTTTGCAGGGACATGAAGCTGGAAACAGTCATTCTCAGCAAACTAACACAAGAACAGAAAACCGAACACTGCATGTTCTCACTCATAAGTAGGAGTTGAACAATGAGAACACTTGGACACAGGGAGGGGAACGTCACATACCGGGGCCTGTTGGGGGGTAGGGAGCTAGGGGAGGGAGAGCATTAGGACAAATATCTAATGTAGATGAACACGGGTTGATGGGTGCCGCAAACCACCATGGCACGTGTATACCTATGTAACAAACCTGCACATTCTACACATGTACCCCAGAACTTAAAGTATAAAAAAAAAAAAAAGAAAAAAAAATCAACAGAGGTTAGTACAAATGGCCCCTGCAACTATGCCAAAATCCACTTAACTGCAAAAAGGTGGCATAAAATTAACAAACAAAAATTGGTCAGGTAAGTTAGAACTTATCTGAATACATGAACTTCCTCAATCTTTGGCAGGGATGTCCAATCTTTTGACAAATTATCTTGGGCCACACATAAAGTACACTAACAACAGCTGATGATCTTAGAAAAAAAAACCACATACAAAAAAATCTCATAATGTTTTAAGAAAGTTTATGGATTTGTGTTGGGCCACATTCAAAGCTGTCCTGGGCCGCCACATGCAGCCCACAGGCCCTGGGTTGGACAAGTTTGATAGTCTCTCTTACTTTTCACTCCTTTTTCTCCTGTGAAGTCTTATAAAGGAAGAGACCAATATGGGTTCTCCAGAAAGTCATTCTTTGTGGGGTAAGGTGATAAACTCTACCTTGGAGAATGAGTCACACCTGTTCTGTAAATGGTCATTGCTTGTAACCAATCCTCTCACTTTCTGTTCCTCTTTTTCTCAACTCCGGATTCCTAGTCCTAGATCTTCATTTTATTTTCTTTGTGGGTGACAACCTGGCTAAAAATACTCTACTCTTTTGGTTGGGTATCTAAAAGTCCCAGGGAAAACAACCATGCATAGCTATAAGCTCCAGTTCCAATTGCCATCCAAAACTATTAACATTTTCATCTGTATAACACAACTTGTTTCCATAACAAAAGGCTATCCATTCATGTTCTCAAGCCCTCTTATTGTAAATTCTGCTTGTTCAAGCAAGTGATTTTAAGTTCTCTTGGAGACGACAGAACACTCCATGTAAATTAAATGCTGTTTTCCCCTAAGCTTTGTAGAATGCAGGAAGCCACTTTGGGTGGGCACCAAGGAAACCTGCTCCCAAGACAACCTTTATATGTTCCTGCCTTTCCTGACAGCTTGACATTTGACCCATCCTTGGCCTTTAGTCAATTTTAAACCACTAGGAAAAACAAGGACCAAATCCTTGTATTTGTACAGCTGACATCTTTGCTGCTGAGAACCTTGTGTAATCTATCCTTGTGACAAGGATAGCCAGAAACTGTAATAGTTTAAAAACATACCTGACAAATGGTCTAACAGGCAGTCAAGAAACAGTTCAAAGCAAAGAACAGAGTGAGCCCCTTCAGATGTTTTCCTTCCTTTGTTACTTGAAGACAGCATCTGGGGATAGAAGGCTGGGAATCTGGGGCAGGCATGACCGGATGGTGTTTCTATCAAAGGAAGACACCTGGGTGAAACTAATTCATCATGGAAACCACATCTGCTCTTTCAAATTAGAAAAAAATACTGAAAGATGACTGACGGCAGTGTGGTATAGATTTTGCCAACAATTACACTGCGTTTGAACTATGGTTGCCATGTGCCTGCTCAGTAACTTCGGATGGCGTCTTTAGTCTCTGAGCATCTCTGAGTTTCCTTTATTGTACAATAGATTAAATGAGATAATTTAGGTACAATGCCTAGCATTGTTCATGCGTTCACATATGTCACCACTTCTCACTTTCTGCCTTACTGATGCCAACCAGAGATAGGTGCTAGTGATAAACACTGTCTGTATGCAGATGTAGGAATACAACTTCTTATCATAACTAATTTCTAACAACAACAACAACAACAAAAACTCCAGGACTAATTCTGCAATTTAACAACTCAAATTCTATCTTTCAGCAAGGATGAAATGATTAAATTTTACTTGACACTTTTCCTCCTGAGTCATTTCTTTGATCCAATATTTTAATAGCAGCTGAGCGACACAGCAGGATTCCATGGATCAGCCACCACCAACCACATAAAAGGCTAGGAATTATTTCAGAACAGGATGCTGCCAGAGCACAGCTCTCCAAGTAAAACATTTTATAGCATAATTTGTTTTCAAAACTCCCTGATCAGCTCCCTTTCCTCTGTTAAGAGACGCCTGGATGTGATGGGATCCTCTTCCTACCCAAATCTGGAGCACTCTGTGATGGCACCAGGTAAAAGGTGATGCCCTGTTCAGGTTTCAGGCTGACACACCACACCTGCTGTCAAAACTACTTCACACCCTGGTAGGAAGAAGCTCCTCTCAATTCTCAGTAGTGCTCACTGCAATTATTACATGTGAGTAAATAATAAGTCACAGAAATACTGTGATGACTCAACGCATCAAAAAGAAAGCCCTAGTCTGGGCTTACAGGCCAGGAAGCAATCTCTAGGGGAGAATCTGATCTTGCTAGCTAAAGAGAGCAGGTAGGAGGCATAAGCCCTGCAAATACTTTTTTTAATTAAATGAAGTATGTTTTTCCCTCCCCTCTTCTCTTGCCCTGTCTTCCTTCTCTCCTGTCTTGACAGATGCTCTTAGACAATCTGGGTCACATTTGTCAGCCTGAAAACAGTGCTAAGATAAAAACAGACACAAAACAAGAGGTCCTACCAGTCAAGAGCAATCAGTGCTCAGAATCAATAATTTTGCAAAACACAGTGAAGGCAGGACTACATTTCAAGTTTCTGACTTAAAATGTAACTGAACCCCAACTATTATTTAATTACACTTCATTGCAGAAAACAGACTTTGCATCCTGAAACCCAGATCTGTATTCTAATTCAGAAAGTAAAAGAAAAATAGTAATGACCACAACAGCCAAATATAATCAGAAAATGTTGCAGAGTTCTCAGCACATAGATATCCCCCCAGTATCTCAAATATTAATTCTTCTAAAACCAATGCACCATTTGTCCTGAAGCACATAAAACGTTTTATGCTACACACTAAACTCATGATCTCTAATGCCACCCTCCCTCCACTCCCAAACATGAGCACTCCTTCCTGTGCTTTCAAGCTTGCTGGTCCTCCAAATTAGAGTCCCTGGAGTACATCCTCCAGTGCTCTACACTTTGAATCTGTTAAGATTTTACCTCATGAATGTCTTTTAAAATTTCTTTTCTTCTCTTCATTATCCTTGCTTTGCCTTCCTTTAGTTACTCAGCTTCCTCTTAGGTGACTATTGCAGCTCATGGCCCTCCATGCAGTCACACAGTTTACCTCTAAATAATGCATCTAATCATGCCAGTCCCCGGCCTAAAACCTCCCCCAATTCCCTGTTGCATTCAATTTGGCATTTAAGGCTCTTCACAGCCCACCATCTAGCTAATTCACCTCTCTAGCTCCATCTGGCACCAACCCGCGCCTAAGCTCCAGCCCACTGAGCTGATGAATGTTCCATGAATATACTCATAGCCTTCCATAATTTCATGTACATTTATTGTTCCTGAGATGCCCTTCTCACTCTCTAGAGTTAGTCTCCCCTCTCTGTGCTCTCAACACTTTGTCCTAACCTCTAATTTTGTACTTAGTTTACATTGCAATTACATATTGTATGAGAGTGAGCCTTATTTATCTCTGTATCACTGATGTCTATTATGGAGTTTGCTATTAGAAGAGAGAAAGACCCGCTAAAGGAAATTCTAAAGTACGTACTGCAGAAAAAAAAAAAAATGATAGCAGATGAAAACCTTGAAATGGAAGAAAGTAACAATGAGAGAAGATATTGATAAATGGGAAAAGGAAAACATTGTTTAAAACTATAAGAAAAATGTGTAATTTGTGGAGGAAAAATAGAAAAGCCAGAGAGACATGTCTTTGAATTTTGGAGCACATTCAAATAGCGATTTTTTTTTTTAAAAGATGCCTGTTAAAATAGCAGGAGCAGCTACTAAGGAAGAAGATAGACATAGAGCAAACAACCTCTAAACAGGTAGGGGGGACTTGGAGTGAGGAAGAAAGACTTATCAATTCAAAAGACAGCAAGATGGGTATGCGAAGGCAGACAGAGTAGTATAATGGATACTACAGACTCAGAAGCTGGGAGGTTGGGACGGGGGTGAGGGATGAAAAAATACCTGTTGAGTACAATGCATATTATTCAGGTGACAGTTTACACTAAATCCAGACTTCACCACTCTACAACTCATCCATGTAGCCAAAAATACCACATGTACTCCTAAAGCTGTTGAAATAAAACAATCTTTTATCATAAAAATAATAATTAAAAAAAAAACAAGAGACAGCAAGAAGAAAGGGGGGAAGAAATAGCGTTAATAAGCACCCCTATTACTCAGGAAATTACAAGCATTTTAGGAGCTGTGTCAGGAACTGAGGGCAGTGACCAAATATATATTTCTTATTATATCACACATGGCAATTAAGAGAAATAGACAAATCCATCACCAGAGGGAGAAACTGCAATACAACTCTCCTAGTAATTGATAGCTTCAGCAGATAAAAAAAGTCAGTAAAGATAAAAAGATTTGAATAGCATAATTAACTTTTAGATGTATAGAACATATATAGAATATTGAATACAATAATTAGTGAAATATTAACTCTGAAAACTGACTAAGCTATAAAGAAAACCTCAATAAATTGCAAAGGACTGATATACCAACATTCCCTTACAATGCAATATTAGAAATATATTTTTAAAAGGTAACTAGAATGCACAAATAAAATGTGAGTTAGACTTTATACATATATATATAATCTATACTGTATACATATATAAAATAGTATAGTATTCAGCTTAAAAAAAGAAAACTCTGAGGCCAGGAGCGGTGGCTCATGCCTGTAATCCCAGCACTTTGGGAGGCTGAGGTGGGCGGATCACAAGGTCAGGAGATCGAGACCACCTGGCTAACACGGTGAAACCCCGTCTCTACTAAAAATACAAAAAATTAGCCAGGCACAGTGGCAAGTGACTGTAATCCCAGCTACTTGGGAGGCTGAGGCAGGAGAATGGCGTGAACCTGGGAGGCAGAGTTTGCAGTGAGCCGAGATCGCACCACTGCACTCCATCCTGGGCGATAGAGCGAGACTCCATCTCAAAAAAAAAAAAAAAGAAAGAAAAAGAAAAAAAATGAAAACTCTGCCACTTGTGACAACATGGATGAACATGAACATGGAGGGCATTATGTTAAGTGAATAGGCCAGGCACAGAAAGACAAACGGCATATGATCTTCCTTACAGGCATATCACAGGGATGTTGCAGGTCCAGTTTCAGACTACCATAATAAAGTGAATATCACAATAAAGTGAGTCACACAGATTTTCTGGTTCCCCAGTACCTATAAAAGTTATGTTTACATTACTGTAGTCTATTAAGTGTGCAATAACATGTCTAAAAAATGTACATACCTTAATTAAAAATAATTTATTGCTAAAAATGCTAATGATCATCTGAGCCTTCAGTGAGTTGTAATCTTTTTGCTGGTAGAGGATCTTTGATGTTGATGACTGCTGACTGATCAGGGTGGTGGCTGAAGTTTGGGGTGGCTGTGGCAATTTCTTAAACGATGAAGTCTGCCACATTTTACCTACAGAACTTCTTTCAAAATTGGAGTCAATACTCTCAAACCCTGCTGCTGCTGCTGCTGCTGCATCAACTAAGTTTATGTAATATTTTAAATCCTTTGTTGTCATTTCAATAATGTTCACAGTACCTTCACCAGGGTAGATTCCATCTCAAGAAACCACTTTCTTTGCTCATCTATAAGAAGCAACTCTTCATTCCTTCAAGTTTTATCATGAGATTGCAGAAATTCAGTCATATGTTCAGCCTCTACTTTTAATTCCAGTTTTCCTGCTATTTCCACTACATCTGCAGTGACCTCCTCCACTGAAGTCTTAAACCCTTCCAAGTCATCCATGAGGATTGGAATCAACTTCTTACAATCTCCTGTTAATGTTGATATTTTGACCTCTTCCCATAAATCATGAATGTTCTTAATGGCATCTAGAATGCTGAATCCTTTCCAGAAGGATTTCAATTTACTTTGCTCAGATCCATCAGAAGAATCACTATCCATGGCAATTATAGCATTATGAAATGAATTTCTTAAATAATAAGACTTGAAAGTTGAAATTATTCCTTGATCCAAGAGCTGCAGAATGAATGTTGCATTAGCAGACATGAAAACAACAAGAATCTCCTTGTACATCCCCCTCAGAGCTCTTGGGTGACCATGTGTGTTGTCAATGAGCAATAATATTTTGAAAGGAATCTTCTTTTTCTGAGCAGTGAGTCTCCACAGTGGGGTTAAGATGTTCAGTAAACCATGCTATAAACTGCTGTGTTGTCATCTAGGCTATGTTGTTCCATTTATAAAGCACAGGCGATAATAGTTTAGCATCATTCTTAAGGATCTTAGAACTTTTAGAATGGTACATGAGTATTGGCTTCAACTTAAAGTCATCAGCTGCATTAGCCGCTAACAAGAGAGTCACCCTGCCCTGTGAAGCACTGAAGCCAAGCATTGACTTCTATTCTCTAGCTATGAAAGTCCTAGATGGCATCTTTTTCCAACAGAAGCCTGTTTCATCTACATTGAAAATTTGTTGCTTAGTGTTTAACGATCTTAGCTGGATCTTCTGGATAACTTGCTGCAGCTTCTCCATGAGCACTTGCTGCTTCACTTGGTACTTTTATGTTATGGAGATGGCTTCTTTCCTCTTACCTAATGAACCAACCTCTGCTAGCTTTCCATTTTTCTTCTGCAGCTTCTTTGCCACTCTCAGCCTTCAGAGAGTTGAAAAGAGTTAGTACCTTACTCTGTATTAGGCTTTGGCTTAAGGGAATGTTGTGACTGATTTAATCTCTCTATATATTATCTATCTATCTATCTTCTATATATTCTCACTCTCTCTATATATATCTGGACCACTAAAACTTTCTCCCTATCAGCAGTAAGGCTGTTTTGCTTTCTTATCATTCATGTGTTAACTGGAGTAGGACTTTTAATTTCCTTCAAGGACTTTTGCTTTGCATTCCTAACTTGTCTTGCTGATGCAAGAGGCCTAGCTTTTGTTTTGGCCTCTAGGCTTTCAACAAGGCTTCCTACACTTAGAGGCCATTTTAGGGTTATTAATTGGCCGAATTTAATAATGTTGTGTCTCAGGGAATAGGGAGGCCCAGTGAGAGGGATAGAAGTAGAACAGTTGGTTGGTGGCGTAGTCAGAACACACATAACATTTATCAATTTGCTGTCTTCTATGGGCATGGTTCACGGTGCCCCAAAACAATTACAGTAGTAACATCAAAGATTACTGATCACCATACTAGATATAATAAAATTTAAAAGTTTGAAATATTGTATTACCAAAATGTGACACAGAGACATGAATTAAACACATGCTGTTGGAAATATGGTGTTGATAGACTCGCTCAATGCAGGGTTGCCATAAACCTTCAATTTATAAAAATTGCAAAACACAATAAAGTGAAGCATAATAAAATAAGGTGTGCTTGTACTAATTTTGTAAACTTTGAGAAATGTGTCTTGAATAATAATTTCATCTTCAAATGAGGAGGCAGCAGCTGCTGTATAATGCTGAAACAACCCCTTCAGGAAACATTCAATCTTAAGTGCAATTGCCTTCCCTTTTTAGTTTTAAATGGAGAAGTTTCTATACAAAGCTGTTTACATAAATATTCAGCTGTTTACCTCTGCACACAAGGTAGAAAAGCAGAAACCTGATGATAATTCAGGAACACTAAACAGACACCAGCTCAAAAATGATGAAAAATTTAGGGAAAGACTCAACTATCTACATTAGCCTAATCCATTGGTATTTCATAAGTAATTTCTTTTTAGCAGTAGAGTGTCATAAATTTTCAGATGATTTTCTTGAAAAGTATAAGTTATGTCAGTTAAGTCATAATGGATAGATTATATTCCATTTTAATGCCAATATGCTCCCTTGGTCAGAAGAGAAAGGCCCAGAGATGCATCTGGTTTGGGCACCAGCATATTACCTGCAATCTTGTTTATCTGTGTAGCAGTCTATATTTTCCAATAGTGGCCACTGCAAGACTCTGAGAAACTTTTCACTTCCCTATCAAGAGATGGCATCTATTTCTACTCCCATGGAACCTAAGTGGCCTTTGTAACTGCTTCAGTTTAATAGAACATAGTGGAGTGATGCTGTCTGATTTCCTAAGGTAGATCATGAAAGGTTCCTGCTTTTCTTTCTCTTGGGTCATGTGCTGAGCAGTGAACTGGTACAGAAGTCTGTCTACCCTGAAGCTATCATGCTGGAGAGACCACAAACAGAGATACCTGAGGAGCCCAGCTGTTCTGTCTTCCCAGCTAGGCTCCAGACATGTAAGTGGGCTAGCTTCAGATGATTCTAACCCCCAGCCTCTAGGCCAACCCAGCTGATGCTGAGGCGAGCAAAGATGAGTTGTCCCTGCTGAGCCCTGGCCAGATTGCAGATTCATGAGTCAAATATACATGGTTGTTGCTGACATTAAGTTTTGGAGTGGTTTGTTATGCAGCACCAATTAACTGGAACAGGAGGGACATTGAATGCAAATGTCATCCCTTCATCTACCCAAAGAATAAAAGACAGAACCACAAGCCCAAACAGCAGGGTTTCTTAAAAACCAAAATGATGGCACTGTATTTTACCCAAAAAGTGCAAGCACCACTTCTGAAAGTTAAATTTGACTTAGGATTCACACACCTTTTGCCACTCATCAACAATGCTGATTAGTGGATATGTATGTAAATGTATTATTTGCAAAAAAAATCCTTTAATATCTTTGCTTTTAATCTTCAAAAGATCGCTGATGCAGGTTAACAGCCTCTGCTTGTTAACAAAATTTACTCAATTACCGTATCCACCTTTCATTTTAGGCTGTAATTTATGTTGGTGCCGACAGAGTGATATCAAGTGTCCTCAAATTCAGTGGAAACAAAATGAAATCACTGGGCTCTACATATTATCAGCTATTGACTATTAGTGGAAAGAAATCAGATTTTAGAGCTAAGTAAAATCCCTGATCACTTACTGTGTAGCCCTAGACAAGCTACACAACTTTTATTGATCTGTAAAATGGAAATAATACCTATCTATTCACAGGGTGGTTACAGAATTAAATGAGCCACTATATAGAAAATACTTAGCATGCCCGGTATATAATAGACAATCAACAAGTTTCCTTTCCTTGGCACTCTTGGCCTTTTTCATTGAATGAAAGGCTAAAGGAGAATGAAAGTCCCTAGGTTTGCCCCAGCTAAAAGAAGCCTTCCCAAGAAAGTCAGGCTCTGCTCCCTGTCCGTGAGTGATGCTCCAACACTTGAAAGTGGGCCTCCCACCAGAGCAGCTACTGGGGCCCTCTCTGGGTTTGTTTATTGTAGTTATTGTTTTAATGGAAAATATTTGAGCAAATTTAACTCTGCATCCCAGCTACTGCTTTTTCTTTTGTTACCATGCATTTTCACCATCAAAGAACTAATTTAGTGTTTTTTTTTTTTTTTTTTTTTTTTTTTTTGGGTGGGGGTGTTGGTGGGTGCGGAATCTTGCTGTGTCACCCAGGCTGGAGTGCAGTGGTGCGATCTCAGCTCACTGCAGCCCCTGTCTCCCAGATTGAAGCGATTCTTGTGCCTCAGCCTCCTGAATAGCTAGGATTACAGGTGCACAACAGCACACCCGATTAATTTTTGTATATTTGGTAGATGGGGTTTCACCATGTTGGCCAGGCTGTTCTCGAACTCCTGGCCTCAAGTGACCCACCCACCTCAGCCTCCCAAAGTGCTGGAATTACAGGCGTGAGCCACTGTGCCCAGCCTGTTTTGTTTTAAATAGGAGGTCATTGGGGACTTTATGCCAGAGAGGTATCTGACCTGAATTACTGGCCAGCTATATTAAGGAGGCAAAAAATTAACAGGTAACCTATGGATTTTACATGTTTGGCCAACAACCTCAATTTATGAGCAGACAAAATGACATTATGGGAAGAACAGAGAATCAGCTATCCCTCTGGGTATTTTTATTTGTTTCAAGTTTAACTTCTAAGTGAACAACGAAGCTTCCTGAAGTAGACAGAGCATGACGGAGAACCAGAGACCAGCCTCACACTTGCTGTGGGATCTTAGGAAGTAACTTTGCAGGCCTTTGTTTCTTCACCCAAGAAACCCTGGGAATTAGAGTAGATGATCAAACTATGGGATGACCAAAAGGCCTTAAGATCATCTAGTCTAATGTTCTCACTTGACAGGTGAGAAGTGAGGCCAAGAACAATTCAATGGCTTTCTTGATGTCACAGTCCTTGCAGCCAAGAGACTTGGGACTGGCATCCAAGGTTTACAGGCAATAAAGATCCTCTTTCCACGAAGGGTTAGCTGTCTCTAAAATGATTTGATTCTGATGGTAATGAGGAAGGAGCACAATATGCACTTCTATTCAGGTTAATTTAAAGTGATTCGACAGGTCAAATATTTATTACCTAATTTCCAAGCTAACTTTCTTGCTAAGGGAGGACTTGGAATTGTCTTGAACAAGGGCCCATTCTTAGGTCATCATTCTCCAGACCTGAAAAAGCAATGTAAGTGCTTTTCACTTGATATATTCAAAACAGAGTGGATGAATTTTATCAGTGATGTCCCTTGCAGGTGCCAGGCACCCAACAGAAAATGACAGACTTCTGTTCTCTTTAACCTATGAGTGATAGAGTTACTGTTATACTATGTGCCAACCAAGTTTCAGACCCAAGCAAGGTGTGGGGCAAAACTTCTGGCAAGGCCAAGTCTTTATCCATCCACCTGATATTTCTTAATTCTTCCTCTTTAGGAAACAGATAAGTTCTTTAAGGTTCACAGGTCTGATTCACCACAGAGTGATTATATTAAAGAATCCTGATTTGCCCAAAGCAAGATACCTACCTAGGTGAACAGGAAGTAAAGTTTCTCGGCCCAGCCACTCTAGAAATCTGGAGCAAGGGGCAAAGGAAATGTTTCTTATTCAAATTAACATCAACAACATTGACCTTGATATACATGATCTTAATTAAGAAATAAACTGGAATTTAAACATTTGAATGCTGCACTAAGGTATCATAGAAATTAAGGCCAAATGTGGAAATTGAAACAATGAGAAAGATAAAGGGGGTCTATAACCAGGAAATACACTGATGTAATGGAAATGAGCCAGCCTGGAGTGGAGGACAAGGGGAGCCTGAGGGAGGCAGACTGTCAAGGTTGGCATGATTTTATCTGTTGGGGAGACAATGGGGGTGTATCTAGGAACAAGGGTGGAGATAGTGTGGTCCACCAGACAGATAACTCCTTGCCAGGCAGGTTCTAACATAGCCTGAATGGAAACTTCCTTTTAAGAACGTCAACTCTTTGTCTGTGGTTCCACACTTATGAAATAAGATTCTCTTCCCATCTGAGTTCTCACACAGGTCTTCCAATCTGAGACATATGGGAGTGAAGGAAAAGGCTAGAGAAAGCAGTCCTTTCTGTGCTGTCCAACATGGCAGCCACTCCACAGGTGGTTACTGAGTGCTTAAAACGTGGCTAGTGCGAATAAGAAACCGAATCTTATTTTAAATTTTATTTAATTTTAATTAAAGTTAAATTTAAATTTTATTTAATTTTAATTAAAGTTAAATTTAAATTTAGAAATGGACACTGATGCAGTTACTGGACAACTGATATGCATGTTTGGAATGACTTTGATATGTGAATCTACTTTTTCTACTGTAAGTTTTAATCTAAGTACAGATCAAGTATTGTCCATGAAACTTCAGTGTCCCAATTGAGATGTGCTGTAAGCGTAAAAATATGCTTACAGCACATCTCAATAGGATTTTCAAGACTTTGTATTTTAAAAATGCAAAATATCTCATTAATAGTTATATTAATTATAGTCAGCCCTCCATATCAATGGGTTCTACATATGCAACTGCCCAGTATTTTTAAATAAATACAACAAAAAATAATACAGATAATACGGCACAACAATTATTTACATAGCATTTACATTGTATTAGGTATTTTAAGTAATCTAAAGATGATTTAAAATATATGGGAGGATGTGTACAGGTTATATACAAATATTTCATTTTATATAAGGGACTTGGGCATCCACAGATTTCGGTACCTGTAGGGAGTCCTGGAACCAATCCTCCATGGATACCAAGGGACAACTGTACATGTTGAAATAATATCTTGAATATATTAAGCAACATAAAATATATTGTTAAAATTAATTTCATGCTCCCTTTTATTTTTTAATGTGGCCACTAGAAAATTTAAAATTACATATAAAGCTCATACTTGAGGTTTATATTACATTTTTATTGGACAATGCTACTCTAGATTCTGGAGGGTCTAGATAAGACCACCACTTTTTTTTTTTTGGGGGACAAAGTCTCACTCTGTTGCCCAGGCTGGAATGCAGTGGCGCTATCTCGGCTCACTGCAACCTCTGCCTCCCAAGTTCAAATGATTCTCCTGCCTCAGCCTCCAGAGTAGCTGGGACTACAGGCGCCTGCCACCATGCCTGGCTAATTTTTGTATTTTTTTAGTAGAGACGGGGTTTAACCATATTGGTCAGGCTGGTCTCGAACTCCTGACCTCGTGGTCTGCCCACCTTGGCCTCCCAAAGTGCTGGGATTATAGGCGTGAGCCACCGCACCTGGCCAGAACATCATTTTCTTTAACAAAAGATTATAGTAGTATATACTTGGGCTTCTTTGTCAAAATCACACTAGGGTTCACCATGTGAAAAGCCCAAGGATAGTCTTTCTTATTAGATTATTCTCTCCCAGTAAATTAAAATTTGGCATTTGGTTTACAAATTTGCCTCAGATTAGTTAACTGATGTCAGTCAGCCAGCATATGGTCAGTTGTAAAGTAAAAATGACATTGGTGTTCCAGATCAAAGGAACTGATAGAGGGAGACAGCCCTGAAACAAAACGGTGACTATAATTCAAATATTTGAGACTAAATATCACATCCCTTTAGTCTTCTTTTACATGACCGCAAAAATAAACCACATAAAAAGGAAAGAAACAGCAATATATAATCCTAACATATGCATTCTGAAGAAGATACTATTTTAAATACCCTCTGAACATAAATCAAATATATGGCAAATGATAAATTTATATATACACTTCATATGCACAAGTAAAACTTTATCCGTTAAAGAAATGTTCCTTAAGATTGTGATCTAAAAGAAAACATTTGTTCTAAACCATACTGACTGACTGATAATTAAGCCTGTCATTATCATAGCATGTACCCTAAGATCTGATACTACCCCCACCCACCCCCCAAATTGTATTCAAATGAGAGCAGCATCCACGCTTACACCATTTAAATGAGATAGGTGATAGCTCTATCACCTCTTATTTTCGGAGCTGGATAACCAATTAATCAGAAAAGTTAAATAGCACATTCAAGGTTCAACATTGGCTAAAAGCCACTTATTTCCACTCAGACCCTCAGCTGTCATTCTGGAAGCTGCCACCAGATGCACAGGGTGTTTGTTAATGAGGCAGTAAAGCCCACATCAGAGGGTCTCTTCAAGGTCCAAGGTTTCACACAATTTGGTCAACTGTGCTTTTTTCCCCATAAATCAGAACTTGATAAAAACTATTATTCATGAACAAATATTTAATTGCTACCTTAAGAGCTAAAATAAAGACATACTCTGACATAATATTTACATAAATACAAAATACCTACCTTCAAATTAAGTATCTCTTCCCACTAAATTGCCCTATTTTAAATCTCCATCTAATTCATTTCAGAGCCTAGTTGGAATTCTCCCTGAGTTAATTCGGGATTGTAAATTCTCCAAGTCTCAGATCTTCAGAGTAGCATAAGAGCTCCCCATATAATTTTCCTGAGTTAATCTGCTCTTTATTTTCCCCACATGTTTAGCTTCACGTGGCATCTAGGGTCTCATCTGCTCCTGCCTCTGCACGGCTTGCCTCCGCTCTACTGCCCACTCTGGGTTCCCATTCCTGAGCAGAAAGAACCGTAGATGCTGCCGTCTTGCTCTCCCCACTCTGTGGTCTTGTTCCAATCAGGGAAACATTCCTATGGCAACCAACACACACCACCATCTCACTCCCCTTCTCTGAAAGTTCCCTATTTGCCTGGCAGACGTTTGGCAAGGATGCTGAATTACTTTAACTTGCCTAGCAACTACTAGCCTGTTCCAGCCCCTCTAAAAGGGGTTGGCTTTTTGTCACTTATCTTTTAAAACACACTCAGGGGCTGGCTGGCTGGCTGTGGAAAGGGCAGCTGCCAAGTCAGCCTCATTGGCCTGGAACACACACAGCAGTTGGGCAAACTGGAGCCTCTTCTTGCCCCAGGGTGAAAAAATGTCCACAGGCTTGAGGCAATGGCACGAGTAGACAGCTCTGAGGGTCCCACCCTGGGCTAACTCCAGGGGAATTTTAATTCTAGGAGAACCTCAAATCTCCTTCACCTTCAGCTATAAGAAAAGTAAAATTACCAGTAGCTGCCTCCACTCAGAATACCAGGTTTATCCCATTTTGTCATGTACTTCAGACCTTCTGGTTTTTATTTAACAGGCTGGAAACCAGCTGTTTTAACTTACAGATTGTAGTTTATTCATTTAGGTTATTTTGGTATCAGGAAACAACACGGTCCCAAATGACTGATGCTGCTTTCCATATTTTCTTCCCCTCAGTGAATTCTAAAGAATACTTGAAGTATCTATAATCTAATCTGGGTACCCTAAGATGAAATACTTCTTCTAATAATCCATATAGGTGGAGAAGCTTGAACAATGAATAAACAGTTTATTGAGCTCTTGGCTTGCTCTGCTGATAGGATTCCATGCTTGCCTCGTGCCCTTTCAGAACAGAAGCCAACAGTGGGCGCTTTCTCCTAAAAGCAACCAGTGAGATAATCAAGTCAGGTCCTGGAGAAAAACTAAAGCTACTAGATAGGCATTTCTACTCCTACCTGCAGCCAACTTTCTTCCAAAATGAAAGCAAGGCCACTGTTGCAGAAGCAGAGAGTTGCCAATTTAGGCCGACAACAGAACTGAAAGTTGACATGGGTGGACACTATCTTTTATGGACAACTATTTCCTGCTGGTAGGGTGCAAAAGACCCACTTTTCTATCTTTGCAACCTTTGAATTTCTTCTAAAAAGAGGCTTCTTATTCACTTCCATGGCTCTTCAAGAACAAAGACAATTTTTTATTGCCATTTCCTATTTCAGTGATGACACACAGTAAGTGCTCAGTAAGCATTTGCTGAAATGAACCTTAAATACAGCAGCAATAGAATGTCAAAATAAGATACTATTTTCACTTATTGTTATTTACAAACTAAAATTTTTGTCATATTCAGTGTTGACAAGGGTGTGGAGAAACACGACATTCTTCTACACTGTTGATGGAAGTATAAATTAGGGCAGCCATTTTGGAGGACAATTTGCCAATATTTAGTGATGCTAAAAATGGACACCCTCTTTTACCAGTAATTCACTTGCTTTGAATGTATCCTACAAATATACTTACAAAAATGCAAAAAGATATATACAAGAATATTTATTGCAGTATCGTTTGCAACAAGATAAAACTGGAAAAACGTAAATGTTGATAAACAGAAGGTAAGCTAAATTATGGCAAACCAATGCAATGGAATACAATATAGCCATTAAAAATGAAATGGATTTATATATGCTGATGTGAACAGATGTCTAAGGTATATTGCTAACATATCCACGACAGAATCCATATATGTATCCGTACATACACATATAAGCATAGATGTGTGTTATATGTGTATAGGTATTTATGTATATGTGTATGTGTGCTTGTATGCAAATAGAACATTAGGTCATTTTTGGTAGAATTTGCAGAGACTTAACAGTGGTTACCTTTAAGGAATTATATTTAGGATTGAGACAATAGGAAGGAAGACTTTTATTTCCACCTTATAGCATCTTAAAATGTTGACCAATTTTTTTTTTTTTTTTTTTTTTTTTTTTGATACGGAGTCTCACTCTGTCGCCCAGGCTGGAGTGCAGTGGCACGATCTCGGCTCACTGCAAGCTCTGCCTCCCGGGTTCAGGCCATTCTCCTGCCTCAGCCTCCCGAGTAGCTGGGACTACAGGCACCTGCAACCACACCCAGCTAATTTTTTGTATTTTTAGTAGAGATGGGGTTTCACCGTGTTAGCCAGGACGGTCTCGACCTCCTGACCTCATGATCCACCCGCCTCAGCCTCCCAAAGTGCTGGGATTACAGGCATGAGCCACCGCGCTTGGCCAATGTTGACCAATTTTTAATACAAGGAATGTTCTACTCGTATTTTAAAAACATGTTAATAATTCATAATTGCCTTTGTATTATTAGATTTTCCAAAAAAATAAAAAGATAGCAGGTTATTTTTACCATTCAGGTATCCCTGTGTAACTAATACAGGGGTCTTTAAAACGATCCACAGCTCTAGCAGCAAGCAAGAAACTACAGAAATGAAAACAGCAGGTCAAATAAATTGTTTATGAAGTTTATACTTTTAATGTGTTAGACATTAGTACCTCAAAAACTTTATTAAAAATTAGAAATCATATTAGGGCTACATAAATTAAGATTAAAAATTGTGCAAATCCAAATACACATTGAATTATACAAAAAACATATTCCTAATGCTTGAGTCATCATTTTTTTGGAGGTAGAGGGAAAAGAGAAGTAACTCCTGCTGCTAAATTAGAAACCATAAGCCCCAGAAGCACTGTACATATATAACAAGAATTAAAAAACTGGATCCAAGAATTCTAACTGATGTTTAATCAAAGAAAAATACAGAAAGCTGCAAATGTGTCTTTCCAGGGGCTGATTTAACCTACAGAGAGGGACAACCGAAGAGAAACTTCTCTTCTTCACTGGCAACTCAATAACAAGAACATGGAAACCATGGTATAAAATTTTTTTCAGCTTACGAAGGTTAGAAAGAACACTCCATTAAAAAAATAGAGCATTGCCCTTCATTTCCACATATCCCCAGCTTCCCAAATATTCCTCCTTTTTTCTTACAAACTCGAGAGAAAAAATTTCCCTTGGTACTCATTATAAAACCCCAGAATGCTCTTGACATTGCCATTTTAACTGTCTATTGTTCTCCTAACTCCAGGAAATCTCTGAAAGCCAGACATAATGACTGTTGTGACGATTTTCAGTAACAAGTGAAGTTTCCTGTCAAAAGAAGTGCTCTCTCCATTTTCATCATATGTAAAACAAGATGCTTCCATGAACACCTTCATAGACAGATGAGCTTCTCTGAGACCCTGAAAATGTACTACAAAGGATGAAAGAACGAATCAAAATGACAGATAAATGTGTGGGAGTTTTTCCCTTTTAGTTACAGCAAACTGAGATTTATTTCCCAATTAGTACTGATTCTTTTGTCAGAGATCTGGCTTTTTGCTCTAGAGCTGTCAAGAGCATATTCTAGATATTGATTCAACACAGGAGCAAAAAATAAATTAGGAGTTGGTGTTTATTTGGAATGCTCTAGATCCTAGACTAAATGGACTGGCTATGAAACATGTTCTATTATAACACTCCTCCATTAACTGCTTCAGGTCCCCATGATTCCAAATCTCCCATTTAGATTGAGAGGCCCTCATCTTTAGTACAGATCTACTGGCCAGACCAGCAAAAGAAAGGCAGCTTGTTTCTGAGGGAAGAGTCTAAGATCAGGATTCAGAAGTCCTGGGTTCAAGCACTGTACAGTCCTTAACCTGCAGAGCTGATGAAAGCAGAGACTCACCTTCATCTGTCTCACTTCTATGAGAGCAAATGGGGAGGGATGTATCAGATCAAATGAGATAACATATTGATACAGTTCACAAATATGGGATGCCAAAAAGACCTTATCATTAACAAGAGCAAGAGTTTGCCTTTTTGAAATTGTGTTACACAAATATATCCTTGTGTGACTCAGTTTTCTTACCTGTAAAATGGGAATAATAAAAACATTCATTTCATAGATGCTCTTAGATGCATGCATCCATGCTTTTTATCATTTGCTCTATCTGTACTATCTATGCTAGGCACTCTTAGAAGAGCTCTTAGAAGAGTGCCTCGCATAGATAAATAATAAAAATATTAGCTGTTACCTTTGGTACAAACCTACTTTATTTACTTAGAAGTGTAGATCCGTAGTACCGCAGATATTCAAAATGTGACAGAAGTATAACAGTGAAAAATCAGATACAAACATAAAGAGGGATGAGCTACATCCAGAGCATCTGCTTTGTTGTAATAGTGGTCTAGTTAGGCATAAAGCAACAACCATAGGAGGATGGCTGGGAAAGGATTTGAACCAGGCACACAGCAACCCAAGGTACAGTAAGAAGCAAAGACTAGAATGTATCAATCTCACTTTTAAAGGTTAAGGGGCTTGAACGCTAAATGTGAAATGTACAGAGGCACAGACTTCCTCTGATCTCTAGGTCTGGCTGATCCATAGTAGGTGTCCCTCAAACTATTTGAAAAATGAGTGGATAGATGGGTTGAACACACTGCTTTCAATACGATCTTCTTGCAGAGTTCCTATTATAATACAGACTGCTTGATATTAAAAGGTGTCTACACGAAAGGCAAAGGAAAACCCAAAAGATGTGCACTCATGCCTTAATTCATTAAATACTCAGTATTCACTATATCTCAAGCATGGTACAGAAGTTTATGAATAAAGTCTAGTTTATGCAATTACAGAAATCTAAAGTTTTTAGAAGAAGTTGGACTCTATCTTGGGCTGGAATCTAGTCATAGTGGAAATAACTAATTACATTCCTCCCTAGTTGGTTTCTTATGGGCAGCTCTTCTCTAAGTACAAACCTTAGTGATGCTATTTATGTGTCAGGACACTTTAATCTTAAGAAACTAAAGGAAAATAGAAAATCTTTTTCAAAAGGTTGTAATTGTACCAGATGATATGCAAGAGATTTGGGGGCACGTAATTAATTATAATAATGCCTTACAACAAATTTATACTGATGGAAGGAAGATGTGTGACAATATTGAATTATGGGCGAGTTTTTTTAAAATGGAGTTTTATTAGAGTTCAAATTAAATGCTAATAAAACATCACCAAGAAGAAATCCTCCTAGGACTACTTTAATGATTAGAATCACTCATAATCAGTAGATAGTTAGGATGCAAATAGATGCAAGTAAGGCATTTGAAAATGGCCCTTCCTCTCAAGCAGGCTAAATGTTTCCTAGCAAACTTATTTACACTATTCATTTGCTCTGTGGTTCCTTTCTTCATAGATAAAACAAAGTAAACTTCAGACTTACCCTGGAGAAATTAAGAACTCTGAATTAATGAGGTACAAATGAACGTCATTATTGAAGAGAGAATCAGGGTTCTGTCAGATGACTGCAGCCAGCTACATCTGGATTTATTTTTAAATGAGTGTTTATACTCCAGTGTTCATCCAAGTTCTAATGAGAGGCTCTGTCTTTGCATACAAAGCAGGAAAAAAACTGCTGAATGAAGTCAGTGTGCTGAATGGAATCGGAGAGTGGGTGGAGGGGAGTGCCTACTCTTTTTTTCCCTCTTTTTTTTTTTTTAGCTGTTACTTCTCTTTCTCCTCCTATCTGGTATTCTTTGATACACTCTGACAGCTTGTTCAAACTGAGGAGCCTAAGAAGGATCCACCTGACAACCTAGACTCAGGAAAAGCATACGTGAAAATGCCGTTTCCAGCCACTGTATGATCATCAGTCCTCGGAGAATGGTGCTAGTACATTTCTAAAGTACTTCAGAGGCTGCAAAAAATGTTAACAAACATTACCTCATTTGATACAACCACCTGTGGCATAGGAAAGGCAGGTGTCTTCATTTTACAGGTAAGAGAGGTTAATGACGTGATCAAGTCCACGCTATTAGAAAAAGAGCCCAGCATCAAGTCCAACCTTCTTACTATTGGTCTGTGGCGATGTTCCCACACTACACTTCCTAAGTAAATAATCTTACATCTTTTTACACACCCCCTATGGTAAACTGAAACCCCCTGACATCTGATTCACTTATGTCTGTGGGAAGCAGAGCCCCGGGCAGGAGAACCACCAGTGGTTCAGCCCACAGCCTCACTGTGATTTCACAAAGGACTTAGTAGCTTCTGGGACAGCGATTTTTCAGGTGTCAAGTGCAGTTTTAAATGCATCTGCTTCTCCACTGGGGAAAAACACAATCTGGTAACGATACCTAAGGTAAATCACCTGTACTAAATTTTTATGTCTTAGTAAATTTTGGATCTTCACTGGGGGCAGGTGTGGCTAGGCTTGTAAGGATAAATGAGAGGCAACTGAAGAGTATTTTGCAAACACAAAACTTAAGACAAATGCTTAAACTACCTCCCAAACTTTGAATGTTATCTTTCCCTTCTTCTTGGAAAGAATAATTCCATAAGTAATACATTAACATGAAGGAGATTATTTTTTCAATGAACACACGGCAAAAATCTGATAAGACTATTAATATCAGTCTAGGTTTGGGGAACTCTCAGGACTGGAAAATCTTAAGATGATTTTAAGACTATTACCATTGAGTAGTTTCCACACCTGGATGGGCATAGAAATCCCAAAGGAGGGCCCCAGAAACCAGACAACCTACAGTAAGTACTCTGCCAGTCCCCAGAAGTCAGAGAACCTAGTGTAAGTACTCTACCACTCCTAGAAATCAGAGAACCTAGAGTTAGTACTCTACCAACTCCAAAACCAGACAACCTAATAGAATGAGTACTCAGAAGCCTGTTAAGTCCATGCTATTCCTCCCCCCAAAAAGGCCTCATAATAGATTCTAAAGGAGAACAGTCTTAAAACAGCTTCCCCCCTCTCTGGACACCTACAGAATATTGTGGATTGGAGAGCTGCAAACCTTACCCAGGTGCTGATTACTCCAAAAGGCAACTGGGACTGTCCAAGAGAAACAGCAGCCAGCAACGGGGGCTTCACGGACATTTTGAGAATAGTGACTGACACCTCTGATTTTTTTTCCAAACCCGGTGCACCCAATCCAACCTCAAAAATCTTCATTTAACATTTATTGTGTGCAAGACATTGGTGGCTCCCGTCTTCTTACTTTGTATTTAGAGTAAAACATGACAACTTTGCCACAAGCAAGCAAACAGAGACCTCTTAGCAGAAGTGAACCTCACACCTTAGCAGAAGTGAACCTGTTGAGAAGGCTATCATGAGGAAGAACCTGCCGGGTCAGCAGTGATTACCATGGCAACAACAGTCAATGGCACTCTAATTTTCAGCTCCTAGTGCAATGATCTGAGGTCTGAGTCTCCCTTGGGAGGTTTCTGTTGGCTTTTATAAGAAGCCTAGATAGACTTGTTGCTTCCATTGGGCAGTTCTGGCAGAAAGGAACGTACTCTTTATTAAAGGTTGTTCACAGTCCAGATACAAAACAGAGAATAAAGATTCTGAACTCTATTACTCACTGATTGACTTGCTTTTGAGCAGTCATCAGAAACTGTTCAGCTCTAGCCTATTAAAAGCCACTAGATCACTCACATGGGATGGTTTCCTGGTACATGAGATCAAGTTTCAACCTCACTTGTTCCATTGAGAACTAATATTTGTTTGATGCTGTATATTCTATTTTTAGAGTAAACTATCAGCCTATGAAATGGTCTGAATACACTAAAACGATTTCAGCATACCAAGTCAAAATATGTACTGTTTGAATTAAATGCAGATAAATCAGGCCGGGTGCGGCAGCTCATACCTGTAATCCCAGCACTTTGGAAGGCCGAAGTGGGTGGATCACCTGAGGTTGAGACTTGGAGACCAGCCTGGCCAACATGGTGAAACCCCATCTATACTAAAAATACAAAAATTAGCCAGGCACAGTAGTGTACGCCTGTAGTCTCAGCTACTCAGGAGGCTGAGGCAGGAGAATCGCTTGAACCCAGTAGGTTGCAGTGAGCAGAGATCGCGCCATTGCGCTCCAGCCTGGGTGACAAAAGCGAGACTGTGTCTCAAAAAATAAATAAATAAATGCAGATAAATCAAAATACAGATATATTTTCCTTTGAATGCACTGGTACACTGGTATCTCATATAGTTGACAATAAGAGCGCTTAGCAAAATATGTTTTGGATTATGCTGAACCCAAGTTAATTTATAACTTGACTGGATTTGATGATCTGATATTTGCCTTGAGGGGAGAGTGTCTTCAAGTTGGAAGGCATCTTAGAGATAACTTAGTCCATCTTCACAGACAGGGTACAAAAAAAGCATATGTAATGTGCCTCCCCCATTTTATTCATTTATTTATGTAAATAAATACAAGAAGTCTTCAAAAAGTTCATGAAAAATGAATATTAAGAAAAAACTATACATGGATTTCAAATTTTTTTGCACCAAAATAAACCCATACTAAGTTGTTATAACATATCTAAACATGATCTAGTTTAAGGCATTAAGAAGTATAAGACATCAGTTTGCAAAGTGCCCCTATCCAAGCAACAAGAATTATGCTAAAATTGAAGGGCAAACATCAAATTTACTGTGATTCTTGGGTGGAAGAATGCTGAAATTATTGATGCATCACAAAATGTTTACGAAGACAATGCCCCAAAGAAATCAGCAATTTACAAATGGATAACTCATTTTAAGACGAGATGAGATGATGTTGAAGATGAAGCCCACAGAGGCCGACCATCCATTTACATTTCTCTCATTACTAAAGACTTGGAGTATCTTTTCTAATACTTGATGGCCTGTGAAGTTTTCTCCTATGTAAACTGCCTGTTCAAATCCTTTGCTCAAGTTTTCTACTAATAACATGTATTGCTTTAAAAATAACCCTCCACCCCCACTGGAATCAGTTGAATAAGACAGGCAACAAGAACTCACACATGAGAACAGATGGCAATGATTCCATCCTTTGAAAATGGCAGTGACTCTACAGTCAAAAGTGAATTTGAGACCTGTGCAGTAACAGGGACAGCAACAGCTAATGGTTGCTAATGAAGTTATGTGAAATACCTGATATAGTGCCTGCATATAGCAGATATTCATTAAACACCACTTCCTCCCCCTATCTTCTAAGATATCACAACAAATCTGTAAGAAAGAAAAAACATGTATTATTTTTATTTCTCTTTAATGGGTAACAAAACTGCCTAGAGGCATTGCCTTTCTTGCCTGATCAGTGAGAGAGGCATGGCTAACTCAAGTGCCACTGGTTCCTCCCTTCATTTCTACTAGCAGTGTAAGCTTGGAAGTAGATAACCTGGCTTTGCATTCCAGCTCCTCAACCTATTAGCTGACTGGCTTTATGAAAGAAGTCACCTCTTTGAACCTCAGTTTCCTCCCATCAAATGGCATAAATAATGATGGCATTTTCCTCTTGGGGTTAAGCATTAAATAGTTCCATATAATCCATGGAGAATGATGCCAGGTACCTAGTAAGTGCTCAGTGAGTTTTAGCTGCTGCTATTATTATTATTATTATTATGTCAGCTTATCTTTGGTGTGTGGGAATTGTGCTAAATGACACTGTAAACAGCCTTTTATGAATGTCCTCCAATTGTGTGGTTTTTAGAATTCATTTTGAAAGGTTAAAGATTATACAATAGCATATGAACACTTAATATATCTTAAATATTGGATTTAATTCTAAGTATTTTTCATAATCCATTTTTTCCCAATTTGGCTTAAGAAAAATCTTGAAAGATAAACATTCAAGATTTTCATTATCAAGATTATCATTTGTTCTGGGTCCCAAGGCAGTTCCCAGGGTCTTGTTTGTTGATTTCAGGATGTGGCTGCATGTACTGGACATTTCTCAGCAGATTCTGCATATAGAATGATTGATTTCTGGGCTTTCTAGATGTTCTACTCTTTTTAGATCCACTTTGGGAAAAAAAGGAAAGGTACTAATTTTCTGGGGTGTTTTTCCCAATGTATTCCTTGCATCTCGAGTAACATATCTGAGGAATTCACTGACTAGATAAAACAAAACTGTTGGAAAATGGGCCTCCATACAAAATAGGCTAACACTTTTGTTTTCTTTGTACAAGGATTATTCTTATTCATATTTCTGTCCATGGAAGAGAGGATATTGACCAAAGAAATAAAGCCAACTGGTGGTAACCGTGGCCTGAATACAAGCAACCCTCATTTTTCTCAGCTTTAAAAAATAAAATAAAATGAAGGCAGGAGGCAGGGAATCAAATCAAGCAAGTGTGACAAATACTGGCATAAAGGAGAGCAGCAACAACAACAGGAGGGCTGTCTGGAATCTTAAATAAGAGGTCAAAACTCACCAAATTACAAAAATCAATACTATGGTACTAAAAGAACAGTTGGGAATTCTAGTGTTTATGTTACTGTTCGGTTACATTATGATTTGTCAGCATCTCCTGGCTAGTCATTGTTGCTTCTGTAGGCCTCACCTCATTGTAAGATGAGGTGTGAGATAAAATACACTCTCCTCATTTCCTACTTGCCATAGATTCTAGGGTTTTATAGTTGATACCTAAATGTAGATTTAAAACAAAATTTCCTACATGCTTACATTGATGCTATCATACTTACATGAGTGGTGTAATTTATTACTGTACATCATCCCAGCAGTTCTGTTAGTGGTGGCTCATCTAATAGTGGCTCATCTCTTTGCAACCTGAATGCACACATAAGACTCCAGCTGCCCCTCTAATTGGAAGACAAGGATTTCACTTGTTGTAAACAGCCAGGTGCTCCCTCCAAGGACATCATTTTAATTATGCTTTTTCTAGACATGGCTTCCCTGCAAATGTAGGCTCAAAGATGTAGAGCTACTTATTTCTTCATGTGAAAGTAGTAGCTTCCCTTTTTTTCCCAAAGTGGACCTAAGATCATTGCACTAATTAGAACATCCGGAAAGCCCCAGAATCAATCATTCTGTATGCAGGATCTGCTGAGAAATGTCCAGTACATGCAGCCACATCCTGAAAATCAACAAACAAGATCCTGGCAACTGCCTTGGGACCCAGAGCCAATGATTATATATATACACTTCATCAAACAATACAAAGCCAGTTCAACAGTTGCCACACCAGTCAAGGAAAATCGTCAGTGAGAAAATGAATAACATCCAGTCATCAGTGACTCAGCCTCTATTTGGCTCAACTCAAGGGTAGGGGTGGGGTGGGGTGAGGACATGTCATCTTGACAAGGCCATTTTGATACATTGGATATTTTTGATTTGGCCTAAAATTATTATTTGTCTTGTGGGGCTGGAAGGAGGACTTTACATGTTTATGTTTCTTAATATTATTTAACATTTTATAAGAGCTATGATATAAACATGCATAAAAGAGTCATCCTCATATGGCTCATCACTCATAGGTGACCATCAGTATTTAAAAAATGAGAAGGTGGGTGGAGGGCTCCACTCATCCTCTGAGGATTGACTTGTCAATTCTTCTATAATGCTTATTTTGAAAACATGAATTTGCTTCAACACAATTGATATATTAGGGAACACTTTAAGTATAATGCAAATGTTGGGTTTATGCATGATTTCATCCATGAGAAACACTAGGTGACTGCAGAAAACCACACCCAACTGAACCAAAGCAGGTGCACATGCCTCTAACACCTATAAGATACCTAATTCACTGAGTGTTATGAGCCACCCATCCATCCACACTGCTGTTACAACCTTCCTTCCAATTTCAGGAAAACCCTCCTTCCACCACTTCATAATAACTCACAAGCAGCAACCTTTCCAATGTCCGCTTCCACAAGCAAACTTAGTGGTTTTTTTTCCAAGGAAAAATGCCATACTTCTTGTAGTCTTTCTTATGTGTTCTTTAACTATTTAACCATATTAACAGTGTTACCATTTTTATTAGGCTTATTTTTGTTTTAATGTTTATTGACAAAGTTTTTAAATGTTGTGCCACTAAGCCCATTTTAACCATAAATCTTGTGGGTTTTGTTGCACGATTTTGCATAGCATGGTGATTCTCAGAACACTTATGTCACTTTATAGCAGAACTGACTACATCTTTCTGCAACTTCAGTTCTCTGATTTCTCCCTTAAAACAGCACTAGCCAAATTAATTTACTCTCAATTGATAAACACATTTGACTGCATAATTATAGAACCCATTCTGCTTCCTATTGGAATATCTAGGTGCTGGACAACTGTAATTTTTATAGGCCCCTAAGTACATTAACATTGTCTGACCAATCACCATGTGTGAATAGGGTTGAGGGAAGATAAAAGAATGCTTGATTCATGTGATGATCCTTATTCTCAGTTCTAGACGACACAGAATTTTAGTATTCTTTATACATGTTATTAAACATCAGAAAGTTTCTTTATAATAATAGAAGTTGGCATAACTGAGACCCCCTTGGAAGCTGTTGTCACAGGTTTTTAACAAATATCTTTATTATGTTTTGCTGACAGTAAAGACTGTACTCACAAAACATGAGTGAAGGGAAAAGTAAAAAAGCCATCTAGGAAGAAGATTGGGGAATGGAGTAAGGGTCACTGATACATTTTGCCATATTATTTGATAACTTAAAAACAAAAACAAGCAATTTTATATCTTCCCAGAGTCATTTTGTTCCTGGAGGGGTATCTACGACCATCATTTTTTCCTTCTTATTACCATTCCTCCTGCAATCCAGCTCCTTGCCTCATTACAGCCTACAGCAAGAGATGCCAGAATTTTTCTTTTTTGTTTCCCCCGCAGTAGAAAAAGAACTGTTTTCTTTAGGAAAGAAAAAAAAACTGTCTTGCTCTTCATGTGGATAAAGCATATAAACTCTCACTGCAGAACATACTTTAAAAGCCCTCAGAGTTTGTTCTTGTTTTCCAACAGATGAATGTGTCAATACAGACCTGCCACCTCTCTCCCCACAGAACTAAGTGATGCCCTGATCTCCTTTATAGAGAGTTACTGGGTGGAAGCAGGCTAAGCAAAGCCAGTTTCAACTCCATTTACTGATGACAGTCAAGGGCATAGCTGGAACCTAGTACAAGTCTTTAGCTACCGAAGAGACATTTTCTTAGACTGTAAGGTATGAAGAACAAGCCACCTTGTGGGTGGATAAATAATGTGTTTGTGTATGTGTTGACTACACTTGGGGGTCTACATGTATTCTTTGCCCTGTTTCTAACTGCTTCAGGGTAGCTTACAAAGATGCATATTATATAGTATGATAAAATGCATGCAAAATATTAAAAATGAAGCAATGTATTGTGCATATATATTAATATATATGAATACACACACATCTGAGGACTTCACTGACTCGATAAAACAGTTGGAAAATGGGCCTCCATACAGATATATATATATACACACATATATCTATATTAAAGTCATAATTCACACTCTAATTAAAGAGACTCATGATAAGAAGAAAGGGTGAAGGAAATCTTCAACCCAAGAGAAAGAGAAGCTTAGGTGAACAAAAATCATCACTGAAGCCAGAGTCCCGGGTTCAAATATCAACTCTGCCATTTACTTCCTGGGCAAGTAATTTAAACTCTGAGTTTCAATTCCTCATAGATAAAAATGAGAATCCTCCCCACCTAAGACTGTTTTTTCAAGATTAATGTTCCTAAGGCAATAGGAGACATAAATTCTGCCCTAAATCTCTGGCTTTTACACTACATTCAAAAATTCAGACTAGATGGCTACCATAGTTCAGACGCAATCTTGGTTGTCTGGGCACTATGGAACTGAAAGACAGGATGTGAGCACACATCTATGGCCCCCACACCCAAGGGGCAATAGGTCAGAGACAAGCTGAGTCAACACAGTGAAAGGATTGAGAAATCTCGAAGGACTATGGCCTGACTTCAAATCTTTCCATGTTGAGAAGCCCCTTAGGACAATGGCTGTCAAAAGTGGTCCCTGGACCAGCAGCATTAGCATCACCTGGGAACTTGGTAGAAATGCAAAATATTTGCCCCTACTGCACACTTACTGAATCAGAAATTCTGGGAGTGAGGACCCAACAAATGGACTTTAACAAAGCCTCTAGGAGATTCTGATGCTCACATAATTTTGAGAACCATAGCCTTAGGAGACAGTCTCGCTTCAGCAGGTTCAGGAGTTTGTATCTGTTTCAAATCAGAGTTTAGAAAATGTCTGATTTAGTGCAAGAAATTTCAGTATCCCTCTGGCCCTGTGATATAACACAGATCAGCAATGGATTCACAATACTCTCTGGCTATGTGACAACAAGATGAAGGTCACCCAGCAACTCGACACTTCCTCAGACCACTACAGGTCAAAGTCAATTCCTGATCCAACTAGAAATGTCACAAACATGCCTTTCAGATGGAATTGGAGGATTCCTGGACAGAAAGCAATGGAGGATGTAATCCTCTTAGAATGAAAGGAGTGTAGAAAATAACCTACTGGTGTAAACATGGTCCACAGTAGGAGGACTGATGTAGAACTACCTGACGCACATAGCCAGCACCAACTTTTTATTTCTATCTGTTCACTGTTGGAAGCTGTGGCTGAATGCTCAAACAAGATAAGCTGCTGTACCTGGTGACCTTCTCTTCCTCCCCCTCCCCCACACTCAAATCAACTCCAGAAGCAACAGAGTTTAAGTTTATGTAGCTCTCTCAGAGAACATCCAGGCTCCTTGATTTTCCTTTTTACTTGTCTGCTTGCTCATCTGATTGCATTTTCACTGATCCTCTGAGGGAAGAGAAAAAAACAGGCAAAACAGGCTTGGTGAAGAAGAGATGCAATTACAATGGAAGCTAAAATAGAGGATTTCTGATTAATTGGTGGATTTCAGTTATCCTGTAAGGGTTCCAGAAGGGGGCCCTGTCTGTACTTACCAATCCTAAAAAGAAAATCTGTCATAGCTACAAATCACAATTCCTAAGTACCCTACTATATACTAATGTTGCACCAAAACTAAGGTCACACTGATTATTAGGCAGGAGGCTGCACCCCCTGCATGACGTTAAGAATATGCTACAAATCATAATTGACTAAAACTGCAGCTATTAAACAATATAAAACACACTGAACAATATGGCACAGATTTGCTTACTTACGCACTGTCAACGCATGCAATGGCAGCCTTTCTCATGTTTTCCATACCTTTATGAGTCTTAGAAATTAAATATTTCTTACAATTACAAAGGAATACTCATCTTACACAAAAACCTTGGCAAATTAACGAATAGGTATTTGTGTCTAATAACAGTGCATAAAGTTTCCAAGGAATATCTCTGGTTGTAATGTTTGCCCTATTCTCTTTAGAAATAGAGTCAGCTTATCACTCTGAACTCTCCCCAGAGATACATAGTACCTCAATTTTTTTTTCTTTTTGTGGAGACCGGTGTCTCACTATGTTGACCAAGTTGGTCTCGAATTCCTGAGCTCAAGCTATCCTCCCACTTCTGTCTCCCTGAGTGCTGGGATTACAGGCGTGAGCCACCATGCCTGGCAGTACCTCAAATTTGATGAAGATAGTTCATAAAAGGAATCACAAGTTATAGAGTATTGTAATTAGAATGAACCTTCGCAAGTATCTATTGCAACCCTCCCTCATTTTATGGGCAAGAAAGCTGTGTGACCCAGGGGAATTCAGTGACTTGCCCAAGATCACACAGCTAGTTAGGAGCACAGTGAGAACCAGCACTTTCATCTCTAGACTCTCCAACCTACTATTCTTTCCACCGTATCATTCTGCCTATGAACTCCAAGCAAAGCAAAACAGGCACGACAGTCTCTGAGGTCACCTGCAAAGCCAAGTGTACCCATGATATAGAAAGGTCATCCTCCCAAACAACTTTTTTTTTAAGACGAAGTGTCACTCTGTCGCCCAGGCTGGAGTACAGTGGTGCGATCTTGGCTTATTGCAACCTCCGCCTCCCGAGTTCAAGTGATTCTCCTGCCTCAGCCTACTGAGTAGGTGGGATTATAGGCACACACCACCACGCCCAGCTAACTTTTGTATTTTTAGTAGAGATGGGTTTCACCATGTTGGCCAGGCTGATCTTGAACTCCTGACCTCAAGTGATCCACCCATCTTGGCCTTCCAAAGTGCTGGGATTACAGGTGTGAGCCACTGTGCCCAGCTATAAACAACATTTTTATAGGAGATCTGTCAGTCCTTACAAGGTTTAAGCAAAATCCAAAGATGTGGAGCCACTTTTCACTACCTCCTCAAAACTTGGATTGTTAGGAAATCTACTTAAAAGGAAAGTATATTCATTACACCCAGATCAGTCTTCCAAAAAGGTTGTGGCTTAGAGGCTATAGCAGTTCAGTGACCAGGATCAGGTAAAGGCCTCCCAAGACCTAAAGGTCTCAGACACTCAGGATGTGTCACCCAATTTCTCCTGGGTAGCCTGGTGAATCATGAGCAATCCCTTTTTTGGCAGCTGAATTAACATCAAGGTCTTGCTGGCAATTAAATCCCCTTTGTAATCTGACTCCACTAGAAGGCTAGAGAACAGAGGCTCAAGATCAGAATTTTTCTACTACACACTTTTCCCTGCTATGTCTGTGTTTGGCTGAAATGTAATCATTATATATATATATATATATATATATATATACACAAATATACATACATACACACACATACATATACACACACACCACATACACTTCTTCCTGGTGGTAACCCAGGTTTCCCTTGGCATACTCTTGGAACAAGCCATTTTATCTCTCATGGGCTCTAATCTTGAATGAATGCTAGAAGTAGAAAAATCTCCACTAATTAGAAAAAGATTAAAAGTGAAACACAATTCCTAGGATTGCAAAAGAAGGCAGATACATATTTTAAGATTTTCAGACCAAAAAAGATGAAGCAGGAAGTATTTGGGGGGTGTTTAATTTCTTAGTGACTCCTCTCCAGGCCCAAACAACATAGAATTCAGTTAATCTGTAAATACTCTATATGCAAGAGACTCTCCAATAGCCTATTTTTCCAAGTACTCTACTGTTCAAAACCCTTCAGTGGCTCCCTCATACTATCAGAATAAAAAATATGGTTTTTAGTCTGGCAGGCAAGTTTTTTACAATCTGTTCAACATTATTTAAATAAAATTACTCTTTTAAACCCCATGCTGTATTAGCTATCTATTACTGTGAAACAAATTAGCCCAGAACACAATGGCTCAAAACAACAATAAACATCGATTATTTCACATAGTTTCTGGGGGTCAGGATTCTGCGTGCAGCTTAACTGGGGTGGTTCTAGCTCAGAGGCTCCCATGAAGGTATAGTCATGTTGTTGCCTCAGACTGTAATCATTTGAAGACTTGACTGAAACTGGAATATCTGCTTTCATGATGGCTCTTGCATAGTCCTGCCACATGGACCTCTCCAAGAAGATGCTTAAATGTCCTCACAACATGGTGGCTATTTTCCCTTGGAATGATAGATCCAACAAAGCAAGCTGCAAGCTGCAATATCTGTTATAACCTAGCCTCAGACATAACCCACACATCATTATTTCTACATCTTATTGGTTGTGCAGGCCATTCCTATTCAGTTTGGGAGGAAACTACACAAAGGTGTGAGTACCAGTAGCTGGGGATCATGGTTGGTCACCCTGGAGGCTAGCTCTACATGATACACTAGCCCACCTCACTGTCTTCACTCATGCAGTTCTCTCTGCATGGTTTTGATTTAGAGTTGGTGAAGCTGGGTTCAATCTCAGTCAGTCAATGACTGGAATCTGATTTTGAGCCAAGTCTCTCAGGCTTAGCTCCCACATCTGTAACACAAACAGTATAATCCCCGCCACAAAAAGGAACTGTGAGTACTAAGTGAAATCCAGTATAGAAAGTACATTGTAGATTGCAAATATGTAACATTATTTCTCAAAACCCACCCATTCTTTAAGCCAAAAAAAAAAAAAGCTTTAACCTCTCAATTAGAAGTCCCAGCCTCCTCTTATGGGCTCTGACAACACTGCATATTCCCCATAGTATTCCCATATTCTGCACTTATTATAAGTATGTATTTAAATGACATTCACCCCTATTAGCTTATAAATTCTGTGAGGGCAGGATCTCCCACAGCACTGTCAACAGAATAATCAATAAACGTTTGATTAACTGAACTGGCATGCCTTTAGAAGGCCCTTTACCCTTTAGCCACTACCCTAAGAGACAGGGAGACCTCTTTGTACCTATTGCCCATGGGGTACACAGGCTATAACAAAGAAAAATATTGGTTTTATTTCTACATATCCAAAGCATCTTCAGGCTTGCTGTAGAGGAAATAGTTTGACACTTTTAAAAGTACTCAGGCTCAAAAACTGAAGTTCTAGCAGAAGCAATAGTTTTCAAGGAATATATGCCAAGCCAGTTTATCCCTCTACTTGCGGACGAGAGAAAGTCGTGGAAGTTTGGGGTAAGAGTGTGTCATGAAGAATTCTAAAGAAACACACACATGTGCACACACACACATACCCCCAAGGTTTCCTGTTCCTTGGTTATTCAGTCAACCGCTAACCCAGGTACTGCAGTGAAGGAACTTTGCAGAAAGAATTAAGATTACTAATGAGCTGACTTTAAGACAGGGAAATTATGAGGGTAGGCCTAATGTAATCACCCGAGTCCTTAAAAGCAGAAGAGGAAGGCCAGAAGAGTTACTGAGAAAGATGCATTGGAAGAGGAAGGCAAAAAAGATGAGGCAGAAGGGAACGTTGGAGAGATTCAAACCATGAGAAGGACTCAACCCACCATTGCTAGCTTTGCAGATGGAGGAAGAGATCCATGGACCAAGGAACACGGACAGCCTCTTGAAGCTGAGAATGACCTGCCGCTGACAGCCAGCTAACAGATCTCAGTCCCACAATGGCTATAAACTGCCAACCACCTGGTGAGCTTGGAAGTGGGCCTTGGTTTTGACCCTATGCCACCTGACACAGAGATGTCAGCAGAGTCAAGCTGGACTTCTGACCTAGAGAACTGTGAGATAATAAACTTGTGCTATTTTGTGCTGCAAAATGTGTGGCAATTTGTTATGGAAGCAATAGAAAACTAACACAAAGAGTTACAGTTAGATGCCTCTTGTGGGCTTCTAAGAAGGAAACAGTACTCTTCTTTCCCAGTCCACACTAAGTCAAGCCCAGGTGGATAGGGGATGAATCCTCAGGTAACAAACACCAGGTAAGTTCAGGCAGATGCCTGTGCCTGGGAAATCCAGGAAAGTAGCAGCTCTGAGAAAAGCTCAGCACCCAGCAGGGGCCTGAGGGATGGAGGAGCTATGGCTGCACAGTGTGGGCAAGGAAATGAATGGAGGCTGTCTTACAGGTTCTTGTTCTTGGCTCTCCTGTGAGGTGCTAGAGAACACTGAGTTTCTCCCAAAATGTCAGTGATTAGGCAGGTGAACCAGGCTTCAGGGAACCAAAGGGATTTGTAGGACCCTGATGGATCCCAGGAGACAGAAGAGAAATGAAAACTTTCAGCTGTGCACACAGCAGGGCCAAGGACCAATAGGAGTCCCACATCTGAACAGAAGCATATGGATATCAAAAAACCACCTGCTCCCTGGGACCTCACCCTTTGGGAGAAAGCAAAAGGAAAGAATACAAAATCAACTGAGTATTTACTCAAACTAGAGATTAAGAAAAAAAGCCTGAAAGTCACTGAATTTATCATAAATTGGCAAGATTTAGTTTTCTGCCATCAGTGGAAATGGAAATTCAAGAGGTGAGAAACATTCAGTTACAGACAAATAAAGCTCTATTTTGCATATCCAAGGCTGTGACTGTGAATTATAACTGCCAGAGATAGCTAACATTTATTGAGCAGTTATTATCTGCCAGGAGCTGTACTTTACATGTATCCTATAATTTGCTACGCTTAATAACCCCCTAAGTTTTGCATTATTATTATCACATTTTATAGGTAGAGAAATCAAGGCTGAGAAGTTAAGAAAATATCCCAGACATGTTACAGTTGTTAAATGGTAGATTCCAGAATCAAACATCTACCCAGTAGTACTTTCTCCTTGAATTCTTTGCAAGGAGTGTGTGACAGAAATGATATTATTTATAGAAGCATCTTATGAATCCTTCTTTGATTATATTATTTATAGGATCACTTTTATGAACTCTTTGGTTTCACAAAAGCAACAGCAACTGCTAGAATATATTGAAGGCATACTGCATGCCAAGCAGTTCTACGTGGTTTCGTGCATCATCCCAAAGTCATGACTTTCTCCATTTTACAGATGAGAAAAGTGAGGACCTGACTTGCCTATGAGGCAGGGCCTACATCTGACCTCCAGTCTTCATGCTCATAACCATGGGGCTACACAACCTCCCTACTCTGAGCCACCCTTAGGAATTAGAAATCAAGGAATGTTGCACTAGTTACTGAAGGCCCAGAAAGCAGATTCTGACAGAAACATGGAGGGGTGTTTATGGAAGAACACTGCTACACCAACAACTATGCTCACTGAAGTTTAGTTGTCCCTGAGGTGATCTAACACTTTTTTTAACTTTTATTTTAACTAAAGGGGTACAAGTGCAGGTTATATAGGTAAACTTGTGTCATGGGGGGTTGTTGTACAGATTATTTCATCACCCAGGTATTAAGGCTAGTACTCATTAGTTACTTTCCTGAGCCTCTCCCTCCTCCCACCCTCCACCCTTTGAAAGGTCCCAGTGTGTGCTGTTTCCCTCTATGTGTTCATGTGTTCTCATCATTTAGCTCTCACTTATAAGTGAGAACATGCAGTATTTGGTTTTCTGTTCCTGCATTGGTTTACTAAGGATAATGGCATCCAACTCAATCCATATCCCTGCAAAAGACATGGTCTCATTCTTTTTTTATGGCTGCATAGTATTCCATGGTGTATATGTACACACTTTCTTTATCCAGTCTGCCACTGATGGGCATTTCAGTTGATTCCATGTGTTTGCTATTGTGAATAGTGCTGCAATGAACATAGGTGTGCATGCATCTTTATAACAGAATGATTTATATTCCTTTGGGTATATACCTAGTAATGGAATTGCTGGGTCGAACAGTATTTCTGTCTTTAGGTCTCTGAGGAATTGCCACAGTTTTCCACAATCGCTGAACTAATTTACACTCTCACCAACAGTGTTTAAGTGTACCTTTTTCTCCACAACCTTGCCAGCATCTGTTATTTTTTGACTTTTTAATAATAGCCATTCTGACTGGTATGAGATGGTATCTCACTGGGGGTTTGAATGGAAGTTTTCTAATGATCAGTGATGTTGAGCTTTTTTTCACACGCCCTCTCATTTCTTTGATTTTTAAGACCTACCATCAATTGAATAACAGCTATTGAGAAAGTGAACACACTTATTGTAAGTCCTATTCTAATTTCAGGGACACTGAATGTGTCTTAGAATGAGGGCATGTGATACGTATATTTTCAGCTTATACTACTTGCTAAAGAAATTCATTTTCATTTATCCAATATTTTCTAAGAGCCAAGACTGTGTCAGAAGCTAGGGACTCAGAGGTAAAGGACAAGGCCCCTCGTCTCACTGGACTCACAGTCTATCCTAGGGAGACTTTAAGCAAATAAATTACAATAGGCACTTAAACAGAGAAAAGAATGTGGCGGTACATGAGCACACAGAAGGAGCAGCTAGCTGGAAGGGGAGGGGCTATGAAAGAGAAAACTTCCTGCAGTAACTTAGGATGCTGGAGTTCAGTTTGCAAGGATCTCAGAGTAAGCAGCAGGCTGAAGATAAAGTGAGAGACTACGACATATTTAGGGTACTGTAAACACAACAGAAACTTCTTTCACTGGCCTCCACTGAACCAACTCCTAAATTAACAAATATTCTCCACTCCTTCTGAAAGATGCGCTCACCAGTACCCATGCCACGTCAAGTGCTCTCAGCCTGAAGGCATCTCTACAGTATGGTGGGAGGATTTATGCTTTCCCAGTTGAGGGGCATGCATGCCAAAGGTTATTTATGTTGGTTCACAATATGTTTGTGTGAGTTGTGCTTGGCATTATAATCATGTAACTTAATCATATTATAGAAACCAATGGAATATGAATGTGAATCAAAAGACTTAGTACTTCTGTAAAACTAGATAGAATAGCCTCAAAAATACTAGGTCCCAAAAAATTACTGTCAAATTAGGAGTGAGGCAGCCATACAAGACTGGAAAATAAATCATAACAACCTGGAAGAATTCTGTCCTTGTATTCACTCTGTTTAAAAGAATCCCAAACTGGAACTTGTAAGTGACATATTATGGGTGTGGTTACACAAGAAAAATGACATGGGATTCCAATGAGTAGATTTCAACGGTGGAACCACATTCAAAGGAAAGGTCTTGTTTCTACATCAAAGGATTGGTGAAAAATGTCCAACTATATGTTTTAAGTTAAAATAAACATTTTAAGAGATGTATGTAAAATAAACATTTTAAGACACTAATCTCTCATTATTTTAGCCAATATTTTTAAATTTAAAAATCATGCCTCAGATTAGACGGCTTCTACTATATTTTAACAGGAAGGAAGCCCAGACTGTAGGCGGGCTATTAACTCCAGATGAAGGTTGGGGAGGTCAGGACTGCTCAAATCCCCAAAAGTCCTACATATATGCTAGGATATGTGGGTTGATGTAAAGGCTACAGAGGAGCCACTGATGTGATGAATTCATATGTAAGAAGGATCACGTTGGAAATGTGGGAAGTGCTTGGAGAGAGTCAAGGCTAGAGGCTGTTGATGTAAACAAGTGAAGAAATGTTAAGGCTTTAACCAAGCCAGGGGTGATGAAGGGAACATCATTTCTAGAGTAAAATGCCTGATATACACAGCACTGGGCAAGCTGGTAAGACAATGAAATATGTTTCAAAAATCCTTAAAACTATCAGGAGCTTTCACCCAAAAAATCCAGTTTTAGGCATTGTCCACAATAAAATAACTAGAAATTTTCACGTAAATTTTTACATACAAGGCTCTTTCCATTGCTCCATTATGTACAGAAGCAAAAACTAGGAGATAACCTTAAATAATCAAAAACAGGACACAGAAAATTATGGTTCATCTAAATGATGGATATTTCACATGTGTATGTGACAATGAGGAAATGTTCTTAATGTAGGTATAAAAATACAATTTCAATTCTAAAAATCAATTATTATACACACAACTAGAAATAAATATCTAGATATATAAACACACAAAATAAAGCTTGATTCACAATGATTACGGTTATGATTATTGTGACAATTATCTCTATGATGTAGGGTTACAGGTTATTTATTTTCTTTACTGTGCTCAACAATATTTTCTACAATTAACATTACTTCTATAATCAGAAAAAATTTTAGAAAAAATTGCTTCCAGGTTTCGGACTTCATGGAATGGATGGATGGTGGAATCAAAGTCCTCATGCTTATTTCAAGTTGTAAAGAATACTCTTTTGGAGGTACTGAACAAATCCTTAACTCTTCACCATCTTTTGAATCTTTATCTTATTTATGAGACAGGGTCTTGCTCTGTCACCCAGGCTGGTGTTCAGTGGCATGATGATGGCCCACTTCAGTCTCAACCTCCTGGGCTCAAGCGATACTCCCACCTCAGCCTCCCAAGTAGCTGTAACTACAGGAGTGCACTGCTATGCCCAGCTAATTTTTAGAAATATTTTTTGTAGAGATGGCGTTTCACCATATTGCCAGAGCTGGTCTCAAATTCATGGGCTCAAGCAATCTGCCCACCTCAGCCTCCCAAAATGCTGGGATTATAGGCATGAGCCATGATATGGTTTGACTGTGTCCCCACCCAAATCTCAACTAGAATTGTATCTCCCAGAATTCCCATGTGTCATGGGTGGGACCCATGAATCATGGGGGCCAGTCTTTCCCATGCTATTCTCATGATAGTGAATAAGTCTCACAAGATCTTATGGGTTTATCAGAGGTTTCCCCTTTTGCTTCCTTCTCATTTTTCTCTCGCTGCTGCCACATGAGAAGTGCCTTTCGCCTCCCGCCATGATTCTGAGGCCTTCTCAGCCATGTGAAACTGTAAATCCAATTAAACGTCTTTTTGTTCCCAGTTTTGAGTATGTCTTTATCAGCAGCATTAAAATGAACTAATACCATAAATTAGTACCAGGAGTAGGTGTTGCTGAAAAGATACCCAAAAATGTGGAAGCAACTTTGGAACTGGGTAACAGACAGAGGCTAGAACACTTTGGAGGGCTCAGAAGAAGACAGAAAAACATGAGAAAGTCTGGAGCCTCCTACAGACTTGTTGAATGGCTTTGACAAAAATGCTGATAGTGATATGAACAATAAGGTCCAGGCTGAGGTGGTCTCAGATAAGGACAAGGACCTTGTTGGGAACTGGAGCAAAGGTGACTCTTACTATGTTTTAGCAAAGAGACTGGTGGCATACTTCCCCTGCCCTAGAGATTTGTGGAACTTTGAACTTAAGAGAGATGATTTAGGGTATCTGGGGGAAGAAACTTCTAAGCAACAAAGCACTCAAAAGGTGACTTGAGTCCTATCAAGGGCATTCTGTTTTAAAAGGGAAACCGCATAAAAGTTCAGAAAATTTACAGCCTGATGATGCAGTAGAAAAGAAAAACCCCTTTTTTGAGAAGAAATTCAAGCTGGCTGCCAGAATTTGCATAAGTAGCAAGGAGCCTAATGTTAATTCCCCAAGACCATGGGGAAAATGTCTCCAGACCATGTCAGAGACCTTCACAGCAGCCCCTCCTATCACAGGCCTGGAAGCCTAGGAGGAAAAAGTGGTTTTGTGGGTCAGGCCCAGGGTCCCCGTGCTGCGTGCAGCCTAGGGACTTGGTGCCCTGTGTCTCAGCTGCTCCAGCCATGGCTGAAAGGAGCCAACGCAGAACTCAGGCTGTGGCTTCAGAGGGTGGATGCCCCAAGCCTTGGCAGCTTCCATGTGGTGTTGAGCCTGCAGGTGCACTGAAGTCAAGAATTAAGGTTTGGGAACCTCTGCCTAGATTTCAGAAGATGCATGGAAATGCCTAAATGCCCAGGCAAAAGTTTGCTGCAGGGGTGGGGCCCTCATGGAGAACTTTGCTAGGGCAGTGCTGAAGGGAAATGTGGGGTCAGAGCCCCCACACAGAGTCCCTACTGTAGGCAGTGACCTAGTGGAGCTGTGAGAAGAGGGCCACTATCCTCCAGACCCCAGAATGGTAGATCCACTGACAGCTTCACACTCAACGCCAGCCCGTGAAAGCATCCAGGAGGGAGGCTGTACCCTGCAAAGCCACAGAGGCAGAGCTGCCCAAGACCATGGGTACCCACCTTTTGCATCAGCGAGACCTGGAGTCAAAGGAGATCATTTTGGAGCTTTAAAATTTGACTGCCCCACTGGATTTCAGACTTGCATGGGCCCTATAACCCCTTTGCTTTGGCCAATTTCTCCCATTTGGAATGGCTGTACCCCCATCGTATCTAGGAAGTAACTAGTCTGCTTTTGATTTTACAGGCTCATAGGTAGAAGGGACTTGCCTTGTCTCAGATGAGACTTTGGACTGTGGACTTTTGGGTTAATGCTGAAATGAGTTAAGACCTTGGGGGACTGTTCGGAAGGCATAATTGGTTTTGAAATGTGAGGCCACGAGATTTAGAGGAGCCAAGGGCAGAATGATATGGTTTGGCTGTGTCTCCACCCACATCTCAACTTGAATTTTTTCTCCCAGAATTCCCACGTGTTGTGGGAGGGACCCAGGCCTCCTGGGAGGTAATTGAGTCATGGGGGCCGGACTTTCTTGAGCTATTCTCACAACAGTGAATAAGTCTCACAAGATCTGATTGGTTTATCTGGGGTTTCCACTTTTGCTTCTTCCTCACTTTTCTCTTGCCGCTGTCATGTAAGAAGTGCCTTTTGCCTCCCGCCATGATTCTGAGGCTTCCCCAGCCATGTGGAACTATAAGTCCAATTAAACCTCTTTTTGTTCCCAGTTTTGCAGTGTGAAAAAGAACTAATAAGAGCTGCTACACCTGTCCTCTTTTGGATTTAGGTAATGTATCCTACTGGTAAGTATCTATACAGGCTGAGCAATTCTCATTTTTGTAATACAGCCTCACAAGGCAGCCCTTCTCTTTCCTTGATTTACTAGGCCTTTCTCAGACTGAATGAAATTGAAACTTAGAAGGCTGAGGTGTAAAACCTAAAGCAAATTTTCCTACATTTGCATTCTACTGTTAGTTCTTGATGTAAAGTGATGGAGGAGTGTATTGCAGGATCCTCATAGATAGTAATGGGTTATAATGGGCCACATATTTCTTTACTAATAGACCTCATCCTCAAAAGTAACAGTAAACCACATTTCTATGTCTCTCTGGATAAAAATTAAACCAAGCCAAACTACAAATGAATTCTACATGGAAGTCTAACATTCAGACAGTAGAACAATAAAATAGGTAGTAGTCAATATAACGGATATTACTATAATAACAGATAATTTTCTAATGTTATCCTTTCAAATGCCACTAATGTTATTTTTCTAGTTCCTTCAAAAATGATAGTCTGTGGGGTTAGGGAGTGATGAACATGCAGAGAATCTGTAACTGTAAATCAACTTATAGGCTGGGAAATGTGCCCAGGTTGGGTTACTATCAACAACTCGTTTGTGCCAGTACTTAATGGCACAGAACCACAATGAATGCATTCTGGAATTACCATAGGAAGAACATTAAAACATTAGAAAGCAGTTATGTTTTCATCACCAGACATCTAAGCCATGAGAAATCTACTTCTTTTACTTTTTGCCTACTCCTTAAATCCCAAGTATACTTGAAATTCATTAACCTCCAAAGAACACTAAGATTTTTCTTTGAATAAAAGGTGTTTAAACTGATTCTTTAAATACCAAACACCACAAATGCAGAGATATTAACCTTGAGTGACTGCTTATCTAAGCACACTGCATTCTGGAAGCAGATTAAAGATTTCTATCTGTTTCTACAATGACCCAGGTCATGGCTTCTATAGAACTTAACAACATTATTTGAAATGGCCAGTCTAACCATGGTTTAGTTCTTCCCGTGACATGCAAGGGTGCGGACAGAAGAGAAAAGAAGTTAGGAGACAGTTGTGGTACCAACACAGACAACTGGCTCTCTTTTGCCAGGACACCAAGACATTTCCTCTTGGGGTCAACTGCTCAAGTTAACTGTTGCCCTGGTTCCTTGGCTGTCATATTTGTAAACCTCCATTCTCTCAGTGTAAATCATTTATTCAGTGTCAGTTCATCCACAATCTTCTGTTGGGTATTATACCAAATTATTTAGATATACTTGGTCTTCTAGAATACTAGAAACATAATCCACAGAAAACTGCACCGTGACTGAAATAAAAGATCAAGCATTCACAAAACAAGGCTTACAGAATCGGCTTTGCTCTTTACCATCTGTCATCTATTTTAATGTATATTATAGGAAAGGCACAGTGCATGGTGGTAGGGGAGGCAGAGGCATCAGCATTGTGTGTTTGGATGAGGTGAGGCCATTCAGCATATAATCTGAAGAGACAAGAAAGCCTATGCTGATCAATTAGTAGAGACATCCTACAAGTCTCTCTCATCTCCATGTCTCACTTTAAAATACCACAACTACTGAGCACAATGGTTCACAGTTGTAATCCCAGCACCTTGGGAGGCCAAAGCAGGATTGCTTGAGGTGAGGAGTTTGAGACCAGCCTGGGCAACATGGCAAGACCCCATCTCTACAAAAATTTTTTAAAAATTAGCTGCATGTGGTCGTGCATGCCTGTAGTCCTAGCTCTTGGGAGGCTGAAGTGGGAGGATCATTTGTACCCAGGAATTCAAGGCTGCAGTGAGCCATGATTGTGCCACTGCACTCCAGCCTGAGTGACAGAGTGAGACCCTGTCTGTAAAAAACAAACAAAAACCACCACTGCATCCTCAGGAGTGAATACAGGTGAGCCTTTGAACACTGCCCATCTGTGCTATAGGAAGATTCTGTGTAAGAGGTTAAGATGACCCAATTATCATTTTTTAGGAGAACCTCAGTTTTCTTCCTTGAGTGTAGCTTACAGATTGATGGTCCACACAGCAAAAATTAAAACACTGCTGTTGAATAGAAAGAATATTTGCAAGGCAACAAAGAGATGGCAGCTGACTATCAACTTTGCCACAATTATTAAGTGTTCTACGGCAGGGGTCCCAAACCCCTGGGCCATAGACTGATACTGATCTGTGGACTGCCAGGAACTGGGCCACACAGTAGGAGGGGAGCATCAGGTGAGCGAACAAGCAAAACTTCATCTGTACTTACAGCCGCTCCCCATCACTCTCATTATCACCTGAGCTCCACCTCCTGTTGGATCAGTGGCAACATTAGATTCTCATAGAAGCACAAACCCTATTGTGAATTGTGCATGCAAGTGATCTAGGTTGCATGCTCCTTATGAGAATCTAATGCCTGACGATCTGTCACTGTCTCCCATCAACCCCAGATGAGACCATCTAGTTGCAGAAAAACAAGCTCAGGGCTCCCACCAAGTCTACATGATGGTGAGTTATATAACTATAATATTTCATTATATATTACAATGTAACAATAATAGAAATAAAGTACACAATAAATGTAATAGGCTTGAATCATCGTGAAACCATCCACCCCTCAAGTCCGTGGAAAAGCTGTCTTCCATGAAACCAGTTCCTGGTGCCAAAAAGGTTGGGGCTTGCAGTTCTATGGAGAATTTTTGTTTTGCGTTGTAAATTAAAAGTTAACACATGTAACTTGGACCAGCTTTCTACATAGGCTGAGACCATCACCTTTGGTAGATGGAACCCCCCAATCCCTGACTACATCCACACATCCCATAATCCTCTTATAGTCCATTATCTGAACTAAAGAGTCATCTCTTTGGATCTGCTATTAAGACACAAATTTTTAAGCAGCAACGTGTCAGTATATCAGCCATTAACAATCTCTTCATTAATTAACCAGAAATTAAGAAGCTAGTTATCTAAAGAGGGCCTAAGGGAATGATGAAAAAAACAGAACTTTGAGGGTCTACTAGTGAATGGCATAGTACCGAGTGGGAATACAATTAATTAATTCACTTAGTCACTTACTAACTCCCCACTCATTCATTTGTTCACTCATTCAACAAATATACCAGGCATTGGGATACAAATTAAACTCTCAGGGGAATTACAATCCAGTAGGGGAAATATTTGTATCCACAAAAGAGGAAGCAATAAATACCCTGAATTTAAAAAAACAAGATAAAGTGCTATGGAAGTTAGTAGGTGGAAGAGATTAAGGCTAGATGAGGGGATCTATGTGGCTTAATGGAGAAGCCATTTAACCTACATGTTGAAGGATGGCTAGAATACAAACAAGACAAGTGGAAGAGGTGGCTGAGAAACTGCTAACTATCCCTGCAAGGGGCCAGGCCAGCAGTGGCAGCAGAAGAAGTCTACTGGGTGCCATATGCTGGTGATATGGAGCGAGCGAGAGCAAATGATGAGGTGTGCAGAAAGGGACAAGAGACAAGAAAGTTCCATAAACAAACAGCATGTCTTGTTTTATCGGTATACCTGGGGCCAGGCATGTATTTATTTATGTGTCAGGTCTTACTCTTCTGAAAGTATAATTTTGTGATTCTTGGAGATTCTCTGACCTAACTCCTCATTTTTTAGAAGAGAAAACAGAGGGATTTGCTAACTTATCCAAGGCCACAGGGCTGGTAAGGGGTTGATCTGAAACTACAGTTGAGTAGCCCTGAAATGAATGAATCTAGTATTCCTTCCATTTGTATCAAGGGTTATCAACCTGGTCAGCAGCATCTCGTGTGTGTGTGTGTGTGTGTGTGTGTGTATGTGTGTGTGTGGTGGGGGGTGGGGGGGTGGGAGGTGGGAAGGGGAGAAAGAAAGAACGACTGACATTGAGGTTCATCAGAAGGGACACAGGTACTGAGAGGGTTAAGAAACAGACCTGCATATCTTCACATCATGAGAGAAATTTCCTTTGGAAACAAGGACGAAACTGGAAACTTTGGCTATAATATTACTATCTATACAACAGCTGATCTATTAACTGTAACAACTCAAGTTCCTCAGGCCTTGTTAATCTACCCAGGTGTCTGCTTCACATGTCAACACACCTGTCAAGACTGATGTTATAAATGCAAGTGGCAGGTTCCTAGGAGGCCGGGGGTTGAATCAGCAGAAAAGTCGCAGCCATCCACCATGACATCATTTGTGCTTTCAATGGATGAAAAGCATTCTACTTATAGCTAGATTTCTAATTCAGAAAGATATGCTGACTTAACAGCAAAAATGAAATATCAAGAAAGGCATAAAAATGTTTTAAAGCAACATTAAATGCTGGAGCCTTCTATCCATCTCTGTCCCCATCAGAATTAAGTTTCTTCCACCCAGTAAGTCATATTAATTCCCCATAATTCCAGACCACTCAGAGCAGTTTTGAGCTGATAGGCTGTCTACAAGTCACAGAAGTGAGAACATTGCCAAGTATTTTGGATCTGATGTAATGCCTCTGTTTTATGGAAGACGGAACTAGCCCAGAGAAATACAGTGACTTGGCCAAGATCATATACATAATAAAGATGGAGAACCAGTCCTAGAAGCAAATCTTCCTCTGGACTTTGTTTGCACACTTCAGGCCTGAGGAACAAGCCAGGTGGGAGGAAGCTCCTACTGCCCTTACCAAGAGTGTGCTGTCCCAAAAGTTCTAACTTCAAACAGCATCAGTTCCAGCTCCCCACCCCAAGTGGGACTTCAGTTCTAACTTTTCAAATCCTTACCTATGGCCGGGCGCGGTGGCTCATGCCTGTAATCCCAGCACTTTGGGAGGCCAAGGCAGGTGGATTGCTTGAGGTCAGGAGTTCGAGACCAGCCTGGCCAACACGGTGAAACCTTGTCACTATTAAAAACACAAAAAATTAGCCGGGTGTCGTGGCACACTCCTGTGGCCCTAGCTACTCAAGAGGCTGAAACAGGAGAATCGCTTGAACCCAGGAGGCAGAGGTTGCAGTGAGCCGAGATCACACCACTGCACTCAAGCCCCTGGTGACAGAGTAAGACTCCATCTCAAAAAAAAAAAAAAAATCTTTACCTACAAATATAAAACATGGGATTTGTTTTTTCCTCTCAAGCCACAGATATGGCAGAGGAACTTTTTCAGCTATGACTAAGTGAACTATTTTAGATGATTACACAGCTTTGTTCTGTTTCCTTCGACTTAAATCTGCTTTTCACTTTTAAATACTTGATGCCTCTATGAATGAATGTATTATAACATAAATATACCTTCAAGAAACACTATGAATACAATGAGTTAGAAGCTATCGACATGTCCTACAATAGGCAATGTTTAACGAGTTATGTTCACTTAATGGAAAATGATTTTGCTGCTATTAACATTATCAAGACTATACCATGAATTAGGAAAATATTTTGGGATTTAATGTTAAGTGAAAAAAATCTGAGTTACAATACAGAGTACAACCTGTGATCACACTACATAAAAATCATGTCTTCTAAAAATAGGGTTAAAAATCAAAGTAATAATAATGGCCATTGTGTCAGCTGTAAAGTTACAAGGAATAAAAAAATTCTAAAAGTCTAAAAGTGAGTTATTATAATATTTTAATATACTTAAAACTGTCCAACTAAAAAATTATAAATTTAAAATTTGACAGAAAGAAAACTTTTAAATATGACTTGGGTAAAAGAGGGTAGGAGAAAATATGAGCTGCAGTTATTAGACCCTGGAGTTTGGGAAACACTAGAGATGTTTCACATCACTCTGGGTATACCAACTAATCAATGTAAAAGAAAGTTCTAGACATCTGCTATCTTTTTCATAGCTGGTTCCTTGTCGGGCTGTGTCTCAAATGAAGTTGACTTGTATTATTACAAAACTGTTTATAAAATCAAGGCTCAAATGATGGGTTGTTTCCTCTTGACTACCATCTCTACCATTTCAATAGCTATCAGAAAAGAGTGCCTCAGTTTAGCAGAAGAGGAAAAGCTGTCATCTTCCTCCCAAGACATGCCTTGCAATTTGGAAGCTCCAAGTACTAGTGAAGTCATCATACTTTATAGACTCAGCATTTTATTAGACAGGGACAAACTAGTTGATGATTAGCAAGAGTAGATACCAAATAATGCGTTTTCTCTGAGAGGCTCAAAACAATCATGATACATTCATGCTCTTATGCTACCATGATGGTGTTGGGTTTTTTTTTTTTTCATAAGAAGTCTCTCAAATCGAGAAATATTTCTTCATCAGTTCATTTTCTGCCTTTAGTCAAAGCCTAATCAAATGAGGCTGGGAGAGGCAATACTTTACATTTCTCTACTGCCTCTTCTAGCCTCGTTTGATTAGGTTTTGCCTAATGGCAGAAAAATGAACTTGATAACCTCTCACAGTCTTCCCTAGGCCAAAGTATTTGAATAAGCAGCTGGTGAATAAGTAGAGTAGTATTTAACTTCTTTAATGACAAATGCAAAGTTTTCAAGTATGATACTAATGAATTTGTAAATTCCTGATAAGAAAAATTATCCCACCCATCACATGGTTTCCTCAGCAGCTTACTAAGCCATATTATGCATCGTAATCAATAAATGTCAGGGGAAAAATAAATAAGAAACAAAGTTATGACAGATGTGCATTAAGTAGACATAAAGCCACTGATCTAGTCAACAGGTCCATAGGAATAGCTGTCCCTTGGCCTGGTTTGTGGTTAGTTATAAGCTACTATTGCCCCATAATTCACACTCACTGGGGAAGCCTACCGGTACAGAAGATCCCTGTAAAGAGGATCTGGAGTACACAATAAGCCAGGACAATAATAAATACAAGTAACAAATATATGGAAAAGTTCAATTTCTCAGGTAATCAAAGAAATACAAATTAAAATGAGATACCATGTTTTATCTAAGAATCTAGGAAATATTTTTAACAGTAACAGTGTCAGTAGACTATATTGAAATAGATACTCTCATATACTTCTACAGGAATTATAAACTGGAATCAGCTTTTTGGAAGTATTATGGCAATGTTTATTAAAAATGTATATATTTAACCCAATAGTTTTACTTACAGTGATTCACCCTAAAAATTCACAAATATTAATCTAATGTGCAAGGATGATCATCACTTTTATAAAAGTAAAAAACAGCAGATAACTATCATTTAATAAAAGCAGTATGTTAATAAATTCTGGGAGCTCCATATAATAGAATACTTTCAAGTTCTATAAGAATATTTAGTGACATGGTAAATTATAAGATGTGTGAAAATGTAAGATATATGTCCTTAAATTCAGTGTGATCTTAATTTTATAAAATAAAAATATATCCCTATATGCATGTAAATTATACTGGAAGGAAAAACTCCAAACTGCTAACCAATGAGTTTCTCCAGATGCTGACTGCATGGGAGTTTGTCTCACTCTTAAAAATGCACCTTTGAAATTTCTTATGATAATTCTTATGAGAATGGTAGTGCATTGACTTCTCAAGCTTTATTTGGCAATATATGATTATATTATTTCTTTATAGTAATGCGAAATGACTTACTGATGCTTACTGATGGCTTTGTCCCAAACGTGTCTGCCTACAGCTGAGATGGGAAAGAATCCTAAAGATACATGGACCTCATGCCCCATTACTTAATCCCAACAATACAGCAGCTATGTAATAGTTCCCTTTTAAATTAAATGGGAGAAAAAAGACTCCTGAAGAATTGTTATGTTTATCAAGCAATAAGAATGACATCACTGCCTTGAAATGCCAGAGTTCAAGAAATGCTCCCTGATGGCCTTTTGCTTGGCTCCAGGTGTTTTGTATGAAAGATTTCAGGGAAGTTTTTTGTTTCGTTTTAGTGGGAAAGACTACAGATCCTACAGTGAGAATCTACATATTTTTAAAACAATGATCTCTCTCTCAGGTAATGATTCATTTTGTACTTAGGCACTGGCCACAAAGTTTCTAGGGTTTCAGTAACATGCCTCTAAAACCCACTGGCCACCACCTTCCATTGTGAAGGTGTTCTTCATGCTTGTTGGTCTCATTTTAATCTACAACCGATGTTCAACCCACAGGGCTGACAGAGTAAGAATTTGCCTTTAATTTCCATTAGTTGAGCCCTTCATTTTTGCATAGTTTGATTCAGGAATAAATTCTACATATTAAACACATGCTAAATTGACATTTAATTGAACTTGAAACTCTTACAAATGCTGATATACAGCCAGCAAACAAGTCTATTTGCTGTCTATTCAAGATAGTCAGACCTGCCTTAAGCAGGTCAGTTTATGAATGAACTAGGTTTTCAACCAGATCATTAGCATTTTTTCCTAAGAATCAGAAAACAAGAGATAGCTTGAACCTCTGAACCATGCAGTCTGGTATTAATCTGGGATTAAGGAAGGTAGACAATCATTAAGCCAACCTCTTTCCTGCTCCCAAAAGTCTTTTCTCCTCTCTGTCCTTGTCAAGTTCGCTGTTTCTTCAGTTACTATTTATATGAAGTGACAACCTATAATTGGTGTCACTAGACTCACCTGCCCATAGAATACCACAGGAGTCCACGAGGCACATTCAGAGTAAAGTGGGCCAAAAAACAACTATCAAAAATGAGTTAACTGCAGCCAAAAATAAGATTCATATGCATTTTCTTTCAAAGGACATGAGAGCAACATTTATTTTGAATAAAAAACTCAATATACTAGTATATTAAAATTATAGAAAAGGCACCGAACACAAACTGGTAACTTGACCAGACAACTGACATCATTTCAATGGTGACCTTCCCATGCCTCCCTGTGCACTGACCAGGTGATATGGTTTAGATCTGTGTCCCTGCCCAAATCTCATGTCAAACTGTAATCCCCAATGTTAGAGGAGGGGCCTGGTGGGAGGTGATTGGATTACAGGAGCAGTTTCTCATAATTAGTTTGGCACTATCCCCTTGGTGCTGTTTGTGATGATGAGTTCTTGTGGGATCTGGTTGTTTAAAAGTGTATAGCACCGCCCCCACTTACTCCTGCTCTGGCCACGTGAGATAGCTCATTCCCCCTTTGCTTTCTGCCATGATTAGAAGCTTCCTGAGGCCTCCCCAGAAGTAGAAGCTGCTATGTTTCTGGTACAACCTGCAGAACTGTGAGCCAATTAAACCTCTTCTTTATAAATTGCCCAGTATTGGGTATTTTCTGATAGCAATGCAAGAATGGACTAACACACCAGGTCTCCATGGATCAGACAATTGCTCGCAGCATTTGTGGCTGTGACACAGTCAATCTTAACGACAGAGGTCCCAAACAACAATGCCAAGGGCTGTCATAATGCCACAGCTCTTGGAGTCAATCTAGCAAGCAGCGATTCAAATGTCTATTATCAATCAGATATGTCCTTAAAAACTGTTATTAGTGTCAATATTTATTCCAAGTCAAGTATTCAAATACAGTGTGAATATACTGCTTAGCACCATGAATCATTCAAAAAAATCCTTCTTTGTGGATGAACTACTAGCACAGATCTATAAAAATGAATCAGAATTAGTTTAGGAGCAGAATACAAGGACCTAAGCTTTGCTACTCAAAAAGCCAGCCCCAGTAGCAATCTTCCCTCTCAATTACTTTCTTCTCAGCATTGCTCTATTCCTGCCACCCCACATGCCCTTTCAAGGCTAATGTTATGTCACTTTCACTCAGTTTTCTCAAAGACACCCTGTGTATTAGCTTTGCTCAGGCCATGGTCTCCTCCAAAGCCCTCTTCTCTCCCCTATGACTCCTCCCATTCGTGAAGGTCCAACTCAACACCTTCATGTTCTGCCACCTCTGTGGGCCTTTGCTGCCCTCCTGTCAATCTACAGCCCATAATGCCTGTCCCAGCATGCACTTCTCAGGCTCCCTACCACTGCTGGATAGCTGTGTTAGGCTTTGTCCCTTTAACAACACCACAGACATCATGACAACAAGGACCACAGCCATCTTTCTTTTTACTTCTCCAAAGGCCTATAACAGGCTAAAATGTTTGGGCCCCCACTGATAAAGAACACACTAAAGTCAATTTCAACACTCTAGACACAGTAACAATCTTTTTTTCTCTTTGCCAAAAAGAGTGCAATACCCAGATTATAGTATTCATCTGCATCTCTCTGTAAAGTTACTTTATGAGAGTGGGCTCTCTCAAAGGCACCATGTAGTTGGGCCTTGACTCTAATGACACAACAGAGGCTGCCCTCCTGGATGATGGCTAGGCAACAAAACAGGCAAACCTACAGCTCTTCTCTGGTTGCTGCTGCCACACACAGTGGAAAGGTGACAATACTCAGTGCTCAGGTTCCAGGGAAGAAAGATGGCCACAGTCCTTGCTCTCAAGATACCCGAAGCCCTGTTACGCAGACAAGGTCCATAGCAAGCTAACCAACAATGCCAGGGAGCCCAGGAAGGATACCTGAGACAGGTAGTATGGTCCTGGCATAACCAATCTTAATGTCAGAAACTTCCCTTATCTGGTCCCAAACAGCAATGCCAAGGGCTGTCATAAGGCCACAGTTTCATGACATTTTTTAAGGATCAGCATAAAAAACAAGCAAAGAAACAAGATCAGAGAGAACAAAAAGACATCTCTGTGGTTAACCCCAAGCCAGTGGAAACCACTGTCTGATCTCCCAGACTGGGACTATACAACAAAGCAAGTTAGCATTGCCTATGTAATGTAAGGCATGGAGTCTGGGAGATAGTTCCAGAAGATTTATCCTGCAGCATTATCACATCTAAATAGGACAGAACAAGAGAGGTGCATGGGAGTGGGATGGTAAGGTTCAGAGGAACTCCCAGAGGTAGCAGTTAGAACTCACCAAGGCTTTCTATCAAGTCCAGAGACCCAGAGAGTGGAAGCAGGTCAAGGAGACACACAGCAGAGTCAAAGTCGGAGGACATGACCAGGGAGGAGCCCAGAGAGGAAGAAGTCTAGGCTGAGTTACGTTAATCTCTATCAGGGCTGCACCCAACTGCTGGTGGCTACCCTTGAGTGAGAGTCAAGCAGAGCCAAGATCCTAAAGTTGAATGTTCCTCCCCAGGGATTCCTGACATTTTGAATTTCCTTTTCAAGTGGGAGTTTAAGGTTTCTGGGACAAGTATAGGATTTGTAAACATCTGCATTTTTCTGAATCATTTTGTGATGTAAAACTATAAAGCATGCTGGTCCTTCTGTAACCATGGAAGTCAGACATGGAATCTCATGTTATCTCATGGTTGTATGGCCAACCCCACACATCCATGTAATGCCCAAACTACACCATAGTGGACAAAGAGCTCTACCTTCTGCTAACAAGGTCTTTTGCTGGATTTGAGCCAATGTTAATTTAGCCAAATTAAACGTCTTCTCTCATTCCTATGTATGATCTCTGGCAGTACCAGATGCTACAGAATCATCAGCTCTGTGAAAGCAGGACCCTGCCTTTTTCACCACAGAGTGTACCTCATCTAATAAAGGGAGGGCCTGTTTCACATGGATAATGTTTTAAAAAATGCTCATCTCGTAATAGTTCATTAAACTGTACAATTATTTTAGGAGGTTTTTGTATTTGTCTTATACTTAACATAAAAATGTTTATAGAAATGAAGCAGACACATATCCTGCATGTGTAAGTAAATATAACACAAGGAAGAAGGAATTCAACAGGTACAAAACCCTCACTATGCCTCAAGTCCCTTATTTATAGTGTATACAACATTTATAGTGTATAACAAGTTTTGCTTCACTTTACAGATGGCAAAAGAAAAAAAAAGCTCAAATGCTGGAGAGATTAAGTAAGAGGAGAACTAAGGTGGACTCCAGACACATCTGGCATTGAAATGAATAAGCTGATTTCCCTCTAGTCAATGATGGATAGGTCAGAAGGTACAGAGGGAGAACCTCTGGACTCCAGGAGCAGAGAAGGCCACAAAGGACAGCTAACATTTGGGATGCCATTCCTTTCACCACTCCTTGGACAAGGTCAGGATCTGAGAATTCTTTCCATATGATATCTCCTTAGTAAGCAATAATGGTGCTTTCTTTTTTTAATGTGGCTCAGCAGTCAAAGACAGAAATTAGAAGAGCTGAACAAGAGAAAAGATGAAATTAGTGAAAAATAGAAACCCCTAATTTAGAAATCTTATAGATTCCATTTCCAAAATAAGTCTCACTCTAAAAATATTGCTCTTGAAGGCTGAAATAACTTTTTAAAAAATCTCAGATGGTACATTGATCTTACTAATGGCTTTCAATTTTTTTCAAGAGTTTCTAAAATCCATACAACCTAAACCACCATTCTTCCATGAAAGAAAAAAAAATAATAATTATTACAAAAAAGAAGAAGTCTAGCAAGAAAGTACAACATGACACCTTAACGGGACACCTTATTATCACTGAATACAAGAAAGGATTCAAAGATTAATGGGTTTATGCCAAAAGGACAAAGGAATCAGACTGAAGAGGCTTCCAGTGGCCAAATTTGGTCCAAATAATAATGACTATAATTGATTGTAACATACTGAATAGATGAAAACCCATGAGTACACAGTTAACGTGCATTAAAAAATTAAAAGTCAAAGGGGAAATCCTTATAATGCAATTATTTCCCATCTCTTGCTGTAGCTTCTGATTGAGAATCAGTGATCTGTTTCAGTGCTGAATTTTTACTTTGTATAAACTTTTTCCATTATAAAAGTAAAATAAAGTGAATAAGCACCATAGTGGGCAAGGCCTTTGGTGGCAGAGAAAGAAATTATCCTTTAGACATCCATCACTTTTTTGAGACTATAAGCCAGAGGAAATGGGGAAAAAATTAAAACATTCATTTTATATTTGGAATTTCAGATAAAGAGGAAAGAGACTCTTCCCCTAACTTTACATTGTCTTTGGACCATGTTTTGAACAGGCTGTATTCTCTAAACATTAGCTAAGTTCAATAATTTGCAGAGCTGAGATTTAAAAATATAAAAAGCAAGAACTATTCCTGGAAGAAAGAAATAGTAAAAGAAGAGTCAATCCTAACAAAAGCTGAAAGGTAGGGAACTGACATCATGAGGCCTTGTGAGGTGCTTCTGTTAGTGAAGACAACTGTCTGGTATAACTGAAACACACCACACTCAAATCTAGGTTCCTGGAAAAGAGTCTCAAACCCACCACCCACTCACTGCTTGTCCTGGAGAAACCCTTTTACCCTTTGCACTATGGTTTCCTTAACAAAAGAGCTGGTCTTGATGACATTCACTCCCACTCTATGATCTCACGAATATTTGAACTTCTGTCTCCCTGTGCTGTGTGCCCTTGAAGGAATTAACTTCCTTGTGCCTCAGGTTCCATCCCATTTGCAGATGGTATGTTAATAGTTCTTGTACCTCACCTTCGCATATAGTAATGACGTAATATATGTGAAGTGCTTGGAACAGTGCCTGGACCATAGTAAACACGTCAAAATATTAGCTATTGTTGCCATTACAATTAACAATTTTTATTTCCATCACCCATCCAAAAGCTAATAATCCTTCAAGGAGCAGCTCTGGTACCTTCATCATTCCAGCACATGAATCACCTCTCTTTGCCTCCCCTTTTCTCCTATGAACTATCTTTAGATAGAACCTGAATATCTACACCATTTCCTAATGAGATATGTGCACAGCATCCTACTCCAAACTAAATGTGAGGCTATTTCTTCTCTAGAGTGGGAGAGAGAAGGGAAGAGTGGCTGGAATAAGTCTAATACTGATTGTTCTAGTGAGAGTCTGTTTGAAGAGAAAAATCAAGCATTGAAGAAAATCTAGTTGACCAGAGGGCCTAACATTCATGATTCAGATAGGCAAGTCTGGTAGTAGGATTAAAAGAATGTGGGTAAATGTTGAAGCTGAATACACATGGTTTATGATGCTGTTCTTTGGTTTCATCTAGTTGAAAATTTCCTAATCACTGTTTTTTTTTTTAATTCAAGAAAAAGAATGGTTGAAAACAAAATCTTATCATTTATGATACTGGGGTATGCATTGTACAGATGACCAAAAACTTCCTAGCTGAAAAGCAACCCCATGGATGCCTTATCTCTGCTCCCTATAACCATGTCAAGAGGTTCATCTTCAGTGTCTTAAGAAATAGTTTATGGAAGGTCTCAGCTGTGAACACTACGGGAATATGACATATTCAGAATGGATTACTATATGCCTTTTTTTTTTCATATTATCTCAGGACTAGCCCCTATGGAGAAGAAAGGGGAAAACAACAGAATCAAAGTGAACAGAATCACCTTCACCCCCCAATTACCCGACTGTCCTGTCCCTTTGAAAGTCCGTTAGCAAAATGTGCTTTTAAAAAATTATATATTCCTTTATTTAAAAAAAAAAAAAAACAGAATTACCATTGTCTTTGGAATGTCCTCAGGGTTAGAACTATCTAAAAATAAAACATTACTTCAGGGACATGAAAAGAAATATAAATTGCCCAATGAATGTGACACCACAAAATGAATTAGACAAAACAAAGAACTATATGAGATACACTTCTTTCAAAGCTGCCCCTTTTCAGTCCACAGTCCTTATAATTCAGTAGGTCTAAGAATAGTATTAAACCAGAGAGGAAGTAAACTTCTGAAGGTTGGACAGGGGCAAAAACATCTAAAAAGGAGAAAACAACTTACCCAACGTCCTGTTCCAGATTAACAGTCCATGTGCCATGTATGGGCAACTCTCTCATCTGTCTCAATCCATTTATTCAACAGATTGACTGAGCATTCAGTATGTGTGAGGTGCTGGGAGGGGGATGAGGAGTGAGGGACAGTTTCCAGTGCCATCACAATGTGCTGTAACAGAGGCATGTACAGGATACAGATGGATCACATGGAAAACAGTCAAGCCAGGCTGAGGAGTGGGACAGGGCAGGGGGCTTTCCAAGTAATGTCTCTTGAGAGGCGAAACAGCTTGGTAGTTGAAAGCACAGGCTCAGGAACAGACTTGCTGGGCTCAAATCCCAGCACCACTGGCTCAGTGACTTTTAGTGGGTTGTTTAACTTCTTGTACTATAAAATTGCAACTTTTTGAAAAGGTTACTCTTCTAGAGGTATAGTGGGCATTAATGAGTATTTTGTACAAAAAGTTTAGAGGCCAAATATGGTGGCTATGCCTGTAATCCCAGCACTTTTGGAGGCCGAGGTAGGAGGATTGCTTGAACCCAGGAGTTCAAGACCAGCCTGGACAATAGAGGGAGACCTTGTTTCTATAAAAACATTTTAAAAATTAGCCAAGCACAGTGGTGCTTGCTTGTAGTCCTAGCTACTTGGGAAGCTGAGGCCAAAGGATCCCTTAAGTCCAGGAGGTTGAGGCTGCAGTGAGCTATGGTTGCACCACTGTACTCCATCCAGCCTGGCAGACAGGATGAGACCCTGTCTCAAAACAATAATAATAATAATAATAATAATAATAATAATAATAATAATAATAAATAAAAAGGTTAAAATAGTGCTTGGCAAACAAGTGACCATATAATATACTGTCTAAACTGGGACATTTTTAACAGGAAAGAGGGCAAGACTAATTACTACACTAGGAGAAAAGGAGTCAACCAGAAGCATCCAAGTCAAATCAGGACATTTGGTCACCCTCAATATGTGCTCATGGTTGTTATTATTGAATGATGTTGGCCAAGCAAGGAAGCAGGAAAACGATGTTATGGCAGAAGCGACAACGCATACAATGACAGAGAGTCAAGAAACTGGGGTGAGTTCAAGGAATTCAGGTTCCTTTGCCACCCACTCCTATAGGATGGACTTCCTTTCCTGCAGAGCATTCAGTGCAGCTGGCAGTTATGCACCATCATTGTGATATCTGATTAGCATTTATTTCCCCCAGTAGACTGTAAACTCCAGAGAAGCCTGGTTTTGCTCAGCAAGCTTGGTTATGGGCACAAAGTGGGCACTAAAATATCTGTCGAATAGTTGTGGAAGGAACTTGGCATGGCAAAGGAGAGAGCACAAAGGAGACTGCAGAGGTCATAAGGTATGCTTCTCAGATTTATTTTCAAGACAGAATCCGCCACAAGGAGTAGAGTTAGCTGACAGCCCCTAGCTGTGGGTGTCTTTAGGATCTGCCTTGGCTTTGAAGCTGAGGTCATGCTCTACTAAGGTAGCTCCAGCCAATAACCGAGCAAGGTTTGCCACTCCTGACCAATGGGGACTCCTCTATAGATGATCTTTGCACAAAAGTTCCTTGTTGCTCAGAGTTACACTGCAGTCCAATGCTCTTCCTATCTGATTGTACTTGATTTCTTTCTTTTTCATGTGTCTCACTTGACATTGCAGTCTAAAGTTTCCCTACCTACTCTTTTTCCCTTTCCCTATTATCTTTCCCCAATAGATCTTTTGCATTTCTAATCCCATGTTGGTGTCTGCTTCCTGGAAGAACCAACCAACATGAAGGCAAAGAGATACAATGCTGAAGCATTAAATAAGAGTCAGAGTTGCAAGCGTTATACAAAGAAATGTGAATTTTATTCTGGTCTGCAGGGAAATGGTGACAGATCTAGATTCCATATAGCAAGAATGGACTGAAGGAATGGCACAATCATTGCTGTGAACCGAACCGCGTTCCCCCCAAATTCAGATGTTGAAGCCCTAATGTGATAGTATTTGTAGATGGAGTCTTTGGGAGGTAATTAGATTTAGATGAGGTCATGAGGGTGAGGTCCCTAAGATGAGATTAGTGCCTTTATAAGAAGAGATACCAGAGTGCTTATTCTTTCTCTTTCTGCTGTGTGAGAACACGTCGAGGAGGTGGCCATCTGCAAACTGGGAAGAAAACCCTCACCATATTCTGACCATACTGGTACCCTGATCTCAATTTCCCGCATTCAAAACTGTGAGAAAACAAATTTCTCTTGTCAAACTGCCCAGTCTATGGTATTTTGTGATGGCAGTCTGAGATAGGACAGTCATCTTCCAGTGAAACGTCCAGATGATAAATGATGAAGGTATGGATGAAGGCATGAGAAGTGATGACACTGTGCCATGGAACTGTTCAAGGAAACTGTAATGATCCACATTTTATATCCAAGAAGTTGGTATGTGGAAAGATAAGAATAACTTACCCAAGATCACCCATCTGGTCAGCTTAAAGTTCATGTTCCTTTCATCAAACCACTTTGCCACCCAGAGGAGAAGCTTTAAGGAGCTAAACGGGAAGAGGATGAGTTCCTTTTTCATGTGAAGAGACCCTACTTGTGTCTATCTAGAGACTAAGCTTTCATTCACACAGGTCCTAGTATTTAAAAAAAATGGAGAAAATATCCAAATATTAAGTACTAGGATAATAGTACTTCACACTGGGTACAATGAACTGTACTGGCTTTCCCCTAGATAGACACTTTACAATCAGCATGTAGGACCGAGTGTCTACTAATTTTAGCTTCTGAGTATAAAAAAAATATATGAGTTGAATGAAGGAAATGAACACACATGTGAATAACCAAATACGTGAAGAGATATGAACAAAGAGCTATGGAAAGGTATACAAGATCATTAATTCTGACTAAAGAGCTCTGGGAAGGATTCCAGGGGAGAAAGTGTTTGAGTTGGGCCTTGAAGAAGGAACAAGGATTAGACAAAGCATTCCTTCCTTGAAGTTATTGTCAAGTACCAAGGGTAACCAACATATGTCCTTACATGCAGAAAATATGGTGAAGATGTAAAGGAGTGGCTTAGTTTCTGCATCATACTTCACACAATCAGTTATTTTGAGGCCTCTGGAAGTTAATCACAACCCAAAGAGTTTGAAATTCACCTTCACATAGCCATCAGTTCCTTATTCCTATTTATACCCTCTACAGAAATGAATGTGTATGAATGGCCAGGGAAGGGGCCGCAGACAGTGGACATCTGCCATCATCCCTGTCACAGCTCTTGGCAATGCAGTTGAATGGTCCCCTATCTGTGCTCTCCTCTAGGCTTCTTTTTCATGTGTAGGGAATCTTAGGCAGCTCACTTTAGCACAGATCACTTATTTTATCAACCATCTACCTTGGATGAGATGACAAGTAAGTATGCAGAAAGAGTCCATTCCCCCTAATTGTTTGTGGCCTTGGCATGTAGCAAGAAGACATCTGTGCAAAACTTAGATCTCACACCCTAAGCATTGGAGTGAGGCCTCTGGCTATATAGAGAAAGCACTCAGCCTCCGCCCAGAAGCTCCTTTACATGATGAGGCCCTGCCTTGTAGAGAAGGCATACCTAGCACCTCTGCCTCAGCAGGTAAGCAAGATGGCCACAGTCAAGCAAGACACACTCTTATTCCTCGCTTTCAAGTTTCATGCCTGTCCCATCTGTCATTCACTTCAGAATGATACTTTGCTGGGGCCCTTCTGACCTGCAGTTCCTTACCTGCTGCTATAAACAGAATGTTTGTGTCTTCCCCAAATTCACATGCTGAAACCTAATCCTAATGTGATGGTATCTGGATATAAGGCCTTTCAGACATGATTAGATCATGAACTCTCAAGAATGGGATGAGTGCCCTTGTAAGAGGGACTCCAGAGAGCACCTCTGCTCCTTTCTGCCATGTGAGGACAAAGAAAGTAGATGGCCATCTGTAAACCAGAAGCGGACCTTCATCAGATATTGAATCAGCTTGCCACCTTGATCTTGGACTTCCAGCCTACACAACTGTAAGATATCCATTTCGGTTGTTTACAAGCCACCTAGTCTGTATTATTCTGGTATAGCAACCCAAACAGACTAAGGCACCTGCAAAATAAAGATAATGATGAACATCTCAACAATCCCCAAAGAATCACTGAGAGGATTTACGTAACTCTGTTTTTGGAAAGATCCATTCTCTGGACAAAGTTCCAGATAAATGTATATGCATTGACCAGGGTTGAAGGCCCCTCTTTACACACACGGAACAAATCCAGGAGGAAATAAATGATTTGGTAAAATGCAGTCACCAATTATGTCTTCCCCTTCATAAGTCACAGCTATCTGATCCATTCTTCTAGAACCTAATTATATACCACTAGCACTTCTCGCTGAATTCAATACTTATATAACTATTATTATATTTTGCAAGTTTGTCTTCTCTTCTCAATTTAATGGCTGAAAGTTTCTGAAAGGCAACAACCATGTTTTAAGCATCTTAACACCCTTACAGTTTTGAGCAGAAAATAACATACAAAATAATATTTCAATATCTATTCGCTGGATAAATGATTTGAAAATGATCAGTCCCTTCAAAGTCTTTTTCCTACAAGATCCAAGTATGATAAAATATATGTGTGTGTGCATCAGAGAGGGAAAGAGAAAGAAAAAAAACATTTCATACTTGGTAAATGAATAATTTGGTATTTAGTGCAATTATTCTGACTGAATAACTTCTAAGCTTAAAACTCCTCCAGTTAAACATCTCAATTTTTTAATTACTTCCTGCTAAGTTGTATTTATTCTTGAGTTGATTAACTACTTAAATTATTGAGTTGCTATCAATAATTAAAACCGAAAATATCACTAATAATTCTGTGGCTTTTCAGAGGGTTACAGCCTTGTAACTTGTTAATTTTTCTTGGACCCCTCCAAGCCTTAATCTAACCCTAGCCACTCAGCTCATCTCTACAAAGACCCTAGCCACTCAGGTCAGCTCTACAAAGCAGCTTTGTAGAGCATCACTTGATTGCCACAAGGGTATCAGACACTGCCTAGTTGTTTGGGAGTAACCTGTCTTCTAATACTTAAGAATTCGGTAGGAAGGCCAGAGCCATCCCTGAGGTGATATAAAATGAGTGCATGTCCAAAAGGACTGAGAAGAATAGGGAGGTATATGCCCTGTCGTCCACAAAAAGCAACTCAGGAGCACATATGTGAGTCACTAAAAACAAAGATCTGAGATACACACACACGTGTGCACACAGACACACACTGAGCTCCATAAAGTCCATTTTTAGCCAAAACATGCAGGTGAGACAGCCTTGCCCCACTTTGCCATCCCTCCATCCACTTTGCTACATGTTTCCATTTAGGGAGTTCTCTATCCTCAAAGGCTGATTTTAGTTTGTATAAAACTCTTAGTTCGGAAGACACACAAAAACCTGGCAGCATCTGGGGTGGTCACTCTGAATGCCCCTGGGCTGTCCTGGGAAGACACACTCTGCCTGTTTCCTCAGAACACAGGCAAATGAGTCAGTCTGGGAGCAAGAGCTCAGGGAATCCTGGCCAAGTACTTATTTACTCCATACACAGAAGACAAGGATTAGAGTCCTTTCTCGAATGGACCGTCTCTCCTGTATCCCTAAGCAGCAGGCAGAGGAGGCTAGCCAACTCAAAAGAAAGTTACCTGGCCAAAGGAAGACTAAAGGTGCCGGGGAATTTAGGGGCACAAACAGAAAATGGAAAGTGCTTTCATTTCTGCCTTCTCACTTTGAGAACTGTGGAAGTAGTCTTCAGAGAGGAAATGTGACCCAAATATCCCTCCTAGGGATAGCGTTAGCCTTTGTTTTTGCCCAGGATTTCACAAGATCCATCCTTCACCCCAAGAACAAACTGGGGAGAGCAGAGTGCTGACCTTCCTGGGTCAGACAACTCACTGAAATGGGTGTTCCAGGGTGCTCTGCAGACACCCAGGTAGCCTGGACGCCCTATCTCACCACCTGTCCCTGGCACCTCCCCTGGGCAGAACCCTACCTCATATAACTTGCTCCTGGCTGAACACCACTGCCATCACTACAATAAAAAAGAAAAAAAATGAGTAGGAGAATAACAAAGCACAATTAAATGGGCCCTTTTTCCTCTCTGCAAAAATAAAGCCCAAGACTTTAGGAGTATTGTTTGCAACAATTTATAAAACATCAGCTGCCTGCCCTGCTCACCGCCAGCACAGCCCCAAACGGCCAGGTACCCACTTGCTTACTTCTCTTGCCCTTTGTCTGAGTCTTTGACTGGCTCAGCTAAAGAATGAGAAACAACTGGAGCCTTGCCCCCTACTCCCAAGTCGTTGTCTCTTTGCCTTGGATCTATCTGCTTCTTGGGCTCTAGCATGACTATCTCATGTGAGGAACTGAGGCAGTGCCCCAGCCCTCCCAGCTCAGAGTGCTGTCATTCTGGCTTTGATGTGGTAACCGGATTCTGATTTCTTGGCCTCGCACTTGATTTCTCTTCCTTTCATTGGCTTATCCATAGATCTGGATCCCTGTATGTGACCTAAGCTTGACTCCAGCTAACCTGTAAAGGTGGCACAACCCAAAGAGACTGAGCCCCATGGCAAAGACGGGCTAAGAAGGGACTGCTGCCCATTGCCAAAGACTTCCTACATCTCAACCCAGAAAACTGTCTGTTGGCCTTTGGCCAAATGAGGATGGCTGGGCTAGAGAACTGAAAAGGTAATCAGCTCTAATATTCTCAACCCATTTACACTAGAAAAATCTGAGAGAACAATTTAAAGTGGAAGACTATAGGACGTAAACTTTAAGGGCAGAGTAGCTTACTTTTTATTACACATGCTGCATTGCAATTTTTCTCTTCCTTTTATCTCCTTTCTGCCCTTCTGTTCTAGTCAGTTGCTTCTCCCAAGCACTCCTGTCCAATCTCCAACATCATGTTACAGAAATAAGCAGTAAGCAACTTGGGCTTTGAGACCCAAGTTCTAATCGCAACTTCCAAAAGACCTCGAGGAAGTCTTTTTTCCCATCTATATCATGGTCTCTTTACATGCATAATGAGGCAGTGGCATCCTTGACTCCTTGAAGTGCAAGCAGAATGTTAAACTGTGAAACAGACACAGAGAAGGGGTTATTACTATTATTAGTGTCACTACCTACTTTTATGGAAAAGTTTCTTATTTTTTAGTTTTATCAAAGTATAACTGGTAAAAAAAATGCCCACATTTAATGTATATATGTTGATGAGTTTGGACTTATTAAAAGTACATGTATTTAAAAATCTAGACCCTTAAATCCTCCTGCCTTCCTCCTTACCCAAATCTCGAGGGTCCCCACATTACTCGGCATCACGTTCCTTTGTGGATCATCTCCTCCTTCTTTTGGACCCTGGTGGTCTCCAGATACCACCTGACCCCTTACCTAGCAATCTTGCCTCACTCTTTCAGCCTCACTCACTTGCTTCTCCTTGAATGCTGTGTTTTAAAGGAACATCACTTGCTTGTGGCCTCGCATCTTTGTCCTCACCCTTCAAATTGTCTATTACTTCTTCTTTGATTCACTGCTGGCACAAAGCAGGAGAATCTCCTTGCTTCCCACAGCAACAAAACACAGGATGGGCTAAATAGCTTCTGATCTCTCCCCAGGGATCTTTTCTGATATTTTCCCTGGACAGGCAGATCAAAACCACAATGAGATATCACCTCACACCTGTTACAATGGATATTATCAAAAAGATAAAAAGGATAGGTGCAAGGGAGGAGGGATTACAGCAGAGAAGGAAAAACCACGGGCACGGGGATGTGCTAAGGAGCAGGAGTGATGAAGGACAAGAACAGAAAACTAGTGATGGTCTGGACTTCTTGAGGGTTAGGATTACTATTCAGTAGGGTTGTTTCCACTTGCTAGAAATCACAGCAAAATAGTAAGAAATGTTAAATCACTGGTGATCAAAGAAATGGCCAAGAAATCCCCCAAGACTTCATTTTATGCTTATTTGCGTAGCAAAAATTAGGAAGCTGGATAATGCCAAGCATTGGTGGAGTGTTGGGGAAACAGTAACCCCCAAGAACTGCTAGTAGAGGGAAGTCTGGTAGAGCTATTCTAGAGAGCAATCCAATACTACTTAGTTAAATTAAGTATGACCCAGCAATTTGACTCCCTTGTATATATCCTAGAGGAATGTTCATGTGCAATCAAAAGCAGCTGCTGACAGCAGTATTGTTTGTAGGGAAGGGGAGCTTGAGGGAATCGAGTGAGCATCCCTGGCCGAATAGATGGATAAAAATGTGGTGGATGCTCTGTGGAGAAGCATAGCAAAGAGATGCAGCAGGTCTGATGTACCCATAGCAACATGGATAGATCCTAAAATTGCAAGGCTTAGTGGGGAAAAAAGAGAGATAAGATTTGTTACAATACATGAATACAACACAATACATACTTTATAATACACTCAAAAAGATGTATGGATGGTCCCTGGCTTATGATGGATCTACTTATTATTTTTTGCCTTTACAATGGCACAAAAGTAATGTACTCTGAATTTTGGATTTTGATTCACAATTATTTATAAAAACTATTATAAAATAGGCTTTGTGGCACAGTGCAGTGGCTCATGCCTGTAATCCCAGCACTTTGGGAGACCAAGGCAGGCGGATCACCTGAGGTCAGGAGTTCGAGACCAGCCTGGCCAACATGGCAAAACCCCATCTCTACTAAAAATACAAAAATTAGCCCGGTGTGGTAGCACATGCTGTAATCCCAGCTACTCAGGAGGCTGAGGCGGGAGAATCGCTTGAACTTGGGAGGGGGAGGTTGCAGTGGGCTGAGATCGCACCACTGCAGTCCAGCCTGGGCAACAGAGCAAGACTTCGTCTCAAAAAACAAACAAAAAAACAGGCTTTGTGTTAGATGATTTTTCCCAACTGTAGGCTACTGTAAGTGTTCTGAACACATTTAAGGTAGGCTAAGCTATGATGTTCAGTAGATTAGGTATATTAAATACATTATCAACTTTTTTAAATTTTATTATTATTATACTTTAAGTTTTAGGGTACATGTGCACAACATGCAGGTTTGTTACATATGTATACATGTGCCATGTTGGTGTGCTGCACCCATTAACTCCTCATTTAGCATTAGGTATATCTCCTAATGCTATCCCTCCCTCCTCTCCCCACCCCACAACAGTCCCCGGTGTGTGATGTTCCCCTTCCTGTGTCCATGTGTTCTCACTGTTCAATTCCCACCTATGAGTGAGAACATGCGGTGTTTGGTTTTTTGTCCTTGCAATAGTTTGCTCAGAATGATGGTTTCCAGCTTCATCCATGTTCCTACACAGGACATGAGCTCATCACTTTTTATGGCTGCATAGTATTCCATGGTGTATATGTGCCACATTTTCTTAATCCAGTCTATCGTTGTTGGATATTTAGGTTGGTTCCAAGTCTTTGCTATTGTGAGTAGTGCCACTATAAACATACGTGTGCATGTGTCTTTATAGCAGCATGATTTATAATCCTTTGGGTATACACCCAGTAATGGGATGGCTGGGTCAAATGGTATTTCTAGTTCTAGATCCCTGAGGAATCGCCACACTGACTTCCACAATGGTTGAACTAGTTAACAGTCCCCACCAACAGTGTAAAAGTGTTCCTATTTCTCCACATCCTCTCCAGCACCTGTTGTTTCCTGATTTTTAATGATGGCCATTCTAACTGGTGTGAGATGGTATCTCATTGCAGTTTTGATTTGCATTTCTCTGATGGCCAGTGATGATGAGCATTTTTGCATGTGTTTTTTGGTAGCATAAATGTCTTCTTTTGAGAAGTGTCTGTTCATATCCTTCGCCCACTTTTTGATGGGGTTGTTTTTTTCTTGTAAATTTGTTTGAGTTCATTGTAGATTCTGGTTATTAGCCCTTTGTCAGATGAGTAGATTGCAAAAATTTTCTCCCATTCTGTAGGTTGCCTGTTCACTCTGATGGTAGTTTCTTTTGCTGTGCAGAAGCTCTTTAGTTTAATTAGATCCCATTTGTCAATTTTGGCTTTTGTTGCCATTGCTTTTGGTGTTTTAGACATGAAGTCCTTGCCCATGCCTATGTCCTGAATGGTATTGCCTAGGTTTTCTTCTAGGGCTTTTATGGTTTTCGGTCTAACATGGAAATCTTTAATCCATCTTGAATTAATTTTTGTATAAGGTGTAAGGAAGGGATCCAGTTTCAGCTTTCTACATATGGCTAGCCAGTTTTCCCAGCACCATTTATTAAATAGGGAATCCTTTCCCCATTGCTTGTTTTTGTCAGGTTTGTCAAAGATCAGATGGTTGTAGATTTGCAGCATTATTTCTGAGGGCTCTGTTCTTTTCCAATGGTCTATATCTCTGTTTTGGTACCAGTACCATGCTGTTCTGGTTACTGTAGGCTTGTAGTATAGTTTGAAGTCAGGTAGTGTGATGCCTCCAGTTTTGTTCTTTTGGCTTAGGATTGACTTGGCAATGAGGGCTCTTTTTTGGTTCCATATGAACTTTAAAGTAGTTTTTTCCAATTCTATGAAGAAAGTCATTGGTAGCTTGATGGGGATGGCATTGAATCTATAAATTACCTTGGGCAGTATGGCCATTTTCACGATATTGATTCTTCCTACCCATGAGCATGGAATGTTCTTCCATTTGTTTGTATCCTCTTTTATTTCATTAAGCAGTGGTTTGTAGTTCTCCTTGAAGAGGTCCTTCACATCCCTTTTAAGTTGGATTCCTAGGTATTTTATTCTCTTTGTAGCAATTGTGAATGGGAGTTCACTCATGATTTGGCTCTCTCTTTGTCTGTTATTGGTGTATAAGAATGCTTGTGATTTTTGTATATTGATTTTGTATCCTGAGACTTTGCTGAAGTTGCTTATCAGCTTGAGGAGATTTTGGGCTGAGATGATGGGGTTTTCTAGATATACAATCATGTCATCTGCACACAGGGACAATTTGACTTCCTCTTTTCCTAATTGAATACCCTTTATTTCCTTCTCCTGCCTGATTGCCCTGGCCAGAACTGCCAACACTATGTTCAATAGGAGTGGTGAGAGAGGGCATCCCTGTCTTGTGCCAGTTTTCAAAGGGAATGCTTCCAGTTTTTGCCCATTCAGTATGATATTGGCTGTGGGTTTGTCATAGACAGCTCTTATTATTTTGAGATACGTCATCCTAATTTATTGAGAGTTTTTAGCATGAAGCGCTGTTGAATTTTGTCAAATACCTTTTCTGCATCTATTGAGATAATCATCTGGTTTTTGTCTTTGGTTCTGTTTATATGCTGGATTACATTTATTGATTTGTGTGTGTTGAACCAGCGTTGCATCCCAGGGATAAAGCCCACTTGATCATGGTGGATAAGCTTTTTGATGTGCTGCTAGATTCAATTTGCCAGTATTTTATTGAGGATTTTTGCAGCAATGTTCATCAAGGATATTGGTCTGAAATTCTCTTTTTTGGTTGTGTCTCTGCCAGGCTTTGGTATCAGGATGATGCTGGCCTCATAAAATGAGTTAGGGAGGATTCCCTCTTTTTGTATTGATTGGAATAGTTTCAGAAGGAATGGTACCAGCTCCTCTTTGTACCTCTGGTAGAATTCGGCTGTGAATCCATCTGGTCCTGGAACTTTTTTTGGTTGGTAAGCTATTGATTATTGCCTCAATTTCAGAGCCTGTTATTGGTCTATTCAGAGATTCAACTTCTTCCTGGTTTAGTCTTGGGAGGATGTATGTGTCCAGGAATGTATCCATTTCTTCTAGATTTTCTAGTTTATTTGCGTAGAGGTGTTTATAGTATTCTCTGATGGCAGTTTGTATTTCTGTGGGATCAGTGGTGATATCCCCTTTATCATTTTGTATTGCATCTATTTTATTCTTCTCTGTTTTCTTCTTTATTAGTCTTGCAAGCAGTCTATCAATTTTGTTGATCTTTTCAAAAAACCAGCTCCTGGATTCATTACTTTTTGAAGGGTTTTCTGTGTCTCTATTTCCTTCAGTTCTGCTCTGATCTTAGTTATTTCTTGCCTTCTGCTAGCTTTTGAATGTGTTTGCTCTTGCTTTTCTAGCTCTTTTAATTGTGATGTTAGGGTGTCAATTTTAGATCTTTCCTGCTTTCTCTTGTGGGCATTTAGTGCTATAAATTTCCCTCTATACACTGCTCTGAATGTGTCCCAGAGATTCTGGTATGTTGTGTCTTTGTTCTCATTGATTTCAAATAACTTCTTTATTTCTGCCTTCATTTCATTATTTACCCAGCAGTCATTCGGGAGCAGGTTGTTCAGTTTCCATGTAGTTGAGCGGTTTTGAGTGAGTTTCTTAATCCTGAGTTCTAGTTTGATTGCACTGTGGTCTGAGAGACAGTTTGTTATAATTTCTGTTCTTTTACATTTGCTGAGGAGAGCTTTACTTCCAACTATGTGGTCAATTTTGGAGTAGGCGTGGTGTGGTGCTGAAAAGAACGTATATTCTGTTGATTTGGGGTGGAGAGTTCTGTAGATGTCTATTAGGTCCGCTTGGTGCAGAGCTGAGTTCAATTCCTGGGTATCCTTGTTAACTTTCTGTCTCGTTAATCTGTCTAATGTTGACAGTGGGGTGTTAAAGTCTCCCATTATTATTGTGTGGGAGTCTAAGTCTCTTTGTAGGTCACTAAGGACTTGCTTTATGACTCTGGGTGCTCCTGTATTGAGTGCATATATATTTAGGATAGTTAGCTCTTCTTGTTGAATTGATCCCTTTACCATTATGTAATGGCCCTCTTTATCTCTTTTGATCGTTGTTGGTTTAAAGTCTGTTTTATCAGAGACTAGGATTGCAACCCCTGCCTTTTTTTGTTTTCCATTTGCTTGGTAGATCTTCCTCCATCCCTTTATTTTGAGCCTATGTGTGTCTTTACACATGAGATGGGTTTCCTGAATACAGCACATTGATGGGTCTTGACTCTTTATCCAATTTGCCAGTCTGTGTCTTTTAATTGGAGCATTTAGCCCATTTACATTTAAAGTTAATATTGTTATGTGTGAATTTGATCCTGTCATTATGATGTTAGCTGGTTATTTTGCTCGTTAGTTGATGCGGTTTCTTCCTAGCCTTGATGGTCTTTACAATTTGGCATGTTTTTGCAGTGGCTGGTACTGGTTGTTCCTTTCCATGTTTAGTGCTTCCTTCAGGAGCTCTTTTAGGGCAGGCCTGGTGGTGACAAAATCTCTCAGCATTTGCTTGTCTGTAAAGTATTTTATTTCTCCTTCACTTATGAAGCTTAGTTTGGCTGGATATGAGATTCTGGGTTGAAAATTCTTTTCTTTAAGAATGTTGAATATTGGTCCCTACTCTCTTCTGGCTTGTAGAGATTCTGTCGAGAGATCAGCTATTAGTCTGAAGGGCTTCCCTTTGTGGGTAACTGACCTTTCTCTCTGGCTGCCCTTAACATTTTTTTCCTTCATTTCAACTTTGGTGAATCTGACAATTATGTGTCTTGGAGTTGCTCTTCTTGAGGAGTATCTTTGTGGCGTTCTCTGTATTTCCTGAATTTGAATGTTGGCCTGGCTTGCTAGATTGTGGAAGTTCTCCTGGATAATTCCTGCAGAGTGTTTTCTTTTTTTTTTTTTTTTATTATACTTTAGGGTTTTCGGGTACATGTGCACAATATGCAGGTTTGTTACATATGTATCCATGTGCCATGTTGATTTCCTGCACCCATTAACTCATCGTTTAGCATTAGGTATATCTCCTAATGCTGTCCCTCCCCCCTCCCCCCACCCCACAACAGTCCCCGGAGCGTGATGTTCCCCTTCCTGTGTCCATGAGTTCTCATTGTTCAATTCCCACCTATGAGTGAGAACATGCGGTGTTTGGTTTTTTGTCCTTGCGATAGTTTACTGAGAATGATGTTTTCCAGTTTCATCCATGTCCCTACAAAGGACACGAACTCATCATTTTTTATGGCTGCATAGTATTCCATGGTGTCTATGTGCCACATTTTCTTAATCCAGTCTATCGTTGTTGGACATTTGGGTTGGTTCCAACTCTTTGCTGTTGTGAATAGTGCTGCAATAAACATACGTGTGCATGTGTCTTTATAGCAGCATGATTTATAGTCCTTTGGGTATATACCCAGTAATGGGATGGCTGGGTCAAATGGTATTTCTAGTTCGAGATCCCTGAGGAATCGCCACACTGACTTCCACAATGGTTGATCTAGTTTACAGTCCCACCAACAGTGTAAAAGTGTTCCTATTTCTCCACATCCTCTCCAGCACCTGTTGTTTCCAGATTTTTTAATGATGGCCATTCTAACTGGTGTGAGATGGTATCTCACTGTGGTTTTGATTTGCATTTCTCTGATGGCCAGTGATGATGAGCATTTCTTCATGTGTTTTTTGGCTGCATAAATGTCTTCTTTTGAGAAGTGTCTGTTCATGTCCTCTGCCCACTTTTTGATGGGGTTGTTTTTTTCTTGTAAATTTGTTTGAGTTCATTGTAGATTCTGGATATTAGCCCTTTGTCAGATGAGTAGGTTGCAAAAATTTTCTCCCATTCTGTAGGTTGTCTGTTCACTCTGCAGAGTGTTTTCTAACTTGGTTCCATTCTCCCCATCACTTTCAGGTACACCAATCAGACGTAGATTTGGTCTTTTCACATAGTCCCATATTTCTTGGAGTCTTTTTTCATTTCTTTTCATTCTTTTTTCTCTAAACCTCTCTTCTCGCTTCATTTCATTCATTTCGTCTTCCATCACTGATACCCTTTCTTCTAGTTGATCACATCGGCTACTGAGGCTTCTGCATTCGTCACGTAGCTCTCGTGCCTTTGTTTTCAGCTCCATCAGGTCCTTTAAGGACTTCTCTGCATTGGTTATTCTAGTTATCCATTCATTTAATTTTTTTTTCAAAGCTTTTAACTTCTTTGCCATTGGTTCGAATTTCCTCCTGTAGCTCAGAGTAGTTTGATCATCTGAAGTCTTCTTCTCTCAACTCGTCAGTCATTCTCCGTCCAGCTTTGTTCCGTTGCTGGTGAGGAGTTGCGTTCCAGTCTTCTGCGACGCTCATGCTGGGAGCTGTAGACCGGCGCTATTCCTATTTGGCCATCTTGGCTCCTCCCTCCCATTATCAACATTTTTAACTTACACTGTGTTTATCAGGATGTAACACCACCATAAGCTGAAAAGCATCTGTACATGAAAACAAATTAAAATGATTGCTTGTGGGAGGGGTAATCAAATGAAATATGAAGATAAAAGGAAATAAATATTTAAGTAAATAATCAAGAGGGAGTCTAATAAAATTCTATTTCTTGGTTCCATGTACCAAGAAATAGGATTCACTCAACTCTCTGTGTCTGTGATTTTAAACAAAATAAAACAAAAAACCTGCCTCAACTCTGGAGACAGGTACAAGTAACTTGAAACTCCAACTCTACTACTTTTTAATTATGTAACTTGGGAAAAGTTGACTAATCTCTATGAATCTCAATGAATGACCTGATTAAAAAATGGGGGGCAAAGGACCTGAAGAGCTATTTCCCAAAAGGAGACATACAAATGACCATATTTTTCAAACATGAAAAAATATTCCACACTACTAATCATCAAGGAAATACAGATCAAAACCACAAGATATCATCTCACACCTGTTAGAATGAATATTTTCAAAAAGATAAAAGATAAGTGTTGGCAAGGATGTGAAAAAAAAGGAACTCTTGTACACTGTTGGTGGGAATGTAAATTAATACAGTGACTATGGAAAACAGTATAGAAGTTCCTCAAAAAATTAAAATAGAACTACCATATGATCCTACAATCCTACTACTGGGTATATATCCAAAGGAAATGAAATCAGTATGCAGAAGAGATATCTGCACTCCCATACTCATTGCACCATTATTCACAATAGCCAAAATATGAGATCAACTTAAGTGACCATCAACAGATAAATGGATAAAGAAAATGTGATATATATATATATATATATATATATATATATATATATATAGAGAGAGAGAGAGAGAGAGAGAGAGAGAAAATAGAATACTATTCGGCCTTAAAAAAAATGAAGAGAATTCTGTCATTTGCAACAACATGGACAAGATACTACGTTAAGTGAAATAAGACAGGCACGGAAAGACAAATACAACACAATCTCACTTACCTGTGGAATCTATAATAAAAGAGGAGAACTCATAGAAGCAGAGAGTAAAACAGTGGACACCAGGGACTTAGGAAAAGGGGGAACTGGGAAGATGTTGGTCAAAGGATACAAAATTTCAATAAGACAGGACTAATAAATCCAAAAGACCTATTATACAACAACATGATTATAGTTAACAACAATGTACTATATACTTCAAAATTGATGAGAGTAGATTTTAAGTGTTCTTACCACAAATAAATATGTGAGATAATTCATATTTTAATTAGCTTAATTTAGCCATTCCACAATGTATACATATTTCAAAACATATTTTATAAAATAATATATATAATTTCCATCTGTCAATTTAAACAAATAAATAGCAATGAAGTACCAACACATGCTACAACATGAATGAACCTTGGAAACATTTGCTAAGAAGCCAGACACAAAAGGCTGCATATAGAATGATTCCATTTATAGGAATTGTCCAGAATAAGCAAATCCAGAGATACAAAGTAGATTACTGTCTCTCAGGGACTTAGGGGAAACGGGGTAGGGCATGACTGCTAATGGGTATGAGGTTTCTTTTGGGGTGACAAAAATGTTCTGAAATATAATGGTGATAGTTGCACAACATTCTACATATACTAAAAATCACTGAATTGTACATTTTTCAAAAGGTGCATTTTATAATATGTAAATTATAACTCAATAAAGCTGTTATTTTAAAAAGAAGGCCTGCTTTAAAAAGTACCATCAGGTATGTGGTAAAGAGCAAAAGCAAATAACTTACATGGGGTATTCTTTGGCCATGTGTATTCTGTGTTCCCCTTTTTCTACATTAAATGTGGTAACTGACATAAGAGTTATGATCCCATGATCTTGTGAAATCCTTAATCATTTATATTATATTATCCTTAATAATTTTATATTAATGAAGGTTTAAAACTAAAGCACTTTTGGCTAAACCCTGAGGTAAACAGAGAATAACCCATTCTCTGATTATCCTGAGGCTTTATTACATATTTCACTTGACAGGTTTTAGCAGTATCATATTCATCATAATAAGTACTTCTTAATTCTAAAATCTGTCCTTAATCATTACTTTTACCTCATTGACCTCACTGTTGTGTGAATATCTTTAGATGCCATTTGCGGGAATCTCTTTCCCAAATGTCATCAGGATTCTCCTAAGGATCTGGTAAGCTTAGAAATGGAATAGAGAGCCCAGAAATAAACCCCTTGTGTATGGTCAAATGATTCTCAACAAGGGTATCAACACCAAAGGACTGTGTTTTCAATAAATGGTACTAAGAAAACTGGACACCCACATGCAAAAGAATGAAGTTTGACCCTTGTCTTACATCATATACCAGAAATCAACTCAAAATGGATTAAAGACCTAAATGTTAGATCTAAAACTATCCCAGAAGAAAACGTAACATTGGAATTTGACTTGGTGATTTCTTGGATATGACATCAAAAGCACCGGCAACAAAAGCAAAAGTAGACAAATGGGACTAATCAAATGTTAAAACCTTTGTACATCAAACAACAATATCAGTAGAGTGAAAAAATAACCTATAGAATGAGATAAAATATTTGAAAATTTTATGTCTGATAAGGGGGCAATATCCAGAACATAGAAAGAACTCCCACAACTCAACAAAAAAAGTCAACACAATTTTTAAAAAATGGGCAAAGGACTTTGTGTATTATTTCCATAGATAATTCACAAATGGCTAACAAGAATACGAACAGATGTTTAACACACAAATCATCATGGAAGTGAGGAAAAATATTAAATGAATCTGGGTGTTATGGGCTGAACTATGATCCTCCTGCCCCAATATACATGTTGCAGTCCTAACGTCAGAATGTGATTATATTTGAAGATAGGGTCTTTAAAGAGATAATTAAGTTAAAATGATTTCATTAGGGTGGGCCCTAAGCCAATATGACTGGTGTTCTTATAAGAGGAAGAAATTTCGACACAGACATATATACAGGGAAGTCCATGTGAAGACACATGGAGAAAACAGCCATCTACAAGATGAGGAAAGAGGGCTCAGAAGAAACCAACCCTGCTGACACTCTGATCTTGGACTTCTGGCCTCTAGAATCATAACAAAATCCATTTTTATTGTTGAAGCCACCCACATTGTGATACACTGCTATGGCAGTCCTAGCAAACTAAAACAATGAGTAAAGAGTATATGGGTATACTCTATAGCCTATATTGCAACTTATTTAAAATTCTGAAATTATTTCCAAACAAAAAAGTGAATTCCTACTGAAAACATTTTGCACACCAGGCATTGTACCATATGCTGGTAACAGAGAGGGGACAAACAAAAATTCCTGAGCTCCTACCTTAAATGAGATCAGAGCTGCATTAGTAAGCTGTCTGGTATCCCCATCTCTTCAATGGGAGTTCCCTGAAGACAGCAAATGTTGAATTTCTTTTTAAAGGCAACATAACATTCAGAGCAGCTGCAGTACCCTAGCACCCTCATACCCATCTTCAGCTCAGAATGCGATTCTTTTTTAACAACAAGAGACTGTTAAACACACTCAAACACACACAGATACACACACACACACACACACACATCAGAGAAAGCATTCACTGCAAAGAGTTAACTGTACTCAGAGAAACAAAATGGTTTTTCTGTGGGTCGCCTACCAGGACAGGGACATTGCTTTGTTATAAAGAATGAGTCCTTGGTATGAAATGAAATGTTGCAATGAGATTTAAATCATGCTCTCTTCTTAATACACTCTTCCGGGATTATTATGTGTTTCCTTTATATCTGTAGTTGCAGCACTTGCTTATAGGTTGCATTAGAGTTCTAAGCCTTTTCCAATGGAGAATCCACCTTTAAATTTCCGCAGTTTGTTTAGCTCACTGCCCACAAGTTAAGGGGAGAGAAGGGCAGCGGCAGCAGGTACACCACAGCCCTGCAACTGCCAAAGTTGAACTGCCTTATGTCAGAGATAACTTGGTAAAGCCATTTTGTACTCCTCTCTTGTCCTCACTTGTGTAAGCCCTCCTCTCCCAAGACAAGAACCTTTCCAGAAGACAGGCACAATATCTCATACTTGGCACTCTGAGGGGCTCTCTAACTCTGTGACTGTGGCAGGCTATCAAAATGTTTGAATTATCTGAAAAAAAGGTGTGGTAAGGCTGGGAATGACCCAGGATGGTTATTATACTAGTGATGTCACTCAGTGCTTCCAGAGGGAGCAGGAAAAGAATCAAGTGCTCTGTACTGTTTAGGGTCTTCCTGGACATTTCCTCACCATTGAATGAGGTATGATGTACTGGGCAAAAATGCAGCAGTGGGCTCTGATAGGAAGATGAGAAATTTAGAAAGACATTTAGTGAGTAAAAATAGTGAATAAAAATAGGATATATTAAATAAACACATTCAAAGAATATGTAAATATACAAAATATTGTGGAAAAGCAGACAAGGAGACTGAACAATGTACACATTCTTGGAAGCGTTAAGAGGTGAGTCAATTATACAGCGGGACTTTGACCAAACAGACAGACAAAGCCTGGACAGATCATGCACCAATCCTGGCTACAGGATGATGGGTAAATATAAAGTCTTAAGAAATGAAGGAAGCTGGAAGCCAGAGCCAGAATGGAGTATCACATGATGCCACTAATTCTACCTTAAGGGCAGGCCAAGGGAGGAGTTTGGGTATTAAATAAAGGATCAAATATAGAGGAGAACAGCTTGGGTTTTAAATAAAAGGACTTGTACTGAACTGGACCTTAAGTTCCTGTAAGACCTTAAAAGATATGACTTTATACTAGTTAATCTGAATAAGTCCCCCAGATGCATGTTGCCTCCACCATTTCCTTGCACTACCGCTGAAACGAAGGAGTCCTGAGGGAGTAAAGTAAGTGCCCTTATTTTATTAGCTAGACATGCATTTGTCTAATTACTTCTTAGTTTATTTTAAAAAAGAACTGGTTCTCTTATGTAAAGACCCAATGCCAAACCAAAATCAACCATGTGACCCAGCAAAGACCTATAAGATATTAATCCAGGACCAATAAAATAAGTCTGTAATCATAAATGCATTGGTATTGTTTGTAAATAAATTGCATTCTTAAGTAAAGTCTTCTAAACCAGAGCCATCGGCTCCATCCTCATGAAAATGTGAAGTGTGTTAGTTCACTACTCTACTGGTGGTGCCATCTTTAGGGAAAAGAGGTCATTCAAGGGCTCCCACAACCTGGCAACAGCTTTCTCTCTCTCTCTCTCTCTCTCTCTCTCTCTCTCTCTCAATTCATTTCCCAGCCTTCCTTTGTTCTATCCAAACACAGATGTACACTGTTTTGTCCTGCTTGGAATGCCTTCTCTATTCCCTACTATTTAACTTCTACTCATCCTTCCCTGTCTGTATTGAGCCTCACAGCTGCCCCAGTAAGCCTTTCCTGATGGCTTCTGGCCACAGTTATTTCTTCCTCTTCTAATCCTGTAACATGTCTTCTTTGTACAGCTCACTTGGCATTTAGTACTAACAGTTTTCTTACATGCTTCACCACCCCAAATGATTATGAACAACTTCTAGAGGGCAGGTGTATCCTCACAGGTAACAGGTGCTGCAAATGTTTGAAATTTTGTGATTGTTTTGAACACAAAAAAATCATTCGATCATGATCCTCAATCCAATCTTCACATATCAGCAAAAGTTATCTTAAAACTTCAACTAGATCATATCATTCTCCCTCCCCCATCCACATTTTGAACGCTTTATCAGCTTTCTCTTGCACTTAAGTATAAATCTATACTCCTTACCCTGCCTAGGAGGTGGTATAAGATTTCTCTCTTTTTTAATTTCTTGTCACAGTCCTCCAAGCAAGCATCTGCCTTCCAGCCATACCTGCCTTCTTACAACTATTAAACATGCCAGTTTTATCCTGCCTCAAGTTCCTCACACTTCAACCTCTTGGCACAAAGTGCTGCCTCTGTTTCCTTCTCTCCCTCCAACCTGCCCCACACATAGTAGTCACAACACCTGGCTAATCTTTTCCCATTGGTCATGTCTCAGCTAAGTTCACCTGCCTGAGAGGCCTTCCTTGGCCACACCATCTGCTATGATTTGAGTATGTTCCCCTAAGTTCATGTGGGAAACTAAATCCCCAATGCAACAGTGTTGGGAGGTGGGACCCATAAGAGATAACACTAATATATTATATAACATTTATTTATTAATGTTATTATCTCAGGGATTGGTTAGTTACCACGAAAATGAGCTCCTGATAAAAGGATGAGTTTAGTCTGATTTCCCCTCTGTCTTATGTGCTCATTTCTGCCTTCCACCGTGGGATGACCCACACCAGATGCCAGAACCATGCTCTTGGACTTTCCAGTTTCTTTTTTTTTTTCTATGCTGCTGTACAAATTAACCTCCCAGTTTTCAGAACTGTGAGACAAATAAACTTCTGTTCCTTATAAATTACCCAGCTTATTTTGTTACAGCAGCACAAAACTGAGACACCAGTTGAAGTTCATTTCCATGTTATTCATCTCAGCACCTGATGTTCCCTTCATAGCACTTTATCACATATTTGTTTACAGTCCTATTGGCCCTCACCACCCTAGCTAGACAAAAGTCTCTGAGAGCAAAGTACTTACCTTAACATATACCAGGTCCAATGTCAATGAATTATTCAACTTATGCGTTGAGCTAATTAATACAGAACCACGACTGAAGACACTTGAAATGTGTTCTAAATTTTTAATGTAAGCAAGTAGTAGCCTATGAACATTCATAATTCAGAGAGCTAAAGCAGGTGAGATGTAGTCAAGCTTTAGATGGACGGTATGAATGAAAACTTCAGGGATAAGAGAGAAGTTGTGAAGGAAGGTCTGGTGAATAAGATGAGCAGGATATATATAACTCATCTCTGGTGCCAGGCTTCTGGACTAGCAATACCTTTATAAAGAATGCATCAAATACCTACCAGATGGACAAGTATCAAAAAGCCACACAATGCCAAGTATCATAAAGCTGTGAAGCACAAGAGCTCCTCTTACACTAGCGGGAGCAGAAATCTCTTTGGAAAACAATTTGACATTATCTAGTAAAGCTTAATATGCACAGCTGATTATCCCTATGACACAACAAATTGGTAATTCTAAAACCTTGAGAAAGTCTCATACATATATGCCTATGTAAGACACACAAAAGGGAGTTATACCAGGAGACACAAATAAGAATATTGATAGCATTGTTTGTTGTTCATAAGGAAATGGATAAGTAGTACATGTTTACCCAAGTGAAAATAAATGAACTATAGGTACAAATTTCAACATGAGTGAATCTCAGTGCTGAGCACAAGAAAGATCACAGAAAAAAAACATGCACATTATTGTTTCATTTTTACTCATTTGTAAAGAGATGTTAAAATATAACAAAAGTAAAGAATAACTGCAAATCTTAGTGTACTAATTACCTCTAGTAGGGGAGAGAGGGAGGGAATGCAATTGGTAAAGAGCACACTGGGGGCTTCAAAGGCAGTGGTTATGTTTTATTTTTAAGCTAGGCAGAGGGTATGCATTTTATTCTTCATAAATAACATATACATTATAACTGCTCTTCTATGTATAATAAATTAACTTTTTAAAGATTAAAAAACACTGATCAAACTATAGAAGAGGGAAGGTAAATGGTTTGTTCCTATACTAATGTAATGGAGTAGAGATCCTTTTTAAATGGTTTCTATGATGCCCAATGCTTCATATATGTGTCCATGCAAAAGCATGAATATCAGCCCTAAAAGCCAGCAATTTTCTCAGCCCTTTTCAAGTTCTATTCTTATTATCTTGCCTTTTCCTTATTTCTTCTATTGCTTACACTCTTAAATTTTAAGTTGTTATTTTTTATGCATCTTTGTAAACCATCCTAAATCCTTTCTAGAACAAGGTATAAAATAAATGAGATGTACATTGTAAATAACAATATAGTAATACAAAACAGACTGAAGAGATCACTGTGCAACCAGGCACACACAACACTAAAGAGGCTCATACCAGATGGCAATGGGAATGAACTTGGTAGTTATCCCAGCATAACACCAATTAAATTCCAAGCTCCAAGAAAGTCTTTACTACACAGAAAAGATGAGTCTAAGTAAACCAATGGGAATCTAGTAAGGCATGTCACGTTTGGGCCACCAAATATAGTAAAGTAATTGGAATAGAAGTACATGTGAAGAATTATGACATTAAAATCCTTAAAGAAACCACACTAATGAAGCAAAAGAGAGTAGCCTTATGTAGCTATTGTGGTTGCTCTGAATCCTTACACTTAACTTAGAGAGTATATTTACCCATTAAAGAAGAAACTCCAGCACAGTGTATTTCCTTGTTCACGGAACCAAAATTGCCATGCATTAATAACCCCACGATTATACTGAAAAATTCAGATGTGTGGTCCCACCCATTTTAAGCCTTGAAAATGGCTGAACTATGTAGAAATAGGCACATACTGGGATTGTAATTTCCATTTTAAAATGATATTTTCATTCCTAGAATGCTACGTACAAATGTGCATACCAGTAGAATGCCATATGGACATAAATTTTTTAAAATTTAATAAGAATGGGCCCAGTTATGAATAAAACAACTTGTTGGAAATAAGGTTGAGAAGCTATCAATTAAATGCAGCATAGATGTTCTTAATTAGAAAATATGCACCTTATGTCAAGGTCCTTTCATTTATTTTTGGGAAGAAAGAACCTGTTTCTGGAACATGAAAAAAAATTGGGTTTCTTTTGTACTAACTAGAGCTACAAAATATCAAAACTAGGTCAGAGGTGGAGAGATCAGACTAACCCCACTTATTTACCATAGCTGGGAAAGGCAATATTCTGTAATGGAAAACTGCGTGAAACAAGAGTCAGGTGTATCTCTGCATATGGGAATATCTCTGTGCATGTGTGTGTGCGTGTGCGTGTGTATGTATGTGTGGCTACCTATACAAGTGTATATTTGTACATATCCTTACACACAACCACAATTTTGGAGTCCACAGAATTAAAAAAGAATACATAGTGCTAAAAAATGCAGTGACAATTTAATCCATCCAACAAATACAGATTGAATAGCTCTATATTCAAGGATCACATCATTGTGACTTTAGCATCTATGCTTTCCCAAATGGTGAGACAGTTTCCCCAACTTCACCATGTAAGACATAAAAGGTCTCGTTGTGCCTTGTAAAAGTTTACAGCCTGGAAGGGGTCTGATTTCACCCTGCTATCTCAGGACTTTCCAGATCTTCTAAAAGACTGATGATCATGACTCTATCACAGAGGAGAGGAAGTACCAGTGTAAAGTTCTGATTGGAAAAAAGACCAGTAAACCAACTTTGGCTGTGTTTATTATTTACATACTGCATAAGTGATCTCTAGGATAGATTTATTTGTAAAGAAGGAAGGGACACCAGTGAAACCATGATTTCATCAGCATTGTCTTCCCCTACTTCAATCTACCTTTGGAACCTCTATCACATGCTTAACTGTCCACAAAAAAAAAAAAAAAAGGTATATTTCTCTAACCAACCTTATATTCCCATTTGGTCCTTCCCTATGTTTTGAAAATTGTGACTCAAAGCTGAGAAGTCCTCTTACATACAAAGTGGACCTTTAAAAGTGAAGTATTAAAACAATTCAAGTATTTCATAAAATCACATTTCTGTACAATATCCTTGTAAAGGAAGCAGGATTCCAGAAAGAGGAATTAGAAATAAAATTAAGTTCTTTTGGCAAATCTTTCCTGAATCTCTTTATTTATACAAGTATGTTTAGGGCTCAACAGACTGTGACATAAAGAATGAAGATATTAAGACCCTAGCATCTGTCCACAAGGAGACAGTAAGGATTTATTAAGGAGTTCATTTTGAATTTTAAATCTAGTGCTTCCAAAGAGTTAAACACATATTAATTTCCCTAATATAGATTATTTAAAGGTCACTTCATGTATTTAATTTCTTTTGGCTTGTACTACGGAATCTCTTCTGGAGTGACCAGAAGATAGAACTGAATGCTTTTTAGCTCAGTAGAAGTGATAACTGGTTTTAGAATAAATGGCCTTCCTGCAGACAGTATCTCAATTCAGTAGAGTCTTATAGGGCACCATCACACATGCTCTGTCCTCAGACTGGCAGACATTACAGCTTTCTTCTGTCCAGACAAAAGAAACACAAGTAACTAGGAAGGAAAGAAGCAATAAATGAATGAAGGATCCTCACTGGGCACAAAGTAATCAGAAATATGGCACAAGGGAATGCTGTCTATGTGGTGAAATACGTGAAGTGATCCACAAAGTTGAATAAAGCAGGAGAACGTTCCATGACCTCTACTGTTCATTATACTTCCCTGGACAGGGGTAATGAATGCTTGGTCCCAAGGCAGCCCCTCCTCTGGCTGGGGTTAAATGAGAGCCCTATGTACTCTGTATAAGACCACCCCCTCAAGCAGGAGTCCAGCGGGAGACCCAAAACCCTGGGTGCTGTCCTCCCTCCCATTCCACTCTATAAATCAATAGCCTTGGGAATATCAGGACTAACTTAATCATATCTTTTATCCCTGTTAAGAATACAAGGAGAAGCCCTCGAGGACTAACAAGTCATTTCTCAACCTTACACTTTTACCACCGTATGGCTCTTTCCATTCCTCTTCCTGACCCTATCACCCACCCTTCCCCATGCTTGAAACCCTTTCCCTGTGCTGTCTGGAACTTATAGTCATCAGCAAGATCCCACTGCTCACCCTACCTCTAGTCCCCCTATGTGGTGACTATTTTCTCCCTACATTCCCTGAACCTCAAGGCTTAGAGGTGGAGTGGGTTATCTTTATCACTCTATACCATTGTCCCTCCTTTCTTCTGTAAAATCCTGAGCTTTGAATCACAAAAAATCAGACTACATTGCCCATTCTCCCTCATTCTGGGAAGATCTGGGTTCCTGGTTCCCTGTCACTCTTCATCACTCCCATGGCCATGACTTTAAGTGAATTCAGTATCCACACAGATGATCATTCCAATACCCTGGCTTTTCAGTCCCTGTGCTCTGCCCTAACTCCAAGGTCACACACCAGTTCTTAGCTGAAATTCCTCCATGTTGCTCTCCCACCACCAACATCTCCTGTCAGTTTCCCATCTCTGATACCACAACTTCAGCAAGTCTCTGACCCCAGGGAGACCTCCAGCCCATTGGATATTACAGCTTTTCACTGTCCCTTACCCTCCTCATGTCCAAATTCACCTCCTTAGCCAATTTAAATTCCACAGTCAATTGTCATAACCACTCCCTTCCATACATGCTGAACTCTATCCCCACTCTAGTGTGGACCTGCTCACTCGGCAAAAACATGGCCTCGTTAACTTCAACTCTCCACTCATACACATGAAGGCCCAGAGGGGAAAAAACACATAACACCTTTGAATGATCTCACTTGAAAGCCACAATATGGAACGTCACATTGCTTAGGTGATTGGCAAAAGTCCTCAGAAGTGTTGTCTCCAAACTTTCTCCTTCCATTCTCACTTGAATCCACAAAAGCTTGATAAATCTTTGTGGAAATGAACTGACATTAAGTAACATCACCAGATTTTAGACTAAAACAAATTTAATTATGTGTAAATAAATTTTATATGAGATTTACTTCAGATTTCAAAGGCAGTTTGTGTATCCTGGGTTAGAATGTTTCCAAAGATTCCTCTTAGCACAAATTCTTATGGTAAGACTATGAAAGAGGAGAATGTGTGGCAGAGAACATTAAAGATTCAAGGTCACTAACCAAATTCCTTTAAATCTATCCTGATTCTTCAGACCACAGGCTCATATCCTACTGGCTCCAAAGACTATTCTACTGGTCCATTAGCTAGAGACAGATGTTTTTATTCTCTGAGCCTAAAGAAAATTACAATAAAGATGAGATGTTAATAGAAAATTAATAAAATTATCAAAAACTCTAAAAAGCTTTCCTAGCTATTGTTTATGCATTGGGTTAACAGGTTATGATTTTCCAATGTCAAAAACCAATATGATGCTCCTAAAGGAACATCAGAAAAGAAAAACTAGATGAAGGAATGACTAAGCATTGATTTTACTTGCAAAGCTAATTAGTGACCTTTTCTCCTAGAAAATGCATTCTTGGACTTTCTCTCCAACACTGCCATCCAGAAGACTCACCGTCCATGCTATCAGATTTAAATTGCAGGTTTTTAGGATACCTAATTAATTGTCAATGAGGGAAATTACTAGTTCCTTTTGAAAAATACATGCCCCAACTGGTAGCAACACTCAGTTAAATGGTACTCGAGGTCTACACATTATGCCCAAACCCCTTCCCTTGAGTGTGAAGCAACACTAATATTCCTCTCATATTTGGGTAAACCCTCAAGGTTAAGTGATAAATCTGAATCCACATGCCATTATAAAATTTATTCTTGGTGGGTACTTACATATTCCACACACCAGTGCAGTATGCCTACTTAGTAACATATAGCCTTGAAATTATTCTAAACTTTAAATTCCTAGGGAACAAGGACACCTCTCTGTATTCATATTGCCTAGTTTTATAGGGCATATACAGTTAATAAATGCTCTATGAAAGCAATGTCCAATCCTCTGTACCCATTTAATGCTCTGACTTAATTAGATGATGCTGCAAACACTTGGTCAGTAGGGCAATGCATGTTTTAAATATTGTTGCCACTTTTAAGAATGAGACATGCCCGGCCGGGCACGATGGCTCACGCCTGTAATCCCAGCACTTTGGGAGGCCGAGGTGGGAGGATCACGAGGTCAGGAGATGGAGACCATCTTGGCTAACGTGATGAAACCCCATCTCTACTAAAAATACAAAAAAAATTTAGCTGGGTGTGGTGGCAGGTGCCTGTAGTCCCAGCTGCTTGGGAGGCTGAGGCGGAGAATGGCGTGAACCCGGGATGTGGAGCTTGCAGTGAGCAGAGATTGCGCCACTGCACTCCAGCCTGGGCGACAGAGTGAGACTCTGTCTCAAAAAAAAAAAAAAAAAAAAAAAGGAGACATGCCCATTGTATAAACATTCAAACGGCACAGCAAAATGCCAAAACAAAACTAAAAATCACTTGGAAAAAACACTGCTAAGATTTTATTGAACACGCCTTGCACGTTCACATACATGCATACATTGACAAACAATTTTACGTAAATAGGCTCATATTATTTATGTTGTCTGTGATCAGAATTGTTTTAAATAATATGTCAGGGATATCCTTCCATTAAAAACAAATAAAGAACTACTATATCATTTAAAAAAATCATATGGTATTCCACAGTTGACCTGTGTAAGTATTTAGTTTCCTAATAATAAATTAGTTCACAAATCTCCCACTAATAGGTATTTAGGTTATTTCTAGTTTTTTTTCATACAAACACAAACGTGTAGTGGGTATCTCTGTGCATGTACCGTTTCATGGCTATGCAAGTTAGACAAATACTAGAAGTTGAATTGCTGGGTGAAGGTGTACACACATTTTACACTTTAATGTATTTTGCCAAACTGCCTTCCAGAAAGATAACAGCATAGACAAATACTAGAAGTTGGACAAATACTAGAAGTTGAATTGGTGGACAAATTCTAGAAGGTATTTTCATCCTCATGACCTAATTAGCTCTCAAAAACTCCACGTGGAAATACTATCACATTGGAGATTAGATTAAAACATGAATTTAGGGGGCATACAAACAGTCCATAAAATTATCAAAATGTAAGCTATTCATAGAATAGCTAAGCCGTGTGCCCCAGTGAAATGCAAAATCAAAGTACTTGAACAATGAATGTTTTCTCAGCAGCCCCACAAAACTCACAGGGATAAGCCCAGGGCAGGGGAGAAATCTGTGCTACAGGCCATGCTCAGCTACATGTGAGCTACTGACTGACCTTGGGCAAGCCACTTCCCTTCTCTGGGTTGATAATCCTTAGCTTAAACATCACATCCTCATAAAAGCCTTCTCAGAACACAAGGCAGCTCCCCATCATGGGCTTTTGTAGCTTTTGGTACTTAAAGCTCTCCTCAGACTTTTAAATACTTGCTTAATGTCTATCCTCTCCACCTGATGGAAGTTCTATGTCTATCCTCACCTCATATCCCCTGCTCCTTACACAGTGCCTGGCACAAAAGGGATGAAGAAATGAAGGAGAGAATAATAGAACGAACAAATTGATGATCAAAAAATAAGGTGGTAAACCAGATGACCTCTAGGATGTGCTTAAATGCTAATGTATTTAGGGAATTTCTTCCTCTTGAATTCTAAAAATGCTTGTTTCTAATTAGGTTAAAACATTTATGGATCACCTACTTTGAATGGAATCTCACGCTTGGTCTACAGGGAGAAAAAGGGTAGCCAAGGATATGTGAGAATTAGGTCCTGTCCTTGCCCCTCAAAAAAATTGATCTGGCCAGGGGAAAAATGCATTAAACAACTAGAACAAAGGAACAGAACAACTTTAACAAAAACAATGATTTTGCATGTAATGGAGAACCTAAGTAACAGACAGAATAATCTGAGTTAGAGGAGTTACACTAAACTTCCCAATTATGAGCCTAACTCACATTATCTGAGAATACACTATACAGAGAGGTGACCTAACTCTTCTGCAGCCGCACAGCCAATGTATGTGAGATCTGTAAGAAGAAAACCTAGGCCTCTCTCATTTCCTAGTAGTAAAGCCCTTTCAGTCAAAAGTGGAGCTCATGTTTCCTGAGACTGCAGGTTCTTCAGAGTTATAAGAAAGAGAAAGTTTAATATTCAACTCAACAAATAAAGGCAGACATGGACAAATCAATCTTAGGCAGACTGCTTTGGAGGTATGCAGAATCTGGACCCTTCCAAAAAAAAGTCGCTCCAGCAAGAACGAGGCAAGTAGTTACTAAATATGTTTAACAAAAAAAAATAAAAGAATGGTAAGTAAGTGAAGGTAAAGGGAATGAATAAGACAAATTACTGCAACAGACTGAATGTTTGTGTTCCCCCAAAATTCATATGTTGAAAACCTAACCCCCACTGTGAAGCATTTAGGAGGTAGTGTCTTTGAGAGGCGATTCAGTCATGAGGGTAGAGCCCTCACACATGGGATTAACGCCCTTATAATCCAAAACCAGAAAGCCAGTCCACTGTCTTTTCACTATGTGAGGAGGACACAATGAGAAGCTGGCAGTCTGCAACCCGGAAGGGAGTCCTCACCAGAACCTAACCATGCTGGCACCCTGATCTCAGACTTCCAGTCTCCAGAACAGTGAGAAATAAATTTCTGTTGTTTATAAGCCACCCAGTCTTTGTTGTAAGAGCCCTAAAACAACTACAAAGAGACATTATTAATGCAATGAAACCCCCATATCTGAGCTCCTGCTATGTGCCTCCCACAATGCAAGCAACACAAAGAAGGCAAGAGAAGCACATGGCAGGATCCATGCCTGTAGAGGCCTCCTTATCTAATTGGGGAAACAAAATATGTAATTAAGGAAAAAAAAATTCTAACAAGTAACAAAGTCTCCCAGACTAAGAAGCAAAGCCAGGTAAACGTGGAGGCCTGGAACAGAATTGTGAAACAGGGCTTTGCCCTTGGCACCTCTTGGTCTCCTCTCTGGGGGCCTCTCACCCCTCAGGTGCGTTCCCACCCCATCCCTTCCAACCAGGGCAAGAGGGCCTGTAGGCACGGGAGAAGCCAAAGGGCTTAACCACGTCTCACAGCCAAACAAAAGACAGGAAGGGAACCCCAGACAGAAAAGGTGGACAGAGAGAGCACACCTGACTGCAGCAGCAATGTTAACTGCTAGGCTGGGGGTGAGCTCCCGTCTGAGGCTTGAAGAGGAGCAAGGGGCAAGTTATTCTCCTCTCCTCAGGAGCAAACCCTTAGAGGTGCTGTCAATCCTTCCTAGGCCCAGCCCAATCCCATCAGCTCTTTTCCTAAATCCTGAGACAACAGGGGAGAGCACGAGAAAAGTTCTGATTAGCTGAAAGGGCAAATAAAACAGAGAGGTTTATTTAAAAATGAAGGTGGAGTGGAATATCTGATGTTACACAAGTCAACAAGGCAGCCACATATTTGATCTGCTATACATCTCTCTTCTCATTTACTTTTTTTTCCTGTACTCATAATTACAAAAACAATTTTTTTCAAAATCAATAGTTAAAAAAAATCCAATTTGCTCAAAGGCTGCATTTCTTGCTTCCTCCAACTATGAATATTTCTAGCATGGAAGGATGCAGGGCAGAGGCCCTGGTATCTCTCCTTCAGAAGGATTAACAAATAACGTAGTACAACCAGTCTCACAGTTTGTTGTTACCAGGCTCCCTCTCTTCTACCTAAAATGCACTCACAGTCACTCCCTCCATCATCAGTGCTCATGAAGAAGAAAGGTCAGAAGCTCCTGTTGCCGGCCTATAAAACCTCTCCATTCAAAAAAGTTAAACTAGATAATATTTCTGATTATGAATCTTTTTCAAAGTATCTTAATTTTTCTCGAAAAGGGTATCTGAGAAGAATATATTGATAGATTTTTTTCATACCACCAATTTTCCCATGGCCTTTTATATTTTTCCCTCAAGAGCCTATGGTAAAAACATACCTGACCACAAAATTTAAACAACCAGTAAAGGTTCAATTAGCAATACACACGAATAACCAAAGAATGCAGAAGAATCCCAACAGTTATACTTGTGTCTTCTCACCAATAAACTCATGGGCAAAAAGAGACAAAGTTAATTCCATGAAAACCCACATATATATACAACTAAGAGCCCATATTTATTACTAAAAAGTAGAACTAGAAAAATATAAGCATTAAGTTATTCTTACTTTGAGTAGAAAAAAAATTAAAAGTCTTATTTTAGTACATGAGACAATAAGGAAAATAGAGAAAAGGGAGTAAGAAATAGTAAGAAGGGAAAGAAGGTGGTAGTCTGAGAAACCAAAATTTATAGACCTCACATATGGCTCAAATCATTTGAGCAAGAGGTTGAGAATTACGTTTTAAATAGAATGAACAAGGAAACACTGACACTCTTGTAGCTGACAGACAAGGGCAGAATTGCAGGGAGAGCATCACATTGTCTGAGAACACTGGCAGGTTTAATTCATGCTAAACATGTTATAATTGGGAATCAATATGGGGCAGAGTCTACTTAAATAAACTCCGAGGGCTTGTCTAAGCAACCTTGTTAACGTCATGTTGCACTTTATTAAATGATATTCAGAATAAAAAGCTGTTGGAAAACTTCATTTTAAAGAGGTATTCTTTGCAATCAGAGCATTCGATGTTCACGATAAATCTCACTTTACATGAAAGGAAACAAATGCTGAGAAAATGAATTAGTGCTCAAGGTTGCAGATAGTGGCCATGAAATTGCTGTCAATTTCTGATATGGGCAGATATACCAGGACATTCTGAATGTCCATGAACATAGTTTTCACAATCATAGGCAGAAGGAGGAAAATGTATCTTTAGGTGCTCACTGATACGATTAGGTCCTATCAAAGGAAGATGTGGTTAGGGAAGGTGTGAAAGTGGCAGGTAGAGGATGGCTAACCACGAACTGTGATGTAGACCAGCTCTGGAATTCTGATGTTCAATAACTTCATCAGCAAGCACATATGCATACTGTTGGGATGAAAAGGCAGAAAATAGAACCTGGGCAGGACAGTTCCCTAAGTACCATGCCCATAAGCATCCTATAAGGTAATTATGATTCCCATTCTAAAAATAAAAACATTGAGGCTGAAATTAAATATTCTGCCCAAAGTCACATTTCTAAAAAATGATAGGGACAGGATAGAAATGCAGATCTATCTGGCTACAGGACCCAAAGTCTATCAATGCTACCAAGTGGTCACCGAAAAGAAACAGGAGCACTCTACACAGGGAGGAGAGAATGGGACCAAGGATCAGTTTGGGTAAAAGAGGTTTGCATAGAAAGAGTAGAAAGAAATTCAGAAAGAGAACTTGGAATCAGCCTATGTCTTTATGCCAACTTACGAAGTACCTTGTCCTGCAGCCAGGTGGGAACCATAGAATTCTGGAAATAAAATAAAGATATAAGAATTGAGGCAAAGAGACTAAAGAACTTAAGGTAACAGGGTTAATGGAAGGAAAAAATGGAGGGGTATGTGGAGAAACACCAGAGGAAACCAAAAGTTAAAATCCAGGACTGTACTAATATGGGATTTTGCTCTTTCAAAGTAAAAATATTATTTTCTAAGTTGAGAGTCTCTAAATAATGTCTAACATTTCATGCCTGGTAAATACTGTTCTAATGACAATAATTAATTTCAGAAGTGATCCAGTAAGTTCTTTCCAGTGGAAAAGAAACAGCTTTTGACAGTCAGGGGAAGCATACTCCTCCCTGTCTGCCTTCTTCCTTGTCTGTGATGGGCCCTCTAAAGGGGTGTGCTGATAGGAATGGGTCATGTTTGAGGACATGGCATCAGCCACAGCTTTGCTTGTTTGAAAAGTGAAGGCAAAGATTCAACAGTGGGCATGGAAAGAAAAAGGTTGAGAGGAGCTGCCTCTTCCTGTGGTTCATAGGAAGAATAGGGCAGTTCAGGGCTGGGGGTTTCGGTCCCAGGCCCTCAGGGATCTGCATCCAAAGTCCTGCCTCCACCACCCCCCCCATGCACATTTATCCTGCAGGAATCTCATGGGGAGTAACCTATGGCAGGATGGAAATAAAGGATTCAGGATCCCTGGCTCTTAGCCATCTTTCAGAATCTCTCTATACCCTGGAGAGAGCAGATGTCTTTATGGTTGCTAAAGAATCTTCAACAAGGGCTGCAAATTAATTCCTGATTCTATGAGAACAAACATAATTTTGTTTTATTTTTGTAGAAAAATTATATATGCGCAAATTTGAGTTAATCTTTCACTTATACTGTAAGATTAATCCTTCTTTAAAGTTAAAATTGAAGATTTTAATCTTCTGGCAACGTGTGGTTATCAACATACAAATCTTCCTGTTCAGAAGAAACATGGATATATGTTAAGACCAATTAGATACAATTCTATATTTTTCCCTTTTTATTTTTAAAAATTCAATACAGGGGATGGGGATCTTCACAGAGTCTGAAGAGAAACTGGAGCAAATGTTTTATCTCTGCTCTTTTCACCTCAGCGGTCAGCAGCTGGGTTTAGAAAGCTGATCCCAATCCCCATCACCCTTCAATAACAAACTACATTCTTTCCTCAGCCAGCAGTTGAAGAAGCCCTGCTGAACCTCTTCTCTTCAGACTCTCTTTCAACAAAAGCTGCATCTCTCTAAGGAAATACTAACTTGTTCTCTGTATGTGGTGCCACCATGATCCAGCTACTTGAAGGGAAGTGTAAGAGCCTTAAATAATTCAATGAAATGATGGGCTGTTTGTGCTACCATGGGTCACTCCACTCACAGCTGCGCAAGTCCAAATAGAGCCAGGACCATTATTCTTACCCTGACACAGAGTCGTAAATAAAGACAGAGCCTTCTGCAATATTAGAATGCATTCCCTTATAAAGTCACACTCAATCACTGGCTCAAATGAAACTAATGCTCCGAGTTCAGGGGGAAAGTGAACAAAACACACTATGTGAGGTAGTAATCCCCAAAACGTCAACATTTGTATGGAACTTATTTTTAGAGTAATAAGCCAAGTTATTTTCCTTTATCACAACTAGAGTCTTACAAACCCAGCTGTTGAACAACACTTGTCAAAGATGTCAAAATGTCTTTCAACATTTAGAAAGTCACCTAACCATTATTCCTGTGCAACACCCGGGTGGCCAAAAGAATCAAATTTGACAGATACAAAAAATAAGATATCTGTATGGAAAATACAATTCCCCATTTCCCAATCATCCAGCCCAGCAATTTCCCTGCCACTCAGCACTGAGATAGAATCAGACTTCCCAAAAAAACAGATTCATGCTTTTTCACAATTGCTGCTAAACATGTATGCTTTCTGAATAATCTTCCAGTTCTTTGTTGTCTATATAACCCACAAATACTATTTATATTGATTCCAAGAGTTAAGAATTCAGGGTCATTAAACTAGACTGAGGTCTCATGTTCTACCCCAGCAGTGCTCTACCTCAGTGGAGTCTCAGTCTACCCCATCATTACCTTCTTCTAGAGAAATTGCCAAGCCCATAGCCCTTACTAAAGCAAACATCCTTAAATCGCAGCTGTTTGGACCAGGAGAGAGCATCAGCAGCTCTAAAATTGCATGGTATAAGGTTTAACCATCAGGATGATAGTTACTACAAAACCTATCATACTCCTTTTCTTCTTTTGGAGTTTGGTCTATACACAGATCATTGGTTAGGCTGTGGGAACAATAAATGGAAGCAAGAACATGAGGAACAAGAGAGAATCTAAAATGGAAATGCTGAACCACATTAATGATCTAAAAGTAGAATATGGACTGACCAACACTGTTAGTGCAGACACACCCTGGAGTTACAACAGATCAGAACAATCTTCCTGCTCCTAAGTCCTGACTCCATGAGGTCCAGCCAGACTATTCTCTCATCCTAAAAGCCCCTGAGATTCTTTGCAGACTTGCCACATGACTGAAATTCTGTTTTCCTTATTTTCTCGTGCATCTTTAGTTAAGCCTTCCATTTTTTAAAGTAACTTCAGTTTCCATTCTTGTAATCAAAATAGTCTATGTAGGCCCCTTGGCAAGACATCTAAAAGTGTTCTCCTTTTCTTTACTAATTGTAGAACAATTCTCAGATCTCCCAATAGTCTACACATAACCTCACAAATTTAGGGGCCACTTTGCCAATATGTGCAATCACAGAGAAAAAAAGTAAATGGCTGGCAAAGCCTTTCTCCCTTGGATTGTCTGTAAATTTCTCTTATTGATTTTTCCCTCAGTAGATCACTGTCATGTCGAAAACAGTCTACTTTCAAGTAGATGTAGGAGATTTAGCTGCAGTGAATCAAAATAGAAATGCAGCATCTTGTGGGAGCCTCAGTAGTTCCACTACTCTCTGTGGCACAGACAACCCCCTGTGGTTTCTGGGTTGGTATCAAGCCTCTGAAAGCAAGTCTTGCAGTAGGAGACCCTGATTCTCCTGATCTCGATAGAATAATATTGGCTACCAACAGCACTGCCAGCACCGGGGAAAGATTAGGTGATATTAGAAATTAATGAACCAGACACTCAGAGCACCTGCATCTTCCCTGACTGTAATTACTCCTCCCTCTCCCCATCAAAAAAGAAACAAACAGAAAACCCATCAAACTCATATCTTTCTAGCAGTCAGTGATTCTCAATCAGAGGGTATTTGGAAATGTAGGGGGACATCTTGACTGACACAATGACTTGGTTAGAATAATATGGGCATTTTGTGACCAGAGAGCCCAAACATCCTATAATAGAAAGGAAAATTCCACATAACAATGATTCATTCCATCAAAATGCTAACAGCACCCCCCTTTAGAAAACTGAGCCCCCTCCAACATTTAGGGCACCAAAAAATGGGTAAGAAAGGCAAACCAAAAGGAAAAGAACATTTTAAAAATCTATAGCTAACATCATATTAAATGGTGAGAAACTAGAAACTAGAAGTTTTCCTACTGAGATCAGGAACAAAGCAAGGAAGTGCCCTGTCACTACTATTTTTTTTTTTTTCCAAACATTGTGCTAGAAGTCCTGGGTAATACAATAGAACAATAAAATAAAATTAAATTAAATTAAAATAAAAGGAATACAGACTGGGAAGGAAGAAATAAAAGTATCTTTGTTCAGATGATATAATATGATCACCTATGTAGAAAATCTGAACGAATCAACAAAAAACCTCTGGAACTAGTAAAGCAATTATAACAATGTTGCAGGATACTAGAATAATATACAAAGGTCTACTGTTTTCCTACATATCAGCAATAAACAAATGAAATTTGAAATAAAAAACACAATACCATTTATATTAGTATCTCCAAAAATGAAATACTTAGGTATAAATCTAACAAAATATGTACAAGATCTATATGAGGAAAACTACAAAACTCTGGTGAAAGAACTCAAAGAAGGACTAAATAGATATTCCATGATCATTATAGACTCAATATTGTAAAGACGTCAGTTCTTCTCAATTCGATCTGTAGAATCAACAAAATCCCAATCAAAATCCCAGCAAGTTATTTTGTGGCTACCAACAAATTGGTTCTAATGTGTATATGGAGAAGCAAAACATGCAGAATAGCCAACACAATATTAAAGCAGAACCGAGTTGAAAGACTGACACTACCTGACCTCAAAACCTACTTTAAAGTGCCATAATCAAGACAGTATGGCATTGGTAAAATAACAGACCTATAGACCAATAGAACAGAATAGAGAGCCTAGAAATATACCTACATCCAGATAGTCAGCTGATCTTTGACAAAGGAGTAAAGGCAGTACAACAAAGCAACAAATGATGCTGGTAAAATTGGACATCCAATGCAAAACAATTAATCTAGACACAGACCTTAAACTCTTTACAAAAATTAACTCAAAATGCATCACGGGCCTAAATGTAAAGGACAAAACTATAAAACTCATAGAAGATAACATAGGAAAAAACCTAAATGACCTTGGGTGTGGCAATGACTTTTTAAGATACAACACCAAAGGCATGATCCATGAAAGAAAGAATTTATAAGCTGGGCCACTTTGGGAGGCCAAGGCGGGCGGATTACGAGGTCAGGAGATCGAGACCACGATGAAACCCCGTCTCTACTAAAAATACAAAAAATTAGACGGGCGTGGTGGCAGGCGCCTGTAGTCCCAGCTACTCGGAGAGGCTGAGACAGGAGAATGGCGTGAACCCGGGAGGCGGAGCTTGCAGTGAGCCGAGATTGCGCCACTGCACTCCAGCCTGGGCGACAGAGCGAGACTCCGTCTCAAAAAAAAAGAATTTATAAGCTGGGCTTCTTTATAATTCAAAATGTCTGTTCTCTGAAACATCAGGTCAAGAGAATAAGAAGACAATCCACAGATTGGGAAAAAATATTTTCAAAAGACATATTTGACAAAGGACCATTATCCAAAATCTATAAAAAACTTAAAAGTTGACAATAAGAAAACAACCTGAGTAAAAAATAGTCCAAAGACCTTAACAGATACCTCATCAAAGAAGACACACAGATGGCAAGTATGCATATCAAAAGATGTTCTACATCATATGTTATCAGGGAAATGCAAATTAAAACAACACAACACTGAGCTATCATTACACATTTATTAGAATGGCCAAAATCTGAAACGCTGACAATACCAAATGCTTGCAAGGATGTGGTGCAACAAGAACTCTCATTCATTGCTGGTGAGAATGCAAAACGTTAGTCATTTTGAAAGACAGTTTGGCAATTTCTTACTAAATAAAACATACTCTCACCATACGAGGCAGTGATCATGGTCCTTGGAACATTCCCAAAGGATTTAAAAATTTATGTCCACAAAAAAAAAAAAACTTGCACACAGATTTTTATATCAGCTTTATTCATGATTGCCAAAACATGGAAGCAACGAAGATGTCCTTCAGTAGGTGAATGGATAAACTGTGGTATATCCACATAATGGAATATTATTCAGTGCTAAAAGGAAATGAGCTATCGAACCATGAAAGACATAGAGGAAACTTACATGTTGATTATTGAGTAAAATAAGCCAATCTGAAAAGGCTAAACATTACATGATTCCAACTGCATGACATTCTAGAGAAGGCAAAACTATGGAGATAGTAAAAAAAAAAAAAAAAAAAATCAGTGGTTTTTTGGGGTTTAGTGAAGAGCAAAGGGGTGGGAAATATGAAAAGGCAGAGCATGAAGGATTTTTAGGGCAGTGAAAATACCTATATACTATAATGATGGATACATGTGATTATATATTGGTCTAAAACCAAAGAATGTACAACACCAAGAATATATCCTAATGTAAACTATAAACTTTGGGTGATTATGATATGTCAATGTAGGTTCATCAGTTCTAACAAATGTGCCATTCTGGTGGGTCATGCTGACACTGGGGGAGGCCATGCATGTATAGGGAGTAGGAGGAGTAGGAGATATATGGGAAATCTGTATCTTCCTCTCAATTTTGCTTGAAATTAAAACTGTTCAAATAAATAAATGAGTGAATAAAGTATTTTTAAAGAGAGAAAGAAAGAAAGGCAGGAAGAGAACAAGCAATGCATCCATCAAAAGTAAAACAGCGGGGTTAAGACTATTCAGGGATCAAGTCCAGGTTCTATCCACCTCCTTCCCCTCAACTCCAGCAATACTACTAATTGCCATAAACTCCTTATTCCCATTCCCTCTCCTATGCACAAGAATCTTTGGCTCAGGAAACTTTATATCTTTTAAAACTTGTGTGTCTGTTTCCACATCTTTTCATTTGTTCTAATTATAATTTCTGAGCAACTAATATTGGTAATATTAATACATAATATCAACTGAAAATTCTTCCATGTTGCCAAAGGGCTTAATTACTAAATCTGTGCTGTAATATGTCTGTTGGAAATCTTGCTTTAGAGACTAATTCTTCAGGGGATAATTCCTCAGCGGTGAAGTTTGAGTATTAATACCCTCTTATGAAACACTTCTTTTGAGCCAAGCTGGAAATTGGAAGTAGGGGAGGTGAAAATTCTCTTGCCACCTCTTCCAGACTCTTTATAAAGCTCTAGGCAGTATCAAAAGAGACATCTTGCACAAACAAGCCTCACCACGAAGGGTCAGGGCATAGAGAGACCAAATGGAAAAAGACAGCTCAGCAGCCTTGGATTAAAGGGCAAATATTTCAGAGGCTGTGGATTTGATTATGTCAGAGATGTACCCATGGCACTTTCTGTAGCAGACAGATGCCACAGCAAGGTAAAAAGTTCAGCAAGATAGTCACAGACTGAAAAGTTTCCCCAGGATGGAGAAGCCCAAAACTCATTTCTGTTTTAAATGAGTTGAGGTCTTGTTACAACAAGAGCATACTATCACTGTAAATGTAAGTTTCTGACAAATAGGGGTCTTCACAGGCTAAAACAGTGCTGTCTAACAGATTCCTCTGATGATGGACATGCTCCCTATCTGCAATGTCCAATATGGTAGCCACTAACCACATGTGGCTACAGAGCACTTGAAATGTGGCTAGTGCAATGAAGAACTGAATTTCAATTTAATTTTAATTAATTTAAACAAGAAAAAGCCACATGTGGCTAGTGGCTACTATATCAGACAATGCAAGAAAAGGCTTAAGGCATCATTGAGAAAATTATCCAAGAGGTTATCACAAGAAAAGCTTATATATGTTCTGATCAACTGGAAAAATACTTTCTCTGTGCCCTCCCCGTCATAAACACACACAGACATCATTTGTAAGAAGTAACTACATCAGAAACCACTAATAAAGCAATGCTTCTGAAATTTTAGCATCCATCAGGATCACTGGGAGTCTTGTTAAAACACAGATTATTACGCCCACTCCCAGAAATTCTGATTAAATGGGTCTGTACATTTCTAACAAGTATAAATGATTCTCATACTGCTGGTTCAGAGGCCACACTTTGAGTAGTACTAGAATAAAAACTTCAACATTCAAACACCAGCCTACTCCTAACAAAGTGGAGCTTCTTTCACTTTTCACCTCTCTTCTACACCAAAGTGCCTCTTTCTTCAAGGTACATGGAATCCTTCTTAAACATTTTTATAAGTTTTGCTTAACACCTAGGACTAAAAATGTATGAAGAATGCAAATAAACAAGGCTATCCACGATGGCTTCTCTGCATAGTAGATCCAAAAGACAGTGCATTTGTTGGAAACTTTGTAAGCAAGTCTAATAATCACAGGGACCAGAAACACAGCAAGGGGGAATGCAAACCTGCCAGGACAGTTTACATCTAATCCCTGCACTGGCCTTGTTTTAGAGTTAAACTGAACCTTTCTATTAAAATAATGTAGGTTACTTCAGGTCTAGGTCAGAGTTATGGCCTCTTTGACCATTCCAACACATAGTACTAGAAAACTATCAAAAGAACGTGTCATATGAAAACATTTATATTTATAATTCAAAGGGCATATATTAAAGATAATCCCTTTCCATGTTCCTAAAGAAGAGAAGAAATAGAAATGTAAAACTTTCTAGAATAAACACTGATCTCCAAACATTCTCTGGTCTTTATTGTACTGTCTGCAAAAACTGATCTGGACTAGCAGTCATTTGGGAGGATAGTTTTCCTTTGGAGGCTATTTCTTTATGTCCTTTGGTCTAATTATACGTGAGTCACTTTAACATTAGCAGATCACCTTGTCAAATGCAATTTTCTTGACTGCTCTTTTGAACAGCCTTCTTTCTGCCTCATCCACTCTTCCCTTTTTTAAACTTTGCAAAGGAAAGTTTTCATCCAGAATATATTATCACAATGAACCAGAACATGAAGCCCTTGAATAAACTCAGAGTCCAGCATTCTTCATTATGTCCCATACCACAGACCTTCGCCCTTCTTCAAACTCCGCAGTTCCTCAGTTAGTGCCATCACAAGAATTAAGAATTACCCTTGGGTCCTAGAAATTTGGGAAGATGAATATCGCTTCTTAGAAATGACAGAGCCCCCAAGGAGTCACACAGTACTATGTACATTACTTCATTAGACTATTTAGATATTTATGTGTGTATATTTTACAGACAGGGAAAGTGAAACCAAATGAAGTTAAATGATTAAAATACGATACCAGAGAAATTCAGAACAAGATTGAATCACTATATCCCTTCAGCAGTGTTTCTCAATCAGGGGCAATTCTGCTCTCCAGGGGACATTTGGCAATGTCTGGAGACATTTTTGATTGTCACAATCAGGGAGGGAGATACTGGCATTTCGTGGGTGGAGGTCAAAGACACTGCTGAACATCCTACAATGCACAGGACACTCCACGCAAGAATTGCCTGGCTCAAAGTGTCAATAAATAGTGTAAGGTCGAGAAACTAACCCTGGTCCACTGACATCCCTAACATTACTTTATTTGACCCCAAATCAATAATTAAAGAATGGTTCCCTCCACGATGTAGTCCTTGTATAGTATTTACACAGCAACATACCAGCCAAGTGCTATTTCTGACATGCTATACTTTTTAGTTACTTTTAAAATAGAGGACATACAGGATCTAGAGGAAATTGAGCAAAATTGGCAAAGACCAGCTCCTTTCTTTTAATGAGAAAATCTAGCAAAGACCAGCTCCTTTTCTTAGCAACCTCCAGGTGCTGAGCTATAGTCTGCATCGGGCTGCTCACCTGGACTCTTCTGCTGATGTACTTTGCAGCTGCCCTTTCTTTGCTTTATCTCCATGCATGTGCATCACTTCAGAGCAATAATGATGTACATTTATTGGAATCTCCAGAGATCTCCATCCTCTAATTGTCTATTTTGTTCAGTAAATTGTACTCATTACTGAGCCACATGAGGCCCCTAAAGATACCAGCCTTTTCTGGGTGCCCTCTGTCTGAGCCTGGATAATGGGACATTATCTAGCAAAGATTCAGCAGTATTGAGCCAAGCTGCTTAAAACAACCCTTCAGTTAAGTATGTTTCTTTAACCTCCTATCCCTCATTCCTAACCATCCTCAGCTTTTCTTAGATTTATATGAATCATAATTTTCCCTTCAAGGAGTCTGGTTTTAGTTTAAGCTCTAGAAATTGGAAAGCTCAGAAAGGATGTGATGTCCTTTCCACACCAAACAGTTAATTTCTCCTTCTGGTCTCAAGAATCTGCAACACAAGTGAAAATTCAAAGCCAGTTTTGGTTATAACATTGCCAGTGACCATACACATTGTACTAGGAGCTGCAAATAGATGAGGCATGAATGGGCATGTGACTTCCAGTGATGCTGGATAAAATAAAATGGAACAGGCAAAACCATGTACTTTGCTAGTGCTATTATACACCAAATCTGGAATTTTCAACACTTTGAGAAGTTATTTCCTTCACTAAAAAAGGGATTAATGAAGGAAAAGTTAAGCAGAGTAATCAAAGAAGAAAGAAGATGGTAGGTGAGGGAAATAGAAGCTACCAGAGCTAACATATGACGTGGCTATAAGGAAATGATAATCAGGCCCGGTTCCCATCTTTACAGTGCACCTCAAGAGGGCTCAACAGCCCCTCTGACATAAATCACACCCTAAACGAACTCACTAAAAATTCCTGTTTTGAAATATTTCCATGCATAGATTCCATCCCATCACCTTGGTCATGGTTTTCTCTTCATAACTGCTGATTTGCATGGTATCTATGAGTTGAATCAATAAAGGCTTTTAGGAGCCTTTCACAGACAGGGCATCATATTGCACTGACTCTAAGAGACAGGTGAGACAATAGCCTCTATGAATTGGAAAAGCAAGAAAAACAATGGCAGAGAATGCCTTTGCCTTACCCTGGAGTAGAGGGTGTGGAAGCCTTCAAACGCACTTACATCCTCATGACCCATCGGCTCTGCTGTTTTTCACTGCTCATTCATTTCTGCATGTTGGATGACCACCAATCTATCACCAACTGGCAAAGATGAAAATGAAAAAATGCATTAGGCCAAAGGAACTTCAAGTCCCAAGTCACTGCTGAAGTGAATATGAGAGTAGACTAAGTGCTTACCCAAACATGTATAATAGCTCAAGTTTAATAAAAGTTTATTTCCGATTCATGTATGCATACTGGACAGGTGAACATGTAGGTGGGGTGGACCTAATGCAGTGATCCAGGTATCCAGGCTGACAAAAGTCCTGCCATGTTTAAAACATAATTTCCAAGGCTGCCCTATGGGTCTTCTCCATTCCAGTCAGCTAAGAATGGAAAACAGTATGAAGAAGCTTGCATGAGCATTCTCTATGCTTTCTTTCCTAGAAGTGGATCACAATACTTTTCCACTTCCATCACATTCTGTTGGTTGGCTAAAACTCAATTACACAGTCACACTTAACCTTATGGGCTGCAGGGCAGTGACCAGACTCTATTGTACAAAAGTGACTTCAGCCCAATCACGAAGACAACATTAAGTTTAGAGCAGAGAGTTCTGAGTGAGACCCTAGTACAGCAACCTTGACTTAGTTACTTAACTACTCTGAATCTTAGTTTCCTCAACTGTAAAATACTGTTCCTCTCTCACAGGGCCAATATAAGACTCAAAATGGGCCGGATGTGGTAGCTCATGCCTGTAATCCCAGCACTTTGGGAGGTTGAGGTGGGTGGATTACAAGATCAGGAGATCAGGACCATCCTGGCTAACACAGTGAAACCCCGTCTCTATTAAAAAATACAAAAAATTAGCTGGGCGTGGTGGCGGGTGCCTGTAGTCTCAGCCACTCAGGAGGCTGAGACAGGAGAACGGCGTGAACCCGGGAGGCGGAGCTTGCAGTGAGCCGAGATCATGCCACTGCACTCCAGCCTGGGTGACAGAGTGAGACTCCGTCTCAAAAAAAAAAAAAAGCAGCACTTCAGAATTTTTTTTTAAGAGACAGGGTCTCACTCTGCACTGTGTGATCACAGCTCATTGCAGCCTAAAATTCCTCAGCTCAAGTGATCCTCGCACCTCAGCCTCCTGGGTAGTTAGGGCTATAGAAATGTGCCACCAGGCCCAGCTAATTTTTTCTTAAATGTATATAGTGATGGAGTCTCACTATGTTATCCAGGGTGGTCTCAGACTCCTGGCCTCAAGCAATCCTCCTGCCTCAGCCTCCCAAAGCACCAGTTTTACAGGCACGAGCCACCGACTTCTTGGACTTTAAGGTGCACGTGCATCCTCAGGGCATCTTGATAAAAATGCAGGTTTGGGTTTGTTAGGTCATGAGTGAAGCCAGAGATTCTGCATTTCTAACCAGCTCCCACATAATACTGATGCTGCTGTCCTTTGGCATTTTGAGTAGAAAATAGATACAGGATTAGAGAATATTTTTGAAAACCATAAAATTATATGCAGATATAAAGAATTATTATCCTGGCACTAATTGATTATAAATAAATTCCCAATTAGGCAGCATTTTTTAGGATATGTTTAGTCTGGGTACCAGGTACAATTTCTTAGAGTCACAGGATTTTGGAACAGGAAACAAAGTAGTCACTACTCTCTCCCCTTATTTTCCAAACAAGGAAATAAGCTCAGAGAAATCAATCATGCCCCCAAAATCTCACAATAACTCAGCAATATACTGAGATTCGAATGCAGAAAATGGACATTACATAACATAATTAGGTTATTACATAAACCCAATTATAACCTTCTAAAGAAGAAAATGTAATTTTTATTATTCTACTAAAGCAATAATAAATATTACTTTGGCCAAAAAGATACATAGCCAAAAAGGTGCCAGCAGGTGAATTCACCAACATGGGTCACCATGGCACCAAAAGTAGGCAAGGTGTCACAGGACACAAAGCAAGAGATTTTCAAGCAAATGTTCTTCAAAATTCAAAAATTTTGCATTTTTTAAACAAGGATTTTTATTTCCAATATATACAAACTCCCAGTCACTCCTATTTGGAAATAATTAGGAAAAGGGAGAATTTGGGATTGCATACAGAAAAGGAAAATAATTAGCCAAGGAGGAGCAGCAATTTCTGTGGTAAACCCTGGGTACAAATAAAGAAACCTAAAGATTTTTTTTAAATTCCTAGCATGTAAATTATTTTGCCTCTCTGGGATCATGGTGGGTCCTAGGAGCCTAGAGTTGAACATGAGGTGTAGTACCTCAGAAGTCAAAAACTCCAGGTCATGAATTAGAAAGGAACTGAACATCTGGAAATCAAGTCAGACTGGGGGAGAAGGGAGCCTCTTAGTATGCATGTCATCGCCAATATAGCAACATGAATTTGAAAGTGTTTTGGTAAAATTAGGAAAGAGTACTTATTGAGGAAGGAATGATAAATGGAAATCAATACTCACATATATGTTATTAATTTAAGATGGGTAAAATGCTATTAGCACCATTTAGTGAGCAATTTTTTAAAAGGTAAAACTGTTCCTACAAACTTCAATAAGTGTACCCCATACCTTACCCCTAACACTCTTCCACCCTAATGTCTTTCAGCTCCTCAGACAAGAACTCAGAATTCTTACCCTACTTTGTGTGTGTGTGCCACAGACCTCTTTTGTAGTCTCTTGAAGCCTAAGGACCTCCTTCTCAGAATTATGTGTGAAATGTATAAGATAAAATACATAAGATTACAAAAGAAGTGAATTATATGAAAGATTCTCCTATCCAGAGAGACGTTGGGGAGTCCATGGACCCAACTTAAGAACATCTGATTGAGGAATGATTCTTCTAGGATGATGAAAGTATTTTCTTACAAGAAACAGCATATGCAGAAAAGTTTTTAAAGCCTAAAGATGCGCAGTAAAAAATCCTGCTCACAATCAATCAGTAAAGAAAAGAATGAGCTGCAAAGAGAAGCCTGACCTTGAACTTCTGCCAAAACTCAAAGTTATTCATGCTGTTGCTTTAAAGCCCTACATTAAGGAATTACTCAGAAAATTTTCTTGGCCCCAGCCCTGTAGACACAGCATATTCTGTGGCCTGATGGCAGATGAAATAAAGCAGCATTGGAGAAGGGAAAACTATATTGAGTCCTGAGCTTGCATCCTAGTCTTCTAACTAGTTCTCTGCCACCAACTAGCTCTATTACCTTGGTCAAGAAACTCAACTCTGAACTGAACTGTCTATAAATTGAGAAGGTTAAGTTAAATCATCTTCAAGGGTTTCTTCCTACTCTGAACTGTCAGGATCCTAAGATAATGCACAACCATTTCTCTGGGAAGGAACATTAACAAGACTTCTTTTTGCCCTAAGCTCACAGTATGGAAATATTTTCTAAATAATTTTTAGTCTTCAGAAATAACTTATGAGAATCACCTAACCATATAACTTTAGACTTGGAAGAGATTTTAAGAGACATCCACCATCTCATCAATCTCAGTGAACAGGTGAGAAAAGTAAGGTTCAGAAAGGTGAATAGATTTATTTTTAGTCACATAATAAGGTGGCATTAATGGACTGTTGGGCCTACCACTATCTAGTACAAGCAGGATTTTAGTATTCAGCATTGGTAGTAACGATAAGCTCATCAGTTCACTTGGAGAGATAGAAAGAAACCTCAAATAACCTAAGCCATAGGATGGGAACTACACAAAGCAGCAGGTGACTGGGGTAATGGCACCTAGAGGTAGCATCCTATACCTCAGGCAGAGTCAAAGCCGGGGCCCTCATTACACGCTATAACCTTCCCATCTCAAAGAACAGTAAATAACAGCTAGAGAACAAAGAATAGTTATTTCAAAATAGGTGGGTGGATGAATTAACCCTGACTAATAACATCATTAAAACCAAAGCACAAGTTTGGGGCTGCTAATATAATATTGAAAGGTCAGCATTAACTAAGAAGATCTAAAAACACGTGTTAGGAATTTTCAAGTTTTAGAAGAAATGAATTAAGAATTATTTTGACCTATCTTCTGTGGACAGCCCTGAAATTATAGTGACTACTTTATCAGCATTATTTTTGCTAATACTCTCACTGCTGTCTTCAGAGCATGTACTTACCAGCTACTGTTAAGGTTTAAAAGTCACATGTACATTTCCATAGTCCCATCCATGTGTGTAGACTAGCTTCACATGCAAATAATTAGAAACGATGAAGTTGTTGGAAATTTGGATCAAATCATGATTATTATGTTTAATTAACCAACAATACGTATGCCGGGTGCGTTTAAAGCCTATGCTATGATGCTTGTCAGTTTACTCTCTGCCTTCTCCCTTCAGAAACACACATGTACAGTCAATGTAATTACAGCCATTCCTCAATCCCCATGACACACATTATTCCTACCTTATGTAAACAGTTATGGCTTTCAGAACTATTTTCTTTGAGATTTCGTTTGAGGGCTGACATAGCCTTTCAAAATCTTCTGACTAGAAGCTACACACTGCTGGTTTGCCAGCTCCGTAGTTCAGCTCCTCCAGGAATTCCCAGAGGCAGCAGTGCCATCTACTGGTAAGGAGGGTACAACTTGTTTTCTGGGAGCCTTGGGGGTGACATGAGCCAAGAACCTGAAGGAACGGCAGCCTAGATTTAGGTCTCTGTGAGCCCTTCTTTTCTCAAGCACATTACAAGTATAACTGATGCTTACAACCTGAGACATGTAACTACCACAGAAGCTGTCATCGTGTGAATGGTAGGTCCTCTGGAAGCCACATAAAGCCAGCCAGGCTAGCCAATGAGGCAGCTCTGCCTTGAAATGCCTCCTCAAGGATCCAAAAGCAGCCAGCAGAGCCCCACTGAATTAAACATTTCCTGGCTCTCCTCTTTCCTCAATGCTTCCCTATCAGATGATCTCACCCAGTGCCCCCACCTGTGGCACTGTTAGCCAGCTGTATCTTACAGCATGTGTCCTAAGGAAGGTACTCAGATCCCTCTCAATATGAAGGCTCTTATACTTACACAATGTGACACAGATCCTCCTCAAAGGACACTACTGCTTAGGCATGCAGGTCGGACTCTAATCTCTCTCATTCACTCTCTATGCTCCCCGTCCCTGACCCAGGGGACAGAAACGACAGAAAGGAAATGATTTTGTTGTTGCTTTGAAAGCAACACTAGTGGGCTTTTATTGAATCAGAGAATAAAACCTTGTCCTATAGGTCACTGAAGTACGTTGCTAGATGGACTAAGCCTGTCAATCTTTTTGTTATCCCTTGCATAACCTAATCAGTGTTTCCCAACCTTTTCAAAATCCCTGCCTCCCTTCCGCAGGCCAAACAAACAATGCATACCCTTTGTGGTTTATGGAACAAAGATTAGTTTCTTGCTTCTGAAAATAAAAGCGTATACTATGCCACCTACCTCACCCTCAGCATTCTTTTCTCCCCTCTACTCCATGCCACTTAAAAAAAAAAAAAAATCTCTGGCCCGGCATAGTGGCTCATGCCTGTAATCCCAGCACTTTGGGAGGCTGAGGCAGGTGGATCGCGAGGTCAGGAGTTCAAGACCAGCCTGGCCAATCTGGTGAAACCCCGTCTTTACTAAAAAATACAAAAATTAGCCGGGCGTGGTGCCGCGCACCTGTAATCCCAGCTACTCGGGAGGCTGAGGCAGGAGAATCGTTTGAATCCAGGAGGCGGAGGTTACAGTGAGCCGAGATCACGCCACTGCACTCCAGCCTGGGTGACAGAGTGAGATTCCGTCTCAAAAAAAAAAAAAAACTCTGATAAAGTTTTAAATTATTCCCACTAATTTGGTTTGTGTGACAGTCTATCAGGTGACAACCTATATTTCACTTTACTAGGGTCATTTGTGATATTCTGAATGAGCTTTGCAGCAACTTGTTCTTTTACTTTCATTCATCTCAGAAAACCGACAAAATTTGATTTCCTGTGGCTGATAAACCTGAATTTGATCCCCCTAACAAATTTAGGTGTTCCCTCTTTTAAAAATATATTTATCTTGCCTAGTAAACTGAATTCTTGGCAAGTGTAGGCATTTCACAGGCATGGGGTGTGTTTTAGAGGTTTGAAATCAGGTCATTTCCTAAAGAAACATGATGTTGTACAGGGAATGTAAGAGCTATAAAGGGCTTTGAAGGTATCAGGATGTCTCCAAGGGACAAGGCAGAGAGACCCTTGTCCATCTCATACCAGAAAGAGTTCTGAATGAATTACGTGGAAACTCCATAACACAGTAATATCTTCATAATGAGTTAGTTAAACCATTTCTTACAGAGTAGATTACCAGGTGTATCCAACAAATCAAGAAGTTAACCCGTGGAAAATTGAAGGGACTTTTTATGTTTGCCTATGAGCTGTCTGGGGAAATGGAGGAGAGGCAGGGAATACCTTGCATAGCTTAACCTGCTCTTAAGTTCCTGGACATACCTTCCCCTTTTTAAAGTATGATTTAAAGGCAACAATCCGTCTCCCCCGGACTCCCATACAAACCTCTTTTGGCAGCTAAATGGTCTTCATCGAGCACACACTTTTCAAAGAATTAAGGAGGTCTGAGTAGGTTTAGTTTAGACCCTGCCTTCCCTTTCCCCACAACCCAGTAACATGCTGAAAATAAGTAATTACCTTCCTGGGTACCCCCAGAAAAACCCGTTTGCAGAAAACTACCACCCTTCCTCCGAAAAAAAAACCTGTCTTCTTAAGGAAGAATCTCAGTGTGGTGGTCTGACCTGCAGTTGACTGCAGGCATTTCCCTCCTCACCATTTACCAGTCATCAGTTAAGCTGCACCTGAAATTCGTTTTTGTAGACTCTCATTTAGACCGGCTCCACCGGTGCCCAACTGCTTAAAAAAAAAAAAAAAAAAAAAATAGCCCCTGAACGAATCTCTGGATTCCTCCAGCAGGCTCAAAACGTTCAATTTCGCTGAAACTCTGGGGTGAAAACCGCCAGGTCCAGCGGGCAGAGCAACCTCCCGGGCAGCACGGGGGCTCCGTCCCCGGCGAGGCCGCCGGCACCTAGGCAGGAGGGCTCTTTGCACAGCTGCGCTAGGAATTCGGCTTCGCTCGCGGCCGCGGGATTAGTTCGAGTCCCACGGGCTGGCCAAAGTGACACTACATTTCTTCTTCTTCGTTCTCCCATGTGACAGGTCCCCCTGCATTAAAGCCACCTCCTCCTCGGCCCCAGCCCAGGTCCAGCGCCCCTGACGCCCGCGCCCCATCACCCGCACCCTCCACCTGGGGAGGGGGTTCATGCCAGCAACCCTCCGGGCGGGAAACAAAGGCGGAGGCAGGGCTGCCAGGTGGGCAACTCCCCTCGGGCAGACCCGTCACGCAGTGGGGAGGATGGGAAGGTGCCTGAGAGGATAGGAAAAGGGAAACCAAGGCAACCGGGACTGCATCCTCCCTGAAGCTGGGCTCCCGGGGCAAGCTGACCCCACACCTCCCCGCGCCCCGCCCAGCCCTGCCTAACCCGCTTGCCGGGACCCAGCATGGGAAGGACTGGGGGCAGCCTCGGAGCGCCGCTTACCTCGGGAGAAGCGCTCCGGCTCCCTCCGACGGCTCAGGAGAAAGCCCCACCGCTCGCGCACGCGCTCTCGCGCACTCGCGCCTTCGCCCCTCGGGCCCCCGCGCGCGCCCCTCCGACCGGGCTCTGGCCCGCCCCGGCCTTGTCCGTCAGCTCCCGCGACAGCCAATCCAGTCGCACGGAAGGCTCAGCGCCGGTCACGTGGCGAGACCAGCCAATCACCAAATTGCCCTCGGCAGAGCCCGCTCCGATGTCTCTGGGGGTTCGGTTGCTACCTAGCAGAGCGGGTGCGAGGCGGGCACAAAGGGTCTCTGTTTTCGGGGACTAAGTGGCATTCAGTTGATCAATTACCAGATCAATTGACTTCTCAAATTCTAATATAAATAAGAATCACTTGACTATCTTGTTAAAATGCGGATTCTGATCCAGAAGGTCTGGGGTGGGGACCTGAGATCCTGCATTTATAATAAGCTCCCAGGTGGCGATGACGAAGCTCTTGGTCGGAGGATCACGCTTTGAATTGCACCTGTCCGAAAGTAATGGCTGTAGCCCCAGCTCCACGTAATTTGAAAGTTGCACGACCTTTCTTGTCCTTCTTCCACTGATGAGAAGCGTTCCTGTGGCTACATGGGGTGTCCCGGTGATGCTTACAGTTTGGGCACCAGCTGAGGGAAGGTGTGTTTAATCCCCGCATTACCCACCCTTGGTCTATGGAGCAGCGATCATGCCAACTTGGTGACTGGAGTGTGGAACCAGAAGTGGAGACGGAATGGCCTTGGAAGAGAACACTGTGTCTACGTTAATCCTAAAGGGTTGGGCATGTGTGTCTGAGTGGCGCGGTGCCAGACACTTGGCCAGAGAAGTGGTATAAGTGGTCCCCGCTTCTCAAAACGTAACAATCTGTTGTAGAACTATACAGGCTAGTTCAGAAAGAAGCACGTGGAGAAAACATCCGGGAAGCTAACGGTCACGGCACAAATTCAGGCATAAGCTAAAGAGGTTGTAAAATAATATGCCTTGGGGATCTTAAAAACTGTCCAAATATTCTTCTATCAGTAATTCCAGAGTCAAGAAGTTAGGACTCCCACTGGCCCTGTCATCTCTCAAATTTGACCTAAGGACTCGGTGTTTTCGGACTGGCCAGCTAGAACGTTTGTCGTTCAGCGTAGCCAAGCTCTTACTACCCAGTAGTGTACCGCCATGGTTCAAGATTCTTAAGTGCTGAATTCTTCAAAACCTTAATCTCTCATCTCTTCAAAGCAGGTGGTATAACCCTGCTTCAGCATTTCTCTCTCACTATCAAGGTGATCAAACTGTCGCTTAGAGAAAACTTCACCTTTGTCAGTGTGTCCTGAACCTCTCTGGCTTCTCATCCCCAGAAGTGAAGCCCACCTAGCAATCTCAGACATTGTTCATCACATTGTCCCTATCAGAGATGGCATCGCACAAAATTCAGAGTTTCTGGGAACATATTAAACCTGTCACAGCAACGGTTCTGGCTACAGCAGGAGTAAAGAAATGTCCAAGCAAGAAAAATGTTTTGAAAGCCTCGAAAAAAGTTTGTTTGCTGTCATTAAACCAGTGGTTCTCAAGCCTGGCTGGATGGTAAGTATTTATGGAAATAGATTGTGGGGCCCTGTGCCTGGAGATTCTGATTGGGATGAGAAGTGGGGCTTGGGCAGCTATAGGTTTAAAAAGTTCTACTGGCGATTTGATATCCATCCATGCTTGAGAACACCTGCATAAGCTGCTAGATTGATAGACGCATTTTTTAACAGGGAAAACTAAACTCTGCAACACAAATCACTAATGACATACACACTCTGTAAACAGAAGAAAGTTTCCACATAGTTTTGAGAACTGATTTTTAAAGGCCAAAAATAATTCATAGGTAATAAATACTCCAAAGACTAGTCAATGGAATAAATTGAAAAGCTAGGTCCACAACTAGGTTTAATTTCAATTGATCAACTAAATATTTCTAAAAGAACGTATTGCCTTTTGTTAACCATGCCAAACTGATAAACTCTCTGGTAATAGCTTTACTTGTTTTATGCCCTTCTTAACTAAAACAGATTTCCATTTGAGCATTTATTTTTATTTTTTAAGTTCCGGGGTACAAGTGCAGGATGTGCAGGTTTGTTATAAAGGTAAACGTGTGCCATAGTGGTTTGCTGCACCTAGCAACCTATCACCTAGGTGAGTCTATTTCAAAGATTCCAAGGATTCCCAATTCTCTTTACTGGCATTTTACCAAATTCTGTTATTTTTTAAAAGTGATTAGTGCCTGCATCTTGGAAAACTATTGTACAAGCTTTTTTTTTTTTTTTTTTTTTTGAGACGGAGTCTCGCTCTGTCACCCAGGCTGGAGTGCAGTGGCACAATCTCGGCTCACTGTACAAGCTTTTTTATGGAGTGATATTCAATGTAGTGGAATATGACCTACTTAGATTTTAACTAAATTAGTGAGATCCCCTCAGAACGTTCTACCAACACCAGCCATCTTATTCAAAAGTGACTTTATTTGTGACACCAAAAATATGGAAGCCCAATGTGTGAGCCTGCAAACTAGCTTCCCCTCCTTCTGTGACACTTTTAAAAATATATTTCACAGCATTCAAATGGGGGAGAAATTTTTCTCACCTTGTAAACTTGCTTTATCTATTGAGTAAAACAGGGACAGTTTTCACTGCTACTTAACTGAGTAATGTAAATTTTTAACTAGGAAAAGAGATTTAGGTATATTTGAAAAGAAAGAAAAAGATAAGATATAAGCCATCCACCATTTTGCCAAGTCCCAGAAATCCACCCATTGTTGTATTATTATTAGAACCCCTATAGACTGCTTTATAATTGCTAATTAACTTTTTATCTCTCTGACAATAAATAGCTTCTCTAAACTTAATTGATTTCATTCATGAAGACCCATAGATTACCCAAGGTTCTAGTCTCCGTCTGTCATACAAATCCTGCCAAGATAACATTTTGTATCTATGTATCTGTGTTTTAATACCTGATACTTTTATCCCTTTACTGTGACTGTGTACAGATTTAACCCAACCACAAGGCATTTTTGTAGAAAACTTGGTTTTCTTTATGTTCTCTATAACGAATGTTAAGAATATTAATATTTGCTTTCATATTTTCACAAAACAATTTAGACTTAAAATATGTATAGATAATATATACCTCTCTGTACCTCCCCCAACTTAAGAAATCAAGCATTATACATAGAGTTGAAGACCCCATATGCCCCTCCCAACATATGGAGATTTCATAATTAGCAAGCTTATTCACCAAGAAGAGATAATGGTTTATGGAAGGAACATCTATCTCATGCATGTAATAGGCAATATAAGTGTAAATGGGCAAAAGTCTTAATGAATAAAATGTTTGGACATTCCAAACTGATATAAGAAAAAGCTAAGAAAGCTGGAAATCACCTGTGGTTCAAAACCTGTGTCTTACAATTACAAACTGGACATGGGAAGCAGGCAAGCTTCAGAAAACAACAGTTTGGAGCAAAGATGAGGTGAGGATTCAGGCTTCATTCATTCAATCAACACACTACATGAGCCTCGTCTTTTAGCTCATTTTAAGAGAAGTAAGCTACCACAATTCAAAATAAAAAAACTTTTATGTTACAAGTGAGGCGCATAACACTATAAGATCGCGTAGAGATGGAGTACCAATTCTGACTGATGAAATCAGGGAAAGCTTTCTGCAAGAAATTATACGTGAACTGAATTCCGGAGTTGTAGGAGTTAACCAGCTGTTATGGACTGTTTCTCCCCAAAATTCATATGTTGAAACCTCACATCCCCAGTGGGATGATGTTGGGAGGTGGGGCCTTTGGGAGGTAATTAGGATTAGATGAGGTTGTAACGGTAGACTCATGAATAGGATTAATGCCCTTTTTAAAGTCTCCAGAGACTTGCTTCTGCTCTCTGCCACATGAGGATACAATAAGAAGTCAGCAGACTGTCATCCAGAAGAAGACCCTCACCAGCACTTGTCCATGCTGGTACCCTGATCTCCAGCCTCTTGACCTGTGAAAATAAATTTCTATTGTTTATAAACCATCCAGCTTATGGCACTTTGCTATAGCAGCCCAAATGGACTAAGATGCCAGCAAAGGGCAAAAGAAAGGGTGTTTTGGGCCTAGGGAACAGCCCATATGAAAGCGTAAGAGCATAGAACATTGGGAAAGAGAAAGTAGTGTAATTTAACTGGGTTTAACAGGAGAAAAGGAAAAAACGATGATTGAAAGGTGGGGCAAAGACCAGAACTGAAAAATTGCAAATGCATAATATGCCATTCCTCCCTCCTCCTGTACATATGGCAGATAATCAATCACAGTATTCAACTCTGTTATGGTGATTATGAGTAGAATCTAGGGCTGTATGGTATGGGTTGAAATCCCAGCTCCTCCAGCTATGTAAACCCAGACAATTTGGCCCTTGGAAGATACTGGATAAATGATTTACAAAGCTTTCTCACCTCTAAAATGGAAATAATGGCAATACAAGTAGAGTGGTCCCTCCTCATCTTCAGGGGATATGTTCTACAAACCCCAATGGATGCCTGAAACCCCAGATAGTACCAAATCCTGTATATGTATATGACTTTTTTTTCCTACACATACACACCTGTGATAAAGTTTAATTTGTATATTAGGTACAGCAAAAGATTAACAACAATAATAAGATAGAACAATTATAACAATACACAGAAATAAGAAGTTATGTGAATGTGGTCTTTCTCTCCAAATGTCTCATTGTGCTATACCTAGGGTAACTGAAACCATGGAAAGCAAAACCACAGATAAAGGGGGACTACTATACTTGTCTCTTATAGTTGTCTTCGTTTGTTTTTGAGGCAGAATCTTACTCCGTTGCCCTGGCTGGAGTACAGTGGTGCTATCTCAGCTCTCCTGCCTCAGCCTCCCCAGTAGCTTGTATTACATGTGTGCATCACCATGCCCAGCTAATTTTTATAATTTTTTAGTAGAGATGGGGTTTTGCCATGTTGGCCAGGGTGGTCTCAAACTCCTGGCCTCAAACAGTCCACCCACTTTGGCCTCCCAAAGTGCTGGGATTATAGGCGTGAGCCAGTACGCCATCTTATAGTTGTTAATGAGCTAATTAAATAATACAAAGTGCTAAAGCAGTATTTTGCATGTAGGCAATGCTAAATAAATGATAGGTATCATTAATATTACTCTCCTAAACCTGAATATAGCCTCATACTCATCAACACATTGTTATTGGCATCCCTCTTCAACCAATCAGAATGGGCACCCAGGGAGAACCTCCTTGCCATCATGGTTCCTGACACGACTCTGACTTAGAGCTCATTGTAATGCCCCTCATGTATGACAATTCTTATTCACATTTAAGCAGGTTCTTATGATAAAATGTTTCTCTCAGTCCAAAACAAGTCATAAAAAACTAGCGGCTCACATACCTAAGTATTTTCTTGGAAACTTAGAGATTATTTTTACTGATTTTCTTATGTATAATTTTTAAATAAAACACATCATACTCTAACTAGTTTGGACTTTTTGTTCCTTAAATGCATTACCTCTCACTTGCTCAGATTGACGTTTACATACCATTTTATGACTATGCCTCCTGAATTTCTGAACTCTATTCTCATCAGCTTGCAATTCTTATGCAGAGGATCTTAGCATTTCTACGAAGATGTAATTATCATGACTAATTGCTGGACCTGGGATGTCTTTCATGCATGCATTCATTCCCATTCAGAAATGCTTCTCGGATTCTCTGTGGTGAGTATGAGCCAGACTAAGTGCTGAGGCTACAGGACCAAGCAGACAGGCATGGTTTTCACCTAGGGAAAGTTTAATACCTTCTGCCTGTCCTTTAAGCACCACCCTTCAGGCTGAGAAGCTCTGTGAGCCCTGTGGTGGCACCACTGATGCCCCACCAAGATCTCCTTGGGTCCCTTTTAACAGCTCTGTGCACCCATTTCTGAGCCTCTGCTCCCTTGACTGAGTTCTTCAGAGAACTACCTGGCACCACTTCACCTGTATGAAGAACCAAACATGCCTAAGAGAGTATACCACCATTAGCAATGATTAACAGGTGTACATGCAAAAACCCAGCTTCTAATCTATAAGGTGTCATTTATACTACAGAGCTCCCTGCATGGCCAGGCTGTCTCTTGCTTGATATCCCATCCCTCCTTGACTCTTATGAGTCCTCTTGGATGTTATTTCTTTATAAATCACCTACACTTGAATACTTGGCTCAGGGTCTACTCCTGGGAAAACTCAGCTTATGGTCACCCCTTTGCTTATTATTAAGATGTAGCATTTATCACATTGTATTTTCTTAGTCTAAGTTATGTTGTATATATTGTAAGATGCATGAGGACAGAGACCATGATTCATTCATCTTTGAAACTCCCCAGGCTATGACCCATAGCTGGAGCCCAGTCAATCTGTTTAATTAGCTTGAGTTGAAATGTCTCTGGTATTATTTTCCACACCATTTCTACCCCTCACTATTCACTTCTCTGATCTTATCCCCGCTTCTCTGCCCCATGATAACACAGTTCTGGCCACCTTGGCCTTCTTAACTACTTCTCAAATATACCAAACTCACTCTTGTTTCTGGCTGTAATACTTTGTCCTTCACCACCACCACCTTGCAGCTGTTGCATCTTCAGGACCCTCCCTCACTTGCTAAATTTAGGTCTCTGCTCCAAGGATTCCTTGTCAGAGAGGTTTTCCCTGGTCAAATGATCCAAAGTAGCATTCCCTCCCACAACTGTTGCTCTCTAACTCAAGCCTTTCTCAACTTAGTGTTCCTTGAGAAAATCAAACCCGTGGAAAATGATTTCAATGAGTGCTTTCTTCAGTCTCCCAAAGTACACAGTTACTATCATTCTATTTGCATAGGAGAGAAGTTAATTCATTCTATACAAAGTGTGCCTTAGGACATTAGAGTTTAATTCTCTGGTAGAACTGGTGGAAAAGGGCTGCTCTAAATTGTTATCCTACTCTTTTCTTCTTACCTCTCATCAACATCTGATGAATTATTTCTTTGTTGTCTCCCTACCCTGCTCTCTTTAGAATATAAGCACATGAACTTCGATTCTTATCCCTGCTTATTCCCAGGGTCTAGAACTGGTACACAGCCAGCATTCAAAAAGTATCTGTTGAATGAACTTCTCAGGATCTATTTGTGTTATAGCTTTTAATAATGTTTTTCTGTTGAAACAATTCAAGTTACAACTTCTGCATGCAGAAGAAATTTATATTATAGATTACCCGAGAGGAATGATGACAGAAAATTCTAAATAGAATTGGGAAAGCAAAAAAAAATTTGTCCAGATAATAATAATGAAAGGCTTTAATTATCCAAACACAGAGCAGCCAACTGTTCGGTCAGGAGGAGAGGTGCGAGAGGCAATGGGAATAGATGTCAATAAACTGAGAACTGCTTTCTAAATCCCACAAGGAAAGGAATGGAGGGAACTTTCATCCTAAACAGGATCAGAAATGGATCCAAGAGATTGTGTTGGGTGAACCGCTAAGTAAAAACTAATAAAGTAATTAAATTCTACATCCTCATGGGACAGGGGAAAATCATGAAACAAATTGCACACACTTTAGATTTTTTAAAGGGAAATATGATAAATATAGTCTCTATTTAGGAGACATTTGAAATAAAAAACTTTAAAAACCCACAAGAAAAGCCTAAATACCTTATTGTTATTGTTGTTTGCTTTCCACGAAAAGCATATACCAAGGAATAAAAATAACAACCATTAGAGGTAGGAACTAAAAAGAGAACTATTAGAGCCATATAAATTATCAGAGAAAAGAGGACATTTCCCTGCAAAACGGTAGTTCATGTGAAGAGAAGAAAGAAACCCAATCAATTATAAAGAAGGAGAATAATAACTACAAAAAAACTTTTAAAGCACCTTGCAAATGTCTCCAAAACCAATAAAAAGGATTATTTTAACATGCCAGAGGAAGGAAGTCACTTAAAGAATAAGTGGAATACTTTGATCTTGGTGAGATAAAGGATTTGCTCAAGAATGGAAAAGGGCATGTTTCACAGGCTGAATTATTTGCCCCAAATTAAGATATTGAAAAGATGATATAGAGACTTCCTTTTCTATGGTATCCCCAAAGATGCACTAGTTAGAATTACTTTAGTGATTGAGGATACTTTGCAAGGCTGAACAAAATCCATATGGACAAGCCATCAGGACTGAGAGATGGGGAACCTGCTGGCTCAAATGAATGATTTGTCTCACAAATGTGTAGCTGTTCCCCATTCATATGAAGGGGTTCCGAGGGGCCTGAAAAAGAATTTCAAGGATTATTTTTGTTTAAATATTCAATGATTTTTAGCTTCCATTACAGGCTCTATGACTTTACCAAACTTGAAATTAAATTGACTTAATGGAATGGATATTTGACTGGACCTGAAAAAAATTGTATGTGGCCATGTTCTTTCTGTTTCTTCTTATCTCTCTTGACATTAACTATCACTTGTGAATTTACTGACCAATTACACTTAAAGTTACAGGTTTAAAACAAACTGAAAGCCTGGCACATAATAACATTCAATAACTGTTACCTGCTTTAAAATAGATCTTTTAGTAAATAAATAAAAATACCAAAACCAAAAAATTAAAATAAAATCCAAGCTGCCTTCCCCTCCCCCTTCATTTTTTCTTTTTTGTGCTTTTCTCTCTGTTGGAATTCTATCTGCCATCTCCAGCTATATCAATAAAGGCCCACTGATGAAAGTTTCTACGAACAAGGGGCCCCAAAACATGGCCCTAATATGTTCTTATAGCTATTGATGCTTAAGAATTCATCCTAAGGGAATCTCAAAGTACCAAAAACCATTGCATTAGAAAGAATATTCAGGTTTTCTGTTTTCAAAGATTTAAAAAATACGTATTTTCTTTTAGCTAGATCCCTTTCCCCAATGTTATGATTGCTCATGCTTCCTAAGATTAGAAATTTAGTTTCAAAGTGAGATCTAGACTCAGTCCTGTGCTTCTGCCAGGAATTTGGATTTCCATAGCCCAAGATCACTCCCCTCTGTTGTATGGCCTCATCACACACACATTTTCTATTACAAACCCAAACTGAGACTAATGCTTCCCACCTCAGAGATATAATTAGAAATGGGCCCCAGAGAAGTACTTTACAAATTTCTTCCAGTTTTCTTCTACGGTATTTCTCTACTCTAAACATGGTAATGGCCATTACCAAGATTCCCATCTCCCAAGTCTCAGTTCAGTATCCAGCATCTCTCCTCTGAGCTTCGACAGCTACCTTGCTCCTCCCCTAACGTGGCTTCCATCACACTGTATTGCCATTGGCTGTTCAACAGTTTATGGCCTCCACTAGACTAAGTTCTGTCTTGTCCATCATTGTATCCTGGCCCTTAGAATAATGTCTGGTGCAGAGTAGGTGCTCAGTAGTCACTTGTTAAATAAGTAAGAGCACTCTTTCTCAGAATCTGCCCACTACTTCTGCTGGCATCTATGCTGATTTCCCTTTGAACTGGAGAATTATCCTTACCCATTAAAGGCACCTATCATTAATATTCTGTTACATTTCTTTTCCTTTGGGGGCTCTTTCTCCTTTCTGCGAATACATGCATGTATAAATATTTACATTTCTTCTCATATTAAATTACTTCTCCATTCTCACATTTATTTCTTTCCCCTTGCTAATTTTACTTAGAATATCAAACCTAGATAGCATAATTTCAAATGTGAGCAAATGACCCTTTGTACAAATTGCCAGTGATTGGATCAATAGCCATATATCCAAACAAACAAAAGGCAATATAAGATATTCTTGACATTCCATTCCTTTACATTCCATTTTTTTCTAATTCTAAGTAAAAACTTTTCTTTCTATGAATTTTTCTATCACTACATCTTATTCACTTACAAAACACTACGTCAGTGGGTTTCAAACTTGAGTGTGTACCAGAATTACCTACATCAAAAAGAAAATTCTTGGACTCTACCCATAGGGTTTCTGATTAAGTAGATCTGGGGTGAGGGCTGAGAATGTACATTTTTGACAAGTTTCTAGGTACTGCTCATGAGAAGTGCACTTTAGAATCACTATACTGTGTCAGTGATACAGTGTTTGAATGACTAATAATATTAAAAATTAATTAATAAATAATAAAAAATCTATGCACAAAAGGAATTGTTCTGTATGATTGGTTATGACTAAAGGAGGGACTGGAGTCATTCCAGGATGCTACTGCAATATGGCACCACAGCTCAAATGGTCAGCCAGATGTTGAACATCATTCAAAAGAAATAAAGATTTCTGCAATAAAACTGTGTGTATCTCTGATTATTGAAATTCAAAAAAGCTACAGCAGCCCTGGAAAAAGTGCCAGGAAGGGCATCTAGGCTGATGGAAAGCAAGAGTTCCACTGGACAGAGGCTACTCTATAATAAAAGGAGGTGGTAGGTTTTCTCATTTCAGGATGGTAAAAGTTAAGAAGTGGGACAACACAATTTTCTAAGATTGTGAACATTACAGGTAGACTAATGGCCCAATTCTGAAACCCTAGAATGCACAGCTAGGGTAGTGGGATCTTTTAAAACTCAACTTAGGGAAGTTTATGAAGCAAGTACTACTTTATTCAGTGGGAATACTTTGTGGCACTCATAACCTCCAAGAACAATGTGAGTAAGGAAAATAAAGATAATGAAAATATATTTTGTCAAGTAGATAATGATAAAATGATAAACTGCTTAGAATGAAAAAGTGAATTAGCCTGTAACATAAAAGTGAGGACAACCTATCTCCTCATTACATGCCCCCCTAGTGCTGCCTTTGACAAAATAATGTAGTAAACACTCATTGAGTTTTGCCTCATAACACAGTTCTGACCTTTTCCTTTTTTAAAAAATTGAAATAGGGTCTTGCCCTGTCATCCAGGCTGGAGTGCAGTGACATGATCATAGCTCATTGCAGCCTCAAGCTCCTAGGTTCTAGTGATCTGCCTTAGCTTCCTGAGTAGCTAGGACTACAGGTACATGACGCCATACCCAGCTAATTTTTAAATTTTTTTAGAGACAGGGTCTCACTATGTCACCAAGGCTGGTCTCGAACTCCTGGGCTCAAGTAATCCTCCCACCTTGCCTTCCCAAAGTGCTGGGATTACAGGCATGAGCCACTACACTGGGCCCAGTTCTAACCCTCAAGACCAGATGAGCAATATAAGACCTTTAGACTTCATGTTGCCCACCTCACCTTGAAATATGACCTGTGATCCAAATTTAGCACCAGTAACAAAAAAAATTAAAGTTAATGAACAATAATCTATCCATTTACTCACACGTGCTCTAGCTTTGAGAGCCTTTCTGGGAGTGGTAATTTATGCAGCCCTGATAACTGTGTGAGTTTGAGAACCCTTCTGTCATCCAAGGCTGAATCACTGACAGATAAAACATGACATATGACACAGTAAAGGAAAAAAGAGTGAGAGAGACACAGATTATGGTTTAAGGTGGGGTTTGCAATACAAATGCTTATGGGGTGAAGCAGGTGAAGCAAAAAAGTGAAGCAGGCTAGGATAAGACAATATGTAGAAGCTGGAAGTGGTGGCTCACGCCCATAATCCCAGCACTTTGGGAGGCTGAGGTGGGTGGATCACCTGAGGTCAGGAGTTCGAGACCAGCCTGGCCAACGTGGTGAAACCCCATCTCTACTAAAAATACAAAAATTAGCCCAATGCAGTGGCACACGCCTGTAATCCCAGCTACTGGGGAGGCTGAGGCAGGAGAATTGCTTGAACCTGGGAGCCAGAGGTTGCAGTGAGCTGAGATCACACTACTGTGCTCCAGCATGGGCAACAGGAGCAAAATTTCATCTTAAAAAAAAAAAAAAAAAAGACAATAGGACAATATGAAGAAGCAGGAACTGTGTTGTTAGTGAGTTTCAGCTTGTTGTTGCAACATAAGAGTGCAAAACTACTCATATCTCATGATTTTTTCAGAAATCTAGAAACCTGGACTTTTTATGGGAATTTATCCAGTTTTTGCTTTTTTTTTAAGCCAATGGGCCAACAGAAACACATCTGCAAATCAGATATGGCCCTTGACTAAAAGGGTCAATTCCCCATCCTAAAATCTCCCAAGCTCCTTCTTAGAACTGCATCACGTGATCATTGCTGAGTACAAGGGAAACCAAGAAGTATAGTTTTTTGTTTGTTTGTTTGTTTTTGTGGACAGAGTACATTGTTGGTATTAATAAAATCTGGATTCTATTACTAAGCAAAAAAGGAAGTCACGCATCCTAAGGAGGGAAGATGCCCTATGCTTTGGAACACTAGACCTAAGAGATTCCACAAATACCTAACTTTTCAGCAATCTCCTTTCTCTCTGCCCTTGAACGATCCTTGGAGGTCTCTGGATCAATATATTGGCCTGAGTATAATGTGACTTATACTATTAATTATATAACCATAATGAATTGAAGGACTGTAGTCACTGTGCCAAATGTGGCCATTTTCAGTATAGTGCAGGTCTATATTAAGCAAACACATGAAAGAAAAGATACGCTAAAAATTCCAGGTACACAAACTAAAACTTGAATTACTACTTTTTCTAGGACTTTCATGATATGACAGATGTACTTCTCCTGGCACTGCCCTAGTCGCAAGACAAGCAAATGTTTGAGAAGTCGTTAGATTTAAATTACTTTGGGAAATATCATTGAAGTCAAAAGCTATACGGAACAAGTACACATTTCTCATTTTCATGTCAGTGACTGTCTTATTTGAAGAGTCGATTGTACTCATTTTAAAACCCAGAAAAAGAAGGCAATAATCTACCAGTAATGATGCAATGGTCCTGGGTGAAGATTGATTAAGCCTTCAGGACTGCCTTATCATTTACCTGATTTTACATTTGCTGTACTTCGCCTTAAACAACGTAGGTGTAATGCATCTGAGACACTAGGCAGAATACTAGTTTCAGGTGTCCTGTAGTCTCAAGAGAACTGAATTCACTATTAATTTCACCTAGAATTCATTTTCTTCAAATTTTATGATAATCAAGGATGTACTTAACCACCTTTCCCATTCACTGGGAAGAAAAGGAAACTATTTGTTTCCATATTTGCATTTGATTCATTTCAAGTTTTTTTTTTCCATTCGCTTTTTAGTTTTGTGGGGTTGACTTTTTGGGAGAGTACCAATGATGAAGTACTCTTGATTCAACATCTCTAGGTGTTAAGATGTTCTAGAACTAATGATGTCTGAGGAGTCTGACAATAGCAACACAAATTCACATTCGAATATTAAATCCCCAGTGCTGGAGTTGCTTACTCCGGGTCACGCTAACCAACTCTCATGTACCTTCATCTATTCATTGAAGAGGGCTTCCAGCCTTGGTAGAGCCAATATTTGTGTTTCAATGTAGCCAAGTCTCACTGTAGTTCATCATTACCCTTTCAGTGAGAAATGTCAAGGCCCTGCCCTTTCTTGCAGCTTTAGGGAATGGTTTTTCTGTATCTTCATATTCCAAAGCAGGAATCAGATGGGAATTAGTATTTTCCTTGTCAACCTAAAAGTTTCACTTATATCACATTTGCCCTCAGCAACCCATGTTAAGTCTTGTGAATCAATCCTTAATTCAGACTTTTAAACTCACAGTTCATGATATAAAATACCCCTCTGTATTATACAGACATTGCTTTGGACTAGATACATGAGAAATCCAGCTCTGTAGCTTATCTAAAATTTATTTTAATCTTCTCATGTAGCAAGAAATCAGGAGGTAGGCTGGTATAGTGGCTGTGCAAGGTTGTCGTTGCAAGTCAAGTTTCCCTAGAAAGCAGACTTTGTCATGGAAATTGCATGTATGAAGTTTACTGGGGAGAGCACTTGGGATCAACAACCTGTAGGGTAAGGGCAGGCAGCAGGATTGTATAAGAGGAAGAATTTGGGCTGTGTTATGGTCACAAGACCTTAGCGAAACCTGCAGGGAGCTGTGAAGCTGGTCCTTCAGAATCTTTCAGTGTTGGACCAAGGTGGCAGGCGTCTATACTCTTCATCAACTGGTCACTGGATGTGGGCTGCCTGCCAGGAAGGGGCATGACCTGGAGTGGGGTGTCTGTCTTCAGCTGAGGGCAATTCTCAGAGAGGGCTCATAGCAGAGGGACACCAGCTATCAACAGACCCAGTGGTGGAGATTAGTGGTGGATTCCTGAAGGGGGATCAGGCAGCATAGCACAATGCCCAGCACAGCTGTCCATGTCCCAGACTCCTTCTGCCTTCCTGATCTGCCATTATTAGCATGTGGCTTTCATGCTCATGGATGATTCATGATCTCAGGATCACTTCCACCCCCAGCCTTATTTCTGCACTCTAGACAGGAACAAGAAGAAGCACCTGTATCAGGAAAGCAACTGTTACCCAGAAATGTTCAGCAATCTTCTACTTATGTCTCATTGGCCAGAGCTTGTCAGATGGCTGCTCTAGCTGCAAAAGATGATGGGAAATGTGTGTTTCAGCCAGAAACATTGCTGCCTTGACCAAAATCAGCGTTTAGAATTTTTAAAGAAAAAGAAGAAATGTGTATGGCATTAGCAACTAGCAGTTCTCCCAAACCATCTGATTTTCAAAAACAGTTAACTCTCTTTGGCAAGGAGTTAGTGGCTCTATAAACCTCAAGGATTTCTTTTCTATTTTGTTTTCAGGAGTCACTTTATCTTAAATTTTGTACTAGTTGTACTACTACCTCCTTCTGCAGTCACTGGTGTTCAGACTTCATTTTCTAATCGTCATGTTTATCTCAAAACAATAATTCTTAAACTTCTTTCTCAGTGACTTCTCTCCTTTGCCCTTTCTCTCTCACATCCATGTACATATACAGACACACAGGATTTCACTATTTCTATGATGTTGAAAGTCAGTGATGATAAACAATTATTATTAGATCTTCATCTGTGCTGTATCAAACTAAGATACATCTAGACTGTCCAAGGTAATTTATAGATTCAATGCCATCCCCATCAAGCTACCAATGACTTTCTTCACAGAATTGGAAAAAACTACTTTAAAGTTCATATGGAACCAAAAAAGAGCCCCCATCGCCAAGTCAATCCTAAGCCAAAAGAACAAAGCTGGAGGCATCATGCTACCTGACTTCAAACTATACTACAAGGCTACAGTAACCAAGACAGCATGGTATTGGTACCACAACAGAGACATAGATCAATGGAACAGAACAGAGCCCTCAGAAATAATGCCACATATCTACAACTATCTGATCTTTGACAAACCTGACAAAAACAAGCAATGGGGAAAGGATTCCCTATTCAATAAATGGTGCTGGGAAAACTGGCTAGCCATATGTAGAAAGCTGAAACTGGATCCCTTCCTTACACCTTATACAAAAATTAATTCAAGATGGATTAAAGACTTAAATGGTAGACCTAAAACCATAAAAACCCTAGAAGAAAGCCTAGGCAATACCATTCAGGACATAGGCATGGGCAAGGACTTCATGTCTAAAACACCAAAAGCAATGGCAAAAAAAAGCCAAAATTGACCAATGGGATCTAATTAAACTAAAGAGTTTCTGCACAGCAAAAGAAACTACCATCAGAGTGAACAGGCAACCTACAGAATGGGAGAAAATTTTTGCAACCTACTCATCTGACAAAGGGCTAATATCCAGAATCTACAATGAACTCCAACAAATTTACAAGAAAAAAACAAACCACCCCATCAAAAAGTGGGCGAAGAAGATGAACAGACACTTCTCAAAAGAAGACATTTATGCAGCCAAAAAACGCATGAAAAAATGCTCATCATCACTGGCCATCAGAGAAATGCAAATCAAAACCACAATGAGATACCATCTCACACCAGTTAGAATGGCCATCATTAAAAAGTCAGGAAACAACAGGTGCTGGAGAGGATGTGGAGAAATAGGAACACTTTTACACTGTTGGTGGTACTGTAAACTAGTTCAACCATTGTGGAAGTCAGTGTGGCGATTCCTCAGGGATCTAGAACTAGAAACATCATTTGACCCAGCCATCCCATTACTGGGTATATACCCAAAGGATTATAAATCATGCTGCTATAAAGACACATGCACACGTATGTTTGTTGCGGCACTATTCACAATAGCAAAGACTTGGAACCAACCCAAATGCCCAACAATGATAGACTGGATTAAGAAAATGTGGCACATATACACCATGGAATACTATGCAGCCATAAAAAATGATGAGTTCATGTCCTTTGTAGGGACATGGATGAAACTGGAAAACATCATTCTCAGTAAACTATCGCAAGGACAAAAAACCAAACACCACATGTTCTCACTCATAGGTGGGAATTGAACAATGAGAACTCATGGACACAGGAAGGGGGACATCACACTCCAGGGACTGTTGTGGGGTGGGGGGAGGGGGGAGAGACAGCATTAGGAGATATACCTAATGCTAAATGACGAGTTAATGGGTGCAGCAAACCAACACGGCACATGGATACATATGTAACAAACCTGCTCATTGTGCACATGTACCCTAAAACCTAAAGTATAATAATAAAAAATAAAATAAAATAAAATAAAATAAAATAAAATAAAATAAAAAGAATACCAAAGTGCATTTCCATTTCCCCCAGGGTTAGCTGGCCATGAACAACTGCAATTCAGTTTCATAAGCTTTCCTTGATGCTTGCTAGGACCATAAATTCCACCTTCACGTACAATTTGCAGTTTAAAGGTATGAATTATCTTACTAAAAAAAAAAAAAAAGATACATCTAGAGATAAAGGAGAAGGAAGACCTTTGTCAAAAGGATCACAAAGAGAACAGAAGTATAACAGGTCAAAGGTGGGGAATCCTGCTAAAGTAGAATTGGCCGGGAGTACAGTTGTCAGATTTAGCTAATCAAAATACAGGATGCCCAGTTAAATTTGAATTTCATCTACTTTTATTTTGTTCTGGGCCAGGGTCTCACTCTGTCACCTAGGCTGGAAGGCAGTGGCATGATCATGGCTCAATGCAGCCTCAACTTGTTAGGCTTATGCAATTCTCCCACCTCAGCCTTCCCAGTAGCTGGGACTACAGGTATGTACCACGACACCTCACTAATTTTCAAATTTTTGTAGACATGGGGTCTTGCTGTGTTTGCCCAGGCTGTACCTGAACTCCTGGGCCCAAGCAATTGTCCCGTCTTGGCCTCCCAAAGTGCTGAGATTATAGGCATGAGCCACCATGCCCAGCCCTAAATTTGAGTTTCAGACAAATAACAAATAATGCCAATATATCCCAAATATACTTCTACAAATTGCATAGGACATAATGATACTAAAATTTACTTGTTGTTCATCTGAATTTCAAATTTCACTGGGTATCCTGTATTTTATCTGGCCACCCTAACCAGAAGGAATAATGTTCACACTGTCACAGGGTTGTATACTGCCATTGTGCCCATTTCTATAGCTATTAGCGTCAACCACTGCCTTGGAACTTTTCCACCAACCTCTAGTCTGAGAACGGCTGTCCAGTATTTCTGGAAACTAATTAATTGATGCAGCTAAAGCTAAATAATTTCTTACAACAAATTACATTTTTAATATTTACTGGAGCACAGATTCCCCTAGGGTACATGGATAGGTTTCATGTACCTTAATGGGTCTCTGAATCCACCAAGATTGTGTAGAAAACTGTGTGTATGGACATTTTTCAGGAGAGGAAGGTCATAGCTCTTATCACTTTCTTTTTTTTTTTTTTCTTTTTGAGACAGAGTCTCACTCTGTCACCCAGTCCGGAGTGCAGTGGCATGATCTCGGCTCACCGCAACCTCCGCCTCCTGGGTTCAAGCGATTCTCCTGCCTCAGCCTTCTGAGTAGCTGGGATTACAGGCATGTGCCACTATGCCCAGCTAATTTTTTATTTTTAGTAAAGACGGGGTTTTTCCATGTTGGTCAGGCTGATCTTGAACTCCCGACCTCAGGCAATCCACCTGCCTCGGTCTTCCAAAGTGCTGGGATTACAGGCTTGAGCCACCACGCCTGGCCTCATCCCATTCTAAAAGGCCTCATCCCATTCAAAAAACTGTTCATTCCCAGGCATAGGGCAGCTTATTAACTTATCTTGATTATTTTATATGGTGACAGAAGTAGAAATAACAGTGATAGAACAAATGCTTTAGAATTCTTTTAGGGAAATTTGGAGCAAATATGAGAATAAACTCTTTTCTTTGACAGTCCAAAGTCAATTGTAGAGTTAGACATCAGTCAGAAGTATTATTAAGCAATACCTCTTAATCTTAGAAATCACTCACACCGTTTGCTTAGCACCTATGTGAGTGAGGTTTCTCTTCTTTAACTACTGAGCTATTTCAAAGGAGGGAGACCACCGTAATCCCTCTCTCACCCTCAGTTTTTGGAGGGGCAGATTGAGAGGTTTGTCTACACTCAAGACCTGTAGACCTGGCCTTGTCACTATTTTTCTTAAGTGTCTTGTTCATTCATGGAGCTTGGCGGTGAGGACCTCCAGTTAGAATTCTTTGCTTTTCATTTGGGATTCTGTTCTCTTACAGGAGATACTACAAAATAGCAAGCATAGAAACAGTCTCATGAGCTAATGTAAGAAAGTGGAATTCTTTTTTGTGCTCCCTTCTGTTCCCAGTGCAAAGAAATGGTCTAACCCTTGAAGCATCATGCTCTCCTAACGACAGTTTTCTGAATTCATGTGCTTATAAATGATGCACTCATTGTACCATGGCAAATTTTCAGGAAAGCTTCCAGCCACACGCGCAGGTTTCTCCAATAGTCTCTGGCATACCACCATTAACTATATCTCAGAGTGAGTTATGCCCAGTAGACCATGAGCATTTTGAAGGAATCACATCTTATTTGACTTTTTTCCTTCCAGATCTAATTTATTGCCAAGAATACAATAGAGAGTCATAAATGTTCATGAATGATTGAAAGGATGGATGAATGAATAAATAAAAGTTGCATAAGACCACAAGGAGCAGGCTTAAGATAGCTCGGTCAGGGGCTAATATCAACCTTGCCTGTTCTGTATGCACACCTCTCCTTTGAGAACTCAGAATGCAGAATTATACATTCCTCTCCAGCCTCTAGAAAGGAGGAAACAGATTTAGAATTTTTATTCTATTCCAGAGGGTTTTTATCTTTTATTTTGAATATTCTGTTGAATTGATCTGGGAAAGAGAAAACAGATTCCAAGATTCTAGATTCATCTTTAAATGTAGCCTATCAGGTCATAAACAAGAAGTCAGGGGCAGAGAAGTCTTCTGGAAGGAATTGTTTTCTAAGCTGAGACTTCCAAGATGAACGGGGATTAGTTAAGTAAATGGAGTAATGAGTGTTGAGGCAATGGGAGAAACACGTGTTCTGAATAGAGAAACCATATCTGAATGCCATAGTCCAAGGGTGGGAAGTTCCTGGGCACATTTGAGACAAATCAGACAGGATTTATAAACTAAATCAAGAAGTGCCACCCTTGAGCATGGGCAAGTTCCTACATCCTCCCTGCTGGGCCCATATCTCAGGGGGACCTGTGCTTTGGAGAGCCTTCCTCAAAATTTCCTAAGTTTCCCTCCAATATTTCAGACCATTTGGCTATGGCAGTGCCATTTGGGCAGGGCACCCAGAGCTCAGTCTGGGATTTGCATGGAACCTCTATTTCTCTCCCTCAGAGTACTCTCTAATCTACCTCATATGTGGGGTTGAACAGACTCATACTATGGGGTTTTCTTAGGGCTGCAGGGCCAGGCCTTGTTCCTAGAATGGTAGTCTGGCGCGCAGATTGCTCCTGCTGGCAGGTGCGGTATTTTTTGCATATAATCTCATGAGATTGGGCCACCGGAATGATGTTGACATGCTGGTTTGGGATGGCTCAAACTGTTTCTATAGACAGAGGCCCCACCAAAAATATTTTCCCAGACCATGCATACTCTATGGGTGGCTTTGTTAAGGAATTTGGACTTTATCTCAAGAGTAAGAGAAAAAAAGCAAACTACATTACCCCCAAATCCATTTTGTCTAAATCTCTTTTTCATTAAATTTTTTATTATAGTAAAATGTAAACAACATAAAATTTACCATTTTAGCCATTTCTATACAGTTCAATGGCATCAACATCTTTAATGCAACCATTAAATCTCTCATTTGATATGGTAAGAAACGAAAGCCCAGAGAGGCCAACTGACTAATCAAGGTCACACACGTTACTAGCAGAAGAGCTCTGCATTGTGCAGTCAGTGCTGTTTCCACCTTTCCAGTTCATTCATTTAATGATTAAGTAAACTGAATCCTGAAAGGCAAAGTGACCTCGACCAAGCCAAGAGTAGGACTAGCAAGATCTCTTGACCTCAGGTCAGTGCTCTACTTTCCCCATCTCACTACTCCAGGCTGCCCTGACCTCCCTCCCGCATTGTCTGCCTTCCCTATTTCTTTCTACCAGAAATTCTGAGCTTTCCTGCACCAAAATGTGAGTTTCACACAGCCAATTAGCACCTAAAAATGATTTTCTAAATCAGTACTTGGGGAGTGTCAAATCCATTGGTTGCAATATGTCTTCACACCAAACTTCAGTAATTTGTCAGTTATGGGTGAAAAAAACTATGTGCCACCATTTCCCATCACTACTAAAGTTCTTCATGCAGAATTTTTGGCTGTAAATCAAGTTTAAGGAATCCATAGAGTAATTTATATTATTTCCAATGCATTATATATATTGGGATTAGTTTGCTTAAATATATGACCATTTAAGAGTGTCTGGCGCATAGTAAGTGATAAATAAATATTTTTGAATAAATAAATGCAGGTATTATTCATTGAATTGAATTTTTCCATTTAAAAAAACTGAGGTATAATGTACACACAGTCCAATTCACCCTTTTAGGTGTACAGTTCTGAGAGTTTTGACAAACATTTATGATCATGTCACCACTACCACAACCGACATACAGAATAATTCTTTCATCCCCAAAATTACTCTGTGCCCCATTGTAGTCAAGCTCCTTCCTTACCTTCAGCCCCTGGCAACCACTGATCTGTTTTCTGTCCGTTCAAGTTTGCCTTTTTGAGTATGTTATATAAATGAATTCATACAGCGTGCAGACTTTTGAGCCTGTTTTTTTTCACTCAGCATTATGTTTTTGGGGTGCTTCTATGTTGATGCCTGCATTAGTAGTTCATTCCTATATTCCACTGTATGCAGCAAGTCCACAAATAGCATTGTTTCATTATAACATTGATGAAAATAAAAATATTGATTCCTCCACTATCTGTGTGGAGTTTGCATTTTCTGCCCATGTCTGTGTAGGTTTCCTCTGGGTACTCCACTTTCCTCCCACATCCCAAAGCTGTCCATCTTAGGTTCATTGGCATACCTAAATGGTCCCAGTCCAAGTGAGGCTGGGAGCATGTGTGAGTGTGCCCTGCAAAGGAATGACATCCTGTCCAGGGCTGGTTCCCATCTTTCACCCTGTGCTGCTGTAATAGGCTCTAGCCATCCATGACCTGAACTGGAATGAGCCAGTAAAAGATGATCTTATTTGTTTTTATTAATGTCTCTTTTTTCTTTTTCTTTTTTTTTTTGACAGAGTCTTGCTCTGTCGCCCAGGCTGGAGTGCAGTGGCGCGATCTTGGCTCACTGCAAGCTCCACGTCCCAGGTTCATGCCATTCTCCTGCCTCAGCCTCCCTAATTTTTCTTAATGTATTATAGTTCACAATTATTTCAATGCCTAATATTGGAAGTGTTTTGATCCTTATTCAAAAGTTTGGTGATGTTTTTGTGACCAGAAATACACTGTAGGAACTTCACTCTTGTTTATATCAATTAGCATATGGTAAAATTGGTTTTCGTTATATGTCATTTTTCTGAAAGTTGCAGTTTCCGACAACCCGTTGTACCATAGTTTTTGCCTGTTTCCCCGTTGAAAGGTATTTGGACTGTTTCCAGATTTTATTATGCATTGGATTTTAACTTCAGTATTTCTTTGTTTAAAGGGCTGTCAGCATCTGAGACTGTAGGAAGAAAGCGTCTTCAAAATCCCTATTAATTGTATGATCTGTGTTAGAAGTGATAGAATATTAGAGTTAAGGCAAAGTGTAAGTCTAACTTCCTGCCAGCAAAGCAACAGGTGTAATGTGAAGCATGAACATAGATCCTGAGTGGTGTTGGATGGATTAGAACCTGGGTCTGGACCCTCATCCTGGCTCTGCTTTGGAATCTTGGTGGGTGGGTGTTTGACCTTTTCCTGGCTAATGTATATCTTGAGAATATTTTGTCCACATGCTGGGGCAAACATACCATATTATGAGACCTGTTCCCTTTTCCCAATATTTTTTGCAGCTACAGCAGTTGCTTGCCCATGACCTCACTAGTCAAATACAGTACAGGAGACTGATTTTTATGAGAACAAGAGAGATCCATTTTCTGGGAAGTGAGGGTGTCTGGCTTAAGATAACAGCAAGAGGTGGAAGTCTGGCACCACAGATTAGCATTGCCAATCCAGTTTATGATGTCTGTGATCAGTAGCAATGTTAGCTGAAAAGGGATCATTTGTTGTAGCTAAGAACACTATTATCTCAGCAGAAAGGGCCAGAAATTGAGCCTTCTTATGTTGTTTTCTTATCTGATTATTCTTCTCTGGTTATTTTTATCTGTAAAATAGATCATAAAATAAATCAAAATTCCTGACATTTTTATGGGTAACTGGGTATTTTTCCTTGTATCAGAGGTAGTGGTCTCATTTGAGGATCCACCAAAGAAATTACACTCACTCAGGTTTCATGAATTGTTGGGCTTTCCCTACAAATGCATTTTTATCTTACAGATATAATGAATTACATATGTGATGGTGTTTCCTTATTTTATTGGCTGCTAGAGAAATCAGAGCCAAATTTGTGGCCCATCTTCAGCAGTTTCATAGACTTTCAGACATTCCTTTTTTATTTCAAATTTACTATACTTTCATCTTATTTTTTGACTTTTTAAAAATCTTTATTGCCAGTTCCCTCACTTTAAAAAGTTTACATTATAAAGAAAAAATGGAACATTATCTTACTATCCAGATAACTCCAGGATATGTACAATTGGTTACAAAATTAAAACTCTACAGAAAGGTACAAAAGAAAAATAAAAGTTTCTGATCTCTTCTAACATCCATTTTCCCAAAGACAACCACATTTCCTTCCAGGAAGAAAATGTAATTCCGTGAACATTTATTTAAAATTAAATTACAATTTAAAGGGTAAAGAATTTCCTCACCCCTACAGTTAGAGATCATAATGATGTTCTCAATCATTACATTTGCTATCTCAGTATAATTTTTATAATAGAGTAAAAGACCCCCAAGGCATATAATAGTCTGAAAACCACAATTGTTTGACATTTGATGATTTGCAAATATAGTGCAAAATCTTGTTGAATAATTACTGAGGCTATCTCTGCTAACTACACAAGTAGACTTGCTAACATGGAGAATACAGTTGACACTTGAACAATGCAGGGGTTGGGGTGCTGACCCCTGTGCAGTAGAAAACTTATGTATAGATTTTGACTCCTTCAAATTGTAACTACTAATAACCTACTGTTGACTGGAATCCTTCCCAATAATAATAAACAGTCTCCTAACACATATTTTGTATGTTAGATGTACTATATACTATATTCTTATAATAAAGTCAGCTAGAGATAAGAAAATATTATTAATCCCACTACTGAGTATATACCCAAAAGAAATGAAATCAAGTATATTGAAGAGATATCTGCACTACTCTGTTGCAGCACTGTTTACAATAGCTAAGATTCAGAAGCAGCCTGTACAGGAAGCATAGTGGCTTCTGCTTCCAGTGAGGCCTCAGGAAGCTTCCAATCATGATGGAAGGTAAAGGGAAAGCAGACATATCTTATGTAGCCAGAGCAGAGGCAAGGGTGGCAGGGAGGTGCCACACACCTTTAAACAGCCAGATCTCACAAGAACTCACTATTGCAAGATCACCACCAAGGGTGATAGGGCTAAACCATTCATGATAAACCACTCCCATGATCCAATCACCTCTCACCAGGCTCCACCTTCCAACATGAGGGATTACAATTCAACATGACATTTGGGCAGGGACACAGATTGAAACCATATTATTCCACACCTGGCCCCTCCCAAATCTCATGTTCTTCTCACATTTCCAAATACAATCATGCATTCCCAACAGTCCCTTAAAGTCAGGAGATGAAAGGCACTTCTTACATGGTGGTGGCAAGAAAAAAAATGAGGAGGAAGCAAAAGCAGAAACCCTTGATAAACCCATCAGATCTCATGAGACTTATTCACTATCACAAGAATAGCACAGGAAAAACTAGCCCCCATGATTCAATTACCTCCCCCTGAGTCCCTCATACAACAAGTGGGGATTCTGGGAGATAGAATTCAAGTTGAGATTTGGTTAACTCAATTTGAGTTCCAGCATTAACTCAAAAGCTTTAAGTCTAAAGTCTCATCCGAGACAAGGCTTGTACCTTTTGCCTGTGAGCCTGTAAAATAAAAACAAGTCAGTTACACCCAAGATAGAATGTGGGTATAGGCATTGGGTAAATACTCCCACTCCAAAAAGGAGAAATTGGCCAAAAAAGGGGGCTACAGACCGCATGCAAGTCTGAAACCCAGCAGGGCAGTCATTAATTTTTTTTTTTTTTGAGACGGAGTCTCGCTCTGTCACCCAGTTTGGAGTGCGGTCTGCAACCTCCACCTGCCAGGTTCAAGCAACTCCCCTGCCTCAGCCTCCTGAGTAGCTGGGACTACAGGCATGTGCCACCATGCCCAGCCAATTTTTTGTATTTTTAGTAGAGACGGAGTTTCACCATGCTGGCCAGGCTGGTCTCAAACTCCTGACCTTGTGATCCACCCGCCTCAGCCTCCCAAAGTGCTGGGATTACAGGTGTGAGCCACTGCACCCGGCCTCAGTCATTAGATTTTAAAGCTCCAAAATAATCTCTTTTGACTCCATGTCTTACATCCAGGGCACACTGATGCAAAAGGTGGGCTCCCAAGGACTTGGGCAGCTCCACCCCTCTCTGTTTGCAGGGTGCAACCCCTGTGGCTGCTCTCATGGGTTGATGATGAGTACTTGTGGTTTTTCCAGGTGTAGGATGCAAGCTGTCAATGGATCTACCATTCTGGGGTCTAGAGGACAGTGGCCCTCTTCTCACACCTCCACTAGGCAGTGCCCCAGTGGGGACTCTGTGTGGTGGCTGCAACCCCTCATTTCCCCTCTGCACTTCCCTAGTAGAGGTTCTCCATGAGGGCTCCATCCTTGCAACAGGCTCCTGCCTATATATCTAGACTTTTCTATACATCCTCTGACATCCAGGTGGAGGCTCCCAAGCCTCAAGTACTGCGCTCTGAGTACCCACAGGTTTAACACTGTAAGCCATCAAGGTTTATGCTTGCACCTTTTGAAGCAGCTAGAGCTGGAGCGCTGGGATATTGGGTGTACCTGGGCCCCTTTGAACCATGGCTGGAGCTGGAGCAGCTGGGATGCAGGGTGAAGTGTTCTGCGGCTGCACAGATCAGCAGGGGCCTGGGCCTGGCCCAGTGATATGGTTTGGCTGTGTCCCCACCACCCAAATCTCAACTTGAGTTGTATCTCTCAGAATCCCCACTTGTTGTGGGAGGGACCCAGGAGGATGAAATTGAATCATGGGGGCCGGTCTTTCCCATGCTATTCTTGTGATAGTAAGTCTCATGTGATCTGATGGGTTTATCAAGGGTTTCCACTTTTGCTTCCTCCTCATTTTTATTCTTGCCACCACCATGTAAGAAGTGCCTTTTGCCTCCTGCCATGATTCTGAAGCCTCCCCAGCCATACAGAACTGTAAGTCCAATTAAACCTCTGTTTATTCCCAGTTTCGGGTTTGTCTGTATCAGCAGCATGAAAATGAACTAATACCATAAATTGGTAACAGTAGAGTCGGGCACTGTTGAAAATATACCCAAAAATGGGCCCAAAAATGTGGAAGTGACTTTGGAACTGGGTAACAGGCAGAAGTTGGAACAGTTTGGGGGACTCAGAAGAAGACAGAAAAATGTGAGAAAGTTTGGAACGTCCTAGAGACTTGTTGAATGGCTTTGACAAAAATGCTGATAGTGATATGAACAATAAGGTTCAGGCTGAGGTGGTCTCAGATGGAGATGAGGGACCTGTTGGGAACTGGAGCAAAGGTGACTCTTGTTATGTTTTAGCAAAGAGACTAGTGGTATTTTGCTCCTGCCCTAGAGATTGGTAGAACTTTGAACTTGAGAGAGATGATTTAGGGTATCTGGGGGAAGAAATTTCTAAGCAGCAAAGCATTCAAAAGGTGACTTGGGTGCTGTTAAAAGCATTATGTTTTAAAAGGGAAACAGAGCATTAAAGTTCAGAAAATTTGCAGCCTGGTGATACAGTGGGAAAAAAAAACCACTTTTTCAGGAGAAATTCAAACTGGCTGCCAGAATGTGCATAACTAGCGAGGAGCCTAATGTTAATCCCCAAGACCATGGGGAAAATGTCTCCAGGCCACGTCAGAGACCTTCACGGCAGCCCCTCCCATCACAGGCCTGGAAGCCCAGGAGGAAAAAGTGGTTTCGTGGGCCAGTCCCAGGGTCCTCCTGCTATGTGCAGCCTAGGGACTTGGTGCCCTGTGTCCCAGCCTCTCTAGCTGTGGCTGAAAGGGGCCAACATAGAGCTCAAGTTGTGGCTTCAGAGGATGGGAGCCCCAAGCCTTGGCAGCTTCCATGTGGTGCTGTGCCTGCTTGTGCACAGAATTCAAAAATTGACGTTTGGAAACCTCTGCCTAGATTTCAGAAGATGTATGGAAATGCCCGAATGCACAGGCAAAAGTTTGCAGCAGGGGCAGGGCCCTCATGGAGAGCCTCTGCTAGGGCAGTGCTGAAGGAAAATGTAGGATTGGAGCCCCCTCACAGAGTCCCTACTGGGGAACTTCCTAGTGGAGCTGTGAGAAGAAGGCCACTGTCCTCCAGACCCCAGAATGGTAGATCCACTGACAGCTTGCACCGTGTACCTGGAAAAGCTGCAGACACAACACCAGCCCATGAAATCAGTCAAGAGGGAGGCTGTACCCTGCAAAGCCACAGGGGTGGAACTGTCCAAGACCATGGGTACCCACCTCTTGCATCAGTGCGATCTGGATGTGAGACCTGAAGTCAAAGGAGATCATTTTGGAGCTTTAAAATGTGACTACCCTGCTGGATTTCAGACTTGCATAGGCCCTGTAACCCCTTTGTTTTGGCCAATGTCTCCCATAAGGAATGGCTGTATTTGCCCAATACCTGTACCCCATTGTATCTAGGAAGTAACTAGCTTGCTTTTGATTTTACAGGCTCATGGGTGGAAGGGACTCGCCTTATCTCAGATGAGACTTTGGACTGTGGACTTTTGGATTAATGCTGAATTAATTGGATTAATGCTTAATTGAGTTAAGACTTTGGGGGACTGTTGGGAAGGCATGCTTGGTTTTGAAATGTGAGAACATGAGATTTGGAGGGGCCAGGGGCGGAATGATATGGTTTGGCTATGTCCCTACCCAAATCTCAACTTGAATTGTATCTCCCAGAATTCCCATGTGCTGGAGGGACCCAGGGGGAAGTAATTGAATCACGGGGTTTGGTCTTTCCTGTGCTATTCTCGTGATAGTTAATAAGTCTCATGAGATCTGATGAGTTCATCAGAGGTTTCCGCTTTTGCTTCCTCCTCATTTTTTTCTTGCCACCACCATGTAAGAAGTGCCTTTTGCCTCCTGCCATGATTCTGAGGCCTCCCCAGCCATGTGGAAGTGTAATTTCAATTAAACCTGTTTTTATTCCCAGTTTCAGGTATGTCTTTATCAGCAGTGTGAAAATGAACTAATACACACAGGAAACCATTCTTCCCTCCTAGGCCTCTGGGCCTGTGATGGAAGGGGCTGCCACAAAAGTCTGTGAAATGCCTTTGAGGCCTTTTCCATATTGTCTTGGCTAATAACATTGGGATCCTCTTTACTTATGGAGCTTTCTGCACTCAGCTTGAATTCCTCCCCAGAAAATAGATTTATCTTTTCTTTTTTTTTTTTTTTTTTGAGACAGAGTCTCACTCTGTGGCCCAGGCTGGAGTGCAGTGGTGTGGTCTCCATTCAATGCAAGCTCTGCCTCCCAGGTTCACACCATTCTCCTGCCTCAGCCTCCTGAGTAGGTGGGACTACAGGTGCCCACCACCAAGCCTGGCTAATTTTTTGTATTTTTAGTAGAGATGGGGTTTCACCATGTTAGCCAGGATGGTCTCGATCTCCTGACTTCATGATCCGCCCACTTTGGCCTCCCAAAGTGCTGGGATTACAGGCATGAGCCACTGCTCCTGGCCAAAAATAGGTTTATCTTTTCTACTGCATGGCCAGGTTGCAAATTTTCCAAACTTTCACTGTGCTTCTGCTTTAAATATAAGTTTTATTTTTAGATAATTTTTTTACTCACACATATGAGAATAGATTGTTAGAAGCAGCCAGGTCACTTTAAAGGCTTTGCTGCTTAGAAATTTCTTCCACCAGATACCCTAAATCATCACTCTCACGTTCAAAGTTCCACAGATCCTTAGTGTAGGGGGACCATGCCTCCAAGTACTTCGCTAATACATAACAAATGTGACCTTTGCTTCAGCTCCCAATAAGTTCCTCATTTCCATCTGAGACCTCCTCAACCTGAGCTTCATTGTTCATATTACTATCATTATTTCAGTCACAATCATTTAACAAGTCTCTAAGTTCTAAATTTTCCTTCATATTCCTGTCTTCTTCTGAGCCCTCCGCACTCTTCCAATTTCTGTCCATTACCCAGTTCCAAAGCTTTTTCCACATTTTCAGGTATCTTTATAGCAATGCCCTATTCCTGGGCACCAATTTTCTATATTAATTCATTCTTGCACTGCTATAAAGAAATACCTGAGACTGGATAATTTACAAAGAAAAGAGGCTTAATTGGCTCATGGCTCCTCAGGTGTACAGGAAGCAGAGCAACTTCTGCTTCTGGGGAGGCCTCAGGAAACTTACAATCATGGAAGAAAGCAAAGGAAAAGCAGGCACATCTTACATGGCCAGAGTAGGAGCAAGAGAGAGAGGGGTAAGGTGCCACATACATTTAAACAAACAGACGTCACAGGAACTTGCTATTGCAACACCACCAAGGGAGATGGGGCTAAACCATTCATGATAAACCACTCCCATGATCCAATCACTTCCCACCAGGTCCCACCTCCAACATTGAGGATTACAATTTGACAGGAGATTTGGGCAGGGACACAGATCCAAACCTTAATTCCTTAACCTATATTCTGGTGAAAATTTGCATGTAAATTCCTAGCAATGAAATTGCTAGACCAATACATACCATACTTGATAGATATTGCTAAATTGCCCTGTAAGAAACTGGTACCAATTTTCACTTCTATGTGTATTGTATCAGCATTACCATTTCCACATATTCTCATTATCACTGGATATAATCAATTTTTTTTTGAGACAGAGTCTTGCTCTGTTGCCCAGGCTGGAGTGCAGTGGCACAATCTCAGCTCGCTGCAAGCTCTGCCTCCTGGGTTCAGGCCATTCTCCTGCCTCAGCCTCCCGAGTAGCTGGGACTACAGGCACCTGCCACTGTGCCTGGCTAATTTTTTGTATTTTTAGTAGAGACGGGGTTTCACCGTGGTCTCCATCTCCTGATCTCGTGATCTGCCTGCCTCACCCTCCCAAAGTGCTGGGATTACAAGCATGAGCCACCGCACCTGGCCCAATTTTTAAAATTGTTACCAATGGGGAAAAATGACATCTCACTCTTGTTTTAATTTTCATTTATTTAATTAGAATTTTCAAGTTTAAAAAATTCTTTGGATTGAATAAATTTTTGGAACCCATTTCAAAGTCTTTTTGAATTAATGTGAACTATAAAAAATTCTGTATATTGCATTTATTTAAAGCATATAAAAAGCAGCTATCCTGCCTCTAAATCAGTAGTTCTCCATCCTGGCTGCATATTTAAAACACCTGGAGTACATTTTAAAAATACTTTTGCCTAAGCCTTATCCCAGACCAATTAAGTCAGAATCTCTGAGGGTAGGGCCTGGCCTTGATATTTTTATAAAGCTCCCGAGGTGATTCACAAATGCAGCCAAGGTTGAGAACCACTGCTTTAAATGCATTATAATGGATGCTACAAATAGTGCATTTAAGAGGTATAAGGTGCTCCAGTGCTGGATGGTACCAGCTGAATGTATAAAAGCACATTTTCCAAGCTGCTTTTTTCTTCAAACAAGAGTCTGACATATTCATGATGGTGAAATGGCAGCCCTGTTTCTCAGCCACCATCTTCTTTCTCCTCTGCTCTGCTGTGTGCCAATCTGTGTAGCCAACATTTCAGTAAGAAATGAGAAACTAACACTTTACAAATTAATAACTTATATGCCCAAACCAAAGAAAGTCACTAGCAGAATGGTGATTAATCTCTTTATTATCAAAGGAGTAAGAGCCTCTTCCTGTTGAGCTTATGACTGTTGGCTCATCCTCCAGTGGCAAAAAGGAAAATATCATAAAGAAGGAAAGCCACTGCCACCCCCTATGGAGGAGGCTCTTTAAGTTTTGTCTGTCATTCTTCAGTTTCTCTGATTCCTGTGACAACTGTGTCACAAGTTGTCATTTCATTTGCTGGAGCTAAACCATGATGGATTTTTATGCCGACTCAGCAAAATCTAATAGGCGAAAAGCTAGCTGGGGAAATGATAAGTTTATTGATTCAATTTGAATTTTCTATGATATCAGGAAAAGATCAGATAATCACAATAACTTCCTGGTTCAGGGTTTTTGACTGTATTTGCATTTTAAAATACAAAATCAGGTAATGTGAATCTGAAAATAATTTTTTAATTTTTATAATTCAATTGCTTTTGATTTCCAGGTTCATACTAATCTCTATTTTCCCCCATTCTCTAATGAAGTTGATTACATTTTCATGCAAAAGTTGTTAATAGGCAATAATTAGAACATAGAAACGTTTTAAGAACACATTGAAGGACTAAAAACTGTAATGTTACCATTAATTAATAAGTAAACTTTAACAATATAATTTTTGAAAGAGAATTTTTGGAATTTTAGTTTCTCTCATTAATTGAATTTATTGTGGTATGATTTATGTACAGTAAGCGGCACAGATTTAAGATGTACAATTTGGTGAGCTTTTTTCAGCTGTGTACACTTTTGAAGCCACCACAATTAAGATAAATAAATTTTTGTCACTCCCAAAAGTTTCCTCTCTCCCCTGTGCAGTCCCTCCTTCTATCCTTTGCATCCAGGAAGCTTCTGATCTGCTTTCTGTCTCTATAGATTAGTATGCATTTTAGTTTTAGATAAATGAAATCATACAGCATGTACTCCTTTTGTATGGCTTCTGTTGCTCAGTAGAACATCTGTGAAATATATCCAGGTTGTGGTATCTATCAGCATTTCATACCTTTTTGTTGCAAAGTATTATTCCACTTTATGGATGCATTCCAGCTTGTTGTCCATTCACCTCATGATGACTTTTGGGTAGTTTCTAGTCTTGAGCTATTGTGAATAATGCTACTAGAGGCATTCTTGTACAAGTGTTTGTGTGGACATAATACAACATACTTTTAAGATGTTCATGTTAGTGGATATATGGTTTAAATACTAATTTACATATATAGTTTTATTGATTTTGGGGGGCATTTTATAAAAATCAAGCTATGATTTCCATGGCAGATAAGATGATTCTTTATTCACCCAATTGTCTCTGTCCACAAACAAAACAACTTTCAAGTTGTACCTGCACAGCCTTACTGGATGTAACTTACATCACAATGCACCATCTGCTCAAGTGAATGTGGCAACAGAAGTCCTTAACTAATTCTCTCAATGAAGCCAGAATAGTCCCCCTTGCCTGTCTGCCCTCTGATATTAATTGTGATGGGTTAATCTTTCAAGAAGTCGCTCCTATTATTATCCTGTCATTATGCTCAGTGGGCCATATGATTCAGCAATCCCACTACTGGGTATATATCCAAAGTAAATGAAATCAATATGCTGAAGAGACTGCTGCACTCCTATGTTCATTGCAGCATTATTTATAAAGGCCAAGATATACAATCAACCTAACTGTCCATCAATGGATGAATGGATAAAGAAATTGTGGTATATATACACAGCGGAACACTATCCTGCCTTTAAAAAAGGAGAAAATTCTGCCACTTGCAACAACATGGACAGACCTGGAGGATATTATGTTAAGTGAAATAAGGTAGGCACAGAAAGATAAATATTGAATGATCTCACTTTTATGGGAAATCTTTAAAAGGTAAACTCATAGAAGCAGAGAATAGAATGGTGATTACCTGGGACTGTGGCAGCAGAGTGGATCAAGGGAGTAGTTGGGGAGATGGTGAAAAGGCACAAAATTTCAGTTAGACAAGAGAAATAAGTTTAAGAGGTCTATTGTACAACGACGTGACTATAGCTAATAACAATCTATTGTATTCTTGAAAATTGCTAAGGGAGTAGATTTTGTGTTTACTCAGAACAAAAAATTATAAGTATATGAGGTAATGCATATGTTAATTAGCTTGATTTACCCATTTCGCAGTGTGCACACATTTTAAAACATCATCTTTCACATAATGAATATATGCAATTTTTTCGTTTAAAATAAAAATTTTTCAAAAACATGTTACTATATGCAAAAAAAACCCAAAAAACAAAACTACAAAAAGAATGCTCAATAGTATCTCTGTGCCACTTCTTTATCTGATATGTAAAACCCTCCATGGGTGGATCTCCATACCTAGGTAGCCAGCATCATTTCTCCTAGCTCCCAAACATGACCCAGCCATGCCAGACCAGTCTCTCTGCCATTCTTATATGCAGTCATTGTGTTTCACGAGTGTTTTTCCTGACCCTGCTCTTTCTCTTCCTGTACAACTTTCTTCAAACCCTCTGATAGTTCTTACTTTAGTCCCTGACTTTGTGGACTTGGTTATTCTCTAAACTCCTAAAGTCTTGTTATACTTGTTATACTGTGCTGTATACCCTATCACTTACTCTTTAGTTATTTCCGTATGTATGTATATAATTCCATATGTATGTATATAATCTCCTGAAATGAATTTCAATCTCCCTAAGGTTGGGGACTGTATCATTTATATTATATAAATACAAAATGACTGACTGCCTTAGTCCATTTTGTGCTGCTATAAAAGGACACATACTGGGCAATTTATAATGAACAGAAATTTCTTGGCTTACAGTTCTGGAGACTGGGAAGTCCAATATCAAGGTGCTGGCAGGTTTGGTGATTCTGACTCCAAGATAGTGCCTTGAATGCCATGTCTTCCAGAAGAAAGAAAGGTTTTCTCCTCACGTGGTGGAAGGTGGAAGGACAAAGAGACAAAGAGGGGGCAGACTCATCCTTTTATAATAGCATTAATCCCACCCATGAGAATGGAGCCCTTGTGGCCTAATCACCTCTTAAAGCTCCCACTTCTTAGCTCTATTACAATGGCAATTAAATTTTAACATGAGTTTTGGAGGGGACAAACATCTAAACCATAGCAATGACCAACTTGCAAAATACATTGGTGTCTGTGTATTCCCCCAAACTTTTAATACTATACAATTATCACAACGGACATCAACCAGACTGTCTTAAACTTTACTTTGAGCAAGTAAATATTTACTTCTTTTAATGTGAGATCTCCTTACTGCCCAGTACTTAGGTGAGCTGGACCAAAATTTAGCCACAGGACACTGGCTCCTAATTTTGAATTATTGGAGCCTATACTTGGATAGAATAACAAAATGATGGTTATTGTGAGGGTACTGCAGAAGCACAGGCCAGTAACAGTTAAATCTTTGGAGACCTTTGATGGCCCTGAATCAAACACAGGTGTAGCCATTATTCAGAGACAAACCAGCAAGGGGGAAGGAGATGCTGATATCAACAACTCATTTTAGCAGAGTGTATCAAGCCTGAAAAGATTTAGAAGGCTATTTTTAAAAGCCCTGCATTTTGTGCCTGATTTATAAGGCAGACACTAAAAATATTAATAAGTATAAATGGTGCTGATCCATGAACATGATGAGCTTTCAATTTCTGGAGCCACAAGGTGACAGACTGCCATGAAGATGCTTGCATCTTCATAATATCCTGAAGGGATCCAACTTTAAAGAAGAAAACATTGGTATTTTAAATCCCAGTTTGGCATTTAACTGTGTTAAGTCATTCTGTTACATTGGCATCACTTAAATAGCCTTAAAAATAAAAAATAAAATAAACCAGATTGTACTACACATCATAGAAGCTTAATATAGATGCTTTAAACGCAAGGGAAATTATGTCCAATGCAAATTATTTTCCTGATATTGCCTTTCTAAGTTCTGTAATTGCAACTTGCATATAGCTATATTGAAACAGGTCACAGGTTGATATAAAAACAAAGATGACTATTATCAGGGCAAAGGCAAGAGATATGTCTGAAGTAGTGTATCACTGGGGGTAAGTTAATCAAGGGAAACAAGAGTTGGCAGACAGAGTAGTTTCCAAACCAATTTGCCAACCTATTCTTGCCAGGAAAACCAGGTGCAGTCCTTAACCACATGAATTGGGTACACCATTATAATAATTAAAAATAGAAAGGCCTAAGCATGGTATAGCTACTTTGGAAGAAGTTTGGCAGTGTTTAATAAAGCTGAAGATACACATACATTAATGAATCAGTTTTTCCATTCTTAGGTATATACCTTACAGAAACACATACTTATGTGCGCCAAAAGACTTGTATAGGAATGTTCATTGAAGCATTCTTTGTAATAGCCTCTAACTGGAAACAACCCAATGTCCATGAACTGAACACCGGATAAACAAACTGTGGTATAGTTTCACAATGGAATACCACACAATAATGAAAACTCACAAACTGCAGTTGAATCTTAAAGACATACTATTGAGTAAAAATGTTAAATTCAGATATGCCAGAATATACTGCATGATTCCAAATAACAAGAATTGAACTACATTGTTTAGTAATGCATACTTAGGTAGTGAAACAATAAAGACAAGCAAAGATGTGAATGGCATAACAATAAGAATGGTGTGTTTCTTCAAAGAAAGAAGAGCTTGTGATAAGGAGGGGCACAAAAGAGGCTTGTCTTGCTTGACCTGAATGGAGAACAGGAATCCATTTTCCTATAATTTGTTAAGTTGTAAATTGATGTTTTATGCACATTTCAGTATATTTGTTAACATTTCAAAATTTTTTAAAAGGGGAAAAAATGGGAATAAGGTATTTTGGGTTTCTTGACAAAATTATTTTTGACTCACATATTGTCAAGGGAATTTAAGAATAAATTCATTATTGTGTATCTATGGGAGTGTGTTTTAAAGTTGTACCATTGCCTACTTTTTAAATCCTCCTTGAAATTATCTATTTACTCCTGTTTTCTAAACCAAGTGATACTTTTTTCAAACAAAGTTTAATAGGCAAGAATTAGAACATGAAAATCTTGTAAAAAATGAAAAGAAATATAATCTTTGAAGCCATCACTTGAAAGCTTTCTAAAGATTTACATATCTAGACTATAACAAGGACCAACCTGTGAGACTATGAACGCTCCTATGTGCTCTTTTCCTTTTAGATAATGGTTGATTTCAAATCACTTCCTCCATTACTATTGGAACTCCCTCTGATGGACACCAAGCACGAAGACAGCAGGGGTCATTGATCTAACCATAGGCCTGAGAGAGGAACACTCCTAGAGCGTCCAGGGCTGCCATCTTACTGCATTTCCCCAGGCAGCCCTGATTCTATGTTTCGATTTCCTCATTATTAAATTAGGGTCACAACCTTCTTAACCTGCTTTGCTGCCTCAGCATATGGATTCATTATTCAAGGCCAAACAAAATTTTATTTTAGTTAAAAATGTCTACTTTTATGAGTAGATTTTAACACATTCTTGAGAGAAAGTTTTATTTTTCAGCTTGTGTGGTTTTGGCATCTTCACAGAAATTCATTCTTGTATTCATTTTTAAACATGACTTCACTAGCTGTCTCCCCTCTCCTTATGCGTAGATTTCAACACTATCAAGAGATAGTTTTGCTTTTTACCTTCTGCTTTGTTTTTTTTCTTTTGGCATTTTCAAGGATTCTCATTTTTTAATACATTATTAAAGTGACTTCATTAGCTGTCCCCTTTTCTTTATAAACACCCTGGAATTGGGAATTGTATTTGGTGAGTCTGAGAGACAGCAAGAGAGAAAGAGGGAAGGAGATAGATAGGACAAGCAGAGAGATGTGGATGGTTTTGTAAATGAATGTACTTTCAACTTGAAAGCCTTGGCATGAGACACTATGAGGCCAGAAAAATATGTCACTTTACAACTTTAAATAAGATTTTGACTCTCTGAACATTTTTTTCTGTGCTATTTATTTATGCATCAAATAGAAACAGAGACAGTTTTACTCCCTGTCTTTTAAGATAAAAGTAGTAATGTCAAGCTGTGGGGGATCCAAAAGAAATAAAACTTAGTTACGCAAAATAGATTCAGAGAAATTACCAAAAAAAAACCAAACAACCGTAACACTTTAGTATAGAAAGTCAAGATATTTGATCTATAGAAAAAGCACATGGATCAAAAACAAACAGGCCTAAATTTTCCTTTCTATCTATAACTGGTTTTGAGTCAGGCATCTTTGAGGGTCTAGAGAAAGTTTTAAATGATACCTCACCCTGAATATTGTACATAGGCAAAAAAATTACCTACATTATTAGAGGATTCACAGATATGCTGAATCCCATCCACCTATAACAACCTTTAGGCTAAAAATCTGAAGCTCTAGAGTAATTCCCAAGGTATGTCCAGCTGATGAGACACAGAAATCAGGAAGCATCCCTTTTCCTTCCTGGGCACATGGGACGGGTGTTTTATTAAGGCAGCAGTAAGAAGGAAAGTCAGTCACCATTTTTCCAGCTGTGTTTTCTACCTATGTGAGCTGTATTCTTCTCATTTTGAAGAAAGTCTTATTCAGTATTGCTTAAGGTGAGCTCATCATGAAAATACCTGGAGAAATTAGCAAAACAAGAATCTCAACCTTTGACCAGCCTCACTTAGGAAAAGTGCACAGCCAGGCCTCCTGGCAACATGGCAATGGGACTCATGGCCTGGGGCCCTGAAGGTCAGAAAGGCCCCAAACATGGGTTCCTATATTTTACCTTAGCACTATACCTACTTGTGTGACTGCCACTCTCTCTACCTCTATTTTGCTCTCTGGGTCCACTCTTATCATCAGCTCACTGACTCTCTGAATCATAGTCTAGCTCTCTAGATTTTATTGTTTCAGGTGATCACTATTCCCTACAGATAGACTCTCTCAAGGTCAGATTATCCGCCCAGAACTAATTGGCTTTAACCACCTTTGACTTGGAAGAAGTGTCTCAGAACGGGGCTATGAATGGCCAGCCTACTGAAGTTTGTTCTGTCCACTATTTTCCCAAAGGTGCCATGATACTATATAAAACTAACTTCATGTATATACCTGTGAAGCTAAGACTTTGAGGCAGTTCCAGACAAAATGAAAATTAAATTCTGTTGCACCATGGCCCACTGTGCATCACCAATGATTAAGCAGCAAGTTTGAGATTGGAGTTCATTGTATGGAAAAAATATTCTCACTGTAGACTCTCAAGGACATTCTTGTGTACAGAATAAGCCTTTTGCTGAAGGAGCTAAACAGTGTTAAGCAAGCTTTATTGAAAAATATTAAAATCTTACTCTAATATCAAACAATGTTCACATTGGATATTTTTACCCAGTGGACCATCTATTTTCAACCAATAATACATTACCACTGTTTTCTTTAGAGTTAAATGTCATTAGTTGAATTATTCTGATTAAAGTAAAACAATATTAAATGTAACTACAAGGAAGTTCAGTTATATTTCTTCCAAGCAATACATTTGCAGCAAAACTTCAAAAAGTTCTTCAGAAATGGGAAAGTTGTATCTTAAAGGTCCATAAGAAATGCAAAGTTTCAATTTCAGGTCCTAATGATTTTGGCTTGTGTCTCCCAGGGTGTGTGGTGGATCAAAAGTTTTATGAGATTCTTAGAGGAGAAAATAATTTTGTGGTTCAATGAGTTGGGAAACACTAAGTACTCTAGTCTTTATTCTGAGGATTTATAATAACCATCAGCATATTGAAGATACTATATATATCTTTATATCATGTACATATGATACAATAGTGATACTATCATATGAAGATATGTGTAATATCTTCATATATATTATCTTCATACATATTAAAGATATTAAATGTCTAAAGATACATATTAAAGGTAACCCCTTAGAACCCCTGAGACAAAGAAGCCTGTTTAACTGTATCTAACCCAGCATTTCACATTTCCCACATGTATTTGACCATAACTCTCCTCTCATTTTTTCCAAATGCCTATTAACTACCCGCAGAAATAGTGTTCTGTGGAACGAACTTTGGGGAGTATCAATTAAGGCCAAATTGCATTTAACCTATCACTGGAAAATCACTACATTTAGTGAAAAAATTTTCTATTTTGAAGCAGTATGCACAAATTGAACTAATTTTTATTAGATGTACATTAAAATACCTTAGAGACAAACAACGTACAAGTTGCTATTATTTCCCCATGGTGGGTTAAGATTTTTTTTTTCCCTTCGGGGTCTCTTTCAAAATCTTTCCCATGAATATTTGTTGCTTTTGAAATCAGAAGAAAAGACGTTTAAAAAGTTCAAATGACTACTAAACTTTTGGGGAAAATACCATTTAAACTATTTGTCTTTGGGTAGAGATGGAAGTAAGTTCAGGGGGTGAAATGTTTCTCTGCGTTTCTTATCCTCAACCCTATTAAGCCTGTACTTCGGCAAATGAAGCATAGGTGGGAAAATGATGAGAGTGTAGAAATACTTGTTAATTCAAGTATTTCCTAGTTTTTGTACCCATTCTATTAGAAGAGTTAATGGGTGCAGCACACCAACATGGCACATGTATACATATGTAACAAACCTGCACATTGTGCACATGTACCCTAAAACTTAAAGTATAATAATAATAAAATTTAAAAAAAGAGAGAAGGGATGGAAATTATGGCTAACAGAGAACTTACTTTGTTTCAAACATTGCCTTGAGATAAATGAATGGTATTTACAGTGCAATAACCCAAAGATCCTTAAGAGAAAGTCAAAATACCTGCCTGGTGTCTAGAAGGGAATTTCACAGGAGAGATTAGCGTTTATCAAGGAGCAAGGCAGCAAGTGAGGGTTGACAAAGTTTCTTCGGACAAGAGTCAATGAGCTGTCTTGCAACTGCTGTTTGGGGCATTGTTTGCCTGACAGTAACGTTGTCAGTTTACCCCAAACCTTGCTGCCACAGGTAAGTGGCCGAGCTACATATAAGAAGCTGAGATAAACTGAAGCTCTCACAAAATTACACTTTACAGCAGTGCCCAGCCCTGGGCTGAATTCTGAGTGCAGTAAAGCCAGACTTCACCGCTATCCCCGCTCTTTCCCAAACCACAAATGTCTTTGACCTCGTGTCTATCTGTGCATTCCTCCCACCCTGAGGCCAGTCCCTTCCTACAGAGTGCCCTAAAATCTATAATCCAACCTGCTGGCTGTTTTTGTACAGCCAAGAACTAAGAATAAATTTTACACTTTAAAAAGTTTGGAAAACAATCAAAAGAAGAATATTTTCAGACACATGAAAATTATATGAAATTTAAATTTCAATGTTCCTAAGGTTGTATTGGAACACAGTCATGCTTACTTTTTTAACCTATTCTCTATTTCATGTTACAGTGGCAGAGGTGCAACAATGACCAAGCAAAATTCATCTTATTGAGCCTTACCAAATTCTGAGAGATGCCCCTGAAAACAGTCCTACGTCAAAAAAGTATGGGAGATTCTTTATGTTATATGCCCAGTTAGAAACAGTTAATGCTCATTAGCTTTGTTAAACTTATAAATAGCACTAGGTTAAAGAAATAATATGTGGAAAGCAGTGTGGTAATTCCTCAAAGAACTCAAAACAGAACTACCACTCGACCTAGCAATCCCATTACTGAGTATATACCCAAAGGAATAGAAATCTTTCTATGTTACCATGAAGATACATGCATGCATATGTTCATTACAGCACTATTCACAATAGCAAAGACATGGAATCAACCTACATGCCCATCAATGGTAGATTGGATAAAGAAAATGTGGTACATATACACTATGGAATGCTATGCAGCCATACAGAAGAATGAGATCATGTCCTTTGCAGGAACATGGACGGAGTTGGAGGCCATTATGCTTAGCAAACGAAAGCAGGAACAGAAAACCAAATACCACATGTTCTCCCTTACAAGTGAGAGCTAAATGATGAGAAAACAAGGACATAAACGGGGGAACAACAGACACTAAGGCCTACTTGAGGGTAGAAGGTGGGAGGAGGGAGAGGATCAGAAAAAAAACTAATGAGAACTAGGCTTAATAACTGGGTGATGAAATAATCTGTACAACAAACCCACATGACACGAGTTTACCTATACAACAAACCATGCATGTACATCCGAGCCTAAAATAAAGTTTAAAAAACCACAACAATAACAAAGTTAAACCTGGTGTTTCTCAGCCACATTTGAGAATGGTTCCAGTCTCTTCACGTAACACCCATGAATATACCTATAAACATCCCAAGAACACCTCTCAGAAAACACTGCTCTGAATCAATTCCATTTTCTTTATTGAAAGACGTATGTCCTGTGTCCATTTCCTCAGGTCCACGCCTGAAAGCTAATACCTTGGAAAGAAGAGAAGGATCTTATCTTACAATCTGAACTATATTTCTTAGTTTACATATTGTTATATGGTTCTTATGAATAAGTAATCCTCAAATATATAATGAAGGTCATGTCAGTCCCCTCACATATCACATGGCAGTGATGTGAGGGCAAATGAAATAATATACATAAGTTTCTATTTTGAACATACTATCCAAATTAAAAGCATTATTATCATCTCAAATTAAAAGATCAGCAACAATCTGCTAGAATCTCAACTCCATTTTTCCTCTTTCAACTATTCCTGTATATTACTGCGAAACTTGTTTCCTAAAACTACGCTTTAAAAAATGTCAATTATTCAATTGCCCACAATTGCTTCTTATTGCTCAATGCACTGTTTAAAATTGAATTCTATATAATTATACAGTTCCATAGAGCTGACTTGGGTCCCCTAAAGGTGAGAAAGGTAGTCTTAGATCCTTCATGAGTCTTTAACTGTCTTATATACTAAGATTTCCAAATGATATTTTATTTACAAAAAGATTCAGCTGCTAAAAATATGTTAGAAAAACTAGCATGGCCAAGCTTATTTCTTCTGTGTGATTTTGAAATCTCCAGACTGAATTTTATTTTCCATATCTTTGTAATAGGTATTTTTCCTTCCAGCTGGATATTGATAAGATTGGTTTCCTGATAGGATTGATCAATGCTGCATCCATGCACTATGCTGGGAACTCCAAGCAAGGAGACAGCAGGGAGTGAGGGAATTGTGCAGGACACACAGAGGCAGAAGCAGAGTCCTAAGATGAGGTCAGCAATCATAACTGTAGACCAAACCAAAATGCTGCTCAACGCCTCATCTAAATAGGGGTCAGGTTGCAAGGGGAAGCTGATGGGGCTCGGTGGATTTGTGTGTGTGAAGTTGGGGAAAGAAGGGCAAGAGAGCTGGGTAACAGCTAACAGCAGATCTTAAGTTCTAGTGCAATCCAGGCCATTAACCAATACCATGTTAAATGAGTTAACACATGGAAACCACTTACAAAAGTGCCTGGGACATGGTCAGTGCTATATAAGTGTTAAGAATCGTTATCATTAGTAGTATTATTGTTATTATTATTATTCAGTATTGGGCATGAGGAAAGTAGGAATAAAGTTCTCCAAAAATGTAAGCTAGAATAAGACAAAATGCTAGGCCTATTTTAGTTGATACCTCATCTCTTTATCTTACCTCTCTACCCTGTTTAGTTCTTTCAAAGTACTTACCACAATTTGCAATTATATATTATTTAGGCTTGGGGGTCTGTTTATGGTTTACACTCTGCTTCTCCCATTTGATTTTTAAGTTGTATGATGTCAAGGACTAGATCTGTTTTATTCCCAACCCTTTAGCCAGTATACAGCACAGTGCCTGCAAAAGTGGGCACTCAATACAGAATGATGAGTGACTGCCTGAATGAATGCCAATTAGGTATAGAGCAGGCTTCCTTCAAGGGCAACAACCTCAGTGGGAAAATTAGGAAAAATCTTTGATGCCCAATGTTCCAGATAAAAGGGAAGCAGAGTGTCACGCTGAATTCCCTGGGTGCTTCAATCCTGGACTGTGGATCAGGACAACGTATTGCCTAAGGACAGGTGGAGCTAGTACCCTGGACATCTAGCTCAGGAAGCTTGTTGAGATACCTGGGAAGCAGTGGCAGCACCATCTTCCAAATTCTCCACCAATATCTGGATGAGTAACTTTGGGTTCTGTGGATCCCTAGATCAGAAAGGAAGAGGGAGAGATGAGGATTTGCCATGTTCTTTAATTCAACCTTATGAGTAATAAGGCAATTATTATTCAGTGCCTTGGAGGTCCCTGAGACCTCCTTGTCAATAGATGGGATGGGGCTAGGAGAGAGGCTCAAACTGACCAATTTCCTCAAGATCTCCAGATAAACCCTGAGTTACTCTTTCTTTTTTTATTGTATTTTATTTTATTTTATTTATTTTATTTTATTTTATTTTTGAGACAGAGTCTCGCTCTGTCACGATCTCGGCTCATGGCAAGCTCCACCTCCCAGGTTCATACCATTCTCCTGCCTCAGCCTCCTGAGTAGCTGGGACTAAAGGTGCCCACCACCATGCCCAGCTAATTTTTTTTTTGTATTTTTAGTGAAGACGGGGTTTCACCGTGTTAGCCAGGATGGTCTCGATCTCCTGACCTTGTGATCCGCCCGTCTCAGCCTCCCAAAGTGCTGGGATTACAGGCGTGAGCCTCTGCGCCCAGCCCTGAGCTACTCTTTCTAATATGCCCTCCTGCTTTTTCAACACCAAGCTCAAGCAGTACAGAATTTGCCTTCGCCTATTTCAAACTCCAATGCCTTTATATAAGAAAATAATTTTGAGCCACGGATTGAACTTTAGTTATACATATATGGAGAGTTTAGGGATGCTAATTATACCCTCTCTGTGATCTGGGTTCTCAATCAGTTGATAAATAACAGCAAGGAACCAACTGAGGCATGGAATAATAGCTGCCTTGTTACTCATAAGGTTGGATTAAAGAACATGGCAGGTCCTCATCTGTCCCTCCCTCCTTCTGATCTAGGGATCCAAAGAACCCTAACTTACCTACCCAGTGGAAAATTTGAAAGATGGTGAACTTGATGACTCAGACTTCACTCAGTCTTGTCTCCACAGGAACACAAAAAGGACAATTGCCAACTACCCATTGTAGAGATTTTTCCTCAGGCTTTCTTTCAAGGGAGAAAAACTCAGCCCTGTCTGAGTTTCAATGCAGTAGCACCAGCAATTAGCCCTACTTCATTCCTTGGGAGAAAAGGACAAGGGAGTATAGAGTGAGAGATCAGAAGGAAATCCTTGGATATTTCCTTCTTCTGATGATGGGTATGGACATTCTTTCATGAATATATGAGGAGAGGTAACCAACAGCTCTTCTTCAGGCTATTCTTCTCACACACACACACATACATGCACACATTTGTTCTGGTGAATGTTAGCCACTGTTTTGACATCTATGGCAGGCTGTATTTTCCAAAATGGCTGCAACAATAACCTCCATCCCATAGGCTCGTTTAGAACTTGACATTACTTTTTGAAGAAATGCGGTCTGTGTCTCCTCTTTTAATCTGGGTAGGCCTTTGACTACTTCAATCAATAGAGTATGGCAGAAGTGACATTCTGACTTCCAAAGCTAGACCATAAAAATGTCATGATCTTCTATCTTATTCTTTTGAGACATTCTCTCTTGAAATCTGAAGAGCAAAGCTCAAGAAGCTCCTGGAGAATACATGTGGAGAGGAACTGAGTTCCCTGGCCCACAGTCCTGGTTGAATTCCCACCTGACAGACAGCATCAACTTGCCTGTCATATGAGTGGGTCATCTTGAAAGGGTGCCATTTAGTCCCCCATCAAGATGCCCCACCTGATGTTACATAAGGCAGAGGTGAGCCATCCCTGCCAAGCTCTGCCCAAATTTCAGATTTGTGAACAAAATGAGTGATTGTTATTGTTTTTGGTTATTACATTTTGGACGTTTTGTTATGCAGCAGCAGATAACTGTTACGACATCTAATCAATATAAATCTTAAAGACAGGAGCACCAAAGATAAGCTGTGAAAATTAGGGTGAGCCATCTTATGAAACAACATTAATTAATTTGCGTATGGAAGAATACTTTTTCTTTTCATAAAGCAGACCAACTACCGTGCTTCCCACAGGTTTCAATAATAAAAGAAAGAAGGGGGAAACTACTGCAATTAGCTTCTTTACCTTGGAACTTGGCAAAAAGAATTTTGTTCTGCTAGGGATAATAAGTGAGGTGCAGAATGTCAGACCTGAGCTTAAAACAATTTTTTCAGAGTGCCACAGTGGGAAACAAAACCACCTTCTTCAAACACCTCACTCTTAGTCACCAAATCCTACCCGGATAATTGATTCAAAAGACTAGCTGTAATTTTCAACTTGTGGGACTTCTTCTGAAAGGCCTGCAGCCTCACTCCTGGATGATCATTTTGTACATCTCTCTCCCTTGCTTTGCAAATGGCCTTTTAGAGTCATGAAGGCTTTTGACAGATCAAAAGAGTCACAGAAATAGACTGTGAAAGCACCTCCAGGGTTGGATTGGAAATAATGTTGTGAGTGATTAGAACGAGGATGAGTCCAGTGGTTTAGTGAGAATTCTAGGAGCATCCCAGGTAGAGCCCCCTGCATAGACAAGAGTTGAGGAATCTTAGGAAAGTCAAGAAGAGAACAAGAGTCCATATTTAGGAGGAAGAGCTCCTCTGCATCCCATTTTAACCACTGTGAGGCTTGTCATCATAATTTTGTCTCAGTGAGAACTGAGCTGAGAACTCCCCGTGCCAATTCTTCCCACTTAAATCATCTTTTAAAATCTCTCGTTTTTATTCAGATCATTAGTCAGGTATAATGTCAAAATTATTCTCCTTAATAAATATCAACAGAAAAGGCTTTTTCCTTTGTGTGTGTGTGCGTGTGTGTGTGTGTGTGTGTCTGTGTGTTCTGCTCTCAGTTGAAATTTCTCAGTAAACTTTCAAATTTAAGTATAACAAACACATAGAAAAGTGTATCTAAAGAACATATGGAAGTTCATAGAAGAACACACCCATATAACCACAACTGAGATTTTTTAAAAGTAGCATTTCCAGTATCCTGGAAACAACCTTCATGCCACCTCCCAATTATACTCAATGCTCCCCAAAGGGTAATCAATGTTATGATTCCATCAAAGGTTAGAACTTTATCCCCAATACTATTCCCTTTGTGAAACATTTTTGTGCACTACATGTTTTATTTTGCTCAGGGTTACACTGAAACCTTGGTTTACCTTCTCTCTCTTCCTGATTTCTTTTCTTTATTTCCAGCTCATGGACTGCCATCCTTAGATTAGCACCGGAATTCAATGGCAAATGAGCTGGTGAACAGAGATAAATAATTAAATTTCAGGGCTGGAAGGGACCTTAGAGATAGATCGTCTAGTTCAAATACAATTTCTCTCAATTTATAAAAGAGAAATCTGTGACCCAGGGAGATGAATTGGGTTACCTTTGATCGTACAACTAGTAAATGGAAGTTCAGATCTATGTCTCTCTCTCTGCTATACAACAATGCCTCCATAACACTCTTCCAACTTGTATTTCTAAGGAGGAGGAGAAAAATCAACTATAGTAACTTACGTTAAGCTGGGCCATTATCCTATGAAAGGAAAGCAGACCACTCATACTTTCTCAATGGAGTTGAACCCTTTCCCTTTATGAGTCTCTTTGAAACATTTTGCCATATCAGAACAGTTTTTGAGCAGTTTGTCAGAGTTTACCTTTCTCTTTCATGCACTTACTCTCTCATTAACTTAAACTTCATTCACTTACCAAATATCTGTCGAGTATCTATTATGTGTCAAGTATAGATGTTGAAAAAACAACAACAGTGGATAAAGGGGACAAACATCCTTGTCCTCATGCAGCTTACATTCCAATAGGGTAGACAGTCAAGAAATAAGACAAATAAGAAAACACATTGTGTGTTAGGTGATGATTGGTGTTATGGAAAAAACAAAGCAGAGGAGTGAATGCTAGGGGTTATGGTGAGGTGAGGCATTCTTTTGAAATAGGTGAGCAAAGGTCACACTGAGGTGGCATATAATTCAATTCCTGAAGGAAGTGAAGGAGTAAACTAAACCATGCAGATATCTGGGGGAAAAGCATTCTAGGTAGAGGGAACAGCAAATGCAAAGGTCCTGAGGTGGGACGATGCTCAATGTGTTCTATGAACAGCAAAGAGGCCAGTTCGGCTATTAGAGAGGGGACAATGGGGAGAGCAGTAGGAAAGGAGGGAAGACAGGTGACAAGGAACCAGATTGTACAGAGACTTGTGTGCCACCAGAAGAACTTATTCTTCTCCTCTGAGAACAATGGTGAGTGACTGAGGGTTTGAGCCAAAGAATGGCATGATATGACCAATGACTAAATAGGACCACTCTTGTAGCTTTGTTGAAAATAGCTTTGGGGGAGGTGAGGTGAAAGCAAGGATTCTTGTTAACAGGTTATTGCAATAATTAGAGGGAAAAATCTTGGGACCAGTGTGATGACAGTGGAGGTAGTGAGGAGTGGTTGGATTTGGGATACATTTTGAAGTTAGGATCAAGATAATTTGGTTACCATAAACATGAGCAAATCTAAGTGTGGTGGTTTAAAAAAAATCAGCTGGAAATCCTTTGCTACATCACTCATCTTGAGGGTCTACGTCTCCTCTCCTTGTGCTCAATGTGATCCAAGTGAGCTTATGACTGTTTACACAAGTAGAGTAATAGCAGTCATATTAGATGACCTCTGAGGCTAAGCCATAAAGGCAACTCATTTTCTTCTCAGTCTTTAGAATGCCTGCCTCTTTCTCATAACCTGGATTTCATGCTGTAAGAAATCCAAGCAAAATGACAGGTCAAGGTATAGGTCCTCCACTTGATAGTTTCAGTTGAATCCAGCTTTTGTGTGATTCCAGCCCAAGCAGCAAGCACGAGAGTAAAGAAGCTTCCAGATTATTCTAGCCCTGAGCCATTTAAGTCATCTTAGCTAAGTCCTCAGACATCAGGGAGAAAAGACAAGCAATTCCATCATGCCCTTCTGAATTTAGCACCCACAGAATCTATTAGCATTAACAAAATGTTTCTGGTTTAAGTCATTAAGTTTAGCATGTTTGTTACACTGCAATAGATAACTAAAACACAGACTCCAAGTAGGGGTGCACCTGGTTACATCGTCATAGAAAACCTACTGGGCAGCTATCCAAAGTCTAGGGACAGAAATTGTGCCATTATTATCCATGAGTAAGTGCATTAGGAGTAGGAAATAGCCCTGGTTCACTATCTCTCACTTACCAATAATAAACCCCTTGCTAACTACTTAAAAAGCCAGATTGAACAGATGCATTCAGCAATCTGGATCTACCCTTTATTAGCATTAATTACAGTCATTTTCCTTTTATTGGTTTTATTTTTATTAATATCTCCTCAAACAAGCCAATAAAAAAGAAAGACAGAAGGAAAAGGACAAATGCCTTCATACATGGGCAATCTTCCACAGCCTCAATGAGTCAGTCAAGCTTAGGCGTGTCTCAAGATAGGCATGACCTACTCTCCACATATCTAGCACTTGTGCCAGAAACTGGGAGGGACCAAGGATTCACATCAATATGAGAAGCAAAGGACTTCATGTGTGATCTCAACATTGTCTACCAGACTCTGTCACATTTTGGGGTCATGATTCTTGGCTTTGATCAACAGAAGTAATAGAAGTGATATTAGGCTATTTAGGCTAGGCCATAAAAGCCATTCCTTTTCTCACTGAATCGTGGAAGCAAGCCACTCACCAGCTTCTTTGTGTCTAGTTCCTAATGCTGAAAGAAAAAAATCGGCTGGGCGCGGTAGCTCACGCCTGTAATCCCAGCACTTTGGGAGGCCAAGGCGGGTGGATCACGAGGTCAGGAGATCAAGACCATCCTGGCTAACACGGTGAAACCCCGTCTCTACTAAAAATATAAAAAATTAGCAGGGCAGGGTGGCAGGTGCCTGTAGTCCCAGCTACTCAGGAGGCTGAGGCAGGAGAATGGCATGAACCCAGGAGGCGGAGCTTGCAGTGAGCCGAGATTGCACCACTGTGCTCCAGCCTGGGCAACAGAGTGAGACTCCATCTCAAAAAGAAAAGAAAAGAAAACTGTACTGAGTGGTGGCAATCAGCTGTATCTTATATTCTCAGGACCTAAAATAAGACACCAGACAATAGTTCTGCTAGACATCTATATATTGGTTCTCATTCTCTAGAAACTTTGTAGTTTGGTGGTTATAGAAAGCCATGTTTTGATTCATCCATCCATCATCCAAGAGATGCTTAGATCAGGAAACTATGTTAGGCCCTTTAGTAAAGGCAAGAAATACAGAGATGAAGATAGGACATGAATCATTTTTCAAGGCTCAGCCTAAATACCACTCTCCTTTATTAAAGTTGTAGTAACAATGCTGTATGCTCACACAACTCATTTTATTTTTCACCTGAGCTCTCAGGAAAACTTCCCAACTTCCTGTACAGCTAAATTTGGGTCATGTGACTAAGTTCTGGCCAGTGGAAAATCTGGCAAATGTGATGTCTGCATATCCAGCCTAGCCCATAAATCCTCTGGGCAGTGTTCCTTCTGTGGTAACCTTAGAGGCTATGTGTTGAAGGTGGTGAGCTCATGCAAAGCTGAGTCCCTGAATGACCCTAGGAGCAAACTGTCCTTCTGGCCACATTGACTGTGGAGGGATCAGACAGCTAACTTTTTATTTTGTGAAGCCACTAAGATTTAAGTTGTTTATTTCATTATTCTCTTCCTCTCCCCCACCTTTACCAAGACTAATACTAAAATTTCTTTAATTGCCACACTATTCAAGGTCCACTCAAATGATAGAATTCATGCCAGATTTTCTTTTAATTGTGGTAAAATACACATAAAATTTACCATTTTAATCATTTTAAGCATACAGTTCAGTAATATTGAGTCTATTCACATTGTTGCACAACCAATCTGCAGAACTTTTTCACTTGCAAAACTGAAATATATAACTATTAAACAACAACCTTCCATTTTCCCCTGCCTCAGCCTTTAGAAACCGCCATTCTACTTTCTGTCTCTGAGTTTGACTATTCTAGATTCCTATAAGTGGAATCATGCAGTATTTGTCTTTTTGTGACTAGCTTATTTCATAGCATAATGTCCTGAAGGTTCACCCATGTTGTAGCATTTGTCAGAATTTCCTCCCTTTTTAAGGCCAATTAATATCCCATTGTAGGTATATACCATGTTTTTTTTATCTATTTGTCTATTAATGGACGCTTGGGTGGCGTCTACCTCTTGGCTATTGTGAATAGTGCTGCTATCAATATGGCTGCTATCAATATCTCTTTGAGATCCCCTCTTTCAATTCTTTTGGCTATACACCCAGAAGTGGAATTGCTAGATCATATGATAACTCTATTTTTAGTTTTTTGAGGAATCATCATACTGTTTTCCACAGTGGCTGCCATTTTACATTCCCACCAACAGTGCAAAAGGATCCAATTTCTCCACATTCTTGCCAACATCACACTAGTTATTTTGAACACAGAATTTAATATACAGAATTGTTAACTAGGTAACTGAAAGAGTAAAAAGGGAATACTAGGGTTTCAAGAACATAGCAAATGTGGGAGGCAGCTAACACCCCTAGGGCTGAGGGAACAAAGGGAAAAGGTTGGAATTATTAAAACATAGAGACTTAGGGGAGAATCCTGTCAGCTGGGCTCCAGAGCTCTGAGGAATGGGCACAAGCTGGTGCAGGTATCTCTGAGAGGTATCAGTGAGGCTGGTTCTGTGATGTTGGAGAGACTGCAAACTGGATTCAGCTGCTGCTACAGGAATAAACTACCATTGAAAAATTGTCACTACCAAGGCGAAGAAGCCTTGCTAGGGCAATGCTCACAGGAACAGAAAGCAAACCAGTGAAGCAAATCCCTTTTTCCTCTTCCAACCCTGCAGTCAGTCTCTAGTGCCCACTATTGGCAGAGCCTACAAGGGAGCAGTTGAAAAGCAGAAATGAAGTTTGCAGAGTCCCAGTCTCAGCATTAGCAAGTGGAGTGTGGAAGGGTGGGTTGGAGCTAAGAGGCAATAAATTAATAGCTGGCACAACGCGCCTGGGAGTACTTCTCTCTGTACAGCACTCTCAGCACTTTGCCTGCTTTCTTTTATGGCACACATCACTTTCTACCATGAATCAAAGTTTTTTGGTTATGCCTTAACTCTGATTCAAATATAAATTCCTTTAAAAGCTAGATCAAGGGCTGATTAATCTCTGTATACCTTTCTCATGTTCCCCAAAGCCTGGCACAATTAATGTACATAGTTTGTGCGCAATAATTTTGTCAAATGAATGAATTTGATCCGAAGTGAATTAAAGGTAGTGTTTATAAGGAAGTAGGATGGAACACTGAGGAAGCCCAACTATACTGAAAGTTGCCACTAATTTGTGGATTAAATAGAATTTGGACTAAGAGATCCTAAAAAATGCTTGTGAAAAGTAGAGTCACACCAACTTTGTGGAGGTGCTCTGAGACTTGACTGAAGGTGTGAGAAAAGCTTGCAGTTATTTTGGTATTGGCTATAAGCTCTGGCAATTGGAGAGGTGAAGAGTCGGAAAATGGGGCCTCTCCCAGGGCCTTCAAAGGCAAACCTGGTCTCCCCAGAATCTCTTCATACCCTATGTAGAATATTCTAGACCAATTCTGATTCTGTATTCAGTAAGATCTTGGAGAGGTGATGGTCCAGTTATTATTTCTGCATAGCTAATTATTCCCAGACTTGGTGGCATACCACAACAACTGTTTTATCAAGTTCATGAGTTATGTGGGTCAGGAATTTAGGAAGAGAACAGTAGAAATGGCTTTGCTTGAGGATGTCTGGAGTCTGCGCTGGGAAGATTCTATGGGTGGGGGAGACTTCATGGGTGGGAGCTAAAGTAATCTGGGGTCATTTTCACAGACATATCTGGTGATTGATGCTATATACTGGGACCACAGGTAGGGGCTATTGACTGGACTACTTACCTGTGGCCTCTCCATGTGACTTGGGCTTCCTCCCAACATGGCAGCCTCAGAAGATTCAGCCTTCTTGTGTGGGGGCTCAGGACTCCACAGCAAGTGATGATAGTCTGGGAGCTGTTATGTCCTAGCCTCAGAAGTCATGCAGTGCCACTTCCACTTCATTCTCTTGGTTAAAACTGAGTCACAGGCTTACTCATATTTAAGGGGAGGACTTAATGAATAACAATATGATCAACTGAAGAAAATCATGTGGGATAGGAAGCATTGTTATGGGCATCTTTGGAGAAGATTTATTTCTGTTAAATCTGTTCTCCATATTTTCCAAATGAGGATGCTGAGGTCCAGAGAACTTGGGAAGCAGCTTGCAAGGGTCCTTATGGGCTACCTCAACAAAGTACCACAAACTGAGTGATTTAAAACAACAGAATTTTGTCTCATCATTCTGAAGGCTAGACATCCAAAAGGTGACAGCAGAGTAACTCTAGGGAAAAAGTCTTTCCTTGCCTCTTCTGAGCTTCTGGCAGTTCTCGGCAATCCTGAGCTGCTTGTATTAATAGATGCATGACTCCATTCTCTGCCTAGCATGGTTTTTGTGTGTCACCACATACCTTACCCCTTTGTGTATGTGTCTTCCAGGTTTCCCCTTTATATAAGGACATCAGTCATACAAGACTAGAGGGCATCCCAATGACCTTATTTTAACTTGATTACTTCTATAAAGACCCTATTTCCAAATTAGGTCACATTCTGAGGCACTGGGGATTCAGACTTCAACATGTCCCCCTTTTTTTGATGGGGGTACAGTGTTCAGTTCATAGCACCACCCTTTATGAAACCCATGGAACAAGGAGAATTTAGAGATTTATCTTAGCTAAGGCTGAGAACCACAAGCAGCAGCTATGCCGAGGAAATTTCTCTGCCAGGTAAATTCGGGCCAAGGCTCTGAAGGTGTTTCAAAGAGAAAAAGAGACTGGGATCGTTTGAAAACACTGGGTTTATGTTAATGAAATATTCATGACTGGGCCAAAATAAATGCTGGACAGTCAGTGCCATCAGAGAGATCTGAGTAATTCCAGTGAGAGATCAGATGCTGGAGCCAATTCTCCCTCTTCCATAGCTAGAGGGTAATGATTAAACTGCAGAGGCAATTCAGGCTGAGTAGAGCCAGCTTGGCTGACATATACTCCACTGACAAGTATTTTGGGCTGGTAGAGGAGATGAATAAAGGAGAGGTTATTCTCTTATCCCTGGCTTTGAATTTTGAAAGGTAGCTTTCTTTCCATCCAAACGGTGATGTGAGGCGGATAATATAAAGACAGGTAAAACTTTAACAGTACTAAAAAGAGCCCTGGATTTGTTACAGGAAAGGGGTCCCAATCCAGACCCCAAGAGAGGGTTCTTGAATCTCACGCAAGAAAGAATTCTGGGCGAGTCCTTAAAGTGAAAGCAAGTTTATTAAGAAAGTAAAGGAGGTGGAGCCAAGATGGCCGAATAGGAACAGCTCCGGTCTCCAGCTCCCAGCCCGAGCGACACAGAAGACAAGACGGGTGATTTCTGCATTTCTGCTTGAGGTACCGGTTTCATCTCACTAGGGAGTGCCAAACAGTCGGTGCAGGACAGTCGGTGAAGTGCGCTGTGCGCGAGCCGAAGCAGGGAAAGGCATTGCCTCACTCGGGAAGCGCAAGGGGTCAGGGAGTTCCCTTTCCTAGTCAAAGAAAGGGGTAACAGACGGCACCTGGAATATCGGGTCAGTCCCATCCTAATACTGCGCTTTTCCAACGGGCCTGGAAAACGGCACACTAGGAGATTGTGTCCCGCACCTGGCTCGGAGGGTCCTATGCCCACGGAGTCTCCCTGATTGCTAGCACAGCAGTCTGAGATCAAGCTGCAAGGCGGCAGCGAGGCTGGGGGAGGGCCGCCCGCCATTGCCCAGGCTTGCTTAGGTAAACAAAGCAGCCAGGAAGCTCGAACTGGGTGGAGCCCACCACAGCTCAAGGAGGCCTGCCTGCCTCTGTAGGCTCCACCTCTGGGGGCAGGGCACAGACAAACAAAAACTCAGCAGGAACCTCCACAGACTTAAATGTCCCTGTCTGACTGACAGCTTTGAAGAGAGTAGTGGTTCTCCCAGCACACAGCTGGAGATCTGAGAACCCACAGACTGCCTCCTAAAGTGGGTCCCTCACCCCTGAGCAGCCTAACTGGGAGGCACCCCCCCAGTAGGGACAGACTGACACCTCATTCGGCCTGGTGCTCCTCTGAGACAAAACTTCCAGAGGAACTATCAGACAGCTGAATTTGTGGTCTCACAAAAATCCGCTGTTCTGCAGCCACCGCTGCTGACACCCAGCCAAACAGGGTCTGGAGTGGACCTCTAGTAAACTCCAACAGACCTGCAGCTGAGGGTCCTGTCTGGTAGAAGGAAAACTAACAAACAGAAAGGACATCCACACCAAAAACCCATCTGTACATCACCATCATCAAAGACAAAAAGTAGATAAAACCACAAAGATGGGGAAAAAACAGAGCAGAAAAACTGGAAACTCTAAAAAGCAGAGCACCTCTCCTCTTCCAAAGGAATGCAGTTCCTCACCAGCAACGGAACAAAGCTGGATGGAGGATGACTTTGATGAGTTGAGAGAAGAAGGCTTCAGACGATCAAACTACTCTGAGCTACGAGAGGAAATTGAAAACAATAGCAAAGAAGTTAAAAACTTTGAAAAAAAATTAGAAGAATGGATAACTAGAATAACCAATGGAGAGAAGGGCTTAAAGGAGCTGATGGAGCTGAAAGCCAAGTTTCGAGAACTACGCGAAGATTGCAGAAGCCTCAGTAGCAGATGCGATCAACTGGAAGAAAGGGTATCGCTGATGGAAGATGAAATGAATGAAATGAAGAGAGAAGGGAAGTGTAGAGAAAAAAGAATAAAAAGAAATGAACAAAGCCTCCAAGAAATTTGGGACTATGTGAAAAGACCAAACCTACCTCTGATTGGTGTACCTGAAAATGACGAGGAGAATGGAACCAAGTTGGAAAACACTCTGCAGGATATTATCCAGGAGAACTTCCCCAATCTAGCAAGGCAGGCCAACATTCAGATTCAGGAAATACAGAGAATGCCACAGAGATACTCCTTGAGAAGAGCAACTCCAAGAAACATAATTGTCAGATTCACCAAAGTTGAAATGAAGGAAAAAATGTTAAGGGCGGCCAGAGAGAAAGGTGGGGTTACCCACAAAGGGAAGCCCATCAGACTAACACCAGATCTCTCAGCAGAAACTCTACAAGCCAGAAGAGAGTGGGGGCCAATATTCAACATTCTTAAAGAAAGGAATTTTCAACCCAGAATTTCATATCCAGCCAAACTAAGCTTCATAAGTGAAGGAGAAATAAAATACTTTACAGACAAGCAAACGCTGAGTGATTTTGTCACCACCAGGCCTGCCCTAAAAGAGCTCCTGAAGGAAGCACTAAACATGGAAAGGAACAACTGGTACCAGCCACTGCAAAAACATGCCAAATTGTAAAGACCATCGAGGCTAGGAAGAAACTGCAGCAACTAACGAGCAAAATAACCAACTAACATCATAATGACAGGATCAGATTCACACATAACAATATTAACGTTAAATGTAAATGGGCTAAACGCTCCAATTAAAAGACACAGACTGGCAAACTGGATAAGGAGTCAGGACCCATCAGTGTGCTGTATTCAGGAAACCCATCTCACGTGCAGAGACACACATAGACTCAAAATAAAAGGATGGAGGAAGATCTATCAAGCAACTGGAAATCAAAAAAAGGCAGGGGTTGCAATCCTAGTCTCTGATAAAATAGACTTTAAACCAACAAAGATCAAAAGAGACAAAGAAGGCCATTACATAATGCTAAAGGGATCAATTCAACAAGAAGAGCTAACTATCCTAAATATATATGCACCCAACACAGGAGCACCCAGATTCATAAAGCAAGTCCTGAATGACCTACAAAGGAACTTAAACTCCCACACAATAATAATGGGAGATTTTAACACCCCACTGTCAACATTAGACAGATCAACGAGACAGAAAGTTAACAAGGATATCCAGGAATTGAACTCAGCTCTACATAAAGTGGACCTAATAGACATCTACAGAACTCTCCACCCCAAGTCAACAGAATATACATTTTTTTCAGCACCACACCACACCTATTCCAAAATTGACCACATAGTTGGAAGTAAAGCTCTCCTCAGCAAATGTAAAAGAACAGAAATTATAACAAACTGTCTCTCAGACCACAGTGCAATCAAACTAGAACTCAGGATTAAGAAACTCACTCAAAACCACTCAACTACATGGAAACTGAACAACCTGCTCCTGAATGACTATTGGGTACATAATGAAATGAAGGCAGAAATAAAGATGTTCTTTGAAACCAATGAGAACAAAGACACAACATACGAGAATCTCTGGGACACATTCAAAGCAGTGTGTAGAGGGAAATTTATAGCACTAAATGCCCACAAGAGAAAGCAGGAAAGATCCAAAATTGACACCCTAACATCACAATTAAAAGAACTAGAAAAGCAAGAGCAAACACATTCAAAAGCTAGCAGAAGGCTAGAAATAACTAAAATAAGAGCAGAACTGAAGGAAATAGAGACACAAAAAACCTTTCAAAAAAGTAATGAATCCAGGAGCTGGTTTTTTGAAAAGATCAACAAAATTGATAGACCACTAGCAAGACTAATAAAAAGGAAAAGAGAGAAGAATCAAATAGATGCAACAAAAAATGAAAAAGGGGATATCACCACCGATCCCACAGAAATACAATCTACCATCAGAGAATACTACAGACATCTCTATGCAAATAAACTAGAAAATCTAGAAGAAATGGATAAATTCCTTGACAAATACACCCTCCCAACACTAAATCAGGAAGAAGTTGAATCTCTGAATAGACCAATAACAGGTTCTGAAATTGTGGCAATAATCAATAGCTTACAAACCAAAAAGAGTCCAGGACCTGATGGATTCACAGCTGAATTCTACCAGAGGTACAAGGAGGAACTGGTACCATTCCTTCTGAAACTATTCCAATCAATAGAAAAAGAGGAAATCCTCCCTAACACATTTTATGAAGCCAGCATCGTCCTGATACCAAAGCCTGGCAGAGACATAACCAAAAAAGAGAATTTCACACCAATATCCTTGATGAACATTGATGCAAAAATCCTCAATAAAATACTGGCAAACTGAATCCAGCAGCACATCAAAAAGCTTATCCACCATAATCAAGTGGCTTCATCCCTGGGATGCAAGGCTGGTTCAACATACGCAAATCAATAAATGTAATCCAGCATATAAACAGAACCAAAGACAAAAACCACCTGCTTATCTCAATAGATGCAGAAAAGGCCTTTGACAAAATTCAACAACGCTTCATGCTAAAAACTCTCAATAAATTAGGTATTGATGGGACGTATCTCAAAATAATAAGAGCTATCTACGACAAACCCACAGCCAATATCATACTGAATGGGCAAAAACTGGAAGCATTCCCTCTGAAAACTGGCACAAGACAGGGATTCCCCCTCTCACCGCTCCTATTCAACATAGTGCTGGAAGTTCTGGCCAGAGCAATCAGGCAGGAGAAGGAAATAAAGGGTATTTAATTAGGAAAAGAGGAAGTCAAATTGTCCCTGTTTGCAGATGACATGATTGTATATCTAGAAAACCCCATTGTCTCAGCCCAAAATCTCCTTAAGCTGATTAGCAACTTCAGCAAAGTCCACGGATACAAAATCAATGTACAAAATCACAAGCATTCTTGTACACCAATGACAGACAAACAGAGAGCCAAATCATGAGTGAACTCCCATTCACAATTGCTTCCAAGAGAATAAAATACCTAGGAATCCAACTTACAAGGGATGTGAAGGACCTCTTCAAGGAGAACTACAAACCACTGCTCAATGAAATAAAAGAGGATACAAACAAATGGAAGAACATTCCATGCTCATGGGTTGGAAGAATCAATATCGTGAAAATGGCCATATTGCCCAAGGTAATTTATAGATTCAATGCCATCCCCATCAAGCTACCAATGACTTTCTTCAAATAATTGGAAAAAACTACTTTAAAGTTCATATGGAACCAAAAAAGAGCCCGCATCGCCAAGTCAATCCTAAGCCAAAAGAACAAAGCTGGAGGCATCACGCTACCTGACTTTAAACTATACTACAAGGCTACAGTAACCAAAACAGCATGGTACTGGTACCACAACAGAGACATGGATCAATGGAACAGAACAGAGCCCTCAGAAATGATGCCGCATATCTACAACTATCCGATCTTTGACAAACCTGACAAAAACAAGAAATGGGGAAGGATTCCCTATTTAATAAATGGTGCTGGGAAAACTGGCTAGCCATATGTAGAAAGCTGAAACTGGATCCCTTCCTTACAGCTTATACAAAAATTAATTCAAGATGGATTACAGACTTAAATGTTACACCTAAAACCATTAAAATCCTACAAGAAAACCTAGGCAATACCATTCAGGACATAGGTGTGGGCAAGGACTTCATGTCTAAAACACCAAAAGCAATGGCAACAAAAGCCAAAATTGACAAATGGGATCTAATTAAACTAAAGAGCTTCTGCACAGCAAAAGAAACTACCATGAGAGTGAACAGGCAACCTACAGAATGGGAGAAAATTTTTGCAACCTACTCATCTGACAAAGGGCTAATATCCAGAATCTACAATGAACTCAAACAAATTTACAAGAAAAAAACAAACAACCCCATCAAAAAGTGGGCAAAGGACATGAACAGACACTTCTCAAAAGAAGACATTTATGCAGCCAAAAAACACATGAAGGAATGCTCATCATCACTGGCCATCAGAGAAATGCAAATCAAAACCACAGTGAGATACCATCTCACACCAGTTAGAATGGCCATCATTAAAAAATCAGGAAACAACAGGTGCTGGAGAGGATGTGGAGAAATAGGAACACTTTTACACTGTTGGTGGGACTGTAAACTAGTTCAACCATTGTGGAAGTCAGTGTGGCGATTCCTCAGGGATCTAGAACTAGAAATAGCATTTGACCCAGCCATCTCATTACTGGGTATATACCCGAAGGACTATAAATCATGCTGCTATAAAGACACATGCACAAGTATGTTTATTGCAGCACTATTCACAATAGCAAAGAGTTGGAACCAACCCAAATGTCCAACAATGATAGACTGGATTAAGAAAATGTGGCACATATACACCATGGAATACTATGCAGCCATAAAAAATGATGAGTTCATGTCCTTTGTAGGGACATGGATGAAACTGGAAAACATCATTCTCAGTAAACTATCTCAAGGACAAAAAACCAAACACCGCATGTTCTCACTCATAGGTGGGAATTGAACAATGAGAACTCATGGACACAGGAAGGGGAACATCACACTCTGGGGACTGTTGTGGGGTGGGGGGAGGGGGGAGGGACAGCATTAGGAGATATACCTAATGCTAAATGACGAGTTAATGGGTGCAGGAAATCAACATGGCACATGGATACATATGTAACAAACCTGCACATTGTGCACATGTACCCTAAAACCTAAAGTATAATAAAAAATAAATAAATAAATAAATAAATAAATAAATAAATAAATAAAGTAAAGGAATAAAAGAATGGCTACTCCATAGAGCAGCCCTGAGGGCTGCTGTTTGCCCACTTTTATGGTTATTTCTTGATGATATGTTAAACAAGGGGTGGATTATTCGTGCCTCCCTTTTTTAGACCATATAGGGTAACTTCCTGATGTTGCCATGGCATTTGTAAACTGTTACGGTGCTGGTGGGAGTGTAGTAGTGAGGACAACCCGAGGTCACTCTTGTGGCCATCCTGGTTTTGATGAGTTAGAGTTGGCTTCTTTACTGCAAACTGTTGTATCAGCAAGGTTTTTATGACCTGTATTTTGTTCCGACCTCCTGTCTCATCCTGTGACTTAGAATGCCTTAATCGTCTGGGAATGCAGCTGAGTAGGTCTCAGCCTCATCTTGCCTAGCCCCATTCAAGATGGAGTTGCTCTGGTTCACATGCCTCTGACAGATTTGAAGGAAACTGTGTTTTTCTTTATCCATCAGTGTATCCTTTCCTTCAGAATTTGGAGGAATGTAAAGTAATTTATATTACTCATCAATAACAACATCAGAAAAAGCAAGAATTACTACTATTTCTTGAGGGGGTAGCAGAGCCCACACACTGTTGAGCAATTTGTATGTACCATCATAACTTTGCTATGGTATTTTGCTCAATCCTTTTAGTGTTTCCTGCACACAGACTTCTTATATAGGTTTTACTTTTTAAAATGGCATCCCTTTTGTTGAAGGGCTACCCTCAGGCTACTGGAGGCTGCATTTCTGGCTACAAGGGGAACTGAAAGTGCCTGGGAATTTACACAAATGTGGGGCAGCCTTTATCTAATGACTTACAGGTGTGGGAATATAAACACTCATGGGGGATAGGTACGGAGCTCTCTTGTTCCTTCTCTGTGTTGTCTACACCCTTTTCCTGAGAAACCCTAGGGGATTGAACCAAAGTTAATCTCCATGAGACTTGGCTTAATACCCTACCCTTGCTTGGCTTTCAATCCCTACCTGTCTCAATTTTTCATTCCTTTACTGTTTTTTTCCTGATAACATATCTTAATAAATAATTTCCGTGCACATTCTGATTTCAGGGTTTGCTTCAGGGGGCTCACCTTTAAACACCATCTTATATAATCTTTACAACAACCCAATGAGATAGGCAGGATCAACCCCATTTCACAAAAATGGACACTTAGCCTTGAAAGGGGCTACCCCAAATCAAGAAAGTTAGCTGTGCAGATTTTCAAACCAGTCCTCTCTCCACTATATCCTCAAAGCTACAACTTGTCTTACTTCCTTTTCCACCTCTTAATTGTCTTGGGCTTTCCCAAATTTCTTGACATATGAGGTCTTGGTGTTCCTATTATGTCCTCTTCCTGGACTGGCCAAACCTGGGTTTTTGTTATTACAGTGAATAGGATAGAGACGGTCTTCTTCATGATCCCTTCTCATGGCATAATGTAGTGGATTAAGAAGAGCCCCAAATTCTTTGACACCCCTCCCATTGAAGGCTGGGGTCTATCTACCCTCCCCCCAATTCTGGGATGGTCCATGACAGTTGTGGCAAACACTTTATGGTAAATACAATCTGGGACTAGCTTCTAAAGGACTGGCAGTTTCTGCCTTAGTCTTTTGGAACCCAGAGCCTCCATGTAAGAAGAGACTTCCAGGATATTAGGAAGCCCAAGCTAGCCAGTGGAGAGGTCATGTGGTGACAGACATGTTCAACCTTTAGAGTGGTCCCAGCTGAGGCTTCAGGCATTATAGATCAGAGATAAATCACTCCTGTTATGCCTTGTCTGAATTCCTGAACCCCAAAATCCATGATCACTTTTTTAAAGTTGTTTTGATGCCACAAAAGTTTATAATAGCTTTGTTATGCATTGACAGATAACTGCAACACTCAGGCATATCAGATTATCCAGAAAGTGTTATCAACACACCAGGGGTTCAGTCTAGGTTTTGCTGCTCACCACACAGAAAGCCAATCACTGAGGCGATGAATATTGCCAAGGAAGAAGGCTTTAATCAGGTGCTGCAGCCAAGGAGATGGGAGCTCAGTCTCAAATCCATCTCCCTGACTAAAATTAGAGGTTTATGTGATGTAACTCTGGGAAGAAATATTAGCTATGTATAAGAAAACGGAAACTTGGGAGCCTAAGGAAGAAATCATTAAGAATGAGGGGCCTGGCATTTCATTGTCTGGATGCAATGATCCAGTGTGTTTCAGTTCTTTGATACTTTTTGAGAGGTCTGGGGATCCTTTCCTGAGGAAGGAACTCAGATAAAACAAATGTAAGTTTCAAGCTTTAAGACTAGAAGCATCAATTTTTATGTTTATCGAAAAGCAACTGTCTGGCTGGGCATGGTGGCTCATGCCTGTAGTCCCAGCACTTTGGGAGGCAGAAGTGGGCAGATCATTAGGTCAGGAGTTTGAGACCAGCCTGGCCAATATGGTGAAACCCTGTCTCTACTAAAAACACAAAAAAATTAGCTGCGTGTGGTGGCATGCACCTGTAGCCCCAGCTACTCGGGAGGCTGAGGCAGAAGAATCGCTTGAACCTAGGAGGCGGAGGTTGCAGTGAGCCAAGACTGTGCCACTGCACTCCAGCCTGGGTGACAGAGCGAGACTCCATTTCAAAAAAAAAAAGGAAAAGGAAAAAAGAGAAAAAAAAAAGCAACCGTCTATAGGACTATTGGTTTTGTTTCAAAGGCATTTGGATTAGCATTACAGCACCTGCCTACCATCTCTCAACATCCCTCATGCTGTCATTCCACCTGCATCTCAAACTTCTTCACCCTGGTCTTGGAGTTGGAAACAAATGAACTCTTTTTGAGCATCATCCACTCATGACCGCATTTCACTTCTAATTTGGCACTTGATCCAAGGTCTGGGTTTTGCCATTTGGGAGCAACTAGTCGTTGGATAAATGGATGGCTTGGGATCCAGTTTCTTCCCAGAACAGCTAAGCTTTGGCCTTTTCACATTTCAGTTATCCTATAAATTATCTGTAGTTGCTATGGAGCCCTAACACTTTGGGGCATAATGAGATGGCATGTTCTTGTTTGGTAGGAAAGGCACTACTCAAGCATTTGGTTCTGTCTTAACTTTGCTACTCTGCCACTTTGGGCAAGTCACAACTCTCTGAGCTTCATTTTCTGAACCCTAAAACGAAATGATTGACTTGTGAAGCATTTTATGGCCTCCCTAGGAGAATAATTTGTTTCCAGGGTTGGATTTCTTTGGCAATTGTATATATTCATATTCTAAATTTCATCATGTATAGTATACACATATTTTATTTGTATTGTACAGTACTGGTGTCACGGCAGAAAGCACTGTGTAGCTTGCAGGCTTCAGAGCCATTTAGACCTGGGTTTGCCATTTACTAGCCGTATGACCCTGGGCAAATACAAGTGTTATTTACATGTAAAATGAAAATGAAGATCATCATACCTACCTTGTACAGTTGCATTGAGGATCAAGACATAATGAAGAAAAGAAATCAGTAGATAAGTTAGCATTTAATAACTCCTTCTGTCCTTATCCTGAAAGCTTTTCATTTATAAATGATTCATTATATTATTTACTTCTTCATACATATTAATTGTTCTGAAGCCAAAGTTGTAACACTAAAAACAGCTTTAAAATGCTATCAATGACAACATCCAGAGTAAAAGGACATACTCATTTTTTCTGTGAGTTCACTCAAAAGTAAACATGTGCCATGTCACAGGCAAACATATGCACCACACACACTTCTTCCACTGAATTCCAGCCTGCCAAAAAAGACAAATGTTTCATGCAGACCCAGCAGGCCTCCTCCAGTGTTAGTGTGGGGTCATCTTATCCACCCTCAAAAGTTTTTGAAAAGAGATGTGCAAAAGAGGGAAGTCTCAGCCATTTCCACAGTCTACTCAGTAAGCCAAGTCAGTGTGGACTCAATTTCATTTTAGGAATCATTTGTGTGTCAGTCAGCAAAACAGTGGTCCTGTGTCATCACCAGGAGACCAAGGGGCCTGGAGCCCAGGGCTGGCCCTAAAGATGCTGACCAGCACAGATAACCCCAGCACTTCAGTCCTACTTTGGCTTTGAATCTACTGATCATTAATGCCTCTGAGTTTGGCTCACTGCATCACCGAGAGGCATCTGCCCCTCACTTTCTCCATGACTAGGAGTGGCAGTGCAGTATCAGAGTCCAAGTCTTACTCATCTCTGATTCTCATCTCTCATAACAAAACCAAGACAGCACTCAATGTGCGTTCAATGAATGAGTGAGTAAATGATATATGTGTAAATTAAATCAACTGGATGTTGTTTATTCCACCACTTACATGGATTGCCACCTCTGACATTGTTATTTAGCACTTCTATACTTTGGGATGTAGAGTGGGGAGAAAATATAATTTATGAAACCCCTACTATCTATACACTGTACATTCGGTCACTTCTTTCTTCTAGCAACTCTACGATGAAAAAGGGGAGTTCAGAAAAATTAAGTAATTCTCCTAAGCTACCACCGATAATGGGTGGTAATTTCAGGATTCAAACTCCAATTCTCTGGCTCAAAAGTTCACTATCTCTCCACTATACTGTGACATTTCTTAGAATCAGAGGGAGGTGCTGGTTGGTACAGAAAAAAAGTAAATAAATAAATCGGTGGGGTCTGTGACCATTGAGTTAAACTGTCTATCTGTTGAATGATATCCAAGCCACTTTAGACAGATGGGGGCCGCTATTCCCGTTACAGATATTCTGGAATAGGAACAACTCCACAAAACTTAACTGAGCAGACTTTGCATTCCTGGCATCGCCCAAGACAGATAAATCAGCCCTCAAGTTGGCTCTCAAGGAACTTCCCAGAGAAGCTTCCTTGACCTCTCTTTTAAGGGAATTATTAAACATGAATCTGCGCAACATTTTTTTTTTCCAGCATCAACATCAGAAAAGCAGTAAGTGCAAAAGAAAATGAATTTTATTTGAGACTTCTAATTCATATCAGAGGAATATGCAGACAAAGAGATGGCTATCATATGTGGAACAACAGTTAGAAGGCTGAAATTCCTAAAATTAGTGTCAGTTGCTGGTGACGCACGCCTTGTGGGGCCCCAGACAGCTGACCCGCATGTGCCTCTGTGTCATTTCTCCTTAGCATCGTCCTTCGGCAGGTCGAAGGTTTCACCGACCAGAACCCAGCAGACTTATATCTGGAAGGAGTTTTAAGACCCTTAGTTGCTAAATGTAAGTCCCTGGAAGAACAACACTGGAATGTCAGCAACCTTACTGGCCCCAAACCATTTCCTTTCTCACCTGACAAGGTTTAAAAAAATCACAAGGAATATGTGCTGGAGTCAGAAACAATGTGAAAACTCTCCATCCTGAGGGCATTTTTTTCCCCAAGCTGATTTTATTTACTAGAGAGGAGACATAAAGATGTGAGGTTTCTGGTTTTGATGAAAATAATACAAGAGCAAAAGAGGACTCAGGAATTCAATTTTTATCTGGCTTTGGACATGTCACTACCTCTCTGCTTCATTTCTCATGCCTGGATTCTTATACTTACCCATATAACATCTGGGTTGATATTTAATTTTTATCCAAAATTAGTTGAGATTACCAGAAGGACTACAAATGTATAATGTATTTCTTAGACTTCCATGTGTACCTCCTTTTTCAAATGATTGGACAGGAACGTTTCTGTAATTTCTAAGGGGCATAAGGGTGGAGGCATCGCATAAACCCTTCAGCTCAGGCTTACTCATTCCTAGAAGTTCCAGACTATTTGAAATCATGCACAGATGCCGCTCCACAGAAGACACCACGTTCTCAACTGGGACGTCATTCACGTGGTTCCCGCGTATAATACATTCCACTTCTGTACCCATTTTCCCAAGACTATATAGAAGGTTTGTGATAAGATGGAGGAACAAAGGGACTAAGTCTCTCATGTTCACTGATATGATAATGAGACTTCCCATTGTACTTTTGATGTACAGAATTACAGATTTTGGCTGGCTGCAGGGACTCAGGCCTGTAATCCCAGCTCTTTGAGAGGCCAAGGTAGGAGTATTGCTTGAGCCCAGGAGTTCAAAACCAGCCTGGGAAACATAGTGAGACCTCATCTCTACAAAAAATAAAAAATTAGCCAGGCCTGGTGCACCCTGTAGTCCCAGTTACTTGAGAGGCTAAAGTGGGAGGATCCCTTGAGCACAAGAGATTGAAACTACAGTGAGCTCTGTTCACCTCATTGCACTCTAGCCTGTGTGGAGAGGCTGGACACTGTCTCAGAGCGAGGCCCTGTCTCAAAAATAAAAAATAAAATAAAGAGTTACAGATTTTACAGGCAGACTTTCATGTTCACCTGGTCATTGCCATCACTGACACAGTCTAATGAAAGAAATGGAGAGGAAGGATTTTGCACATGTTCATCCACCTCTTCCCTCGAATCTGGAGTCACTCAGAGGGAAGGAGAAGAGTAACAGGCCCCACTCCCTAGTCTCAGTATCTGCGACTGCTGATGCACTATCTCTCAAGTGTTCAGAAACAGTGAGTTGAGATATATAGAGACAAGCTTCCCATGCAGAATCCAGGTTGTTGGTGGTGAAAAGCGCAGTAGACTTATAAGATATGGGAGATTTTAATTCTGGTGCTGCCTGTTTCCAAAACTTGCTGAATAATCAGTGGTAAATTATTCAAGTGCTTGGCTTTCACAAAGGTAAAATAAGCATAATGAGCATAATGCTATCTCCAACTGCAAAACCAGAAAAATAGGCTGGAGCCAGATTATAAAAGAAATTGTGTATTATTGAGTATTTTGAATTCTGTAAATTGAGAAGGGAGATGTTATCGTGTTCCATTGGCATAAGCAAACCTCATCCTGATAAGCAAACCTCATCCTGGCTGTCATGGACATGACTCAACAAAGGCATCTTTCTTTTTCCTCAGCTACTACGTCACCTGAAAACCACATTGCCTCCTCCATAGTACCTCCATAAATGGAATGATGGCACAACTTAAAATCCAGTCTAAAAACTTTGCAGTCCAGAGAGGATGATGAAGCAACATAGGCTGCTAGCAACATTCTCCAGGTCTGTTCCTGGAAGACCTACAATAAAAGGTAAATATATACAATTGAAATAATTGATGATAATAGAAGACATGGGAAATGACTTATGCTACAAGGCCCCAAAATTTCAAGTGAGGAAGATCCCTACTTCTCATTTTACAAAAACATTGTGCATAACTATGACAGATACTTCCCTGTGTTCCCCAAAGCCTGTTTTCTTTCTCTCTTGGAATTTCCAGACTCCCTTACTGTTTGCTTTGTCTATGGATGTGATCCATAGACAAAGCAGAATGGGGGCAGGAGTGATGTATGCCACTTCCATGACTGACCCATATAACCTTCTATACATTTTGCCATGTCTTCCCTCTAGGTCACTGGAGAGGACTTCATTGACTTAAAGGAGTTCATAGACTCAAGATGGAAGAAGTCTGGGTTCTTGCAGGTTCATGCATAAGGCTGCCCAGCTAACATCTGCACTGGTTTATTATGTGAGTAATAAGTACACTTTCAATTTGCTGAACCACTGAGGTTTGGGGGTTTGTTACAGTAGTTAGCTGAACTAACACACAAAAAAACTTCAATATGGATTAAAACGTAAAATTATAAATGCTCTAGGACACAATTTACAAGAAAGATTTTAAAATGTAGAGGTAGAAATTTCTAAGTATAAAAGAAAAGTTTAAAAACATGCATTAAATTTGATAAATTTGATCACCATATAGTATCATTAATTATAGGTACAATGTTACACAGAAGATCTCTAGCACTTATCCATCCTGTATAACCGAAGCTTTATACCTAATGAACAGCCACACCCCACTTCCCCCTCCCCCATCCCCTAGCAACCACCATTCTCCAACCCCTTTCTATGAGTCTGGCTATTTTAGATACCTCATATAAGTAAAATCATGTGGTCTTTGTCGTTCGTGACTGGTTCGTTTCACTTAGCTTAATGTCCTCCAGGTTGATCTATGTTGTCACATACGGCAGACTTCCTTTTTTAATGCTGGATAATATTGCATTGTATATCTTATGTATATCTATATCTATTTTACATTTTGTTTACCTACTCATCCATCAGTGGACATTTAGGTTGTTTCCATATGGCTATTGTGAACTCGGGAGTGCAGGTATCTCTTGGAGGCCAATCACTAATCTCTATTCATTTAGATAATAAGCTTTTATATTTGCTTTACAACTATAGGAAGTACAGCACTAGGTAAACAAAAACTCCCTTTGAAGTTTAAAACAACACCCATATCTGAACTACATGTATATTACTACTGTTATTGTCCAGGTTATAATGATGATAATTAAAAATTAAAATATAGTCTTTATATTAACTAAAGGATAAAATAATTGAAAATATTACTCATAAGTTGTATGTAATACTATTTTTAAAACATTGAGAATTATAGTCCCATCAAACTGCAATTAGGGCAAAAGCATTGTCTCCTCTGTGCAGCAGTTTCTTAAAATAATAATACAATATAAGTAATTCCAAAACTTTTTTTAAGAGACAAAAGGAGGCCCCAAGTTGCTCATTATGGTTCTAGAAGTGCACTATTTGGCTTGTTTGAAGATTAATCACAATGAATTTCTTTTCTAAGGGTGTGAAGCTGGTGGGAGTAGTGGTGGGGTTGAATTTAGAAGAGAAGAGGTATAAAGAGAAGGAGAATAAGGTCCTCTTTGCAGAAATTGCCCCTTGGACTCACCAGCAACAATGAATGCAGAATGGAGAAAGTGATGGCTGAGCATAATCTGGTAGCGTGGTAGCACAGATTGAGACCTGAGGGGAGGGGAAAGGACAGTTCTGTTTTCAGTATGAAAATCCACCTATTGGTGAGGGACCACATTGGGGTTGGCTCTGGGCTTGACGTTCTGTTGGAAAAGCTGCTTATGATATAGCAACTCTTGATTCATCTTCTGGTGAATGAATCATTCCTATAATTTCAGCACTAACTATGCTTGCTCTTTGTGTTTAGAGCTTTCTTCATTCAAGTCTTTTTCTTAGGAAGTTATTCCATCCTTAAACTTTTCACAGTTTTCCTCCAGGGTCCAGATTTATGATGGTTCTTCCTCTAGGCTAGTATTCTTCAAAGATGACTACAGTCTTTCATACTCCTTTTGAACAGGGGTGGTTCAAACAGGGATGTTTGAACCCTGCCAAGGAATTCATGCTTTTTTCTGAATTAATGTTAGTAAGCTCTAGGACAAACTGTTTTTCTTTTTAATAAACAACTGGCTCTTGTTTTACCTAAATGTTCTGAACAAAATTTAGACTTATGAAAAACATGATTCTGAAACCATAGAAGTCAAAGTCCAAGCTCAGGTCATCATGCAGCATAACCACCACCTTGCACAGCTTTCTAAGGATAACCTGTAAGTAAGGATTTGAGGAGGTTCACAGACTCTCCATGGCACCGATACCTTCTCCCTACTCCAAAAAAAAAAAAAAAAAATACACATCCAGTGGTAATTTCTGCAGAATTTCTGAAGAGCGTACTCCATATGTATCTAGAACACAACCCCCTACATGGCTCCCAGCACAGACCATCAGTGGAGCTGACAGAGAGGAAGACAGGTACAGTAAATAATGCACTTGCTCCATAACTGTCCAGTGCTCCTTCATCTTGCTCTCTTAAAAAAAAAATCTTTTCAAATAGAAAAGAAAATGTTAAAATAAGGAAAGGTGTACTGAGGTGGCTGAGGCAGGAGGATTGCTTGAGCCTAGGAGGTCAAGACTGCAGTGAACGATGATCATACCATTGCTCTCCAGCCTGGTTAATAGAAACCTTGTCTCTTAAAATAAATGGAAAAGTAGAAATATTAGTTCATTTACTCACCACCTGCATTCAACCTTGTTTCTGTTTTAATCCATTTACCCTAGCCACCTTGCTCTCATTATTTAAATGTTTAGATGAACCATTTCAAACCATTTCAAAATAAACCGTAGACATCCTGACACTTTTAGCATGCATTTCCAAAAACAAAATAATATTCCGCTATATAACTATATACCCTTATGATACTGTTGTTACTCACGTTTTAGATGAAGAAACTGATCAATGCCAGAAAATCTCTTTGAGGTAGGTGAGGAACCAAAGTTTTAACATACTTAACTGTTCTGCTCTGTAGGGTGAGGTGATGAGTGACCCTGAGACATGAGACATGGGTGAGGAATGGCAGCGCTGAGAAAGCTCACTGAACTGTGGGGCTTACATAAAAATTTTAAATTTCTGTAAGGAAAAAAATACACCAGAAACAAAGTAAAAGGACAAGTGTCAAATTGTGAATAAACATACACAATTTATAAAATGTAGTTCAAATTTTAATATTCTTAATATGTAACAAGCTTTCCAAATCAATAACAAAAATGAGCACTTCATCTTTAAATAGAGAAGAATAATTTAGTGATCATCTTTTGTTTTGCCAGCCTAATAACCTTCCCTCTCATTTGCATAATTTTCCTTTGGGACAATTCCTTTTACTACCTCAAGAAGGGGCATATGAAAAATTAGAACACCTCGACCCTTGGACACACTGATTAATCCAGGCATTGGCATGTTCTGAATGAGTCCATCTTTTCCAGTTGCTGTAAGCTATTGCATATGCTATAAAATAAAAGGAACACTATCACCTCCCACCTTTTCTTTCTGGAATCACTAGCTGCAAGGATAATGTAAGCCTAGAGTCGCTTTTGCTGCTACAAGAGTGATAAGGTTTGGCTGTGTCCCCACTGAAATCTCATCTTGAATTGTAGCTCTCATAATTCCTTCATGTTGTGGGAGGGACCCAGTGGGAAATAAGTGAATCATGGGGGCAGTTTCCCCATACTGCTCTTGTGGTAGTGAGTAAGTCTCACAAGATCTGATGGTTTTATAAGGAGAAACCCCTTTCACTTGGCTGTCGTTGTCTTCTCTTGTCTGCCACCATGTGAGACATGCCTTTCACCTTCTGCCATGATTGTGAGGCCTCCCCAGCAATGTGGAACTGTGAGTCCATTAGATCTCTTTCTTTTGTAAATTGTGCAGTCTTGGGTATGTCTTTATCAGCAGTGGATAATGGAAAATGGACTAATACATTGAGGAAAGCTTAAGAAAAGAGATGAGAGAGAGAGAAAGGTTATCTATCTATCTATCTATCTATCTATCTATCTATCATCTATCTATCTATATTTATCATGTGATTATACAATTTGAAATCCTGCTTCTAGACTTGCCCAAAAGCAGGTACACCTCCAGGTCCAATAAATCTTGAGTTTGTTGGGTTTCTGTAACTTTCAATCAAAATATAGTCTAACATATTTATTGCTGGAAAATAAATAAGAGAAAAAATTTTAAATATCCAATGGTCCAAATGCCAATATAGGAACAATCTCACTAGCACAAAAAAAGCACAAATTAAAAAGAAGTTATCTACCAAGTTCAATAACCCAAAGAAAAAGAAAAAAATAATAAAATGAGGTATGTTTTCATATATTATTTTCAAAGATTAAAAAGGCTGATAAACACTGCAAAAGTACACAAAACATGTATTTGCATAGTGGAAAAGAAAAAATAATAAAATGAGGTATGTTTTCCTGTATTATTTTCAAAGATTAAAAAGGCTGATAAACACTGCAAAAATACACAAAACATGTATTTGCATAGTGGTGGAAAGGTTTCAGAAAGACAATCTGGCAGTATGTGCCAAGAACTAAGATGTGTATACCTCTCACTCAATAAGTCCTCTCCAAGGAAGTGAGTCTTAGAAAATAATTGGGACATTTCTGAAATACGTTCTTTGTGCCATTGCTAATAATAGTTAAAAAAAAAAAGGGAAACATCCTAAGTGCCCAACAATAGAAGACTAACTCTATAAAACAAATTACGCTTAGCCATAAATACTGCTTAGATTAAAGGTATACATGGAGAATGCGGTGGGAGCAAGGAGGCCTGGATGACACACCTGTCAATTTAATCCACTTTGCCTTCCCTGGGCTAGATTCTGCTTCCTCAGAAATCCTTCTCTTATTTCACTTGGACTTCCTGTTCGATGACCGATGCTATGATTCACTACTTTCCCAAAGTCCCCAAGCTCCCTTGCTATGATCCTTGGTCCAGTGGCTTAGTCTCAACTCACAACTTCTCCCTGGAAGGGGTTCTGAGCATGCTCTGTGACTGGGCATCCTGAGATCAGAGTCTGTTCTGCAGTAAATGACTGATAAGCTAGAAGCTTCAGCTTCTTCATCATCTACCTCTTAATACCACAGTTAAGACACACATGTACACACAAATAACGGGGTCTGTATGGCAATGCAGTTTTGAGTGGGGACTGTGGCATCTCACTGTCAGGGTTTGAATCTTGGATCTGACTCTTACTAGATACATGATCTTAGGAAGTATACTAACTTCTCTGTGCCTCAGTTTCTTCATCTTGAAAACGAGGACAATAACAACATCTGCCTCATTATTCTGAGGGCAAATGAATACATATGCAAAGCATTCAGCACAGCACTTGGCACATAGTTCACTATCAGTACATGTTAATTACTATTACTATATAGGCACACACTTGTTTGCAGAATTGGCAGGCTCATATAGCGTTATGAAAATTTATGGAGTAACGAAAAACCAAAGTTAAAGGAGCTCAAGCAAAGAAGGCAAGGTGTCGGCTTATTTAACTGGGGAGTCTAGAGATTGAGCTCACCTTCATCCTGGTTACATCCAGAATTCAAATGTGCCACAGGGTGCCAGTTGTCTATAAATTGGCCTAGTAAATTTTATAATTATGGTTTATGAATGTATGAGGGAGTTGAACTCAGAGTCAGGAAGTCAGGATTCAAATTCCAGCTTTACTACTCGTCAATGTGTGAATCTGCAGGAGTGAATCTCTGAGAACTTGGAGGAAAATTCCCTACCTGGGTCCTGAGATCCACACCATCATATGGTCATTTTTTCCCTCCTCAGACAGGAGATAAATTAGCAGACTGCGACTGTCATCTAGGAAGGACGTGTAGATCTATGTATGTGCTTGTTCCCACAAGATAGGCTGCATATCTGCTGAAAGAAAGAAGACTAAGTATCATCTATAAATCTCCCATGAAATGGCCTTTTTTTTTGTTTAGAGATCATGCTTTCCTGCTTTTTTTGTTTCTATGCAAGAACAGGAAGAAACCTGCCCCTCCATGTCCTGAGCGACTTAAGAGAGTAGTGACTGGATGTCCCCAGGGATTCAACATGTCTGTTCCCAGTGAAGCAAGGAAAGGGATGGGGGCTTTCACTTCTTAGGAGGGTTCTGGCCAGATACATATTGACAATAGCCCTGTCACACTGTCCCCCACGCCCCTCCTTGTCTTTGAAGAGAAACACAGGTCTGCAGTTAAAAACTGTTTAGACAATTGGAAAAACCCACACTCAGACAAACTTGGAAGCTGTGTGGGTGATTTCTGTCCATTTGACAGGAAAACCTATTGATCAATCTCTAGCCTTATCTTTTGGGTCCTGAAATTCATGTTGTTAGCATAAAGAATCTGGAGGGAAGAGATGTGTCAAGACCAGCAGGCCCAAATTAACTACTCTAATATTTGGTTTCTGGTCTACAAATAATACCAGTTTATTGCAGAGGTTACACATGTAATGTATGGCAAGCTCTTTGTAGACTGTTAAAGGCTATGCAATGTGAAAAATCACTATTGTGCTTGATTAAAAGGTATTGTACCTAGAAGGTGACATTTTATTTTTCTAATAATCAGTTTCCAAATTATCTCTAAAGAGAAAAATAAATGAGTCTATAAATATATATCCTAATGTAATATGTGTGTTTGTGTATATATACACAAACTTTCACTTAGACCCTTATTTTCTACTATAGAATGATGTGCTGAAGTGGTTTTTTGTGAATTCTAATAACAAAGTTATTTTTTTTAAAGCCTGATTCCACTGTGTTGTATGCAATCCTGACAATGGGTATAGAGCCCAGCACAGAAATTCAACATTTATCCACAAAGCGCGCCAAAAATTAATTTGGAGGATGCGTAAGAAATCACAAAGGGCGAAAGGAAACTGCATGCTTGCACACATTAGGAGTGTTGTCACTGTTAGATCTCTGCCACCCAGCTGATCTCGCACATCTACTATCTTCCTTTTTTTGGTGCTGAGTAACAGGATGTTTAACTTCCTAGCAACAATCTTGCCCTGACCAGGCATATGGGAGACAAATTATTCTGAGTGTGTAGGTTAGAGAGAGCAAATGCCCCCCTGTTAACAGGCTTCCAAATCTGTAAGGTTAATAAGTGTATGGCTTTCTTTAAGAAAGTGTTTTACAAAGATAAAATCATTGACACCTTTAGTAATGTATGCATCTGGGTCAAAACTGACAATGGGACTGGAAAGGCACTCACTCCTTAATTATCAACTAAATTTTTTTTTTTTTTTTAAGTTTGGGAGACTAGTTGTGAGATGTAAGTGGCAGAAGAGGTCTCAAAGCTTGTCTTGTCCAACTCCGTCATTTAACTCCAGAAAGGAAAAACAACATACCCTAGTTCACATAGCTGGTGACTGAGCTTTTTCCAGAACCGGAGGCTTTTGTCCCCTTAATTGGTGACCTATTTACCTCAGAGCAGCCTGTCTGATACCAGCAAGTGATGAACATCCAAGCCTTTATCTTTTGCCTTGTGGGTTTTCTCTGCTGGATTTTGATGTCCTCCCTGGCACCCTTCTGGCCACAGGCCCACAATGTTATGCTTATATGTGTTCAGATAAGCATGCTCATTTTAATACAAACATCAGCACATGTAGCAATTTTAAAGCTGATTTGACTAATTTATGTCATTGTTCCCCTTACTAAAGTGAATCACCAGAAGTGAATACTTAGGCACTTATGCACACTTGTTGCAATGAATCCTCTTGACACTTATCCTCTGACCCATGGAACTGGAGAGAATGTTCATTGCAGCACAGTTACTCCAACAGTTTTGTGCATTTTCACCTATTTAATACTTTGCCAAATATCTTATTAATTTGTGTCTTTTCTGAGTGTTTTATCCTTTAGTTTTATTTTTGGGTCTTTCCCTTGCCATGGGTTGGTCACCAAGGCAGCCAGTATGTCCAGTAGGTGGAGGGAACAGATTGTGAAGGAGTGAGTAGAGGGACTTTTGGAAAGAAACAGTACTGTTTCCAGGATTGAATCTAAGGCATGCGGCTTAAGATTCTTTTTATTTGTTATCTACCTAAAGGAATATGTTGTACATGTAGGACACATTGTATGTTTTCAAGATTCCTTGAATCAAAGAATGAAAAAAAATAGGCATGCCTCTTTTTATTGAACTTCACTTTATTGTGCTTTACAGATACTGCATTTTTTACAAATTGGAGGTTCTTGGTGATCCTGCATGAAGCAAGTCTATTGCTGCCATTATTCCAATAGCATGTGCTCACTTTGGGTCTCTGTGTTACGTGTTGGTAATTCTCACAATATTTGTAACTTTCTCATTGTTATTATACCTGTTTTGGTCATTTGTGATCAGTGATCTTTGATGTTACTACTGTCATTCTTTTGGGCACCACAAACCACACCCAGATAAGACAGCACATTTAATGAATAAATGTTCTACCTATTCAGACGGCTCCACCAGCCAGACATTCCCCCATCTATCTCCCTCTCCTTGGGTCTCCCTATCACCTGAGGCACTACAATATGGAAATGAGCCCAATTAATAACCCTACAATGGCCTCTAAGTGTTCAAGTGAAAGGAAGAGCTGCACAAATCTCACTTTAAATAAAAAACTAGAAATAATGAAGCTTAGTGAGGAAGGCATGTCAAAAGCCAACATGGGCCAAAAGCTAATCCTCTTCACTAAACAGCTAGTCAAGTTGTGAATGCACAGGAGAAATTACTGAAGAAAATTAAAAGTGTCACTCAAGTGAGCACACACATGATAAAAAAGGAAAACAGCCTTATTGCTGATAGGGAGAAAGTTTCAGTGGTCTGGATAAAAGATGAAACCAGTAACCATATTTCTTTAAGCCAAATCATAATCCAGAGCAAGGTCTTAACTCTCTTCAATTCTAGGAAGCTGAGAGAGGTGAGGAAGCTGCAGAGGACGGTTTGAAGCTAGCAGGAGTCAGTTAAAAAGTTTAAGGAAAGAAGTTGTCTCTGTAACATAAAAGTGCAAAGTGAAGCAGCAAGTGCAGATGTGAAGCTGCAGTAAGTTATCCAGAAGATGTAGTTAACATAATTGATGAAGATGGCTACACTAAACAGATTTTCCATGTTGCCAAAGTGCCTTCTGTTGGAAGAAGATGCCATCCTGTACTTTCATAGCTAGAGAGAAGTCAATGTCTGGCTTTGAAGCTTCAAAGGGCAGGCTGACTCTCTTCTTAGGGGCTAATGCAGCTAGTGACTTTAAGTGGAAGCAAATGCTCATTTACCATTCTGAAAACCCTAAGGTCCTTGAGAATTATGCTAAACCTATTCTGCCTGTGCTCTATCAATGGGACAATGAAGCCTGGATGACCGCAGATGTGTTTACAGTACGGGTTACTGAACATTTTCTTCCATTACACTTCGAGTTCTGGGAAACGTGCAGAACGTGCAGGTTTGTTACATAGGTATACATGTGACATGATGGTTTGCTGCACCCTTCAACACGTCATCTACATTAGACATTTCTCCTAATGTTATCCCTCCCCCTGTCCCTAACCCCCTGACAGGCCCCAGTGTGTGATATTCCCCTCCCTGTGCCCGTATGTTCTCATTGTTCAACTCCCACCTATGAGTGAGAACATGTGGTGTTTGGTTTTCTATTTCTGTGTTAGTTTGTTCAGAATGATGGTTTACAGCTTCATTCATGTCCCTGCAAAGGACATGAACTCATCCTTTTTTATGGCTGCAGAGTATTCCATGGAGTATATGTGCCACATTTTCTTTATCCATTCTATCATTGATGGTCATTTGGGTTGGTTCCAAGTCTTTGCTATTGTGAATAGTGATACAGCAAACATACATGTGCATGTATCTTTATAGTAGAATTATTTATAATCCTTTGGGTATATACCCAGCAATGGGATTGCTGGGTCAAATGGTATTTCTGGTTCTAGATCCTTGAGGAATTGCCACACTGTCTTCTACAATAATTGAACTAATTTGCACTCCCACCAACAGTGTAAAAGTGTTCCTATTTCTCCACATCCTCTCCAGCACCTATTGTTTCCTGACTTTTTAATGATTGCCATTCTAACTGGAGTGAGATGGTATCTCTTTGTGGTTTTGATTTGCATTTCTCTAATGACCAGTGATGATGAACTTTTTTTCATATGTTTATTGGCCACATAAATGTCTTCTTTTGAAAAGTGTCTATTCACATCCTTTGCCCACTTTTTGATTGGATTTTTTTTTTTCCTGTAAATTTGTTTAAGTTCCTTGTAGATTCTGGATATTAGCCCTTTGTCAGATGGATAAATTACAAAAATTTTCTCCCATTCTGTAGGTTGCCTGTTCACTCTGATGGTGGTTTCTTTTGCTGTGCAGAAGCTGTTTAGTTTAATTAGATCCCATTTGTCAATGTTGGCTTTTGTTGCAATTGCTTTTGGTTTTTTAGTCATGAAGTCTTTGCCCATGCCTATGCCCTGAATGGTATTGCCTAAGTTTTCTTCGAGGGTTTTTATGGTTTTAGGTCTAACATTTAAGGCTTTAATCCATCTTGAGTTAATTTTTGTATATGGTATAAGGAAGGAGTCCAGTTTCAGTTTTTTGCATATGGATAGCCAGTTTTCTCAACACCATTTATTAAATAGGGAATCCTTTCCCCCTTGCTTGCTTTTGTCAGGTTTGTCAAAGATCAGATGGTTGTAGATGTGTGGCGTTATTTCTGAGGCCTCTGTTCTGTTCCATTGGTCTATATATCTGTTTTGGTACCCGTACCGTGCTGTTTTGGTTACTGTAGCCTTGTGGTATACTTTGAAGTCCAGTAGCATGATGCCTCCAGCTTTATTTATTTTTTTTTTTTGCTTAGGAAAGCTAAACTTGGAAGCTCTGTGGGTGATTTCTGGCCATTTGACAGGAAAACCTATTGATCAATCTCTAGCCTTATCTTTTGGGTCCTGAAATTCATGTTGTTAGCATAAAGAATCTGGAGGGAAGAGATGTGTCAAGACCAGCAGGCCCAAATTAACTACTCTAATATTTGGTTTCTGGTCTGCAAATAATACCAGTTTATTGCAGAGGTGACACATGTAATATATGGCAAGCTCTTTGTAGACTGTTAAAGGCTATACAATGTGAAAAATCACTATTGTGCTTGATTAAAAGGTATTGTACCTAGAAGGTGACATTTTGGCTATGCAGGCTTCTTTTTTGGTTCTATATGAAATTTGTAGTAGTTTTTTCTAATTCTGTGAAGAAAGTCAATGGTAGTTTAGTGGGGATAGCATTGAATCTGTACATTACTTTGGGCAGTATGGCCATTTTCACAATGTTGATTCTTCCTATTCATGAGCATGAAATATTTTTCCATTTGTTTGTGTCCTCTCTTATTTCCTTGAGCGATGGTTTGTAGTTCTCCTTGAAGAGGTCCTTCACATCCCTTGTAAGTTGGATTCCTAGATATTGTATTCTCTTTGTAGCAATTGTGAATGGGAGTTTGCTCATGATTTGGCTCTCTGTTTGTCTATTATTTGTGTATAGGAATGCTTGTGATTTTTGCACATTGATTTTGTATCCTGAGACTTTGCTGAAGTTGCTTTTCAGCTTAAGGAGATTTTGGGCTGAGATAATGGGGTTTTCTAAATATATAATCAAGTCATCTGCAAACAGAGATGATTTGACTCTCTCTCTTCCTATTTGAACATGCTTTATTTCTTTCTCTTGCCTGATTGCCCTGGCCAGAACTTCCAATACTATGTTGAATAAGAGTGGTGAGAGGGGGCATCCTTGTCTTGTGCTGGTTTTCAAAGGGAATGCTTCCAGCTTTTGCCCATTCAGTATGATATTGGCTGTGGGTTTGTCATAAATAGCTCTTATTGTTTCGAGATATGTCCCATCAGTACCTAGCTTATTGAGTGTTTTTAGCATGAAGAGGTGTTGAATTTTATCGAAGGCCTTTTCTGCATCTACTGAGATAATCATGTGGTTTTTGTCATTGGTTCTGTTCGCATGATGGATTATGTTTATTGATTTGTGTATGTTGAACCAGCTTTGCATCCCAGGGATGAAGCCGACTTGATCATGGTGGATAAGTGTTTTAATGTGCTGCTGAATTCGGTTTGCCAGTATTTTATTGAGAATTTTCACATTGATGTTTATTAGGGATATTGGCCTGAAATTTTTTGTTGTTGTTGTGTCTCTGCCAGGTTTTGTTAACAGGATGATGCTGGCCTCATAAAATGAGTTAGGGAGAAGTCCCTCTTTTTCTGTCATTTGGAATAGTCTCAGAAGGAATGGTACCAGCTTCTCTTTGTACTGCTGGTAGAATTTGGCTGTGAATCCTTCTGGTCCTGGGCTTTTTTTTTGGTTGGTAGGCTATTAATTACTCTCTCAATTTCAGAACTTGTTATTGGTCTATTCTGGGATTCGAATTCTTCCTGGTTTAGTCTTAAGAGGATGTATATGTCCAGGAATTTATCCATTTCTTCTTGATTTTCTAGTTAGTTTGCATAGAGGTGTTTGTAGTATTTTCTGATGGTGGTTTGTATTTCCGTGGGATCAGTGTTGATATCCCTTTTATAATTTTTTATTGTGTCCATTTGATTCTTCTCTTTCTTCTTCTTTATTAGCCTGGCTAGTGATCTATCTATTTCGTTAATCTTTTCAAAAAGCCATCTCCTGGATTCATTGATTTTTTGAAGGGATTTTCGTGTCTCTATCTCCTTCAGTTCTGCTCTAATCTTAGTTATTTCTTGTCTTCTGCTAGCTTTTGAATTTGTTTGCTCTTGCTTCTCTAGTTCTTTTAGTTGTGATGTTAAGGTGTTGATTTTAGATCTTTCTTGCTTTCTCCTGTGGGCATTTAGCTATATAAATTTCTCTCTAAACACTGCTTTAGCTGTGTCCCAGAGATTCTGGTACATTGTGTCTTTGTTCTCATTGGTTTCAAAGAACATCTTTATTTCTGCCTTCATTTCGTTATTTACCCAGTAGTCATTCAGGAGCAGGTTGTTCAGTTTCCACGTAGTGTGCAGTTTTGAGTGAGTTTCTTAATCCTGAGTTCTAATTTGATTGCACTGTGGTCTGAGAGACTGTTTGTTATGATTTCTGTTCTTTTGCATTTGCTGAAGAGTGTTTTACTTCCAATTATGTGGTCAATTTTAGAATAAGTGTGATGTAGTGCTGAGAAGAATGTATATTCTGTTGATTCGGGGTGGAGAGTTCTGTAGATCTGTTAGGTCTGCTTGGTCCAGAGCTGAGTTCAAGTCCTGAATATCCTTGTTAATTTTCTGTCTCATTGATCTGTCTAATAGTGACAGTGGGGTGTTAAAATCTCCCACTATTATTGTGTGGGAGTCTAAATCTCTTTGTAGGTCTCTAAGAACTTGCCTTATGAATCTGGGTACTCTTGTACTGGTTGCATATATATTTAGGATAGTTAGCTCTTCTTGTTGGATTGATCCCTTTACCGTTATGTAATGCCCTTCTTTGTCTCTTTTGATCTTTGTTGGTTAAAAGTCTGTTTTATCAGAGACTAGGATTGCAACTCCTGCTTTTTTTTTTTTCTTTCTATTTGCTTGGTAAATCTTCCTCCATCCCTTTATTTTGAGCCTATGTGCGTCTTTGCATATGAGGTGGGTCTCCTGAATACAGCACACCGATGTATTTTGAGTCTTCATCCAATTTGCCAGGCTATGTCTTTTAATTGGGGCATTTAGCCCATTTATATTTAAGGTAAATATTGTTATGTGTGAATTTGATCCTGTCATTATGATGCTAGCTGGTTATTTTGCCCATTAGTTGATGCGGTTTCTTGATAGTGTCAATGGTCTTTACATTTTGGTTTGTTTTTGCAGTGGCTGGTACCGGTTTTTCCTTTCCATATTTAGGGCTTCCTTCAGGAGCTCTTGTAAGGCAGGCCTGGTGGTAATGAAATCCCTCAGCATTTGCTTGTCTGTAAAGGATTTTATTTCTCCTTCAATTATGAAGCTTAGTTTGGCTGAATATGAAATTCTGGGTTGAAAATTCTTTTCTTTAAGAATGTTGAATATTGGCCCCCACTGTCTTCTGGCTTGTAGGGTTTCTGCAGACAGATCCACTGTTATTCTGCTGGGCTTCCCTTTCTGGGTAACCCGACCTTTCTCTCTGGCTGCCCTTAACATTTTTTCCTTCATTTCAACCTTGGTGAATCTGACAATTATGTGTCTTTGGCTTGCTCTTCTCGAGGAATATCTTTGTGGTGTTCTCTGTATTTCCTGAATTTGAATGTTGACCTGTCTTGCTAGGTTGGGGAAGTTCTCCTGGATAATACCCTGAAGAGTGTTTTCCAACTTGGTTCCATTGTCCCCGTCATTTTCAGTACACCAATCAAACGTAGGTTTGGTCTTTTCACATAGTCCCATATTTCTTAGAGGCTTTGTTCATTCCTTTTCATTCTTTTTTCTCTAATCTTATCTTCATGCTTTATTTCATTAAGTTGATCTTCAATCCTTGATATCCTTTCTTCTGCTTGATCTATTTGGCTATTGATACTTGTGTATGCTTCACCAAGTTCTCATGCTATGTTTTTCAGCTCCATTAGGTCATTTATGCTCTTCTCTAAAACTGGTTATTCCAGTTAACAATTCCTCTAACCTTTTACCAAGGTTCTTAGCTTCCTTGCATTGGGTTAGAACATGCCCCTTTAGCTCGGACGAGTTTGTTTATATCCACCTTCTGAAGCCTATTTCTGTCAATTCGTGAAACTCCATCCAGTGACTTCTCCATCCAGTTTTGTTCCCTTGCTGCCAAGGAGTTGTGATCCTTTGGAGGAGAAGAGGAATTCTTGGTTTTGGAATTTGCAGCCTTTTTGTGCTGGTTTTTCCTCATCTTCTTGGATTTATCTACCTTTGTTCTTTGCTGTTGGTGACCTTAGGATGGAGTTTTTGCATGGTTATCCTTTTTGTTGATGTTGATGCTATTACTTTCTATTTGTTAGTTTTCCTTCTAACAGTCAGGCCTTTCTTCTGTAGGTCTGCTGGAGTTTGCTGGGGGTCCACTCCAGACCCTGTTTGCCTGAGTGTCACCAGTGGAGGCTGCAGAGCAGCAAAGATTGCTGCCTGCTCCTTCCTCTGGAAACTTCATCCCAGATGGGCACCCACCAGATGCCAGGTGGAGTTCTCTTGTATGAGGTGTCTGTTGATCCTTGCTGGGAGGTGTCTCCCCATCAGGAGGCACAGGGGTCAAGGACCCACTTGAGGAGGCAGTCTGTCCCTTAGCAGAGCTCAACCACTGTGCTAGGAGATCTGCTGCTCTCTTTAGAGCCAGTATCTAAAGACCCCTAGAGCTGCGTCACAGCTGCCCCTTCTCCCAGGTGCTCTGTCCCAGGGAGATGGAAGTTTTATCTATAAGCCCCTGACTGGGGCTGCTGTCTTTCTTTCAGAGATGACTTGCCGAGAGAGGAGGAATCTAGAGAGACAGTCTGGCTACAGAGGCTTTGCTGAGATGCTTTGGGCTCCTCCCAGTCCGAACTTCCAGGCAGCTTTGTCTACACTGTGAGGGGAAAACCACCTACTCAAGCCTCAGTAATGGCAGAAGCCCCTCCCCACACCAAGCTCCATCATCCCAGGTCGACTTCAGACTGCTGTGCTGGCAGCGAGAATTTCAAGCCAGTGGATCTTATCTTCCTAGGCTCCGTGGGGGTGGGATCCACTGAGATAGACTGCTTGGCTTCCTGGCTTCAGCCCCCTTTCCAGGGCAGTGAACGGTTCAGTCTTGCTGGCATTCCAGACACCACTGCAGGGGAAAAACAAAACATAAAAAAAAAACAAACAAAACAGAAACACCTCCTGCAGCTAGCTCGGTGTTTGCCCAAACAACTGCCCAGTTTTTGGCTTGAAACCTAGGGCCCTGGTGGTATAGGCATCTGAGGGAATCTCCTGGTCTGTGGGTTGCAAAGACCATGGGAAAAGCATAGCATGTGGGCCAGATAGCTCTGTCCCTCGTGGCACAGTCCCTGAGGGCTTCCCTTGGCTAGGGGAGGGACTTCCTCACCCCTTGTGCTTCCCGGGTGAGGTGACATCCCACCCTGCTTCTGCTCACTCTCCGTGGGCTGCACCCACTGTCTAACCAATCCCAATGAGATGAATCAGGTACCTCAGCTGGAAATGCAGAAATAACTCACCTTCTGCATTGGTGTCGCTGGGAGCTACAGACCGGAGCTGTTCTTGTTTGGCCGTTTTGCTCGGGGATCCCTTGCTTTACTGAACAATCGTTGTATCTCAGTCCTTACCTTACTTGGCTCATAGCAGCATTTGAATTGAGTTTCCCCTCCTCCTTGACACATGCTTTTCTCTTGGCACTGAGAATATCAACCTCTTTTGATTTTCCTCTACCTTATTTATCATTCCTTTTCATCCTCTGGCTGATTTCTCTTCATGTTCCCAACCTCCACATTTTTGAATGACCCAGTGCTCACTCCTTGGTTCTTTTCTCTTTCTTAATACACATTCATTCCCTCATTGATCTTATCAAGGCCTGTAACTAATGACTCCTTAAATCATTTCTAGAGCCTGAACCTCTCCTTTGAACACCCAGCTGTTTATCCAACTACTTACCTATATTTCAACTTGAACATAGCATGGGCTGCTGAAATTTACATGACTAAAAGTCAGTTCTTCTCTGCCCTCTTTCCATTTCAGCTAATGGCAACTCCATTTTTCCAGTTATTCAGGTCAAATCCTTGGAGTCATCCCCAGCTCAGTTGAGGGCCATGGTGGAGACCCAGGGTAAAAGAAACCTGTGTTCCTGAATGAATGGACCATAGTTGCCTGGCAAGGCTGCTCCACTCACCTGTGGAATGCTGTATGATAAGAAAGAAGTCTAAATGATGTAAACGTCTGTATTTTTGGATCTCTTTGTCGCAGCAGCTTACTTAACTTCTGCACTAACTAATACAGAAGGTGAAAAACTAAGTTATGAATGGAGGAACCATTCTTTAAAGAGGTCTGAGCATGTGGGAAGGAGAGAAATAAATAAAGCTATTGCTGGGATGTTTTATTAAAAAGATTGTGAGAAAACCCGGCTCCTAAAAATCTTCTAAAATGCAGTCATCTAGCTCACTGAGATACAAACCTATTCTCTGACATAGTAAATTTGCTGAATGTCCACTGGAGGATCCATGTCACTCAGGACCTCAGAGTCAGAAGGTGGACCTAGGAGGGCTTAAATAACTGAGTCCCGTTTATAACACCATTCCTTCTTCTTGAGGTAATATACACTGTAAATTTTTAACAATGAATTGATGACTCAATTGTAGGAAGCACAGGCTGAACTATTGTCTTCCCTTGTTATCTGTTGAAGATTGTTTCCAGGGATACCAAAATCTATGGATGCTCAAGTCCTTTATACAAAACGTTGTAGAATTTGCATACAACATATGCATATCCTTCCATATACTTTAAATCATCTCTAGGTTACTTCTAATACATAATATAATGTAAACGCTATGTAAATAGTTGTTATACTGTATTTTAAGGGAATAATAACAAAAAAAAGTCTGTACGAGTTTGGTAGAGATGTAATTTTTTTCTAATATTTCCAACCCATGATTGATTGAACTCATATATGCAGAAACCAAGAAAGTAACCCACAGATATGGAGGGCTAGCCATATTTAGTTTTTAAATGGGCAAGGTTTTATATTGAACCACCCGTGCTCATAGTTATCTCTTATAACAAAAAACATACACCCATAGTGTGCTTGGTAAGAGATGATGAGAATAACAAAGGGAAATAAAAATGCCAATAACTCTAAGTTATTAAGCACTCAAAATGTGGTCCTGGTCTATGTAGGTGCTGCCTGCAGAAACCTGCAAACCAGGTCTTACCTCTTAAAGCAGTTGATTATAATACTCTTACTGTTAGTTGGTTTCTGAATTTTTTTCCTGGTAACCTGGATCAGTGTGTGGCTTGGTCTCAGATAAGTCTGAGCTTGATGGTTTGTGCTTCCCTGGCCATTTGCTTCTATGGAGGCAGAGTCACAAAAACCAAAGTAGGCAGGAATCTTTGGCTTGCATGTCAAAGTCTATCTTCATGTACAGAAAACACAAATATAGTCTTTGTGCATATTGCGGAATCAGATGATTTGACCCCCAAAGATTATTACACTGAGGCAACTTGAACAGTAAAGTTCTAAAAATCTATCAGCTTAATAACTAAAGTATAGCTTACATTGGATTTTGGAACATGTAAATATTCTAAATGTTCACTGTATGCACTCAGTGAAGAATTCTGTATGCTTGCTGGAATGTCAGGTAGAGGTCACCTTGAGAGCCTGAATACCAACAGGTTCTTGATGGAAGGTGACCCATTGTACCTGGGATAGGTATCCATAGGCCCAAGAAGACATGGAGACATATCCAAGTTCAGAAGTTGTATCTATAATGCTCAGTAAATTTTTTTAGCCTGACTATGAGGACATGTAGAACTCACATTTGAAGAGACTATACGTACTAGCTCTGAGGTGGTGGTGCCTCTCCCCATTATGAGTACATGACAGATATTTCTGAGCTTTTTTTGCCAAATTTAACCACACCAGCCAACAGCATAGATGAGAGCAGGCTTTCTGAGGCCTGTGTTAGTCAGGGTTCTCCAAAGAAACAGAGGCAGTAGGAGATATCGGTGTTTATATCTATTTTTGTCTATATCCATATATAGAGAGGTTTATTATAAGGAATTGACTCATGCAACTATGGAGGCTAAGAAGTCCCATGATCTGCCATCTGCAAGCTGGAGACCTAGGAAAGCTGATTGTGTAATTCAGTCCCAGTTCAAAGACCTGAGAACCAGGGGAGGCAATGGTGTAAATCCCAGCTTAAGGGCTGGAGAATATGAGAGGAGATGAACAGGGGGCAAATTCCTCCTTACTCTTCCTTTTGTTCTATTCAGGCCCTTAATGGATTAGATGATGCCCACCCACATTGGGGGAGGGCAATCTACTTTGCTAAGTCCATGGATTCAAATCCTAATTTCATCCAGAAACACCCTCACAAGTATACCCAGAAGCAATCTTCCACTTGGGTATCCTATGGCCTGTCAAGTTGACACATAAAAGTAACTATCTCAAGGTTATTCTCTTTCACTGAAGCCATAACATGGCCCAAGTTAGAGACAGATGGCCATTGATGGCTCCCCTAAGACCAGAAGAAGCTACATTTACATCCCACAGCCACATTTACAGAAAAGGGAGATTATATGGGTGGATCCATTCATCTTCAAAAGAAGATTGCTAATTTCTCCTATTACTTAATTTACCAAGGAAAATGAGGTAAAAGCCCCAAATTGACCTGTAGACATATCTAAAGTCTTAGGCGAGTATTATCCTGGAAGAGGTGCAGGACTTCACCCATGAGCTCAAAGAGCCACCTGGTTCTTCAGCAATATCAGGAGGGCACGTTGACCCTAACACTTCAGATACCTTCCCAGGACCAAAGGAGGCCCATATGAGTATCCAAGTTGACTGCCAGGTGCAACTGTTAGGATTCAGTAATTCTCAAATATTTTGCCCACCACCTACAGTCAGCAATACATTTGACCTTGTAACCTCATTCATATACCCATTCCTTTGTAAACATTTAACTGAATCAAACTTTTCATGCAACATTACTTTCTCTTACTATGTTTCAGGTACTCTGATATTTTCTGTTCTATTATTTAAAAAATTTTGGTTCAATGCACTGATTTTACAAAGTACTAGTAGATAGTAACACGCAGTTTAAAAAGGACATATTTCATTGATAAAATGGATACCTATAGGTTAGCCCACTAAAAGTTGGGGAATTTTTCTTATTGGTTTATAGATGTAGCTTCCCCTTCTTTAAAATGTATAAAGTGACAAATTCTTCTGTGAAATCTGAAAATGTTTTTCCTGTATATAACTAAGTGGCATTCAGCAGCCTTGTTTTTGGCTGGCTTGGACCCAGTCCTGCCCACCCAGCTTTGTAGAAGGAGAACCCAGGAGATGAGAGATGAGGAAGAGGAAGGGGGTGTCAATAAGGTTATGGCAAAACAGAAGCTAGGAGTAGAATCTGGCCCCCAGGACTGGAAACAGTTACCAAGCATGCCTTTCAGAAGGTTCTAGAAAGGAGGAAGAGATAAAAAGGGGACAAGAAGAAGAAATATCAGAAAGAACCTGGCACCTTCTCCCCACTCCTTCTTTTACTCTTTAACCGTAGCAACCTGGTCTTAGAGGGTCACACATTTCTGTGCTATCACAGCCTCTCCTGGCTCTCCTGGGAAGTTTTCTTCTTGGTTCCCTGAATCCCCACCAAGAAGATATAATTTATAGACAAGAGGAGGCTCTCTGACTCCTGGACCCATGCTCCTTCATGAGCATGTACTGTGAGCCCTCCAGCTTCTTGGAGATTCATGTTTTAAAGGCAGCATGAGGGGCTGCAGACAGCCACACAGGGATACCATGCCTGGGTCATAAAGGTGATTCTAAGCCATCAGGGTAAAGTTTTAAATACATTTAGCTCTGGAGACAATGCAAAGAAACAAGAATCAAACTTTTCAATATTTTCACAAAAGTGTGTTAAAGTCTTGCACAGGAGGTTCAGTTCAGTTATATGAAATGCTAGGTCATGCTGGGAAATGCAACACATAAGAGAGTCCACAGTTGTGTTGCTGATTGAGAGAGACAAAGTGATAATTAGAGGTGAAGGTGAGAGAGACAAAAATATGCATAAAACCTTAGGGCAAGATCTAAGTGTAACAGAAACAAACGGACAAGCCAAAACCCAAACTATCTGGTCTCTTGGTTAAAGTCACACTTTCTGAAAACACTGATTCCAAACATTCAAATCCTACTGACCACCCAGAGGAAAGTTCCTGGAGAATCCATGTAGTCCCCAAAGTGGGCAGAACAGCTTCCTGTGGAGTCTGGGGAGCTACGGCTTCTCCCTGGGGACCAGAATAATATTTCATATATATTCTGAATATATATGAAATAAATGTATACATGTAGGAGAAGTTGGAGAGTTTACTTTAAAAAATCTGCAGAGACTCTGGAGGGCTGCTCTTCACAGGTCCACAGCTGTTTGGGGTTTCAAATGCACAGGTTTGCATTTCAATACTGTGTCATAGAAAGCTGAGAACACTCCAGGAGTCAATGGAAGGGAGTAGCAATGAACGAAGAAAAAGAGAAAACTATGCAGGAAATTACAACAAAATGGCAAACCCTACCAGGCGGGGGTAGGTGGAGCAGGAGCAATCAGATCATGGAGCACCACACACCTACCTCCCCCCCGCCACCCCCCCAACACACACAGCTATGCAAACACAGCTTCTCAAGTGTTTAGGCCACAAGAGTAGCTCTGCTTTGCCACTGTGTCGTGGCACTCTTCATACATGCACCCAAAAGGATATTAGGGATATCATATTCTCATCTTAAACAGTGGTGAGCACCACCATACAACTTTTGCCTGTGACCCTTCTTAAACCTCTCAAACTGAGAGCTTGAGGGAGGAGAGTGAGATGAAAATGGCAATAGCTAAAGAGAAGATACAGCCTTCATTTTTCTTTGGAGTAAAAGAAGTTGTGCCAGCATCCATGGTTACTTGTGCCATTTTGACTCATTTGCCAACACACTTACATAGCAGAATTAAAATTAGCATCCTTCCCACTTATTAAATTGAAATATCCTCTGTAGCTCTCATAATATGGCACTGATATGAAAGACTGCAGTGAAAAAATATGTAGTTGGGTAAGATATGTAATCAAATGCTAAAGGCAATCATTACTAGCATAATGCCAATTATTCATCATAATACTGTGGAAGTCAAGAGCATGAACATTTCATCCAGAATAAAGTGTCTGTTTTTTAATTAGACAAAGTTAAGGTAGGTTCACTCTGGAGTCCACAGTTCATCTTACCAGCACTGTGCTATTGGTAGTGAGTGTACTGAGTGATCTAGGGTACCACATGATTCTAAACAGAGCTTGGGATATCCAAGACATATTTTGCAATTGTATAATGGTCAGTGGGTTTTTTTGGACATTGAAATTTTTATTATTGCAAGATGTACACAAAACAGTGCAGAAACTTCTCCAAAACAGTATAAAAATAGTTAACATTAAAGACACAAATCTGAGGAATTTATTTCTGCAAATGGTGGTGCAAGAGAGGATCTTTATATTCAGGAAACATCAAGCAAAGTTAGAAAATTACTTGAAAGAGGTGCAACAAACTTAGAAATCTAAATATTTTCTACAACTGTACAAAATATGCCCTCAGATTATTTGGGCAAGATATTATCATGTGTTGAGATGAAAAATTTAAGAAAGAAAAAACTTTTGAAACCCAGCAATCCTTTGCCAGCTGCTAGAGTATTATGACTGGCAAAACTTCAGGTGGCATGCACATGTTCTTATAGATAGTACTGGTTAGAAAAAAATATAAAAATGACACTAATATGTATGTTTAAATACAAAATGAACAGAAGTTCTAGAAAGAAGCCATGTTCCAAATCAACCAGAGTTTTTGGCATAATTGATTCTTCATTGCTCAGAGAACATTGCTATGGCTCTGTAACCTATGGAGGTGGGAACCCTCACAAATTTTAAGATATGTGGATTTGATATGACTGTAAAGTTTTAATATCAGCCCTTCTGGCTTAAAATTTCTACCTTCTGTACTTGCACTCTTCTTAGTTTCAGTTTTGCAAGTCTCAGCAAAATGTGTGTACAATCCTTAGGCAAATTCACAAATTTTGGTGCTGCTGAAAGACGTGTTTTCTGAGCTTACCTTTCTGTCCATAATTGAGGAGTAGAACACAAAGAAGTCTCACCCCACAGGACCTTTTCATGTAGTTTACAGGAAAGGCAGCAGTATTTGTTGTCACCTACTTTGAGGACTGAGACAAACTCCCTGAATGTTGGCCAGTCTCCTTATATTATTAAATTCATACAGCTACAACTCGGGACTTTAAAATTTGAGGCCAGAGATCTTTTCACTGCACCCAAGATGGCAAATTCATATCATTTTCAGTGCCAGTTTTGACTGATAGGCAAGGGCTACCTGGAACCTCTATTGAATAGCTACATCAGGATTTACCAGAAAGTGTGTTGTAATTGATCAGTGATGTCTGCTATGCTTGAAGGATGGTGAGCTTGACAGCAGAAAGGTGATATATTTGCTGACACTAAATGATACTATATTCTCAACAAAAGTTATCTTTTCAATAAAGCTTCCCTAAGGAACTATTTAAACTATAATTTTATTTACCAATAGCTATCCACAAACGTGCCCAATTAACACTTACTCATTCTATAAATTCAGTTCAAACATGACTTCTTCAGGGAAGCTTGCCTTGACCAATTTTAGGTTGCTTTCTCTTGTAATGTTTCTTTTTCTCTCTCTCCTCTAACTCACTTTGAAATATATATTCATTAGGTTTCCTTATTGGGTTAATGACTATATTTTAACCTCATAGGTAGTAAGCTCATGAGAGCAAAGACCATGTCATTTTCTGTTTATCACTGCATTTCCAGTGTCTAGCGTAGTTTCTGGCACTTAGTAGACACTTACTAAATATTTGCTGAATTGAAATTGAACATGGAATTGAATTGAAATGCAGAGATTTGTTTACTTTTCTCTTCAATTTCTGAGACCCAGGCCAGATAGATTATCTTTCATTGCATATCCTTCCAGGAGACTAAGGCATATGCACACACATTTATTTGATCAAGGTTACAAACATGAAGATGTCGGAATTTGAAATCCTAGGTTTCTGAGTTTTCAGGTCTATTCTTAACTCCTCCATGTCCGTAATGTGCACATTACCTGTGTTGCTATCAGAAGATGTTCATTTTAAGTTATAATCAATGGTGACAGAGCCAGGAATGAAAACAAAAATCTTTTTATTTCAATAGAAACAGTATGGCATAGTAAAGAAAGAACTAGACTTAAAGTCAAAAGATCTGAATTCGTGTCCTAGCCCCGCCATTTATTAGCTTATTAACCTTGGAAAACTAAATTCATCTCTCCTAATCAGTAAAATAAATAGACAGAATGAGTAGTAGCTTCAAAACTATTTTTTGTAATGGGAACATTTCTTAACATGAACTTTCAAAAATCTCATATAGAAGCGCGACGTGTGAAAGAGATAAAATGGAGCTACTCTCAGCGAAGGTGCATGGTAGAGAGCATACCTGGAATTCTGCTCATGCAGCTTCTCCTGTACCTGCAAGGAAGCCCCTAAAGAACACACAGGAAGCCCATTTGAAAAAAAAAAAAAGTAATTTGGGAATAATTGTTAATTTACAGGAAGTTGCAAAGATAATACAAAGAGGTTCTGTGTACCTTCATCTAGTTTCCCCCAATGGACCAATTTTTAAAAATTCTTTGACACAAGAATATAGTTCATATTCTTAACTCAGTACTTAATGCCACTAAATGTACACTTAAAAATTGTTAAAATGGTAAGTTTTTATGTGTTTTTAAAATGCAATAAACATTTCCAGCATCATGGATGGAACTGGAGGTCATTATGTTAAGTGAAATAAGCCAAGCACAGAAAGACAAATATCACATGTTCTCACTCATATGTGGGAACTTGAAAAAATGGATCTCATGACAATAGAGAGTAGATTGCTGGTTATCAGAAGCCGGGAAGCATAAGAGGGAGAGGGTGATGAAGATAGTTTGATTAATGGGTACAAATATACACTTAGATAGAAGAAATAAGATCTGGTGTTTCATAGATCAGTGGGATGACTATAGTTAACATTAATTGATTGTACAGTTCAAAATAGCTAGAAGAAAATAATTTGAACATTCCTAGAAGAAAGAAAAGATAAATATATAAGGTGATGGATATTCCAATTATTCTGATTTGATTATATGAATGCATCAATTTATCACATGTACCCTGATAATACATACGTCTAATTATCTGTCAATCAAAAATTAAAAAGAAATAAATAAAATGCAACAAAAATCATTTTTAAAATGTTAAAAAAAAACAACCTTTTGGACCCACTACTGGGTATATCATTCAAGGCCTGTCTGGCTCCAAAATTCATGATTGTATGAATAATGAATGTTTGATCATCCCCATTGCATTCTAGAATCAAGGACTTTCAGAGCTTGAACATAACTTAGACCTCTGATACTATCAGATCAGAACGATATCTTACACACTATAGTTCAAGTGTTCTGCTTCTCTTTAGGGCTTCTTTGTTATGAAGTTCAACTAGAGGCTTGAATTTGGCTTCTAACAAATGTGCTTCACAGTGGTGGTTTTTATTATTTTCTACTTGCATTTTTTTCTACTAATAATTCCCTGTTGACATTTTTATGGTTTCTAGGAGCGAGTTCCTTGGGTTTCCTTAACTCATTTTGATTTATCTAATGGTGGAATTGCATCCCTCTCCATCCCCCCTCAGAATGGGCTTGGCAGTCTTGCCTTATATTATTTCCTATTTCCAATGCTGCATTATAGTGTTTTTTTATGGCTGCACCAAGACATGTAGGCTGCACTGAAATGACTATGGCTCAGCAAAACTCCCTTTTCTTGTTCTGTTGGTAATTTTTTTCTTCTAAAATATTTATACATACATATACTTGCATATAATTTTACATAAATTCAATATGTGTGATCATATCATACATACCATTTTTTAATGCAGTATTTTATTTTGGTTTAGCTTTTCCTTTCCCATATACTTCCCTTTCAATCTACATTCTTTCCTCATAGACACAAAAGTTATACATATTAACAACCTACTGTATATACTTTCATATTATTATTTATGCTTGTATTCATGAAAAAACCACTATACATAATGTACATACATATTTATAATGTATATATGAATATAAATATACACATAGAGAGGTTGTGTCACTATCTTGCAAAAATTTGAACATACACATATTTTTGAATCTTGCTTTTTCTTTTTCATTTATTTATTTATTTATTTTTATTTTATTTTATTATTATACTTTAAGTTTTAAGGTACATGTGCACAATGTGCAGGTTTGTTACATATGTATACATGTGCCTTGTTGGTGTGCTGCACCCATTAACTCGTCATTTAGCATTAGGTATAATCTTGCTTCTTCTTACTCAACAATAACTTTCTAACAACTGTGTAACACTTTATACTGCAATATGTTGTAATTTATTCAATGAATCTCCTATTGATGGGCAATCATACTGTTTCTACTTGTTTTCTTTTGTACCTGTAAAATAATGCTGTCATAAACATCCTTGTGCTTTCATTTCTATGGAACAGATACCTAAAATAAGTATTTGTGGGTCAAAATATATATGCGTTTTAAATTTTGACAAATAACAACAGATTGCATTCCAACACCACCCAAGGCAATTTATCTTCTCACCAGACTCCTATGATAGTACCCTTTCCCCAATATCGCTGTCAACAACAGAGGTTGTCATCCTTTTCCACTTTTGCCAGTCTTTAGTGGTAATGCAATGTATTACTTTGATAATATTTTCATATATTCCTCGGACATTTGGGTTCTCCCATTTTCCTGTTGAGTTGTATGTCCCTTTCTTGTTAATTTTCCTAACCCTTTTGCCTTAGAAATATTAATCTGTTCCCTTGTTGCAAACATTTGTCCCACATCTATTATTTGTTGGTTGACTTTGTTTAAAGTAATTTTTTGTAATTATACCTACTATGTATCAGACATTTTTCTATGTACTGAGGATTCAACAGTAAAAAAATACACAAAAATATCTTCTCTCAGACACATATTCTAGTGATAAAAGAAAGGAAATTAATCAATTAATCAATAAATAAATATTGTTTATTCTATTTTTAATATGATTTTTTAAAAGATTCATGTGGTCAAATAAGTCTGACTTTTCTTATAGGATGTTTGGGATTTCAATTTTAGTTAATAAGCCCTCCCTCAGCCCTCAGTTGTTCGTGTCTCCTAGATTTCATTGCTCTTTTAATTTTAAAACATGACTAATATGGCTGTTATCCCAGGTAAAAATTAAGCAACATCTTTAATTTTCAGAATTTTGTTGAATTAATTCATTGTAATTATATCAGATCCAATCCACAGCTATATTTTTTCATATAATTTATCAGGGGTTCTACTGTATATGATAGTTGATTATTAATTATTAGATTGAGCATATGAAACTGCCATTTTTGTAGGTAAAAAAATGACTGAATATCAGCAGTTTTATATAATTCAATCTATAGATAAATAATGGAAAAGAAACACTCATGAAGGTCAACTATTTGCTTAATACTATGAAAGACATCTTATACACAAAGCTTTATTTAATTCTGCCATCAGCACTTTAAGGTAGGTAATATTAGCTACTTGGTTTTTATTTTTGTTTCTTTTGTTTTTTTTTTTTTAAAGAAACATGCTTATAAAAGTAAGGTATCTACTGTCTCACAATTATTGAAAGGAAGATTTAGGATTCATCTCATTTCGTGAATACCCAAATGTATTTCTTTGTCATTAGAATTTAATTCAACAAGAATTTAGAAAGCACTCTACAAGACTTTGAATATTGCTGAGAACTTTTAAAATGGTGGACAAGTTCAGCACCTAAAACAGCACCCAACTCAAAGAAATACCCAATAAATGTGAATTAAATGGAATCCTTTACCTACAAGAGGTTGTATCATATAGTGAAAAGATAAAACATACACAGGAAATCAGCGTGAGAGAAATTCCAAGTATCTTATGGCTATTATAGATCAAACATATGGGTTTTATTTGTTTCTAATAGTACATGTTACTTTGATATATGCAGAGCATAGTACCTAGCACGTAGTAGGCATACAATGATTATTGGTTTCTTCAATTAATGAACACCATTCCCACACACATAGAGTTTTAAAACCCATTCTCATTAATTTTTCATTTCCTCATTTAGATAATAGAAATCATTTCTATCCATTTTAACTTGACATTAGATTTTAAGTAGTTGCCCATGCCATTAAATATTCTTATAAAAACACAAATTTTTGACAGCTGTAAATAATTTATTACACAGATGAAATTAATTTATTTACCCATTGCTTTTCCCCTCCTAAACATCTAAGATGTTTTCAAGCTGCTGTTCTAATAATAATAGTGTGACGAACTTACTTAGACATATGTCTTTGTTCACATCCCTGAATATTTCCTTAGAGCAGATTTCTGAAATTATAATGGCTGAGTCAAAATCAATGAAGATTGTTAAGTCTCTTAATATATATTACCAGTTTGCTGTTTAGAAATATGGTACCAATAAATGATCCTTTTAAAATTATATTTTGACATGGGTATGTTCAGTATTCTGGAAATTTATTTTAAAACTAGCGTGTGAATATTTAAATCTAAAATACTCAAAAAGTCATTTAATTTATTTCTTATCTCAAACCTCCACTAAACTTCCTGTATCCATGCCAAGTTGGAAAAAATCATCCACCCTCTGAATCAGTGGCTCTCAAGCTGGAGTCCAAAGACGTGCTTTAAGGAGTCCTTGAACTCCTGGGTATTACATGCAAATTTAGGGTGTATCTTCAAACTGTGCAGGGGCTTTTTATTCTAGAGATGATATCTATGTCTTTTATCAAATTTTCAAAGGGGCTCATAACTCAGAAAAGATAAAGAACTTTATCTTCATGGTGGATGTAAATAACAGAGCCATAATTTCAAATACTTTTGTGGGAGAAGGATAATATAGGTTAGCTTCCAAAGAACTTCTGCCTTTGAACTGTAGGCTATGTGAAATCTAAAATAAACAGACAGCATATGAGATAGTAGTAAAATATGTGATTAAAAAGGGTTGCCACTAATGGCCGTATTTGCCTACAGACAAATTGAAGTTTGGAAAGCAGATTAGTGAAGTGGCCATGTTTCATGACCTTCTGGTCTTTATTAAACACAGTGCCATTTAGTCTCCCACTTTTGTAGAGAGCATCTTTCTCAAACCAGTACTTCAAACTATAGGACTTTTTTCTCATTTTACCTCTAACTCAGACTAATTACAAAGAAATGAATATTTCATTATCTTTCTTATGATAACCTAAGGCTATTGAATTTTGGAGTCAGAGCCATTATTTAATTCTATCCTTAAAATATATTATTAAAAATGACTTTCTTCATAAAAATTCACACAAGTATTTGTTAAAGTTTCATGATAGTGAAGTATGAAGCATTATTTTCTTCTACAGAACCAGCCACATTGCAACGCAATTAAAAAGGATAAATTCCTCAGAGTCACATAGATTAGGATTCTTTCCTCTCTTCCTTGTGGTTGCTTTTTAATTAGTTTGTACCAAAGCCTAAACTTGGCCTGAAATCCTCTCTTCTCCCTTTGTCAGAAGAAAACCACTCGTATCTCTCTGAAGCACAATAGTACCCTTGGGTATTCTACAGAACCACAAATGTCCTTCAACCAAATGTCAGGGCAATGCATTGTTGTAGAGCATCTTCCTCCTTGGGCTGATGAGAACTCTCTGAGGGTTGGGCTGGTGTCCCACAGGGAGAGCTCTGCTCCTCCTTACGCCTTTAATAAGCAATCAGCAGCTTGGATAAGGGCAGACAGCACTCTACAAAACAAGATCCAAAAAAAGAAAACGCCAAGCATGTGGAAAATTTTCCTCACTGAGCTCACCGAATGAAATAGCTCAGAGGCATGCGTCTTTCCTGAAGTGGGGTTCCAAGCCTCATCTGTCACTTGACAGGATAAGAACTTGTGTCCATTCTTACCAGTGTTGGTTCCATTTCATCAATCATGTATATTGCCAACTGGAAACAGGTCCTTTAGCTCTCCACCTCCTCTGCTCTGCGGTTTTCCCATCCCTCTCTCTACTGTGTGTCATCATAGAGCTCATTCTTATATGATAATGAAGGCTAAGGAAAAATCACTTGACTCTTAAGTTATTCTAAAAATATAAGGATATTCTTTAAAGAGATACATTAGGCCAGGTGCGGTGGCTCACGCCTGTAATCCCAGCACTTTGGGAGGCCGAGGCGGGTGGATCACGAGGTCAGGAGTTCAAGACCAGCCTGACCAACATGGTGAAACCCGTTTCTACTAAAAATACAAAAATTAGCCTGGTGTGGTGGCATGCACCTATAATCCCAGCTACTCAGGAGGTTGAGGCAGGAGAATTGCTTGAACTAGGGAGGCAGAGGTTGCAGTGAGCCAAGATCACACCACTGCACTACAGCCTGGGTGACAGAGTGAGACTGTCTCAAAAAAAAAAAGAAAAAGAAAAAAGAGATACATTAGTAGAAAACTCAGCCAATGATTACCCAACAAAAGAAAATATCCCTTTACTCCTTACAAAAGAAAATATCCCTTTATTACACTGATATGTTTCTTCTTTTATAATAGTCACAATGTATTAATTTACTTTGTTCCCCTTACAATTCTAGGTGCTTAATGTACCTTGTGTTTATTCAAATCTTACAACAATTGTTGTGAGGTAGGTGTCTGTGATGGTTAATTTTATGTGTCAACTTGACTGGGACAGGCAGTGCCTTAGGTAGTTGGTTAAATATTATTCTGGGTATCTGTGAGGGTGTTTCTGAATGAGACTAACATTTGAACTGGTAAACTGAGTAATGCAGATTGCCCTCCCCAATGTGAGCAGGCCTCATTCAATCTGATAGAGGCCTGAATAGAATAAAAAGTGAGGTAAGGGAGAATTCACTCTCTCTGCCTGGCTGTTTTCAAGCTGGGACGTCAGTCTTCTGCATTCAGACCGGAACTTACACCATTGGCCCTTCTGGTTCTCAGGCCTTCTGACTTGGATGGAATTACACAACTGGTTCTCCATCTTCATCTGGACTGCATCTCCAGCTTCAGACAGGTGATTGTGGAACTTTTCAGCCCCCATAATCATATCAGCCAGTTCTTTATAATAAATCATATGTGTTATATATTATTTATTATGATAAATTATCTATATTTATAATTATATAAATAATCATATATAAACTATACGTTTACATATCACAATTATATATGCATATATACACATATATAAGAACATAGATATCTCATATATATTACATGTATATATATCTCATATACATATATATTCTTTTTCTCTGGAGAACCCTAATAGTGTTATTGCCTCTATTTACTAATGAAAGAACTAAGCCTCATAGAAGTTAAGGGAGAGACCCAAGTTCACCATGGAAATAGCTGATCTTGAATTTAAACCCAGACCTCCTTGACATTTGAGACCATGCTCTTAACTACAACTATACTGTACTACAGTGGTCCCCAACCTTTTTGGCACTAGAGACGGGTTTCATGGAAGACAGTTTTTCCAAGGATGGGGTTGGGGGTGGGATGGCTTTGGGGTGAAACTGTTCCACCTCAGATCATCAGGCACGAGTTAGATTCTCATAAGGAGCCACAACCTAGATCTCTCACATGTGCAGTTCACAACAGGGTTTGTGCTCCTGTGAGAATCCACTGCTGCCGCTGATCTGACAAGAGGCAGAGCTCAGGTGGTAATACTTGCTCACATCCTGCTGTGTGGCCTGGTTCCTAACGAGCTGTGAACCAGTACTCGTTCACGGCCCAGGGGCTGGGAACTCCTGGGGTACTGCTTTAAATATGACCTCACCTCTGGAACTGGCCTCTTGTGAGGGCAATGCATTGGCACTTTGTCTCTGGATAGAATCATCCAGTAAAGTGAATTATTTAAAAGAGTTCTAGGTGAAATGCTATGTAGGAACATGTCAGTCAGGGTCCCATCAGCGAAGCAGACCACTATTAATGATGTGGAGTAAGCAATTTATTATAGGAATTTGATCTTACACAACTGTGAGGTCTGGTAAAAAGTCTATGAAAGGTTTGTTGCCCCTGCATCTGTTGGTGGGACTGAAGTGTCAGCAGGTCAGTGGAGCTGATAGTAGGGAAGCAAAGCTTGATATAAAGCAGGAGAGAGAGGAAAAAAACTGGAATCCGCATCAGTTCCTTACCACGTCCAACTTCGATGACACAGGTGATCTGCAGAAAATGCTAACACTTTTTGCTACATTGCGGCATATGCACCTGGCTTGGGACTTGGAGGAACTGAAGAAGGAGATCTTGCAAAGCTGGAGGAGCTGAGGGCTGGCTGTGGCCCCACGCCAACAAGGTGAGACAGCAGATTAGTGATGATGTGTGCAAGCAGCAGTGGTAGGTGGTGACCTACACTGACCTTGCTTCTTCACTTTCCGAATCTCATGCAGATATCTCTTGTGGCCAACCCTAACCTAGAGTCATACAGGAAAGGGAATTTTGGGGGATGAAATTCTAGATTAGTTAAAATAACACATCCCAAAACTGCCTCAAGGAATTATTGAAGGGATTGTGTGATTGGAGACCTATGTTTGGCACACATCCACACTGCCAAATTAACTTCCTCTACCCAGAACGCCTTCCCTCTCTTTGCCTTTTGCTAACAGACTCTGCCTCCCTACCAACTGGGTGAATAAAACAGACTGTCCCTGACTTCGTGGAACTTATAAACAAGTCTACAACTTTGAGAATCAAAATATTAAATTCATACATGTGGGTAACTCAAAGAGATTTATCATGAGTAAAGTCATTTTAATTACATGGGAGTGTTGAATACATTGGTGATCCATGTGCTGGGAGACTCTCCCACTCTACTCTCTATAAAAAACACTGAAAAAACACAGTCACACTGCAGCTAGCTATTTGCTCAAAGGGTTACCATATCTTAGACGCACATTTTCCTTCTGAATTCCTCTGTTTTGGAACTATATAATGGAGTCTGTAATAAAATCTGTATAATAGAAAAGATTTCTCTTATTCCAATCAAGAGTTCCTATAAGCCATGGAATGATTTTTAAGCAATGAGAATGACATGGTCAGATTTGTGTTTTAAAAAGATTCATGTGTGAATGTAGAAGAGAGGAGCTAGAACAGGTGTAGGTGATGAATTAGCCTGGCAGTTGGTGAGAATCTTGTAGTCTGGATATGGAAGGTGATGTTGGAGAAGGAGAGAAGCAAGTAGATTTCAGAGACACTTGAGAAATGAAATCAATAAGAATTGATAAATCAGATCTATGGTGAGGGAAGAAACTCTTCCTAATTTCCTCTTTTTCATTCTTATTTTGAAGAATAACTTCAAAATCCTGGCTTGTGTGAATAGATGGATAGAAGTGTTAGTCAACAGGATACCAAATGTGGAAGTGTTGTGGGAAAGATTATGAGGTCACTCATGAATCTGTTGAGACATGATTAAATTGGAGAAGCTCCTGAGACCTAAATGGGGATGTCAGTTGTGTATTTCAGACCTGGAGCTCAGAGAGAAAAAAAAATGGATTGGAGACACAAGTTCAGGAGTCAAGCATGTATAAGTAGTAATTAAAGCAATGAAAATCAAAGAATTTTCTTTTTTAAAAAAGAATATTAGTAACTATAGTATACAGAGTGGTAGACATGTTTTGGCCATCTTTTCATTTTGAGGTAAATTTTCCCTCATGGAAGCCCAGGGAATTAAATATTCCCCCTACCCACCTGTGGAAAGTAGAAAGCAGCTAGGGGAGCTAGACTCAGCCAAGCTGATACTACCACTCAGGACTTTAACTCTAAATTGACACAAGCATGCAGGGACTCTTCAGAAATTATTTATAGTGGTGACAATGGCAGTGGCAAAAGTTCAGCCATTAAGATGGGCAAACTTTACCAGCAACAATGTCATAACAAGCACGTTCTTGTGGTGTGGACTTGAACCTGCTCTCAGCTACTTGGCCTCTACTGGATCCTTCACATTATAAAGGCAGATTATTTAATTTTTCTATTGAATATGTGAGTTGGGTGATACATACTCTATTAAATCATTTTGCTGCTTAAGTTAGTCAAAGTTGGGCTCTACTGTTTTCAAATAAGAATCCCGTTTACATAATATGTATATCAGTAAAGTACATACTCTATTGTAAAAATTAACACATTACACTGTGATAATACATTTATACATCTGCCTCCTCTATCAGACCAAGGTTTTAAAAACTGTAGTTCATGACCTAATTAGTGGATTGTGAAATCAATGTAGTGGGTCATAACCAGCATTTTAAAATGACACAGAATAGCACATAATAGAAAATAAAAGTAAATGAATAGAACAAAGTAGAAAAATAGAGGCTAAGCTTTGTTTTCTGAAAACTTTCTTGGTTACATGCATTGAATGTTTGCACTGGCCATAATACAAAGCATATTAACGCAAAAACCACAGCGCCCTCACATCTTCTTGGAATATAGGAAGCTGACAGAAAGTGTCATTGCCACACTAACATTAAGAAAAAGCTGGATAATCTAAAAAATTCTAACTTTTCTGGAGCCCATCAGAGAGGTGAGGTTACAGGGTAACCAGGTAAATAAATTGCAAAAGCCAAAAGGCCCCCTCTGAAGACAGATGGGACCCATGAACTGATTCACCTTGGGTAGAGCATGAGAGGAAGGAAGATAAGATAATTCAATATTAAAGGACAAGCAAAGCCAAGAAAGGGACATTATATTAGTACATTTTCATGCTGCTGATAAAAACATACCCGAGACTGGGCAATTTACAAAAGAGATTTAATTGAACTTAATAGTTTCACGTGGCTGCGGAAGTGTCACGATCATGGTGGAAGGCAAGGAGGAGCAAGTCACATCGTAGGTGGATGGTGGCAGGGAAAAAAAGCTTGTGCAGAGAAATTCCCATTTTTAAAACCATCAGATCTTGTGAGACTCATTCACTATCACAAGAACTGCATGGGAAAGACCCATCCCCATGATTCAATCATCTCCCACCAGGTCCCTCCCACAACACGTGGGAGTCTACAGGATGAGATTTGGGTGGGGACACAGAGCCAAACCGTATCAGACATCTTATGACAAGGCGGAGTATAAGTGGACGCATTTAAATACCCTTGACTGTCATTGGAAACCGTGCTGCTGTGAGGTATTTAGTCAGGAGGCTACATTTTAATCAAAATGATGTTATTGAAAGTTTATTTAAAATAACATAAACACCTATGCAACAAGTGTATTCCTCTTTATAGAACAGATGTGTTCCTGAAAATTGTGCATAGAAAAAAATTGTTCAATTAAGTCTGTTTTCTTCCATTGTTGTCACTTAGTGATATGTTGTGTCAATTTCTCACTAATCTTCATTGACCACTAAGCTTAACGTTTCTTTGCTATCCTCCTCTCCCAAATTAATTAATCATAAAAGCATCAGGGATATTTGATGATTGAAGAGATGTTTTTTCTATAAAGAGAGAAACATTTCTAAAGTCAGCAATGGCTACTTAATTTATAGTCTCAAAATAGACAACACCAATTCTCACATTTAAAAAACTCTAAGTGGAATACTGTTGTATAGCAGCATATTGATTCTAAGCATAAATATTTATACTCTACAAGGATTGTTCAAAAAGTAATTTATATGACTTTTTAAGATATTGATTTTATTGCGATGCAAAATAATTATTACAAAAATATAAACAGAACTTCCTGTCACTTTTCCATATAAATTCCTTATAGAGTAAAATATTGATTATGATATAATGGTATCAATTGTAGTAGAATTATGACATAATCGATGAAATAAGTTTCACTGATGATGAAATAAAATGTAGTGTCTTTAGTTGCTCCCTAAAGTAGTCTGCTTATCTACTTTTTTTTTACTTTGAGATGGGGTCTCATTATGTTGCCCAGCTGGTCCTGAACTTCTGGGATAAAGTGATCCTCCTGCCTCAGTCTCCCTAGTAGCTGGGACTATAGGCACATGCCAGTGCATCTGGCTTATCTACTTTTTTACAGCATTGATGGTCTCCATCGCTTCTTTCCCAAATGTGATTTTCTCTTTCTCCAAAAGCTGCTCTATTTGAGAGTTGCTCAGCCTGATTTCTCAGCGTCTTCTTCTTGACATGAGGATAAATTTTACAACACATTTTACAAGGCTTCAAAGGATCTGACTTGGCCTCCTGCTCAACAGCACTTCTGTGTTCAGACTAATCTCTGTAATCTATCCTCTAACATACTGAACTTATTTTAGTACCTTCTTCTCTATTTTTTACTTATTTTTATTTTTAAAAAATTTTTGTAGAGATATATTGCCCAGGTTAGTCTCAAACTTCTGGGCTCAAATAATCCTCCTCCCTCAGCCTTGCAAAATGCTGGGATTACAGGTGTGAGGTACCACACCCAGTCCTCTTAGTGCTTTGAATAGGCCATGCTCTCTCCCCGCTAGGCCTTCTTGAAAGTCTGGGGAAAGGGGCTGTATTGTCAAGTAAGTTTAAGAAATTTTTGTACCATCACTGCCCCTTACAGTTTCACAGTACAACAAAAGCAAATAAAAAACTGTAAGAAATCCTTGACTTAATTTTGTCTAACCCCAAATTCCCTGAGCTTATTTTTCCTGTGTGCCTTTTTTCCTAATACATACTTTATCCTGAAGAATTGGAGTTCTATGATACTTCAGGGAAAGCTGATCAAGACAGTCTGTCCTTGATGGTTTCACAAATTCTTTGGCAGGCATGGGCTCCATTTCATTACACAGGAGACATTAGTAAGTTAGAGATCCAGCTTCTAGGGACTTTCTGTCTTATTCTTTCTACTGTTTCCCTGGACATCCTGGACATGCCCATGCCCCCCAATCCTGAGATGAATTCCAAATATTGTCAACAAAATGAGTATATTTATTCTTGGACAGTAAGACTAGGGATGAGGGAGTAATTCTCCAGACATACTGCAGGCAGATTTGATGAATGCAGTGACTAATTGGATATGAGGGTGAGGGTGAGGGTTAGGGAGAAGATGAAGTCAAAGATGACTTTGGTGGTGAGTCCATTAACCAAGAAAGAAAATGGGAAGACATGTTCCCACCATAGCAGGAATGATTTTAAGTTCTGGGGATAGAGCAATGAACGCAGAGACAATTTTTGTTTATTTGTAGTCATGTAGTGCTATGGAATATCTAGCTGGAGCCAACTGGTTATTCATAAATAGCCTTCAAGCAGACAGAACCACATGAGCAATACATTTATCTTGTAAATGTACTTCTTGAACAACTCTCACAGTGTAACAGTTATCTTCTTATTAAAGCACTTCCTCTTAATCTACTGTTAAAAATATGTCATTTCTGTCCTTTGAAGGTCTGTAAAGTAGTAGAGGTTTAAAGAGCATGCAATGGGCAGAGAGAGTGGATAAGTTGTGATTTCTGCATAAGTCTTTTCAGCCACAATAGCACAAGGGAAAAGCCATCAGCAGTATAAGCAACAGTTGAATGTGATGTGCCTACTGTCAGCACTTGATATGTGCTCAGCACTTAGTTGGTGCTGAGGACTCTGTCTTGGGTGCTTTCATGCATGTCATCACATTCTCCCAGAAGTGCAGCATTTTCAACCCTGGAAATAATTGAAAACGTGTCAGGAAGGTAGCTCTATTCTACCAGAGGGAACATATGTGTTTTTCAAATGAACCAATAATAGACAAATTCCAGTCTATGTAATTCAATGTAACTTCAAAATCAGTTTTTGAAGATGAGCACAAATAAAATTTAAGAGGCTTACTAAATTTTTTCTGTCATCAATAGTCCCTAAGATAGAGAAAAAGAAAACCATAAACTAGAAATTGGTTGAAAACTCTCAGGAGGTCTTAACTTCCCTAAGAAAAATATATTCAATTCTTTATTTAACATGAGTTCATTCTTGGCTTGAGTTTTCAGAAATCTATATGTTATGCTCAAACCAAAAGGAGAAAGCTAATGTGCAGTATATTCTTTAATAAAATGGTGACTCAAGGGTCTTTTCTCCTATGTCATCAAGAAAGCAGGTCAACAAAAGGCGATTCTTCATCTTGTTTTTTTTTTGCTCTTCTATGTTTTATAATTTTTCCCAAATTAAAATCCATTACTTTTGTAATAAGGGGAAAAAAGCAAGAAAAAAGGATAATGGAATTATTCTTAGTAAAGTGTATTAAACCCTCAAATATTAAAATTTGCAAAAACAAGTTACTAAAAAAAAATTTTTTTTTAACATGATGAAACAACCATCCCGATGTCACATTTGGTTTCCTTTTGCTCATTTAAGAAGAAAGAGTGTTCAGGAAGAGTTTGAGGTATTAATCTACCTTGCTATCAGCCTTCCCCACCTCTTCTCAAATGACGTTTAAAAAGGTCGATTTCTATGTTCAAGTCTGTTTGTCCAGTACCGGGTCTTGATGTAAGCTTCTTTTAATTACAGTTTTTTAAAACAGTCCCAAGCCTTGACAAGACTGTTTCTCCCAGAAGCAAATTAAAGAATCAAAACTCTGAATATCTGATTCACCATTTTCATGACTAATGGATGGCAAAAAAAAAAAGAGTTAAGATGTATAAAAACACAAAAAATTAAGCCTGTAAATGATCAGCTATACAAGCAAGAAACAACCAGTAAATGGACAAAGAAAATGGGGTAGATTCATACAATAGCATACTATCCAGCAATTAAATGGAATGGGCTACAGACACATGCTATGATATGGATGAATTTTAAAAACATTATGTTATGTGAAAGAAGCCAGATACAAGAGACCACATGTTGTATGATTCTGTTGAAATGAAATTTCCAGAAAAGGCAAATCTATAAAGACTGAAATCAGATTACTGGTGCCTGAGTGGGGTGGGTGGTGAGGAGAATTGAAAGTAATGGGCATGAGGATCTCACTGAAGTAATGGAAATGTTTTAAAACTGATTTATTGCAATGGTTGTGCAACTTGATAAATTTATTTTTAAAATGATTGAAATGTACACTTTTTGAAATGAGTAATTTATATAATATATAAAATTTGCCTTAATTGGTTATAAAATAAGTTAATTTTAAAAATAGAAATAATTTTAAACTTTAGTTTATTTTTATTCTTTTTTCGACACCTTTATGTCTGAATATGTGAAACATATAGTCAACTTGAAAAAGATATGTTAACTCCAACAAAGAACTAATCTTGCAGCTAGAATATAGACTACAAGGGGACAATGTATTTGTGGGTTGCATGGTCAACTACCAGCCTTAAATCACAGATATGATCGATTGAGGCCAACAAGCACAGAGATTAAGAGCAGTGTTTGGAGTCAGACAGATCAGCATCAAATCTTGCCTCCACTATTTACTAGCTGGGTGAACTTGACTAAATTCCTTAACAATGTACAAAGTGAAGATTATAATGGTGTGGCCACAGAGGATTGTCAGAATTACATGAAATCATGTTTTGGGAACATATAAATGGGGGCTAGCTACATGCCGTTACTGAGTGATAGCTCAATAATTTCCCCGTTCATTATAGTTTTAAAAGTATATAATTATTAGAACAAATACATAAAACCACTTGAAAAACACTATATTTAAGTAAAATATTAAAAATTTTTAAATTAAGTTTAGAACTGGGCTTGAATTTAAAATTCACACTATTAATGACACAATAGTTATCCTCAACATAATGTCCCATAAATTAGTGTTGTTATTTTAAAATACATCTGCAACACATTGTTTATTTATGTCTTTATTACAGTTTTAGAGTTAAATTGGGATATTAGTAAATTTATTAGGGCTTATAATTTTTTGTTCATACATATTCTACTGACTTTAAAAGTAAAATATGGCCTGGCACCGTGGCTCACGCCTGTAATCCCAGCACTTTGGGAGGCCGAGGCGGGCAAATCACGAGGTGAGGAGATGGAGACCATCCTGGCTAACACGGTGAAACCCCGTCTCTACTAAAAATACAAAAAATTAGCCGGGCGTGGTGGCGGGCACCTGTAGTCCCAGCTACTCAGGAGGCTGAGGCAGGAGAAAGGCGTGAACCCGGAAGGCAGAGCTTGCAGTGAGCCAAGATCGCGCCGCTGCACTCCAGCCTGGGGAACAGAGCGAGACTCCGTCTCAAAAAAAAAAAAAGTAAAATATTTAAATATAGATTTTGCATATCAGTGTTTAATACAGTACAATATGTTAATTGAAAAGTAGCTTTTAAAACTATGTAGTTCTTGTTACATGAAGCTCTAAGATATAAATTAAAGCTTAATCCAGCTTCACTTTCATCTCCATATCTTAGTAGATTTTACTTTCTTCTTTACCTGGCTAGCTTATATTTAGCTGTTTCTAGGGCTAGGATGGATAGCTGCAATATTTTAGATGAGCATATTATCAGAACTTTCCAACTTCTTAGCCATGGATTATGAACATCCTAGATTATTTCTTCTATAGTTTTGAAAGCAAGGATTTAGTCTTTTCTTCTCAACCGGTGATGACTGGTTTATAGCCATCTTGCCAATATCAACTAGCTAAAGGAAGAAAGGCCAGAAACAAAATAAAGATAGTGTCTCCTTTACTATTCATAGTTCTTATCTTCCCTGATCTTCTTTCTAAGCAACAGGAAGAGAAGAGTGAGCGTTGCAAACTCTATCTCCACCTCAATAGGATGGTTCCTTTAACAATCCAATGATAGTCATTTCCCATAAAGAGGTCTTTTTCCTCCTGAAAGGTATCTCTTGCTGTGACTGTCCTTCTCAATATTGCTTTAAATTAAATTTAATGGTAGTGTCTTCACTGCTGAGGCTTCCCATGCAACTTGGAACTGTTATAGTTTACACATAGAAAAAGGCATTAAAAGGAATGTCAGAGACGATCCTAATCCAATTCTTTTTAGTAAGAAAGTTGTTTCTGATACAACTGTTTTAGTACAAGTTTCTTCTAACTAATATTTCAAAAATTTTGTGTCCATACGTGTGTATCTATTTATGTGTATAGAAAAATACTCTGAAAGAGAAGCAGTTCTAAACAGACCTAAAATTTATTATAACCACTGTGGTTCCCAAACTCCTGTGGGCTTCAGAACCACTTGGAGGATTTGCGAAACAGATTGCTGCCTCCTTTCTCTCTTACTCCTTGCTCCAGTTTCTAATTCAGTAGATTTAGGATAGAGACATGGAATTCACATTTCTAACAAGTTCCCATGTGCTGCTACTGCTGCTACTGCTGCTGGTCCAGGGGCTATACTTTGAGAACCATCATTCTAGAAGCCCAGTTACACTATCTGCTGACCCCAATTCTTATAAAGTCCGCATTACAGATGCAGTGTTTGAACATCAGAATGGAAAGATTTTCCATTATGGATCTCCTGAATGAAGAATACCTCTGAAACCATAACTACTCCCAGTGCTGTTTTTTAAACAGACTTCTGTTGCCTGGGGAACAGACTGAGCTAGAAGAGGTTTCTTAACCAGAATGTTGCTCAGTTCAAGATTTTATTTTCTACAATCCAGTAAATGTCTCCAAGTAGGTCATTTTCTTTTCTGTATCTCTGTTACCTAATCTCTATATAGAAATATATATATGTATATATGTGTATGCATATATGCAGTCTGTGTGAATATATACACATCCTATACACTTGTTCTAAAATAATAAAAAGTAAAAGAATTAGATGTAGTTTTTTTACAAGAATTTAAAGCAAGAGTTGACACACATATGTTACTGATTCTCACATTTGTCCTTTGTATAGACATTTTAAAATTGCATAGCATTTTATCTTCTTCCTTCTGTGCTTGTGGGACATACACAGTAAGAAAAGTATCATAATGTAATTAATAGTATATTGTAACCTGGAAAATTCTTAGTATAGGTTTGACTTTATAGAATAGAGGTGCTTCCAAAAAATTGATTATAAATGAACCTGGATGTCAAATCCAATTCTCTTACTGATTCTCATTAAGAAACTGAAGATAGGCTCCTTTGGGGGTGGGGGGAAATTGGCTCTAGTACACAATAAAATTATACCTGAGAATATAATAAGTTCTTTAAATAGAAAAATGGTAATCTTCTGATAAAAATAATAATAGCCAATGTGTGCCGCAAACTATGAATACCGAGTAGCTAGGGTCATTCTCATGTTTTATATGCTTGCTTAAAAGTCAAAAAGAAAAATAACTGTCAGCCTAGCTGAAAAGAACTTCCTGGATGAAAACATAACTAAGACTTTGCGAGCTCCTTAACACTGAGTAGTAGGATGGTGTCAAAGTTGCTTGGGATGATTGGATCAGCAGCACTTTATTGTGGAAGTGACAGGCTTTAAAAAAATATATATTTTTGCCTTATTTGAAATGGAGGGAAAACAAAGTCAGCAATTACAAGACATAGCAATGGATGTTAAAGAAAAAACTCAATGACACTTGTTAAAACAAGACACTTGTAAGAAAGACCTTATTCTGAAACTTCATGATGGGTGTAGGGAGCACTGCAATGGGGTTTTAGAGTGAGGGAGAGAAAGATTGGTCTCAACTCTGAATATGGCACAACCAAGCAGGAATTTATAGCCAAGGAGAAGTGTGGCAGTCAGCAGACGAAAAATTACGAAGAGGAAACATCATGGGTAAGGGGGATTCTGGCTAAACAGATCTAACAAGATTCTTGCTGAAGACAGGCTAGTGTATTACCTGGGGGGGATGGTAGAGGATGAGGAACCTGATCAGATATTGAGGGTGATCAGATATGAAGGGTAGGGGTTCTTGCTAAACTGACTTAGCAGTGTTCGTTGCTAAAACTGGATTTTACAAGAAAGTGCATAGATGAGTCTAAGAAAAGGTTCAGAAGCCTGAAGAAAGTTGAGCGGAGCAAAAAATATTTGTCATAAACAAATGCTTGGAGTAGCATGTCAATTAAAGCTGTAGGCCAGGAGACCTGAAAATGCTCTAAAGCTAGTCAGTCTGGCGTCTATCAAGTTAGTTCCCTGGAATTAAAATTTTAGCAGAGGATTTCTTGAAGAGGCAGTGCAGCAGGGTGATAATACCACAGAGTCATAATCAGACAGGCTAGGTTCTACTCTTGGCTTTGTAGCATTTAAGCTACACGACCACAACCTTGCTACCATAAACCAGCAACACTGGCATTGCCTGGAAGTTTATTAGAAATCCCAAAGCTCAGCCATAGCCCAGACCCACTGAATCAGAATCTGTACTTTAAGAAGATCCTTGAGTAATTCATAGGCACATGTATAATAACTGCTGGATGCACTGCCCAGTTTCTCCTTCAGAACTGAGAAACTTAATCTCCTAGTGGCTGCCCTTTTCTAGAAAGTGCACTTGTCTGGAGAGAACCACTTTACCAAAGTCATGTCCCCTTCTCCAAGGGCAGTATTCATCGCATGGGTGTCTACGTAGAAGTCCTAGTCCCCTCACCCTACCTGGAACTACTCTGAAGGGTCACTTCAGCTTCAGAGTTCCCAGGGCATTGATGAAGGATATTGTTATTACTGCATTCAGTATAAGTTCTCTTCCTGTTCAATGCCACTTCTTTCTCTTCCCTTCTACACACGTTTATCCTGAGAGACCTTCTAAGGAAACTCTACACACTCATATCCATCTCTCAATGTGTTTTTTGGAGAACCCAATCTGCACCTACACTGACATTTGAAAAATCTGAGCCTTGGTCGGGTAAATTAACCTCTGGCTTTTTAGTTTTCTTATTTATAAAATGGAAATAATAATAGTATACTCCTTACGGTTTGTTGAGGATTAAATTACTAATTTTTTTTTTTTTTTTTGAGACAGAGTCTCGCTCTTTCACCCAGGCCAGACTGCAGTGGCACTATCTCGGCTCACTGCAAGCTCTGCCTCCTGGGTTCATGCCATTCTACTGCCTCAGCCTCCCGAGTAGCTGGGACCACAGGCGCCTGCCACCGTGCCCAGCTAATTTTTTGTGTTTTTAGTAGAGACGGGGTTTCACCATGTTAGCCAGGATTGTCTCGATCTCCTGACCTCATGATCCGCCCGCCTCAGCCTCCCAAAGTGCTGGGATTACAGGCGTGAGCCACCACACCCCGCCTAAATTACTAATATTTAAAAGTACTTAGAGCAGTGACTGTTTTGTGCAGTACCCAAAAAGTGTTAGTCATCATTATATAGTGGGTCTGTAGACATAAAGTTATATTAATATCTGTCATGATCATATTCCTTGTTCAAAAAACACTATTATTCATATGCAAAACCTAGGTTAATTGGGGGAATTATCTATTTACTTATGTATTCAGGCACTTTGCATGGGCCGATGGGAAGGAAGTACAGGTACACATATGCTAACATGTTATCTGAGTTAGGGTAGAGAATATTAAGCTGATAAAAGCCAGTGGGTTACACTGTCTTCAGTACATAGTGACATTCTTATTTCCTCTTAAACAGAGAACAGTATAAAATAGAGAAGAGCTCTACAATGTGAATCAAAAAGACAGTGATACATGAAAGCATTAGAATCAAATAAATTCAGGAGAGAAAGGGGCCTTATCCATCTAGCCCAACTATTCATACAGGAATAAATAAATCTAGCTGCCACATCTAATATATATATTTAAAGCTTATCTTGTTTCTCCTTTTTGCAGGTTTAATAGTGAATGTTATCATTCTGTCTTTCCAGAAACCAAACACATATATATGCATGTATACACACACACTCACACATACACACACACACACACTCACACACAAACCATACACTCACAGTCTTGGAATTAATGCCCTGGGCCCTTGTTTTTCTACTGATTTTAGCCCCATTTATGTTTAGCTGAATGAACCAGCACTATCTGGTGAGCACTTTTCTTCAGTCTCCACTGGGCTCTGTAAGGTCACTTTTTTTTTTTTTTTTTTTTTGAGACAGAGTCTCGCTCTCTCACCCGGGCTGGAGTGCAGTGGCGCAATCTCGGCTCACTGCAAGCTCCGCCTCCCGGGTTCACGCCATTCTCCTGCCTCAGCCTCCGAGTAGCTGGGACTACAGGCGCCCGCCACCGCGCCCGGCTAATTTTTTTGTATTTTTTAGTAGAGACGGGGTTTCACCGTGGTCTTGATCTCCTGACCTCGTGATCCGCCCGCCTCGGCCTCCCAAAGTGCTGGGATTACAAGCGTGAGCCACCGCGCCCGGCCTAAGGTCACATTTTTAATGCACACATCACTACAGCTCAAGTTCTCAACTCAGTGATGTTATACATCTAGCCTCTGTCAGATTCTCCTTCCTGGGTACTTTCAGGAATTCTCAGGAATTACACTGGCCAGCCATCTGGATGTGAACTACTGTCTGCTCTTCACATATACCTCTGTCCACCCCTTTGTGGGTCACATTTTGTGGGCGTTCCTCTTTCTGCACTCCTCTATACTTCCTCCCTGCAAGTGCAAGGGAAGGTGTCAATACCCTTCTCTCAATTCTTTCCAATGATGACAGCATCTTGATGGCAACCTTTAACCAGATCTTACAGAAAGCATGGAGATGACAGAAGTAATTTAGTTATCCAAGTTATCTTTGCTGTGTAACAATAGAGGCTTAAAACAACAACCAGCACTTATTATAAATCACACCTTTTTTAGATCCCTTTGCATCGTGGTATCAGCTGGGGCTGCAGTCATGTAGGGGCTCAACTGAGCTGGAATTTCCAATTATATGAAACAATACAAAGCAAAGTTCGCAATAAAGTTAATTCTACAGTTTCTATAAACAGAGAGGCATGAGACCCAGGTCTTAGTGTTCAAAAGCTAGATTTTCACACTCACTTGGGACAGCAGATGTGACTGGGCTCTGGATGAGGTGGGGAGTTAGGACTGCATATATCTCTATATAAGGGGATCTATAAATACTATGCTCTTCAGCCCAGGTAAACCTGCTGTCTACCTGTGTTTTAGGGTAAAATTATTGTTTTGCTTGAGCAATCGAAATCACAAGTCTATGCTAAACAATAATTAGAGAAACTAAATATATACTTCTCGTGAAGTGTAGAAGTCCCAAGTACAGAAATTAACGTAAAATATGTTTTGGGGCCAGTGAAACTCTTGTCCTTCTCTAGCGGAAACAGATGCAGAAAAGAACTATTTTATATAGACATTTAAGGAACCTAGCATATTAAGAAATTTCATGGAGGATGGGTACATAAAATGGTTCAAAATGAACAACTATTAATCTACAAGAGATGATTATCTGCCAGAGTCTCTATAATAGTAGACGTACCATGCCATTTCTCTATCATAGTAGAAGCCACAGAGAGAATTCACTCCCCATGAACTCAAATAATTACAAGCTAAAAGAGACTATGAAAAAAGTATTCTTGAAATGATTCAATCAGACAAAATTTTAACATATAACATGACATGACCCAAGGATAAAAATAAGAGGTCAACTTGAAAATAAAACAGAATTGACAGAAATGAAAAATGGAATCATTGAAATTAAATATATATTAGGTAAGTTTAGTACCAAACAAAACAAGCTGGAAAAAAATAGCAAACTGGAAACAAGTCTGAGGAAATTACCCAGAATGTAGAATAGAGAGAAAAAAAAGATGAAAACATAAAAGAAGTTAAAAGAATGAATGAATATTAGAGTATGTTGAAGCTAGACCGAAAGGAGTACATACTGTATGTATAATTACATGAAGTTCAAGAACAGGCAAAACTAATCAAGGTGATGGAAGTAAGAGGAACGATTACCACTGGAGACAAAGGGTAATGCTGCTTGAAAAAGGACACAACAGAGACTTCTGTGCTGCTGGTAATATTCTGTATCTCAATATGGGTTGTGCCTACATGGATGTGTGTATGTATATGTAAACATGCAAGTTTTTCAAGCTCTATGTGTTCAGTTTGTAGACTTAGTTCACTTCGCTGTACGTGTTTCATACCTCAAAACAAAAAAGACAAACAGCAACAGACAAGTTAACAGACATGGTAAATAGAATGAGAAGATCCAACATATACCTATAAGATAAGGCCCCCAGAAAGAAATGAAAGATGTAACATTAGAAGAAACTATGACAGATAATAATTTATAATTGAAGAAAGACCTAGGTTCTCAGAATGAGGACACATTCAATGCCTGGAGAAGAGTAAGTTTAAAATATAAATAAATGCCACCTAGATGTGTCTCAGTAAAATGGCAGGATACCAAAGACAAAGAAATTCTTAAAAACAATCACTGAGAGAAGAGAAGTTACCTGTGAAGAAACAAGTAGACTAACATTGGATTTCTCTAAGAGAGAAAATAATTGTTAGACTGGAATTCTATACCTAAGTAAACTAGCACTTAATACTAAGAGTAAAAACTGCTTGCTGAAAGTTTATTTTTTATTTATTTTATTTTTTTATTTTACTTTTTTTTAGTTTTATTTTTTACTGTACTTTAAGTTTTAGGGTACATGTGCACAATGTGCAGGTTTGTTACATATGTATCCATGTGCCATGTTGGTGTGCTGCACCCATTAACTCGTCATTTAGCATTAGGTGTATCTCCTAATGCTATCCCTCCCCACTTCCCCACCCCACAACAGTCCCTGGAGTGTGATGTTCCCCTTCCTGTGTCCATGTGTTCTCATTGTTCAATTCCCACCTATGAGTGAGAACATGAGGTGTTTGGTTTTTTGTCCTTGCGATAGTTTACTGAGAATGATGTTTTCCAGTTTCATCCATGTCCCTACAAAGGACACGAACTCATCATTTTTTATGGCTGCATAGTATTCCATGGTGTATATGTGCCACATTTTCTTAATCCAGTCTATCGTTGTTGGACATTTGGGTTGGTTCCAAGTCTTTGCTATTGTGAATAGTGCTGCAATAAACATACGTGTGCATGTGGCTTTACAGCAGCATGATTTATAGTCCTTTGGGTATATACCCAGTAATGGGATGGCTTGGTCAAATGGTATTTCTAGTTCTAGATCCCTGAGGAATCGCCACACTGACTTCCACAATGGTTGAACTAGTTTACAGTCCCACCAACAGTGTAAAAGTGTTCCTATTTCTCCACATCCTCTCCAGCACCTGTTGTTTCCTGACTTTTTAATGATTGCCATTCTAACTGGTATGAGATGGTATCTCATTGTGGTTTTGATTTGCATTTCTCTGATGGCCAGTGATGATGAGCATTTTTTCATGTGTTTTTTGGCTGCATAAATGTCTTCTTTTGAGAAGTGTCTGTTCATGTCCTTCACTCACTTGTTGATGGGGTTGTTTGTTTTTTTCTTGTAAATTTGTTTGAGTTCATTGTAGATTCTGGATATTAGCCCTTTGTCAGATGAGTAGGTTGAGAAAATTTTCTCCCATTCTGTAGGTTGCCTGTTCACTCTGATGGTAGTTTCTTTTGCTGTGCAGAAGCTCTTTAGTTTAATTAGATCCCATTCATCAATTTTGGCTTTTGTTGCCATTGCTTTTGGTGTTTTAGACATGAAGTCCTTGCCCATGCCTATGTCCTGAATGGTAATGCCTAGGTTTTCTTCTAGGGTTTTTATGGTTTTAGGTCTAACATGTAAGTCGTTTATCCATCTTGAATTAATTTTTGTATAAGGTGTAAGGAAGGGATCCAGTTTCAGCTTTCTACATATGGCTAGCCAGTTTTCCCAGCACCATTTATTAAATAGAGAATCCTTTCCCCATTGCTTATTTTTGTCAGGCTTGTCAAAGATCAGATAGTTGTAGATATGCGGCATTATTTCTGAGGGCTCTGTTCTGTTCCATTGATCTATATCTCTGTTTTGGTACCAGTACCATGCTGTTTTAGTTACTGTAGCCTTGTTGTATAGTTTGAAGTCAGGTAGCGTGATGCCTCCAACTTTGTTCTTTTGGCTTAGGATTGACTTGGTGACGCGGGCTCTTTTTTGGTTCCGTATGAACTTTAAAGTAGTTTTGGTTCTGTTTATATGCTGGATTACATTTATTGATTTGTGTATGTTGAACCAGCCTTGCATCCCAGGGATGAAGCCCACTTGATCATGGTGGATAAGCTTTTTGATGTGCTGCTGGATTCAGTTTGCCAGTATTTTACTGAGGATTTTTCATCAATGTTCATTAGGGATATTGGTCTGAAATTCTCTTTTTTGGTTGTGTCTCTGCTGGGCTTTGGTATCAGGATGATTCTGGCCTCATAAAATATGTTCGGGAAGATTCCCTCTTTTTCTGTCGATTGGAATAGTTTCAGAAGGAATGGTACCAATTCCTCCTTGTACCTCTGGTAGAATTCAGCTGTGAATCCATCAGGTCCTGGACTCTTTTTGGTTGGTAAGCTATTGATTATTCCCACAATTTCAGAGCCTGTTATTGGTCTATTCAGAGATTCAACTTCTTCCTGGTTTAGTCTTGGGAGAGTGTGTTTGTCGAGGAATGTATCCATTTCTTCTAGATTTTCTAGTTTATTTGTGTAGAGGTGTTTGTAGTATTCTCTGATGGTAGTTTGTATTTCTGTGGGATTGGTGGTGATATCCCCTTTATCATTTTTTATTGCATCTATTTGATTCTTCTCTCTTTTCTTCTTTATTAGTCTTGCTAGTGGTCTATCAATTTTCTTGATCTTTTCAAAAAACCAGCTCCTGGATTCATTAATTTTTTGAAGGCTTTTTTGTGTCTCTATTTCCTTCAGTTCTGCTCTGATCTTCGTTATTTCTAGCCTTCTGCTAGCTTTTGAATGTGTTTGCTCTTGCTTTTCTAGTTCTTTTAATTGTGATGTTAGGGTGTCAATTTTAGATCTTTCCTGCTTTCTCTTGTGGGCATTTAGTGCTATAAATTTCCCTCTACACACTGCTTTGAATGTGTCCCAGAGATTCTAGTATGTTGTGTCTTTGTTCTCATTGGTTTCAAAGAACGTATTTATTTCCACCTTCATTTTGTTATGTACCCAGTAGTCATTCAGGAGCAGGTTATTCAGTTTCCATGTAGTTGAGCAGTTTTGAGTGAGTTTCTTAATCCTGAGTTCTAGTTTGATTGCACTGTGATCTCAGAGACAGTTTGTTATAATTTCTGTTCTTTTACATGTGCTGAGGAGAGCTTTACTTCCAACTATGTGGTCAGTTTTGGAATAGGTGTGGTGTGCTGCTGAAAAAAATGTATATTCTGTTGATTTGGGGTGGAGAGTTCTGTAGATGTCTATTAGATCCACTTGGTGCAGAGCTGAGTTCAATTCCTGGGTATCCTTGTTAACTTTCTGTCTCATTGATTTGTCTAATGGTGACAGTGGGGTGTTAAAGTCTCCCATTATTATTGTGTGGGAGTCTAAGTCTCTTTGTAGGTCACTCAGGACTTGCTTTATGAATCTGGGTGCTCCCGTATTGGATGCATATATATTTAGGATAGTTAGCTCTTATTGTTGAATTGATCCCTTTACCAGTATGTAATGGCCTTCTTTGTCTCTTTTGATCGTTGTTGGTTTAAAGTCTGTTTCATCAGAGACTGGGATTACAACCCCTGCCTTTTTTTGTTTTCCATTTGCTTGGTAGATCTTCCTCCATCCTTTTATTTTGAGCCTATGTGTGTCTCTGCACGTGAGATGGTTTTCCTGAATACAGCACACTGATGGGTCTTGACTGTTTATCCAATTTGCCAGTCTGTGTCTTTTAATTGGGGCATTTGGTCCATTTACATTTAAAGTTAATATGTCAGGTGTGAATTTGATCCTGTCATTATGATGTTAGCTGGTTATTTTGCTCGTTAGTTGATGCAGTTTCTTCCTAGCCTCGATGGTCTTTACAATTTGGCATGATTTTGCAGTGGCTGGTACCGGTTGTTCCTTTCCATGTTTAGTGCTTCCTTCAGGAGCTCTTTTAGGGCAGGCCTGGTGGTGACAAAATCTCTCAGCATTTGTTTGTCTGTAAAGTATGTTATTTCTCCTTCACCTATGAAGCTTAGTTTGGCTGGATATGAAATTCCGGGTTGAAAATTCTTTTCTTGAAGAATGTTGAATATTGGCCCCTACTCTCTTCTGGCTTGTAGGGTTTCTGCCGAGAGATCATCTGTTAGTCTGATGGGCTTCCCTTTGTGGGTAATCCGACCTTTCTCTCTGGATGCTCTTAACATTTTTTCCTTCATTTCAACTTTGGTGAATCTGACAATTATGTGTCTTGGAGTTGCTCTTCTTGAGGAGTATCTCTGTGGCATTCTCTGTATTTCCTGAATCTGAATGTTGGCCTGCCTTGCTAGATTGGGGAAGTTCTCCTGGATAATATCCTGCAGAGTGTTTTCCAACTTGGTTCCATTCTCCCCGTCACTTTCAGGTACACCAATCAGACGTGGATTTGGTCTTTTCACATATACCCATATTTCTTGGAGTCTTTGTTCGTTTCTTTTTATTCTTTTTTCTCTAGACTTCCCTTCTCACTTCATTTCATTCATTTCATCTTCCATCACTGAAACCCTTTCTTTCATTTGATCTCATCAGCTCCTGAGGCTTCTGCATTCTTCATGTAATTCTCGAGCCTTGGCTTTCAGATCCATCAGCTCCTTTAAGCACTTCTCTGTATTATTTATTCTGGTTATACATTCATCTAATTCTTTTTCAAAGTTTTTAACTTCTTTGCCTTTGGCTTGAATTTCCTCCTGTAGCTCGGAGTAGTTTGATCGTCTGAAGCCTTCTTCTCTCAACTCGTCAAAGTCATTCTCTGTCCAGCTTTGTTCCGTTGCTGGCGAGGAGCTGAGTTCCTTTGTTGGAGCTTCCCAGCTGCTTTGTTTACCTAATCAAGCCTGGGCAATGGCGGGCGCCCCTCCCCCAGCCTCGCTGCCGCCTTGCAGTTTAATCTCAGACTGCTGTGCTAGCAATCAGCAAGACTCCGTGGGCGTAGGACCCTCCAAGCCAGATGCGGGATACAATCTCCTGGTGTGCCGTTTTTTAAGCCGGTCGGAAAAGCGCAGTGTTAGGCTGGGAGTGACCCGATTTTCCAGGTGCCCTCTGTCACCCCTTTCTTTGACTAGGAAAGGGAACTCCCTGACCCCTTGCGCTTCCCGAGTGAGGCAATGCCTCGCCCTGCTTCGGCTCGTGCAGGGTGCGCTTCACCCAATGTCCTTCGCCCACTGTCTGGCACTCCCTAGTGAGACGAACTCGGTACCTGAGATGGAAATGCAGAAATCACCCATGCAGAAATCACCAGTCTTCTGCGTCGCTCATGCTGGGAGCTGTAGACCGGAGCTGTTTCTATTCGGCCATCTTGGCTCCATGGAAGTTTTTTTAAAGATATAAAAAAGAAGAATTAGAATGCAAGAAAAGATGCAGAGCAAAGAAATCGGCAGACATGTGAGTAAATCTGAAAAAGTAATAGCTTGTGGGGTACGAGTGATTTTTGGTTATGTGGATGAACTCTGTAGTGGTGAGTTCTGACATTTTAGTACATTCATCACCCAAGTTGTGTACATTGTGCTCAATATGTAGTTTTTTTAAATCCCTCTCTCCCCTCCCACCCTCCCGCTTCTGAGTCTCCAAAGTCTATTATTTCCCTCTGGATGTCTTCACATCGTCATAGCTTAGCCCTCACTTATAAGTGAGAACACATGATATTTGGTTTTCCATTCCTGAGTTACTTAGAATAATGGCCTCCAGCTTTATCCAAGTTGCTGCAAAAGACAATATTTTGTTCCTTTATGATGGAGTAGTATCCCATTGCGTATTTGTACCACATTTTCTTTATTTACTCATTGGTCAATGGGCACTTAGGTTGGTTCTGTATCTTTGCAATTGTGAATTGTGCTGCTATAAACATCTGTGTTCAAGTATCTTTTTCGTATAATGACTTCTTTTCCTCTGGGTAGATACACAGTGGTGGGATTGCTGGATCAAACGGTAGATCTACTTGTAGTTCTTTAAGGAATTGCCACACTGTTTTCCATAGAGGTTGTACTAATTTACATTCCTACCAACAGTATAAAAGCATTCCCTTTTCACCACATCCACACTAATATCTATCTTTTTTTACTTTTTAATTATGGCCTTTCTTACAGGTATCTCATTGTGTTTTTAATTTGCATTTCCCTGATGATTAGTGATGTTGAGCATTTTTTAATATGTTTGTTGGCTGTTTGTACACCTTCTTTTGAGAAATGTCTATTCATGCCCTTAGTCCACTTTTAGATGGGATTGTTTTTTTCTTGCTGATTTATTTGAGTTCCTTGTAGATTCCGGATACTAGTCCTTTGTCAGATGCATAGTTTGCAAATATTTTCTCCCATTCTGTGGATTGTCGAGGGATGCTATTAACCATCTACAATGCACAGGACAGTCCCTCACAACAAAGGTAAAAATGTCAATGGAGGTAACCACCCATTAGAGAAAATTACATACACACACACACACACACACGGGAAAATTTACAAGGCTGTTCATTGCAGCATTTTGTGTAGTTTATGAAAAATAAAAACTGAGAACAATGTAAATGTAAATTGAGGAGTAGACAAATATACCATCATATATTTATACCATTGTATAACACAGTGAAATAGTCTACAACAGTTAAAATGAATAAATTAGATCTATTTGTCGACATGACTAAAGCACAAGGAGAGTTTTGAGTGACAAAAGCAAGTTGTTAAAAGAAATGGATTTATGCCACTGTATATGTAATATTCTAGAAACACAATATGATACTCTAATATATTTAGGTAGATTTTCTGCCAAAATGGACATATATTTCCCCTTCCTGCATCCATCCCTATGGAAAGGCCCCTTCCACATGAAGTTGCATGACTTGCTTTGGCTAATGGTATCATAGCAAACAACATGGCAGAGACTTAAAAAGTGCTTGGACACCACTTTAATCTTGCTTCTCTTGGGAACTCTGGTGAGCACAACAGTGTGAATGAGTGAATAAGCCTGATCCATTCTGTTGGACGATGCGAGACACTTGGTCAAGTCATTCCTGTCATCCTGACTGACATTGAGCCAACTGCCAGACATATTTGTGAAACCAAGCTAGAGATCTAGTTCCCAGACCAGAAAGAAGAACTACTCACCAGAGCTACAGAATTATGAGAAATAATATGTTTGTTGCTTTGAGCCACCAAGTTTGGAGGTGATTTGCTGCTACACATCAAAAGGTAACTGATAGAATTGTTCATAGAGAATACATAAGCATAAAAGTCTAAAAGTATGGATGGATAGATGAAACAAACACCACTGTGGATGACAATGAATCCTGGCCCACAATTCTGATGATAATTATCACCCTGATATAAGGAAGGGAGTGAAAAGGAGGAGGTGAGAGTCTCTTTTACCTTACATTTTTTTTTCTTTTTTGAGATGGAGTTTAGCTCTTGTCGCCCAGGCTGGATTGCAATGATGAGATCTCAGTTCACTGCAACCCCCGCCTCCCTGGTTCAATTGATTTTCCTGCCTCAGCCTCCCGAGCAGCTGGGATTACAGGCACTCACCACCATGCCCATCTATTTTTTATATTTTTCAGTATAGATGGGGTTTCATCATGTTGGCCAGGCTGGTAAAAATAATTACTGAAAGGGCTTCCACTCTCAGGTCTGACATGTAAAGAGCTTGGAAGTTATCTCATCTTTATTATAGAAAAAAAAAGCTGAATAAACTGGAAATCAGTGACTTTTCTTGTACTCATCAGAGACCTGAAGTTGCAAGGCACACTGCCACACTGAAATTTGGACAGACAGGCAGACAGAGAATTGCCACTGAGATCAGCTAACCTGGAACATCAGGTTCTAGAGCAGGAACTGCTAGGGACACTGTAACTGGTAATTTTGATGAACTACTGGAGGCTGAGTGTGGAATAGCTGAAAGTGAGCAACATCTGGGGGGCCGCAGTTTTAGAGGTCTCCACACTTTTGTGGGTTTTACCTCTAGGCACCTCATCAGGTTTTCATGGTAGATGTAAGGAAAATCTTGTTATGTCTCTGGCAGAGGAAAGGGAAAAGTAACCATTTAGAAATATACCCAGAGCATTCTCTATAACAATGGGAAAGGATTTTATCAGAACCTTACCTCATCTGGGAGGAAGGGCAATTATGTATCTCTAGTACCTCCTAGCTATCCTATCTCACCTAAAGGTGATGTCACAGCCCAGAGTGCACGTGTGAAGGTCACAGCTCCGAAAAACAGGTTCCCTAAAAGACTGCTGTGTATTTCATCATAACACTATAGAGTGCTTCCCCTCCCAGACATCTTACTATCAAATCAATAGGACTCCAGTAAAATAACAGTGGCTTACCATTGACAGAGCTGCAAGGTGCAGAGTATATTCAAGAAGCAAGTCTTACAGAAATCTAAAGACAACAGGGGAGACAAAAATAACGACACTACAGGAATTTGAAGCCTCCATAACCCACAGGGAAAGCAAGCACTAAGCACAGCCCAAATTTCAGCCAGATTAACATAAAACCTCACACTACAGTTCTGTTTACCTCAGGTTCTATTATTTGATACACCATATGCAATAACAATACAAATTCAACATCATATAGAAAAGCAACAAAAATGCAAGGAATGTTAATAAGCATAATAATAATACATTAAGAAATAAAAAGTAGAGTCTGAAGAAACAAAGCAAGATTCAGAACCAGACTCAGATATGACACAGACTTTGGAATTACCAGATAGAAAATTTAAAGTATCTATGATTAATATGTTAAGGATGCTAATGAAAAAAGTAGACAACATGTAAGACAGATGGGTAATATAAGAAAAGAAATCGAAGATTTAAGAAAGAATCAAAAAGAAAGTTAGAGATAAAAAACACTGTGACAGAAATGAAGAAGGGCTTTGATGGGCTCATCAGCAGTCTAGACATGACCAAGGAAAGAATCATCAAGCTTGAAGATACAGCAATAGAAGCTTGCCAAACTGAAATGCAAAGAGGAAAAAAGAATTTTAAAATGAAACACAATATCCAAGAACTGTGGGATGATTTTAAAAGTTGTAACATATGTGTCATAGGAATAACAGAAGAAGAAGAAAGGGAAAGTGGAACAGAAGAAATATTTAAAGTAACAAATGCCTGGAGAACTTTCCAAAATTCCCCAGAAGCCAAACCACAAATCCAGAAACCCCAGAAAACACAAAGTAGAATAAATGCCAAAAAATCTCCTTCTAGGCATATCATATTCAAGCTGTGGAAAACCAAAAATCTTTAAGGAAGCCAAGTCAGGGGAGTTGGGCATGGTAACATCTTACCTGTAGAAGAACAAGGTTAAGGATTACAGTGGACTTCTTGTTAGAAACCATGCAAGCAAGAAAATAATGGAGTGGAATAAAGTGTTGAAAGAAAAAGCTAAGAGTCTAGAATTCTATCCAGTGAAATTTTCTTTTAAAAGGGAAGAAACCTAGACCCTCTGACAAATAAAAACCGAGAGAATTCATTGCAAGGTATCTGCCCTGCAAGAAATGTTGAAAGCGCTTCACAAAGAAGAAAAATAATATAGGTCAAAAATTTGGATTTACATGAATAAAGGAAGACTATTGAAGAAGGAATAAATCAAGGTAAAATAGCATATTTTATTTTTCTCATTATTACTTGGTCTAATGAATACAGCTGTTTGAAGTTAATAATGGATTGGGTGATTATAACATGAAGAAGTGAAATGAATGACAGCAATGTTTTAATGCATGGGAGGGATAAAATACCTTTATCTTCTTGAAACTCTTATCTCTTGCAGTCTTTGGAAAATGGACCTTTGTGACTGACTTGACAAACCACTGGAATATTATTACCTCAGGATCTGTATTTAGTCTTTTTATTATTATTATTATTATTATTATACTTTAAGTTTTAGGGTACATGTGCACAACGTGCAGGTTTGTTACACATGTACACATGTGCCATGTTGGTGTGCTGCAACCATTAACTCGTCATTTAGCATTAGGTATATCTCCTAATGCTGTCCCTCCCTGCTCCCCCCGCCCACCCCACAACAGGCCCTGGTGTGTGATGTTCCCCTTCCTGTGTCCATGTGTTCTCATTGTTCAATTCCCACCTATGAGTGAGAACATGTGGTGTTTGGTTTTTTGTCCTTTCAATAGTTTGCTGAGAATGATGGTTTCCAGCTTCATCCATGTCCCTACAAAGGACATGAACTCATCATTTTTTATGGCTGCATAGTATTCCATGGTGTATATGTGCCACATTTTCTTAATCCAGTCTATCGTTGTTGGACATTTGGGTTGGTTCCAAGTCTTTGCTATTGTGAATAGAGCCGCAACAAACATACGTGTGCACGTGTCTTTATAGCAGCATGATTTATAATCCTTTGGGTATATACCCAGTAATGGGATGGCTGGGTCAAATGGTATTTCTAGTTCTAGATCCCTGAGGAATCACCACACTGACTTTACAATGGTTGAACTAGTTTACAGTCCCACCAACAGTGTAAAAGTGTTCCTATTTCTGCACATCCTCTCCAGCACCTGTTGTTTCCTGACTTTTTAATGATGGCCATTCTAACTGGTGTGAGATGGTATCTCATTGTGGTTTTGATTTGCATTTCTCTGATGGCCAGTGATGATGAGCATTTTTTCATGTGTTTTTTGGCTGCATAAATGTCTTCTTTTGAGAAGTGTCTGTTCATATCCTTTGCCCACTTTTTGATGGGGTTGTTTGTTTTTTTCTTGTAAATTTGTTTGAGTTCATTGTAGATTCTGGATATTAGCCCTTTGTCAGATGAGTAGGTTGAGAAAATTTTCTCCCATTCTGTAGGTTGCCTGTTCACTCTGATGGTGGTTTCTTTTGCTATGCAGAAGCTCTTTAGTTTAATTAGATCCCATTTGCCAATTTTGGCTTTTGTTGCCATTGCTTTTGGTGTTTTAGACATGAAGTCCTTGCCCATGCCTATGTCCTGAATGGTAATGCCTAGGTTTTCTTCTAGGGTTTTTATGGTTTTAGGTCTAACATGTAAGTCTTTAATCCATCTTGAATTAATTTTTGTATGAAGTGTAAGGAAGGGATCCAGTTTCAGCTTTCTTAGACCAACGGAACAGAACAGAGCCCTCAGAAATAATGCCGCATATCTACAACTATCTGATCTTCGACAAACCTGACAAAAACAAGCAATAGGGAAAGGATTCCCTATTTAATAAATGGTGCTGGGAAAACTGGCTAGCCATATGTAGAAAGCTGAAACTGGATCCCTTCCTTATACCTTATACCAAGTCAATCCTAAGCCAAAAGAACAAAGCTGGAGGCATCACGTTACCCGACTTCAAACTATACTACAAGGCTACAGTAACCAAAACAGCATGGTACTGGTACCAAAACAGAGATGTATTTAGTCTTAGATTTTTCAGCCATGCAGCCTTTTCTAACTTTGATTTGTAGTACATCTAGAGTCACCAAAACTTTCAAGAAAGACCTTCATCCTGTGCACTGTCAAGTCAACCTTTATTTGCTCCCTCTTCCGTAATCCTATGTCTGTAAACCACAAGTAGAAATCTATGGAACTTGAACTAAACTCTTCTCAGAATTTCTTTTGGTAAAGTTGGAATCATGTGTGTGTGGAGGCACTGGTTGTTGGAATTTTTAGGTGCACTAAACTAAACTACAGCCATTTGGCTTGGTTGACCTTTAAGTAATTTCTTTCATTGTGTCCAAGCTAAATCTTTTTACTTCTTATAAATTATCAGCAACAACCATGTTTATTTAATTCTCAGTGGAGTGTGGAGGTTTTGCCATGCCACTCTAAATTATTTGCATTTTAAGAGACAGCTTTGAGTCAAACAGAGTTGACATTTGAACCCAGCTTCCTTTAGAACACATTTTAAATTCCTATTACCATTAAATGATTTATTCTATTTTTTTTTTTTTTTTTTTTTTTTTTGGAGACGGAGTCTCGCTCTGTCACCCAGGCTGGAGTGCAGTGGCGCAGTCTCGGCTCACTGCAAGCTCCGCCTCCCGGGTTCACGCCATTCTCCTGTCTCAGCCTCTCCGAGTAGCTGGGACTACAGGCGCCCGCCACCACGCCCGGCTAATTTTTTTGTATTTTTTAGTAGAGACGGGGTTTCACCGTGGTCTCGATCTCCTGACCTTGTGATCCGCCCGCCTCGGCCTCCCAAAGTGCTGGGATTACAAGCGTGAGCCACCGCGCCCGGCCGATTTATTCTATTTTTTTCTCCACAAATCAAATGTAGTAGGTAGGCATATTTTTCTTTTTAAAGCATCTGTTTTCTTCTGTAATTTTCCATAGGCAAGAATGAAATTGAAAATCTGCAGCCTTAGCAGTTTTAAAAATTGTATCCTTATGATGCCAAGAGGCCAGGGAGAAAACTTCATAGGCAACTTGCTTTGGAACAATCGCTAAAAATATTTTTTCCATAAAAGGTATGATTTTTCTGCTGGATATTTACAAAGATAAATAACCCCATAACCTACAATGAGACAGCTTCATTTCATGAAATCACAAAAGAAACATGCATTAGAGGTAAAACAGCAACAACAAAAATAGAAATCTAAGTCATTAGAGGGATTTGTATGGAGTAATAGACATTTTAAAAACATACTATTAGCAAATTGATTGTATATACAGTAACTTTCCAGCTATACTTGTTTTTACCCTGTAAAATACAGTAAACAACTGCATTCCTTGAAGTTTTGACAATTGGCTCTTTATTCTCCATTCCCTAGAACACAATTAACTAGGTTTTATTTCTTATTCACATGACACTGCATGCTCAGTTTAGAGATATTAAAAGAATAGGGTTAAACTCATCTTTTGTTGTGTAGTATGTGAAAAGTCTTTAATGGATATGATTCCAAAATAGCCTGTCTTAATGCCAATGCCATGGAGCTACATGAATTTATATTGGATATTTAGATTTACTTTATAAGAAGGAATGTAAACAGTGCCTGGCACAATGCTTGGTTCATATAATTGCCATTACAATAAGGTGTACAATTCATAGTACAAATGATCATTTAGAGAATACAACGTACCTGTACCAGAAGGCCCCCCAATGGCTATGATCAGTTAGGGTTTTTCATGGGAGGTGACTGAAACACATCATGACAGTACCGGCTCTGAACTCTGTAACACAATCAGGCTGATCTGGTCAGCCAGGCTTCCATGTCACCTGACTTTATCTAATGAGAGGCGCTGGTGGGAGTGGGGCAGGCAAGAAGAAGGGAGACGCCACAGTATTTCTTCTCTCCCTCTCTGTCTCCAGCAGCTTCTCCTGCTGCAGCTAAGTCTCTTTTATTGCTCTATTTTCTGCCAGATAGGTCTACTGTGGTTTCAACTTCTTCCAGGCAACTCTGGCCTCCTAGGTCTGATAACACCACTTTTTCCCTTTATCCCTCCAGCCTAAGGGTGACAGTAGCTTCCTGCTATGGCTAATCTCTAGGTTGTTTCACAGTGTGAGGTTGGCTTCACAGATCTTTCATCACCCATTTATAAACCCCTGCATCTGGTACAAAAACACAAAAGCAGCTTCTGTTTTCCTAGTTAGACCTGACAAATACATTGACTAACTTGAGAAGCAGAAGGGTTTATTGGAAGACTGATGTGATAGTTTACGAACTGAAATGAGAGCTGAAAAAAAACACAGCTTGGAAATTACAGGAACTAGGATGGTTTTAGGAAATGCAGTACCAGGAATCTAAGGACAATCTCTTGATCACTGCCATTATATGACTCAGCTGCAACTGCCTTCTGCCTGTATCTCCACTGGAGATTCAAATTCCCAGAAGAGTCAAGGTCAAGATTGGGGCACAGGCCTACTCCTATTGTTGTGGTGGTGGTGGTGACTGAGAGCCAAAAGAATCCCAAATAATGGAAGGCAGAAGAGTTCATCAGAGGATGGGGATGTCGGACAGAAAATAGCAGAGACCCATGGCTGTAACATTGACTTGTCATGGTCACACTTTGGTCCTGAATCTTATAGGCCCAAATTTTTAGGCGCTCTGAAAATGAGTACATATCCCATTTTAATAAGGTTTGCAGAGATTGAGCCTATCAAATAGCTAGTTTACTAATTTATAATGAAAAATACAAATGTCAGGTGAACTACATATTTAAGATAGCCTGATCAGCACATTTTGTGTTAGCCAAACCACATGTAAATCAAATAGTGGAAGATTGATTGTGAGCATGAAATGAGAACAAAGGGTGTCATTTGAGAGGCAGTTCAAATAATAACAGGTGTCTCAAATATTGAGATGTCTCGAGAGATGTCTCTCCGGTAAAGAGGTTTAAGACACTTACTGTTGTAGGTTGGATTCTCTGGAAGCAGATGCTGAAACAATTAGGAGTACACTATATTTATTAGGAATCAAAACTATGATGGAAGGGGGAGGGATCAGGAAGGGGCAGCGGGAGAAGTTGAATTATAAGGCAGGACAGACCTATCAAAGACTTGGCCCACCCAGTGGGGAGCTCCGGAGAAGTCCTACCCATCATTGTTGTCCAGTGTTGGACTGAGATCACCAGGCCTTCATACTCCTGCTTCACTGGGTCACTGAGCATTGCTTACCCCGGGAGAGGCTTGACCCTGAAGGGGCCGTGTGGCACATCTTTACATTTACCACACTCACTGTGGGTGTAAGTTTGCTCTGAAAGCGGCACAACTCAGAGCCACTTAGCCAAGAAAACCTCCTCTTTTCAACAAAGCCTTGTGATCTGTCAGGCTCTGCTTCTTCTTGAATGCTGCTTCCATGTGCCCTGACAATATTTGCCTGTTACTCTCCTTTCTGTTCACTCTGTGTTTCTCCAAAAGAGAATATACAACAAAAGTAATTTCTGCTAAAAAAAATATCCATCACTTTGCACTTTTATCACCTTGAGATGACTGCTGGATAACTGTGATTGGTATTTTGGGTATCTCCAAACCTTCTAGACACACAAGGACAATCGCTTGTTCTGCTCTCACTCATGGCGATACATATAGTGTGGGTGGATGGCCCTGCATTGATTCTGAGGGCAACTTTGGTTGCATTGACCATACATAACAGTTGTTCTTTAAATATCTTTTTTTCTTTCCTAATTTCCTATTTTCTTTCTACTCTTCTTATCTATATATATGGGATTAATAGAATATTCAATAAGAGATTAGACCCTAGTGTGGCCTGGTGTGCCATCTCCCTTAGACTGAGACTGCATCACACTCTCTCAATTTACCTGAACTAGAATAAATTATAAAGACAAGCAATCCTTAGCATACCAAGACAAAAGAACCATAGACAAAATGTACATATGTTAAAATGGTGGCAGTGTTTGCATTTTAAGAAACATGTCAGTGATAATGCTAGTCACTCTCAGTTTAGTAATAACAGTTATTTTTTCTTCTCCATAAAATCTGCCATAAAAACCTGAGTTGAAGTTGACACATCATTACTTGGTGAAGGCATTCTGAGAGTCCCCCAGGCATGTTTCACAGCCAATGGATTACAAAGGGGAAGGGGGAATTGGGAGATTGTATCTCAGTTACTTTCAGAAACCAAATATATGTATGCCCTTGAAGAAAAATATAAGGCCACTTGAAGTTTAATATCAAATTAAATTCTACTTCAATTCAGTCTTTTACAAGGTAACATCCAAAAAATATTTCTGATGTTATTATTATTTGTCTCTGCCTGTCATCATGGATGCACATTTATCCACCACTCGCCCTGCTTCCAGACACATTCTTTTTCTTTCCTCCCAAGCCACAAGCCCCCCTGTTGTCCTCCTTTTCTTCTGCATTTTTCTTCCTTATGATAACTCTCCATCGTATCTAGAAGCAAACCTTCTCTCCATTGAAAATTGCTTCTTGCCTGGGCCCAGTGGCTCACACCTATAATCCCAGCACTTTGGGAGGCTGAGATAGAAGATTGCTTGATCCCAGGAGTTCGAGACCAGCCTGAGCAATACAATGAGACCCCATCTCTGCAAAAATATTTTAAAAATTAGTCAGGCTTTGTGGTGTGTGCCTGCAGTCCCAGCTACCTTGGGAGGCTGAGGTGGGAGGATCACCTGATTTTGGGAGGTCGAGGCTGCAGTGAGCCATGGTGGATCGAGCCTTTGCACTCCAGCCTGGGCAACAGAGTGAGACCCTGTCTTAAAAAAAAAAAAAAAGTTGCTTCTTGCCAGTTGGCAATCAAATTGAAGCATCATAGAACAGAAAAACAGAAGGACAACATAATGTGCAATAAGCAAATGCTTAATTATTTAATCAAGTTTAGAGTCCATAAAACCAAAACACATGCATATTTAATTTTTATTCACATGCCACCCATAAACACTCCATAGAAGTATACGGAATGTCTATTTGAAACATAGATTGGGGATATGGGTTTGTATGTACATATAGACACAAAGCTTGTATTTTCTTGGGTATATTCAATTCTGGGAATTTGCAGGGAACCCATGTAAGATGTTTTGATCTACTCTGATTACACTGCCTGGACAGTAAGAGTCCTCAGTTTCAGTTGTATAAAATTTGGACTCCATTCAGTTGGCCTACACAACATAATAATAGAAAAAAATGGTCTGGGCATTTGTGGCTCACTTTTGCTACCTGCCATTTTGTGCAATCAAGTGTTGAAGCTGCTGTCCCAAATGTATTCCCTACACTGATTTATTTCTCTTGTATTATAGAGTTATGATATTTCTCTCTTTTCTTCTTTTTGCAGCTAGGTTGTCTTCTTTTTAAAATGCACTTGTGAGCATTTAAACTAATCAAGGCAACAAATCAATCTGTAACACCTTGAGAAATTCCTCCAGGTTGAAGAAAATGGGGTGCCTATGACAGACTCTTCTATGATAAGGTGTCCCCACCTGCCTTAGGGCATGGCACAGAGTATGTGTGTATGTGTTCTGTCTATATTGGTCCTCTCCCCATGCTATTTTACACAGAAGGCAATAATTTCAGAGGTAACAATCAGACGTAAATTCAATAGTCCCAATATAATTCTAAACGAAATACAACTGTAATATTTCAGAAAACTTTAGACCCTTAAATAGCTAGAATATTCAAAATACACAATGGCCCTGTATTTTAAAATTTCTTGATTCATTCCTCATAAATTTCTTCTTGCTATTAACAGACATCCGCTTTGGCAGGCCAGATATCACCAGTTTGGTCATCTTCATTTTTATTAACTCCTAAATCAAGCCGTTTGCACAGCATGCTGCGGATTCCTGCATTAATCTGAATTCATCTTTCTCAAACAGGTCTCTATCCCTTAAACTCTAACCTCAAATGACAGCAATTTTGGGAGGTGATGGAAGTGTTCCACATCTTTATTGGGTGGTGTTGGTGATCAAACTGCATATGTTTGTCAAAACTCATAGATCTGTGCATTCAAAGGGACGGATTTTACTGTGTATAAGTTATACCTCAACAAATCTGACTTAAATAAAAAGAAGAGCTCTGAACAGTTTCCATTTACATGAAATCCTAAGTCAGGCAAAACTAATCTACAGTAAGTTTCTCAACCTCAGTGCTATTGACAATTTGGACTGGATCGATCTTTGCTGTGGGCAGGGCAGCTTTATGGGAATGCAACCTGTGTAGCGGCAGCTCTTTGAAGGGGCCTGTGCTTGGCTTCATGCTCTGCTGTCACCATTTAGAATTTAAGTATTTGACTTTTATTTTATTTTATTTTATTTTATTTTATTTTATTTTATTTTATTTTTTATTGTATTCTATTTATTTTATTTTATTTTATTTTATTTTATTTATTTTATTTTTTTATTTTATTTTATTATTTTATTTTATGATGGAGTCTCGCTCTGTTGCCCAGGCTGGAGTGCAGTGGCCTGATCTGGGCTCACTGCAAGCTCCGCCTCTGGGGTTCACGCCATTCTCCTGACTCAGCCTCCCGAGTAGCTGGGACTACAGGCCCCTGCCACCACACCCTGCTAATTTTTTGTAATTTTTGTAGAGACGGGATTTCACAGTGTTAACCAGAATGGTCTCTATCTCCTGACCTCGTGATCCGCCCACCTCAGCCTCCAAAGTGCTAGGATTACAGGCATGAGCCACCGCACCCGACCAGTATTTGACCTTTAAACTTGTATTTTGTAAGTGAAATCCAGTGGGACGATGGAACCTGCACATGCCCAGGTGTCTTTGTGGGCATGTGCAGGGTCAAGTCCATGAGCACAGCCAGCAGCCGGTCAAGCCCGTGAGTGCAGCCAACATGAGCACAGACCAGCTAGACAGGCAGCCCAGTGCCTGCATGTGTGCCCGCAGTAGTCTGGAGTGCTGTGATGCCCCGAAGAGGAGGCCAGGCCTGGGTTGTTGGTGGTACCACAAAAACTGCAGGTGGTGGCAGTGGCCATGACCCCAGCAGAGACGAGGGGCGCTGCGTGGGGGCTGTGTTAGGACCAACAGTGGGAGAACAGCTTGCCTGTCTGTCCCCAGAGCCCATCATTGCATCAGCTATGCAAATGTTAATTCTGCAGTTCAAGTATCAGGTCAGGAACTGCTAGCACTCAGGCAGTAAACTTTGTCAATAAATTATTAAAAAATAAAAACATACAAAAATGGGCATTGCAATAAAGCATATCACGGAGTTATTCAACTTCAAAGAATTTAGAATCTCTTGTTATGCAAACTGCAGCAACATTGGAAAACAAATATCCACAGGCTTAGATATAAATATGAAAGACTGTTATATTAGATGAAAAAGATCATTGTTTTTATATGAAGCAGCAAGTGAGCCAATTGTTAATGAGGAAGACATTTTAAAAATTATTATTTTCTTGTAATTGAATGTATAGTGACAGAGTGTATAAACAAGAATTTTGAATTATGTACAAATCATGAAGTCACTTTTGGCTTCCACAAGTTACAGAAAATGTCAGAGGCAACACTAAAATGCCATTGTATAAATTTACATTTAAAATTAAATTCAGACTTAGGTAAAACTGATTTGTATGAAGAGTTAAATCTTTTTAGAAAAATTGTCCTATGAGAATCATAATTTCTGCCTATACTAAAATATATATATTTTGAAATAAATTATCAGAAATGTATCCCAATGTTGTCACAGCCTATAAAAATCTCTTAATACCTTGAGTAACAGTTGCATCAACAGAATATCCTTCTCAAAATTAAAAATATCACAAATTATTTGCAATCTTGCATTTGCCAAGAGTGACCAATGACACTTCCAATTCTATCAATTATAAATGAGGTCACTAAAATGATCTGCATAAACGCAAGCTAGAAAAATCTTATAATCAACCAAGATCACATTAATAAAGTGGTATTATTTATTGTGCTATATAAAGTTATGACATCAAAATATGTTTTTGCAATTTGTGAGTTTATATTGTTACTCCCGTGTTACTAGTACCCTTGACATTTAATGAATCATACAGGTCACCTTTTCCTTGATGGCAAAATGGGGGCTTACATAGAAGGTTTCTAACACCCCTTTTAGCTCTTAGATTCTATGATTCACCAATCAATAGGTGTCAGTTATAGCCTTCAAAACTCAGCTAAGGCCAGGCACGGTGGCTCACGCCTGTAATCCCAGCACTTTGGGAGGCAGAGGCAGGTGGATCACGAGGTCAGGAGATAGAGACCATCCTGGCTAACACGGTAAAACCCCATCTCTACTAAAAATATAAAAAATTAGCCAGGCGTGGTGGCGGGCATCTGTAATCCCAGCTACTTGGGAGGCTGAGGTAGGAGAATCATTTGAACCCGGGAGACAGAGGTTGCAGTGAGCCGAGATCACGCCACTGCACTCCATCCTGCATGACAGAGCGAGACTCCATCTCAAACAAACAAACAAACAGAACAAAATTCAGCTAAAACCCAGCTTCCTCAAGGTGTCTACACATCTTTCTGTCAATCTGAGCCTATAGTCAGCATCTGCCAATAGTGTGTACATGCAGATTATAGCTAATGATTTGATTGCTTATTTTGCTGAGTGGACCATACAAGACTGAACTGTCTTTTAAAAATACTCGATTTGGAAACGAGCTCATAAGAACTTTTAATCTCAAATATATACCATTCACATCCAGAAGAGAGAAATGCCTGTGATTAGAAACTGTGAATCTGTTGGCACATTGTAGGCAGCAAACTGGGTTTATAAGATGAGGGGCAGGGGGCTATAACCCATGCACTACCCAGTGATACATTCCTGACTCTACATGAAGCCACTTATGTTGCTGAGAAAAGTCAGCTTCAGAACAATAGCTGACACCGTACTTTTGGTAGGGAGAAAAATCATATCATCAGCAGGTCAACCATGGTGGACCTATACTGCAACACCAGGCAACTTTAATAGGTTTTAGTTGGGCTTGACAGTTTCTATGGTTTAGTTTGAATTTGCCATCCTTGAAACTAAGGCCTAACCAGAAACTATAATTATGAAAACCCACATTATTTATCAGATCATATCCATAACTTATATGGTAATAGATCAGGAAATACATTTACTGGGTGATTGAATAAATCTGGTTGCCTAAGCCAGAAACAAGGAAACATGCATCCTTAACCCTTCCCTTTAACTATCCTGTCCTTCAGTTGATCACCAGGTCTTTTGGGTGATACTTCCTGAAGAGCTAGATATCTGCCACTTTCTCCTCATCCTCACTGCCATTATCTTAGTTCAAACTACCAACACCCCTGACCTTGACTATCGTTAAATGTTCTTAACAAGTCTGACCCAACCCCAGCCCTCTTAAGAACACAGCAGCAGAAAGTGGCCTTTCTAAAATGTTACTTCCCTGCTTAAAACTCTTTCTAGATTCCCATAGATTCCAAGAATACTCCTTAACATAACCTATATTTCATGATCTTGCACTGCAAGGTGTAAGGCAAAGGGGAAGCAGTCACATCTTACAAGCTGCAGCAGGAGGAAGAGAGTGAATGGGGAGGTGCTACACAATTTTAAACAATCAGATCTCATGAGAACTCACTCACTATCATGAGACCAGCAAGGGGGAAATCTGCCCCCATGATCCAATCACCTCCTACCAGGAACCTCCCCCAACATTGTGGATTACAATTGGACATGAGATTTGGGCAGGGACACAAATCTAAACTTTATCAGACCCCATCAGGTACCCCCCATGTTTTCCCTATGACACCCCATACTGTTATAATTATCTGTTTATTTGTTTGACTGGTCTATGGAGCCATTGAATTTGGCTTTGATTTCTCCACCAATGCTTTCAAATACTGGCAGATCCCCCATTCCTTCTTCCTAGTAACATGTAGGACACATCTCATTGCTTTTTATAGCCTCAGATATTAAAGAACAATCACATCTTCAGATATTAAGAAGTGGCATCCAACCTAATATCAACTTTCACATCATTTATCTAATTCTCAGTTTCTGCCTATGGTACCTCTAGGCCTGGGGTCAGCGAGAGGAATGAAAAGGAAAGGGGCAAAGATCTTTTTATTTAACTGAGGCTGCTTGTGGATCTCTTTTGATGGACAAATGCCCTGACCTAAATGCCTTCTCTCTCATAGGGTAGATTTGTGGATTCTTGGGTGATCCTCTTGGGGATCATTGACTGACTGGAGGTTCGCTCTGCTATAAACCTCTTCACTCCTTAGCTTCTGCATTTCAGCAGAATACTCTCAGAGTTCCCTTACCCTGAGGATCAGTCCTCTCAAACTGATGACACCAGTTAGCTACCTTTCTATAGAGTCCGCCTGTCCCATCAGTAAATTTTTGTACTCTTAATTCAGCAAACTCAGGAAGTATAGGCCATTTCTATTACAACCGTCTCTTTTTCAGGCCGTTGCTGTATTCTCCACCAGTCTCCAGATGAGAATTACAACAATTTCTATATAGTTGAAGCCCAGGGGCACCACTTATTGTACTCCTGGAACCTCCCAGCTCTAATTTGTATTGAAGGGTCAGTGGGTATTTGTCCCTTATGGGGCAAAAAGGAGAATCACCATAAAACTCTCTACAACTAAGAATTAACTTCAAATAAATTCTTTTTTTTAAATGAGGCTTCTCTTTTATTTCTTTTACTAATTGGACAGTAGTTTTTTCTTTTTTTAATTTTTTATTTTCATGTGTATGTAGTTGGTGCATATATTTAGGGGTACATGAGATGCGAAATAAGCATATAATGGAGAATAGGTTATCCATCGTCTTAAGCATTTATCCTATGAGTTACAAACAATCCAATTATACTCTTTAAGTCATTTTAAAATGTACGATTCAGTTATTATTGACTATAGTCACCCTATTGTGCTATCAAATAGTAGGTCTTATTCATTCTTGATGAATGGACACCTTGATGGTCTTGGATAAGATCTTCGAGAATCTCTAGATTATCAAGCAAAGACTCTTGCTCTCTTCCCTTACTTTCTCCCATACAGAACCATCTAAAACTATTCTGAGCCACCTGTAGCTGGGGGTGGAGTGACACAAGAACCCCAGTAGCCACCAGCACTATGAGTGCATTGGGTTAGACCTGAAGCCAGCACAGCACTAGGTCTCGCCCAAGGCCTGCTATAACCAGTCCCTGGCTACTGCCTATGTTTGCTTAAGGCCCTGGAGCTCTACAATCAGCAGGTGGCAAAGCAGCCGGGTTTGTGTCATTCCCTTTCAGGCAGCAAGGTCCCCCAGTCCTTGTGTGGGTGTGTCCAGGAGTCAGGGACTGAAGTCAAAAACCTTACTAGTCTACTTGGTGCTCTATTGTATTGCAGCTGAGCTAACACGCAAACCACAAGACACAGTCCTTCCCACTCTTCCCTCCTTTTCCAAAGGCAGACGAGCCCATGGCCACTGCCACCCCAGTACCGCCAGACTACCAGAGATGTTCTCTTAAGGCCCAAGGGCTCTCGAATAAGTTTGCGGTGAATGCTTCCTGACCTGGAACTCACCCTTCAGGGCAATGGGCTCCCCATTGGCCCAGGGTAGGTTCAGAAATGCTGTCCAAGAGTTAAGTCCTGGAATCAGGGACCCCAAGAACATGCTTGGTGCTCTGCTCCATGGTGGCCATGCTGGTACCCAAGGTGTAAGATGAAGTCCCCTTTACTTTTCCCTCTGCGTTACTCAAGCTGAAAGAGTTTTGCCCTGTAGCCACTACAGCTGGTTTTGGGCTGAGTCTCACCTAAGCTAGCAAGTCTCAGAGGCTCATCAAGGGCCTTGGTGTAGATCTTAGGTATCACTGCTGGTTATTCAGGGTCCAGGGGATCTTCAGTTAGCAGGTGATGAATTCTGGCAGGGCTGAGTCCTTTCCTTCAAGGCAGTGGGTTCCTTTCTGGTCCAGAGTGTGCGTAGAAATGTCATCTGGGGCCGGGCGCGGTGGCTCACGCTTGTAATCCCAGCACTTTGGGAGGCCGAGGCGGGCGGATCACGAGGTCGGGAGATCGAGACCACGGTGAAACCCCGTCTCTATTAAAAATACAAAAAATTAGCCGGGCGTGGTGGCGGGCGTAGTAGTCCCAGCTAGTAGTCCCAGTAGTAGTCCCAGCTACTCGGAGAGGCTGAGGCAGGAGAATGGCGTGAACCCGGGAGGCGGAGCTTGCAGTGAGCTGAGATTGCGCCACTGCACTCCAACCTGGGCGACAGAGTGAGACTCCATCTCAAAAAAAAAAATTAAAAAAAAAAAAAAAAAAAGAAATGTCATCTGGGATCTAAGGCCTGGAATGGGGGCCTCATGACTCTGACCATTGCCCTGTCTTGCTGTGGCTTAGCTGGTATCCAAGATGCAAGACAAAGTCCTCCTCACTTTTCCCCACCCTCTCCTCAAGTGGAAAGAAGGGGTCTCTTTGGAGCCGCCAGCTGTGCAGCCTGGGGTTAGGGGAGGGGTATGCCAGCACTCCCTTGGCTGCCCCAGCTTGTGTCTCAGTATGTTGTGTGCCTCCCTAGTCCACTGTCTCTGGGCCTACTTCAGCACTAGGTCTTGCCTAAGAGTTGCTGTGTTTATGGCCTAGACTGCCTTTCAAATTTATTTGGAGACACGGAGTGCTGTAGCCCTCGGTGGTGAGGTTTGCAGGCACTCAAGTTCTGACAGCTGGGATCTGCGATTCCTCTCTGGCTAGGGTTGATTTAAATGCCTCCTCTGTGGATGGGCATCAGCTGAGTTTGGTCCAGTTTTTCTTTCTGCTCTAGCACAACAGCACTGAGCTCAATAACTCACAATTGATGTGTTCTTCCTTCCCCAGTGCCCAGAGATGCTCTTCACACCATCCTGCTGCTGCTGGGGGTAGAGGAGGGGGGCACTGGTGATTCAAGGCTGTTTTTCCTACATCTTCAGTGCCTCTTCCAGTGATACAAAGTTAAACCAGGTACTATGAGTGCTCACCTGATTTTTGGTTCTTATGAAGTTGTTTTTTTCTGTGTGGATAGTTGTTAACTTGGTGTCCTTGCAAGGGAGAGCTTTCTATTCTACCATCTTGCTCCATCCAAAAAAAGAATCTTCTCTTTTATAGACTGAATTTGTATGAAGAGCTTAGAGTCACAGAATTGACTTGGCTACTTCTTAGCAATTCCTTGCCTTCTCTTGAATATGCAGGCACTTGTCAACCATTGAGGCAGAGACAAAGTCCCACCTGACATGTTATTATGCCTGTTTGTCTTCCCTTGAGGTCTGGGCTTGTAGCTTTTTCAACCTCGTATTCCTAATGTGTAGCAGAGAGTCAAGTGGTAATGAATTCCAGAGATTAATAACTAATTACTATACAACATGATACATTTATAATAGCCATAAGCAATATGCTTTGATACACGAGGAGGGAATGGTCAAATCTACCATTAGGAAAGACTCAGAAATGTAAACTCTTCCCTAAAAATATGTGTCCGGAATCACCAATTAGTCTTCAGGAAAAGGCATTAAGTTTTCTTCTCTATTTTTGATTTGTTTTTAAAATTCTTCTGTAAAGGAACATACAGAATCAAAATAACAAAATGATGTGTTTTTAAAATTCTCTACCATCTTTTTAAAACATCAAAATTCATAATAATACTCATATTAGGCTACTCTGAATTTAGAATTTAAAACAGGAATGGTTTTAGCTTTAAGTAAATAATTATAAAAGTTAATTTCTAAAAGTATTGTCTAGGGTTTCTCCTGGTTCTGGTTGAAAGTAACAGAAGCTTGATGGATTTAACTTTGGCTGAAAACTGAGTTCATTATAAAGATGACAGTGGCCACCAGGAAACCCAAAGGCAAAATGTAGCTGGATTCAGGATCAAATCAGGACCAGAGACTATCCTAGAATGCCTGGTAGAGCCTTGAAATTCTTTACCATTCTGTTTCCAAGCTTCTTCTGTTTTGTAACACACATAGTTTAACAGCCACTGCTAATGATGTCTGAGTTGGCATGTTACTAGTTTCACCACCCTTAATCTTGCTTGCTCTTAGTCTCAGCTCCAACTTCCTGTTTAGATCAGGTGCCCCAATCTAATCAGCCGTGGCTGTGCCACTATGTTCATTATACAGGAGGCAGTTCTCAGAAGTGGGGATGGGAGATTGGACTTCTAACCTAATTGATATCCAGGACAGATATTTCAAAGGCTTGGTTCTTTATCTCAAGAAAACTTTCATCTCAGGGCCTTGGCAATTGATTTACCTATTGAGAACAGGCATTACCCACTGTATTACTCTGAAATCATTTATATTCTCTTCAAAGATGGGAATATTCTTGCTCCTTAACAGGAAAGCTTCATTGTTAGAACTTCCTTGTTATTTACACCAAGAGTTTCAGTCCACGGTTGCTGTTCTATTTCAAATTAGAGAAGGAAAACAACACAGCATCTCCAAATATAAATGAATCTTAAAATCAAATTTGAAATTCAACCAAACTCCAAATTTACTGGGCTTCTTTCCTGAAGATAACTGGCTGGGGGGCCCAGCAGGATTATAATCAGAAATTACATTTGACCTAGAAAAAGTGAAATCATGTATTCTTTTTCACTTGAGAATATATATATCAAGTATATATATATATAATTATAATATATAATATAATATATACACACATAAACATATGTATACTACACACATATGTATATATTATCAAGTATGTATATAAATACATATTCATATATTTGATGAAAATATAAACTTGTGTATTAGTCCTCTCACGCTGCTATGAAGAAACACCTGAGACTTGATAATTTATAAGGAAAAGAGGTTTAATTGACTCACAGTTCCACATGACTTGGGAGGCCTCAGGAAACTTACAATCTTGGTGGAAATCACCTCTTCACAGGGTGACAGGAGAGAGATTGAGTGCCAGCAAAGGAAATGCCAGATGCTTATAAAACCATCAGATCTCATGAGGACTCACTTACTATTATGAGAACAGCATGGGGGAAACCACCTCCATGATCCAATCACTTCCCACCAGGTCCCTCCCATGGCACATAGGGATTATGGGAACTACAATTCAAGATGAGATTTGGGTGGGGTCACAGCCAAACCATATCAACTTGATATATATCAAGATTACATTTAATCTTGATATATATAACTTGATATATGCATATAACAGTGTTAACTTTATACAGAGTACATATTCTATATATATATATATTTTTATATATAATATGTATGTCAAGTTTATAAATATATCAAGTTTATTTATATATCAATTTTTATATATATAAGCATGTGGCTTTTGGCAATGATGCTACTCCTTTTTAAGTTAAATTAGGCTCTATGACTATAAAACACGACTGAACAGGCTTCTCCTTTGTATTACCATGTAAATGTCAGTGGAGCAATTTTATTTTACCACCATGAGACTCTTTATTAGCATTCCCTGTGTTTTCCTCTGGCCCTCCTTCCTCTCCTTCTGTACAGACATTCACAGAGCACATAATTCTAGCCTGCATCAAGGAAACAGTGGATTTCAGGGTCTTACAAATATCGAGAGTGAGGAATGTTCAGAGAAGGGAGCACTGGGGGAAGAATTAAAAAATGTCCTGAGTAGTTGAAGGCAAGCATAGCGTTCTCTCCATTCTTAAGTGTTCATTCCCATAAAGTTTCTTTTCTTCATTCTCAGGCAAACATGGCAAAGAACAGGACAGTCTTAGAAGATATGAGATTCTCCGTGAATTTTAGACAGAAACATACACCCACAGGGTATACTTTATGTATATCTACAATGTAAACAATAACTTTATATATACCCACAGTGTCAAAAATAATGTGTAAGCTTTAAAAAGTAGTCGTTCATTTGTTTCCATTAGTTACATCAACAAGATGCAGTTTTAAATCAGGAATATATATATATAACTATTACACAACATATAGAACATCCATAATTTGCTAAATGTGGGACTGAAGGCACAACACAGCCTCCAGGGTCTTCATGTTTATGAGCACTTGTCTGCATCGTCCAGGGCTAAAATAAATACCTACAAAGCTGAACCCTAATCCTCTAAAGCATTTGATGAACATACCTGTTTGGAAAATGACAGGATAGCCAGTTATTTTAGTTGAATCTTTGCTTTCAAGTCAGAGGGCATTCCTCATTATAATGGACTTAAAGAAGTGGAAACAGGCACAGAACTTGTTACTTGGACACTGTGTGTAATCTTATTTTATAATTTTTGTCTCCCTCTTTTTTTCAGTATTCCCAAATGGGCAGCCTGAATCTGATTGGAACACAAACTGTGATTCTTTGTTCCAACACATTTTGATTTTTCTAACACATTTTTATTTTAGGTGAGATCAAGTTGACCTATTTATATTTATGAGGCATCTGTCGCTCCAAAAATCCTGGATAAGAAAGAATGAATCAGACCATGGGACACTGGCCAAGACTGAACTAATTTGCTATTGCCTTCTTGGGGCCAAGAGAATATGATCTCTTCCTAGTGAAAAGAGTAGGGATTTCTTTAAAGAGAATGGTTGTTTCACCTGTTAATAATCCTGGGCTCCAGCGAAGCTGGAAGGAAGAAACTTGACAGTCTTTGGAGTGGGAAAGAAAGGGAATTCCTCTTCTTTCTGTCCTTGACTCAGAGCCTGCATGAATCCTAAAGCAGTTACAGTGGAGGGAGTGAGGATGGCAGCTAGCAGAACTCTACTATTGCCAGTGGCAACCCTGTGACTATGCTGGTTCCAGGACTCATAGCACAGAGAAGAGGATCATGGGAATGCCACAAAGAAACGTGGTGGTGGACAAATTTCTGGCAGGTAGGCCAGTGGGTACAT